>NC_080077.1:43742000-45055136 GCF_949987535.1 Balaenoptera acutorostrata
TCTGAGAGGAGGGGGAAGGGGCAGAAAAGAAAGGTTCACAAAGCTAAAAGACACTTAAATTATGTGCTGAAGGATGAATGAAGTGTAGACAGGATGATGTGTAATAATATCTAGAAAAATAGAGCTATTCATATGACAATTATTCATTTTTTAAAACTATGACATATAAAGTCAAAGAAGGGACTTCCCTGGTGGCGCAGTGGTTGAGAGTCTTCCTGCCAATGCAGGGGACACGGGTTCGAGCCCTGGTCTGGGAAGATCCCACATGCCGCGGAGCAACTAGGCCCGTGAGCCACAACTACTGAGCCTGCGCGTCTGGAGCCTGTGCTCCGCAACAAGAGAGGCCGCGATAGTGAGAGGCCCGCGCACCGCGATGAAGAGTGGTCCCCGCTTGCCGCCACTAGAGAAAGCCCTCGCACGGAAACGAAGACCCAACACAGCCAAAAATAAATAAGTAAAATTAAAAAAAAAAAAACAAAGGAGAATGGCTTAAGAACCTGCAAACATTACCTAGCCATGAATGAATGGATATTGCTTATCTACATTCAGGTGAGAAATGAGGCCCTTTGAAGAACAGAACATGATAGCTGCTGTGATACATATCTCATAAAATGTTTTCTTACAGAGTGTTCTCTTCAGTGCATTCCCAATGCTGTCTGAGCTGGATCAGTGACAGAGATGAAAGGCGCCAGTTTTCTCACTAAACTCACCCTTTCATGTTTAGCACACAAACTTTTGGTTCAGTCGACAATCCCAGAACACACCTGCAAACATTTTCCCATTTGGTATTTACAGAAATATTTATTGAAACTATATGAGTGGAAATAGAGCTAGACTACTGAACTACTTTGGGAGTCTCTAAGAACAAAAAGGGGAGGGGTGAAAGTAGAAGGATTAATGAGAGAAACAAGGCTCCATCCTCGACTAGCGCAAAAATTCCTTCAAGATATAAATACTGTGATTCAGCTATAATAAACTTAGAAACTGGAAGAAAAAATGTTTTATTCCCATCAAGGCATGCATGTTAGCATAGAGACCTAAAAGCCTCAAATGGAGACACTCAAATAGACCAGAGGGTATTTTTTAATGAGCTTTGTTAAATGTTCCAGCACTATGGGGACAATTCTATATCTACTTCTCTTCAAAGATGAAACAAATACAGACATAGAACAGTGTGTTTAATGGGTTAGTAACTATAGATTACACACAAGACAATGGTAGGGAGACATCTGAATTCTTCACAAGTATTCTGAGGTAAATGTAGACCATTGCTAACACCAGGAGAATTATAAAAAAAAATAATGCTAACTTATAGTACAGCATGGCCAGCGAAGGGCAGGCAGTGGGGAGGAGATACTGCATGCTCACAGTAGGGCATCATGGGGAAGGCATTGTAAGAGAGACAGTCCGTCAATGTCAATTCCTGCAATCGACACGATGGCAATGACTTAAGGGTTTCTGCTCCTCTGCGTCCTGGTCTTCCCTAAAGCCCGGTGCACGGAGTGGGAACCCAGGAAGCCCAGTCTTTCACAGGATCGCTGGCAGAAGTGAATATCTGGCTTCCGGACCTATGAGGAAGATCTAATTCAAGATCTCCCACCCCCCAACTATGTGAGACAGGTGATCTACACGATGCTATTTCCCCTCTACAGAAATATCTGGAAGAGAATTGGTGAGGGAATTGTGTTGGACAGAATGTGAATTTTGTACAGTATATTTATTTGTAGTGTCAGAAATTGCCCAAATGTGCTGTCCAAGCTCCAACTTCCCTTCACTCCAGGAGCAGCAAAGGTCTTCAGAAAGTTTAGAAGCCAGCAGGTGTTTAATCTGTGCATGCAGGGACAGATGCTGAAATTCAACTGGACTGTGAAGCCAGCGGGAAGTTCAGCTGGCCTGCAGGGCAGCCAAGCCAAATGAAGGGCCTGGGCAGGTCCTACACAACAACCAGCACAGATGGCCAGTACCGAACACCCAAATACTTCCAAAGGTGGAGATTTCATAATCCTCAATCCTCCCCTTTATTTCATATGCATCTTTTTTGTTAAACAACATAAACAATATTTCTGCTGTAGAAACATAATAGTTCGAGTAGCTGTGACATTTCTTGAATAGTATTTTAGAGAGAATGCTACAATTGACAAAGAGTTTATAACCTGGAGAATAATTTTGAAGGACAGAAGAATTATTAACTTTTCAGTTTATTCGCATGCTAGTAATTAAGAGCCATCCTTGAAATGTGGCTATTTTGAGTTTTAATGGCTCTCTGGTAAACCTGTATCCTGAGCACGCTTATACACTAAAGGTGGGGTATGGGGCAGGATGCCTCTCAAAGTGCCTAGCATGGTCCATAGCTATTTTAGAAATATACATCATAGTAAAGGGGCATTGTTCACTCAGAAGCCCACAGAGAGGTGACCTACTTGACCTTCTCCATCTACTGATTTAGCCTTTGTATATATAACCTCTGTTAACAAGTAAGCTTTCCAAATTCATCCCTCACTTTGAGTAACAGAAGAGGAAGTCAAGATTCAAATTTTAATCCCTGGTTTGACAAAATGAAAGACAAAACTTAAAGAAGAGAAAGGAAGACAAGGAGGAAGAGAAGGAAGAGCAGGAGGAGGAAGAGGGGGAGGAAGTGGAAGAAGAGGAAGGAAGAGGAGAAAGTAGTACAGATTCTGATGTTTGCTTCTGCTGCTTTATGGAGGGAAGCAATGGTAGGTCTCTAAAACTGCAGTTCTGAGCCACTCTCCAGGTGTGTACACCTTGGAGGGCTTTTCTTTCATATGTCATTAGATTTTTCGAGTCTCTGGCTGCACATCCCAGGAGAGGCCTGCCTCATAGGGTCATACTCAGAAAGCAGAGACAAACAGAACGTTGCTGCCTACATCAAGTCACCTTGGTCTAGGTCTCTGCTTCAAATTCACCTTGGGATTGTATTTATTAAACTCAGCATCATGTGTCCTCATTCTGGGGCTCAGCACTATTTACTCACCAGCCTTCATCAACAATGCACTGCTGTGAGCAGCTCATTTGCGGGCCAACACATTTCTCCTGGCTCTCATGCCCCCAGAGTGCTGAATCAGAGCTGGAAACAGCCAACGTTTCTAATTCTCTGTCTCCAACTGGACTTGACAGATGATAAAGCAAGTGTCCCAAAGGCCGGGAGGAGAATTTCATAGTAAGTAATGAGATAACAGAATATAAAATGCAGCCAAACTACTTTTCTCTGTGAAGAAGACCTTGATCTTGTCCACCAATGTATTCTTCTTTAAGGCCCAACACCCACCTTAAGCAGTTCACCTTTGGACATGGTACCAAGGGCTGTCCTGCACAGGCACTCTCTTCTTTTTCTGTGATGCGGTGATCTGTTCCTCTTACTGATATATCTTTATTAACTACAGATTTTATACAGATTTGAACTTTCAAAAGTGGGTTGTGTTCCATCTTCTATAGAAAGGAGATAGATAGATGGACATCCTCAAACACATGACACATTAAGGCTGCCTTGATGGTCTCAGAGACACTTAGGAAAGAGAGGTATCAAGACACGGGGAAGGGATGGACAGGTGTTAACCAAGAAGGCTCTCCATGGACAGAAAGGTCAATGCTTCCAAGACACAGAGCACTAGATCTTTCAACAGGACAATGCCATGCAGCCCCTGGGCATCCAGTGAGCACCACAGTGACATGGTCCTAGTTACAGAGACTGTGATAAGGAAGGTCAGAGCAGATGTATGTGATCACCTCTAGGAGTTTAGTGGTCTATCAGTAAATCAAAGAATCCATTATTTTTGACATTAAAAAAAAAAAAGTCTGTAAGCAACAACAACAACAGTAACACCAATAACAAAATAGTGTCCTGTAGCTCTGCGTTACAAGAAGGAAAAGAGAAAAATAAATCAAAACTCTTTTTCCTTGAGAGTTGAAGGCTATTTTCTGTAAATTTAACTCCAAAATGGAAATCAAGAGAAAACATTCTTCTCTCTGGTAATTCTGCACACTGAAATGTTTCTCTGCAGTAAAAATTGGCCTATTTTATTCTATCAATATGATTAACCTTTCTATAAACTTGTTCTAGGTGGAAATTCATTTTCTTCCTAGCCAGATATGTTGCCATTTATGCATCTAAAAGCTAGGTTTAGTGGAAAGAAATGACATTTTTTAAGAACCTAAAAATACTATTACTATTATAATAGTAATAGTATTACTATATATAGTATTCTATAAAGGATTATGTATCTGACACTTAGGGAGTTTATAGAGTTTTTGTGACAAAAGACTTAACCATATTTATGTGGTGTTACTTATTTCTAGAAAAGCCTGTCTAAGAAAAGAAGATCATTGGTCTTAGCATGAAGATTAAATAATTCATCAGTACGGTGATACACATTATTTATATCAGTATATATTTATATATTTCTATGTATGTAGTGTGTGGATATTATAATATGTATAGAATATTAATATAATATAGTATAATATAATATGGCATATATTCAACTGTTGTTGATTGCCAGAATGCAAAATTTAGAGTTATTGCATCAATATGCACAACTTATTAAGTAGAAAAGGTGAGAGCTCCCGTGTTTAAAAAATGGGGCAAAACATCTCCTGCATTACTGACAGTGGTATATACTGAGATATAACCATATTCATATCCTTTGATGCTTCCAGTAATCTCCTATCTGAGAATGTATTACAAGGAAGTCATCCGGAAGTTGGAAAAACTAGACTTGCATCACAATTATTATTCATAATGACACAAAATTGGAAATGACCTAAATGTTATTATAATAATGGTTCATTAAGTTACACTGCATCACGGAGGACCTTCAAGATGGCAGAGGAGTAAGACGTGGAGATCACCTTCCTCCCCACAAATACATCAGAAATACATCTACAGGGCTTCCCTGGCGGCGCAGTGGTTGAGAATCTGCCTGCCAATGCAGGGGACACCGGTACGAGCCCTGGTCTGGGAAGATCCCACATGCCGCGGAGCAACTAGGCCCGTGAGCCACAATTACTGAGCCTGCGCGTCTGGAGCCTGTGCTCCACAACAAGAGAGGCCGCAATAATGAGAGGCCCGCGCACCACGATGAAGAGTGGCCCCCACTTGCCACAACTAGAGAAAGCCCTCGCACAGAAACCAAGACCTGACACAGCCATAAATAAATAAATTAATTTAAAAAGTTGTTATCACGAGAAAAAATGTGTAATTAAAAAAAAATACATCTACATGTGGAACAACTCCTACAGAACACCTACTGAACACTGGCGGAAGACCTCAGATGCCCAAAAGGCAAGAAAGTCCCCACGTACCTGGGTAGGGCAAAAGAAAAAAGAGAAAACAGAGACAAAAGAATAGGGACAGGACCTGCACCTCAGGGAGGGAGAGGTGAAGGAGGAAAATTTTCCACACACTAGGAAGCCCATTCACTAGCAGAGATGGGGGGTGGCGGGGTGGGGGGGAAGCTTCAGAGCCACGGAGGAGAGCACAGCAACACAAGGGGTGCAGAGGGCAAAGCGGAAAGATTTCTGCACAGAGGATCTGTGCTGACCAGCACTCACCAGCCTGAGAGCAGCTTGTTTGCTCAACTGCTGGGGCGGATGGGGGCTGGGAGATGAGGCTCAGGCTTCGGAGGTCAGATCCCAGGGAGAGGACTGGGGTTGGCTGCGTGAACACGGCCTGAAGGGTGCTAGTGTGCCACAGCTAACCGGGAGGGAATCCGGGAAAAAGTCTGGAACTGCCTAAGAGTCAAGAGACCATTGTTTCAGGGTATACGAGGAAAGGGGATTCAGAGCACCGCCTAAACAAGCTGCAGAGATAGGCATAAGCCACAGCTATCAGCGCAGACACCACAGATGGGCATGAAAGGCTAATACTGCTGCTGCAACCACCAAGAATCCTGTGTGCAAGCACAACTCACTATCCACACCACCCCTCCCAGGAGCCTGTGCAGCCCACCACGGCCAAGGTCCCATGATGCAGGGACAACTTCCCACACCACCCCTCCCGGGAGCCTGTGCAGCCCACCACGGCCAAGGTCCCATGATGCAGGGACAACTTCCCTGGGAGAACACACGGCAGCTTCAGGCTATTGCGATGTCACACTGGCCTCTGCCACCGCAGGCTTGCCCCACATTCTGTGCCCCTCCCTCTCCCTGGCCTGAGTGAGCCAGAGCCCCCTAATCAGCCTCTCCTTTAACCCGCTCCTGTCTGGGTGAAGAACAGATGCCCTCAGGCGACCTACATGCAGAGGCAGGGCCAAATCCAAAGCTGAACCCCAGGAGCTGTGTGAACAAAGAAGAGAAAGGGAAATTTCTCCAGGCAGCCTCAGGAGCAGCAGATTAAATCTACACAATCAACTTGATGTACCCTGCATCTGTGGAATACCTGAATAGACAATGAATTCCCAAAATTAAGGCAGTGGACTTTGGGAACAACAGTAGACTTGGGGTTTGCTGTATTCGACTGACTAGTTTCTGATTTATATGTTTATCTTAATTTAGTTTTTAGTGCTTGTTATCACTGGTGGATTTGTTTATTGGTTTGGTTGTTCTCTTCTTTTTTTTTGGTTATTACTTTTTTATTTTAATAACTTTATTTTATTTTACTTTTCTCCTTCTTTCTTCTTTTTCTCCCTTTTCTTCTGAGCCGTGTGTCTGATAGGGTCTTGGTGTTCTGGCCAGG
This sequence comes from Balaenoptera acutorostrata, assembly GCF_949987535.1. NCBI lineage: Eukaryota > Metazoa > Chordata > Mammalia > Artiodactyla > Balaenopteridae > Balaenoptera > Balaenoptera acutorostrata. The sequence goes on from NC_080077.1 coordinate 43,748,692, forward strand.
TGTCAGGCCTGAGCCTCTGAGGCAGGAGAGCCAAGTTCAGGACATTGGAACACCAGAGACCTCCTGGCCCGATGTTATATCAATCGGCAAGAGCTCTCCAAGATATCTCCGTCTCAATGCTAAAACCCAGCTCCACTCAACAACCAGCAAGCTCCAGTGCTGGACACCCTATGCCAAACAACTAGCAAGACAGGAATGCAACGCCACCTGTTAGCAGAGAGGCTGCCTAAAATCATAATAAGGTCACAGACACCCTAAAACACACCACCAGACATGGACCTGCCCACCAACAAGACAAGATCCAGCCTCATCTACCAGAACATAGGCACCAGTCCCCTCCACCAGGAAGCCTGCAAAACACACTGAACCAACCTTACCCAATGGGGGCAGACACCAAAAACAATGGGAACTACGAACCTGCAGCCTGCAAAAAGGAGACCCCAAACACAGTAAGGTAAGCAAAATGAGAAGACAGAGAAATACCCAGCAGATGAAGGAGCAAGGTAAAAACCCACCAGACCAAACAAATGAAGAGGAAATAGGCAGTCTACCTGAAAAAGAATTCAGAACAATGATAGTAAACATGATCCAAAATCTTGGAAATAGAATGGAGAAAATATAAAAAACGTTAACCAAGGACCTAGAAGAACTAAAGAGCAAACAAACAATGATAAACAACACAATAAGTGAAATTAAAAATTATCTAGAAGGAATAAATAGCAGAATAACTGAGGCAGAACGGATAAGTGACCTGGAAGATAAAATAGTGGAAATAACTACCACAGAGCAGAATAAAGAAAAAAGAATGAAAAGAATTGAGGACAGTCTCAGAGACCTCTGGGACAACATTAAATGTACCAACATTTGAATTATAGGGGTCCCAGAAGAAGAAGAGAAAAGAAAGAGACTGAGAAAATATTTGAAAAGATTATAGTTGAAAAATACCCTAATATGGGAAAGGAAATAGTCAATCAAGTCCAGGAAGCACACAGAGTCTCATACAGGATAAATCCAAGGAGAAACATGCCAAGACACATATTTAATCAAACTATCAAAAATTAAATACAAAGAAAAAATATTAAAAGCAGCAAGGGAAAAGCAACAAATAACATACAAGGGAATTCCCATAAGGTTAACAACTGATCTTTCAGCAGAAACTCTGGGAGCCAGTAGGGAGTGGCAGGACATATTTAAAGTGATGAAAGGGAAAAACCTACAAACAACATTACCCAGCAAGGATCTCATTCAGAATCTGACTCTCTCATTCAGATTCAGAGAAATTAAAACCTTTACAGACAAGCAAAAGCTAACAGAATTCAGCACTACCAAACCAGCTTTACAACAAATGCTAAAGGAACTTCTCTAGGCAGGAAATACAAGAGAAGGAAAAGACCTACAATGACAAACACAAAACAATTAAGAAAATGGTAATAGGAACATACATATTGATAATTACCTTAAATGGAAATGGATTAAATGTTCCAACCAAATGACACAGACTGGCTGAATGGTTAGAAAAACAACACCCATACATATGTGTCTACAAGAGACCCACTTCAGACCTAGGGACACATACAGACTGAAAGTGATGGGATGGAAAATGATATTCCATGCAAATGGAAATCAAAAGAAAGCTGGAGTAGCAATTCTCATATCAGACAAAATAGACTTTAAAATAAAGACTATTACAAGAGACAAAGAAGGACACTACATAATGATCAAGGGATCAATCCAAGAAGATACAGTGATTGTAAATATTTATGCACCCAACAGAGGAGCATCTCAATACATAAGGCAAATGCTAACAGCCATAAAAGGGGAAATCGACAGTAACACAATCATAGTAGGGGACTTTAACACCTCACTTTCACTAAAGGACAGATCATCTAAATGAAAATAAATAAGGAAACACAAGCTTTAAATGATACATTAAACAAGATGGACTTAATTGCTATTTATAGGACATTCCATCCAAAAACAACAGAATACACATTCTTCTCAAGTGCTCATGGAACATTCTCCAGGATAGATTATATCCTGGGTCACAAATCAAGCCTTGGTAAATTTCAGAAAATTGAAATCGCGTTAGGTATCTTTTCCGACCACAACGCTATGAGACTAGATATCAATTACAGGAAAAAAACTGTAAAAAATACAAACACATGGAGGCTAAACAATATGCTACTAAATAACCAAGAGATCACTGAAGAAATCAAAGAGGAAATCAGAAAATACCTACAAACAAATGACAATGAAAACATGATGGCCCAAAACTTATGGGATGCAGCAAAAGCAGTTCTAAGAGGGAAGTTTATAGCAATGCAATCCTACCTCAAGAAACAAGAAAATTCTCAAGTAAACAACCTATCCTCACACCTAAAGCAATTACAGGAAGAACAAACAAAACCCAAAGTTAGCAGAAGGAAAGAAATCATAAAGATCAGATCAGAAACAAATGAAAAAGAAATAAAGGAAACGATAGCAAAGATCAATAAAAGTAAAAGCTGGTTCTTTGAGAAGATAAACAAAACTGATAAACCATTAGCCAGACTCATCAAGAAAAAAAGGGAGAAGACTCAACTCAACAGAATTAGTAATGAAAAAGGAGAAGTAAAAACTGACACTGCAGAAATACAAAGGATCATGAGAGATTACTACAAGCAACTATATTCCAATAAAAAAGACAACCTGGAAGAGATGGACAAATTCTTAGAAAAGCACAACCTTCCGAGACTGAACCAGGAAGAAAGAGAAAATATAAACAGACCAATCACAAGCACTGAAATTGAACCTGTGATAAAAAATCTTCCAACAAACAAAAGCCCAGGACCAGATGGATTCACAGGCGAATTCTATCAAACATGTAGAGAAGAGCTAACACCTATCCTTCTCAAACTCTTCCAATATATAGCAGAGGGAGGAATACTCTCAAACTCATTCTATGAGGCCACCATCATCCTGATACCAAAACCAGACAAAGATGTCCAAAAAAAAGAAAATACAGGCCAATATCACTGATGAACATAGATACAAAAATCGTCAACAAAATACTAGCAAACAGAATCCAGCAGCACATTAAAAGGGTCATACACCATGATCAAGTGGGGTTTATCCCAGGAATGCAAGGATTCTTCAATATATGCAAATCAATCAGTGTGATACACCATATTAACAAATTGAAGGATAAAAACCATATGATCATCTCAATAGCTGCAGAAAAATCTTTTGACAAAATTCAACACCCATTTATGATAAAAACTCTCCAGAAAGTAGGCATAGAGGGAACTTACCTTAACATAATAAAGGCCATATATGACAAACCCACAGCCAACATTGTTCTCAGTGGTGAAAAACTGAAACCATTTCACTAAGACCAGGAACAAGATAAGGTTGCCCACTCTCACCCGTATTATTCAACATAGTTTTGGAAGTTTTAGCCACAGCAATCAGAGAAGAAAAAGAAATAAAAGGAATCCAAATCAGAAAAGAAGAAGTAAAACTGTCACTGTTTGCAGATGACATGATACTATACATAGAGAATCCTAAAGATGCTACCAGAAAACTACTAGAGCTAATCAATGAATTTGGTAAAGGAGCAGGATACAAAATTAATGCACAGAAATCTCTTGCATTCCTATACACTAATGATGAAAAATCTGAAGGAGAAATTAAGGAAACACTCCCATTTACCACTGCAACAAAAAGAATAAAATACCTAGGAATAAACCTACCTAAGTAGACAAAAGACCTGGATGTAGAAAAATATAACACACTAATGAAATAAATTAAAGATGATACAAACAGATGGAGAGATATACCATATTCTTGGATTGGAAGAATCAACATTGTGAAAATGACTATACTACCCAAAGCAATCTACAGATTCAGTGCAATCCCTATCAAACTACCAATGGCATTTTTCACAGAACTAGAACAAAAAACTTCACAATTTGTATGGAAATACAAAAGACCCCGAATAGGCAAAGCAATCTTGAGAAAGAAAAACAGAGCTGGAGGAATTAGGCTCCCTGACTTCAGACTATACTACAAAGCTAAAGAAATGAAGACAGTATGGTACGGGCAGAAAAACAGAAGTATAGATTAATGGAACAGGATAGAAAGCCCAGAGATAAACCCACACACATATGGTCATCTTATCTTTGATCAAGGAGGCAAGAATATACAATGGAGAAAAGAAAGCTTCTTCAATAAGTGGTGCTGGGAAAACTGGACAGCTACATGTAAAAGAATGAAATTAGAACACTCCCTAACACCATACACAAAAATAAACTCAAAATGGATTGAAGACCTAAATGTAAGGCCAGACACTATCAAACTCTTAGAGGAAAGCATAGGCAGAACACTCTACGACATCAATCACAGCAAGATCCTATTTGACCCACCTCCTAGAGAAAGGGAAATAAAAACAAAAATAAACAAATGGGACCTAATGAAACTTAAAAGCTTTTGCACAGCAAAGGAAACCATAAACAAGATGAAAAGACAACCCTCAGAATGGGAGAAAATATTTGCAAATGAAGCAACTGACAAAGGATTAATCTCCAAAATATACAAGCAGCTCATGCAGATCAATATCAGAAAAACAAACAACCCAATCCAAAAATAGGCAGAAGACCTAAATAGACATTTCTCAAAGAAGATATACAGATTGCCAACAAACATATGAAAGGATGCTCAACATCACTAATCATTAGAGAAATGCAAAACAAAACTACAATGAGGTATCACCTCACAGTGGTCAGAATGGCCATCATCAAAATATCTACAAACAATAAATGCTGGAACGGGTGTGGAGAAAAGGGAACCCTCTTGCACCATGGGTGGGAATGTAAATTGATACAGCCACTATGGAGAACAGTGTGGAGGTTCCTTACAAAACTAAAAATTGAATTACCATATGACCCAGCAATGCCACTCCTGGGCATATATCGTGAGAAAACCATAATTAAAAAAGAGTCATGTACCACAATGCGCATAGCAGCTCTATTTACAATAGCCAGGACATGGAAGCAACCTAAGCGTCCATCGACAGAAGAATGGATAAAGAAGATGTGGCACATATATACAATGGAATATTACTCAGCCATAAAAAGAAATGAAATTGAGTTATTTGTGGTGGATGGATGGACCTAGAGACTGTCATACAGAGTGAAGTAAGTCAGAAAGAGAAAAACAAATACCGTATGCTAACACATATATATGTAATCTAAAAAAAAGAAAAAGGTTCTGATGAACCTAGGGGCAGGACAGGAATAAAGATGCAGACGTAGAGAATGGACTTGAGGACACGGGGAGGGGGAAGGGTAAGCTGGGACGAAGCGAGAGAGTGGCATGGACATATATACACTACCAAATGTAAAATAGATAGCTAGTGGGAAGCAGCCGCATAGCACAGGGAGATCAGTTCCATGCTTTGTGACCACCTAGAGGGGTGGGATAGGGAGGGTGGGGGGGAGACAACAGAGGGAGGGGATATGGGGATATATGTATACATATATCTGACTCACTTTGTTATACATCAGCAACTAATACAACAACGTAAAGCAATTATACTCTAATAAAGATGTTAAAAAAAAAGTTACAGTGCATCTACCTGATTGACGAGTAGGCCGCAATTTCATATCATTACCAAAAGATTGTAGAGATGTAAAAATGCTTTAAAAATAATGCTGAGTGAAAAAGAGTATAATAAAAATTGTTTAAAACTGCATAAAATTATTTTATCCATATTGATAGAGACATTTATCTTTTTTGCTTTCCTTGTATGTTACAACTTTGATAGATGAATTAAAAAATTCTTACTTTTGAATCTATTCTCCTCTATTAAGTTAATTGCAAAGTAACTTGGAATTGCAGAAACAAATAATATTGTTAAAAACAAATTTGTGTGTGTTTGGGGAAAGCGTAATATTGGAACAATCAGCACATAGGCCGACTATGCCTAACCTTTGACTTCAGCAAGACAGTGACATTTCACACTCCTGGTGTGAGGGCAATGTTTGTTACCTTTCCATGACACACATTTTATGAAGATTAAACAGAAGATTGTAATCTGAAGTAATTGCATGAAAAAAAATTCCTAGTTATAGAAAACATAAAATATTTATAAAATCTCTATATACTTTTCCCCTTCCTTTATTGGTTTTGGTTCTGTTACTTTTTTTTTTAATGATTTATGATCTCTGAGCCCCTTATTGTAATCCACCTCAAATCTTTTCTGAATGTAGCACAGTTTAAATAGGTAAGAAATAATAATAGTGCTTCATGCATACAAAGTAGTGGCCATTCTCTGCATAGAAAACTGCACATAAAATTAAAAAAAAAAAGTTACTGCCTTATGGGTAGGTTTTTCCACACTTCTGAACATTTGGTATCATGTAATGTGACTGGCCAAGTGTTGTGCATTTGGTGTGATCTACCCAAAAATCTAGTACTAATACCTTGTTCTTAAATTTCAGCTTCCTTAGAAAGACACAGCATTCTATAATAAACCATTTTGCAAATGAAGAAACTGAAGCACACATATACTAAGAAGCCTGTCTAGACTAATAATAAGAGCTAAAATTTATTGAAATCATACTGTGTGACAGGCACTGCACAGCACTTCACAGGTACTGAGTCGTTTAATCTTCACAATAACCCACTGAGGAAGGTAGTACTGTTAAAGTTCAGTTTGCAGATGAAGAAGCCACTAAAGAGAGGTTAATATTTGCCCCAGGTTCAAGGCAGGAAGATAAATAGCTCAAATTGCTCATAACATAATGCTTAGAAAGTTCTAGGATCATAAAGTGTTTTGTAAATATCATGTAGTTTAGATACCATAACCTACAGTATATGTAAGGGGATGGAGAGTTTGGAAAATTAATGGTGATACATCAGAGGCAACAGGCAACCTGGCAAGGAGAAAAATGTATGAAACTTACCCAATGTCCTTATATTCAGTAAAGAAATTTCCAAAACATCATACAGCTCTTCTAGCTATTAGATTGTGTTCCATATCATGCAGTATAGGATTCTATATTTACCTGTATTATATGTAAATTGTCTCTTAAATATGTAAAGATTGTTCCTTTGGCAGCATTGACTTAATATTCATCATATTTATCATCAAAATTAAGGTAGGGACTTCTATTTTATGTCCTTAATTCTTCCTTATCTCTAATATCCCAGGCCCAATCCACCTGCAGCAAATTCTGTTGATTTCCAAAACATCTCTCAAGTCCACCCCTTATCCCCATTACAACTGCCAATACCCGGGTCCAAGCCACCATCCCTTCTCATCTAGACTTCTGGGAATGCCCCCGGTCTCCCTGCTCCCAACCATTCTCACCCAATCCCCCTCAATCCATTCTCCATAATACAGCTAAAGGAATCTTTAGAAAATGCAAATCATGTACGTTAGCTCCTATGCTTAAAAAGCTTTGGATGCTCTGACTCCTCTGTCTTTCTCACTCTGCTCCAGCCACTATGGTCCCCGATAATGCCTCTGCACCTAGACCTTTATGACTTCCTCCTGTTCCCACTGCTCAGAACACTCTCTCCCCAGCTCTTTCCAGCCTTCATAAACCATCCCAAGTAGTACCTCCTCAGAGAAACCACTTCTCATCTCTTCCATCTAACTTGAGACCCTGACATTATTATTCTTTACCACCACTCTCATTGATTTCCTCTACAGCACTAATCAAAATCCATAATTATTTGATTTATCCGTTTGCTTACTTATTTATCATGTGTCTTCCCAACTAGACTCTCCATGAGGAAAGGTTCCATGAGGAAAGAGACTGGGCATCCGTTATGCACATTGTATTTTGCCCAGCACCTTGCCCTTCACATGGGAGACCCTTAATAGTCGATGAATGGATCAATAACAATCTAGTGAAATATTAGAAAGGGAGCAGTGAGTGTGTTGAGCAGGTATTGTTTCATCATTTATTTTCATGAAATACCTAAAGTTAAAACACTGACATTCAAAGATTAAAAAAAAAAAGTAGCCTAATGCAGCAATTATTATGCGGTAGGCTCTTGTCTAAGCGTTTTATATGGATTAATTCATCTAATCGTAACAACAGGGCTCTAAGGAGAGTGCTATTTGTATCTTTCTTTTCCAGATGAGACACCAGGCCCAGAAAAGACAACAGTTGCTCATTAGTTAGTAAGGGGAACAAGGGGGCTATCAATTTTAGAGGCTCAACGACTAACTATTCTACCTCTCAAGGTAAAACTCCGACTGTATACGTTCTGAATTCATTTTCGTAAAATGTCCTGATCCCATATTATTTCTAACTCAGGCAGTGTTTCCATGGCCAAATGCTAGCAAAAAATGCCTCTTGCCCTAGGAATTAAGCCAAACATGCTGAAAAAAAGAACAGAGATTATCCATGGGCAGTAGCCCAAAAGCCGCTCCAGGCCATGGAACTGCCAGCCTTCCTCCTTCACTGGGGTGACTGGCTGAGAGTAGATGTAATGATATTAACAAGGTCAAGTATTCAATATGCCTTTTCTCCAAAATCTCATCAAAATTACAGATGTCATCTGGCTTGGCTTGCTCCATCTCTGGCGCATTGGCGAACCCCTCATCTTAGAAACATGGAAAAGTAGAACCAGCTTGGGGTTCTAGTTATGAGGCTGCTTGACCACTCTGTATTCAGGGGAGTTCTCATATTTTATGAAAGCTAACTAAAGGGAAGAACTCTGGAGGAACAAGCCTATGAGGCTTAACTCACACTGCCCAAGGAAGTCCATGAAGTCTCTGGATATGCTCACAAATAAACAGGGTCAGAGTCTAGTTCTTGCTCAACACAAAACTTTCTCAAGGACAAAATCATTTGCTCATTTTCACCTTTTAGAAAAATGCCAATGAATAACTATATATCATATGTAAACAAACTAACATCTATAGTATAGGGCAAACATAAATGAGTTTTTTAAAGTATTCAAATTATATATATGTAAATGTATATATGTATATACATACACACACACATGCACACGCACAGTATCTTTTCCCAAATAATTGTGTAAAGTTCAGATAGCATGGAGGGCAAAGTGACACATTCCCTAAAACAAGAGATTTTAGCTAGTAGCTTTAAATCAGTAACCAGAAACAAAACCCGAGTGCTTAATTCTGAAAATACCATTTTCTTTTTTTTCTATAAATAAATGTGTTCTTGATTTTACTTTTAACACACACACATGCACACACACACACCTGCAAGCATCTACTTACATATCTGTATATCTGAAGACACAGAAATTTGTGCAAATAGTTGCTTATGCTGTCAAGATTCTGTATTGTGGGAATAAATATGAGAAGTTGAGCTGCAAGATACCCTTCCAGCATTTCTTTTGTCCATGGTTCCTGGTTGATCAAGTTTTGCTTCATTATAATTTACTGTTCATTCATTCTGTTGCCGTCTATTTTGCACATTGTGAAGAATACTGAATTGCAGAAAGAAAGAGGCCAGGTACCATAAAGAAGAGCGTTTATAATTGTAACTGTCAGTCATTTTTATAGTTTAGGTTTTTAGTGACACCTTGAGAATATATGGAATTTCTTGCTGTGTTCCTGAGACTAGATTTGAATAAATGCACTTGGGTGCTACCCAAGAGAAAGTGAGGAAAAGGCTTGTAAATAAGGATTGGGGTCTTTCATTAGGTTTAGAATCATCAAGTGGTCTGACAGGTGTCCTTGGGATGTCACCTGAAGCAGATCAAGTCAGCCTGGACTTCGGCTCAGTCACACACAGAGACCTGAGCCCTCAGACAAGGGGAAGACGGTGGAGGATTTTCTCCTTCCTTCCAGTGTGGGTATAGCTATTAATATTTTATTTCTCTCCTCTCTAAGGAGAGATAGGGATATGTAGGTCTAAAACCATAGACGGGACTCTTGGACTGGAGAGCACAGTTCAGAGAAAGAGAATGATTACCCCAGAACTTCCATGATTTTATCTTTTAAACCAAATCCAACAGATTTAACCAGTCCCTGCCTTTGAGACCAAAGAGTAATTATACACTAATTTAAGATAGTGAGATTTCAAGAGATTGGGTGAGCTTAAGAATTATACAGTGCACCTCTTTCATTTTAGAGTCGAGGAAAATAAAACTCAGAGAGGCTAAGTGAGTAATTCAAGGTCACAACTTGCTAGCGGCAAAGCCAATCCTGGAGCGCAGATCCCCTGATTCTTAACTCAGATGTCATTCTTTTATGTCTCCTGGAGTTCTTGGTCCTTGAGAAAACCAGAAATACCCTAAGACTACAAATCCCTCAAGAGACAGATTCCACTCAAAATGCAGCTTTCTTCAGGTCTGTAATTTGGATTTCTGCTCAAGATGCATATACAGAGGCCAATTTGCTGTATATAGGACTGATCACTTACAACTACGCCACCTCCCAAAAGCCGGCAGCAGGTCTGGCCAACAATGCTTAACCTGAGCTTACTAAACAGGCCCCCAAAGGTCAGATTACAAAGGGTTCCTTAGTCCATTGAAAAGTGAATGCTTCCAGGATCACCATTTTGACCCAGAGTTTCTAGAAACTCAACAAGGGGACAAAAGTGTACTTTCAGTTCAAGCAAGTTGTTCCAGAGAATGGCGGGATGTTTTGACAATGATAGGAGCTCACTGCAGGCTGCAAGATGTCAATTCAGAAATGTTTTCCATTTTAAGCCTGGGAGTCTGTCATTCTATTCATGGAAGACCAGGGGTTGCAGAGATCCCCTGAGTCCAAAATTGGCATTTTCTAAAGCTTTAGCATGCAGAACAGCAAGGCACAGAAGGGAGTCTCTTATTCATAGTGCACACAGGCAATTTCTTTCCTTGCCATTTATTAAATATCTAATCTGTGTAGAACCCATCTCCATGGTAACTATAAAAAAAATCTGTCATTTGGTATTGAATTTCTAAGAATGGTCTTATAACACCTACTAAATATTTTACCTTTGATCGTCAATCCTACCCAACAATAGTTAAGCACTGAAGTTAAAGTCTAAGCTTTGCTTTGAATTTGCCTGTTAATTCAGGCAAAAATGAGATTGTTTTCCTTTAAATCTTCTGAGTAATTGCCTTAACCCTTCATTTTAATTGAACCTGGAGACATAGCCAGAAAATGTTTCTCTCAGGGTTCTATCTTTAGTTTGTAGATAGGTATTTATTACACACCATAAGTGGAACATAAAACAAGCAAAAGAAAAGGGCTATTGAGAATAAATCCTATTCAAACTAACAATTACCCACCATCTCATCACTGAAACTGAAAGCTGATCTTTTTTCCAGCTAGTAGATGAGTTTGCTGCTGCCAGCTAGCTGTCTAATTTCCTCTCTCCTACTGGGGTCTCTGTTTCCATTTAACTTCCTGCTTTTAGCCCATAGCCTTGGACTCCCCAGTAGTTGATAAATGTTCCAAAATTTTCAATGCTCTTCCCTGCGCTCTATTCATTGCTGAGCCTCTATTAGGTGTTGGGTATTTTTTTTAAGCCAGCTCTTAATTATTTGGACACCAATTAGCCAGCGTCTGAATTAACTTGACTCTGCTCTTTCTCCATTTCTTTTCTGCTGCCTGCCTTTTGGCCACAGCACGGCTTGTTAGTTCCTTCATGAGGGAATAAGGGGCAGGAGTGGGGTAGGGATAAAAGCCTGGAGACTCAAATAAACTCATTTTGTTATTTGTTGGCAGCTCTGGTTAAAAGTTTGGCAAGGTAGTGTATTAAAAGCACACAATGAAAGTAAACTCTATCATGTACATCTCATTAACCCAGGCTCTCCCAGATTCCCAGTGCTGGGGTTAAATTGTAAGCTGGCAGAACTGCAATTGGTACCTTATATTATGGCAGCGACAATAAAGTTTTTCGGACTTGGCAAAAGCTTGTTTAATGAGCAGCTTTACTTGGTACTGAATCCTTGCAGATTAGCAAGCACAGGGCAATCAGCCACTGGAAACGAAGCTACCACGCACATTGCCACGAGCTCCCCACAGCTGAGCTGCAATGGTACTAGCTGACAATGGGGTTTATGTTATTGTATTTCCATTTTTTTCTGAATTAAAAAAAGAAAAGAAAAAGGGAGATGAGGGAACTGGAGTAAAGATGCTCTTATATCGGACATGTAAAAATGTCATATTAAATTCTTCAATTAGAATAAATCATTATATCATTATTTTGCCTCATTTGAGATACAAAAATAAAATTTCACTGGGTCACGAATTACATTCTAAAAGGAAAGGTAGACTTCATTTTTATCAGTTTCCCATCAGTTTCCCAAGCGCAACTTCAATTTTAAAGAAAATATAACTTTGAAATGGAGGAAACTTTTTCTTGAAGGATTTGAGGGCAACATTGGATTCTGAAAGACTAGAACAGCTATTCAAACACAGGGTGTAAGAGGAACTTATTCTGAAATCCCCAGCTGTGCTGTTAGTAAATCACCTAGTAATTTTTATTTTATTGATAATCTAAAGATCCGAGAATTGTATTTTCCCTTATGTCTCCCACAGTGTGTCAATGTGTCTGAGAGCCTTCCCCTTGACTGATGAGGAAAAGACAAAAGGGAAAGAACGTGGGAGATCATATAAAAGATAAATCTAGATACAAAGAGGGATTTCATACCTTTGAGGGGACTGTTAAGCATCAGAATGCATCTCTAAGGGAATGGTAGGGCTGTCTTTGAAGACAAAATAATTTCTCATTTACATGGATAAATTAAATGTGATTCTGTGTGATGAGAGGGTGGTTGGATGAAATGGTCCTTAAGGAGGTGGTACCTATACAGTGGAGAAGAATCTGGCCAGACAGTGCTGGGTTCAAACCCTTATTCTGCAACTTACTAGTGATGTCACCTTGAGCAACACACATAACACTCATGGGCTTCAATTCTCTCAACTATAAAATGAGAATCACAATGGTTTTGTGAATATTAAATCAGATCAGTATAATAACTCCTTGCCATGGTGTCTATGTCATCATGTATTTTCGGGAGGTAATAGTTAATTTTATTAAGGTCCCTTTCAACTTTCTAAAACTAGAGTTGTGCCACAGAGTCTAATTTATACCTCTGAATCACTTCTCCGAATGCATAATAAAATAAAGCAGTGAACATCTCCATACTAATGCTTACCATTGTAAATCAGGGGATAGACACAAGAAACAGGTGCCAAAGCAAATCAATTTTTGCCCAATTCTTGCTTTTTGATACCTCGTAACATTAAACCTCTTTTCATTGTTATTATTTTAATCTATTTTTAATTGGTCCCCAGTCTACTTTCAAAAAAGCTTTGAGATCACTTAAAATTAACATATATATTATATTTCTGATGTAACTTACAGTTTTTTTAAACTGCTGTCCTTTAAACAGAGGGTTTAAAGGACAGCAGTTTAAAAGAAAAGGAAAGAAAAGATCATTATGCCAGGAACTAGAGATAATGATTGAGTTACTACAGCTAAGACTTGAGTTTAATATTGAGAGTCTTGCAGCCAAAGCAAAGGGCTCCTTTCATTATTAAATTCTTAGAGCCTTAATGGAATTAATTCTGTCTATGTCACTTCAGCGTGGAATCTTGTGAGGGGTTGCTGCTCCTTTCATGAGGCTTAAAATCACCCATCACTGTCTATCATCAACTTTTCTCCATTCAGGTCTTCACTCTTAAAGTACAATGAATCAAGGGTTTGGGTTTGTTCATTATTTTGAATTATGATGAAAATTACTTTTAAGCAGAAAACCCAACCCAACAAACCCAACAAACTCATGTTCATAAGGTCTGAACTATGTGGAAAAAGGGTTGGTAAACCGTAAGGATAATATGGCCAAATCTTTCCCTCCTACATTTACATCTATAGATATAAAGGGAGTTCCCTACTTCTGAGGGTATTTTAACCATCAGCATGTATCTGTGAGGAAACTGTGGAGCTACTTTGAATACAAAGTAAGTTCTCAATTAAATTTGATTCTGCGTGATGAGCAGGTAGTTGGGTAAAGTGACGCTTAAAGAGGTGGTATTTCTACAAAAGTGAGCAGATTTTCAGGAACGATCCAGATAGTTCAGGCTTCATAAGTCTGGTCTCAGCTAACTCTATTTGTAGCATCAACGCTTGTCACCAGACAGGAAAGATTTAAAAAAAACTTTTTTTGCTCTGGATACAATTCTTTGGATTCTTGAGAATTTCCAAGTAGCTCATCATATTGTACCAACGGCCTATTCCATGCCAGGCACTGTGCACTGTGGGAAACCATCTGTATGTTTATCACTGGTGTCAAGTTAGCCCAGAAGAAAAGAGGAGATGCTCTGAAATTCAGGGCTCATCTGATCCAACCTGAACCTAGAGGCTTGAGTAGTCCTTTGTGCTGTGGCCAAAAGCTGCTACTTTTTTTATGCCACTTGTGTTTTCTGGTTTCCATTTCAAAGATTATCTTTTTCAATATGTAACCTTAGTATTTTCACAAAGACTACCATCATGTTTGACCCCCTAATTTGTTTTATCTCTTCTTTCTCCATCTGTTATATACTCAATTTATTATGCTCAGTAGTGCAAAATCTAAGTTATTTATGTAATTTGAATTGGATACCTACAAAAGATAAGCTACAGTGACCTGAATGTCCCTCAAGGAATGTGTGCCTACTATCTTATCCTGAAAAAAATGAGCACAATATTGTATGTTTCCTGCACATTTTTGGTAAACTGCCAGGACTATTGAGATTATGTTGGGTAATTCTCATGGGTACCTCACAATATACACAATGGTGCTGAATAAATATTATGTGGTAATGACTCCTTAGTACAAAATTGTTGTGTATTAGACAGCATTATTATATTTTAGCCAATAAAGTATAAATCTTTAAGTAATATCTAAAATAAGAAAATACTGTTCTTGCTAAATTATTTTATATCATCTTGTATAAAAGCATCCTATTCTCAATCTTTAAAAAAGAATACTTGTGCTACATTCCTTTTCTTCAAACATAAGATTTAATGACCATTTTAAACTCTCTGTGCTTTGAGATCTATCGCCACATAGCTTTGTCAATATCTCTCACTCTAATATGTCTGAAAATTACCTTATGTAATTTGTTATTTTGGAGGCGCTTCTGTCAAAAAAGAGTAGTTTATTATCTCTTAGCTCAAGAAGAATCCATGTCTGGACCATGTA
This sequence comes from Balaenoptera acutorostrata, assembly GCF_949987535.1. Taxonomy (NCBI): domain Eukaryota; kingdom Metazoa; phylum Chordata; class Mammalia; order Artiodactyla; family Balaenopteridae; genus Balaenoptera; species Balaenoptera acutorostrata. Next base: position 43,763,848 of record NC_080077.1, read on the forward strand.
GCAAAAACAAACAAACAAACAAAAAACCCCAAAGCATATCTATCCCTAGAAGCTGCCATATTCATCACAGGGTCTTTCATTCACAACTTCCTATGTGTATCAATAAATCACTGGTGTGCAGTACACACCATTCAGTGCAGTACATACCACTCAGTTCAGCCATACTGGGAAAGGAAGCTCATTAGCTCCCAGCTCTGTTCTTTCCTGAAATGAATTCTGCTCTGTTTACCTATCACATTTGTTACTTCCTTCACATAAGAAGGCATTCATGAGAACTCAGAGACTTCTGAATTATTTTTTAAAAATCTGTTTGAAGACAAATAACCCAATTTAAAAACGGGCAAAAAATTTGAACAGACATGTCACAAGATATATGAATGACCAAGAAGCATATAAAAAGATGCACCACATCACTACTCATCAGAGAAATGCAAATTAAAACCACAATGAAATCCCACTACACCTCCACTACAGCGGCTAAAGTTATAATGGCAGGTGACACCAAGTGTTGATGAGGATTCACAGCAACTGGAATTCTCATAGGTTGCTGATGCGAATGCAACACAAATAGTACAGCCACCTTGGAAAATCTCATAAAGTTAAACATACATCTCCCTGAGTGAAGCAGCAATTTGCATTTCTAGATATTTATCCAATAAAAATGAAAACACGTTGCACAAAAATGTATATGAGAGACAATTGGGAAGCTCAGTGATCTCATAAAAGCACAATAAAGACATTGCTTTCGATCCGCCTGTCGGGGCCTGAACCAAGATGGAGGAGTAGAAGGATGTGCTCTCACTCCCTCTTGTGAGAACACCAGAATCACAACTAGCTGCTGGACAATCATCGACAGGAAGACACTGGAACTCACCAAAAAAGATACCCCACATCCAAAGACAAAGGCGAAGCCACAATGAGATGGCAGGAGGGGCAAAATCACAGTAAAATCAAATCCCACAACTGCTGGGTGGGTGTCTCACAGACTGGAGAACACTTATACCACAGAAGTCCACCCACTGGAGTGAAGGTTCTGAGCCCCACGTCAGGTTTGCCAACGTGGGGGTCTGGCAATGGGAGGAGGAATTCCTAGAGAATCAGACTTTGAAAGCTAGTGGGATTTGATTGCAGGACATCAACAGGACTAGGGGAAACAGAGGCTCCACTCTTGGAGGGCACACACAAAGTAGTGTGTGCATCGGGACACAGGGGAAGGAGCACTGACCCCAGGGGAGATTGAACCAGACCTACCTGCTAGTGTTGGAGGGTCTCCTGCAGAGGCGGGTGGTGGCTGTGGCTCACCGTGGGCACAAGGACACTGGCAGCAGAAGGTCTGGGAAGCGCTCCTTGGCGTGAGCCTTCCCAGAGTCTGCCACTAACCCCACCAAAGAGCCCGGGTAGGCTCCAGTGTTGGGTTGCCTCAGGCAAAACAACCAACAGGGAGGGAACCCAGCCCCACCCATCAGCAGTCAAGTGGATTAAAGTTTTACTGAGCTCTGCCCATCAGAGCAACAGGCAGTTCTACCCACCACCAGCCCCTCCCATCAGGAAACTTGCACAAGCCTCTTAGATAGCCTCATCCACCAGAGGGCACACAGCAGAAGCAAGAAGAACTACAATCCTGCAGCCTGTGGAACAAAAACCACATTCACAGAAAGACAGAAAAGAGGAAAAGGCAGAGGGCTACGTACCAGATGAAGGAACACAATAAAACCCCAGAAAAACAACTAAATGAAGTGGAGATAGGCAACCTTCCAGAAAAAGAATTCAGAATAATGACAGTGAAGATGATCCAGGACTTCGGAAAAAGAATGGAGACAAAGATCGAGAAGATGAAAGAAATGTTTAACAAAGACCTAGAAGAATTAAAGAACAAACAAACAGAGATGAACAATACAATAACTGAAATGAAAACTACACTAGAAGGAATCGATAGCAGAATAACTAAGCCAGAAGAACGGATAAGTGACCTGGAAGACAGAATGGTGTAATTCACTGCTGAGGAACAGAATAAAGAAAAAACAATGAAAAGAAATGAAGACAGCCTAAGAGACCTCCGGGACAACATTAAATGCAACAACATTCACATTATAGGGGTCCCAGAAGGAGAAGAGAGAGAGAAAGGACCCGAGAAAATATTTGAAGAGATTATAGTCGAAAACTTCCCTAACATGGGAAAGGAAATAGCCACCCAAGTCCAGGAGGCGCAGCGAGTCCCATACAGGATAAACCCAAGGAGAAACATGCCAAGACACATAGTAATCAACTTGGCAGAAACTAAAGACAAAGAAAAATTATTGAAACCAGCAAGGGAAAAATGACAAATAACATACAAGGGAACTCCCATAAGGTTAACAGCTGATTTCTCAGCAGAAACTCTACAAGCCAGTAGGGAGTGGCATGATATACTTAAAGTGATGAAAGGGAAGACCCTACAACCAAGATTACTCTACCCTGCAAGGATCTCATTCAGATTTGATGGAGAAATCAAAAGCTTTACAGACAAGCAAAAGCTAAGAGAATTCAGCACTACCAAACCAGCTTTACAACAAATGCTAAAGGAACTTCTCAAAGTGGGAACCACAAGAGAAGAAAAGGACCTACAAAAACAAACCCAAAACAATTAAGAAAATGGTCATAGGAACATACATATAGATAATGACCTTAAATGTGAATGGATTAAATGCTCCAACCAAAAGACACAGGCTTGCTGAATGGATACAAAAACAAGACCCATATATATGCTGTCTACAAGAGACCCACTTCAGACCTATACAGACTGAAAGTGAGGGGATGGAAATAGATATTCCATGCCAATGGAAATCAAAAGAAAGCTGTAGTAGCAATACTCACATCAGATAAAATAGACTTTAAAATAAAGAATGTTACAAGACACAAGGAAGGACACTACATAATGAACAAGGGATCAATCCAAGAAGAAGATATAACAATTATAAATATATAGGCACCCGACATAGGAGCACCTCAATACATAAGGCAACTGCTAACAGCTATAAAAGAGGAAATCGACAGTAACACAATAATACTGGGGGACTTTAACACCTCACTTACACCAATGGAAAGATCATCCAAAATGAAAATAAATAAGGAAACAGAAGCTTTAAATGACACAATAGACCACATAGATTTAATTGATATTTATAAGACATTCCATCCAAAAACAGCAGATTACACTTTCTTCTGAAGTGCGCACGGAACATTCTCCAGGATAGATCACATCTTGGGTCACAAATCAAGCTTCAGTAAATTTAAGAAAATTGAAATCATATCAAGGATCTTTTCTGACCACAACGCTATGAGATTAGAAATGAATTACAGGGAAAAAAACATAAAAAACACCAACACATGGAGGCTAAACAATATGTTACTAAATAACCAAGAGATCACTGAAGAAATCAAAGAGGAAATCAAAAATTACCTAGAGACAAATGACAATGAAAACACGATGATCGAAAACCTACGGGATGCAGCAAAAGCAGTTCCAAGAGGGAAGGTTATAGCTCTACAAGCCTACCTCAAGAAACAAGAAAAATCTCAAATAAACAATCTAACCTTACATCTAAAGGAACTAGAGGAAGAAGAACAAACAAAACCCAAAGTTAGCAGAAGGAAAGAAATCATAAAGATCAGAGCAGAAATAAATGAAATAGATACAAAGAAAACAATAGCAAAGATCAATAAAACTAAAAGCTGGTTCTTTGAGAAGATAAACAAAATTGCTAAACCATTAGCCAGACTTATCAAGAAAAGGAGGGAGAGGACTCAAATCAATAAAATTAGAAATGAAAAAGAAGAAGTTACAACAGACACCGCAGAAATACAAAGCATCCTAAGAGACTACTACAAGCAACTCTATGCCAATAAAATGGACAACCTGGAAGAATTGACAAATTCTTAGAAAGGTATAACCTTCCGAGACTGAACCAGGAAGAAATAGAAAATATGAACAGACCAATCACAAGTAATGAAATTGAAACTGTGATTAAAAATCTTCCAACAAACAAAAGTCCAGGACCAGATGGATTCACAGGTGAATTCTATCAAATATTTAGAGATGAGCTAACACCCATCCTTCTCAAACCCTTCCAGAAAATTGCAGAGGAAGGAATACTCCCAAACACATTCTATGAGGCCACCATCACCCTGATACCAAAACCAGACAAAGACACCACAAAAAAAGAAAATTACAGACCAATATCACTGATGAATATAGATGCAAGAATCCTCAACAAAATACTAGCAAACAGAATCCAACAACACATTGAAAGGATCATACACCATGATTAAGTGGGATTTATCTAAGGGATGCAAGGATTCTTCAATATACGCAAATCAATCAATGTGATACACCATATTATCAAATTGAAGAATAAAAACCATATGATCATCTCAATAGATGCAGAGAAATCTTTTGACAAAATTCAACACCCATTTATGATAAAAACTCTCCAGAAAGTAGGCATAGAGGGAATTTACCTTAACATAATAAAGGCCATATATGACAAACCCACAGCCAACATTGTTCTCAATGGTGAAAAACTGAAACCATTTCACTAAGATCAGGAACAAGATAAGGTTGCCCACTCTCACCAGTATTATTCAACATAGTTTTGGAAGTTTTAGCCACAGCAATCAGAGAAGAAAAAGAAATAAAAGGAATCCAAATCAGAAAAGAAGAAGTAAAACTGTCACTGCAGATGACATGATACTATACATAGAGAATCCTAAAGATGCTACCAGAAAACTACTAGAGCTAATCAATGAATTTGGTAAAGGAGCAGGATACAAAATTAATGCATAGAAATCTCTTGCATTCCTATACACTAATGATGAAAAATCTGAAGGAGAAATTAAGGAAACACTTCCATTTACCACTGCAACAAAAAGAATAAAATACCTAGGAATAAACCTACCTAGGGAGACAAAAGACCTGTATGCAGAAAACTATAAGACACTGATGAAAGAAATTAAAGATGATACCAACAGATGGAGAGATATACCATGTTCTTGGATTGGAAGAATCAATATTGTGAAAAAGACTATACTACCCAAAGCAATCTACAGATTCAATGCAATCCCTATCAAATTACCAATGGCATTTTTTATGGATCTAGAACAAAAAATCTTAAAATTTGTATGGAGACACAAAAGACCCCGAATAGCCAAAGCAATCTTGAGGGGAAAAAACGGAGTTGGAGGAATTAGACTCCCTGACTTCAGACTATACTACAAAGCTACAGTAATCAAGACACTATGGTACTGGCACAAAAACAGAAATACAGATCAATGGAACAAGATAGAAAGCCCAGAGATAAACCCATGCACCTATGGTCAATTAATCTATGACAAAGGAGGCAAGGATATACAATAGAGAAAAGACAGTCTTTTCAATGAGTGGTGCTGGGAAAACTGGATGGCTACATGTAAAAGAATGAAATTAGAACACTCCCTAACACCATACACAAAAATAAACTCAAAATGGATTAAAGACCTAAATGTAAGAACAGACACTATAAAACTCTCAGAGGAAACCATAGGAAGAACACTCTGACATAAATCACAGCAAGATCTTTTTTGATCCACGTTGTAGAGTAATGGAAAGAAAAACAAAAATAAACAAATGGGACCTAATGAAACTTCAAAGCTTTTGCACAACAAAGGAAACCATAAACAAGACGAAAAGACAACCCTCAGAATGGGAGAAAATATTTGCAAACGAATCAATGGACAAAGGATTAATCTCTAAAATATATAAACAGCTCATGCAGCTCAATATTAAAAAAACAAACAACCCAATCCAAAAATGGGCAGAAGACTAAATAGACATTTCTCCAAAGAAGACATACAGATGGCCAAGAAGCACATGATAATCTGCTCAACATCACTAATTATTAGAGAAATGCAAATCAAAACTACAATGAGGTATCACCTCACACCAGTTAGAATGGGCATCATCAGAAAATCTACAAACAACAAATGCTGGAGAGGGTGTGGAGAAAAGGGAACCCTCTTGCACTGTTGGTGGGAATGTAAATTGATACAGCCACTATGGAGAACAGTATGGAAGTTCCTTAAAAAACTAAAAATAGAATTACCATATGATCCAGCAATCCTACTACTGGACATATACCCAGAGAAAACCATAATTCAAAAAGACACATGCACCCCAATGTTCATTGCAGCACTATTTACAATAGCCAGGTCATGGAAGCTACCTAAATGCCCATTGATAGACGAGTGGATAAAGAAGATGTGGTACATATACATAATGGAATATTACTCAGCCATAAAAAGGAATGAAATTTGGTCATTTGTTGAGACATGGATTGATATAAAGACTGTCATACAGAGTGACGTTAAGTCAGAAAGAGAAAAACAAATATCATATATTAACGTATGAATGTGGAACCTAGAAAAATGGTACAGATGAACCGGTTTGCAGGGCAGAAGTTGAGACGCAGATGTACAGAACAAATGTATGGACACCAAGGGGGGAAAACCATGGTGGGGTGGCGATGGTGGGTGCTGATTTAGCCTATTGGGATTGACATGTATACACTGATGTGTATAAAATTGATGACTAATAAGAACCTGCTGTACAAAAAAATAAATAAAATAAAATTTAAAAATTAAAAAAAAAAGACATCGCTTTTCCAGGACCCCCTGAGGTTAGAGTGTCCTAGAACTGATTAAAAGCTGTTTCACTGAGAAAAATGTATATGAGAATGTTCATAGAAGCATTATTTATAATAACAGAAGAAAGAAAACAACTTTAATCTCCCTCAAGGGGTAAGTAAACAAGTTGTTCTATATCTATACCACAAAACAGTACTCAGCAATAAAGAAGTATGAGATATTAGTATATGCAACAACATGGATGAATCTCAAAAACATTATGCTTAGGGAAAAAAATGAGACACAAGTTAAGAATTTACTGTGTGACTCCATTTATATGAAATTCTAGAAAAGGCAAAACTATAGTGACAGAGGGCAGATCGATGGCTGCTTCAGTTTGAGGCATTTGAGGAGGGGATTTTCTGCAAAGGGCACAAAGAATCTTTAGGGTGATGGAAACATTCTGTATCTTGATTCTGGTGGTGGTTGCATGATTATATACAATTACCAACATTTATCAACATGTACATTAATACTGATGAATTTACTGTATGTGAAAAATAATTAGAAATTGTTTTTTCTGGACTGCAGTTTTGACTCATTCTATTTATTATAAAGTGATAAAACTGACTCCAAGTTACTGACCCTTGTTACCAAGAAAATCAACTCTGATAATCTCAGAAGTCCTCTCATTTCAGGACTGTTCCCTTGACATGTGCCATTCCCTTTCTTTCTACTTCTGTTTTCCGAATGCAGTTGCTGCAAATGTCCATGTGTTATTTTTTTCTCTCTTTGTTCTATGTCATAAGCAACAAGCACAGTGTCCTTGGAGAAGTAAGCTATTCCACAACAATGTGTATCCCCTAACTCAGGAAAATGTAGTAAGAATTCTTTATAAGACTCTGTTTTGAAAATGTTTGTATTGATAGAGGCTATGATATTTAGAATTAAATATATGCAAATAGGGTTGTTGGTACAGCAAGGTATAAACTACTAATCTCTCACTTATCTGCTGCAGGTCTGAGAATGATCATCTCTTTTCAGTTAAAAGGAAAAGTGAGACCTATGTGAGGCCTCAGATAACAGGACGAGGGTCATTTGTGGAAGTTACAGGGTTTGTATTTATGCAAAGATAAACCTTCTTAAATCTACAACCGTTTGAAACTAAAATGGGCTGCTGGTGAAATAGCCTTCTGAGGCAGAGCTAATTAGCAGAGCTAATGAAGCAGCATTTATTTAACCATAAATGTTTATGTTGAATAAACATTTGTGCAGATGTCACAGATGTTATCCCAACATCAGCTAAGAGGTGAGACTGCGTGATCGCTAAGGTGTCATTCAATGCTATGATTCTATTATTTGATTAAATCATCAATGACCTTCTCACCTGCATTTTCACCAAAATCATGGGTCAAAAATCCAGATTGCACAGGAAATGAGCTAGTGGTCACAGACCACTTCACAGTTTGAGAAGTTGGCCACAAAGAGCAGAAAGAAAGTAAGAAAACCGTGGTATATGTCACAGGGTCTCCACAGGGTCAAATGAGTCCCCCCATCCCTTAAAGAACATTATTTGCAAAGACAACAGGAAGCAAGCAAGTTGAAAAGAGAAAACTGAAGTGACAGAGAGAAAGAAAATGAGAGGATATAGTGTAGGTCCCTGTACATGAAATAAAGTCACTGGATGGTTTCTACCGTTTCAGTAAAATGGGAGGCAAAGTCTTTTGAAAAGGAGGGGAAGAAGATGCGACTGAGAGTTTAAGGAAACATAAGAGTGGAGAACAGATGAATGAGAGGATGTTTGAACAGACACAAGTGTCAACATAAAATTAAACATCGTGGAAGGGTTATTCACATGTTCTGTGTCTCCCCTGGCAGCTCCCAAACAAAGAAAGCAAACAGCAGGTGATCTAGGGTTGAGAGTAAGGTTTAGTCCAGTCTCTGCTAAAGATCAAGGGAGAAAAGAGAATTCCAGCTGTGGAAAAGAGCAGCATTAATGTAGTAAATGCTGAAGACCCAGTGAAGCTAGAAAGGTTTAATGATGTGGGTAAAGCAGATGCTTAGAGGGTTTGATAAAGAAGGAGAATGGGAAAAATCTCAGCAATAACCAACATTTGATGGTGTTTTACCAATGCTTTTTATAGACATGATTTTATTTAATTGCTGCAACAACTCTGCCAGGCATTATCTTTTAATTTTTAGATTAGGAAACTAGGCTCTTCATTAGGCTCCTAATTAGGATTAGAGACCCTCATTGTACCTAGGCCCCCTAGGTCACGAGGTTCATATGGTGAGAGGGTTGTGAACCTGGTCTTCTAAACCAAACAATCCTCTTTCTTTGAACTCTACTGTCCTTTCTGTGTGCAGAGCGCAGTGTAAGGAACAGAGTGGGAGAGAAAAGCAGCAAGCATCCCGTGACAGAGATTGTCATGTTCCTCGCCATGTCTTCAGCACCCAGCAGTATTAACCAGCACACAGCAGGGACTCAATGAATATAAGTGAACTGAATCCTTACAAGGAAAACTGTTCTGTAAAGCATCTTGAAAACCACAGAAATATAAATGAATTAACCACCTCAAGTCGCTGTTCCCTTATAACACATAAACCATCACACTCAGGTTTTTTACCTCCACGTTCTGCATTCTTTTTATGTGTTGCATTTTTTAGTTGCACTGCTCGACACACCTTAAAATTTCTCTTTTCTCTTTTTGTTTTAAAAATAATTAGTCTTCAGAACTGTTAAAGTAACAATTTAGAAAGGATTAATATAATAATACATTTATCTTTTTCATTTAGCATGAGTTAGATGCTAAAACACTATTTAAATACTATAAATTGTCAAGTCACTTTCATTTGGGTGTGTATTGCTTATTCTATGCATCTTAGATGGTAGTAAATATGGCTCAAATCGTATTACAGTTATAGGCATTATATTCAATCAATACATATATAATGCCCCCAGAAGAAAGACTTTATTTCTATAAATGTCTTCAAGATTTTCATTAACTGCAAAGTTGCAAAATGTTGACCACACTTGTGTTCATTTTATAATCCAATGGTCATCAAACTGGGCAATGCATCCCCACAGAAACTTTACAAAGCTTTGCAAGTATGGTCGGTTTTAAGACAATCAATTTGCAGAGCATCAGCTTCCCTGTGCATGTTTCATCAGTGGATCTGCCTGAGACCTAAGACTGAATGTCAAGCCAGAGCTCCTTTCTCATTTCTTTGGTAATCTCCTTTCTCCCAGTTTACAAAAGAAATGAATACCTCTCACCCATCCTGTATTTCAGTATGGCCAAGGGAGACTTGAGGTATAAAGAGAACCTGGGGAGACTACACAAAGGGACAGTTTGAAACGTGGTGTCTGCCAAGTCTTCTTTCATCAAGGCACCAGGTCTGTCTCTCAGCTGCATATTTGAATTATTTCCAGGAGGAAGAGAAAATTTCCATGTTTGCCTCCAACAGTTCAACATTAAATCTTCAAATAAAAAAAAAGATATGGAAGGTAAGTTGATGCTTTATATTTTTTACTCAGACTTGAATAAGAAACCTTTTACTTTTCAGCATTTTTCATATTAACACTTTTATTAGCCTCCGCCAAATATTCCCTGGATATGATAAATCCATATTAATTTTCTACTTGGGTACAAGTCAGCTTGCTGTCATTTTGTCAACCAATTCTCTGATCATTTATTCCTTCTTATTATTTATATTAAGCTAACAGAGTTATATTGTGGTTGACGGAAAATGTGAGAAGAAAATTTCAGAGGTAAGATAAAGAACTACCTGGACTGTCTCAGGTTCAGACACCTAGCATGGTGCAAACAGCACACCTTACTGGCCAGTTTCAGCATCTGTAGAGTGCACCATCCACCTTAAGGACTGGTGGTGAAGCCCCAAAGAAACAACTGGTGTCAAATGTTGTGTGGACTGTAAAATATTATGAATACAAGTATTTACATTCTAGAATAAACAGAAGAGAATTAGATGTAATCATTAAAGCCACTGCTTTGTCCTTGGTTCCTCTGTCACCTCACCTTTTTTCCTTATTGGTACTATTAATTTTCCTTCCACTTCCATTTGTCAACCAACATGTGCCAGTTGTACACCTGCTATCTGGTCAGTGCACCTTCTTCCTCTCTAGCAGCTTTAGGACCTTCTCCTCTTCTACAAATTTTCTCTTTATCTCCCGTCCTGCAGGTAGGTGATGGCTAGCTTTGACACCCCAAGCATAAATCATTCTTCCTGGAGCACTGTGACAAACTCAACAATGTGGAATAATGGATATAGTTGCACCTGAGAGCATCAGCTGGATGAGCCACAAGGTCTGAAACAAAGCTGTGTCTCTGAACACACTAAATAATGACCTTGATGAAGATGCTTAAGGTCAAGGCTAGTCTCTTTAATTGCACATAAACTGTAATCTTATTTCACAAAAGCAATGATATCCTAGATGGTGCTTCTCTGAACAGCCATTTTACTCTTTTGTGGTTAAAAATGTAATTCCTTACAACGGCACCAACAGTGTGCTGCAGTTATATGGAAATGTATTTCTCGTTATGACCCATCCCTTGATTAGAAGACAGCAAAGCGCCTGCCAGTAAGAGTAGCACATTGTAAACACTATTAGTTCCTGTTTTATGTCAATGCAGAACTGTGCAGGCAATAAAATCATCTGATTGACGCTCAGCATTATCTGAGGCAAGAGCCTGAGAGAGTTCCTCAAAGGGAACTGTGAATTTAAAAGTCAACTCATAACTCAGTGCATCTATTTGGGAAGAATAGTCTGTATACCAAATTAGAAGTATCTAAAACAAGCACTTTGTGTGCCAAGTGGCTTCTACATACACCTGGTATTAGATTTGCATGGCTATTAAATGCAGCAAATTATGTGTCTCTTAAGCTACTCTACTTTATAAAAAATTTAATTATTTTTTATATTTAATGAAGACACTGGATATTTTAAATAAACTGTCCCCTCCACCCCATTACACATGATTCCAATTTGATATAACAGGACGGCCCTTTTCAAAACCTGAATCATGTGAGATGTGGAATTGTAATGAAAAGCTATGAGGGAAAGACTTCAACTGTTGGTGTGGTAGAAGCTTGAATCACTGGAAGAAAATTAGGAGGCCGAACATCTTTGGGGTAAAGCTGAAGAACACAAGTACAGTTAAAATATAAGAACTATAAGAAACCAGGGGAAAATCAACACAATAATTCACTTGTGGGCTAAAATACTCCAAGAACATGGACTAAACGTAGGAAGCAAAACTGAAACATTATTGTGATGATAATTTAGCATTTATAAAGAGAGAAGGCAAGGTGTAGTGCTTAAGTATTAGGCTCTGGAGTCTAACACAGCCAAGTTCAAGCCCCAACTTTGCCACTTAACAGCCTTGGCTAAGCTCTGTGGCAGCCTCTCTGAGATTTGGTTTCCCCATCAGTATAACAGGGATGAAACTAGTACCTACTTCTTATGAAAACTAAATGATTAAAGCTATATAAAACAGCTTGATTTAAGTTAGCTAATAGTAGTATTTTTGCTTCATTATTTGTAGTATTAGGTACTACACTAGACTGAGTAAAGACAAGTAAACAAGTCATTGAACACTAGCAAATACATCGCTTAACAGATGACACTGAAACTACAAAATATTTACAGCTATAGCATAGACAACTATGGATGCAATGATATCCTAGATGGATAGGATATCCATCTTTAAGTAAGTAAAATTACACAGTATTATTAAACACTGTAAGTATTGGGCAACTAATTTAATTCTGGACTCTAAAATACAGAGAATTTGGGGAGGAAAGTCAGAAAAATAGTTAATTGTTGGTAAAGGCAGTCTCAAAAGCACAGTCCTTTAACCAACCTCCACTGGGCCATATAAGAATGAGCCTTGGGCCTAGAATACTTCCTTACCAAGAGATAAAGAACCCACAGAACCTGTGCAGGACTTATCACCTTGTGTGGGAATATTTTTACTTATTTTGCTCACTGAATATCCTTTTGTCACTGCTTAAAGTTTGTGCTTCATATGGCACCTGGCTAACCCTACTGTTATATCTGTCCTCCAAGGGGAGGGGACAGGGTTTCTTCCACCACGGCACAAGAGGGGCGTGTGTAGTCCACCTGCTCTGCATTGGCCACAGGGAGAGACCTGCTGGCCATGGGGGCCTGGTACCCACTGCTGAAGCTGATCTTGCTCTGTACCTTCTCTATGAAAGTAAAGCATTGTTCCATCCAATACCTGACAGTGTTGTTTTCCTTGGTGACTCTGATACCAAGATGCAATGGGAAGTGTTGAGAGTCCTCTCCTGAAATTGGTAACCAGTGCATAGTACTCTATTCCCTTGGGACTGATAAATTGTACATGGTACTCTGGTCTACACTAGCAGACTTAAGCTGAACCTAGGAAGAAAAGTTAAATAACATCATATTGACATCATAGTTAGAAAAGATATTGAGGTGTTAACTATAACTTTCCTTGCTCTGAAGTCAGCTCTGTCTGAAATTAATGCAGCTACTCCAGCTTTCTTTTGATTAGTATTAGCTTGGTGTATCTTTCTCCATTACTTTACTTTTAGTCTGTGTCTTTATATCTAAAGTGGGTTTCTTGTAGAAAAGATACAGTTGGATCTTATTTTTTTATTCACTCTGACAGTCTCTGTCTTTTAATTGGTGTATTTAGAACATTCACATTTAAGGTGATTACTGATATAGGTGGATTAATATTAATCATATTTGTAATTGTTTTCCATTTGTTGTTTTGTTCTTTGTTTCCTTTTGGTCTTCCTTTCTTTTTTTCCCTTCTCTGGCTCTAATTGGGCATTTTATATGATTCTATTTTCTCTCTTGTTTTAAGATATCGGTTATATTTCTTTAACACATTTTTTAATGGTTCTTCTATGGTTTGCAATACACATTTATAGCTAATTCAAGTTCACTGTCAAATAGCACTGTACTGTTTCATAGGTAGTTCAGGTACCTTATAACAGAGTATTCTCAATTCCTCCCTCCTCTACCTAATAACACTGTTGTTGTTATTCATTTCACTTATTTATAAGTTCTAAGCACCAAATACATTGTTGCTATTATTATTTTGAGCAAACTATTATATTGGATCAATTAAGAATAAGAAAAATAAAAGATGTTATTTTACTTTCATGTATTCCTCATCTAATGCTCTTCCTTTATGTGGATCCAAGTTTCTCAGCTATATCATTTTCCTTCTCTCTGAAGACTTCTTTTAACTGTTCATGTAAGGCAGGTCTACTGGCAACAAATTCCCTCTGTTTTTGCTTGAGAAAGTCTTTATTTTCCCTCCACCTTTGAAGGACAATTTCACTGAATATAAATTCTAGTTTGGCAGAGTTTGTTTATTCTTTTGACACTTGAAAATATTTCATTCCACTCTCTCCTTGCTAGCATAGTTTCTGAAGAGAAATCCAATGTAATTCTTATCCTTTCTCCTCTACAGGTCAGGTGTCTTCCCTCCTCCACTGGGTCCTCTAAAGATTTTCTCTTTGTTTTTGATTTTCTGCAGCTTGAATATGCCTAGGTATAGATGTTTTTTGTTGTTAATTTCACTGCTTGGTGTTCTTCAAACTTCCTTGATCTGTGGTTTAGTGTCTGTCATTAACTGTGGAAAATTATTAGCCATTATTACTTCAAATATTTATTCTGTTTCTCTTCCTCTTTCTTCTCCTTGTGGTATTCCCATTACATGTATTGACATGTTATACATTTTGTAACTGTCCTGCAGTTCTTGATATTCTTTTCCATCTTTTTCACTCTTTTTCCTTTTTACATTTCAGTTTTGGAAGTTTCTAATGACACATCTTCAAGCTCACTAATTCTCTCCTTGGCCATGTCCAGACTACTGATGAGCCCATCAAAGGCATTTTTCACGTCTACTATAGGACTTTTGATTGCTAGTACTTCCTTGTGATCCTTTCTTACAGTTTCCATTTCTCTGTTTATATTACCCATCTTTCTTGCATGTTGTCCACTTTTTCCATTAGAGCCCTTAGTATATTACTCATAGTTATTTAAAATTCCTAGTCTGATCATTCCAAAATCTCTGCCTTATCTGAATCTGCTCATGATGCTTGCTTTGTTTCTTCAAACACTGAGTTTTTTGTCTTTTTGCATGTCCTGTAATTTTTGTTGAAAGCTGAACAGGATGTATCAGATAAAAGGAACAGAGGTAGAGAGGCCTTTAGTATGAGGTTTTATTTTTATCTGGCTGGGAGTTAGGCTGGGTTTACCGTTTGCAGTAGCTGTCATGTCAGAGGCTAAAATTTCCTTCAGCGTCCTTGTTTTTATGCCCCTTTGTTGTCTTTGGGGTGTCCCTAGAGACTCTGTAAATAGGATCTGAGGCTTGCAGTTCTTTTAGCTTTAGTCCCCTGTTATTATGCAGGAGCCCTAGTAATCTACTCTCCAGTATAGCCCCAATGACTAACATAGTCCCTAACAGACAGAAGGCCCTTGATAGTTATGTGCTGAATGAAGGACTGAAGAAAGGTAAATGTTAGATATAAAGAAGGGTTTTCTTAAGGCTGTTAATAACCTGGACTGGGTCACTAAGCCAGGTTGTGAAATCTCCCTTCCCATATATCTTTAAAACTAGCCCACCTCTGGTGTGTCTGGCTTGGTTTCTGAGTTCTCTCCTGCCAGAAAGTGAGAGGATGGATCTAACAGTCTCTCAATGTTCCTCACAGGTTCTTTTCCTGTTTTTTGTGCATTTGTCTCCTTAAGGACATCCTGACTATCAGTGCATTTCATCTTATGGATTAAGAAAGGTTTACATTGTTATGTCTCAAGAGAGGGTTAGTTTTTTATGCCTCAGAATTACTGTCTTTGGTCATTCAATAAGTAATTTGCTGAATATCTCCTATGTGTGGATTACTGAAGTATTCTGTTTGCTAATATGTTATTGCTCTTTCTACCTTGTATGATTTATTCCTACTATAAGACAAGGTAACTTAGAATAATTCCTCTTTCTAACACACACTCCTCTCAAAATATTTAGGTCAACTTTAGTTTTTGGCTTTTCTCCCCAGCAAAGGTTTTTATGTTCTCCAAGTTCTTACTTCCTAAATGCTAGATGTTGAAACCCTAGTAAGAATTTCATATCCAATTGAAGCTTGATGCTGAGCATTGTTTACTTAGAACACGGTACTTTCTTTTTTAGGAAATGAGTAGAGAAAGTTTATGCATGAGCCTTGAACACAATGCTGTCATACCACTGGCATTGGAAAGAATAAAGACAAGAGTTGTTAAGGAAAGATTCCTAGATGTATGAGTCGATGCTTTTGGAATTCTAGGAGCTCGTGCTCCCATAATCACTCACTCCTGGCCACCTAGATAGTGGCCAATGGCCTGGTACAATCACCAACTTTTGGCCATCCAAATTTGTCCATATGCTCCACATCTGTTTATATCACCCATTTCTAATCCGTGTAGGTGACCCTCTAAAATCCAATTACTTCAAATATTCAGATTTTATCATAAAGCTTTGTCTTACTTTTTCTTATCTGAATCTCATCTTTCCTCTGAAATCTCTGAGTCTCATCTTTTCTCTACTATGATTCTCTAATAATGAGGAAGTTGTTCCTACATGTGAAGTTCCATTTAAAATTAATCTGTTCCTTTGACATTCTTCTTCACTAACTTTCACTGTGTTTTCTCAGTTTCTTTGACTTGAAACTCTTATAATATACCCAGCAGAAATGTCTTCAAAGAAGCACAGGCATAAAGGACTTGAGAATGATTCAAGACAAAGAAAAATAATACATATTACAGTTTAATCTTATGAGAAGTTTTATTTTCCCAGTGTGAGAAAATGATATACCCATAAAATGTCACCGTAACATAAGAAGCTAAACTCATTTCTCCATCTACAGCTTGATAAAAAAAATTTAATAGATAGTGGCTGATTGATAGTTTTCAGCATGGGGAAAACACAGTAAGAATGAGATCCAAAACAATTCCCCAACCCACGCTCTCGTAATAACACGGTGCGAAAACAGACAAGGTATTTTAGGGAGACAACTGCTCTTCAGAAAAGATTTTCAAGTAATTCCCTTTGCTTTAATCATACATCCAAGGTGTTTTTAAAAAAGTATCTGCAAGCAAAGACTCCTAGCACGTTTAGCATTTTTGAGGGTCTTACACTTCTTAATGAGCTTTCTGGCTTCTCCCACAAGAGAAGAGACTACGGATATTCAAGCAGATTATCTCAGGGCCTAAGATAGTGACAAATCACCATTTAAAAATCCACAGTAATTCCTTCAGATTCTTAAGAAAATTTACCTGGAAGTAGCTTAGGCACTGGCATTAGTATGATGACTGTGACAAACAAGTCTTGACTATGATGAAAGCTTCTTTCACACTTTAATTACAGAAGAACTCTGAAACTAGTAAACTGGTATGTTAAACATCAGGTTCCAAAGAGGTACTGGACCAGCCCGGAAAAAGAATGAATTCTTTGTTATTTGGCAGCAGTAGAGTCTTTTTGTGAATCAAATATTTACCCTATATAGAATTACATTGCACACCAGACACAAACTACCAATCTCCAAATAATTATGTGCGTCATACACGAGAATTTTGCACGGCTCATTCTTTCTGGGACGATTCAGAAAGCACTAAAGCAGTTCAACCCATTGCAGCACCTCCGGGTAGGATCTAAAGTTCTCTTGTGCCAGAGGCATGTGGGAACTGGAGCTAATAAAGGTCTCCTCTTGATAAAACTCCAGGCAAGGTAGAATTTGCTGTAATTTGAAGGAATGTTTAGAGATTTGTTTGATCCTGAGAATGTCTCATCTTTCCCTCATCCCCAACATCATTTACGCTACTGCCTCCATTGGCCAATATTGACAATTCTGATCACACACACACACACACACACAAAATCCTTGCCCGTGTGTGTAGGTATGTATGTCTAACTTACACAAGGATCCTAAAGTGGCAAAGATTATTTTGAAAGCTTTTTATTACATGCATAAAAATTAGTTCTAATCTCTATGCCATTCCTCTTAGATCTAGGATGCATCTAAAATATTGCCTCAGGGAAAAAGGCAGAATCCAACACTGACAGGCTATGTGTACTTTTCTATCTTTGTTAGGCAATGAAGAGAATCTTTTCTGATATATGGGATATTATAAAATCTGTCAGCATTCCATTTGAGGGGCAAATGGGTGAGGAAAAAAATATTTACATGTGCTCCCCAATTCTCTCCCACGATGATATTGAGTATATATATAATATATATGTACACACACACACACACACATATATATATATACACACACACACGTATATTATATATATATGCAGCCCAAATGGTAATAGAAGAGGGTTTGGGGGTTGAATGTCAGGACGTACGAAGGGGAAGAGAAATTAGAGCAGAAACTGATAGGAATGGCTGGAAAGAGAGCGGTGAGGGTTTTTTGCTTGTTTGTTTTTGTTTTGTTTTTTCTTTGAGAAGACACAGACTTAAACAGATTTAAATATTTATAGAAAGGATCCAGGGTTTTTTGTCCATCCATTCCTTCTTTTAACAAACATTTCTTAACCATCCACTATGTATCAGACATTCTTCCAAGCACTAGACAATAGCAACAAACAAGACAGGCTAGATCTCCATCCTAAATGAGCTTGCCATCTATTAGGGGCAAACAAGAATAAACAATAAGCAAATAACATTAATTTTAGTTGGTGATGAATGCCATGAAGAAAATGATGTAAAGTGATATTGGGGGTGGAGTGTTATTTATGTAGAGTGGTTAGAAAAGGCCTCTGGGAGGAGGTGACATTGCAGTGGAGGCTGAAATGAAGAGGACTTTGTGCAGCGGAGGGAACACATAGCCTGGTGTGTCCAAAGGGCTGAAAGGTAGCCAGTGAGTGTAGAAAATGAGGGGAAGTGGTAGAAAATAAAATCTGAGAGGGAGGTATAGTCCCTCAGCCATAGAAAGGACTTTGAGTTTTATTCTAATCGCAATAGGAATGTATTACAGAGTCTTCAACAGGGGAAGTGAAATGATCTTCTTTAAACTTGAAAACAATTAGTCTTCCTGTTGTGTGGAGGTGCATTATAAGAGATCAAAAGAAACAAACAGTGAGACCAATTAGATAGCTACTACTCTAGTACATGGAAGAGAGCTGTAGCAGCAAAATGGTGAGCAGTGATCAGACTTAGCTTAACAGTGGATATAAAGCCAACAAGACTTGCTGATGGATTGCATGGCTGAGAAAGGGAACAAGGTTGTCTGAGGACTTTGTCATGAGCAACTGGGTAGATGGTGGTGCCATTAGGAAAATGAGAAAAATGAGAATGCATCATTGGGTTGATGTGGAAAGAAGAAACAAGATTTCTGTTGAGGTTTAAGTTCCTGTTGAAAGAAACACACTGACTTTAATGAGAGAGTGAGAATTGATAGTTTAAGGTTCTAGAGAAAGCAGAGGCATAGTTTATAAAGCTTGGGTGGAGGGGTCATTATTAGTTTTACAAAGGGTCTGCTCTCCTATCCTACAGGAGGTGAGGAAGAGAGGATGGGTACTGAGCCATAGTTTTTCAGACTTAATAACATTAATATTATCAACACTTAGTTGCAGGCTGATGGCTACTAATTTGTCCATAAAGTACAAACAGGCAGAGACAGAAGGGCGACTGAGATTTGAGAAGATTGGAAATAATTTGAAATATTTACTGTGGCGTTTGGGAGAATGATCTGAATAGAAAAATGGAGGTTTGCCAGGTGGTGTTGAGGGTCTTTTTGAGGTTAGTGACCATGAATAGGTCGTCATATTATCTACTTTGATGTGTGATTTTTCTTTATCAGCACTCCACTGGTCAGGCATGGGCTTAAACTAAGCATTAAAGTGTGTTCCTCTAGAGTTCAATGTTTTATCTAATGGGTGTAATGAAAATACAGAGCGGGAAGGAAGTTAAGGGTTTGGGCATAATGAAAATACAGAGAAGGAAGGAAGTTAAGGGTATCAGCTAGAGTCCTATTAGAAAATAGACCTTTGAATCTAATAAGATAGTTAAGGATGCTATTAAAAGATGGCTGGGCAATGAGTAAAGAGGTCAATGCATTAGAAGGAATGACGAAGTGGAAAGAATGTCAAAGAATGATCATAGTGGGAGTAGTGGAGCAAGCAAAGTAGAACAAGAGAAGGTTTCAGACAGAATGTAGAATGCCAGAGTTATTTATTTTCAGGATGGTGATGTAAGGTCCAGGGGTAGACATGGGGTGGGTTTCTAAGATGGAGTAAAGAAGGTCAAGGAAGAGGAGAAAAATAGGTGAAAAATCTGAGGTCCATGGTGCTAAATGGGTCACTCGTGTGGACGCTGAAATCGCCCACTGAGGCCTTACTGGAGATGGAGATGGAGACTGTGAAGCAATTATCCAAGTCTTCTATGAATGAGCGGGATTGGGGAGTAGACAACAGCAAGAAGGAGGGGGAGAGGGATCAGTGAATGGCTTGTTCACAAGAGAAGGGGTTGGCTTATAGTTGGATGCAACAAAGCAAACAGAGCAGCAGATCTGCCGCCTTACCCTGAGGAACCACAGATGCAAAATAATACTCAGCTACTCTTGGAGAAGACTGTAAGAAAAGTGGTGTCCTTAAGAGAAAGCCAGGTAGAGTGGAGGGAAGGCTTTGAGAACAAGCTGTGGAAATAAGACAGTGAAGGAGCAGCTCTGGAGGGCACAACAGAAGGAGTCAAGAAGGGGAGGAGCAAGGAGGTCCATGGCTAGGACAAGGATACTTAAAACACCATGGTCATGTAGACACTAAAAAGGTTGGGTCCGGAGGGGAGGAGTCGTTCTATGGGCTTAACACAGAGAAGACAGAACAGGTAGATTCAGTCTCAAGGATCTTTTTACCTTGAAAGGACACTAG
Source organism: Balaenoptera acutorostrata (assembly GCF_949987535.1). Classification (NCBI taxonomy): domain Eukaryota; kingdom Metazoa; phylum Chordata; class Mammalia; order Artiodactyla; family Balaenopteridae; genus Balaenoptera; species Balaenoptera acutorostrata. The sequence continues at coordinate 43,784,412 of NC_080077.1, forward strand.
GCAAATGGCTGAAGATCACTGGGGTTTGGGTTACAGTGGTCCAAATATATGCTTTCAGGAGCTATACTGAGAATTTTCAGAATGATATACTCTCTTTATCTTCAGTTCTTTCTTTATTCATTGAAAAAATCATATTAGGGCTACATGATTTCTCCCTTTCTACTGGTACATCTGTAGTGACTGAACTTGAGAAATGAATCACAAATGACAAAAATAATGTTACTAAAACTTACAAAATTCTCCATAAGTAAAGGAAGAAAGTAGCTAACATGTACTGAGCCTTTATCATGTGTCTGGCACCGTGCTTCATGTGTTACCTGAAACTCATGAGAATCCTATGCGTCCAACATTATTTACATTTCATGGATGCTGCAACTAAGAATCAGGGAGATTAAATAATTTGCCCAAGATCTTAGAGCCAATAAATGGTGAAGCCAAGATTTGACCCTGGTCAGTCTTATTTTAGAGCACTATGCTGTACAGACTCTGAACCATTCTAGACACACAATCTGATCTCTAAATATATACCATTGGAGTATTTATATACAAGTACTTTAAAAATGTGGGAAAAAGAAAGAAAAGAAAGGGAAGGAGGGAGGGAGGAAGGGAGGAAGGAAGGAAGAAAAGAAAGAAAAAGAAAAGGAAGAAAAGAAGTGATGGGGTTCAGGACCCACTACTTCAAAATATGGCCCCTTCACATATTTAATGTTTTAAGCCAAAGGAGTTTGAGAAAACAACAGAGGCAAGAAGGTCACTGATCTCCCCCTTTCCCTTCTCCCCTGAAACAGGTCATAAGACCCTCCTGTGAGAAGTATCCTCCTTGAGAAAGGCGCAGCCTTGTCTCTGAAGACAAAGCGACCCCAGGAAGAATCCTAACAAACAGGCCTTGCTAAATTTCCCCAGTTTACTCCACTTACCTCGTACCCTTTGACTTATCATATTGTACACTCTTCATCAATCCTAGCATAAGAAAACTCAGGTCTGTTTCTTCATTTCCTTATGAGGGCTCCCATGTCAAGTGGAACTTATATTAAATAAATGTGATGCTTTTCTCCTGTTAATTTGAATTTGGAAAGGAAAAGACTCTTACCACCTTTCCTTGACTGGTCCTCAAAGAAAGAAGAAAGGAGAAAAGCCTGACATGATTCTGAACTGGCATGCATGGTGTTTAAAACGCTACCTGGCTAGGATGGAATATGCAGTACTTCGGTGTGTTTACATTTTTAATGTAAGTTCACTAGGAGGCATCTGCGGACAAAATGTAGTCATCTACTTCAAACTCTGAGGCTTTTTTAGGTGGCATTATTGGTTAAAAATAACTTCCGGCAGAACTAAATGATGGAAAACGACAATGTTCAGTGTAAAATCCATTTCAAGGCTGCTGAACAATCATCTGAGTTTGGACAAGCTGCACTAGTAAACAAAGCAAGCCGAGACCCGTTTGGGACATGACTCATCTCCTCAAAGATCCACTCTCTCCTGCAAATGGACAGAAAAGGGTAGAGAGGCACCACTCACAGCTCCAGACAAGCTGCCTCTTCTGGCAGAGACGGCGGGAGTTTCCATAGATCAGCCAACACACACTTGGGTTCATTCAGCACCATGTGGCGACTCCCCTGCCATTTCTGGGGCAGCATGTTTGGCAAGTGGGTTGAATGTGCTCCCTCAGGCTTCCCAGGCCTGGGCACCGGTGGGGGGACAGTGATTTGGGTGGGCACAATCTCGGGGTGTGGCTGCTTCACCCACTCCACACACAGACAGAATCGGCCTTCTGCTTAGGCAGACAGCAGGGCAGGAGAGCCAAGTGGCACTGTGCGTACTAAGAGATGAATGTTCCCAGATGGGCCTTACAACCCCTGAAACAGCAGGTCACTGAGGTGACTGCTCATAAGATAAATTAGGCATTGTGACAATGTGATTTATAATAAGAAATATATCTTTGGTCTCCATCCTTGGTTCTCAGCACAGCTCCTAAATCCTTTGTAATTCCCTAAGTGATAAGAACTACAGAGGCATCTTTTGTTCCGGGCTTCTGAAATAGCTCCAGAGCAATAAAGGTGAAATGAGGGATTTTTGTTATTCATAACTAGCCCCTTTCAACCACATCTGAGTTTATGTTAATGAGGCGACTTTTGGAAAGCTCCTAAGGATGGGGGCTGGCTGCCAGGTTGCCAGGGGAGCCAACCATGTGACTAGAGGGTTGGAAATTTCAGTCCCACCGCTGACCTCTGGGGAGGGGAGAAAGGCTGGAGATTGAGTTCAATCACCAACTGGCAATGACTCAATTGATCATGCCAATGTATCAAAGTCTCTATAAAAAGTCCTAAAGAATGGGGTTTGGAGAGCTTCAGGGTTGCTGAACACATGGAAGTGCCGGGAGGATGGTGCACACACAGAGAAGGCAGGGATGCTCTGAGTCCCTCACACCTTGACCTATACATCTCTTCCACCTAGATGTTCATCTATTTCCTTTATCATACCCTTTTATAGTAAACTGGTAAAGGTAAGTGTTTCCCTGAGTTCTGTCAGCCTTTCTAGCAAATTATCAAACCCAAAAAGAGGGTTGTGGGAATCCTGATTTACAGCGGATTGGTAAGAAGTATAGGTGACAACTTGGAACTTGCAATTGGCATCTGAAGTGGGGGCCCTGTTGTAGGACAGAGGCCTTAATGAAATTGAGTCCCCCTAAAACTGAATTCCTTTGCCAAGTTTATGATTAACCTTTCTATCCAAAACTTCATTCCCTTTCTTGTCCTGCCCCTGTTTCCCTCACAATTGAGGAGTATCAAAGAAAAGAGGGGATGGAAACCGAGCAGGACCCTGCAGGGCCCTCCCACTTACAAAAACCCCTCCGAGTCCCTCATTTCTTGTTTGTAGAAAAAAGCTTTAGTCTCCTGGGCCTTCCATGAGTTCCAATGAACAGCTTCAACAGTTACTAATTAGAGAAGTGAGGGAATGCAGAAACAAAGGAAATGCAGTTAATCAAGAAAAGTAATGCTAGATTAAACAATAGTCAGTGATAAAATAGAGTCCTAGTTCCTCCTCAAGGAATATACATAACAATCTGACGCATATCTTTGAGCTCTTTTGCAGAAACTAAGACCTCTGCCCAGTCAGGATGGTGACTGCATGCTGACCATAAGCACTTCGACCCCAGACTGGTTGAAACCAGAAGGTTAATGATTAAGATTCCTGAAACACTACCCTGTTACCTCACCACCAACCAATCAGAAGAAAGTCTACGATCTGCAACCCTCACCCTAAATGCCTTTAAAAACCCTCCCCTGAAAGCCATCTGGGAGTTCAGGTCTTTTGAGCACAAGCTGACCATTCTCCTTGCTTGGAGCCCTGCAAATAAATGCTGTACTTTCCTTTACCACAACCAGGTGTCAGTAAATTGGCTCTACTGTGTGACAGGCAAGCAGACCTAAGTTCAGTTCGATAACATTAACTTATAGATCTGATGTGAACTCCAGGCAGATAGTGTCAGAACTGAGTTGAACTGTAGGACACCCAGTTGGTGTCACAGAACTGCCTGATGTGTGGTGAGAAATGGAATATTTCCTGCCATATCAGTAAACAAAGGATGTCACAGTCATCAGCACTTGCAGTCCTCCAATGTGAGCTGCTGAGCCCTGAGGGAACTCAGGAAGGAAACAATACCTTCCATCTAGCAGCCATCAGACTACAGCCACTCCCTAGAGTGAGCCCTGAGGAAATCCAGGATGTGACAATACAAGATACTGGCCCCAGAAAGCTGAGGTCATATCAGAGGAATGAGTTCAGTGAGCCCAGACTCTTGCATCTTCCCATCCATAGAAAAGCGCTAAATTCCTTAACTTGAGATATCTGGTTTTCTTTAATAATAACAATAATCCTTTGATGTTCCAACTACCTGCCCTTTGTTGTAAAACTTCTATATAACCTGGCTCCCCGCCTCGCCTCCTCGGAGCAGTTTCTCAGGGTTACTTGAGATGCTGCCTCCTGTGCTTGAAGTCCTAAAAATAAGCATAACTCCGAATAAAACATAACTCTCAAATTTTAAGTTGTGAATAATTTTCTAAGTCGAGAGTGGAAAACCTTTTCAGACATCAGGTGTCAGAGTGTGGTAGCAGTGTTTGAGTAAAGGAAAATACAGGAGTGCTTTTCCAAGACAGGCATCAACTTTTAAAGTCAATGATAATTATTTGCTTGCTTCAATTCTGCATTAGAAATTCCTTTACTTGATATTCAACATATTCTTCTTGGGAGGGGGGCATCTACTGTGTTTCAGGAACTAGACATATGTTCACTTATTTAATTCTAAAAATGGGACTTCCCTTGTGGTGCAGTGGTTAAGAATCCGCCTGCCAATGCAGGGGACACAGGTTCAATCCCTGGCCCGGGAAGATCCCACATACCGCAGAGCCACTAAGCCCGTGCACCACAACTACTGAACCTGCGCTCTAGAGCCCGTGCTCTGCAACAAGAGAAGCCATGACAATGAGAAGCCCGCACATCGCAACGAAGAGTAGCCCCCCCTGGCTGCAACTAGAGAAAGCCTGCCTGCAGCAGCGAAGACCCAACACAGCCAAAAATAAATAGATAAATAAATAAATTTATTTTTTTTAAAAATCCTGAAAACAACCTTGGGAGATAGACCTAAAGATCACCTCAGTTTTACAGATGGGCAAATGGAGGCTCAGATAGGTGGAATAAACTGCCCCAGACTATTGAGCAGGGGTACAAATCTAGGTCTAGGCAGATACAAAAGCCCATTTTCTTTTCAATTCCCTGGCATCATATCCAGCTGTGTTAACGGGGAGCTTCCTTTACAGCTTTCCTTTTCAACAGGGTTGAAACCTGTTCCTTTCAGGGAAACACCTCCTTTCCTGCCAAACACGGGTCTCACCTCTGGCTGTTGGGGACAGACCTAGGAAAGGAGAATTCAAAGAGGACAGAAGGCATTAAGCCTCAAAGCCCACTCATGAGTTCTTGAGGCACAGCAGTGGTTGCTTTCTCTAGATGTGAAGCAACTGATTTCAGAGCAAAGTCTGCTTGTGCCATGACATAAAAGTGTCACTCAGCATCCACGGACATTTTTAATTCCTCATCACCCAGGGCTGTCACATTACAAGCATAAGCTGCTTGTTGCAACTGAAGATTAACCCATTCTTTTTTTCTTTAAAAAAATGGAAAATGGAAAAAATCCTTGCTATCCATTGTTATTGGGTACCAGTTTACATTGCTTAAACCAGCAGCACTGGACCTAAAGGGTGGAGTTCAACAGTTTAAAAGCTGCCATAGTGATCATAAAACCCCATCTGTCTCAGACGTCTAGTTAGTGAGTGAAGAATAAAGACAACGTGCCAGTGAGAAGGCAAAACCCATCAATCTTGCAAATGTCCAGGATATGCAGATGCACACAGTCAGGCCAAATTAAGCATTCCTTTACCTCTTCCTCCATCCTACTGGAAATCCTGAGTTTACGCATCAGATTTGAGGGGCTTCAGTTTCCGAGAAAAGAGAAAAGAGGGCTTGAACGTAATAGGAAACCCCATGTTTTGAGTGAGTTATAAACACAAGTGCGTAATGTGCATATTTGTTATAACAGCCAGCCCTTTAAAATAAAAGGCTCCATCCATGCATAACACGCTTCCCTTCAGAGCTCACCCCAGCCCTTATTTATACCTCCTTGCTATTTTCTCATTTGCTTGCTCTTATTTGGAGAGACGGACATTAATGGCGCACAGGCAGATTTTCATGGAAGATTGCTTCTTCTGATGTTTTGCCCTCCCCTCCCCCATCCCTCCCTCATTATTTTTCATTCAAGAGGTCCCTTGGAATTAGAACAGCTCTCTCTCTCCCCCTATTATTTGCAAGTACCTCAGTACAGTCTTTAGTTCCTAGATATCCATTCTTTTCAAAGGCGGACTTGGTTAACTCTGGCATTTTCTCATTTACATGTGAACCAACCCAATTCACAAGCACTGTAATTTACATGTGGGGGTGTATAAAAGCTTCACAACTACAGAGTTCTGTGGCCCTCAATGCACACAGCATATACTCACTCCCTCGCTAAGGAGTTTGGTTTGTCTGCAAGCGAGTTCATTGCAAATTGCTGCTGCACTGTGGTACTGGCAGCTGCTGCCACTTAGAGCTCTCTGGCTTCCTCCTAATTTAGATGCTCTAAGAGAAAAGAAAAGTGTTACTTTTTCTGACTTAGTGCTTATTTGCAGAAATTCCAGGAGAAAATTCTTCCCCTTTCTATGGCAGTGGGACTACTGCCTGGCCCCAGAATAGTGCTGCTGACCTAAAAGACATCATAAAAGTCACATCTGAGCAGGCATCCCTTCTCCACCACCTTGCTGTGCCCTGCTTCTGTGTAATAAAGAATCTAGCTGGCCTTTGTCCCCAGTCCTGGGAGGTAACCTCTAAACCCTTGGAATTTCCCAAGTAAATGGACTTTCTTTGTTATTCATGGTGGGTCCCTGGACCACACCTGAGAGTTTATGCTGATGATGTGATTCAAGCTTGGAGGCTGGCCACACCAGAAAGAACAATCATGTGATAGAGGGTCCAGGCTTTGAGCCGCTGATATCAGCCCTAACTCCAGGTTGGGGAGAGGCGCTGGAGACTGGGTTCAACCACACGGTCTGTGATTCAATCTGTCATGCCTACATCAAGAAATATCAATTAAAAACTCGGTCAGCTATCACGGTTGGTAAAACTCAGTATTTTTACACTTTGATACGGGGAGGGAAACATCCCTGAAGACGATGGAAGCTTTGCATTTGAAACCCTCCTAGCCTTCTCCGTAAGTGCCTCTTCTTCTGACTCGTTCTAATGGGTATGCATTTGCCATAATAAAACTGTAATCATTAAGTAGAGCACTTTCTTGAGTTCTGTGAATCATTCCAGCAAATTATCAAACCTGAGGGAGTTCATAGGGACCCCCAAATTTGGAGTCAGTCTGAAGTGAAGGTGGCTATGGGGACCCCCCCCCCTAAACTGGTCCAGACTGGTGTCTGAAGTGAGAGCAGTCTTGTGGAATGCTGTGCCCTTGACCTTGAGTTTGACTAATTCTGGAGAGCTTTCTCAGTGGTCTATTTAGTTCAAAACTTAGTAACCATTTTGTTAAGGTGCATGAAAAGCCCCTGCTCAGGTGATAAGCACAAAACAGTCTGATATAATAGTTTTTAAAAAGTCCAGACTTTGGCACCTGGCTGCTTTGGTACAAATCCTGCCTCTGTTACATATAGCTTGTGTGACCTTGGGTGAGTTATCTCAACCCTCTGTGCCGCAGATTCTTCATTTATAAAAAGAGTATAATAATAACAATCCCTACCTTATTGGATAGTTGTGAGGATAAATGTGTTATGCATGCAAAGTGCACAATGTTACTCATCAAGTCAAACTAATGTATTGTTTTTTCTATTAAAAATAACAAAGAAGCAAAAATATACCAATGTCTTTTTTCTCTTATTTACTATAGTATCAAATCATAGTTTTTAGATATTTAACCAAAGGCTGTTTCCAGTGCCGTTTTTAGAGCACCAGAGGAATAAAGATGAATACCTCTCTAATCCACCCAGGTATGACTGGGAACCCTAGCCACCCCCAATGTGGGCTGTACAAGGGGGGAACCCGCAGGTGCAGGTGACACTGACAGCCTCAGTTCATGGCTGACCTCAGATGTGCCCTTGGCCACTAGGCCATTTCCGCCTAGGCTCACTCCCTTCAGCTCCCTTGGCAATCAACTCCATCTATATGGGAGACTGAATTGCAGCACTGCAGGCTCCAGGAGTCAGTACTCGGCACTTGAGTAAAGGGATTCTGGTGGGGAGTGAAGAAGAGACAGAGAAAGAGAGAGAGAAAGGGGTATGCCGTCTTCTTGGTTATATATCTTACCTATTTGACAGCTGTAGCATTTGAATCAGTAGTTCTTAAAGCAGGGTCCCCCAACCAGCAGCATCAGACCTCCTGTATCAGAAACCCAGGGGGTGGAGACCAAAACCTCTTTTAACACGGCTTCCAAGTTATTCTGCTGCTCAAGTTTAAGAATCACTGCCCTAAATGATTTTGTCAGAACTGCTCTAAATGATTTTGCCCTCAGATCAGAAAATCTTGGCCTGTCTTTGTGGCACTGCCACCTTCATCAACATCTTGCTGAAATCTCCTCTCTAACCTCTAGGGGATACAGTTCTGCCCCTCACACCATGAGCATAATTCCCTCTGACCTCTCCATCGCCTAACTTCTCTAGCAGCGGCACATTTCCTGATGCTGTTTTCTCCAAGGCCCATGTCACGCCATCATTCATCATTCACAGATAGTCCTAGAGGCTGCACAAAGCAGGAACCCTAGAGAAGAAGCCAAAGCCCGTGGTGAGAAAATAAAGGGAACTGCGGGGGACACATTGAAAGGGGACGAAGAACTGCCCCCTCCTTCTACTCTTCATATGTGTTATTAATAAAATATAAGAATATATTAAGTCTTATTTTATTTCTCCTTTCCCCTGATTAGTAAAAATAAAATTCCACCTCTAGTCGTCATTTTACCTAAGGGCATATTATTAGATACACTGGTTTAGTCATCAAACACAGGCAATGGGGACTTCCATCCTTGAATGGAAAGCCATTCAAAGATGTTGTCTAAATACAAAGAGGGAAAAACACACAACATGGGAGTCAGAGAAAGAAGCAAAAAGTCATCAGAGGTATAAAGAAAGGGAAGCTGATAAAAAAAACAGTAGGTCTCCTTTTGGTGGGGTGCTTTAGCTATCTTCACTCCTAGTGCACAGTGCGTGAGGCTTACTGGCTGCAGGAACTGGATTGTCACTGGAAAAATGGGATAATGAAAAACCCACTGGCTCTAGCATCAGGAGACCTTGATTCTGATCCTAGATCTACTGCTTACTGGGTAGTGTTCCTGTTTAAATCATCAAGACAATCTGAGCTTAGGTTTTTTTAATTTAGGAGGAGGGTTATAGCCTTATCTACCTCATAAGGTTATTGTGAAGATCAAAAGTAGACATGTATATGAAAGTGCTTGGCAACTTCCTATACAATTGTGAAGTAATAACATAAGCCCCAGGAGCATGGAGATTTTTGACTGATTCATTTGTTGTATCCTCAGCACCTAGAACTGTGTTGGCACATAATAGATAATAAATATTTATGGAATGAACTGAAGTATTCTTGTTATTAATTAAGGGTATTGGTGTCGGTGTGAATTTTCCATTCACACTGTGTCAGAGCACAGCACACAGGGGATATATAACCATAGTAATCTTATGTTTAGAAAGGAGACACATGGTACTTGGAAATAAACCTATTTATAAATAGTTGTGAGAACACCAAGGACTACCTAAACCACACCTACTCACTTAGCAAGACTGAAAGTTTCACTCTGGAATAATTACTAGGTAACTGGTAATTGTCGAATGATTATTACAGATTTAAGCTCAATGTTGTTTTTAATGGATTAGTGTTCTTTGTTTAATCCGTACAAAGAATGACCACTGGGGCATTATCAGCTGTTGAGACTGGTGTTGGCAACAAGATAATTCTCTAAATGAGATTTGTGATTTGAATACACTCTCCTGTATAAAGAAATCTTCACAGAAAAATATTGCTCTGTCAGACTCAGCTCTGGCTGTGCACTCAACTGTCCCACTCGTGATGGCTGACATTTGGACCAAAACAGCTTCCATCGCCCTCCGGGTCCAACAGGAAAAGAGACAGAGATAAATGCACACCCCAAAGACATAACTGATTGGAAACCTCCTAAAAATGAAGGAAAAAACAAGGTCTTTAATGCTCTGGCTCAGGACAACTGAAAACGGGAATGAGATGTTTTAAAAGGAAGGGAAAACTCTACCTGCCTGGGACCTCCTTTCTCCCCTTAGAAGCCCACCTTCCTTCCTCTCTCCCTCCCTCTCCTCCTTCATTCTGCCGTCCTGCTTTCCTTCCTTCCTTCCCTCCTTCCCTCTTTCTTCCTTCCTTTCCTTCCTTCCTCTCTCCCTCCTTCCCTCCCTCCCTCCCTCCCTTCTTTTCTTCTTTCCTTCCACCCTTCCTTCCTTCCTTCTTCTCTCCCTCCCTCCCTCTGTTCCTTCTTTTCTTCCTTCTTTCCTTCCTTCCACCTTCCTGCCTGCCCTCCTTCCTTCCACAACATGTATGAAGCTGTGCTGAATGTAGTACAGTGTGGTCTGGGCATAGGATTAAAGGAAAGTGGGAGGTATGAGGACAGAAAGGGATGTGGGGTCCAATGAGGGAGGACAATACGAGTCAGCTTCAGAGTGTGGCCTTATCCTGGGGCAACTGGAAGCAGTTGTATGAATTTTAAGAGAAGTGATAGCTTTGACTTTTAGAAAGAGCAACTGGGCTACAAAGAAGAACACTGAAAGAAGAGTAAAGAGAGGAAAAGAGGCCAGTTAAGAACCAAGTGAGAGATTTCTGAGATCCTGAACTGAGAGAAGATGAAGAGATCCAGCAACTGCAAAAGAGGTAGAACTGATAGGATTTCATGACCAATTCTGTGTAGAATAAAAGAGAGAGGAATATTCTGCTTGAGCCAAGGCAGGGAATATAGACATAGTAGAAAAAGAAGCAGATTAGGGATAGGAGAGAATGATACCATGAATAACAGAATATGGTTCCCATCGCGGTTCTGCATTTTCCAGTAATGTTACCACATGTCTATAGTTAGACCCTGAATGAATAAATGGTCAAAAAGTGATGAGTGATGTATCTTCCTTAGCTCCTTGAAAGCTTCTCAGTAGGAAAGTCCTAGAATGAAGAGAACTAGAGATGAAGCGTGATCCCTGACAGTCAACCCTTGGGATTTTGAAAAACAGTGAAGGCACGTCTACTGTGCATTCGAAGGAGATTTACAACAACGCCTGAGTGATCAGGGGTTGCTCAAGAGTGCAGCCAGTCAAAGCTAAATGTCCAATCACTTTGGAAACTCAGCCGAGAGAACTATGATTATTTATTTATAGCCTGGCCTTTTCCGAAAAAGACTTCTGGTAGTTAAAAGAGGCAGTATATCTACAAAGATTTGTTTCATGAGTGGTTTTATCACTTACGACTTATATTCACTGCCTTCTGCTATGTCTTAACTAAAGAAACCTCATAGATTCAGCTATAGGGTGCAAATTTTTAGGCCAAAATTTTAGGCTGACTTAAAAATATCTATGTTCATGGTCTTCACATGTATTAGCATTTCATTCTTTTTATTTATTCAGTATTTGCCAACTGCAAATTCAGTCCTGAATCAGCAGCTTGCTTGACTGAAGAAAGAGGTTGAGATTGGGACATAGAAAGTTCAGAGAAATAGGTTTTAGCAGCAATGTTCCAATTTCATTGTTTCATTGATTCAATTCCTTCCTTTCCCCACTCCCGAGACAGTACAGTCGACCATGCCTCTCCCATGGCCCACATTCTCACATTACTTCTTCTGTCAAAGTAAAATTAGTAAACTAGAGATCCAGGTCTAGGGTTTGGCACTGAATTGATAATAATAAGATCAGCTATGGAACTGTCTCAGTCCTAAACAGAAACACTGAACTGTGTATCTGTGACCCTAATCTGGTCCACAACTCCATCCCACACTCCTGGCCATTCTACCTCTTCTCTGCTTCCACTTTCTCCTTTCCTTCCTGGTTGCTTCTTTCTAACTCTAACTCCACCTGCACCCCAATTCAGCCCTCTATCAGCTCGGCTTCTTCTTGAGCCCCTGGGAACCTTATTGGTCATGTCCAGTTTGGTCAGAGGCCCCCCCCCCCATGATGTTCCTTTCCCACATGCCTCAGAGTTTTAGGGCTCACTCTAGGCCACATATGAAACCTGCACAAAACTTATTAATCACCAATCCCCATAGCTGTTTACCCAATAACAAAGGGGCTGAAGAAGACTAACGGTAAGTTTTTTAAAGCAAAGCACTCATTAAATATGTTGTCTACTTTGATATGTACAATTACCCCGTTGGGCAGAAACTACCACCTCCATTTTACAGATAAAGAACATGAGACTTTGCAAATGTTATTATGTGCTCCAGTTTACGCCACTCACCTCTAACTCCCTGCCCTCCTCGTCCTTTGCCCAACACCACACTCTTTTCACTGAGATATTCAGTGAACAGAACAAAGAGCATAAACTCAGATTAATGACAGATCTCTTGAGGGCATTAAGTGTTACCAAGTAACCTTACCCTATTTCCCTGAAAAATTTGCTTTCTCTCTCTCCTTAAACTTTCAACATCACTTCCTCTGCCTTCCTCACTCCCAGTTGGTGATCTTTGCTTCACATTTCACTGAAAAAAAATGAAAGCAATTTTGTGAGATCTACATTATTTACTTATCACCTACTTTACACATCTATTTTATCTGGTCCTATATACTCAGTCTTCCCTAATGTTTCAATGGAAGGACATTCCCTGCTCTAAGCAGTGGCCAACTTTCATATGTGCCCTGGACACCATCTTCTCTCACTTACTAAAGGATTTTGCTCTTGAAAATAGCCCTACTTTCTCTTCTTGCATCTTGATTTTCTCTCTTGATCATTCTCAACAGCACAGAATCATGCTATAACTGCCACCTTAAAAACAACTGCGACAAAAGACCATCCCTCCCAAGCTATCACCTGATTTCCCTCAAGTCCTCTAGAGGAAAACTTCAAAGACTCATCTACCCTATATGCATCCACTGCAGGCATTTGTCCCTACCTCTCCACTGAAAGTGCTATTGTCAAGTACAGCCATGGCCTTTGTCTTGTCAAATATAACAGTTTCCAGTCCTCTTCTGACTCATCTTCTCAGTACTTCTCTCCCCAGGCTTCCAGGATGCCACATTCTCCTGGTTTTCTCCTACTTTACTGGATGCTCTTCTTGTGCACTCACTAAAGGTTAATGGGCCTTAGGATTTGTTTTTGAGACTTCTCCTGTGTCTATTTCACTCCCTTGGTAACTCATGCAGTGAGCCTTAAAGACCCACTAGACATCGCCACTTAGATGTCTAATAGGCATCTCACATTAACCAGTTCGAGATTAAACTCTGAATTCCTCCTTCACCTCCATCTAAGCCGGTCACTCATTTCAGTTAAAGACCCATTTCTTTCATCCACACAGCAGTTAAGAGATGTTTTTAGAAACTAATTTGATCAATCTTATTCTTATTTAAAACTCTGTTTCAAACCCTTCACTGTTTTTTCATAGAATTAAACCCAATTCCTTATGATCTAGAAGGCAACACTTGATCTGGATTCTGCCAACCTTTCTTATTTCCCACTACTTTTCTCCTCACTCTCCAGACTCCAGCCCCACCTGCCTTCTCACTGTTCTTCAACTATGCCAAGCTCATTCCCACCTTAAGGCTTCACATATGCTATTCCCTGTTGGCTATGCAGAATTTTCCCCCGGGTATTTACATTGTTGGCTCTTTCCTTCTCATCATTGAAGCCTCTGCTAAATTGTCACCTCTTTGACAGGCTTTTCCTGATATTTCAATTTAAAGTAGTATCTCACCACTTCAGCTCTATTTCCAGCACAGCTCTTATTGCTATGTGAATTTACATATATTCTTTATTTAATAAGCTATTGTCTGTTTCTTTCCACCATGACATAAGCTCAACAAGGGCAGAAACTCTGTCTCATCACCACTGCATCCCCATGATGGATACATTGTAGGCACTCAAAACCCATTTGCTATGAGTAAATGACAATACTGTACGAGGAGATTTGACTTGGAGCATTCTGGCCAGTAAAACAAGGGTCACCATGAGTTTTCATAATGCCAAATGTTTCCATAATTTATACACCAATTTATTTTGGGGTTAAAATATGCTAGGAGTTGTCCTAAAGAGATGCAATCCCTGCCAGGATTTTAATAATTATCTTGATATCTTTGACTTCTAAACACCCATTCTCAGTTCCTTATCAGAGTTAGTTCATACTGCTCAAAGGCATGCAGAATTTAAACAGATTTTAAAGCGTTCCAACTGATCAATCTGTTTCTAAGACATTACCAACTGCTGTTTTAATCATTTATGGGACCATTACAGCTTTTTGGCTTCAAGTCAAGAATTGAGGCATTGTTTTTTGTTTTGTGAAATTGGCTTATGGAAGAAGAACTTGCTTTCCAATTTTGCAAAGTCAAATTGCAGGCTGATGATTACCTTGGAGAGAGCTGTTAACAGAACACTCTGTAATCCACAGATGCCCCCAGGATCTAAACCCATGGTAGGAGAGTGGTCTTTCACTGGCAATACAGGCACGAAAACAGGTCCACGAGTCTTCCAAGTGTCTATCTTTGAGCCAGTACTATTGCAAAAATATGTCAGGGGGCAGCTTGTGACCTCTTCCGTGTGTTGTTGATTTTGTCTTTTAGTTTGGAGAATTAGTTTACTATTAGTTGTTAATGCCACCTTCTTTTCCTGAGTGTGCATCCTGCACAGAGAATATCACAAAAATGAGCAAAAGGATATAGAAATGAATGGTAGTGTTTTTCGGCAAGAAAGGACCTTGGAAGTAATGAGTATCTAATTCCTTTGACAAATGGGCCCTGAGATATTGGATAACTTGTCTAAACTCTCAGCCCAAGCTCTTTTGTTTCTTTTAGGCTTTGGACACACAGAAGAATGAGCCTTCTCACGGCTGTTTTTTTCGGGACTCCAAAGATGTATAAAGTAGAAAATCCTCAAGCAGCACCTACAGTGAGACCCCTTTCAACAGAACTATTAAATTTCTCTGTCATTCTGGCTTTTACCTCCAGTTTTCCCCATCTTAGTAAATGGCAACCATGATCACTGAATTCTCGGGCCAGTGTTCCAGGGTCCCCTCTCATTCTACCCTTTCTTTCCCACACCCCGTATCTAATCCTTCAGCAGGTCCATCCATTCTATCTCCTTGTCCTAAGCACCATCATTTCTTTCCTGGGTTTCTGCAAGAGCTTGTCAACTGATTTCTCTGCTTCCACTCTGGCCCCCCAACTACGCAATATCTGGTAGATCCATCTCTCTCTAATCCCCAGGGATGCTACTAGTCCATAAGGTATCTCTGTATAAGTTACCAAAAAAGGTGCTCCCTCTGGGTAGATGCAAACCCTACAGATGCAGAGTCTGATAAATGCACAGTACTTTTATGCTAATTAGAAAAAAAAGCCATCCTTTCTCTGGGTTAACACATCTGTATGCCAGGGTGCATGACTTGATGAGGCTTAATCAGACTGGTTTCAGCTCCATCTTCCCTTTGGCTGGATGCCCTTGCTTGGTGCACAACCTGCACAACCAAACATAGTAGCTTTGTCCCCACCACCACCGCCAGCACTACTCCCTTTCAAGACATTCTATTTATTTACAGGATAAAACTTATTACAAATGGTGCTCATTAAATATTTCAATATGAAAAAGTGAATGGATGAAACAGTGGGAAAAAGAGGCTGAGAGATAAACTACAAGGAAAGCTGCCCAGTTGCTGGACTCAACAGTTCTTTCAAATGGGTTCTTTCCGAGACAGTACTTTTGTGGCCATAGTCAGATGGCAACCGGCACAGCTGATGAGAGTAACCCTCTGTGGCCTGCCTTGCATTATCTATTGTTTATTACATGGGTGTCAGGGATGGAAACATTTACAAGCCATTGCTCCTGTTCACCAAGGGACTACATTTTAACATAAGGGACTGGAAAAAAATGGATAAAAGGGTACTCCAACATAAATAATAAATGTGAAGTTTGTGCTAGGAACAAACAGTGCTTTGGGAGTTCAGAAGGCAAGATCACCATAAGAAATTTATGAAGAGACATACATTTTAATTAGGCTAAATATTGATACTTCATTAAAGTAGCCATTAAAAGTAACTATTAAAATAATCCAATGATTATTTTCTCCCTATCAATGATTTGTCATATAGTTCTGTAAAGAATATGAGTAACTGGGCTTCCCTGTTGGCACGGTGGTTAAGAATCTGCCTGCCAATGCAGGGGACATGGGTTCGAGCCCGGGTCAGGGAAGATCCCACATGCCACAGAGCAACAAAGCCCGTGCGCCACAGTTACTGAGCCTGCACTCTAGAGCCCGCGAGCCACAACTACTGAGGCCTGCGCGCCTAGAGCCCATGCTCTGCAACAAGAGAAGCCCGCGCACTACAATGAAGAGTAGCCCCTGCTCGCCTCAACTAGAGAAAGCCCACACACAGCAACGAAGACCCAACGCAGCCAAAAATAAATTAATTAATTTTAAAAAAAGAATATGAGTTAACTATAAAATGCAATTTTTGGGGCTTCCCTGGTGGCGCAGTGGTTGAGAATCTGCCTGCCAATGCAGGGGGTACGGGTTCAAGCCCTGGTCTGGGAAGATCCCACGTGCCGCGGAGCAACTAAGCCCGTGAGCCACAACTACTGAGCCTGTGCGTCTGGAGCCTGTACTCCGCAACGGGAGAGGCCGCGACAGTGAGAGGCCCGCGCACTGCGATAAGAGTGGCCCCCGCTCGCCGCAACTGGAGAAAGCCCTCGCACAGAAACGAAGACCCAACACAGCCATAAATAAATTAATTAATTAATTTTTTTTAAAATGCAATTTTAATGTTTATTGTTTTGAATGCTGCTCTAAATCTATGACAAGATTCAAACCAATGTAATATTTGTTGAGTGGTTGCTGGGTACAAACCATGTGCCTGATGCTTTAGAATGAATAAAGATGAACATGACATCATAATGTTTCCACAAGATGCTCATCATCCTACATGGGCAAGAAGAGCTAGCTGCAAATAACACTAATACAATAGAAAGAATAAGTAACTATAAATGTAACCGTACAGACAGAAGACTATGGCAGTAGAGACCAGGAAAACAGTGGGTGGTATCTGAGTTGAGCTTGATAGATGGGAGGATTTTGATAGAAGGAATTAGGACAAAGGCACAGAAGGCGTGTATTCAGGCTGCTTTCTAGAAAGGTAGCAAGAGGAGAGTTAAATGAATTCAGTCCTGGAATACTGAACCTAGCCAGGAGCAGATCAGCAAAAATGAACTTGACATTTTTCTGACACTGCATCTCTAAAAGGTAAAGAGAAAGGCAAAACCACAACAACAACCCACAAACTAGTACTGTGGACCTAATTCTGATCTGTTGGTACCAGCTGCTAAAGTGAAAAGGGGCTTGTTATGGGCCGAAGTGTGTCTCCCCCCAAATTAATATGTTTAAGTTGCTAATCCCTAATACCTCAGGATGTGACCGAATTTGGAGATAGGGTCTTTAAAGAGGTAATTAAATTAAAATGAGGTCATTAGGGTGAGGGCAAATCCAATCTAACACTTACATGATGCTCACATAAGAAGAGAAAATTTGGACATAGATGGTGACAGAGGGAAAACCATGTGGAGACACAGGGAGAAGATGGCCCTCTACAAGCCAAGGAGAGAGCCCTCAGAAGAAACTAACCCCTCAAACACCTTGATTTCAAACTTCTAGCCTCCAGAACTGTGAGAAAATAAACTTCCATTGTTTAAGCACCTTTTGGTCTGTGGTACCTTGTTATAGCAGCTCTAGCAAACTAATACAGGGCCCCAGCATCTCAGAGTCCCTGAGGCGTGGGAAGAAGGGAGAACATTGTCAGACATGCAGACCAGGTGTTACAAAGAGGCTTTTACATATAGCAGAAAGTTCAGAGTAGAGGCAGGCATGATACTCTTTCCAAGACTATACAGTTCTGTGAGCCTGATGAGGAAGAAAGGAAGGAGACAGCAAAGAAGTTGCATGGGCAAGCTCCCCCATGAGCTTGTATTTTAAAAGACGTGGACAAGATATGGAGAGAAGGACATACAATCAAGGAGAAGTATCTGACAGACACAAACTAGAAACCTCAGAAAGATGAAAGTCCATGGGGAACTGAGGCATCTAAAAATAAAGCAGGTCAACAATAAGAGCTTCCTAAATTAGAGCTGATGCCCCAAAACCAAGGGAGGCTGGAGCCTGGGCTGGGCAGATGTTCTAATGCGTCCAAACAATAGCTGTAAGCAGAATTTTCCATTTCTCTTCTGCTTTGGTCTTTGTCAGCAAGAAGGAGATTCCAACAAAGACACTGGAATGATCCTTGGTAAGAGGAAATTGACATGCAAGGGAGATGAAGGATGATGAAAGAGCACATGGCTGCCCTAAGAGAGTCCAAGTATAAATCACATCTTGAGGTGACTGCAGAACTTGCAAATGGGTGGCAGAACTGCTGACACTGACCTCTGAGAGAGCACAGAAAATGGAAGAGGTAGACAAGACAGAAGATGGGCATATGCTGGCCTGATTTCCCCCCAAAAAAGAAGAAAGACGAGTCTACAAACTATAAAATGGACAGTTTGACACCAATCTCAGGAAAAATTTCTCAACTGGGTGAATTATGAGCATTTACGAAGGGGAAATTTGATTATTAGAATAGCACAGGTGTACTACAGAAAAAATTATGAATTGTAGAATTTCAGGATTGGAAAGGTTCCTCAAGGTGACTTAGCCCCCAAGGCTATCCAATGCTTACATTTCCACAGGTTTGTGACCCAACTCACATTTGAACACCTCCAGTGATTAGAAACTCATTACCTTTCAAGGCAGCTCATTCACACAATCATATTGGACATAATCATACAAATTCATCCAGGGAAGTTGTTAGATCAGTGTATTAGTATTCAGCATGACATATTTTGAAGATGAAATAGAAAACTATAGGGTGGAGGACTGCTTACTTAGCTAAATTTGCAACTAGCTGAAACAGTCTTTACACAAAGAACATTAACTCATGGATTTGTGAGAAGGATGTTTCTATTTTAATTTGCATCAGGAAGAGCCTAAGGAATTCGGTCCAAACTGGAACGGGCAGGCCTTAAATGTGTCAGAACCAAATGGCAGCCCTGAAAGTGAACCACGTTAGCAACAGCCTTATTGAAGAACCTCCTAGATCAGAGGAGCCCTCCTCTAAGGGGGAACATATCCTATGGGACCTCTTGGATGTGGACCCGAACTCCAGGGAAGTCTGATGGCTCCTGAGTAGGAAATTCGGGGTGTGCATGTATCAGTGGCAGTGAGGATCTGGTTACCTGCGTTCTGACTGCTTGCCAGTCTCTCATACATGGACCCCATCTCTTGGGCTGCCTACAATCGGAAGAAGGGCTAATTAAACCAGTCAAAGAATAAAGATGCTTAGTCAGTGGCTCCCTGTTTACATGATGTTAGCTGAGGGCAGAGAAAGGCATAAACCTCTCAAGGCTGTTCGTTTGTTTTCCTGGTACTGCAATTCCGACCTACAGATATATTTTTATGACTATTTTTATCACCTCTGCTTCACATACCACCAGGTTGGGGTGGTGGTGCTGCTCCACGAAACGCTATGAGAAAAGAGACACAGGATGGAAAAATTAGGCAAAGACACCATAAAATCAGAGACTAAGGTAATGAGACCTTGACGCCCCCAAAAGACAGGCTGCTAAGTTCCCTGGGTCGGTGGAATCATCTCAACGTAAACAGTGGCATCTGGGGGAAGGAGCAAGTCGCCCCATTTCCCCGCAACATGCTGTCCACCTCTGACTCCTGCCCTAAATCTGTTTTTAACAATCTGCCAATCCTTTTTTTTTTTTTTAATTTTTTGGCCGCCCTTCGTGGCATGCAGGATCTTAGTTCTCCAACCAGGGATCGAACCCGTGCCCCCTGCAGTGGAAGCGCAGAGTCTTAACCACTGGACCGCCAGGGAAGTCCCTGACAATCCTTTAAATGACTTCTGCATTTGGGCTTCCTCACCACCCAAACCAGAAGCAGGGTCACCGACCCTAGAAGCCCTTATTTTTGCATGGGCACTACTACTTTAGTGTCACTTAAGCATGCCACATACTGTACTTTTTAGTAGTTATGTTTGTACCTACCTCACCTCCCCCAATAGAAGTTGTTATGGATTCATTGCGTTCCTCCAAAATTCTTATGTTGAAGCTCTAATCCTCAATGAGATGGTGTTAGGAGGTGGGGCCTTTGGAAGGCAATTGATTTAGATGAAGTCATGAGGGTGGGGCTTCCAAGGTGGAATTAACTGCCTTATAAGAAGAGGAGAGCTCTCCCTCCACCACGTGAGGATAGAACAAGAAGGCAGCTGTCTGCAAGCCGGGAAGAGGGCTTTCACCAGAACTCAACCATGCTGGCACCCTGATCTTGGACTTTCTAGGCTTGAGAACTATGAGAAAATAAACTTCTGTTGTTTAAGCCACCCAGTTTATGGTGTTTTGTTATGGCAGCCCCAGCTGACCAATACCGAACGTAAAGCACTCGCAAACAAATATTGTGTTTAAATTATTCTGTATCTCTTTTGACACATTAGCAAACAAAGTAGGGACACGAGAAATTCAGAGAACAGCCTTGTATTGTTTAGAATCTTTTAGAAATGTCTGTGAATCTGTATGTGTGAAACAGCAGCTAAAATAAGAACCAACATCTATTACATCTTTTAAAGTATCTATTATAGCTAAATATGGAAAACAATTAGATTGGGGGAGTATATATGATTTGTGTTGCTGGAGTCCTTCACTTAATTTAAGAACTTTAAATTTCTTCTTTTTTTTTTTTTCTTTCATAAAGTCAGGGGTTAGGGATAGAGGAGGAGAGGAAAGGACCTGGCGTCAAGAATTTGGGCTTTGAAGCGACACAGAACTGGGCTGGAATCTTGGTGCCAGAATTTATTAGCTGTGTGATCCTGGGCATGTTACTTAAATTCTCTAAGACTCAGCTTCTTCAGACACAAAATGGGGAAATCAAAGCATCTACTGTTATAAGAATCTGGCTATTATGAGAATTAAATAAAATACCTATATAAAAGGCACCTATAACACAGCTAGTGCTCAAAAAATGTTATCATTATGTGTCCACGTGTGAAGAGACAGCAAATGGCCAGGGCTCAAAATTCCATACAAATAACCTCAGTGTAATTGGTGAAATCTTAAAAACAGCAAAGAGGTTTGCATTTGTGAAGCTGAGAAAGGTGCCTTTCATAACTTGAAGTGACAATAATAACTGCCCTTAAATGATGCTAATTAATGATAGCTAAATTGCAAATTATTGTTTGTAGCCAGAAGCCAAACATATACTGCCAAGAACCAATCAAGATCAACCACAGAACATTTTTAAAGGGCACATCGCACAACAGAGAACCAAATACTAAATTATTTTTTTGACCTTGACTTCTTAACAGTGACATGAAAGCATCACTGGATTTTGTAAAAAGGATTGCCTTAATTATTTGCTTTTAATATCGGGAGGGGAGTACTTCAGGGATGATTTTAATGATTTTTGAATTGCATTTTTTTTTAATTTACTTATTTTTGGCTGTGTTGGGTCTTCGTTTCTGTGCGAGGGCTTTCTCTAGTTGCGGCAAGCGGGGGCCACTCTTCGTCGCGGTGCGCGGGCCTCTTCACTATCGCGGCCTCTCTTGTTGCGGAGCACAGGCTCCAGACGCGCAGGCTCAGCAGTTGTGGCTCACGGGCCTAGTCGCTCCGCGGCATATGGGATCCTCCCAGACCAGGGCTTGAACCCGTGTCCCCTGCAGTGGCAGGCAGACTCCCAACCACTGCGCCACCAGGGAAGCCCTGAATTGCATATTTTTTACCTTAACATTTCCTCATTTCTTTTCTTATAAGCATCACTAAACAGGTTTTGGGAAGCTGTGGGTGGCTCAAGTTCAAGATCATATTCTCAATACAGGAACACATTTGCATACAAATATATTGCAATAGCAAAATCCTTACTGCTTTACCACTTAGGTCAGCCCATTTATCTTGGAAAGGTTTATAAAATGCCTTTTTGGGTATCTGTCTACACATTTGTTTACAATTCAGTTTGGTAATATTAAATGTAGAAAAATTTGGTTTCCATTTCAGTCACACATCCTTCCCAATGGACCGTTAAATACACGTAGCCAGAAAAGAAATTTATTCTCCTCGCCCCAGAAGTGTCTGATGTGTGACTCCCCACAGATTACAAAGTTTAATGAATACTAGAATTTGGGGCAGACAAAGCAAAACCATTCAATTTGTTTTTTAGAGGACAGCTGTTGCTTTTTCCTGCCCAGTAATTCTTTCCCCTTGCCCTCTTTGGGGAGTCACTCTACTCTACCTTCAGGGGTCCTGGGCGATATGTTGGTATCCCCAACTCCAAAGGGGGATGTGTCACCCAGACTGCCATTTGGAGTCCTCCTTCCCCAGGCCTTTGGGACAAATTCAGGGATGGGCAGATGATTCAGGCAAGGCCAGTCAGTGTCTTCCCTGAGATCTGGACTATGGATACCGCAAGAGAGAGAGACACCCTTTCCTTTTGGATTACTTAACGGAATAAGTTTGAGACTGTCAGAGGTCATCTTTTTTCCTTGCCATTTGGAAAGTACTTGCTTGAGAATGAAGCTAACACAGAGAGAAAAACAGAGCTGAAACACAGATAGAGCTCCACTATTTTCTGAGTTTCTGGACTCAGCTGTATGTGAAGTCCTAATTTTTGGTCTTCCCTATATGTAAAAACAAACAAACAAACAAAACACCTCTTTTTTGCTTTTTAGAGTTGAGTTTCTGTTACTTGCAACCAAAAGATACCTGATCATAATTGTTTAAGGAAAAGACAGACTTTAGAGTTTTATCTTAATATTCAGAGTTTCTTTGATTTGCTAAATTCTCTTCTCTCAGGGATAAACTCCAGGCCCTGTTTGTACCTATTGCTTTCTATAATTATTCCCCAAGCCCTTCAGATTTCAGTAACTTCTATCACTAGTTACTGGCACCTTATAATAAAGACATACGTATAGTTTAAATCAAGACATCTCCTTTAGGCATCTTTAAAACTAGGCTTTGTTCTTATCTGTACAGAATGGTTTAAATCAGTGAGTCTCACCTAGGATTGGCATGTGAACCAGAATCACCTATTCTGTTTTCAAGAAAATTACACTTGCCTGAGATAAGCTGTCTCTAAAGCTCAGAGGTTGAGGCTCTGAAATGTATTTTTAAAAGCTTTGTGTTTCATATATGTATCCCTGGTTTAAGAATCACCTGTAACTATTTTAGGCAGGTATCTTCTTTAAAGAAGAAAAATGGACTAAGTTAATGGGTCCTAAATCCAGTTAATCATCAGAATCATGTGCTCTTTAAAAAAATAAATTCTTAAGGCAAATTCATGGAGCTTTCGATCTAATGGATCTTTTAGAAACTTTAGTGGCTCCCTGGGTGACTCTGATAACCATTCAGGTGTAAGAACTACTGGATTAAATGATAGAACTACTGGTTCAACCTTCATGAATCTATGTTCACGGTCATTTTGCAGACACAGAGCAAAGAGACTTTAAAGGGAAAAAACACAGGCTGAGACTTCCTGAGATTTGGAAGGCTTGGGACTGACCAGCATTTATCTGCACAATGACATGTGTTGAGCATGGACAAGCCAGGCTGAAAGATCGGGCCCGGTCATACCATCCTCAAACCAAAAACAGATCTGGTGTCTTAAAGGAAGCATAAGCTGAAAGCCAGTAGAAGTTCACAACTGTAGGTTTCATCATTCCGGTCTTTTCTCTATATGCATTCTTGTGTGGGCACAAGTGTCACTGTAACATCTCTACAAGGTGTGTCCTAAATATAAAATGCTACTTAAGTGAGAAATTTGACTTTCTATTACTGAAAACTTCAGAGGGTACTCCCTGGACCAAATGGAAGTAAATGAGAGTAAAAGACAGGATAAAGAGGAGATTCTACCTGAAATCTCTGACTTGTGAAATTAGCCATGATGAAACCGTGGAGCAGGAGGCCTCGGCTTACCAACTTCTCGTATACAATGAACAGGTAAAAGGGGCTGGAAATTACTATTCCCAGGCAGACACTGGCAAAATAAGTAGAACGGCACTGATGTGCTGTTAAGAATACTGCTGATTTCTTCATTAGCTTTTTCTCTCCTCACTGACTGTTAACAGCTTTTTCTGCCTTACTCTCCAGGCTGAAGACAGTGGAAATGCTGCCGAGGACAGCTCACTGTTTCCTTGTGAGGTGATGCTATTAGCTCTGCAGCCACTAGGAACCCAAGCACATCAGTAAAGACTCCCACCGTCTTCCCAATCCCTATTTCAATCAATCTAGAAGAGTTCCTGCATATGCTACAAGGACTTTCACTTTATTTCAAACCTGGCTTAGCCTCTAATAGCTCAATTAAGTCACAGCAAAGCCATTAGAAATCAATAATCACACAGAACAGTAGTCTGAACTTCTGCAGTTATTTTTACTGTGCAGCCAATTTATTTTTCTTTACCTCTATCATATTGTTTTAAGAGATATGTAATAAAGCTTTAGCAAGGCTGTGTTCTGATCTGAGAGTACTCACCGTATCTAAACACAGACCCTACATGCGTGTGCTAATAAGACATTTAAAGCCTCCCTCCGGAACTTAATAAGTCAAACGTGATCCCACTGGCCCCACACAGCCATGTGGCTTCACCAAGTCAGAAGTGAGGTTGTAGGACACAGGAACAGAGCAAAGAAGAGAAGCTGACCAGAAAATGGACAAATAAATGGTGTTGCTAATGTAATGGTCATAGTAGTTTTGATAGATTTCACTGATTTTTTTTTCCTACCCTGCCATTCCCCCCATTTATTGAATTGACGGCACTTACCACTTCAGAATTTGGTGGATACCATCTTAGAGGAAAGATGTTAGAGCTCAGCTTTAAGTTTCAAGCTAAATGTTTTAAATGTTCAGAGTGACACAGCAGATTTGAAAGCCTGGCTTTGTTGAAAATAAGAGCCTTTCTAAATTCCAAAAGAGTTGCTTTACATATGAAAAGCAAAGTTTGGAGATGCACATGCTTTACTATAAGTCTTAACAAAGAAGGCCAGAGGATATGGTGCAGGGAAAATTCTTGACAACAAGAAGGGGAAATAGAAAGTCCTCTGGCACTGATGCACAAGACAAAGAAGAGAGAAGGTGAAGATCAAGCGATGAGTGTGAGTGCCCAGGCTCACCCTCTCTCAGGGCCAAAACCTCAAATGAGAGAGGTCGGAAGGAATCACAGAACATGGAAGTTGTTCCTTTGTCCAGGGAATAGCTCAGCAACATGTAAGTCCCAAATTCAGCCAGCACCAGGGCAGCACCAGAGGAAAACAGCCAGGCCAGCAGACTTGAGGACAGCCTCACAATGTCCTGCCTACCTCAGTGAAGTATGGAGGAAGCAGCCGAAAGTTCTCAGATCTCCAAAATTTGGGGGTACCAAAAAATTGCTAAGATAAAAAGTGGACCCCCTCCAGCAGTTCCACTCCTAAGTATATCTAAAATAACTGAAAGCAGGGACTTACACAGATACTTCTACACCCCTGTTCATAGCAGCATTATTCACAATAGCTAAAAGGCAGAAACAATCCAAATGTCTATCAAGAGATGTATGAATAAATAAATGTGTTATATATAAACAATGGAATAATATTTAGTCATAAAAAGGGATGAAATTCTGACACATGCTACAACTTGGATGAACCTTGGAGACATCATGCTAAGTGAAATAAGCCAGACACAGAAGGACAAATGTTATATGATCTCACTTATATGAGGTACCTAGAATAAGCAAATGCACAGAGACAGAAAGTAGCATAGAAGTTACTAGGATCTGGTGGGGAGGAGAGAATGGGGATTAATTGTTTAATAGGTACAGAATTTAGGTTTGGGATGATGAAAAAATTCTGGAAATGAATAGTGGTGATGGTTACACAACACTGCAAGTGTACTTAATGCCATTGAACTGTATACTTAAAAACGGTTAAAATGGTAAATTCTACATTACATATATTTTACCACAATAAAAAAAATTTTTAAGTGGACCCTTAGTGGCTTGGCCAAAAGACTAGGAGGCTACATAGTGTTCACGTCCATGGCAGGGACAATGGACTTCAGCGGTGAATGCCCATAAGCCACGCCAAAAAACCAGCCCCAAACAACTGTGGCTCGGGTTGCTCAGTGTTCAGGCTGGCTGACAGGCATTTCCACAGAGGGCAGTGAAGACTCAAAAGACAGCACCAGGGTCAAAGGGCCATCAGATGTCTCCCCATCAAGCTGCACAAACACTGAAAGGATACACAGGCTTCCTCCTACATCTTTATGCCGCCTTGGGTTGGAGTAGTGGTTAGAGGAAAGAAAAAAAGTGATAGAGAAAAGGGAAAAAAAGAGTCCTGACAGCGATACTAAACTCTGAATTGATTAATTATCACCAAGTGACAAAGTTTTAACTGAGATTGTATTAACTGCAAAAATCAAAGTATAATTCAACACCATAGGAATAAAGCTTCAAGGGGCAGGATAAGATCAGTTATATAAATTTATCTATCTATCTATCTATATATCTATGTGAGCTCCAGTCGCCTACAGAACCTGGTGCATGAGGCCTTTGGTCCTCAGCCTGACATATCAACAGAGTATATATTGCTATTCTTTTCTTCATAGTTTCCAATGCATTCTTTTAAAGATTTTTCACAATATTAAACAACAAAAACAAAATTTGTGAATTTGCTCCTGTTTCTGAATTGCTGCCCCCAAATTCTACCCATTCCTCTTTTTATTAATGGTCTCCAAGGTTTTCCATCTCTTTGTTCTTTCACAATGTTTAACTTGAGCTGTCACTTTTTGCCTTACACTCTTTCTATTAACTTTGGATAGAAATACAGAAAGAATAAGCATTGGGTATTTCTCTCATCCATGAATTTTAAAAATAATTTTTAAAATACTCCACCAAATACAGCAGGCCTTTGAGGTGACATCACTGAAATGAGAAGCCATTTAAAAAAGAAGAAGAAGAAAAGAAAAACAGGTTCCATTGCTTTAGTCTTTGCAGGACATCAATTAAAGAGAGACACTTGCCTTCTGACATTTTTTTTTTAAATCCCAAGACACAGAACTTAAATTGACTACCACTGGCAAGCTTAACCCTCTACTGAGAAAAAGTTAGTGAGCTAGAAAATTAAAACACAGCCAGACTAGGTGAAAAATGGTGTAAGTAACACATTTACGGTTGGATGTGAAGATCTTTAGACTGTAATTTCTTGCTGTTTCAGAGTTTTCTGGGAATTCTCTCCCTCTACTACTGAATGTAGTTAATGTATTTCCCAGTCTGTTGATTCTGCCTGTCATAGGAATCTCCAGGGGCAGCTGTATGCTCCACATTGCCTTCGATATGCTGACAAAGGTTCAAAATAAAACTATCTTCAACCCTCAATCTGTTGTCCAGCATTTAGATTATACATTGCTTTGTTGAAGTTGAACGCTTGTTACCACGTTCCACATTTATTATGAGTGAATTAAAATTCCCAAAAGTCTTATCAGATTAATTAGACAAAAATGTGTCTTAAAAAAAAAAACACTTGATAGAGTTTTATCCATTCCATTTCCAGCAGTGACTCTATAAACTACTGACTTAAATTCTCAAAGGGCATTTCCCAATCTCTCTTATAGACTAGTCAAATAGTTATGTCTATTTTTGTACTTGGCAAAGTGATATATTGGAAAACTGTGACATGAAAACAGAGTTCAGGAGTTCCACACAGATCCTCTACTGCTCGTGTATGTTCCCATCCACCTGGAAACCTTGACCCACACATAGTCTCCCTGTACAGCCTTCCCGGGGCATCCCTGACTGGGATCTCCTGGCCCTGCACACACTCCACTGAATGCTTTTGAGTGTTTACCTTGTTGGTACCATTGTCTGCTTGCAATGAGGAACATGTTAACACTTTATTTACAAACATTCCAAACTGTAAGATGTCAGTTCTCCAAAGATTAATCCATTAGCTCAATAAAATTTCAATTTTGATTAAAAAACATATAGAATTTGGAAACCGTAATGTAGGTGGAGGTGGGAAAGGGGGCTTGAAAAATCATTCTAAAGTAAACAAAAAATAACTGCATGAAAATAGGCAAGAAGATTTCAAGAAAGAGAAAAGAAAAGCTGGTCCTATATATAATAAATATGGTAAAGCTTGTAAGCCTATAATAACTGAAACGGGTGAAAGAATCAATCAATTCTATATTATCAATCAATATATAGAATCCATTGTATATTATGTATATATAATTGTATGTAATAACAGTACATAATAAGATTATTTTAAATTCATGGTGAGAATATGAATTATTTAGCAAACAATGTTGGAAACAATTGGCTAAATAAAGTTCCCACCTCACACCTTAGATTAAAGGTAAGTTCTTAATGCATTAAATATTTCAATGTAAAAGCAAAGCATAAAAATACCATAAGGAAATACAGAAAACTACTTATATAATTTGGGGGTGGGAAAAGTTTTCTAAGCATAACACAAAAAGCCATATCTATAAAGCAGAAATCATAAACTCAATTAAGTACAGGAGCCAAACAGATAACATAAATGAGCAATTATCAGACTAGATAAAATAATTCTGTTTTTTTTACATTTATATTCTCTTGCACATAAAAGTCATAAGCACGCATGTATAAATATATATATTTAAGTCTATATACATTTAAAAACCACAATCAACTCCAAATAGCAACCAGGTTGTTTCCAAAGTAAAGTGATAATAGATCAAAAATATTGCATTTGTGGGTTTCCCTGGTGGCGCAGTGGTTGAGAATCTGCCTGCCAATGCAGGGCACACGGGTTTGAGCCCTGGTCTGGCAAGATCCCACATGCCGCGGAGCAGCTGGGCCCGTGAGCCACAACCACTGAGCCTGTGCGTCTGGAGCCTGTGCTCCGCAACAAGAGAGGCCGCGATAATGAGAGGCCCGCGCACCGCGATGAAGAGTGGCCCCCACTTGCCGCAACTAGAGAAAGCCCTCACACAGAAACGAAGACCCAACACAGCCATAAATAAATAAATAAACCCAAAGTTTAAAAAAAGAAAGAAAAAAGTCTAAAAAAAAAATATTGCATTTGTATAACTCAAAGACTAATGTGCAAACAAAAATCCAAATGCAGTTTTAAATATTATATTAGTCACGGCTTTACTGCTGTTTGTGCATCTAATTATAATATTTGTCATTTTAATCTTTGCTTTTTAATCTTAGGCTCCCAGTGCATCTTGGTTTGCAGTTATGAAATGTTTCTAGAAAAAAAGTGTACGTGTGACCACAAAATCTGATGAACTATTTTGTAATGCTAAAAAGATGCCAATATAAAATTAATTACAGGTTTTCTTTTGGAAATAACACTAGTTTCCATTTATCATGTAGATTTAAGCTCTTACTGGATTGCTATTAATATACTGTGACAATTAATGCAAAACCACTGAAGAAACTAAAAATCCTCTGAAGTATAATTATAAGTGAGAAATGTTCCAAGTCCCAGGGTTTTATTTTCTGACCATTTATATTCTGACCAACATAAATAAGATCCTGACTGTAGGTTCAAGAATTCAATTGACTAATTTAACCAAACTCTTTTGAAGACCCAACATTCTCACTAAACAAGTACCATCTTGTAAAACAGAACATGCTTCATTCATCATCATTCATTCAGAAGGCACACAGAGAGAAAGAGCTGCATAAACTCTGCAGTGGAAAGTAAAGCTTTGGCACTTAGGTAGCAAGGTTGAAGCCCAGCCCCCTCCCCCCGCCCCTAGATATCTACTTCTTAAGTCTCAAAGTAACTGGATAATTAACAAATCACTCCTCTGTATTGTTGAACCACCAGAACCTCACACTTGGTTTCAATCCTGAAGAAGATCTGAACTGAGAAAAACAGAATGCTGGACAACAAATGGTATCAGGTAAGTCAAGCTGATGATTCACTTTTGAGGAGGTCATGCACTGGCACAGAGGCTTTTACAGAGCAGATACGACAGTCAGGCTGAACAAGAGAAATTCAGTCAACTCTCCATGCTGGGAACATGGCCGTACTGAATTACACAACCCCATTTCTTTCCTACAGGTAGGAATGGTATCTGCGCAAGCTTAAGACAATTGTAGTGAATTTGAAAGAAGCATGACTGTCTTGCATTTACATTAAGGCTGTACACATTTCAGGGAACAGAAAGGATATACTTATAGTCTGCAGTAGAAGTAGGACTAGACCCAAGTTTCCCAATTTACGGTACAATGCTCCTTCTTACTGCAGGGCATAATTATAAAAACATGCCACAATAAATGAAAAATAAAACATAGTCTATGGGGGAAAGCTAAAGTAAATGGATTTCTATGATCAGCAGGAAACATTTTTCAGTTTTGACAAGCAGCTCTTTCCTGGATTTGCTGACATCAGAACAATAAAATAATGGGCCATATTTCTTTCCTTAAGTTTTAATATAATAAATGACTTTTGTGTCATTTATACTGTAAATCAATTTAAAATGTGTGGGCCAATTTAACAACAAAAGACTAATCTGCCTTTTGTTAGATAAATCTTTAGGTTGTAAATAGTGTTCTTAAAATACAACATAAGTCTGCAAGTAAAAATATACATTGCTCATTATTTAAATAATAATGGCAGGGAATTCTCTTCTAATATTGACATTGAAAGTAATACTAACACATGTCTGTTCAATTATGTGACATAAATTTAGTTTCATGCATAAACCTCATTTTGATTTTAGTTTATATAACTAAATATATTGGATTTTATAACTGATTTACTCATGTTATATCTAAAACTTATGGATAGCATTTATTTGTTCTTTGTTCCTTCCAATTCCATGGTAAGGGGAAGAGCTACTTTAATAATAACTAATAACAGCAAATAATTATTAAGTGCTTACTATGTGCCAAGCATAATACTCAGTTCTTTGCAAGCATTATCTTATTTAATCATCATTACCATCCTATGAGGTGGTTGTTATAAGTACACCCAGTTTAAAGATGAGCAACTGAACTTTGGTGAGTTTCAACGACTTCCAAGGGTCATTCAGTCAGTAACATCAGAACCAGAACTCAAATCTAAGCTGTCTGACCCCAAAGCCAGAATTCTTAAACTCTAGGGTACATTTTAGTCTTTTCCGTAGAGAATAAAAACTCAAGGTGCAATTAAGTGCTTCTATTTTGTGTCTCCCTCTTCTCTGAGCCAGTGACTGTCAATGTGCTCTCCCCACCTTAGGTCAATGGTTCACAGATGTTAGTGTGCAAAAATCCTCCTGAGAACCTTATTAAAATCAGAGCCCAAGACTTGGCGTTAAATATGAAGGCTTGACCAAGTGCAGCAGAGACCAGAGAGAAGCAACCCTGATTGGGGCTGAAAGATGGTGGGATCCAGAAAAGGAAAAAGGACTCCTTATAGAATGTCTAATATGATGAAGCCTTTGTGAAAAAAATAAAGATGCCATAATGGGAAAACAGGGCAAGAAATAAAGAAGAGTAATTAGAAACTCCAGGAAAGCAAAAGGCTATACAGGAAGGAAATGTTACCATAGTATATACTACTGTGTGGGCAATATTTACAAATATTGCTATTGTGACCAATAGCCATAGTGTAAGCAGTAATAATCAATTTTTAAAAAAGAGAGAGTAACATCACTATAGCAGGAGGTTGGGAGATGAAAGATGGGTTAGCATAAAAAAAAATCTAGTCTTCGGGCTTCCCTGGTGGTGCAGTGGTTGAGAGTCCGCCTGCCAATGCGGGGGACACGGGTTGGAGCCCTGGTCTGGGAGGATCCCACATGCCGCGGAGCGGCTGGGCCCGTGAGCCACAACTGCTGAGCCTGCACGTCTGGAGCCTGTGCTCCGCAACAGGAGAGGCCGTGATAGCGAGAGGCCCGCGCACCGCGATGAAGAGTGGCCCCCGCTCGCCGCAACTGGAGAAAGCCCTCGCACAGAAACGAAGACCCAACACAGCCAAAAATAAATAAATAAATAAATAAATAAATAAATAAATAAATAAATAAATAAATTTAAAATTACCTTTCTCTAAAAAAAAAAAAAAAAAAATCTAGTCTTCATCTACCATAACAAGAAGTTAGTAGATGATGTTTAAAATTTTCTTAAAAGGAAATAGCAAACAAGAAAGCCATATTATTTAGAGAAATTGAAGTAGCAATAACAGTTTAAAAGAAATTACTTGGGAAGCAGGACGGATGGTGGTGGAGTGGAATATGGTGCGATAGGACAGAATTATTAAAATTTGATACTAGCCAGTTTTTAAAATATGTACATGCGTGTGTGTAGATAGGTAAATGCATGTGCCTCCTTCTTCTCATGGGACTTGAACAGTTGCTGTGTTTAACTCCTATGCAAGAGTGTAGAACTGACTGTCATTGTTTAAAGTAGACTCCAGCTTCTTGATGCAAGATTTATGTTCTCATACCTATTGTGCCACAGAAGAAACATAAGTGCAAGCTGGAAATAAAACTCACTTGACAAGATTTAGTGTAGGTTGCTGTTTCTCTGAAATATAAGTCCTTACCTCTCTCTGAAGAGAGAAGACAGAAGTAGTTTGCTTAGATTTCCTTAGCTTTCACTGCATAATTTATAATGCATCAATTAAGTTATCCTAAATTAAATGAACATTCTTGCACAAATGATCTCATTTTGAGTAAGCAGCTGAATATGGGGAATCTCTGTTCTTTCAGGCACAGAAGGGACAGAGTTCATTTTTAAGTGCTTTACATTGAGTAAACTGTACTTTCTCAATAGTTCAGAACTGGTAAATAAGTATAATTATTCCTGATGCAAAGAACAGTTTAATAGCTAGATATTAGCTAGAGAAGCCAACAATGAGACTGGCTAATCATTGCTATGACAATCTTCTGCTTTATTTTTGTGTCTTATAAAACTGTCAAAGTTGAGTGACAAGCTGGAGCTTTCAGAAAATAACTTTTACTAGCCCAGGAGATTTTAGTAGAAAGGGAATGTTAATAGAAAACATCTTATCTCTTTGGACCTGATACTAGATACATTCCAAGGGGAAGGAGACTGGTAAAAAAGATAGTACATAAGACATTTGATCCCCACTCAGCTCGCTCTCTCTCTCTCTCTCTCTCTCTCTCTCTCTCTCTCTCTCTCATCTTCTCCAAGGAAATACTGGTCTTCAGATGAAGAAAGATAAAAACTTCTCTGATGTCCTTGGTCATCCTCAAGACGGACTCTGAGGATGATGTGAAGACTGTGTTTGACCTGTCCTACAATGCGATTTTAATGTCACCTTGACATAATGGGGGAAATTATCAAAAACAAAATGAGTGGGATCAAAGGAAGAGTTGTATATGATGCAAGTGAGATGGCTAATTAATATCCACAAGTATTGGGCTTCCCTGGTGGCGCAGTGGTTGAGAATCTGCCTGCTAATGCAGGGGACACGGGTTCGAGCCCTGGTCTGGTAAGATCCCACATGCCGCGGAGCAACTAGGCCCGTGAGCCACAACTACTGAGCCTGCGCGTCTGGAGCCTGTGCTCCACAACAAGAGAGGCCATGATAGTGAGAGGCCCGTGCACCGTGATTGGGGGTGGCCCCCGCTTGCTGCAACTAGAGAAAGCCCTCGCACAGAAAAGAAGACCCAACACAGCCAAAAATAAATTAATTAATTAATTTAAAAAAAATCCACAAGTATTAAATGGCCTCAAGTATATAAGATAAATGACAAAAAGTAAATATAAGTGCTTTACGTTCATGTACTTGAAATCTTGACTAAGAACACCTTGTTAAAGGGAAACCTTTTTATATCATCTTTTACCATCTTAACTATCTCAGTTTGACACAGGGAGTCAAAATTGTTTCTTGAATACTTATCAAACTTTAGCCATTCCATTAATTTCTGACTTTTGCCATATAATATAGGTCTATTGTTAACTGAATATTTTTCTTTTAATTGATTTACTTTTAAACTTGAGGCTTTGTTCCAAGAGCAAAATAATGGAATTGGTTTTCTATTTAGTGATATTTGTATCATTCCTTTGAAAAAGCTACAGTAATGAGAAAGAATAACTTTCCCAATTAAGGCCAAACCAACCTGAGTTTAAACTCCAGACCTGAAACTTACCAACAAGGTAACAAAACTCAAGTAAATCTCTCTGAGCCTCAGTTTCATGACATGTACAAAAAAGAACAGAGATGTTTTCCTCCCAGCATGGTTACAAGGTCTGAATAAGATAATATTGATATATGGAGAACACCTAAGATATGACAGGTGTTTAGTAACTAAAGACCATTTTCAATGGTGTACTTTCCCTTTGGAGATGGCTTTGCCAATCATCTTGAAGGAGATAACAAAAAGAAAAGTTTCCCTGAATAAATCCCATCTCCCTCACCTTTCCTTTTTCTGAGAAGTGACAAGTGCACTGCCAGCAGCAGCTCTTCCAGAGGCAAAGATCAGACTCTTTTTGCCAAGCTGGAAAAGGATTAAAATGAAGATGCACGTGCCTTCCTCCAGCTGGGGTGGGTAGGGCGAGCAGGACTGATTCAGACCCCATCCCCACCCACATGCCTCTTAGCCTCTTCCCCTTACTCCTCTTAATTTCTCTTCCACTTTCCCTGAGAAGGAGGAGGAGGAATTGGATTCCTTTTAAACTTGTATAACCTTAATAGACACTGGCCTGTGCTGCTGCCCTATTTCTATTTCCCTAAATAAAAATTAAAAAGCCAGAGCCCCCAAATCTAAAATTATTTTAAAAAAAGAAAATCACAGTAACCATCTCCTTCCCAGTTTAATTCTTCAATCCTCGTTTTCATGTTCTCCCCTCTCTCCCTCTGTCTCAAGCTGACGTACTCTAAAGCTCACAGTGTCACTCAAAGCCATCTTCCACTTCTGAACTCTGGAGCATCCAATCCTTAAGTTCCACATTGGGTTCTACCATTCTAAAGTATACTTATATGTGTACGCATATGGATATGTGGTCTTTTATAACAAAGATGGGCTGCTTCTAATTCTTCCACGGTCCGGCATCCACTTGTTTATTATGCCAGCAGTGATGGTTGGCAGTGGTCAGTTCATCCCTTCTTGGTCTCTCCTGTGATATATTCTGGGACCTAAGTATTTGGACCAAAGTTGGAGTCTATGACAATGGACTAGATTTTCCTTCAGGGAATCTCTAACTTCCTTTAAGTGTATAAAACTGAAACCTTGTCCTCACTGGTACCACATTAGAAAAAGTAAGTGAACTGAGACAGATGCTGCTAGCTGCCCTTCCAGCCTCCCACTGACCCTTCTTGCTAGGAGAAACCTGTTTTTCTTCAAACACTGGGCAGCCATGTGCTTCTGGCCCCTCCCCAACCTCAGTGGTTTCAAAATGTGGTCTCCTCAACAGCAGCACCAGGGAACTTGTGAGAAATGCAAATCATTGCCCCCCTCCCACCTAGTGAATCAGAAACTCTGAGGGTAGGCTTCAGAAATCTGTGCTTTAACACGGCTTGAGAACCCTAGTAATCCAATAATTCTCAATCCTGGCTGTACATTAGAATCACCTGAAGAGCTTTAAAAAATGCCAGTGCTTGAGGACCCCTCCCCAAAATTCTGATTTAATTGTTCTGGGATGGTGCCTAGGCACTGATTTTTTTAAAAAAGCAAAGCCAAGGGTGAGAATCACTGGTCTAACCCAACACATGCTGATTCCATCCTTGCTAGGGAAGGGTTTCAGCATGGACTTGGGATGTAACCCTGGCCAAGATATAAGGAGATGTGGCAGGGCAGGGGGATGTAGGAGGTTCCAGAGGGATTCTGCTGAAAAAAATTCCTTCATCTTGAAAAGGATCTTAAGATAGTGTATTCCTCCTTCTGTCCTTGGCTAATGCTTGCAGCTCAGGGGAAAGTCAGAACCAGGGCCCTTCTGCCATGACCTACTGAATCCAACCCTGAAACTGATTACCTCAACCTTTCTTTTGTGACATAAATGTTCTTATAGCTTACACCATTTTAGCTGGGCATATTTGTAGATAAAAGCATCCTGACAGGTACACTAACTGATCTGGACCTAATAATGCATTGTGTTTAATTTTGTGTTTCAGATGAATAAAAAGGTGATCATCAATATTCCCAGGATTCCAAAATGCAAGAGTTTTAAAAAGAACACATTGGAAATGAAGCTTCCCTTTGCATTGAAAAACATTCTAATAGTCATATTTCAGCAACTTTTTTTAAAGAGTAAGTATAAAATAATGTTATATGTTAGTGGTGAAAAACCAGTGCTATTAGGTTAATCTACAATCCTACATTTTCTAGAATTTTCCAGAATTCTATAATTCTAAAATAATCTTAGAAAATGAAAAGTCAGTTACTGTACTCTTCAGGTCTTGAATCTCATGCAAAGCCTACTTACAGGACTTCAGGCACCTATTTTGCCATTTTGTGTCATTACACTTAAATGACTGATTTTCTGAAATGTAAATACACCCTGTGAAATGTGGTTGCTCAAACCCAAAGCTACCAACAGTAGCTTTGAAGTAGCAGCTGAAGTAACATTCAGCTGCAAGTAGGGTACATGCTGTTCAAGTAAAGTTGGTATTTCCCTTGCTGTTTTGTTTTGTTTTCTGTCTCTTTGTTTTGCTTTTGCAAATTCTCCCCAAGAAATTGGAAGACCGTCTAGACAGGTGGAGGAAATCGGCCCTTCTTTAAGTCTCTTTCCCATATCTCACAAAAACAAGCATCCTTGCTTGAAGACGTCCAGCTCTCCACCTGTGCACATATTTTTGTCTGGCTTTCTTCTGTCCCTAGCTTTTTCTCCTTTTTACCAGCATCTCCCCCTCCCTCCCACGAACATCCAAGTCTTCCCATCCCCCTTAAATGTTCCCTCGCTGAGTTCTCTCTCGAGTTACTATACTCTGAATACCCCCTCACTGCTAAACTGGAAAGAAATATCTATCTCGGTGGCGGTCAGAGCATGGGCCCGCAACAGCAGCAGCAGCATCAACCGGTCTGGCAGACAGAATAACAACCTTCAAAGATGTCCACGTCCTAATTCCTGGACTCTGTGACTACGTTACATTACATAGCAAAAGGATCTTTGCAAACATAATTAAGGTTAAGGACCTTGAGATTGGGGAGATTATCTGGATTATCCAGGTGGGCACACCCTAATCATAGGAATCCTTAAAATCAGAGGGCCTTTCCCAGAGTGGGAAGAAGGGAGATGTGACAATGAAAGAATGGTCAAAGAGATGCAACAATGCTGGCTTTAGACATGGAGGAAAGAGGGCCCTGAGGCAAGGAATGTGAAAGGCCCCTAGGAGCTGGAAAAGACAAGGAAATAGATTCACCCCCAAGGCCTCCAGAACTGTTAGGTACTAACTTTGTGTTGTTCGAAAACACTAAGTTTGTAATCATTTGTTGCACCATCAATAGAAAGCACATAT
Source organism: Balaenoptera acutorostrata (assembly GCF_949987535.1). Lineage (NCBI taxonomy): Eukaryota > Metazoa > Chordata > Mammalia > Artiodactyla > Balaenopteridae > Balaenoptera > Balaenoptera acutorostrata. Next base: position 43,821,648 of record NC_080077.1, read on the forward strand.
ACCTGGGAACTTGTTAGAAATGAAAATTCTTGGGCCCTACCCTAGACGTACTGAATCAGAAACTCTAGGAGGGGGCCCAGCAATCTGTGTCTTAACAAGGCCTCCAGATGATCATGAAGCTTGGACAACACCTTCCTGCCTCCACTTCCTCACCTCCCATCTGTCATTCCACTGAAATCTGATTTAACCCCCACCCACTGTACCTGGTCTTGAATCACCTAGTTGCCTATTGGAATCATTTGTCTTTAGTCTTTGTTTCATCTGAGCTTTAATCGTCATTGAGACTAGTTGCCATCCCCTTTCTGAATTCACTGTCTCCTGGCTTCCAAGACATCACTCCTACATGTCTCCTTTCATCACATGTCACTTCCTCACATTCACTTCTTTTCTATGGCTCTTCCTTTACCCACCCCTCGTGTATGGGCTTTTCTTGCACTGTATCTGCATCCTCTTTGCTTTTCCCTCTGGTTCCCTCTCCCTGGGCAATCTCAGCCACTCTCAGGGGATCCTTCAACCAAGCCCTAATGACCCCAGTCCCCATCTCCAGCACCAGTCTCTCCTGTGCTCCAATCCTGAATTTCAAATTGCCTTCTACATCTCTACCTGTATGCCTGTAGGGGCTTCAAATTCAATATATCCTCCTCCCCCACCCAACTTTACTCCCACAAACCTGCTCCTTCTCTTGCACCTCTCGTATTATGCCGACATCAGCCATTCCATTGTCCGATCATCCATGACTCTCTTTTACCCTTACCTTTCACAACAATTTTTCAAAAATCATTTCAATTCTATTTTTTAAAATATCTTTGAACCTTATCCCTTCTCCTCTGTGTCACTGGGCAACAGCCCTACTTCAGTGTTTCTCAAAGAGCAATTTCAAACGGTGCACCAGAATCACATATGGAACTTGTCAAAATTCCTACAGTCCAACCTAGACTCACCTGAATCAGACCTTCAGTGGGCCAGGGGCCTGGGAATCTGCATTTTAAGTAAATAACCAAATTGTTTTTTATGCTACCAAATTTGAAGAACCACTGCCTTAGGTCAGCTTTAAACTGCTGACCTGAACTCTATTCCTTGGGCTTTGTATTCATCTTTCTCTTCCTGCAAAACAAATTACCACCACTTTAGTGGCTTAAACACACACACATATATTATCTCACAGTTTCTGTGGTTCAAGAGCCCAGACATGGCTTAGCCGATTCTCTACTCAGGGTCTCCCAAGACTGCAGTTAAGGTATTGGCTGAGCTGCATTCTCATCCGGAGGCTAAACTAGGAAGAAACTGTTTCCAAGCTCATTTAGGTTGTGAGCAGAATTCATTTTCTTGAGATGTATGACTGAGGACACTGGCTTCTTACTAACTACCAGCTGGAGCTTGCCTTCAGGTTCTAGAAGCCACCTGCAGTTCCCTGTCACTTGCAGTTCAAGCAGTAATAAAAGAGGAAATTTTGTCTTTCTCACGTAGATGTTCTGTTGACATCAAATAATGGAGATTTTCTTTTTAAAGATGCTGTGAATCTATATTTCAACTGAGTTGCCTAGTCATTAAATGATTTAAATATTAGAAATAAGCCAAATCCCAATATTATAAAAATATTACTTTCAAAGTCTGTAACACTCTGTATAAGACTCTCAGGGGTGTTTGTTAAAAGTGCACCTTCTGGAACTCCACCCCACCCCCCCTAGATTTCTTATTCAGTAAGTCATTTTTAACAAGCACATCAGCTGAATCTAATTCAGATGATCGAAGGATCATGCTTTGTAACCACTACTCTATAAAATATAATGAAAAATAAACACATGTAGGTTTAAATGTCTTATTTTTGATTACAAACAAAATCTTCTAACAGAGTTATAAAATTACATGCAAGAGAAAAAAATCCTTCAGTTACACTAGTGATGATTTATCTACACCCAAAATTATGCAAAAATGAATAGTTCAAATCAACAACATAATTTAACGAATCTAAGATATTCTATGATGATAAATCACTACCTAATATTTATGAAATTAATCTGAATTGTAACAATAAAATTCCATTAAATTTAATCAGCTGAAAACATTTCAACCAGTTTTATGTAAATCTTCCAATAAGGAATCAGTTCAATCTTTTCTTTGCTCAATAACAATACTTTTATTTTTACAGTTTTCTATTTCTTATTCAGAACAACTTTTGGTTGTGAGCAGGGCCTAACTGAGGCAACACAATGCAGTATAAATCTATCAATCACCAAACATCAGTGGGAAAAAAAGCCTATAAAATCATGTTTTAAATTAATCCAGCCCTGTTTGTCTTTGAATATCTCTTAGTTTTTGTAGAAGACAGATTATGGATTATTGGAAATTAAATTCATGTTTAGTTTACTATCCTGCACTAAAATATCCAAACGGAGGATTTTTTTTTCTGCTCTGCCTACATGGGAATTTCTATGTGATACATTTAGTGAATACAGCACTAACCTACAAGCTAGAGGCACAGCTTCTATCATCTCTTTGTATTCCATTATCAGTCTCTAGTGAAGGATCATGCAATAATTTAGGATTCTTCCCCACAGTAAATCCAACTAATTCAGGTAATATGGTAACTTTCCTCACCACTTCCATCCCAAATTATCTAAATTAGCTGTGTGATTGTTCCCTAATACACCAATCTGTGGTGGAACCTTTCATTTGGTTTCCTGTGCTTTGGGTAATTCAATTCAGCACATCTAGATCAAGTAGCCAATAAGTACCAGACACTGAGGGGGATGAAAATATATACAAGACAGCAGCCCTTAGTAGCCAGGAAGAGAGAAAAGGCATGGCAACAGATAACCAATATGCATGTGGTATAATGTAAAAAGTGGTAAATTCCTCAGAGCTGTTACAAAGTTCAGAATACAAGTTCAGAATTTGGCTTCATTTTATTTATTATTCAGACCTAGGGTGCCTAGGTCTGAAATTTCTAGGCACCTTAGGTGTCTGACAGAATCCACTGAGACCTGAGACTTGCTAACAGAAGCATTTACTATGCACTCACTGGGTCAACCGACGCCCAGCTTGGGTCACTCACATTTGCCTCTCACTTGTCCTCCTGTCACCTGCACAAAAGACTAGTGCTGTTCGACAGCCGGCTGCCAAATATGTGGGGGCCCCAGACAACTCTAAGGAGTATTTCGAGGTGCGATGGCCATGGTAGGTGTACTGTGGCTTTGAACTTATCAGCTACTATCTATGTCAGGCTATGATGCAAAACTAATCCCCAATTCTGCAAAAGCCATTAAATTAAAATGATCAAAAGCTGTCAAGGAGCTAATGAGTTTGCTTTCTCCAGTCTTGGCAGACATTTTCTTTACATGATTTAATCATGTCACTCCTGTGTGTTATTACACCTTCAGTTCAATTTTTAGAAAAAGATGTTGATACTAAGTTTTCAAGAAAATTATTCCAAAATCATCCCAAGTTTCTTTTCAGGTCTTTGTTAAAAACATCATCTGATTTCAGAGTGTTATCAAAAATACTGGCAGCACCAGACCACCGTTCCCTCTCCTGAATGAAATATTAAAAGATGACTGTTATGCACAGCAGTTCCTTACAACAGTCAATTCTCAGTGATCATTTTGAGGAGAAGGAAGAGTGACTTCACCGAGTGAGAATGCTGCAGCCAGCAGTCTACAAAGCTTGGATATGGGAAGTAGGGGTGGGTGTGGGTGTGGTGAAGGAATTTTGGAACAATCAATCTTTTATACAGTGAATAACTGAAAAGTATGTCAATAAAAATACAGAGAAAATGCATACATATTACACAATCTCCTTTCGGGACATTCTGCCTATTTGTCTGGCTCTGGGTTCTTAACTTTAGAGCAGCCCCAGAGAGGAGCCTTGAGAGGCAGCGAACCGGGCTGAGGACAGTAGCATACAGAGAAAGGAAAGAGATGAAGTCTTTTTGCTAATTAAAATTTTCTCTCCTCTGTGTTCAAATTTTTCTATAATGGAGTAATAAACCTTACTCCACTGAAAACTTACAGTAGAAAAAATTTAGAATATTTCTGTGCACAACCGATGACAAATTAAATATGAAAATGTGTGGGGAAGTATAATATAAATAAGGAAATTTATGGAAAGTTTCACCCAAAGTAGATTCTGTTTCCTCCTCTCCTGATTATAGACTGTAGCTCTCCAGTCTTTCGGTGACTACACGACAACATGACATTAAAATTTAGCTGCTTTTTTCTATAATATAAGCATGAGAAACAGAAGAATTATATGACATATCATACCCCCAAAGTCCATGCATTAGGAGATAAATAAAATGTCTCTAATAAAATACCCTACATCCCCTAAAAATAATTACATCTTGCTCTAATTTTTTTTTAATTAATGAAAGTATCAAATAATATTGATGTAGTGAAACTTCAGGAGTTGGTGGTTTTTCTTTTTCACTTGTTAATTATTTGACACCGTGAACAATCAACTTCTCCATTAATTAAAATCAGAACATCTTTTATGTGATCTTTTTTATGAAATGAGGTTTTTCTTTTAGTGTCATATTTTCATTTAGAACTACGGTGTTTTGTTTAAAAAATCAGATATTTTCATGTTTAAAATATATACATATATGTTTAGACAATATATTTTTCATTTTCAAAAATCTTTCTGATTTTCCTATTAGAAAAATTAAAAAGATATTCCTTAAGAGTTCAAGGGCTCTATTATCATTTTTTAAAGGACATATTTTGTTCAGCTTAGTGCAGCCAGTTGAGTATTTTGTTAGGGCAGTAAACTTGAAATAGATGCAAATAACAGGCATCTTACAATTCCATTTAAATTTGTCTCTTTTTAGATCTCATTTTGAGTATATGTGACCTCGAGAAATAACAGCCAATCAGCCCTCTGTTAACTTTGACAACAGATTTGCTTTCTTATAACTTTAAAGGTATTTTAACCGAAGTTTGGGCACCTTTTCAAAGGGACAAATTCTGCAGATACTTAACCATTGGAAGGAAGCCTGGACTTCAAAAAACACTTTGAGTTGTATATATGGATTCTTTACTTCTAGTTACTTTTTATAAAAATAAGAAAAAATTATGTATTTATTGGAAAACTATTAAGAGAAGTCCCAAGTCATACATACACAAAAAACATAACAAATACATATATACATAAATGTAATATATGTATGTATGCATATAATGTGTCTATGTCTGCATCTTTATCTTTCTATCTTTATCTATACATAATAGGTCTTATGAGAATCATCATGTGTCCAGTTTTTTTTTTTTAATTTTATTTATTTATTTATTTATTTTTGGCTGTGTTGGGTCTTCGTTTCTGTGCGAGGGCTTTCTCTAGTTGCGGCAAGCAGGGGGCAACTCTTCATCGCGGTGCGCGGGCCTCTCACTATCACGGCCTCTCTTGTAGCGCAGCACAGGCTCCAGACGCGCAGGCTCAGTAGCTGTGGCTCACGGGCCTAGTTGCTCCGCGTCATGTGGGATCTTCCCAGACCAGGGCTTGAACCCGTGTCCCCTGCATTGGCAGGCAGATTCTCCACCACTGCGCCAGCAGGGAAGCCCCATGTGTCCAGTTTTTTAATGATGACGTTTATTTGAAGCTATCAAGCAAACTATCTTTAGGAGTTCATTCACGATTTCGAATTCAGAAAAAGAAGCAAAACCCATCAAGAAAAAGCAACTTTAGAAGTATAGAAATTAGGGCCAAACAGGTTGTACAATCTATTTCCTCTAAAAATAATCAACAGAAGGTCTGGCGGCCTGTCTTAGTTATCAGCAGCTTCCCTTCATTAAATCTAATTGCGGGCTTCCCTGGTGGCGCAGTGGTTGAGAATCTGCCTGCTAGTGCAGGGGACACGGGTTCGAGCCCTGGTCTGGGAGGATCCCACATGCCACGGAGCGGCTGGGCCCGTGGGCCACAACTGCTGAGCCTGCGCGTCTGGAGCCTGTGCCCCGCAACGGGAGAGGCCGCGATAGTGAAAGGCCCGCGCACCGCGATGAAGAGCGGTCCCCGCACCGCGATGAAGAGTGGCCCCCACTTGCCGTAACCAGAGAAAGCCCTCGCACGAACCGAAGACCCAACACAGCCAAAAATAAAATAAATAAATAAATAAAGTAGCTATAAAAAAATTAAAAAAAAAAATAGTTTAAAAAATCTAATTGCTATGCAGAGGCCATTTCAATTGATGCATGCAAAAAGCAATTTCAAGTCCATGATGGTGGCCTCCAGCCTCTCTGGGGAGTAGATAGTCCATTCTGCTCCTTTTTAATGTTCTTCTTAGTATGGGAAGGCAGTTGAGCTTACTAATGCCTGTCCATTCTGTGACCATCACTTGGCCTGAACTTGTCGATAAGTTTATCAAGAGGATTTGCAGTACATTTGGAATTGTGAAATGCAAATGATTTTACTAGAGAGAGAGAGAGAGAGAGAGAGAAGAAGAATGAATGAATGAGTGGCAGAACTATGGTGCCTGAGCTTTGGCTTGAGGACCACACTGCATGATTTCAACCCTGGCTCAACCTCTTATTCTCTGTTCAACCATGGACAAGCTATTTAATTTAGTGTCCATGTCTGTAAAATGTGGAAGAGAGTAGCACATGTCTTCTTGTTGTGGGGATTAAATGAGTTAATGCATGTTAGCTGTTTTCTCTGTTTTAATAAAAATCCTCAATTCAAGCTGGCAAAATTAAACAGAATTATGTCCTATTTCACAAAAATTTAGTCTTTTTGTGATTCATTCATTCGTTCATTCATCTGTTTCATATTGTCTGATTTAAGCCTCTTTTGCTTATGAAAGTGACAAAATCTTATCAAGTGAGCCAAATGCTTGAGGTTTCTAAATGTTTTAGGGTAAATCTAGATGATAGATAACACTAGCCATTGCAAAATAACGGACACAATAGGAATATAGGTATCTTTTGTGTTGTGGTAGAAGGACAATTTTAAAAATCACTTAAAAATACATTATCATTGAAATACATTTATCTTTTAAAAGGAAATAATGACATCAGATGTAGACTTGGATTTATATTGACTAGGAATAGAAAACATCACATGTGATTAAACTCATTTATTAAAAGCCTACCTACATGTATGCTGTGTTGAAGCAAAATACTTTGTATGTTAAAGTGTTCTAATAATAATTATCATTGATCAAGTGCCTACTATGTGGCAGGCACTTTATATTTGCCATTTTATTAATCCTCACAATAACACAGGGGTACAGATATTATTCCCTGTTTACAGAAACAGAGAGGTTAAATCATACAGTTACTAAGAAGGAGGGAACATGTGCGAGCTCAAGTCTAAAGTACAGGTTGTTCCTTGCTTGTTATGTTATGTGGCTTTTATCCTTATAATTTAAGATATTGCTCTCTAACCAGATATCATTATCTAGTCTCATATAATTATATCCTTACCTCCCCTTTCAAAATGTAAGGCGTTTGAGGGTATAAACAATGTTTTTAATATGCAGCCCTAATGCATAGTTTATAAGACTTACGGGTACACAATACAATGTTTTCTTCTCCCATCTCTCTAAACTTGGTATCTTTAGACTGGTAGAACATCTTTCAATCAGTGGCCCCTTTGATTACCATTAGGGATGTTTACATATGCCATATCTTGCTCTGGTACGGGGGTAGAATTTTGTAATCCTCTGCTTGCTCGAAAGCGGTGTGTCCATAAGCAGAAATGATGATTTTAGAACCAGCACATGACTCCATGTTCTTTTTTCCCTGCCTCAGCGCTTGTGAAATCATGGGTGGAGATGGCACCTTCCACCCCTGGGTTGCTGAGTAACTATGGTGCCGACTTGCAATGAACATATTGAGTGAGCAAGATCCAAACGTGGTTATTGTGAGCCACTGAGAGTTTGGAGTTGGTCGTTAACACAGCATAACCTGGTTTGCACTGATACAGCATCTTAGAATCTGATCAGTAAGGCATTTACCTTAAGATTCCAATTCAACATAGAAGAGAATAAAGGAAAGAAAGTTTACTACAGCCTTTTATAACAATTTACAAGGTGACAGTCCACAGAATTGGCCTTCATCTTCCTTAAGTTGTATTCTTTAGCCTTTTTCCCCTTTGTGCTACTGAGGCATGAGTATGAGGGTGAGATTGGGAAGACACTGTTGACATTATACAGAAGCCATTCTCCTAAGTGACTCAGTGTACTAAACAACATGATCTGATATTTATTTTTTGTTGTAAGTGAATCCAAGGTTGACAGAAGTCCCAGCTAAGGTACATTCTCTGTTCTGTCGCAGTGAATATGAGAGGTACCTCAAACGTGTGGGAATGCATTTTTACTGGGCTCAGGGATTAAATATTGTGCTGTATGCCTTCTCACACCCTGAATAACTAACTAAATTATTCTTATAACTATGAATTGCAATAAATCATCTCACTGAGTTTAACTTTGTGACATCTTTCATTATCAGAAAATCCCCACAAATTTCAGTGAGAAATGAAATATTTTGTTATATCTTGAAAAGGTTATGAATAGCTTTTGGTACTGACAGCAAAATTCTCCAGATTCTATGTTCTGAATTTGAAATTTTCATTATATTTTCATTGCACTGAAACTAAATGAAAGCTGATCTTATCATAGAAAAAGAATTGCGTTCTATTGTAAGAACTATTCTCGTAATTCCAATTTATTGCAATATCAGAGGCCAACAGAAAAACAGCAAAGTAAAGATTTATTAGAAAGAAAAATATGATTATCAAGACAAATAGCACTTTTTATAAGTTGGTCATTTCAAGCTACTTAAAGATCTCACAATAGAAATATTCACTTAACAACCGTGAAGTTGCTTTGGAAAGTCCTAATAGCTTGATGAATAATGTATTCTCTAAGTACTTTCAACTTTATTTATATATTCCCCACCTTGTTTCATAAAAATCTCAAGGTGGTCTGCAGGAATGCATACAGAGCAATGGGATTAAAAGAAGAAATGAGGAAATGGGGTCTATGAAACACAAATGTCTGGAAATAAGACAGGGATCAGACTAGTCCATAAGGTAAAACAGTAATTTACAAGATGCACATGCCCTATGTAATAAGTCACTCCTCATATGTATATGTATAACTGATTCACTTTGTTATAAAGCAGAAACTAACACACCATTGTAAAGCAATTATACTCCAATAAAGATGTTAAAAATAATAATAATAATAAGTCACTCTTCATATGTAATAAAATGAGCCACCTGCTTCTAAACGGCAGAAAATCACACCTCAAATGTCTCTTCCTCCTGTGGTACACAGTTGTCTCCACTGCTCAGACTTTCCTACAAAGAATGATTAACTTGTTTTACCAACACAATGTACTGGACACGACCACCAGAACTCTTTCACTGGATTTTTCCCAGAACCTTTGGAATCAAAATTTTTCCAGTATTTTACTTCTACCACGGCAACTTCTCACTGCTTTTCGAAACCTCATTTAACAAAACATAGAGATTAAGGCAATAGCTTTTTGGCAGGTTAATCGCATTTCAAATCAGGAAGAGGAATTTCTTCTTTTCACTATATTTTCTTAGATGGTTAATTTACATTACAAAATTACACCTTCATCTTTCTGCCTTACAACTCATCTGCAAGAATCCCACGGTGTTCAACATTCTCCTTAAATTCCACAGCATCCCCTCCTCCTGCTCAGGGCCATCAAGGTCACTGCTGCCATCAGAAGGATCCTCTAGGATTGGCACAAGTGTGACTCTATCCAGGTAAGATCTCATGCCTGTGCAGTACCACCTCCATCTAATCTTACTATCAGAGCCTGTATTAAAGCCTTTGAATTGCAACTTATAAACATCTCTAGCATGACATTGGTACAACAGTACTGTAAACACTACTCAAACTAATTCAGTGCCTAATTTTATTTGCTCCTGCTAAATGGTTCATATGATATGGCGACCTTAAAGGCAGCCTTCTCATACACTTTACACAGGGAGTAAAGTGTACGAGAAGTCTAAATTTACACGGGGCAGAGGTAATCACTCCCAAATGCAATTATCTCATTATCACCAAATCTATATGTGGAGAACTCGATTAGGACCAGCACACTTTCCATCTTTAATTTCTTGCTGTCCTTATTTGCTTGTTCTTTTTAAACAGCTATTACTGATAAAGTAAAAAGATTAACGCTTTCCTGCTTGTCAGTGCTGCCAAACAACAAGGTCTGGTAAACAAAACAAGGACAAGCACTCCTATTATTTTTGTTTTCAGTTTTCCCAAATGCAAAACTGGTACAATATAAAGACCAATTCTCTACTACCCTGGGGCATTAATTATCAAGATAGTGATCATCAAGCTCAAGGAAATTCCCATAAAAGTCTTTGTATAAATACAAACCATTTTTCTCTTCCACACTTGAACACACACACTCTTCTTAGGTTCACTGAACTAGAATACAAGGTATCAACTTCACCATTTATTATGATAGAGTTGCCTGTGGTTATTCTGTCTGCCTGAGAGTGCAACCAGATTTGAGTTGCAAAACTGACCTCTAACAAGCCTTTATAGATTGATTTAGTGTTGGCTGAATATTCATAGACGCAAAGCACTATCCAAAATATGAAAGAGGACTGTCTTCCTCTAGGAATTTGCGATCAATTGAGCTAAATATCAAAATGACTTCTTTTATGTTTCCTTAATCCAAAATATTAAATAGATGCTATGAGACTAGCCTTGCTTTTCAGATGTATATCAATCTATCCATACTGAGTCAGGATTTATTTCTTAAAAGAAACAGTACTAATTTTTAATGGAAGTAGAAGTATGTTATAGTTAAAAGGATATAAAATGAACAAAATATTTTTTAACAATGCCACAAAAAATAAAATCATATATTTAAACTGTATTTTAAGCAAAAGGCATTTTAATAATTAAAAAAAAACAAAAATAATTTTATATGTTAGAGATAAAAGGTATAATATCAGTACTGCCTAACATTGTCTGAATTGACTGAAAAGCCTTAATATCTTGCTGCCCAACAAGAGGTCAACCCCAGGCACCCTCTTGAAAGCATCCTTAAGTCAGCACCTTAGGAATTTCTCCAGACTCCCCCTGCATTGGATGTTCCAGGTAATCTTGTCCTGTTTTGGTGAAAATCACACATCTGAGATTTCTCCTCAATGCCACCTTCTACCCAGCTTCCATCCTTCAGAGCGACACTTCAGTTCCGTCTGCTAGGCTTTTGGTGGGCTTTGCCCTGGACTAGTTTCCTGATCTCCCCTGCCTCCTTACTTTGCAGATTTCATGAAAAAAAGGCAACCCATGCCTTGCCCCTAAGCTCCTTCACATTTGGAAGAGGCTCCAGACAGAAATGAAAAGGCCTTGAATAAGTAGGGACACACTCAGAAGATCAGGGCACATTTTGAGGTCTTTAGCATCAAAGATCTTGGGATTTTATCAACCCAAGGACAAGCCTGATGAGGAGGAGCTAAGTCATTCCAGAGAAAAAGCCACAAGGATTCTTCTTTTTCTGGAAGCCAGAGAAGTGGTTCCTAATCGGTGTGTCTCTGGCCCTGACTTCTGACTATGAATCAAAGTCCAGCCTGTCATGGATGCAAAGGCAAACTTGACCTTTGCTTGGGACCATCCCTCAGCCCACCTGGTTTGGTCATGCGTGTTGGTCAATGACCAAGGAACTGCTCCCTCCAGAGGTCTTCTTGTCCAAACACATTTTTTTTGCTCAAGCCTTATGCATGACTTGCCACTAACTTTGCCTCACAATCTGCAGCCCTGGCTCAGGCATCTGACCATCTGATGCTTTATCACCCAGACTAAAGGCAACATTTCCAAGAATAACTTATTGGATTGAAGATGTCTCCCAGCATTTTTACAAGATAACTAAGCATTTTTATGATTCACGCTGTTACTGCCAAATTTATTTGAAAAAAATCAAAATGCTTAGTAACTTTAGAAATAGGTCTCTTCCTAAAATGAAAGTTCCTCTTTCTTAGAGTACACATGAGAGGCCAACAACAATGACTTTCAGAGACATCCAATATCAAGGAGGCTTTTCTTCCAAATGTTCACTATACTATCAAAGCCAGGTTCCTTAAATCAAAATCTGGCTAAATAAAAAACAAGTTACCAAGAATAAAAAACAATGCCTGTATTATAAATACTTAATCAATGACACCATTGATAAACCAACCAGAACTACATTAAGATGCTTCATGACTCATTGTTTAAACACAACATCCTCAAGAATACTCCTACCCATTCAAAATTTAAAGTAGAATCTAATAACAAATAAATCTTCTAACACTGATAAAGTAACATCTACTCATATTCCAAATTAGATGTTAATATCCAAACACTCTTTAAATACCCAGACATATTCCTCAATTGGTTGAAAAGAATGGAAGATTAACTCACGCAATTAACCCAGCAGCGGGCCTCTCTCATACAGTTGGGAAAATGGAGCATGCCAGCATGTCAAACCTGCTACTCATCCAGTTCTAACAGATTAAGATGAATCAGTGTCAGAGAGGGAATGAGGTGACAGGTAATGTGGAACAGAGGTACATGGGTAAACAACTCCCACAAAGATCCACATCATCTTTGATGCCAAAATGCCATGTAGAGATGCAAGACTGAAAAATGACCTCCTCTCTCTAATCTCGGGTTGTTATTGCGCCAGTATATTCCAAGATGGAAAACAACCTTTATATGTTATCCCTAAATAAAATGTTTCAATCACATAGTCAAAAACGTTCTTTAAAGGATTCTGAAACTGTAGTATGATATGTGACTAAAGCAGTATCCTTTTTATTTCCGCACACAATGGACAGACATTTATTGGAGAGAACTCTATTACCAGGCTGCCTTACCCCAGCCACATAAATTCTGTTCCCAGGGCTCCCTCTTTCTGAATGCCTCACTGTCTAGAAAGTGCATTTTCCTGCCCCCAAAACCTTGCTTGTTGCTAACCAATTGCAAAAACTTATGATAACCACAAGAAAGAAATCAAGACTCCAAAAGAGAAATCAATGAATAGAAGCCAAGTCTCCAAAGATAAGGAAGGAGAAATGTTCAACAAACACATGAAGTAATTTTCAGTCTTACTAATTATCAAAGAAATGTACATTAAAATAACAATAGAGTACCATTCAGCATACATTAAATTAGGGAAAAAAAGGAAAATTCTCAGTGCTATCAATGTGGCAAAACACAGAAATATACTGCTGTGAAAATAATGATGTAGTAACTAGATTTTACTATTTTGGAATGTTATATGGTATTGTATATCCAGAATCATAAAAGTATCCTTACACTTTGACGCAGTAATTAGAGAACTTATCTTAAAAAAACCTCTCAGGCATAAAAATAATACATGCATGAAGATATTTATTACACATTTATCCATCTTTCTCCTGAGTTCAGTGAGCTTTTATGACCATTACTTTGAACTCTTTAGCAGGCAGATTGCTTCTCTCCATTTCGTTCCTTTTCTGAGGTTTTTGTCTCGACTGGAACATATTCCTCTGTCTCCTCGATCTGCCTAATTTTCTGTTCGTTTCTATGTATTAGCTATATCAGCTCTCTCTCCCAGTCTTGAAGAAATGGCCTTATTTAGGAGATGTCTCATGGGGCTCTAAAAGCACAGTCCTGCCTGGCCACCAGAGCCAAAGGCTGTCCCCTCTGTGGGCTGAGTGCACCCTGCTCTTGTGGCAGGACTGCAGCTGCCGTGGCGCACTGGTGGGCAGGGCTGGCCCCTGGGATGGCTGCAGGGCCCAGAGGCAGCTGCCATGGGGTACTGGTGGGCAGTGCTTAGCTTGACTGGCTGTGAGGCCCGGCCGAGGCACAGGGACAGATGAGGCGCTCAGCAGGCTGTGCCCGCTCGCTCTAACAGGTTAGATGGAGAATTCCAAATTGGTGCCCACCAGCACCGGTATTAGCAAGGTAGCCTGAGATGACATAATTGGCTCCTGCCGGTGTCTCAGTCCCCAGGGAGCATCTCAACTGGTTCCTGCATCTCTGGCAGACGCTTCAAGATTAGTATGTGGGCCCCCTTCACCTACGGTCTGCACACTTCTCAATCTGGTGTTTTTGCACTGGTTTTGGGCTTGAGTTAGTCTGTGCACGAGCCCTTTGAGAATGGGTTTTCTGTTCTCTGCAGTTCTATAGTTTTCCTGCTCATATGTCCTATTTCAAAGGCAGGTGTTTTGGGGGCTTATCTTTCCTGCTCAGGATCTAGGTGTTGGGATGCCTGATGTGGAACTCAAATCCCTTGTCCCTCGGCGAGGCCGTATTTCTGCCTCTCCTACCTGTCTTGATGCTGTCCTTTTAGGCTTTATTGTGCAACCTATGTTTATCTAGTTTTCAGAGAGAATTATTCCATATGTAGTTGTAGACTTGTGTCTGTGGGAGCAGGAGAGTGCAGGATCTTCCTACGCTGCCATCTGAACCCTCTCTCTGATGGTAATTATTTTCATGCACCGTTGATTTAGACAAGGTGCTTTGAGAAAAGGACAAACATTCTTTGAACATAACTGAGAGTTTATGGAAAAGACTACCTCATTTAAAAGTTCTCCTCATTGCAAATATATAATAGGAGAGGAATTTCTACATTTTCTGAAAAAGATGTTAACTGATATTCTGTGATAACCCAGGATTAACTATTTACTTATACAATTCTAATTCTTGTGCCTGCCTCATATAACAAAAATAACATTAATATTTAAATCCTTGGGGTTTTTACACATCTAAATAGTTTTTCTCTTAAATAAGAAAAAAAATGTATAGTAATAATATATAGGAATTAATATACTTAATTGCTAATAACAAACTTTGTCCTTAAACTTTATTTTTGCTTTTCTCACTAGTCAGATATGAAAGTGATTTGAAAAGGGGATAATATCAGATAATGCTAGCTAATAACTCACATTAAATTCTCTACTGGTTTCCACTTATTTGGAAACATATTTTTAAGGCTTCTTTTAAATTTGCTCCTCAAGTACTTCCCATCTAAAACTTGCTTTGTCTTGGAGCATCCCTGTGCAATAGTAACTGGGTATTGAATTTATTAATACAGCAGAAAGTGAGGTAGAGTCTTAAGGGTAGTAAAAGTCCAGACTTGGAGACTTTGCTTAACTTCCTCAGTCTCCTATTAGCATTTTAATAGGAGACTTTGATTCTTTTAAGTTAAATTCTAGTTTTATTCTTTTCAATTTTTAATTGTTTTAATTATTTTAATAGTTTGAGATTGTGTGTGAACAGCATCTGGGGGAGATAAAATTTCCTTCTGTGCAACGGGTTGTTTACAGGTAGTGTTTATTACCAAATGGCTTTAATATTTACCAAATGGTGACGGATAGAGGAAGGTAGTTGCGAGTTGTCTTTCTAACCAACATATCTAGATTAGGGAGGGCATTCTCTACTAGACAAATAGCCTAAGGAGATGTTGTGAAATGAGAGGAAGCAGGATTGATCTCCTGGAGTTATGAAGTATGACAGACTGGAGACAAGCCTAGGAGTGATGGGATCTTGATAAGACTAGGAAGGCAGTTTGCAACCAAATTATGGCAAAGCAAAACATTAGGGCTTGGTCCTGTACAAGAAGTGTACTGAGACCATATAGTTCCTGATCACCTCCACTCTGTTCTCCTTGGCACCGTGATAAGCATCAAGATTATTTTCACACATAAAACATTCCCTGGCAAGACAAGCCATTAACATCCCAAAATCAGCTTGCAAGCCAGGCTCCAGCATCCCTCCTGTACACTTACTGGATTATTCTGCCTCTTACTGAGATCCTCCTTCTTTACATCCCTATTGAACTCTGTTGTTTCAACCATAACTCTGAGCTCTTAATAATATTTGCTGTATATTATTCCTCATTTTTTTCATGTGTAATCTAGTTCCTCACCAGTATGGTGAATTGCAAGGGACTAAGTATAACGTATTTTACATTTTTGTAATGCCCCCTTCCAGACTTGCACAGTAATGGCTGTATGATTGGTAAACGACAAATTTGTACTTATTATTAATTAATTTTCCTTCTAACTACAACAGTTGGAAAATTCTCTTATTTATCTTTCTTTTTAAAACACACACAAGCATCACACTCAATACAATGTATAATTAGAAAAATTACTCAGTTATTCAGTGAGGTACTGAGCAAAGCTGTCAACAGGGCTGGTTCCACAATGGGTCCTTGGTAAGACTCAATGCATATTAAATAGAGAAACAAAAGGAAATATACTTGAAGCTTCTTTTTTGGAAAATTAAATAATATGTTTCTAAGAGAAACAGATTTATAATGATAATTATATGGGTACAATTCTTAAAGAGGCAATGCTTTATAAATATTAAGAAGTTGACAAACCAGACAACTAGGAAACTTAGAGTACATTTTTAACCTAGCTTGCACAAATTCTTAACATAAACAAGTCTTTTAAGGAAACATATACACATTTTTCTATAACTTTATTTGATAGTAGAAGGGAAAACTCTTCTAGATGTCAATGTACTCATCTTTAAAGTTAGTTATATGCTGAGGGATACCCATTTCACAAAGTTTTCAACAGCTCAAGATGTTTTCTTTACCCCCCAGCTGCCAGGAGCCCCCTATTCATTGTTCTCTTTCCACGTCTCTCCAGCCAAGATCAACAGGGAATGACAAAAAATCATACTCTGCCTACAGAATCCTCACTTAATTGCCTACTCAGTCTTCTTAGGATGAGGGCCAAGCTCCAGAAACATGGTCCACAGTAACACCTGGCCTGGTCTGGCCCCACCTTCTCGTTCAGCTTCTGTTCCCTGAGCCCCTGGTCCCCCTAGGGTTCAACGGGGAATTTCTTTCAGTTCCTCAAGCCTTATGCTTGCTTTTCTCCAGTCCTTTAAATGCATTGCTCCCTCTGACTAAAACACTCTTTCTCTCCTTTCTTCCTTTGCCTGGGTAATTTCTCTTCTTCCTTAGCATCAAGAATTCTTCGCTGGTCTTAATCGGGTCATTTGTAGAGACGTGGATGGATCTAGAGACTGTTATACAGAGTGAAGTAAGTCAGAAAGAGAAAAACAAATATCATATATTAACGCATATATGTGGAATCTAGAAAAATGGTACAGATGAACCGGTTTGCAGGGCAGAAATTGAGACACAGATGTAGAGAACAAACGTATGGACACCAAGGGGCGAAAGTGGCGGGGGGTGGTGGTAGGGGGATGAATTGGGAGATTGGGATTGACATGTGTACACTAATATGTATAAAATAGATAACTAATAAGAAAAAAAAAAGATAAGGTGATAGAAGGTAAAGCCTGGAGCTTCTGTAGGAGGAGGAGGAGGAGTTGTTGCCCTACCCTCTGTGTCTAAACAAAACACTAATCAAAGACAGCAGAAACAAACACAATTTTGGCTTATGTCATAAAATAATGTCTCAATCTTTAATGGTCTAGGAGCTGATCATAGAGTTTTCGTATCCACACTCCCTTCCCTATGTTTGTCAACTGCATCATATAATAGTTTCTATATAAGAGAAATTTCTAGGAAGGAAGAACTCCAATGACACACTAGTTGACAGGTCTTATAACGGCAAAACACTAAACTTACAATTTTAATTCTTTGGGGTTGAGATCATTCAATGTTAAAGATCAATATTCATTACATAAAGACCCTAAAACAGTGCCTGACATATGTTAAATGGCAATAAATATTAACTATTACAATTACAAAAAAAAAAAAAAAAGAATTCTTCTCTGGTCTTGTGCCTTCCTCTCACTGTCAAGGTTAGCTACCCTCCTCTGTAAGGCCCTTAGTGCCTCTGGACTTCTATCACTGCACTGTTGCACTGTAATACAATTGTCAGTTTTTTTGTTTTCCTCTGTTTTTTTGTCTTTATCCCCCCAGTACATAGTGAATTCCTTGAAAACAGGTACCATCTTGTTTATTGCTATTATTTCCAGTGCTGGTTGTAAATCTTGATTATTAGAATTACCCACAGATAAGGCTGCTGAAATAGGTAAGCTTGTATCATTGCAAAGATGGATGCCATAGCGGAAGACACCATGTGTATTTGCTAATAAAGTCCAGGAAAAAAAGAAACATTTGCTTTCAAAGAGACACAGCTCATTCTTTGAAGAAATGCTTTATGAAGTTTGTCAGCCAACTTTATTTTTCATCTAAGATGTAAAAAGCCAACTACAAAAAGTTCATATCTACCAAAAATTGCTCAAATGCTTCAAATAAAACCTAATACCCTAGACACACTTAGTAATTGCAGCCATCCCTCAAGGGCTCAAAGCCAATACAGAGAGCACCAAATTTGTGAGATGAATGCACAGATTTTATGCCTACAAACATAATTCCCTTTTGAATTGGAGAGGATATTATAAATTCTCTGTACCAACCTCTGTAAAGATAAGAACAATAGAAGAAAAATAGCCACATCCCACCTTGACATGTCTACAATAGAACTACCCATCAGTCTGAATTGATGGGATAGCAAAACAGTAGAGTTTCAGTAACTAAAATAGAACACTTTTTTGGCAAAGCTTCTTGTCTTCCTGTGTTCAGCTGAAAAAAAAATATGTGTGTAATAATTATTGGAATTTCTGAGAATACATCTTTCCCTGGATTTTTTCAAAGCTTACTTAGGAAAATACATTCAAGTCTCCAGACTTTTAGTTTAATAAATGGCTTTTCTTCTAGGTCCCAGTTGCTGTCATATGAATGAAATACCTTGAAACTAAAATTGATGTCAGAGAAAATGTGTTTTTCAGTGTCTAAACTTTCATTTTGGAAACCATTTCATCACAGGATCAGAAATTTAAGTGATCTAAAGGCTTCAGTTCAATTTTAAGTAGGACAAAGTCAGCTGCTGGTGGGATTTGGTTTTGTCCCTCTCCATGAACTTTAGGTCTGGGTGCAATCAGTGAAACCCAGGGCAATGAGCTGCAGTGGCTCAGCCAACTTGATTTATATCCTGGGTCCAACAATTAACAGCTACTGGGCCTCAGATAAGCCACAACCTCTGCGTGCCTCAGTTTTCTCATATCTAAAATGTGGATCATGATGGCAGCCATCTCTTTTTCATTCCTTTGAGAACTAAATAATAACTAAATAATATAATGTTTGGAAAACATTTGGCATCATATCCCACCCAAATGATCAGTGGGCAAATATGGCCCACAAAAATCTTTTATTTGATGTTTTCAGATTTATAAAACAGGCTTAGTGGCCAATTTAAAAATCAAGAAAGTTCCCATAAAAAGTGAGATTTCTGGCTCCTTGAAAAAGCGAAAGGTCAGGTAGCAGATACTGTTAGTTGGTGACCACCCATATCCCACTGCATCCCCTGTGGCTTAGAAGGTAACCTCAAGCAGTCTCCCTGCCTACAGTTATCATGACCAGCCTCCCAGACCCTCAGAAGCATGATTATGGGGCGTGCTGTAACCAGTCTCTCAGGAGGTTCTCAAGAGTGATTAAACCTCTGTTGCCCACATGCATTAATACACCTAAAGAAAACAGACTATTTTTTACAGCAGTTTTAGGTTCACAGCAAAATTGAGCAGAAACTGCAGCAAGTTCTCCTATACCCCTGCCCCCAAACGTGCATAGCCTCCTCCACTACCAACATCCCCCTTCTGAGTGGTACATTTGTTACAATCGGTGAACCTACACTGACACATCATTATCACCCAAAGTCCACAGCTTACACTAGGGTTCACTCTCCATGGTGGGCATTCTATGGGTTTGGACAAGCGTATAGGTATCCATGCACTCTGTATGATCACTGCAGGATCATACAGAGTAGTCTTACTGCCCTAAAAATCTTCTGTGTTAATGCATCTTTTATTAGCTTTCATCCCTGCCCAGTCTCACTTCCCCTTTTCCTCACCACGCTTCCGGGCACCCATTCCCAAATAAATTGCCATTACCCAAATGCTAACCTCAGGCTCTGCTCTTGGACAGATCATTACCCTCTCTTCCAGAGCAGCAGTGCCTGGAGCCAAGCAGATGCAGCCCCCCAATTCCCCGTGGACCCCACCACTCACACCATGTCTGCACAAGCACTTTGCCTTGGCCCACTGTGCCCACACAAATGACCTGCCTGCCTGTGGATTTCTGAGCTTGAGATCCAAGAGCCAGACCAACCCCTTAATTTTATGAAGGAAGCCACTGAGCACAAACAGGAGCAATGACCTGCCCAATTAGACAGAAGACAGAAGCTAGAACCCAAAACTTATGGCTCTGAGTCCCACGCTCTCAGATGCCCCATTTTCCCCAAGGTAGATGCCACTCATCATCAGCCTAAGGAAATCCTATATTCTTGTCTATTTTCTTGTCTTCATCCATTCCAATGCCCTCCTCTTCAACTTGGATTTCAAGTGGATGAAGCTTGGCATTCCAGGGGAGAGACTATCCCTAGTAAAGACCCAGGCAGGAGGGGCTTCTCTATTTAGCACACACAGTCACCTCCCCACCCCTTGCAGTCCTGGAGGGGACGCTGCTGATTAGGAGCAGAAGAAAAGAGAAGGGCCAGCTGGCAGCCCCAGAGACAGGGCAGTGAGAGATCAGATGAAGCTGCGGGAACCTGAAGGAGAAAAGAGGGAGGAAAATGGATAGAATTTCTTTCCAATGAGATTAGAAAACCAAATGTGATTTCTTTCCTGTCTCAAAAATCCATCTGTAATTGAAAAATGTGGAGAAAATCAATCTTGATATATCTTAAAATTGGAAATTTGAGTCAGAAAACCTAGTCGGAGGCCCAGTTTCACTCTCTAAATTGCTGTGTAACCTTTGGCAAGTAGTGTAAACTCTCTGGGACTTTGTTTCCTCATCTGACACGTGGGTGTAACAGTAATCCCTGCTAACTGGCCTTACTAACTTCAATCATATGTAAAGTACTTACAGTATTCTAGGCACTACACTAGGAGGTTTACATATATTTTCTGGTTTAATTCTTGACTTTGAGATTGGTTGCTATTACCCCCATTTTTCAGATAAGGAAACTGAGGCTAGAGGGGCTTAGCCACACACCCACAGTCACACAGCTGTGAAGGCTGTACCTGAAATTCAAACCCAAGCTGTTCAACTTCACGGCCTGTGCCCAAATCTCCACGCTACTCTTTGAAAAAGCACTTTGTAATGAGTCTTAACATTATGAACCTCACATTTAAAGCATCATTAATTCATTTGAGAATAGACAGGAATACAAAGGAACCTCACTAATAGAACTGGTATTAGCTTCATGATACCATGAAATTTTGTCCACTATCACAGCCTTATTGGTGATATGCCACAGTCATTACTAAATTTTGAGTAGAGTCAGATCTGAGACAAGTCAAATTTTACTTTGCAATGAACAGCATATGAAAAGGCATTAGGTTAGTCACAGTGTTACAGATGTCAGACCTTGCTTACACATTCCAAAAGGACATGTGACTGTAGATCCCTGCATTATTGTAGGAAAATGTTCACAGGTTTCTTTAAATGCCTGTGCATTTTAAGTATTTGGCTTCAAGTAATTCAAGTACTTTATAACATAGCAGGTGTACTACTATCTTGTTGAGTTACAACGCCATGAAAAAGATATTCTGTCTGACCACCTACTTTTCTCATCAGATAACTGATCTCAGTGTCAAGCCCAGAGATAACCAATATCCGGAAAAATGAGCAAATGATGACAACGTCAAGAGACGGAGAAAAATGAATCAGGCTATGTAAGAACACTATAGCATCCTTCTCCCATTCCCCCAACATAAGTCTCACTAGAGTAAAATCAGCAGCAGCACCTCAAAGCAGGTGTCTAGGCTGCTGGGTGGGGAGGGCCCATGCACTGAGACACTGCCCCTTCCTCCTCCTTTTAGACGAGCACAAGCTTACACACTCACAGGCAGAAAATACCTGTAAATCCCAAAGACATGGGAGTCAGGTGTGAGGGCTTTTTGTGCGAATGTGATTGGGAAGAAAAGGAGGAATGTGAGAGGTGACTTCAGAAATTAAGACAAATAGCTGTGGGCGGTAAATGTCCAAAAGTAAATTTCTGGACTTCAAAGCTTCTACATCAGTTCCGTTCACTAAACATCCAACAAGAGCTTCCTATAAGCCAGGCTCTATGCTGTGCCCTTGCGAACCCCCTAGCCATAAACAGCATCTATCTAGTGAACTCGATCTTAGACCTTCTTAACTCAGACCACTGACAAATTGTTATGTTTATAGCTAGCAGCCTAGGAAAGCTTGCTTTCTTATATGTTTTTCTTTCCTGCTGGCAAATCATATCTTATTTCAAAATCTCTCCACGGGTTTCCCTGGTGGCGCAGTGGTTGAGAATCTGCCTGCCAATGCAGGAGACAGGGGTTCGAGCCCTGGTCTGGGAAGATCCCACATGCCGCAGAGCAACTAGGCCCGTGAGCCACAATTACTGAGCCTGCGCGTCTGGAGCCTGTGCTCCACAACAAGAGAGGCCAAGATAGTGAGAGGCCGGCGCACCGCGATGAAGAGTGGCCCCTGCTTGCAGCAACTAGAGAAAGCCCTTGCACAGAAACAAAGACCCAACACAGCCAAAAATAAATAAATAAATAAATTAATTAATTTAAAAAAAAAAAAAAAAAAAAAAAAAAAAAATCTCTCCACCAGGAGCAATGCAAACTTTGATGGAAGGCACAATCCCAGAATGTGAAATTTCACCAATTCTAACATCACAAAGCTCATCATTTAAGAGTAAATGTGTCAGACCAGGAGTTAGTTCCCTGAAAATTCATATTTTGCCTTCGAAAGAAATGGCATAACAATCTGAAATTGTTTTCTTGAAAAATTCTCTTCCTATCCACTAGTATATGCAAGACTTCATCTTGAAGTATTTACTTAAAACTTAAACTTAAACTAAAAAAAAAAGATTTTTGTACTTTATAATAGTACAAAATTTGTCACATAAAGGATGCTCACAAGTTTCCTTTCTCCCATAGCTCCTAATTCCCTCTCTTCCTTCCAAACTTAGAAGCAGAACATCTTGTGGAGAGAAAGGTGGATTCTGCTTCATGATAAAGTGCTAAGAAAGGAAAAGGGGATATTGAGAAGTAAGAGTCTAACTGGACGGGGGAAGACAGCAGCTGGGGGTGTGAGGAGGGCAGACAGGAGGAGAAAGGGGATTCTGTAAGTGCAGCTGTGGGGTCTGCTTTTTTTTTTCCTTTCCAAAAGCCTAATTCTCAACTATTTGGGCTACTAATCGTTAATCTTTAACTGTGCATCTGACCACACTGCCACTCTGAGGCTGAACCAGGTGTGTCTGAAAGAGAAACAAATGCTCGGGTCGGCGCCTCTCAGCTGTTGGTGACTCAGAAAACACCTTCCCTGACATGAAAGGAAAAGCCCTGGAGAAGGATTTCAGGCCACTATAACAAATGTAAAGAGTTCAGAGAAATAGAGAGAAATGGAGGGAAAGGAAAGAATTGTTTAAACACAAGAAGAAAGACGGGGAGACCAAGTGGGAGGGAAGGTCATAAAGGGTTGCAAAGATGAGTCCCGGGCTGCAGCTCTAGAGTGGAGGAGAGGTTCATCACACATGGTAGGCGGCCCATCATGGCTACGGGTGACAGGCAGAATGGGAACCCACGTGAGCCATCTGTGCGTGAAGGATCAGGACCAAACTGAAGGGGACCTTGCTTTGAGGCTGCCTAAGTGCTTTCCCTTCACATCCTGGCAGGCGCCGGTCTGCACCCCTCGGGGGGCATCCTGGCAGCCCACAGCTCGCAGCCGGTTTGCCGCATTCAGGTCAAACAAGAGATCCACTGACAGTCCTCTTTGTCCTCCTCTGTCAGTAATCACCACGGACTTGTCAAAACCAAGGGGAACAGGTCAAGCCTGTACAGACAATGGAGAAAATCAGATTCCCCCTAAAGGCCTGATGTAAAGGCAATTCTGAAAGCAATGACAGAGGGAAAAACAATTTTTTTCCGTCAACCTCAACAAAGGACCTTAGGACATTTCTTCACATTGCCTATCTGGGAAAGTTGGCAAAGGTCAGAAACTTAAATTTTCTAAAAGTTCCATAGATGTACAATATATTTGAAGAACTTTCAGAACAAAAGAAGAATTGAGTGTGAGGGAATATGTCTAACACCCTTGATCCCAGATGTGTATAGAAATCCCAATAAAATACAAAAACCTCTATATTCATTCACTCATCTGTTAAATATTTATGGACATTTACAGCTCTAGATACCAGGTTAACAGTTCAAAATAAGATAGACACAGACCCTCCCTCTTTTTTACCTGAAACCTTGAAGAGGTACCACTTACATGCCACAAAATGCCATCACCTTCTCCTATACAAAACACAAAAAGAATCCACTTAAGGAAAATATAAAGGCCCATTCAAAGTCCTCCTCTGTGACAGAGCTGCTGATAAGACTCACCGACTCTTTCTAATTCAAGGGTGAAGGTAGACACAAGTAGAAACCCAGGCTGGCACTTAACCAATGAGCTTAGTTAATGTTCTGTTAGTGCTTAAAGGCTCCAAATAATAGGTAAGCAACTTGTAAAAAAGAATCATCAATGTTACAATTCTATTTATTTACTCTTTAAAATATATATTTGTTGAGCACCTGTTAGGAACAGGTCATGTGTGTACTGCTAAGGAACATGTGGGAAAGCGAAATGCATGGCTCTGTCCTCTTATGGCCATCACTCTACCTAGTGAGGTAAGTCATCCTTATCCACAGAATACTAACCACACAGGATACACCACAGCAGCTGCCAAGTACCAACTGAGCTGCAAACACAATAAGCGAGATCAGTGTCTTGGGTATACTGCAGGAACTTTCAACATAACCTGTCCAAAATGGAACTAATTCTCTCTCCTTTAACCATGCTCCTCCTCCTCCGTTTTCTATTTCAGTTAATGAAACTGGTTTAGGACTTCCCTGGCGGTCCAGTGGTTAAGACTTCATGCTTCCACTGCAGGGGGCACAGGTTAGATCCCTCGTCGGGGAACTAAGATCCTGCATGCCGCGTGGTGCAGCCCCAGAAAAAAATAAAATCAAATTTAAATAAATAAATAAATAGGTTTAGATTCCCTCTTTCATAGAATTTTGTCAAAATTTTAGATTTGGGGGTTAAGGAAATGCAACAACATCCACATTCAGGACACAGGCTGTGACTTCATCACATGTACTCAGGTGGATATGTATACCATCTATGGCAACTGTGTGGTTAATCTAAAAGTGGACTGAGTTAATTTAGACCACAAATTTCGCTTTGGGGTATGATATGTAAAATGATGAGGTTAGATTAATTACCTTTAATGTCCTTCCAGCCCCAAATTTCTAAGATTCTATCCTGTGCAGATGTCTAGAATAATCAATTTGACTATGTAAACATTGTCTCCTGTAATGATAAAAGATATTTAAATACTTCTAGAACTATGTTTGGTACTCATGTTACCTTATCACTGTTTGTTCTTCACAGAAGTAACTTTTTTCTTTATTAATAAAAGAGTACTAGAAACTTCCAGTTCTGCCATGGCAATGTAATTTATCTACAATCCATCCCTCCACACTGATTATGTTTATAAACTCTGGAAGAGCAACAACCCAACCCAAGGATTCTAAAAAGTAAACAAGAGCCGGAAGTACTAGGGAGGGCAGCCAAAATTTGGAGGAACAATCAGCATGGAGATTTGTTTCTCAGTAATATTTTTCTTTTGCAACTTTACCCTGAGGGTGGGCCCCAGTCACAGAGCAGCACTGCAGTGTGGGCAGCTAAAACGCTAATAGAAACTTTGCCACATTTCTAGCTAGACATACAGGAAGAGGAGTCCCTGTGGCCAGAGAGTGGGGGAGGAATCCCAGAGGTAAAGAGACAGAGAAGGAAACCCCTAATTCTATATAAAACCACCTAGCCTTATTCAAATAAGTTTCAGCCTTATTCAAAAAATACACATTGTGGGACTGATCCAAAGCAAAATAGCAAAGGCTTGGAGAACTGAACTGAGATTTGAACCACTGACAACAGAAGGCAAGACAGAAATACTCAGTTTGATTAAACAACATTCTTCAGAGTATTATAACAGAACCCGAAGTCTATACAAGAAAACATTCACAATGTCAAGGGTACAATCAATAATTACTTGACATACAAAGAAGTCTGAATGTTTAACCCAGTCAGAAGAGAAAAGACAATCAACAGAAGCCAATCCTGAGATGACTCAGACGTTAAAAACACTAAAGTAGGCACTATAATCCTGCTACATGAAAAAAAAAAGGAAAATAAAACTTGAAATAAATAACAAAAAAGAAATCTCAGCAGAGAAGTAAAATTATTTTTAAAAAAGAACCAACTGGGTATTTTTAAACTGAAATATACAAAATCTGAAAATTTTTGAAAATTACAGAGTGAACTTAATAGTAGTGGAAAAAAGCAGATAACTTGAAAATAGATCAGTTGAAATTATCCAATCTGAAGAATAAAGAGAAAGTGGAATGGAAAAAACAAAAGAACACAACCTCAGAGGCATTTGAGACAGCATAAAAGATCTAAAATATTTTTAATTGGAGAAATAGAGGGGAAAGATATTGAAGCAGAAAAAATATTTGAAAGAATAATGGCTGAACACATCTCAAATTAGGTAAAAGACAGAGACGAATTCATGAAACTCAGTTAACCTCAAACAGAATAAATTAAAAGGATACTATACTTAGATACATCATAATCATGCTGCTGAAAGCTAAGAATAAAGGAAAAAAATCTTGAAATGAGCTAGAGAAAAGAACACATTACATAAATGGAACAAACATTCAAATAAACACGGACTTCTCATCAGAAACCATGGAGGTCAGAAGACAGTAGAACAATACCTTTAAAGTGCTAAAAGAAAAAATCCTGTCAAACCAAAATTCTATATCCAACAAATATATAATTTAGGAATAAAGGCAAAATAAATACTTTTCTAGAAAACCCTAAGGAATCTAAAAAAAAAATCTATTACAGCTAATCAGTTGAGAGAGGTTGCAGGATATAATATCAATATAAACAATCAATTTTTTCTATATACTAGAAAAGAATAATCCAAAAATGAAAATAAGAAAACAATTCCATTTACAATAGATTCAAAAAGAATAAAATATTTAGGAATAAATTTAACAAAAGAAAACACATGTAGACTGAAAACTTCAAAGCAATGTTGAAAGAAATTAAAGAAGACCTAAGTAAATGGAAACACATCCTTTGTTCTTTGATTGGAAGACTTAATATTGTTAAGATGCAGTACTCCCCAAATCAATCTACAGATTCAACACAACCCTCATCAAAAGAAAGATTTTCAGATAAAGGAAAACTGAAACATTTTTTGTCCTGAGTCCTGTTTTACAAGAAATGCTAAAGAAAGTTATTCAGACTGAAGAGAAATAACATCAGAAGGAAAGTTCTTTGACAATAACGAAAAAACATTAGAAATGAGAAATGTCCAGGAATATATGAAAGACTATGGGTTTCCCCATTTAAATTCTTTTAAGTGGTCTAACTGCTTTAAGTAAAAACTGTAACATTTTCCAGTGGGCTTTCAATTGTGTAGATTTAATACATATGACAACCGTAATATTAAA
Source organism: Balaenoptera acutorostrata (assembly GCF_949987535.1). NCBI lineage: Eukaryota > Metazoa > Chordata > Mammalia > Artiodactyla > Balaenopteridae > Balaenoptera > Balaenoptera acutorostrata. The sequence continues at coordinate 43,849,210 of NC_080077.1, forward strand.
AAAAATAGCAAAAAGGCATGGTAATGGCATCTATATGACTGCAAGATTTCTATATTTTACCTGAAGTGGTACAATATTAACTCTAAGTAAACTGAAAAAAAAATTCAAAGTGATATAGCCAAAAGCCAAAAAACAATTTAAAATCAAATACTGAAAGTAAACTGAAAAAAAATTCAAAGTGATACAGCCAAAAGCCAAAGATAATTTAAAATCAAATACCAAAACATATACAAATAATCCAAAAGAAGGCAGGAAAGGGAAACAAAAGAACAAAAAGCAAAGTGAATAAACAGAAAAAAAATGATAAAATGGTAAAGAAATATCCAAAAATATCTAAGATTATGCTGATGGTCTAAAGTCTCCAGTTAAAAGGCAGAGATTGACAGAGTGGATAAAAAGCAAGACCCAACTAGATATCCAAAAGAAGACACACTTTAAATATTAAAACACAAAAAGGTTGAAAGAAAATGGATGGGAAAAGTATAATATGCAAAAATTAATTATATGAAGGCTGTAGTTGGTATATTAATATCAGATAAAATAGACTTCAAAACAAAGTGTATTACCAGACATAAAGAAAAATGCTTCATAATGATAAAATAAATTCATCAGGAAACAACAATTATAAATGTATATGTGCTTGATGATAGAGCTTCAAAATACACGAAACAAAAATTAACAGAATTAAAGTGAGAATCAGACCACTGCAAAATCACACTTAACATCCCTCTCTCAGCAACTAATATATGTCCCCCCCAAAAAAATCAGCGAAGACAAAATATCTGAGCAACACTATCAAAAAACTTGACCTTACTGATATTTGTAGAACACGGCATCCTACAATTGCAGAGTATGCCCTTTTTTCTTCTTTTTTTGAATTTTTGAATTTTATTTATTTTTGTATATAGCAAGTTCTTATTAGTTATACATATTAGTGTATATATGTCAATCTCAGCCTCCCAGTTCATATACCCTTTTTTCGAGTGCACATATGCATTTAACAAGATAGACCATACACTAGGATTTAAAACAAGTCTTAAGACATTTATTTATTTATTTATTTATTTATTTATTTATTTATTTTTGGCTGTGCTGGGTCTTTGGTTCGTGCGAGGGCTTTCTCCAGTTGCGGCAAGTGGGGGCCACTCTTCATCGCGGTGCGGGGACCGCTCTTCATCGCGGTGCGCGGGCCTTTCACTATCGCGGCCCCTCCCGTCGCGGGGCACAGGCTCCAGAAGCGCAGGCTCAGCAGCCGTGGCTCACGGGCCCAGCCGCTCCGCGGCATGTGGGATCCTCCCAGACCAGGGCTCGAACCCGTGTCTCCTGCATTAGCAGGCAGATTCTCAACCACTGCGCCACCAGGGAAGCCCTAAGACATTTAAAATAAATATCATACAAATATGTTCTCTGACCACAACTGAATTGAATTAGAAATTGACAGTAGTAAGACATCTAAGAAAACCTCAACTATCTGGTAATTAAACCACATTTCTAAATAATATATGGACCAAGATCACAGAGGAGAGCATAAATTACTTTTAACTGAGTGACAATAAAAACCACAACATATCAAACTTTGTGGGATATAGCTAAAGCAGTGCTTTTAGGGAAACATAAATGTTTGGAAACATATCAGAAAAGAAGAAAAAATTAAAATGAATAACCTAAGGTTCTACCTTAAGAAGCTAGAAAAATAAAAGCAAAGTAAACCCAAAGGAGAATAAAGGCAATAACAAAAGGAAAAGCAGAAATAAATGGAACAGAAAACAGGGAAACAATAGAGAAAATGAACAAGGCTAGAAGTTAGTTCTTTGAAAAGATCAACAAAATTGGCAAATTTCTAGCTACACTGATTAAGGAAAAGGAGAGAGAACAGGAAACACTAATAGGAAGGACTTATCAACACAGATCTTACAGACATTAAAAGCTAATAAGAGAATACTAAGAACAATTTTATGCCAACCAATTTGACAACTTAGATGAAATGGACAAATTTCTTGAAAGTTACAACTCAGGGAAGCAGACACAAGAAGAAATGGAAACTGAATAGCCTTGTTTCTATTACAGAAACTGAATTCCTTATCAAAAATTGTTCCCCAATGAGAACTCCAGGCCCAAGTGGTTTTACCAGTAAATTCTAAGAAACATTCAAGGAAGAAATAATACCAATCTTACACAAACTTTTTCAGAAAATAGGAGCATGGGACACTGCTCAACTCGTTTTACAAGGTCAGTATAACCCAATACCAAAGTCTGTGTAAGAAGATTATAAATTATATCTTAATGAAGTTGTAAAATTTTTCTAAAAAGTGTAGTCCTATTGCCTTTATAATCCTGTAACAGTCTTGGACTACACACAAATGACTTTCGTCACTGAAAGGCCTCGCAGGACCCGATTATAATACAGCCTCAGGTGAAACATATAGTACAACATGTACTCTCTGAATAATTTTCTAATGATTTTGTTCTATAGCAGAGAAACTACAACCCGCAGGTCAAATTCAGCTCAGGCCCATTTTTTTTGTAATGCCTGCAGGCTAAGAACGAGTTTTACATCTTAAAAGTTGTTAAAAAAAAAGAAGTGACAGCAACTACATGTGGTCTGCGAAGCCTTAAGATATTTACTCTTTGACCTTTACACAAAAAGTTTGCTATCCTTGTTAGAGTAACAAGTTTATGACCATAAGTAATTTTATTACTCTACTATCAGGAGGAGTGGGTACCCTACATGCTTAGAAACCGGGACACCTGCCAGCCCTACTGTCCTCTTCCCTCCACTTAGCATCTGCTCCTTATTGATTGATTCATTCATTCAGTAACTATGTAGCCCAGTCCTATTATATATCTGTCACTACACCATTATATCTGCAATATAATGATGTACCAGATAGGCACCCCAGCCCTCAATGAGTCCACAGCTTCTACAGAAGAGGTCTCAATGTTTATTCAATGAATGACTCACTCATTCCAGCCCGCTCTTACCAGGGCCATGCAGGCAACAATTATCAGGTAAGCCTAGCACACCTTCCCCATCTTGCTGCTGCTGGGGCTTACTTTACACTCTTCACTGGATGTCATGCTTCCCTGGACCTCACATTTCTCATCATTATAATTTAAAGGTAATAATACACTTCAAGAGAAAAGATGAAAAATTAATGTGAATGTATACAGATGCAAATATAAGATATTATTGTAGCCTTATCTTCCTCAATTGAGTGTCTCAAAACTGTCAAGCCTCCCAAATGGAAGCTCCTTCTTAAATCTCACATTTAAAATAAAACTAACACAGTTGAACATTAGGGAAAGATAATGCTGAGGAGGTTTTGTTAATGCATCCAAAAAAACCTCCCTATTTTAAAGTTAATGTAAAAATCTCCAAATCCAAAGGATATGCATCTTCATGTATTAAAAAGCATTAGCTAACATTTACTTAGCCACTGATAATTATTTGGGTTCTAAATCCAGAAGGTGTAAGAAAGATTGTCAAAAGGAGTCAAGGGCGGCATTAATATGGGTAGAAAATAAAATATCATTCAACAAAATGTAACTGAGGATATTTTTCTGGATAAAGTGGTTGGAATCAATTATTTATTTCATGAAATAGAAAAATTTGGTGAAGGGAAGAGCCACCAGAGGGAACACATATATGAGAGTGCCAAATAAGATAGTCATGTTTATAAGGCAACATGGTGACCAAAATAATCAGAATGACTTGGAATTGGAGAAAAGATGTCACCAAAGAGAAAAGAGAAACAAGATTAATGACACATCACCTGCAAACCTCAGCTCCCAGTGGACAAATTCAAAAAAGGTGAGAAAAGCCAAATAGGAATGATTATAAGACTCAAGAACTTAACTGAAGGGAAGGGATTTTAAACTACGTAAAATATAGATGGAAGGAGTCAAGGTTAAGAAACTAAGGTGCTCATGAAAGGTATTTAATAAGTAAAGTCCTTTAAAGCCAATAGCTTTTCTATGTTATAGGAGAGCATGATGACAAATCACAGCCTAGGGAAAAGAAGTAGACAGAATAATATCAAAGAGTTTTTTAAAATACCAACCATAGGGCTTCCCTGGTGGCGCAGTGGTTGAGAATCTGCCTGCTAATGCAGGGGACACGGGTTCGAGCCCTGGTCTGGGAAGATCCCACATGCCGCGGAGCAACTAGGCCCGTGAGCCACAACTACTGAGCCTGCGCGTCTGGAGCCTGTGCTCTTCAACAAGAGAGGCCGCGATAGTGAGAGGCCCGCGCACCGCGATGAAGAGTGGCCCCTGCTTGCCGCAATTAGAGAAAGACCTTGCACAGAAACGAAGACCCAACACAGCCAAAAATAAATAAATAAATAAATAAATTTATTTAAAAAAAAAATACCAACCATAACGTTCCTAACAATCATTTTTATTACACTGGAGTCACTTGTAACAGTTAAGTCAGGCTGGGAGAGAAACAACCTACACTGTATATAAATTGCTTAAGGTCTGATTCCTGTTATTACTTTACAGCCAAAGAGGGGAAGAGAAAAGGCAGAGGGAGGGATGGAAAGAGTAGGAGAGAGATGTTTGAAGTTGAGGCACCTATTTGTACTCCACTTCATTGAGGCCAGAGATTGTGACACCCTCATGTGTCCAGCCCCCAGCACAGTGTCTGACATACATAAATGATTGTTTATCACAAGGGATCTGCACATATGTACCTCAACAATTCTCTCCTTTTTGAGGACATCCTTAGCCAAACTGAGGTATGCTCTACTTGACTTCTGCTTGTTTCTCCAAAGTGGCACAAAAATCATGCCCTGCTCTCCTAGAATGGGTCAGAGCAGAAGGGATTCTGGCCGAGGCTCCTCCTGTAGCCATGAGCCACTGGCCAAAATGAGAAGGAACAAGGAAAGATACTGACCTGCTGACACTGATGGGAAACACAGAACGAGAAACCCACTCTAGACTATCCCACGTCATTGTCCCAGGCCCAGGAATTGCACACTGTCAAAGCACTGCCTAAAACAATTTCAGACATACATCTCTGAGCACATCTCCGACTACTCTCCCCTTCCAGCTTTACTGTCCTCCTTGCCGTTCTGCAAACATGTTAGGCTGCCCTAGCCTCTGCAGTGTTGCACTTGGAATGTGACTCCCCCAGAGGGAAGCATGGTTTTCTTCCTCACCTCCTTCTAATTTTTAATGTCATCTTTCCCCGACCACCCTTAAAATTGACACATGTATCCCCTCTTCAACACATGTATCCCCTTTCTTTACTTTACTTTTATCCAAAATACTTATCACATCACACTAAATGTACACAATAAGTTTATTGACTTATTTGTTTATTTTCTCTCTTCCCTCACTGGAAGGAAAGAGAGGCAGAGGGATGCAAAGCCCAGGAAGTAGGAAAAGCTGCATATTATAGTTCCCTTCTCTAGAGTTCAGTAATTCACATTGAAGCATGTTGAAGGCTGCCAAGTATTGCTAAAAAAAATTAACCTTTTCAGTAAAGAAATATTCTTTGTTGAACTTTTGTAAACAGAATATTTAATCTTGTAGCATTTATTAATAGCCATCAGAACATACAAGCTGGGAAACACAGCTAAGACATAGCGTCCCTGTTTCCTTTCTTTTTCCTTCAAGGAAAAATGGCCAAAGCCATTCTTCTAAATGAATATAATTGTCCTTTGTAGATCCTTATTTTGCTTGATCGCTACCCTATATATCTAAGCACTTCCTGAAGCATCTCCATCTGTTTACCTACTACCTGTTCTGTTCCCTCTGCTAGTTCTCTGAACATTCTTTCTCTGTTTTCCTCAGTTGTTTCGTATCTGCTCTTTAATTTTTAACTAGATGCACGTCAAAAGTTAAATCCTTGTCTTATTTTTCTTCTTTCACTCTTCCTGTCCTTGGATAGACTGATCTTATATTTTCAACTTTCACTTCTGTAATGATCCTTATGACTCTAACCTAAACTCCAGATGATATTTCCAAAGACTAACTTAGACAGGGTCAATTGCTATCTTTTGCAAAAGAGCACAGTTTAAAAAAACCAGTATCTTTATCGTCTTAGACTGGATCTTCATCCCATCCACCCCCCATTTCTGCCTCTAGACACACCATTTTCCCTGCCTAAAAAACTTTGAATGTTGGAATTTATCTTTACTATTTTCCCTTGTTTTTCTACATCCTCTCCCACCCCCACTATTTAGTGTTCTCATTCTTTGCACACTCTCTCAGATGGTTACTTTGTTCTTTGGGTCCCTCCCCATCCCTATCCTGCTTTTCTCCCACCGCGGAATATAAATACAACACTACCAACCCCTGCCTCAGTGTGGTAGCTCTGCTACCATTCACTCATCCTTCCTAATTAGTCCTGTGTATCCAAGCCAGACTCCCTGAAGTATAAGCTTCTCTCCCTCACCTAAATACTAACTCCTCTGTGCTAATCATCTCTATTTCTCTTAGTATTACACAGAGCCCCAACTATCACTCTATCTACTTATTTTCACTGATCTCATTAGACTCTTTCCAGAGCCTTCCAGTCTTCTGAAAAAGACTAAGATGAAAAATAGAAACAATATTACAAAGAAAGTCTCATTGACGTTGATTACAGTGGGGAACAAGAAAAAAGAATATGGGAGACGGGAAATAGAGACATTTACCTCTTAAGGAGTGTTGTCTGCCAGTCATTATATTACAGTCAAACTCTATTATATGCATTAACAGAATGGAGCCAGCCATAGTATACAAGAAAATTTAAAAGTCAGGTATATATTTTGGATTTTGCATTTAAATATGAAATCTGGGAATCCAAAAGAGTATTTTAAACATAAAACCATAACTTTGCACCATATTAGACAAAACTGAGTCAAAATGGACACAAAACCAAATGTAAACCCTCAACCTACAAGTAAAACTTCTAGAACAAAATATAGGAGAACATCTTTGTGATATCCTTGAGTTGGGCATAGAACTATTAGAAAAGACATAAAAAGTGTGAACCATAAAAGAAAATATATAAATTTGACCTTACCAAATCAAAAACTTTTGCTCTTGGAAAGATACTGTCACGAGAATAAAAAGACAAGCTACAGACTGGGAAGAAAAAATTGCAAAACACATATGTGATAAAGAGCTTATACCTAGATTACGTGAAGAACTCTTACAATCCAATCAATAAGAAGATTTTTTTTAAAGGTGGGGCAGGGGACAAAAGATTTGACAGTCATTTTGCCATAAAGGAGAAATACGTGGTCAATAAGCAAATGAGAAGATATTTAATATTATTAACTTATTAGGGAAATGAGATACCACTACACACCTATAAGAAGGGCAAAAATTAAAAAGACTCACCATACCAAGTACTGGTGAGAACGTGGAGGAAATAGAACTCTCATGCATTGCTGCTGAGACTACAAAAGGCTACTACCACTGTGCAACACAGTTTGACAGTTTCTTACCAAGTTAAACAAATATTTACCATATGACATAGCAATCCCACTCTGAGGTATTTACCACACATGAGGAAAAAAATACGTCCATGCAAAAGCCTGCTCATGAATGTTTATAGCAGCTTTTATACAACTGCCAAAAGCTGGAAACAATCCAAATGTTGATCAACTGGTGAATGGATAAACAAATAAAATAGAATACTTCTGTAATAAAAAGGAATAAACTGTTGACATATGCATCAACAAGAACGAATCTCAAAGTGTTATTCTAAGTAAGAGAAGCCAGACACAAAAGGCTACATACTGTATGATTCTATACATATTCTGTTTATTTCATTCTGGAAAAAGCAAAGACAGAAATCTAATCAGTGGTTGCCAGGGGCTGGCAGTGGGGTTGACTACAATAGGGCACCAGAAAGTTTTTGAAGTGATTAAATGTACCCTATCAACTGTGGTGATGGTTACACAACTGAATACATTGGTCAAAACTCATTGAACTTCATACCTAAAAAGGGTGAATTTTACTGCATATAAGTTATACCACAATAAACCTGACTTTAAAAAAATCAAGACTTGTTTTAAAAACCAGAAAAGAGAAGGCAAATATTTTATTTTTCTTATCCCAACCTCCTTGTTAACTTCTGTCCCCAACCATCTTCATACTGAAAATATTTCTCAGTATCAGCTTAGTGACACACCTTTAAATCTTTTGAAGAGCAAAAACAAGGTTCAGACTGGGTCTAAAAGTTTCCTGTGGCAAACAAAATGGAGTAAAAATTTACACTGTAAAATTTCAACAACTCTGGGATTCGCAAAGAGGGTATTAACAAAACAAGAAATTGAGCAGAACCTCAAGCGTGAGGTCAATGTTCTTATTAACACATCCTAAAGTCAAAATAACTTTTTCCTTTAAAAAAAGTCATAAGCTAAAATTGAACTCACTTAACCCACTTAATCTAAATAAACTATAAATTCACCGCGAAAGAAACTAGCAGTTCCGGTCAAGCTGAACTACTTGCCTGTCCCTGTAGTGGCCTTTATTTTCCCACCTCTAAGTCCTGCTTGCTGTGTTCTGTGCACAGGTCACGCTATTCTTCCCATTTCATCACATCTGAATCCTTCTGTCCTTCAGGGTCCATCTCATGCTCTAAAACGTTCAAGGTCTTTTCGAACATCCTCTTGACTAATAGTGTGCTCCGCCTTTTGTGAACTGCCATAGCATCTCTCTTACAATTCCTCAATTTCTGCACCCTACTTATGTAGGTACTGACATAATTAGTCTATTGGATTATAAGCCGATGGATGCTGGAGCCTGCATGTGAGTCATCCTCAAACTTCCAACAGCACCTAGCACAGTGTCTTGAAGTAACAGGTACCCGATAAACATTTGTTGAATGACTGAATATTAAATTTAGACTGTATTTGATGTGATCACAGAAAATGTGGTGCAAACACAGAAAATAGCCCACTTGAAAATTTTATTGACCTCTATTTTGTGTCAAGGTAATAGACTTATTCTTATATAAGATATATCCTGGTGTCTTTTGAAAATGTATCACACTTGTTTGAAAACTATCAGATAAAATATATGCAAATTCAATGGAAAGAGTTCCCAAAGGCCAAAGTTAAAACACTTTGAGCAACAAAGTAAATAAAGGTGTATGGGATTGTAACCAAAACTATAAAATATATATCCATAGTGACACAAATGTATGACTGAATAAATAAATAAAGGGAAGAGAACAATCTCCCATTGCAGAGGAATTCTAAATAGTTTATACAGACATGCTGCCCTCAAGGAGGTAGAACACAATTCCCACTCCTTATATGGGCTTCTTAAAGTGACTTCTTTCCAAAGAATACTGTATGGAAATGGAAGAGGAAGAAATCTGACAAACACCACCACACCCAATTGATCAAGATTAAGATCAATGGTAAGTCGAGTTGAGAGTATGTATCTTTGATATAACGTGATGAGAATGGCACTTTTCCTCCCCCAAACACATAACCCCAGCCCAAACATGAGAAAAACATCAGATAAATCTCAGTAAGGAAGCTTCCACAAAATACCTGACCAATGCTCCTCAAAACTGTCAAGGTCATCAAGAAACAAGGGAAGTCTGAGAAACTGTCACAGCCAAGAGGAGCCCAAAGAGACGTGACAACTACAAATAATGTGCTCTCCTGCATAGGACTCTGGAACAGAAAACTAAGAAAATCTAAATAAAGTACGGTATTTAGTTCATAATAATGTATGATTATTGGTTTATTAATTATAACATACTAGCATAGGATGTTAACCATAAGGGAACCCAGGTGTGGAGCAAATGGGAACTCTGTACCACCTTTGCAAATTTTCTGTAAAGCTACAACTGTATAAAATTTAAAGTTTATTTTTGAAAAAGTACACAAGTTTCAAATGTTAACAAGTTATACCGAAACAAACAAAAAATATGTTTCTCGGCAATAAAGATTTAAGTTATTTCATGTGAGAGTCACCCTGTAGAGAAACACGTCCCCAGAAGTATTTTAGTCCAGGGTAAAAAGTTGCAGATAAAGTTTCCGAAAACAAATAAGCTTAATATTTTTAATATTTATTCTAAAACTGTTTTTTATTTATAATTTAAAAATAATTGTTTCATTATTGCATATGATTTCCTTTACCTTAAGTTCACAAAGAAGTAATGCAATTTTATATTGAAAGCCACTGAAAAATGTATGGCATTATTTACAGAAATTCACTCTGTGGTAAGCTTTATCTAAAATAAATTCCACTGAAGGAGATGATTTATTTCTCTTTTATCCTTCCCCTTTCCAAATAATGGGACACTATATTTTGCTATTAGAAAGCTTCATGATCTTAATCTTAATCACAAACAGCCTTACAAAATAAATTGGAAAGAAATTCAATACTAGTAAGATCTTAGTCTTTTCCATTGCTAAAATTATAACCTTTTTTAATCTTAATGAGCTTCCTGAACAAGTTATTATCAATATTGGAGATACTGTAGTCGAAAGAACTGGGAGAGGGTTGTTTTCTGTTTAGTTAGTGGTTGTTTAGGATGGAAGATAACAGAGCATGTTCGGATGCTGTGGGAATGGTCCTCTAGAGTCTCTAAGTCACCCCCTTCTAGCTGACTGATGTGGAATCACAACTCTGGGTCTCAGATTTCTCATTTATGAAATGAAAAGATTACAATTCACAATCACTTATCTCTAAATTCATTCTAGCTAAAAAAAAATCTAAAGTCTAAGTATAATTTCACATTTGCCTTTCAAATAAGTATGGGGAACCTGACTCCCAGTAACCCTACAGCCTCTCAGGTGCAGGCTCTTTGAAATTAATGGAAATAGGGATGGGAGTTTTTTGTCTCTGAAATAGAAATTGTGCCGCAGAAGATATGACTCATTGGGACAGGCATACCTAACTCAACTTTGATTTCAAAATTTGTTACATGCATTGGTGGTTCAGTGGTAGAATTCTCGCCTCCTAAAATTGGTTTCTTGTCCCCTGCACTCTGAGAATAGTCTTCAATAAGCTAGAGAGTAGCCTCTCTTTCCTCAGCACAAAGAAGCCAGCATTCAGGTAGATTTGAAGAGAAGGAAAAGGATGAAGAGGAAAGCTTCATATGTTCGTAAGAAAACAGAGTACTTCGGGAAAACTGTGCTGAAGATAACCTCAATATTAATATTGCTTGAGAACTCACCAGGGCTGCCACAGAGCAGACACTGTGATATAGGACTTGAGGCCAGAGAGATCAGCTTTTCCATTTAAATAGGCAGAGATGAATTGTGAGGGTCAGCCCCAAAATATATCATGCCACCAAATTCCTTCCATGCCCACAACTTCGTTAGCATCCATCACATTTATGACCTTAGTTATCTATATGTTTGACAAAAAAGGAGAGGAAGGAAAAAGATGTTCAAAGAAAGATATCCAGATTTTCACAGTGACTGTGTTCTCCTCAGTCTCTAGATAGCTTCCCCATTGCCAGGCCAGCATCCTGCGCACGTGCCATGCAGTCACACAGGGCTGCACACTCAGAAGGGCCCCCGGGTTGGCTTAATGCTTTCTCGCCACCATCTTGAACTTCATAATTTTTGAAGACGGGGCTCAACATTGTCATTTTGCATTGTGTCCAGCAAAATATGGAGCTGGTCCTGACCACTGCCTTTTAAAATACCTTATTTTGATCTTCAGAAATCTCTACCTACACTTCTTTTCCTTACATTGAGCAAAGACATTTTACCGAATATCTACTGAATGTCAGGGCTGAGCCGTGGAATTCTCTATGCCTATACAGGTTTCCCCCACTATCCAAAAGTAGAAGATTCCCATGAAAACTTTAGTAAGCCAAAATGGCATAAAGCGAACACGCAATTACCTTAGGACACACCTTGCTAAGGGATGCACAAAATTAATCGAGGTAAAGCCCAGATGCTCACAGACACAGTTCAAAGCTATGGCACCTGGATGCTGAGATGCTGAGCGTAGTTCCCGGGGAAGGAGCTTGGTGATGCCCCCCTCCCTGCTCGGGGTGTGCGCTGCCTCTATAACAGCTTGCTGCCAAACAAAGGCTGAACGCAATTTTTGCTTTTTGCCTTTTTTCGTAAAATCCTTTCAGATTTCTTTCGGTTAGCAAAAACAGGTACTAATGTAGGTCTTTCGTGACAGCAAAGTGGCATAAAGTGAACTTTTGAAAAGCAGAGCATACCTGTATACATTATGGCTTAACATTACTAGAAAAAATTGCCTAACCCAGTAGCCTTGAGCCACCCACATTCATGGTTCCCATTCTCTGCCCAACATTGTCCATAACCCCATATTTCCCAGTCTTCTGTTCCCTCCATTCTCAGGTGAGAGCTTTTCCTTTTTCTTCATGGATGTTCTATAAACCTCTCAGATGCAACATTACCCAAACAGCAGCCTCCACCTTCCCATCTAAGCCTGCTCCTGTTTCAGTGACTGTCATGGCTTTCCTCTCCATTACCCAAACAAGAACCTTGGTAGTCATTCTTGACTCTTCTCCACATCAAAATCATTTCCAAGTTTTGCCATCTTAATATTTTTTTAATCTGTTCACATTTGTCTATCCCTTTTTCCATTGCTTTAATTAATACACCCATAACTATTCTCTTGGTTTACCATAACATCCAGTCTAAATTTTCTTCCTGGTCACTAAATGCATTTTCATGCTATAGTCGTAAAGATTTTATAATAAAAATCTGATCATATTCTGTGATACACTGAAAAAAACTGCCACAAATTCTTCCCATTCCTGTCTGTATACCCTTTGGCAATGCAGTTTTGACAATCCCTCTTCTCAAAAGTAGAATCTATCTCTTTTCCCCCTGGATTCTGGGCCAGCCTTGTGACTTGCTTTGACCAACAGAATGTGGAAGAAGTGTGATATTGTGGGAGTTCTGAACTCAGGCCTCCGGAGACCAGAGGGGTATGCAGGTTCCTGATGTCACTCAGAATGCTCTGTACTGGCTGCTGGAGAAATTTCCCCTGCACAACTGTAGTGCTAGATGAAAAGTTTTACTTGTTCACCAATTCCTAAAATAGTTCTCCCTTTTCACTATCCCATATACAGTATCCTAGACTAGGATCCTAGGAGTTATCTTTGACCCTTTTCTCCACTTTACCCTCTATAGTCAATTTCTCTAAAATCTCATCACTGGTTGTTTCAAAAGGTCCCCGATTTGTCCTTTCACCTCAGTCCCCAGTGCCATGTCCTCCCCTGAGTCTAGATCCTTAACTGAATTATAGAGCAATTCCTTGGCTATTCTCCACGCTCTAGTCTTGTGCCCTCCAAACATTTTAAGTACAGCATCCAGACTAATTTTCTTAACAAGTTTCCTTTTATTTCTCACACACACAAAAGTCCATAATAATTTCCTATTTCCCATTTCATCAAATCAATACATTTTATGTCACTTTCAAGGGCTCTCCCTAATTCCTCCCCCCAAGTTTATCCAAATTTATTTCCTAGTAAGTATTCCTTTGTGTGTATCCTCTTCATCATACAGTTCAATTTTCTCAGCTACATAGAAAGTGCTCAGTAGTAGCCCCCTGTCCTTAGTCAGTCAGAGACACTCATTCATCTATGCTTTGCTCTCTATTAATCCGTTCTTCTGGAACCAACCCAAGTTCTACCTCCTTCAACTCCCTGGACCCTAAATCAAAGACACGATGCTAATCCTTGCTCTGCCCAAAGTAGTTGTTTGAAGCCAGATGAACGACTTCTGTTTCCACATCTGTACTCTTAGGGGACTGAACCTTCCAGCTGGAACATTTGAAATTCACTAATTCCTCCAAGACTCTAATCCAGATCTAGCTCATTCTCCCTGGGCCTGCCCTCCTCCACCATGGTCAAACACTTGTGCTCTAAATGCTTCCTGTGTAATCATTTTCCTTCACTTTCCAATCATCTAGTGCACTTTTGAGGGCTGGACACCATGTCATATCCTGTTCAGGTAACCCTGTGACACTTGGCACATAATTCGCACTCAGACTAGAAGCTATGAGCTGATACCACACAGACTTTGCAGCCTATAGGAGGTGACTGGTGTTCAGTCTTAGTTCAGTATAATAAGTGCAGCATAATAAGTCCTAAGAATGATGTCTCTGAGAAAGAGAGCAGAAATAGAGGCACCATGAAGGACTCACTATGGCTAGTTTAAAAGAGGAAAAGATATCGTGTCTATTTTCATTGAATCTTCAGATGTGCCAGAGACCAGCCTCTGATATTGTTTCAGATGCTGTGACATTTGTCTAACACTTTTAAAAACACTCCTCACTGAAAAAAAATTATGGTGAATTAGACCCATCATGATAAAGAGTACAACACAAATAGAACCAGTGTTTTGTTAAAATGACTCTTCACTGAAGACAAATAGCGACTGAATCGAACAGTATCACCACTGTCTAACTATTACATAAAAATAGACCTATATTTTTCCCACTAGTGTTGCCCAAGGGGTTTAATCCGTAGTAAGGGAGTTAAAATGGATGAGATTAGAGTCACTGAGGATAATATATTATTCTATGCATTACATAATATGAAACAAGGACTGTGGAGCTATTGGAAAGATGTATATAAGGATAATTTGTGCCTGAAAACTAAAAAATAGTATTAAATTGTTAGAAGTTTCTCTCTCTTCTCCGTCTTCTCCAATCCATAATATAACCACAAAAATGTTTCATCACATAGTAGGTGTTAATTATCTTCTGATAATTTAATTGAATACAACTATCCAGGGTAAAAAGAAATCTTTTAACTAGCTTCAACTATCAATTGCTATATTAATATTTTATTAATCTTTATTTACCCTTATACAGAAGATGCATTCAAATGATCACACCACAAACATGTTCATTATTTGTCACTGAAAATATCACATAAAGATTTATTTGTTTATCATATATAAAATATGTATGTACATATGGATAAAATCATGTATTGACAATGTAAAATACCAAATAAAACATATGTTTCAATATATTTATTCTAATATCAAAGCTATATTTGTTCAAATCCAGTCCCAGGGAATACTAAAACTTGGTCAATTTTACATTATGGAAACCATGTTACAAATTTATACATGCAGAACATTAAAACCATTGTCTTTCAGGATAAAAGAAAAGTTATGTGGAAGCCGCAACTCCATTGGTCTTGTTTGACCCAACGCATTCAACTTAAAGACCTGAAATTGTTTCAAATGATTTTGTCTACTGTGACAGTCCTCATCAAGTGCTACTGTCACAAAGCAAATTGGAATTCTCTGCATGACATGTGAATTGGAATGTCCTCAAAACTGCCCAAGTTAAGAAAGAGTCAGTAAAGGTCAGTCAAACTAGGATATGTGTAGCATGGCCTAACAATATAAATCTGGACACCATGCAGCTTCAACCAGTCCCATTAGCCACACATCACCAGCTAGAGCCATGGGGTCAACAGCAGAGCACACGATTTTTCAGATGAGATTTTTCTACACAATATCGCTCGTTACCGTTATTCTTAAGAGAAGTATTCAAAGGTTCCTGTAAAGCCTTGTGTGTAAATCCCAAACATAAAACCCTTAGCTTACATAGAAAGGCATATTTAAAATATCCTATTTTAAAGCAGTTTGGTATTAACAACAATAATAACAACAACAACAAAGACATGTATAACTTGTGAATCTACAAAGTGCTTCGGACTTTGTATAAAGGAATCACACATATAAAGGAATCATTTACTCTCATAATAACCCTGTAAGGTAAAAATTATTATGCCCATTTGCAAATGATAAAGGGATGCTCAGAGAAATTGAGGGATTTATGTAGCTGCTAAGTGACAAAGTTCATCCTTTGATTACAAGTCTAATACTCCTTCCACTTAAAGAATCCCGATTCTGATAATGACTGCTTAGGAGACACCGTATAAACTGTTACTGTGACACTTTGGGCTAGAGCTGGAGAACTTTAAAAAGCAAAGTGTAAAGTAATGATAAGGCCACTTGACTTCTTTGCGCATCTTAAAAAATTGATCTTATATCAAGACTCCATTAACTATTCTACAAAAAGGGCTCACTATAGTGCAGTCCCTCTCTTATGATGATGATCTTAGAAAGCAAAATTAAAAGGGAACTTAACTTCAAGCACTTTATTTAATGAGCAGAGCTTACATAAGTGTGCAGAAATAATACCCTGGAGTTACTTTATACAAGAGCCACAGAAGATCTACCACAGATGAGTGACAGAAACATAATTAGTACAAGTTCATACAGTTGCCAAGTTGCTATTATTTAGAAGAGCCCTCTCTACAAGTTGAGCTTTTGCTACCAGTCACTGGAAAGTGAAGAATGGTAGCCCAAGAACAGAGGATCCTGCTGTGAATTCTGGGGGAGCATTGCTAAGAGGTGTATAATGAGAAGCCACATTCCTACACTGGCTTGCCTATGACTCCTGCAATGTGACCCAAAAAAAAAAAAAAAAAAAAAAGACAAAGAAGTACAGTTGTTTCTTTCTTGGGAAATTTAACACCAAGGCAAAGACACCCGGTCTAGTAGGGACTAGCTAGCCCCGTTTGTCCATACTCTAGATCGCATCCCACCTGCAGTTTGGTTCCAGGCTCAGGGAGGGAGGGCCCCAGGGATTCATCCTGTTGTGCCCACTGGATGTGGCCTGCGTCCACGTGAGACAACATTCAGACACCACCAGTTTATGTCAGTTCTAGAGGGAGCCAAACTAAGCAAGGCATTAAGTCTATTTTCCCTCTCCTAGACCAGATCTCACAGCTACTTAAATTTTCCAGAAATAGTCCAAGGAGTAAAAGACAGGGAGATTCCACAGATCCTATTCTGGAGGCAAGCCTATGTGCCTCTGGGTTTAGCATAGGGGTGAGGAGACCCAGTCGGCCACAATTCCCTCAATATCTTGAGCCAGCTTCACATTAAAGAAAAACGACCTTGCAATTTCACTGCAAGAGTAGTCTGGAGTTTGCGGTGGTTTTTATTGGTTGTTAATAATAGTGGTGGTAGAAATTTTGAAGGGGGATTGTGGGGAAGGGGTGGGATGGCTTGGAGCCGTTCCTTTAGAAAATATTCATTAGAAGGCATGTCTTTTAGCCTTGAAAGCAGCATGTGAGTCTAAAAAAATCTCTTGGATGAGAAGAACCCAGGACACCAGCAAAGAATCCAATGTTGATTAATTCAAGCATTAAGCAAATATTAACTACCCGACATGGTGCAGACACTGATTCCACTGAATCATTTTCACACAATAGTTTGGAACTTCTATAAAAATAGAAGTTCTTGAACAAAGAATGTTTGCAGTTTAACCCTAAAATGTTGATTTAAGAAATGAATTCTATTCAATTTAAAAGGAATAGGACATAAATCATTCCACTTTCCCTCCCACATTTGCTGATGAACGAGCCTGGACAAAATAATGTTTTTAAATATATAAAAAGCTTACAGAATTCAGATTTCTTAGGCTTTCTTTAAATTAATATTTCTGTGGGAAACAATATTACATAATGAATGTTTTTTTTTCTATATTCAGCATGAAATAGTAAATATTAGGCATGCTGTTTACCCCAAGGATTGAAATGACAAAAAAGCAGCATGAGTGGTGATGGTTGTAGCTATAAAAACACTCAAAACCCAGGGGACTGGATGTCTGATCCTTGAGGCTGACTTAGAAACATTCCACAGGGGAAAACTTAATGTTGGGGTTACAGAAGGACTCCTACAAAATACAGCAAACTGATTCGAAGATTAAGGTGTGGGAAAGAACAAGGGAAGAACTGAATTCTTGAGCAGCAGAACTCATTGACTATAAAACTGGGCAATGGGGGACTTTCCTGGTGGCGCAGTGGTTAGGAATCCGCCTGCCAATGCAGGGGACACGGGTTCGATCCCTGGTCCCGGAAGATCCCACATGCCGCGGAGCAACTAAGCCCGTGCGCCACAACTACTGAGCCTGAGCTCTAGAGCCCATGCGCAGCAACTACTGAAGCCCGCAAGCTCTAGGGCCCGCGTGCTGCAACTGCTGAAGCCTGCACGCCTACAGCCCATGCTCTGCAACGAGAAGCCACCTCAATGAGAAGCCCGTGTACCGCAACGAAGAGTAGCCCCCGCTCGCCCCAAGTAGAAAAACGCCCACGCAGAGCAACGAAGACAACGCAGCCAAAAACAAAAAACAAAAAAAAAACTGGACAATGAGTGTATGTTTTGGAAGTCAGTTACATCTCAACAAGCAGGTGTGATCATTCACAGGTGGTAAAGTTTCCTTGAGAAAAGTATCCTCAGGGAATTAGATTAATTTAGTAAATCATCTTCCAAGAGAATATGTACAGATTTATTTAGCAAATAACTGGTTTTCTTAGCTTTTCAGGGCTCTCCGAGAGGCACAGGCTATATCTGGAAAATGGTGTTACATACAAAGATGTACTAATACAGCCTTTGCCCTTAAGGAGTTTTTAGTCTAAAGAGAGAAGTGTGGGGGAAAGGTGGGGAGAGGTGTTCAAAAGAATTTAGAGGTGTGATGCGGATATTTCCTGTTGAAAGAACAGGGACTTTTCATTTAAGCTGGTCCTTCGGAATTGAGGTTGGATATAAAGAAAAAACCTTGAATTTAGGAAACTGTGTGTAAAAAGAACATTGAGACCACAATCTCAGCTAGGGTGGATGGGTGAAAAGTAAGGAGAGTTAAAAGTGGAAAGTCAGCCCGTGGATCAACCAGGACATGGAAAACTCCCGTTTTTGAGCAGGAATTCCTATGCGGTCTAAGCCAGTCGGATCTACCTAATTATCATACACCTGCCAACTGATACAGGTGAGCCTCAGAGGGCGGCTGGTGCTTAAGGCACTTAAGATGCCCTCCTCTTGGTCCCTTTTTATTGTGTCTGTGACTCTGAATACTTGTGCTGTGACATGTATCTACATCTCCATTTCTATTTCCTTCAAATTTGGCATCTCTATGACTCTCCCTGAGAGGGAGACAGCGGCTCTCTCCTTCAGCTTTTGGTTCACCTCTGACTTCTACTCCCAACGCCCTCTGCAGCCTCAGCCCCAGGAGAAAGCCAACACTGCTATCTGTTTTGACCATACCCACCCCAAGATATCCAATCACAACTGGGTTTTAAGGAGATTACGTAAGTGAAAAGTGTGAGTCTGGGTGTCAAAATCTGAATATCACAATTATACAATATATAGTTTCAGTGTTTACCAATTCTCATTTTCAAAATGTTACCATGGTTAATACATCCTGGCACCTTTTGTGGCTTTCTTGTATATTTAGGGCCCATCATTTCTCACAAGCCATTAAGAGCTCAAATTAAGATGAACTTCCATGAATTCCTCCTAAACTACTCCAACCCACAAAGAGTACATCCTTCCCTGAAACCTGAGAGCCCTCAAACCGTAGTGCATGTTTTGGAGTCTTCAAATAGTGGATAACATTTACTGAGCGTCCACTCTGTGCTGGTGTGTTGTATACAATGCCTTACTTTATCCTCGTCATGTACCTACAATGTTAGTAGTATTACAACCATTCACAAGTGAAGAAAATGAAACTCAGACCTCAACTAACTTACCCAAGATATCTTAGCTAATAAACATTGATTCAAGGCTGTCACTTTTCTACTAAATAGCAATAGCAGTCTCATTCTGTAGTAATTTTGTTGTATTATAAGTCTAGACTGTACATGGCTCTTGATCTGAATTCATGTAACACCCAACACAGTGTTAGGTGTACTATGGGTGCCTAATTAACTATCTGTAAACACAATACATAGTGTGACTGGAAAATCTCTACATAAGCGGAAAAAAACTAATACGATTACATTTCACTTTGATCTACAAACAGTTGGGTGGATTTGCATACAGCCAATATAATAAACTATGACTACCAGATGATGAAACAATAGAATCAGTCAATTCAATGAGAAAAAACAGCAAAGTGGTTCTAAGACATCACATGAATCAAAGACTGATCCTGTTTTGTAATATTTGTTCATTTGTTTTGGTTTTTAGATTCTACATGTAAATGAAAACACAGTATTTGTCTGTCTCTGTCTTATTTCACTTAGTATAATACCCTCCAGGTTCATCCATGTTGTTGCAAACAGCAAGATTTCATTCTGTTTTATGGCTAAGATTCCATTGTGTGTGTATATGTACCACATCTTCTTTATCCATTCATCTGTTGATGAACAGTTAGGTTGCTTCCATATGTTAGCTACTGTAAATAATGCTGCTATGAACATTGTGGTGCATGCATCTCTTTGAATTAGTGTTCTTTCTTCACATATATACCCAGGAGTGGAATTGCTAGATTGTATGGTACTTCTATTTTTAGTCTTTTGAGGAACCTCCATTCTGTTTTCCATAGCGGCCGCACCAATTTACATTTCCACCAACAGTGCACGAGGGTTCCCTTTTCTCTGCATCCTTGTCAACGCTTGTTATTTCTTATCTTTTCAACGATAGTCATTCTGACAGGTGTGAGGTGATATCTCATTGCGGTTTGATTTGCATTTCCCTGATGATTAGTGATGTTGAGAATATTTTCATGTGTCTGTTGACCATCTGTATGTCTTCTTTGGAAAAATCCCTATCCAGGTCCTCTGCCCATTTTTCAACTGGATTATCTGTTGTTGTTGCTGTTGTTTTGTTTTGCTTTTGACATTGAATTGTACATAACAGAAACAGACTCACGGATATAGAGAACAAACTAATAGTTGCCAGAGGGGAGGGAGGTGAAGGGGATTAAGAGGTACCCACTTCCAATTATAAAATAAATAAGTCATTCGGATGTAATGCACAGAACAGAGAATATAGTCAATAATATTATAATAACTTTGTATAGTGTATAATCTATAAAAATATCAAATCACTATGTTGTACACCTGAAACTAATATAATATTATAAGTCAACTATACTTCAGTTCAAAAAAAAAAAATGATTCTGTAAGATTTTCTCATCTCAGCTGCCTGCACTGAACCTGGTTTCATTCAGGAGAAATTGCATTTCTCCTAAGCATTAGCATAGCCTCACAGAAGGTATGGTAGGTAGTGAAAAGGAGAAACACACTTTCTTATTTACAGACATATCCACCCCAGAAAATAATTACACAAATTTACTTTTTAAAAGCCTTTATTGATTTGGCTGATTTGAAAATATTAAGCTTTTCCTTTACTCAGGGTAAAGGAGATATGCCTCCTCTGTGGGGAAATTCAGGCTAAATAGAAATTGTGACATCTCACCCCAGCTGACCTTGTAATTCATACACTGCAGATCAATATTTAAAGGCCTGCTGCCCAGTGTCCAAAGCTCCCCCAAGAATGTCATACACACAGAAAGCTGGCACCTGGATAAGCTTCAAAGTCCCCACATGGGAACTGGGGTGAGCTCATCACATCAGGCTAAAAACCAGCCTTTGTTCACTGTGTCACATCTTGCCTTAGTAGGAGATGGCTTCCTCACAATCACGTCCATTCATGAGGGGAGAGCACTGGGGTCCACGCTGAACAACTCTTCATTGAGCTGCAGAAAACAAGGAAATAGCTGCCGTGTTTTCCCAGTGATGTTATTAATATTTAAGTGCTGTTCTCCAGAGGATTGGGGGGAACGCATAAGAACCCAACTCTAAGAATGCTCTGACCTATTTTCATGATTACTGCTGCACTAATGAACTAACTGCTCAAAAAGGGGAAAAAAATCACAACCACAACCATCCAAATTTCAAGTAACCACCAGAGAAGGTTAGTTTTGGCAGAAGATGTTGCTTGCAAAACTTCCAGCAACTACTGAGGATAACATAAAAAATTTTAGATCTTAGCAGAGTGCTTAATGGTTTGTAGTAGTAGCACTCGCTTCCATTTGGGCAGTTGAACATGTTGTTAATGAAGAATGATGTTAAGTAATAACACCTGTAAAATAGCACAGGTCTCTGGATTGAGACCTCTTGCTGTATCTCCCCATTCTCACTGAATTACCGAAAGCAAATAAAAGTGAAGCGTAATCTCACGTCAGGGAGATTAAGTGATTTGCCAGGAACCGCTTAGCAAGTTGGCAAGTAAAAATAAGGACAGAAGCAGCAGGATCCTTCAGCAACACAGGGTTCACACACCAAGCTTGGCGTCTCAGCCCAGGTTTCCCAATCTGGACTAAACTGGCAACAGCTTGCTAATCCTTCCTGTACCTTCACCAGGAAGACTCCTGCAGTCATGTATCCAAAGGGTCTTGTTCTTCCATTTAGTTTACTTTGTTTTCTTTCAGTCATTTATGGTCCCCATATACTGTCTCCTGTGAAAGCTCCAAGTTCAG
Organism: Balaenoptera acutorostrata; assembly: GCF_949987535.1. NCBI lineage: Eukaryota > Metazoa > Chordata > Mammalia > Artiodactyla > Balaenopteridae > Balaenoptera > Balaenoptera acutorostrata. The sequence continues at coordinate 43,871,464 of NC_080077.1, forward strand.
AGGAGGATCAACGAAATGTCAGTTGCAAAGTTTATTAAAAAGCAAAAAGTATCACAAGTCTCATTAAATAAATCGGCACACATTTCCCTTTTTCCTCTCCTTTTCTTTTGCCTCCTGCTTCTTCCTCTTCATCTTGGTCACTAATGTTACAAGTAATAGGATATCATTTTTGATAATACTGACATTAAAAAAAGATGTTTTAATCCTTTCCTTCCAAATTTCTCTCCTTTTCTTAAAAGTCTATGCATGCTATTAACCCTGTTAACAACATTAAAAATATTATTTTTTAAAGCATTATAATATGTATAAGGTTTTCATTCTGAAAATTCAAGTACTTTCTTTTTCTCTTTCTGATGGGCCTATAAGAAGCAGGGGCAAATAAAGATGTCTGGTATCTCTTGTCTCTCCACCCAGTGCTTTTGCCTCTATAAAGAGTTTCTCAACCACAGCACTACTGACATTTTAGGCCATAAATTCTGTGTTGTACAGGCCGTCCTGTGCATTGTAGGACGTTTTGTATCATCCCTGGCTACTACCCACTAGGTGCCAACAGCAACCCCTACCCCCCAGGTTGTAACAACCAAAAATGTCTCCAGTGCCTCATGCCCCCTGGGGGACGGCATCAGCCTCAGTGGAGAAGCGCTTGTCTAGATGATACTGCCTGGTTGTCTGTGTGTTTGTATGAGTTGGAGAGGGAAGGAGGTTATTTTGAGTTTTGTGCATGTCACAGGTATGGATGTATGAAGCTGGGGATCAGTAAGGTGAGAGATTATTTTTTAATAATGTCTAGTCACCTCACATTGGTCTTGAGAGAATCGCTGTGAACACCACAAGACTGGTTAAAGAATTTTGAGTTTCTTGGAGGAAAAAATAAAATAATAAAAGCACTGAGGAGCAACATATGTTCTACCCAAGTCCATCTTATGAGTAGACTGAGTCTAACAGAACCATATGCATTCTCTACCTTTTGTATGTGTTAATAAGCCAACATTTTTTGGCATCTACTTATTGATATGGCCTAATAAAATGGTGAAAAAGAGTTGAGAATGAGTACATTCTTGAAATATCATAAACCACTTTTATTTTCCCTTATCTTTATCACAAGGCTGTATTCGTCAGCTCTGGAAATATATTCAAGAACATTTTGTAAACACCTAATTAATCCTTGCAGTACATTAATATTGAAGAAATCGGTGTCATCTCTTACTGAGGAGGCAGATGTGAAAACAAGTGGCATTACTGTTCTGAAATAATACAAACTAATAAGAGGCTCTTGAATAGATTTGTGTCAAGACATCAGTAAATCCTGGATTCATACTTAGGTATGCCATGTCAGATTCTGGAATTTTAGCACACTGAATACTAAACTTCCTCTGTGTGCTATCAAAATTAAATTTGGTTAGGGAGGATTTTTTTTAGTCAATCCCCACCTTTAAAAATGTATCTTATTTTTAAAAGAATCTCAAGTGACAATATAAGCATCACATACGCATGTGGTTTCTCTCTTCAGGGGTCAACTGTAAAATAGGCAGTCAATAAATTTCCAGGTGGTAAACTTCCCTAGCATGCAAATTTCCTTCTAAATAAAACAACAAAATTCCTTTGTCTGAAGCCAGATGCCTGACACTAGGAAAATTTACTCTTATGGAGGCATAGGAGTAATAAAAATCTAAGAGAAAATATCTGAAAATACAGTTGGAGGGATTTGGACAAAAAAATCTTTAAAGAAAATGAGAATACAATTTATACTGAGGAAATGAGGTTGTCATTTTGAAAATAGTTTTACTGAATGAATAATTATAAGCACACACGAATATAGCAACAAAGGACCAAAGTGTAGAGGGTGTTAAAGTATTTTATGGAGCTGTAGTCAAAAGATGATTGGACTTGGAAGATTCAAATCGCTGTCTCGCCTGTAATTAGTTCTGTGACCCTGGGCAAAATTGCCCAATTGCATTAGTGTGGGGCACAGAAACTGGAAGAAGAGCAGACAAGTTATTCTGAGTTTCTTCATGCCTATTTTATTTTTTCAAAACAGTTCCACTTAGCTTTCTTTAGATTTAAACAGAGGGAGATGTGCGACAAGGCTGGACCAGTCGGCACTCTGGAATTTCATTACTAACGCAACTTTGCCCATAGCCTGACCTCAGGTATCTTTTATTCCTTGATGCGCTATCATTTCACTGTCCGTAAAATAAACACAAGGTCTAATTTTAGAAAATAAAAGAATAAAATGATCTTTAGGATCTCTTCAGCCTGTCTAATCCCTCAATCCCCTACCCTTGAGGGCAGAAGCCAGTCTGTCCTGTTCTCTGTTGTATTCTGAGCGTAAGCACAGTGCCTGGAACACAACAGGCACTCAGAAAATATTTGTAGAATAAATGAATAATTCTATGCTTCAGACCCAACACAATATATCTTTCACTTGATTCGTTAGTTGGTAAGTGACTATACCTATAAGAAATGATAAATGGTACTCCAGGGCAGCACATAAGAGCCATGACAGCACATATTCTTAAGGGTTATCAGTATTTTAAGTTTTCCAATGTGGCATGTTCAACAGTTATCACAGTGCCATCTGAAATTCTTCATATAGGTCTTTGGCTCCTACTAACAGAAATGAAAACATGAGCAGAAGAGCCAGATTCTGAGGAAAAGTACAAAGAAACCAACTCCAGAGGGAATTTGGACAGTGGAAGCAAAATATTAAAGACTGTTATTCCTCGCAGCAATGGGCAGACTTTTTAAACTTAGGCTGTTACCATCTGTAGTTGTTACTGGCCATCTGCTTAGGTCTAATCTGGTCCGTCACTAGCATTAAATACGTTTAAATTCTGCTCCTCTTAAGTAAATTCCAGAAAAGGTTCTCTTATCCTTTTCTGAATTGTGAGCTAAATTTTTATCCTTGGACTATTTCAGCAAGAACATTAAAATGCTCCCGTACAGTCAAGGTGATGGCTCATCTAGCCCAACCTCCTGTGAATGCCAAGTAAGGATGGCAGTCACACCCTCTACCACTTGTAGTGAACCACCTCACGGTCCAGCCTCTGCTTTGTTTTTACATGTCTAACTTGTAACTAAATTAAATATTGACCCTAACATATCAATGTCATGCATGGGTGTTGTAGGCAAAATATTAAAACACCACCCGAATAGCAGCTCCCTAGCATGTACACCCTGTATAATCCTCTTCCCACGAGTGCAGGTAACTATGATGGGACAGTCGCTCCCTTACTAGGTTAAGGTTATATGTCTGTTGTAGCAGAACAGAAGGGATTAGAAGTCAGAGAGATGCACTCTAGCTGTCTTAGAAGAAAGCAAATATCCGTGCTGTGAAAAGGCCTATGGAGACCATAGGAACTGGAATCAGCCTCTAGCTGCTGCAAGTGGCCCCTGGTCAGCAGCTAGCAATAAACAAGGACATCAATCCTGTCCTGCTAGAACTGAATTCTCCAACATACACTGAGAAGAGGACTCTGTAGATGAGAACTGCGGCCTGCCTAGTGAAACCTTGGGCAGAGGACCCAGTTAACCCATACCTGACTCCTGACCCACAGAAATGTGAGCTAACAGACAGGTGCTGTTTGTGGGTCATGTGTTATATACCAACAGCAATCTAATACAATGGGTAAAGAATCCTGAGCACATTATAAAGTCATGAGAATGGGTGAAGTGATGGGGGAGTTAAATTCAGTGTACATTGTGAGAGAGGGCGGGCTCCAGTTTACAATGGTAGAAGTGGCCTTTAACGCAAGCCATCCAGTAATGGACGGTGCTACCCTAAAGTCACTACAACCATGGGGGTCATAGCTGGGTGGCTAGCCTAGCACAAGGTCCAGCCCATAGTAGGTGGTCAATGAACATGTGTTGTTGAATTAATAAATGTTGAAGAAATAACTTTATTAATAAATAAAATGTCTGAAGAATTAAGAGAATATTGAACATATGTCTTTGATGACTCAGTATACACTTCATAAATCTGCAGTGTCTTAAAGTTATTACCATTTTACCATACGTGTAACAGAGTGGTTAAAGAACCACTCAACTCAGGAGTTACCTCTGGGGATGAATTCAGGGGGGTGGGTATGGAAGAACATTTACTTTTTATTGTGTGTACTTCACATCCTTGGAAATTTTTGCAATAAGTGTCAAATTTTTAATAATAAAAGATATACGTTAACAATAAAAAAGTTCTATCTAAGAGCACGCCTGGAATCAAACACTTTTTAAGATTTAAAATTGCAGGAAGGGCTTCCCTGGTGGCGCAGTGGTTGAGAATCTGCCCGCCAATGCAGGGCACATGGGTTCGAGCCCTGGTCTGGGAGGATCCCGCATGCCGCGGAGCAGATGGGCCCGTGAGCCACAACTACTGAGCCTGCGCGTCTGGAGCCTGTGCTCCGCAACAAGAGAGGCCGCGATGGTGAGAGGCCCGTGCACCGCGACGAAGAGTGGCCCCCGCTTGCCGCAACTAGAGGAAGCCCTCGCACAGAAACGAAGATTCAGCACAGCCATAAGTAACTAACTAACTAAATAAATAAAATTTTTTTAAAAATGTTTAAAATTGCAAGAAGCAAACCTTTTCATTACAACCCTCAACATGTGGCCAGACGTTTATAGTGATGATGAGCCAGCCGCTCGGTCTAGATGGCATATCTTCTTGTGGCCCTCTTTTACTACTGACACATGCTCTAGGGATGCAGAGAAGCCATATCCTAAAAACAAACCAAAGAAATGACAATAACAACAATAATTATGATTTATTGAGCCTACTACGTGCTATGCGTTGTGCTGAGTGCTTGATGGATCATCTCACAAATCTTCCCCTCAAGGAGCTTGAAATCTGAAGAAATCCAATACAATTGTAAAATAAATGAACAATTAACACTTCTAGGCAGCATATATGGGTCAAGGTGGGCGGGGCATGTGTACGGCAGAAGCAGCAAGTGAAATTGAGAGGAAGAAGGAACCCCTACAGAGGGGACACTGGGGAGGCTTGGTGGCAGAGCTGGGAGGAACACAGGAGCCAACCTGGCTGGATGAGAGGGTGGGTTCGGGGAGAAGGGGAGCCAAGGGTGGAGGTTTCTAGTTCATTCCAACCCAAGTTGATATTTCTTTGTCGTGTTTGGCAGAACACCATGAGTCACAGAAAGCTGCTAAAGCTTTCAGAAGCCAAAGTGATTGAAGTAGATGAACTTGTCAAGGTTAAGATACTGAACAGGCTGGAGGAGAGGGGAGGCAGGGAGGGCATTCAGGGGGACCCCAGAGTGGACCCCGCACAGGGAAGATGAGCCTAAAATAGGGCAAAATAGAGAGTCTAGAGAATGTCTAGAGACACCATGAAGGACAGACTAAAGGGAGAATTAGCAAACAGTTTGGAGAACAGCAGGAGAAAAAGTAAAGAATTTGACACTATGGCTTTTATCTATATGACTAGGAGAAAAATGGTTTCACTGACAAGAACAGGGAAAACACCTTTCAGTGGCTCCCACGATTTCTAGAAGATCACTCAAGCTCCTAAGTGTCACACTGAAGGCTTCCCTGGGGCCTGGCCCCTGTTCTGGCTCCGCTCCACAACCCGGCGTGTGGGCAGACACACGCACCAGGACCACGCTACCGGCAGGCCTCTGAACACCGCAGGCTGGTCCACTCCTCCGTGCCTTTCCTCCCCTTCTCTGTCTCACTATCTTCTAGTCACACTTTACATCCATCATCTCTCTGTGTCACCTCCTCTGGAAATTCCTCTCACACCCACCACCCTAATACAGATGACACTTTTCTTGCCGTTCGCTGACCCTGTGAATAAACACCTCTGTCCTGACGTCCATCAAGTTGCTTAACTGTCCCGTGTGTGTCTTTTTCACCACCCTAGACTGTAAGCTCCCAGTGAGCAAGGGCTGTATCTTATTTGATTCCGTATGCCCGGCAACTAGAACTAGCAGACACTCCATAAATATTTGTTGAATGAGTTTTGAATTGAGTTTCGTTGAAATTCAGGTGATGGTAGGACAGAGCTAGTACAATTAGAACTTTGTTTCCCAAACGAATGGTTAGCATATTTTATAAGGATTTACGTTTCAGACAATAAGCAAAATACCCACATTTTAATAAGCACCTTCAACTAAAACTCTCTGTGATAAAACAGAAACTCTGGGGCTTCCCTGGTGGCGCAGTGGTTGGGGGTCTGCCTGCCAATGCAGGGGACGCGGGTTCGAGCCCTGGCCTGGGAGGATCCCGCATGCCGCGGAGCGACTGGGCCCGTGAGCCCCGGTTGCTGGGCCTGCGCGTCTGGAGCCTGTGCTCCGCAGCGGGAGAGGCCGCGACGGTGGGAGGCCTGCGCACCGCGATGAGGAGTGGCCCCCGCTCGCCGCTAGAGAAAGCCCTCGCACAGAAACGAAGACCCAACACAGCCATAAATAAATAAATTAATTAATAAATTAATTTAAAAAAAAAGAAACTCTGGATGCTAAATAGAACCCCAAAAGTTTCTGCTGATATTATCTCAAGAACATCTAGAAGGATTACTTAATTTCATGATTTGAAATGAACAAAAATAAAAACTTCAAAAGAGTACTCTAGACACCTGTGCAAGCACCATCTTTCAAGAAGAAATAAATGCTTAGCAAAAATACAACGCATTAAAGGTGCCCGGTGCACATTTATCCAGATTGCCTACTGTATTTGCAAACTACAAAGACTTGCATACGAAGACAGCTTAATAATAATAATAATAATGATAATAACTTAGCGATTTACTTTTTTAAGTTACTTTCACAGGCATTCTTCATCTGAGCCTCACACCATCCCTGTGAGGTGGCCAAGACATCACCCTCCCCATCTTATGAATGAAGATGCTGAGGCTGAACAAGTCCTGAGCCTCTCCTACTACCTCAGCTCCCGTATGGGAGCAGTGACTTTGCTCTTCTCACTTCTGTCTGCCAGGCAGGGCAGATCCAGGTTCTGTGGCATCTGAAGCTTTATACAACTTGGAATGCAAAATCATTTAAGGAAAAGAATGCAAAATCATTAATATAAAGTTAGGTGTAAATAGTAACATTAGGGTTTTACATATCTGAACTCATTTAATCTTCATAGTAACGCCGTGTAATAGGCCCTATAATTATCTCCATTTTACAGATGAGAAAACTGAGTTATGATTTAGGTTTTCTCTCTATGATTCTCTCTCAACATCTGGACAGTATGCCCTTAAGCTTATATCCAGAATAAAGGGGCCTACAAGTGCCAGGACCTCTAACCAGAGCAGCACTGCATGAAGGACAACCCACCTGGCTCCCCCAGCTTCCTGGATGAGACCCAGCCAGAGACCACAGGCTCTGGGAGGTTGCCCAGAGCCTGTGGTCAGCCCAAAAGCAACCAAAACCTCCTGCACCTGGACCACTGCATTCCATGATGTTATCGTGATGACTATAGAGTTCACTATGTCTATAGTGATAGAATCTCAGAAATAATCCTCTTTTCATTATTCTTTGGGTTTTTCATTGTTCTGGGTTTGCTGGAAGAGGTGTCTTAACCTCTTCAGACAGGCCTAAGTCTACACACACACAGGGACTCAGTTATCCCACAGCAAAGGAAATTCTGATGTGGCAGAGCCTTGAAAGATCATCCTAAACTATTTTACACTGAGTTTCAACTGATAGAACTTAACCTCTCTGGATGTATTTAAGACGGTCTCACTGCAGTTCACACGTGGTTCTGTGTCCTTCTAAATGAATTAGTGTGCTGTATGTATGCTGGTTGATTTACTGGGCAGAATCTGGATATTGTATGCAGAGGTTGGTCAGCATCGTGTTAAGCCTGGCTTCAGAGCCATGGGGAAGTGTAAAGAGATGAAGCAATGTTGAGAAAGCACAAATAACTGGAATAATATAAAACAGATTTAATAATAGCATCTTTGAAGTTGTAGGAACGGCTGCCAAATCTTTTTAAGTTCTCAAAAATAATTTTGAGTTTCTTCTTTCTGATGTCACTTTTTTCTTATCTCTTATGACTTTTCTTCCACGCAGTTTTGAAATTCTCACGTCATGAAAAAGGTTATATTTTCGCAAATGTCTCTTACAGCAAAAAGTCACCTGAGATAAGGTCTAATAAGATCTTGGAAAACCATTATTTAAACTGGAAAGAAAGAAATTCTTATATAGCACAACTGTGCAAGTTTTTGCATTTACACTAATCTAACACCCTTGCACTGTAAAAATTTCCGCTATAATCACTGCAGATTCAACACTGAAATGTTACCTTTGAACCTTTCATTAAAAAATATAAACATGAAGTTTTCATATTCTTATCTTAAGTGTGAGGATTTCAGAAAAAAATCTTGTTGAATAGACAATTACATACACACTAAAAATATAAAGAAAAAAATGTGCATGATTTATAGTCTTTGTATGATGTTTGGATAGTCTTTGTATGCTCTCTCAGCCATGGAGAATACTTGTTTCTCCAAAATGGGAAATGGCATTGATGAAATCCCCCACAGTGATGTTTTATTTCATTTAAAATTTATTTAATGGTAATTTGTCTCCTTCTGTGGAAAATAAAAAATATGTACTCTCTTTTCTATACAATAAAATCTATCCAATCCATCAAGATGTCCAAATAAAATGTATTTGGCCATTTCTAAAACAGAACTTAAATATGTTTCCTTTGGTGTACGTGAAAAATGTAAATTCATCATCCATCTACTGTTTCATTCATTCAATAAATATTTATTTAGCACTAACCACGTGTCAGGTCCTAGGCACTCAGTGTACAAGATGACTTGCCTTCACATAACTTAAATTTGAGTGGAATTCTCAAAGGCCTTCACTGTACTTAGCAAAACATTTGGATATATCTGTCCAATTTTCCTTCCTAATGGGAAAATACATTTGGAATTTTTCCTAAACTTTAGAATAAATATCAGTGGTAGAAAATGGCAGAACCAAGATTTTTATTTAATGAAAGAGGAAATGCATATTAAAGCTATTCTTTAGTAGTAGTAAAAGTAATTACCTTGCAAAATAGTAAACTCTGTGACACTGTTAGTATTCCAGTAGTGAGAAAAAACTCAAGCTGGATGAGGCTGGAGGGTCATAAAATTGCACAGCAGATGCCTATATTAGGTGAGACGTCAGGAGAGATGACCCCTAAGATGTATTCTAATGCAGTGTCCTGATGTTATCAAATTTGACTTACAGACTAGAATATCTACTGAAATGCCAAATATACCAATGACGAGCCCTTGGTATTCCTTTCTTTTTTTTTTTTTTTTTTTTAAAGGTTTATTTATTTATTTATTTATTTATTTATTTAATTTATGGCTGTGTTGGGTCTTCGTTTCTGTGCGAGGGCTTTCTCTAGTTGCGGCAAGTGGGGGCCAATCTTCATCGCGGTGCGCGGGCCTCTCATTATCGCGGCCTCTCTTGTTGCGGAGCACAGACTCCAGATGCGCAGGCTCAGTAATTGTGGCTCACGGGCCTAGTTGCTCCGCGGCATGTGGGATCTTCCCAGACCAGGGCTCGAACCCGTGTCCCCTGCATTGGCAGGCAGATTCTCAACCACTGCGCCACCAGGGAAGCCCCGGTATTCCTTTCTTAATAAAGTTTTAAGTTGTATTAATTGGTCTGCCTGAAAATTGAAAGAAAACAAGGAATGTACATTTCTGATGCAGAAATTATTCGAGGAGAGGCATATGTGCTCTCAACCGTCTTAGTTTTTCAGAGCTTCAAACATTCTAATGAAGCTTAACTTTACCAAATTATTTAATGATGTCAATACAGGCATCCAGTCAGTCAACAATATTTTATACGACTTTTTTTTTTTTTCCCACAGATGAAACACAGTAGCTTTGGAGACAGAGTTCAAATTCCAATGCCAGTATTATTAGCTGCAAGTCTTTGAGCAAGTACCTTACCCTCTCTGAGCTTCAGTTTCCTCACCTATAAAATTGGGCTACATAGTATCCATCTCACAGGTTTGTGGTGAGGATCTGAATAGTCAGAAAGAGCTCTTGTGAGGAGGTCCTTGAAAGCGGATGGAACCAAAATGGCTACACAAATATGTCAATATCCTAAACCCTGGAACCTTGAAAATGTTATGTCACATGGCAAAAAGTGTTTACAAATGGAATTAAGTTTAAGATCTTAAAACTGACAGATTATCCTGCATTATCCAGGTGGACCCAATCTAACCACATGATCCCTTAAGAGAACTTCCTCTGACCTGAGTCAGACAGAGACATGGCAGAAGGGAAAGTCAGAGAGATTCAAAGTAAAAAGTTCCAAGAGATGTGCTGATATTGCTGGTTTGAAGATAAAGGAAGCAACATGACCAGGAATTCAGGTAGCCTTTGAGCTGGGAGAGGCTCCTAGCTGACAGCCAGAAAAGAAACAGGTATCTCAGTCCTGCAACCACAAGGAACTGAATTCTGCCAACAACCTGAATGAATTAGAGCCTCCAGACAAGAGGTCAGGGCAGCTGACACCTTGATTCTGCCTCATGAGACTCAGTGCAGAGAAACTAGCTAAGTCCCTTCAGACTTCTGTCCTACAAAATTATGAGATAATACATTTGTGTTGCTTTAAGCCACTAAGTTTCTGGTATTTTGTTATGGCAGCAATAGAAAACTAGTTCACTTGCATTTGGACTCATCCTAGGACTGGAACTACCTACCCATTTATCACCATTATTTTAGCAAACATGGATCGAGGAATGCATTATAGGTAAACATAAAACACATATCAGTTAAGGTAACAAGAAAGGTATTTAAAGTTGAACAAAGTGAGGACAACTGTCAAAAATGACGCTGCCGAGATTTCTAGGTTTTTCTTCAGACTCTGATCTAAATTATAATTATGAATAGGTGAAAGCTGAATTACTCTCTGGAAAAATAATAAAGAAAAGTTCTCAGCAGATTAGTCCAAAGTCATTTGTTGCACTTGAGTTAAGCTGAAGGATATAAAACGACTTCTTCCTGGTTCACTAATATATCCATATTACCTGGCACACAGTAGCTGTGCAATAAAAATCTATTAATTGGACCAATGAAAGCATATTTTTAAATGACTGAAAATAGAGAACTATTTTTATGTTTTTCATTGAACTAGTACTTCTGTAACAATGTCCGATGAAGGAATTACTCTGATTTCAAAAAATTTAAATTTGCTTTGGCTAAAGCTTATGCAGAACACTTGATTAAGGGCAAAGATTACCATGGGGAGCCACACGTCCAAGCAGTGTTTTGGGGATGGAAGAATAAGGAACGAAGATGATGCTGATGGGCTCCAGAAGAACTAAATGCATGTTGGCTGCACCCCAGCTCAGGCCAGGCATGTGGGAGAGTATGTTTCTATGGATTGGCTCATCAGGCTAATGGGCTGTTGGCACTTCTCTCCCAGGACAGTTGAAACTCCTGAGGCAGACTGAGCAGGAAGAGAGAGCTCACAGATGCCTTGTGATAAACAGGATCCTAGGCTTTTTTTGCATGAATGGCTGCATTATGTGCAGATGTTCAGTGCACTTCCACAAGCTTTTATGGATGAGTAAGTGGCATCATTATGATGTGATTTGACCAGAAATGAAGGAAGGCCCAATGCCATCTGCAAAAATCCTATCATTCTCATACAGATTGTAGAGGGATGAAGTTAACGAAACTAAAATAGTCTTCAGAAATACTGATGACTCCTGGAAAGACTATCGATTAATCTCAAAGTAAGAAATTGAATTTCTCTCTGTACCATGCTAGCTTTAAAAATCTTTCACTTCTGCCATTCTGAGGGGTGTCTTTTCGTCTTGTTTATGGTTTCCTTTGCTGTGCAAAAGCTTTTAAGTTTCATTAAATCCCAAACGAAGCAAATGACAAAGGATTAATCTCCAAAATATACAAGCAGCTCATGCAGCTCAATATCAAAAAAACAAACAACCCAATCCAAAAATAGGCAGAAGACCTAAATAGACATTTCTCCAAAGAAGATATACAGATTGCCAACAAACACGTGAAAGGATGCTCAACATCACTAATCATTAGAGAAATGCAAATCAAAACTACAATGAGGTATCACATCACACCAGTCAGAATGGCCATCATCAAAAAATCTACAAACAATAAATGCTGGAGAGGGTGTGGAGAAAAGGGAACCTTCTTGCACTGTTGGTGGGAATGTAAATTGATACAGCCACTATGGAGAACAGTATGGAAATTCCTTAAAAAACTAAAAATAGAACTACCATATGACCCAGCAATCCCACTATTGGGCATATACCCTGAGAAAACCATAATTCAAAAAGAGCCATGTACTACAATGTTCATTGCAGCTCTATTTACAGTAGCCAGGACATGGAAGCAACCTAAATGTCCATCAACAGATGAATGGATAAAGAAGATGTGGCACATATATACAATGGAATATTACTCAGCCATAAAAAAAACAAAATTGAGTTATTTGTAGTGAGGTGGATGGACCTAGAGTCTGTCATACAGAGTGAAGTAAGTCAGAAAGAGAAAAACAAATACCGTATGCTAACACATATACATGGAATCTGAAAAAGAAAATGGTTCTGATGAACCTAGGGGCAGGACAGGAATAAAGACGCACATGTAGAGAATGGACTTGAGGACATGGGGAGGGGGAAGGGTAAGCTGGGATGAAGTGAGAGAGTAGCATTGACATATATACACTACCAAATGTAAAACAGATAGCTAGTGGGAAGCAGCTGCAAAGCACAAGGAGATCGGCTCGGTGCTTTGTGACCACCTAGAGGGGTGGGATAGGGAGGGTGGGAGGGAAATGCAAGAGGAAGGGGATATGGGGATATATGTATATGTATAGCTGATTCACTTTGTTATACAGCAGCAACTAACACAACAATGTAAAGCAATTATACTCCAATAAAGATGTTTAAAAAATAATAATAATACGTGACATATATGAAGAGAAAAAAAAATCTTTCACTTCTGACTGTCTCTTCATTGCATTCAAAAAACAACCTTGTGCCATTCCACTAAAAAATTGCTCTCACAGAAAAATACATGGAGCTGAATAGGAAACATTTCTAATATCTACAAAAGTCAGAAATTTCTATCAGCCAGAAAGGCATATTATGTGCAAAGTAATCAAATTTCCCAATTTGACTTCTCTGTGACCAGGGTCTTCATACCTGCCTGGCTGAGAAGACAAAAGACAGATTTTGTATTTTTCAAATGATAATTAGGGAAAGATGAGAGATAAAGAGGAACATAGACGCAAAGAAAGGGAAAAGAAAGAGGAAATGTTATGAGGAGTAGATGGGAAGTTCACACCTGCTCTAATGTACAGGAGACAATGTCAGAAGATCAAAAAGAGAATGTGAAAAGATGATCCTTTTAGTTGACTTTTTAGATCATCAAGAACTGAACACTTCAAATACAATTATATCAAATAACTGGTAAGTGGAAATAAACAATACCTTGTGTGAAAGAGAAAACATTAGTCAGAGGAGGTACAAGGAGTTAAAAAAGGAAAAAAAAGGAAAAGGAAAAACAATTTTTTAATGCCTAGAAGAAAACCTACTTGGATTTCAGATCTCAGGATGGGAAGGACTCTCTAAGTAACGAATAAATTCAAAAATATATATTGATAAAATTAGCTATATTAACTTAAATCTTTCTATATCAAATATGCCATAAACTAAAAGGCAAGAAAAACAGAGATAAATTATTTCTGACAAATATGAAAAAAGGTTTGACATCCTTAATATAGAGATAGCACTTTAAAAATTTTGATAATCATTAAAGAAAAGTTTTCAATGGACATAGGCAGAAATGAAAAATTGGCCAATAAATATATGCAAAAAGTTATTCCACTACTAATCAAATAAGTGTAAAATAAAACAAGATACTCTCTTTTCTATCAAGTGAAAAAAGTTGTTTATTATTCCTTTTTAAAATAATACTACTCTGGATTGTCAAAGGTACCAGGAGACAGACTTGCCAGCAGGCATATAAACCAGATCTAGGTTGAACACAAATAAAAATCTGAAATGGATTAAAAGACATATACAGCAGGCTGTTCACTGAACCTTATTTAAGCAACCTTATAAAACCAGAAACAATCAGAGGCTGCTTAAATATAGCCATGACTCAGACACTGAAAGTGTCTTCAAAGATTTCTTAATGGCATGAGAATATCTTCATGATATGGTGAGCGAAAAATCAAGATTAAAAAACTACATGTTCAGTATCCAAATTTAATTATAAAATTTGCTTTTATCTGTATAAGAAAACTCTAGAAGAATATACACCAAAAGAGGAAGAATGATTGTCTCTGGGTTGTAGGAGAGAGAGGTAGCACTGGGTCACGCAGCAGGTGGCTAAGACACCAGCAGAGCAGAAGTAATAAAAAAGTATTTTTTCTGAAAGAACTTCATGATTAAATAAGAAAAAGCAGTGCATTAGTCATCATGCAAAAAATCATAACACAGTTGGACTTCTTTACATTTATTGCACAGTTTAGTATTGTTTTTATTTTGAAATACAAATGTGGGTTAAGGGCGCTGTATTTTTCTATTCTTTGCTTAATGCCTTTAAATGTCTTGATCTGGTCCTAGCTACAAATTATTTTTATTTTTTTCTTTATATTTTCTGACATTTTCAAGAATTTCAGCAATTAGAATGTCCACTCAATTTTCTAATCAGAAAAAAGTTAAGAGTCACCAAACCATTCACTTAATAAATTTATACCTATTTTTGATATTTGGGAGACAATATCATTAATCCCCACAAGCTGGCCAAATCACACCAAGTCCTGGTTTTTTATGAAGACATACAGCAGAAACAGCAGCAGACTGGGTGGATGGGACCACACCTCAACTGCAGCTGATACAGAGACACCAGCTACCCGAGCCTGATGTGGGCCTCCTCCTACCCCTCCATGCAACCGCTCTTCTATTAATATCACAGATTTCTAACACTTCATGGAAATCAAGAACAGATGTTAAAAGCACGAAAGCCATCTCTTCATCTTGTTTTATATGCCTAGCAGGGCTCAGCACACAGTAGGCACTTGCAAACAAGGTCATTTCAAGAACCAGTAAGCTGGTGTGCCTGCAGTCACTCTGCAAACTGCAAACTGCGGATGTGAACGCAACTAATAATTGATGAGTTCCTTGAGTTGCACTATTTCATACAACATAATGCCCTGTTTCTTTTGCGAACTTGAAAATTACTGAGCTAATATACTTCTTCAGTTATCTAACAGTTATCTAGTGACTTTTTTTAAGGCACCATTCCTTCATTATGCTACTGGGTTGAATAGTTTCCCATTTAGAGTGCTCATTGCAGAATGCGAGCATAAGGAATTCATTTTTTCTATATTACATAATTTCCTTTGAAATGTGGTTAAAATTGTATGGCTGTTCGCATAACTGATGCCATCTTGGGCCCCTACAGTTCCTCTGTCCTTTGGCTGACCCTACCCAGGACTGTACTGTGTGGTAAATCACTTCTCTGTCATCAGGGGCTTTGTAGTTAATAGATATTTTTAATAATCATCAGGACCAGGTGGCTTCTATGCTCTGTTAGTCCCAAAACAATGAAGAAGACAGTATTCACAGTGCCCACAGACTAGGTACCCATTCATAAATCTTGACTTAGGAATGCACATCCTGTTTCTTAGCACGAACCCCTACATCCAGGGTTAACTATAAAATTGTCCCAGTGGCCCCTCAGCGGTGCAGAGTGCAGCCACGAATGCTTCTGGATGGTTATCCACCAGATCCCAAACCCACCCTGTGAGTAAATCACCCTATAATAAATTGATCCACTGATTATATGCAGCTGCTTGCCTCATTTTTCGATCTCAAGATACCTTCTCAGTTAGGTGGGCACTTTTCATTCCCTCCATCCTCCAACAAAAATGAATACATTTCTTAAATTATTTTAAATTATCTTTTCACATAGACATAATTTCTGATTCTGGGCATAGCTACATCACAGAATAAGTAACAGTTTTCTCAACACAGACAAATCTAATGAAAACTAAAGAGTTTAGGAAAAAATAATTACAGTAATATAAATTATCATAATGTTCGAAATTAAACACTGACATCTACACACCATTTTCTTAAAAATCTCTGAGATGCTTATTTAAAATGCAGGTTTCTAGACCTTGTCCAGGACCCCTGAATCAGAATGTTCTAGGGTACTTATTTTTTTTAATTTTTAAAAAAATATTTGTTTCATACTGGAGTAGAGTTGATTTACAATGTTGTGTTAGTTTCAGGTGTACGGCAAAGTGATTCAGTTGTACATATACATATATCTATTCTTTTTCAGATTCTTTTCCCACATATATTATTACAGAATATTAAGTAGAGTTTCCTGTGCTATACAGTAGGTCCTTACTGATTATCTATTTCATATATAGTAGTGTATATTTGTTAATCCCAAACTCCTAATTTATCCCTCCCCTCTACCTTTCCCCTTTGGTAACCATAAGTCTACTTTCTAAGTCTGCCAGTCTGTTTCTGTTTTGTAAATAAGTTCATTTGCATCATTTTTTTAGATTCTACATATAAGTGATATCATATGATATTTGTCTTTCTCTGTCTGACTTACATCACTCAGTTGATAACCCCTAGGTCCATCCATGTTGCTGCAAATGGCACTATTTTATTCTTCTTAATGGCTGAGTAATATTCCATTGCATATATGTACCACATCTTCTTCATTCATCTGTCGATGGACATTTAGGTTGCTTCCATGTCTTGGCTATTGTAAATAGTGCTGCAATGAATGTTGGTGTATCTATTCGAATTATGGTTTTCTCCAGATATGCGCCCAAGAGTGGGATTGCTGGATAATATGGAAGCTCTATTTTTAGCTTTTTAAGAACCTCCATACTGTCCTCCATAGTAGCTGTACCAATTTACATTCCCACCAACAGTGTAGGAGGGTTCCTTTTCTCCACACCCTCTCCAGCATTTATTCTTTGTCGACGTTTTGATGATGGCCATTCTGACCAGTGTGAGGTGCTTCCTCATTGTAGTTTTGATTTGCATTTCTCCGACAATTAGTGATGTTGAGCATCTTTTCATGTGCTTTTTGGTCATCTGTATATCTTCTTTGGCGAAATGTCTATTTAGATCTTCTGCCCATTTTTGATTGGGTTGTTTTTGTTTTTGTTTTTTGATATTGAGCTGCATGAGCTGTTTTTATATTTTGAAGAGTAATCCCTTGTTGGTTGCATCATTTGCAAATATTTTCTCCCATTCTGTGAGTTCTCTTTTTGTTTTGTTTATGGTTTCCACTCTTGCCACATTTATTCAACATAGTTTTGGAAGTCCTACCCATGGCAATCAGAGAAGAAAAAGAAATAAAAGGAATCCAAATTGGAAAGGAAGTAAAACTGTCACTGTTTGCAGATGACATGATACTATACATAGAAAATTCTAAAGATGCTACCAGAAAACTACCAGAGATCATCAATGAATTCGTCAAGTTGTAGGATACAAAATTAATACACAGCAATCTGTTGCATTTCTATACAATAACAATGAAAGATCAGAAAAAGAAACTAAAGAAATAATCCCATTTACCATAGCATCAAAAAGAATAAAATACCTAGGAGTAAACCTACCCAAGGAGACAAAAGACCTGTACTCCGAAAACTATAAGATGCTGATGAAAGAAATTGAAGATGACACAAACAGATGGAAAGATATACCATGTTCTTGGATTGGAAGAATCAATATTGTCAAAATGACTATACTACCCAAGGCAACCTACAGATTCAATGCAATCCCTATCAAATTACCAATGGCATTCTTCACAGGACTAGAACAAAAAAAGTTTAATTTGTATAGAAACACAAAAGACCCCGAATAGCCAAAGCAATCTTGAGAAAGAAAAACAGAGCTGGAGGAATCAGGTTCCCTGACTTCAGACAATACTACAAAGCTACAGTAATCAAAACAGTATGGTACTGGCACAAAAACAGAAGTATAGATCAATGGAACAGGATAGAAAGCCCAGAAATGAACCCACGTACCTATGGTCACCTAATCTATGACAAAGGAGGCAAGAATATACAACAAAGAAAAGACAGTCTCTTCAGTAAATGTAGCTGGGAAAACTGGACAGCTACATGTAAAAGAATGAAATTAGAACACTCTCTAACACCATACACAAAAGTAAACTCAAAATGGATTAAAGACCTAAATTTAAGACCAGATATTATAAAACTCTTAGGGGAAAACATAGGCAGAACACACTTTGACGTAAATCACAGCAAGATCTTTTTGGATCCACCTCCTAGAGTAATGAAAATAAAAACAAAAATAAACAACCGGGACCTAATTAAACTTAAAAGCTTTTGCACAGCAAAGGAAACTATCTAGTGTATTCTACTGGAAATTTAACACTGGTTAAACCGGAGAAGACACTCCATCTGGAGGAGAGAAGGAGAAGCATATGGTGTAAACAGCATATGTGAGACTCTCTTCTAAGGCTACTCACACTTCCCACTGGCCTCCAGAACAAGACAGAAGTTCCTTAGTATCTATATCTGGTTAATTTCTTTAGACTCCAAAGCTCAGGATTCAGAAATCTGCACTGAAAATCATAGAAGTACAATGGGATGAAGAATCTCACCTGCTGGCTTTTTGTTTGTTTTTTTTTAATAATCCAAGTGCCCTTAAAATGGAAGCTATTCGCTTAACCACTTTTAACCAAAGGAAATGAGAAATGCCAACTGCCAGTCTGAATCAGGTATTCAGTCAGAAAGTACATTCTGAATTTAAGTGCTTTGCTGTCACGATAATAGGCTAAATTGGACTCAACTCTGCTACCAAAACCAAAACAAACAAACGAAAAACAAGTTAAACAAAACAGCTTGCAAAATAGAAAAACCATTGTTGTTTGTCAGTCCGAATGAAGTTAATGTTTCTACGAATGCTTTGCAAGAAAATCAAGTTAGGGGCTTTGTTCTAGTAATCCTCACTGTTTTTTCCTTTTCATGAAGCAAAGCTCTATTAGTGCTGTTAATATTTATCACTTTACTTCATTCTACCTGTGAACCAGAGCTACAAATTTGTATCCATATACACTGAAGAAATGAAATAAAGCCAACACTAAGTTTAGTGATTGGTCCCGATTTTAGTATACTTAACTTTAAGAACCATACTTATAGGTTTAAATTTTTTATTAATAAAAAAGAAATTATTTATATGGTCCAAAATTGCAATCCAAGTTCCATTTTTCAAACCTCTTCAGTAAATCAAAAGGGCTTCAGAATGTCCCACAATTAAATACCTGAGATAAAATATCCTCAAAATAAAAACTGCAAGTGAAAATCAGACCAAAATTTACTTTGAGCGGGAGGCCTTTTTCTCCTAGACATGCTACTTTACATGCAGAAGAATTCCAAACAATCTGACAGACTACAAGTGGGAAGCATGTCCCCTACCACTGACAGTCTTTCAGAAAGCACAGTGCAGAGTCTGAGAGTAAGAGAAGGTCTCCCATTTGGGGACAGAAAAAGGAATAAAATGTGTTCAGCTAAAAATGGTACAAGGATGCAGTTCCTGTAACTGCTGGGTCTTAGAGACAGAGACCTGTCATGCACCACAGTGCAATGCTGGAGGTACTGGGGTTGGGGAGTGGGTGGAGGGTGAGGGTCCCTGAGTTCAGTGACCCTTACAGAGATGACCTATAAGGGGTCACTGGCCATGAATCATCTGGAACTTGAGTCCATGTCGGTTCCCGGGGTATAAAGAACTTCCTC
Source organism: Balaenoptera acutorostrata (assembly GCF_949987535.1). Taxonomy (NCBI): domain Eukaryota; kingdom Metazoa; phylum Chordata; class Mammalia; order Artiodactyla; family Balaenopteridae; genus Balaenoptera; species Balaenoptera acutorostrata. The sequence goes on from NC_080077.1 coordinate 43,891,218, forward strand.
TCTACCCATTTTCCCATTTTGCTGTAGAGATTTCTAAGTGTACAGTTCAGTGACATTAAGTACACTCACAATGTTGTGCAACTATCACCACTATCTGAACTTTTTCATCATCCCAAAGTGAAACTCTACCCATTAAATAATAACTCCCCATTTCCTCCTCCTCTCAGCCCTAAGTCAGACATTGATAATAAATATTAAGAAACCAACATTATGAAGCTATAACATTTATCTTCTTCAATGGAAACCTTTTGTGTTGGCACATTACTCAGTACCATAAAAGAAGTCAAACAGAGTTTATGGGGAGGTTGGTCAATATTAATAATAGGCACATCTATCTCTGATATTCAAATATCATCACTGAAACAACTTTCGCACTGCGGGCTTCTCTCCAAAGAAGCATCATCTCGGTTGAGGCGTTGGGGCTTGGAATTCAGTTTGTTTAACTCTTCACAGACACAAATAGAGCCAGGAGATTTGAGAATTTCACTATATTCTATAGGTTTCCCTTTGGTCTTCTCTTAAGACAGGTCTTCTATGGCTCAGAGAAATCCTTACATTTCTGACTTGAACTAAAGTAAGAAATACAGAGAGGATTATTACATTATATCATTCTAGATGGGCTTGCTGCTCTAGGATAGATGTGAACTGACTATGATCAAAAAATTCACCATCTTGCCTCCCACCTGGGGATAAAATAATATTGTAGCACTGAGGGATTCACACACGAGATACTCATTGTCCTACACTGTGTTCATTCACTTAATAAACACTGGTGGGGTACCTGCTGTGCCTTACACCTTGTTAGGGTCTGGGAACTAAGCAGTGATCAAGCCCACGTGATCCCTGGCTTCATGGAGCTGTCGGAGAGTGATGTGTGTCCTCCTGACTGTCCTGAATGGAGGGATGGAGCCTCGCAGGGCTCTCCCCTCTGTGGAGCTGGAAATCCTGTTCATTCCTTTCTGAATGTCCTACTACTGGTGGGTTCCGACTCTGTACACCCCAAGCTTCAAGCTTCCTGAAAGAAAAGCTATTTTTTCAGCTGTAGAAAGAGTACTGCCGGGACTGAAAAAGTTATAATTTTGTATTGCCAATGAAAATTGTCAGTCATTTAAAAGGCGTAAAATAATGTGTTTTGGAGAAATGCCCTGGCATAAAATGAGTCACAAAGTTAATCTATACGTCTGGGAGAGGACAGCACTTTACTCTCCAAGGACCTTCTATCTGCAGGCACAATAATTACTGAAGTATTCATTTGTCTTTGTTCTTCCTAGATTCATCCACTCTCTCTTCTACCCTACTCCTACCGCATTTCTTTTTTTTTTTTTTTGGCTGCACCACGTGGCATGTGGGATCTTAGTTCCCCAACCAGGGATTGAAACTGTGCCCCCTGCAGTGGAAGCGTGGAGTCCTAACCACTGGACTGTCAGGGAATTCTCTTTCTTTTTTTTTTTTTTTTAATTAGTCATCAATTTTATACACATCAGGGTATACATGTCAATCCCAATCACCCAATTCAGCACACCACCATCCCCACCCCACTGTGGTTTTCCCCCATTGGTGTCCATACGTTTGTTCTCTACATCTGTGTCTCAACTTCTGCCCTGCAAACCGGTTCATCTGTACCATTTTTCTAGGTTCCACATACATGCGTTAATATATGATATTTGTTTTTCTCTTTCTGACTTACTTCACTCTGTATGACAGTCTCTAGATCCATCCACGTCTCAACAAATGACTCAATTTCGTTCCTTTTTATGGCTGAGTAATATTCCGTTGTATATATGTACCACAACTTCTTTATCCATTCGTCTGTCGATGGGCATTTAGGTTGCTTCCATGACCTGGCTATTGTAAACAGTGCTGCAATGAACATTGGGGTGCATGTGTCTTTTTGAATTACGGTTTTCTCTGGGTATATCCCCAGTAGTGGGATTGTTGGATCATACGGTAATTCTATTTTTAGTTTTTTAAGGAACCTCCATACTGTTCTCCATAGTGGCTGTATCAATTTACATTCCCACCAACAGTGCAAGAGGGTTTCCTTTTCTCCACACCCTCTCCAGCATTTGTTGTTTGTAGGTTTTCTAATGATGCCCATTCTAACCGGTGTGAAGTGATACCTCATTGTAGCTTTGATTTGCATTTCTCTAATAATTAGTGATGTTGAGCAGCTTTTCATGTGCTTCTTGGCCATCTGTATGTCTTCTTTGGAGAAATGCCTATTTAAGTCCTCTGCCCATTTTTGGATTGGGTTGTTTGTTTCTTTAATATTGAGCTGAATGAGCTGTTTATATATTTTGGAGATTAATCCTTTGTCCGTTGATTCGTTTGCAAATATTTTCTCCCATTCTGAGCCTACCCCATTTCTAAGCAAGCTTTGTGATGCCTTGCTGGAAGACTGGAAAGTGGAACAAGCTCAAATTCAAATGCTGTGGTAAAACCCTAAATCCATGCAGAGATTGGGCTGGGTGTCCTGGATTGGGCTGGAAGAGAGAGAGCCTGAACATCTCCTGCTTATGCAGAAAATTCAAAAGAATCTACTTAGAAACAGAATTAACGAGTGAATGTATCAAAGTCACTACAGGTACACAGAAATACAAAATAATGAGTTTTATTTCTATACTGGTAGCAGACAAAAAATAAAGTTTAACAAAAATACTGTTTATAATAAAATTAAAACCCGTTATATACCCTAGAATAAATCTAATGAAAGATGTCTAAGACCTTACTGCTGAAAACTATATACCTTTATTGAAAGCCTTTTTAAAAGATCTAAATACCTTGTTCATGGATTGGAAGACTCAATGTTATAAAGACATGAAGTTCTTATGAAATTGAATTACAGATTCAAAGCAATCCCAATCAAAATCCCACTAGAATTCTTGGTAGAAACTGAAAGGCTGATTCTAAAATTGATATGCAAATGAAGAGCCAAGGGAATCTTGATGATGCAGGAGGAGGGGGAAGGGAGGAAAGGGGAGGAGAAGGAGGAGGAGGAAGAAGAAAGCTGGAAGACTTACATTACTTGATTGCAAACTTGTTATAAAATTACCATCTTAAAACAGGATGGAATTGACACAAGCACAGACAGATGAATGGACAGGACCCAGAACCAGATTCACACGTATATAGTTCTCGGATTTTTGACAGTGGTTCCCCCACAGGACAGGGGAAAGTAAAACTGAGAAAGCAGTTAGGTGTGAGGCACAGGCTTGCTCTTTTAACACGACTTTTGTAAGGAGCCTCACTTCCTTCCCAGCAGTTCATCTGAATGACCTTCCTCTGTGCTCCTTAGTATTCTGTGCATTTTAAAATCAATATACCTATCTAACTGTGGGAATCAATTCTTTACGGTCTGTATCTCCAGCACCCAACATGTTGCCTGGCACATAATAGGTAAGAAACTGAACTCAGCATAAGAGGTCCAACACAAGCTGCTGGAAATCATCTCCAATAGTAGGAGCTGCCATTGCTGTCAAGAACAAAAGCTCTTTAGAGCTGCTGGAAAGAAATGGCACCTCAGAAATATTTGAACCTTTCTGTCATCTATAACAAATGGGGTAAATATAGAGATTCATCATCTTGCAAAACTCTCCAGGGTGAAGGGATAGACTAAAGATTTCCAACTAGTGAAGGTGGAAAATCAAACATGCTATGCAGAGTGGGGTCAGCCATGCAGAGGTAAATTGCCCTCAGAAGCCAGTGGTAGATGTGATCAGGAACGGAGCTTGGACCTAAGCCAATGGGTGAGCTTTCCCAACATTCAGCCACAAGCATCCCAATAACCCCAAGGGACTCAAGCACGTGTAGAAAAAAACAGAACATACAAAAACATATACACACATAATCTCAGCAAGTTTTCCTGAGTTAAGCAAGAAAAAGCAAAGCTAATAAAAAAGTAGTCCATTCATTTTTGGTCTGACGTGGGCAATGAGGATAGGTAGTAGATACATTTCTGAGACTCTGCCCACCCTGCCACTTTGTTTTCCTGAAATTTTTCCTTAACCCAAGACACTAATGGCCACGTTTAAACTATGGGACCTATATCCCCGGCCACAGCTAATTGGCCCCAAATCCAAGGTAAGCCAAACAGACTGTCTCCCAGAAATTGGGAACTGAGACATTGATTAGTCTCTGGTGAGTTGTGAGAAGGTCATGTTCCAAAATGTAAATGGAGAAGCATAAAAGACTGGTCTGCAGGAAGAAAAGCCTAAAGCAGACACTAGGAAGAATCAGAATCAAGAGACCATATGGCCTGACCCAGTGAGAAAGAGACTGAAACATAGCTGCTTACCTTTGAACCCTGCCTAGTTCTCCGTGATGCCCCATCACACCAACTGACTTTGGATTCCATGAGATACCCCTAGATCACTTCTATGTTTACAATTTCCCCCTTTCACTCAAGCTAATGATACTGTCTGCAACTGCACCCAACGAACAAAGGAGGCCTAACTTTATGTCAGATACCCAAATTAAGTGCAGGCATATTTACTTTAGTTTTTCTACAAATATAAAGGTACCTTAAGAGAAAAAAATTGAAGTAGTTTTATGAACCATTTTCATTCTTCACTAATTGAAAGGCTTGAAAGTCAAAAGGAAATGAGTAAATGGATAGAGGTACTACTCAGTTTCTTTGAAGATATTTCAACAATAGACAGCGCATGTGGCTTAAAAGTATGTATATAGAGATATTTATACCACTCAACTACAGGTATTCAATGGCCTCAGATGCTCCTTTGTGCTGTCTAATGAACATCTTGAGATATTCCAATTTGAAATGTATAACATAACAACTTTTTAACTGTTGCATTTTACAGCAACTACTCATCTCTGCTGTTGTAGCACAAAAGCAGCCTTAGACAATATGTAAATAAATGGTCATGGCTGTCCTCCAAAACTTTATCTCTAGACACTAAAATCTGAATTTCATGTAATTTTCACATGTCATGAAATATTATTATTTCGATTTTTTCAACCACTTAAAAATGCAAAAACGAGTCTTAGCTTGTATTCAAGAATAGGCAGCAAGCCTGCCCCACAGCAAACGCTGAAAAATATTATGATCACTGCCAATAACAATAACTGAAAATAGAAGAAGGATTGTGTTACTGTCAAATAGATAAAGAGATATTTTTTGAGTAAATGTGTTACTTTTTCCTACAGTTTAAACTGCAATTGGAGGGCAGATTATAACAGGAATTTCTGGATGGATGCCCATGAGATGATAGAATATATCTCTCAAAGAGTTCAAGAAGGAGCGGAGGAGCCCAATCTTCCCACTAGAACTTCCAATTTGGTCTAATTTTATATGGCAACCTAGACATGGCACTTAAATGGCCCTACATAGCTAATATTCAAAAATATCAGACCAGTCACAACAGAAACAAGGTATCAATATGGATTTTAATTAAATAGAGAGAGAAATGACCAATTCAGTTTCACTTTCTCATTTATACAATAAGTGGGTTTTACTACTTTATCTTTAAAGACCTTTCTAGTTCACCAGTAGGGTCAGAATGAGGATAGTTTTGCGGGCCAGACAGAAGTTGCTTGCCTGTCTAAAAGCACAGCATGGATTCATAACTGCTTCTGAATTTTCTAGGGCAGGTGAACCCAGTAACCCATTGGGACTTGAGGGAATCCACTTTAAAAAGAGCTTTCCCAGGTTGGGCGAGAATAAGCAATTAAGAACGGACAGTTCTTCATCCATAAAAGAGTTCACCAGCCATCTGTGCAAAGGCATGTGCTTGGGGGTGGTTTTCAAGTCCTTAAGCTCATCTACTACCACTCCAATGCTGACTCTCCTTTGAGACCGAGAAAATACAAGTTTGCTGACAGAAGTGCAGTAAGGAGCAAATTTACATTTTTCTCTTCTTCTAAACTAAGTGTCCCAGTCCAAGTCTCTCCAGTTTAATGAAAAGAATCAAGAAGGGTAGATAGATGGAGAAGCATGCAAAATTTAAATGCCACCACCTCGATAAGGTGTTAGGGGGTAAGACTGGATAATTAAAATCATATAGTTGAGAACCTGAAGATGTAGAAAAGTTAGTGAATGTATTTGTAGTGTGTCTCCCAGGTAATATCTCAAAGTCAGAAAGGCTACTTTGCTGTTTTTTTTTAAAGGAGTGATGATATACAGAAAACTTGAAGGAAAACAAATGCATCGGTTTTTGTTTCAGCTCCATGTTCATTCTCTTTGAACAGAAGTACCCCAAGCACTAGACCATGTCTTGATCGCTTTCCCTTCTGAGAAGTTCTTGTTGATAATGTTCATACAGTTCTGCCAGCTGGAAGCGCCTTCCATTCAGGGAGGACCCTATTCTCAAGTCAGCTGCTCAGAGGTTCCCTTTGGCCATACGTACGTGAATTCTGTTCCAATTAAATGTCAATTCATCATCCCACATTATTCAGCACAGCTAATGTTTTGGCTGCCGTTGTCAGGGAAAATGGAAATAGTTTCTGCCCTTCTGATTTTCATAATGTTTTATGTGTAAGGAAATAGAGAGTGAGGGCCAGAAGGAAAGAACCTGCCGTTCTCTGAAATCATAGGTGGTTTTATTTCTTGAAGATGAAGGTTTCACTGCTAATCCAGATCCTCATGAAATATTGACTTCTTGGTCTCCTCTCCTATATTTTGCATTTCAGTAGCTTTCAAAGATACTCACTGCCATCTCAGAAGGGAAAGCTAACAAGAAATATACGTCAGACACACACAGAGTCAAGTTAGAGTGAAAATAACTTCCTTTCCTATAACTGATTTTTAAGAGACAGAGCACATCATTGTGAAAAGAAGTCAGAAAAGGCTAATTCATTTAGAAAGAAAAACAGAAATCTTAAATAAATATATATTTAAATATAAGTTTGACAGAATAGATTTAGGGATTGTAATAGAGCACAGGTTAAGTATGATATTTTGTTATATCCTTAAAAGAATAAGCATAGAGCTGCGATCCTGAAAAGTGCAGATACTTCAGTGCATAGCTTGTCAGACACACATCAGTATCCTTTACACCCATCAGGTCACAGAGTTACCAGAGCTCTCCCTACCCTAAAATGATCTCTTCGCAAAAAAGACGAAACAAAAAAAGCAAAGTAAAGACAATACTGACAACTACTCTACAGGCTGGAGCTAGAAGAGAATAGTGTAAGTAGTGGTGTGAATACACAAACATTTATTCAACCACTGTCATATCCTTGAGCAGAGGTTAGAAAATTTAGAGCTTAAAGTAGACTATAAAAACAAACACAACCGTTTACCATAATCCACTTCATGTGGCCTATTTTCCTTTTCATCACTGCTAAGAAAAGCCAGTAGGCCACACGGCTCAGCACCCCTACATACACCTAGAAGCCCTCTGGTGACACCTGGGAATGGACAAGCTAGAGGCATCTAAATGTTTAATGCTAATGTTCCAATAAGAACAATGAGGCTGATGAGTTTCCTCATGACTTTTGACTCTAGCTGTCAACTCTCAGCCCTCCCTCACGTTCCCCTTCATGCTCCATCACCATCCCAGACGGAAGCCCCTTCAGTCTGCCTCCCTGTAGTCTTTCTCTTACTCCCCCACCTTAAATGTTCAAAAGATTCTGCTCTCAGGCTTACACATTTCATTTTCCCTGGGTGAGCTCTTCCAGGAGCACAGTTTTAACTGGCACCTATGTTTGTGTAATGACCACATCTGTGTCTGTACCATCATCTCTCTCCTGCACTGCAGGTGGGTATTTCTAATATCTTTATCTAGATTTTCCACCTCTAACCCAATACAGCCAAAATATAATTAATACACTTCTTCCCCCCTCTCCCAAACCTTCTCAACCTTGGTTTCCTATATTACTTAATAGCAACTCAAAACACCTGGTTACATTGGAACAGGGGCCCTTCTTCTGCTCCTCTACAACGAAAGCTGTCTAGAACTCACCTCTTCCTCTCCTTTTCCACTGCCTCCGCCTCTACTGCATGATTTTATCATAGCCATAACTGGTCTTCCTACTTTCCGAGCTTTCTTTCTAAAATTCAGAATTGATGATATCACTTTATTGCTTAAAATCATCCAGGCTTCCCTGTTGCTGCAGGATAACTCAACACCTCTCCCATCCCTGTGTCTTCATTCATATCCCTCCCATTACCTGAATGGTCTCTAGGACAACTGTTGAACTCCTCCATTTCTCTCAGGTTTTCTCCTGGTCTCTAAGCATCATTGATTGATTTCTCTTACACAGACTGTCCAGATACTCTGTAAATATGTCTAGCCAGTCCTCACTACAAGATACTCTTACTACATTTTCCACGTATATCTCTTTTTTAAACCTTGAGCTCCCTAAACCTGGAGGGACAACCACCAACACAGTGCTTTGCAGCCGGGGTCCTCAACAATTGTCTGATAAGTAAATGAATGAAAACGGAAACTCCTTTCTGTTCCACTTTTGCTTTTTCCTGAATCTCATTTGTGATATTTCTAGAAAATGTTAATATCCTCCACTGAGATGTATAACTGTTGAATTAGACACCTCAACAAATACAACATTAGAACCGGATGTTCAACCTAATTCTTGTAATTCTACAAGGTCATTAAGGTCTCATGAAATGGGAATAATTAGGCTCTTCCCAAGGGTATTCAAAGGTGTCAGGAGTAGCTGCCATCCCCATATTTCTTTCATGATGTACCTCCAAGAATCCCAGACTTTGTAGGGGGCTTGAAAGTCACCTAGCCCATCTGATCATTTGCACCTTGGTGGAGAGGTTTAGTCATGTAGGTTTCTGAAGCTTCCGTAACACGTTGTTTCACAATCAACAGAGATGTCGAGAGTGCATGGTAAACAGACACTGCCTTGCCGCTGCAATCAAACAGCTGAGGCTTTGGACAACCATGCAGGGCAACTGGCCCCGCAGCTGTCACACACACGCACAAGGGAAAGCCATCCGGGGAGTGCAAAAGAATCTGAAGCCCCAATCTCAGCATAGGGGTAGAAGGAATTTCATAACGGTGCTAACAGCAACTTGTTACCACTGTAAAGGGAAAAAACATCCTGATAAGTAATTTTTACTGGCAGAGCATACATCAAACATTCCTGCCAAGATGTACGAAAAGCCCCGTGTGCCATCACTCTGGGATACAAAAGGCTCCAGTATTGGAAACTGCATCAGCTGGATCTATTGGACACAAGTTAAAGGACCGCAATAATGATGATCACGCAGCACATCCTAGAGGAAAAAAACCTGGATTTTCTTCGGTTCTGTTACCACGCAACCTCTTACACGACCTTGGGCTAAGAGCCTAAGAGAAGAAAAGAAATAATAATAGAATGTTAATGCCTCTGCGCTTCAGAAAGAGTGATTTAAGCAAGTTTCTCCTTTTGATGTAAAGGCAGGGCACAGCAGGATTGGGAACACACCAGTGTGCTGATTGCTAGAGAACAAGCTGCGTTAGTGAAAGAAAAAGAACTATTAATACTTTCCAGATGCGAGTAAGGTGAAATGAAAGCATCTGAAATCTACTTCTGTTAGAAAAGGGGAAAACACTGTGAGGCAAAACCAGTCCTTAAGCTCCAAAATTATTATTATAAACAATTATTTTTAAAAAGAATTACTTTTTAAAAAGAATTATTATAAAAAAGAATAATTTTGGAGTATTAGTATGTCTCAAATATTGCATGGGACATATTTATACAGAAAATTATTCTTTGTTTATTTGAAATTCAAATTTAACAGGGCATCTTGTATTTTTATTTGCTAAATCTGGCAACCCTAAATGAGGGAAATGAGGTCTTAATGGGAAATGGGGCCTTAAATGAGAGAATGATAATTGACAACCTGATTCATAACATCCTAATGAAGTGGGTTTCTTAGCACAGAGAACAGTATTAAGCTGTCATAGGAGAGGAACCCTGTTAAAGGTATGGAATCTGGCAGGAAAGAACCACGGGTTTTAGCCAAGGAAAGATGACCTAGGACTGAACCAAGCTGGGAGCCAGAGGAAAGGGCCTGGGAACAAAATATTGTGGAAGGAAAAGAAGTAAGATTTTTGCCATAAGCAAGTATGTCCCGTAGATAAAAGACACGAAGGCTACGTAGATCGTTGTTCACTGTGATAATGATGGAAGGGGACAATGAACCCTGCCTGAAGAGAAAGGCTAAGTGACAAGGTAAGGCAGACCTGGACTTGTGGCAGACCCCACAGCATCTGGTCATCTGGCAAGAGTGATTGTCTTGGCAAACTGGAGCAAGAGAGAGACAGAGAGAAAGAAAGAGACTCTTTTTCCACAGGAACATTCTCTGGAAGTGGAGCCAAAGAGGAAACAGGCCCTTATTTCTGCTATCTGGTATTTCTAAAGCACAAAAAAATGAGGCGCCTCTTTAGTGCTTTGGAGAAGATGGGCCCAACAGAAAAGGAAATCAAGTTCAGTCTAGATAAACGCACCTAAAGAGATAAGACAAATAATTTATTCTGAAAAAATAAAAATTCTAAGTCATTCAGTTACTCACTCACTCAACAAACACCTCTGAGCACTTACTATGTTCCAGGCACCGTGCATCAGAGAACAAACAAACAAAAACAGCTTACAGTCAAGTAACTCACTGGAGCTACTGGTGACTCAGGCATCTTTAGAAAACATAACCAACACTTCACAAATAAGTCGTGAAATTTAAAAGTGCCTTGAGGTGCAATCATCCTCATATAATTCTAGAGAAATAGAAAAGACTGTAATAAATGCTTGTATTAGCCTACCAGAAGAAGCTTTGATGCAATATGGAGCAAAATCTTCCTAAAATCCAAGCAAAATTCTAATCTACTCCCAAATTAACATAACGATAAATTAGGGCTTTTTTTCCCTCAATATTTATTATATCAAATGAAAATGAATTTATACTCCAGGAAACAGAATAAACTCCTGAAAATCTTTTGCTAAATGAAGCTAAAATTTAAGCCACAGCCTCTAAAAACCTTTTCCTATCATAAAAATATTTCAATAAAGAATTATCTAAATATTCTATGCATTAAAAGAAAAACCAATGACAGAAACTACACAGGTATGCAATAGATTTAAACACATAAAAACTGAAAACTGTTCAAATATTTTTCTTAAAATCACAAGCAATTAAATGGTGAAGTACAAACTGGGGAATACTCCAAATATAGCAGATGAATATATATTACCCTTACACTATTAAGAGCTCATTTGAAAAGATAAGAAAATCATCCACACCAGGTAGAAAAATGGACAAAAGCCATGAAAAGATAATTCACAGGAAAAAACAAAAATGGCTAATGGATATAGAAAATAGTTAACTTCTCTAGCAATCAAGTAAGTCCTAATTACATCAATCACCTATCAAATTAGCTATTTTTTCAATTAAAATATGCAATATTAATGAGGGTATTTAGAGGGCATCAGGCACTCTCCTATTGTATAAATTGGTAAAAACTTTTCTAGAAAGTAATTTGGCAGTATACGTCAAAAGCCTTAAAAATGATCATATTCTTCCACGTAAGAATTCCACTTCTAGGAATCTGTCTTAAGAAAGCCATCAGGCGTTTTGTCAAAGATTTATGACCAAAAATATCACACTATTATTTATAGTAGATAAAAGGAAAGCATATAAATGTTCATTAATAAAAGAATAATTAAAATGGAATATTGAACAGTCAGTAAAATTGCATTTAAATAGTCTAAATGACCCTTGAAAAAAACTGATATAACATTAAGTTTTCCCAAGTAGCATACAAAACTATACTTTTATATCTAAATATAGCATAATCACAATTATATATGAAAAGCGTGGAAGAAAATATACCAATATGTCAACTGTAATTAATCGAGTTGTGGGATTATGAGTAATTATTGTTTTCTTTTAAGATTTTTTTAATATTTTCTGGGGTTTCTACAATAAATGTGTACTTCTTAGGCAAACAGGGGAAAAATAACAACTAGCTTTACCTAAAAAGCTTTGATTTAAAATAACAAGGGAAACATAAATATGGATTAACCTAAGAATATGCACAAGGCTTAGACTCATATATCTTGGTATTTAAATACTTGGCATTTATAGATTTATATTTATAGATGTCCTCATGTCCTACAACTCTTTATTATCATCTCAACAGTACAATAAAAATGAACAAGAATTAAGTCGAACAAAAAACAAATAAAACATTTATTTCCCAAATTAATTTTCCCCTCAAAACTGAGTTTTTCACATATCTAACAAGTATGCAATATGTTCTGTTTTTTTACAACCTAAGGTTTGTAAAATTTGAGATTATTCGCTAAAAGAAAAAGAATCCAAGTCGTACTTTTCTTGTGGCCAAGGTGTCTCCAGTTTGAGTAAATTTATTCTTTTGCCACTTCAGGCATGAATATGAATCAGCGCCCTCTTGTGAGCAAGGGATGAAATTTTTACAAAATATTTAGAGCTGAAAGAGACTGTTGTGTATTACCCACCATGGGAGAAAACACACAACTGTGCTCACTAGACAGAGACCATTCTCCTTGAAGCAAAATCATCCCAGAATTCCTGATTATTTAGGTTTGCAACATACAGTGCATTTGTATAGGAAAGTACCTGACATTAAATAGAGAGCTAGCTTGTCTTAAAATTCGTGAGAGGCAACTTAAATGTTCTCTTGTACTATCGCCACTGCTTGTTAGGGTTATCACAGTGGAGGGGGTGAGAATCTCCTCTGGGGCAAATACTCTCTACTGTGCTCACATGTAAGGGTCAGAATGTCCCAAAATGGAGTCAAGCTTTTCTGACATGAGAGAAGATGAGATAGTCACTTTTGTAAATTCTTAATGTAAAGAGGCATAAATCATTACTTTAAAAATAAACATGATAAAAACAACTTGGTAGGCTGAGAATAAAATCAAATTAAGAGATCATTTAGAATAGAGACTACGACATCTTCAGCACAGTACAGAGTATATGTAGGACAGAATAAATTTCCCTTTACATTGAAATGGTACCATCAACCAAAAAAAGAGAATCACATTTCCTATCCCTCTAATCTAGGGATTATTTATTGCACCTTGCTATGATACTATCACATCTGACCAACAGGCTGAGATATGCAATTAACCTAACACACCAAAGTGGGAAGCTCATATTAAAATGAAAAGAATTTCTCAAGACTCTAGATCCTAAATCTGTAATTCAACAACACTTGAAGACTTTTCCTGGGATGCTGCCTGCTGCTCCCAGGTCAAAGCTTAATTGGCATTTGCAGTTAGAGGACTTTAAATTTGAGAAAGGCATTTATAATGCAGTTGACTCTAATCAAATTTTCTTTTTGTCTCAAGTAACCTTATCAAAAATATTTTTCTAGCTATTTAATGTTCTCATTTATTTTGAGGATGGACATTATCACTGAAGGGTGTGTGAATGACATCGGAAAATCATTTTTGTCAACTTTCTTCTATACATCAAGGGAAGGAAGGAAATATTTCCAAGTGTTGAGCTCATTACTGCTGACAAAGAACTGCAAACTCTGAGGTTGTGGATTCCTAAAGGACTTGGTTTGGATCAGTGGCCCTCAAAGTATGGTCTGAGGGCTTCAGGAGTCCCTGTGATCCTTACAGGAGGTCCACACAGTCAAAACTATTTTGATAATCGCACTAAAATGTTATTTGCCTTTTTCATTCTCATTCTCTTACAAATTTTGTAACAGATGATGTAGAAGCAGATGTGAATCCACCTGTCTTCTATGAAGCCAGACATTAAAGGGATTTGCAAAAATGTAAAACAATGCCGCTCTACTCACTGAATTTTTTTTTTTTTTTTGCTTTGGAAAATTAGTTATTTTCCATAAAAATGTTATTTATGCTAACCCACAATAGGTTTATTTTTGTTATTTTGGACAATACATAAATACTTTTAAATTTCTCGGTTTTAACTTCTACTATGGTAAATATGAATTGATATAATCCACATAAGTAAAAGCCCTTCGGGCCCTCAATAATTTTAAAGCGTGTAAATGGGTCCTAGACCAAAATTCTTATGAACAGCTGTCAGAGACTTCTATTTTGCCTCAATTTAAAAGTTATATTAATGTTGAACTCCGAGGCTCCAGAAGATCTTTCTGGATTTTCACAATCAAAGCAACCTTCTGCTTTGCCTCAGAGTTTGACTTTATACTACTCAGAATCCAAATTAAATTCCACTTAAGTACAGAACTAACTAGTAAGGAATTTTCAAATATCACTCATGTACCCATTCAGTAAAAATTTACTGAGTACCTATCATATATAAATACAACTATGCTTGATAAATTGCTAGTTTGGGAAAATAAAATGGTATCTCAGCCTGAACAAAAAAATCTGCGGCCGCCTCTAAAGAATAAGACCTAACATTTATTAAATACATACTATGGGCTAGATACTATTCTAAGTGCTTATTGGCATAACTAATTTACTCCTAGAAAGAATTCTATGTATTATTTTATTATTATTCCTTTTTTATAGATCAGGAAGCTGAGACACAGAATGATTAAGCAATTTGTCTAAAGTTGAAAGTCTGGTAAGTGGCATACCCAGGATTTAAACTAGCAGAATCTCTGCACAAAACCTCCACAGTGTACCTGGCACCATCCAACAGAGTCTTGGAGCTGGATATTGGGACTAAGCTGCACGTGACTTAGAGCAAAGCCCAAAGCAGCATTCAGATTTGCTGGAGTTACTTTATCTCGGCAGAGCTGGAAGAAACCATCACTTCAAGTTTACCACTTATTCCTGGATTCTTTAGATTAGACTAAGAAATTAGACTGACTGGAACTTTGGGTCATGCTTAACTTTTTCACAGCCATAAAAGTTGTGAAGAAGTGGCCCTAATATACCAATAATCCTAAACTGTAGTTTCTGTAAAGCAGTCTTGACCTTGAAATGGGGAGTGAGGCCCAGAAAGTATACTGTCAGCAAACCAGCTCCCAGTAAAATAATCTGCACACATTCAGTGACATCCATTTTCCGATAAATAAATACGTAAATCAATCAATCTAATAAGATGTTAGGGACTGAATTGTGTCCCCCTGAAAATTTCATAAGTTGAAGTCCAAACCCTCAGGACACCTCAGAATGTGACTGTATTTGAAGACAGGGCTTTTAAAGAGCTAAGGATAAATGAGATCACAGGGGTGGGCCCTAATCCAATGTGACCTGATAAGAAGAAAGACACCAGGGATGTTCACACACAGAGGAAAGACTATGTGAGGACATAGAGAGAAGGCAGCCTTCTGCAAGACAAGCAGACAGGCCTCAGAAGATACCAAACCTGTCAACATCTTATCTTGGATTTCCAGCCTCTAGAACTGTGAGAAAATAAACTTCTGTTGTTTAAGCCACCCAGCCTGTAGTATTTTGCTATGGCGGCCCTAGCAGACTAATATGTCAGCCTATCTCTCTCAACTTACTGCATTTTCAAAAATTCCACAGTTTTTTTTTTAACATATTTATTGAAGTATAATTGCTTTGCAATATTGTGTTAGTTTCTGCTGTATAACAAAGTGAGTCAGCTATATGTATACACATATCCCCATATCCCCTCCCTCTTGCATCTCCCTCCCACCCTCCCTATCCCACCCCTCTAGGTGGTCACAAAGCACCGAGCTGATCTCCCTGTGCTATGCAGCTGCTTCCCACTAGCTATCTATTTTACATTTGGTAGTGTATATATGTCAGTGCTACTCTCTCAAAAAATTCCACAGTTTTAACATCCATCATAACATTTGTAAATTCAGTAAAATGTGACCTCTCCCTGATTCCACACTAGAGATCTAAGTGTAGTGGCTTTGCAGTGGGCCCCAGGCAGAACTGCAGGCTGTGGTCAACTTCTCTTGCCCTCAAGGAGCTGACAAAGAAAAACTGGAGGAAAAAAGACTAACCTACAGAACACTACCGAAAAAGCTTATATATAAATTCAAGGTCGTGCATATCTGTTACATTCTAGAATGCCATAAGAGGGTGGTATCGTGAGCTAAGGTACTTTATGAATGGTTGTGAAAGATGATGAGGCCATACCTGGCAGCTCAAGGAGCTGCCCTGTGCTGGGCCACTGGGAGTAGTTTTTACCATCTTCACCGTCAGGAGAGAGAGTTCCTTAGAGACAGGACATGATAGGTCCACTCAGCAAACCATGTGTTCAACTTCACACATTGCAACTAGCAGAATCACCAGCAGGACAGAAGACATTGTCCAATACACTGACCTGTTCAATCCACTGATTACGATAACTTCAACATCAAACAGTAAAGCAGAAGTCACAAAGTCACAAAGTTCAGACAAAAATCGCTAAAGATTTATGAACAACCTATTAATGAAAAATGTTGTCCTTACAAGTTAAAAAAAAAAAGAAACCAATCTGAACCAGTGAAGTCTGACTAGCCACTGAACGGTTAGAATACCAATTAGCTCAACTTCTCTAGGAAGCCTATTTAGCAACATGTATGAAAACCCCTAAAATTGTCTCTTTTTGCAGGAGTTACGCTTCTAGGAATTTATCTGAAGGAATGATCAGGAATGCCTAGAGATTGACGTACACAATATTAACAATAGTTATATTGTTATATTTTGGAAAGGAAAAAAAAATACACCAAAAAGTTAAAAATGTTTTTCTATGAGTTTTGAAATTGAACATGGTTTTATTTTTATATTTTTTGTTACATTTCAAAAGTTCAACAATAGCCATATATTACTTTTATGAATTAGCAAATTAAAGGAAAAAATTAATATTTTCGTTTTTACAAGATTAACCATGTCACTGGAGTTCTGATCACAAACTCTCTAGGGCAAAACCTCTAGGGTATCTTCATGTCTCAGTTTGTCCTTTTGGAAAATAAGGACACAAATAAAGAATATATTTTTGTTTAAACACACAAAGTTGTTTCAGCCTACAGGAGGTAATATTGAACTACATTACAGAGAAATTTATTGTGAAAATGTGGACATGTTAAAAATAAAAGTACCTGTTTCTCATTTCAGAAAGGGCCATCTCTCTGTTTGTTTCTGTCAGCTGAAATACATCCATCTGAGACTGAGATATATGAGAAAGATATTCTTGTGCTGAAATTATAAAATCACTTACAAGAAAATAAACAAAAAACATTTCCTGAGCTATGTAAGCTACCCATAAAAAAATCTCATCATTAATCCTTCTCCAGAGCAAACTGGATAGTTAGTGAACTTATACAACAGAGAGGAGAAAAAAAAAAAAAAAAAGATTAATAGACAGGCAGGAATCAGCGCTGCCAGAATAAATTGTCTATGAGCAGTTATTTCCCAACACAGTAGTTCTCAAACTTCTATGTGCATCAGAACTATCTGGAGAGTCCTCCACAAATTCAGGTCTTTGGATGTCACCATATGGAATCAGAATCTCAGGGGACCAGGAAAAATAGGTTTAGTAACTGAGATGTTTCTGATGCAGATAGACTGTGGGCCATATTGTTCAAATGCCTTTAAAATATGCAAAGGGTTGAGTATTAGATTTCTAGGTATACCATGTCAACCCAAATCTCACTAGATTTATAAAAATAAACAAAATGTACTTCATTAGTTATTTGAACCTGCAATTTTCATTAAAAAATAGTTAAAATAAAATATTGGTAGAGATTTCGCATTCCTCAAATTTTCTTTCACGGAAGTTTTCACCTCTCTCCAATTTCTTTTCTATCCCTCATTACTGCTCCCCACCATCCAAAAGAGATCTTAATGATGAAACTTCTTTCACTTGAATTTGCCTAAAATGTTATGATTCCTGATTGTACCAAATAATGTAACGTTTTTCCAGATGAAGAATGGACAAAATACACTGTTAGTGAAGCCCTAATATGGAAAGCTGTTTTCTATGAGAAAGTCAACATCAGCTAATTTGGTGAGACTTACTATTTTTACAAATTAAAATCAGGTTCTCATTTTCCTTAGGAAAATAGTGGTATGATTCAACAGAGAGATAAAAGAGTGAATGGGTCCCATCTGAAGAACACTCAGGAATGCACTCCTGTAATACTCTGAAGAAACAAGAGAGGTCCACTAGGGTGGGGAACCCAAATACAATTCATATAAACACATGATGTTGGAATAATTGCCAGAACTTATGCTAATCTCTCTTTCAGTTATTTCAGAAAAGAGATGAAAACAGGACTCTGGGAAAGTAGTTAACATTTTCATTCTTTACAACATTTCATGATTTCTCTCTCACACATAAGCACACATCCATCTATCTTTCACTAAACTAAGAATTCAAAGAACTAAAAACAAAAGATTTTTTGAAATAAAGACAAATATTTATTTCTTTATTTTGTTCACATTGAATTGAAAGGGCTCCCCTATACTACTCTTAGCTCTTTTCTTTTCATGGGCTTAAGGCAACTAACCTTTTGATACCAGCATCCACCAAGGAGCAGATTTATTGAGCTAACTTTCATTGACTCATTCATCACAGAAGATCACTTGGCTGGTCTTTCTGCTCTCAATGGCTTGTTTATTTAAATGAACATGAGTAGTTCTTAGCACTCAGAAATTGCTGAAAAGCCAACAATTAGTTTTGGAGACAAGAGTAAGCAGTAGCACAACGTGTGGATTTGTCAAGCTGAACAAACATTCTCTTGAGGTGTTAAGAGCCTGCCATAAAAGCCAAAGCAATAGTTAAGTAAATCAAAAAGTGGATGAGAACATAAGTGTCAATCGGAATAATCTACTAACTTTCATGTTACTGATAAACAATAACAGTAACATTTACAGTGATTACTTAAATTCATAAAACATTCTCTTCGGTGGAGTTTTCTGATTGCAGCCTCCTGTTTCTTCCCATAGAACATTTTATAGGAATATAGTGTAGGTTTTCTTCTATGGTCTCAAAATGGATTTTTGATATTTTCAATTTTTCCTCTGATATTGTCCATCCCTTCTTCCAGTTGTTCCCTAAGCTTCATAGTTAATTTTTCCTTTCAGGTCCTTCTGCCATGTACTCTAGTCATTTCTTATTTTGTACATTTCATGCTTTCAACTATTTGGATGAGGTAGGCAAAGTACAGTTCTCAAAAATATTCAGCAGGGCTTCCCTGGTGGCGCAGTGGTTGAGAATCTGCCTGCTAATGCAGGGGACACGGGTTCGAGCCCTGGTCTGGGAAGATCCCACATGCCACGGAGCAGCTGGGCCCGTGAGCCACAACTACTGAGCCTGCGCGTCTGGAGCCTGTGCCCCGCAACGGGAGGGGCCGCGATAGTGAAAGGCCCGCGCACCGCGATGAAGAGCGGTCCCCGCACCGCGATGAAGAGTGGCCCCCACTTGCCGTAACCAGAGAAAGCCCTCGCACGAACCGAAGACCCAACACAGCCAAAAATAAATAAATAAATAAATAAAGTAGCTATAAAAAAAAATTAAAAAAAAAAAAATATTCAGCAATAGCTATTTATAGTTCTAGTGAATAGAATTTTGAGTGGGTTTTTTCCTGTCATCTCAGAAGTAGGAGGTAAGGCCCAAAGCTGAAACAAACCAAAAAGATCAAATTTTCTAAAGCATCAGTGATACCTGGGGCCTGCAGAAACAACCCTACCTTACTGTTATGGGTTGTGTGTGTCCCCCCAAAATCCACACACTGAAGTCCTAAGTCTTAGTACCTGGGAATGTAACTGTGTTTGGAGATAGGGTCTTTAAAGAGGTAATAAATTTAAAATGAGTCATTAGGGTGAGCCCTAATCCAATATGACTGGTGTCCTCATAAGAAGAGGAAATTTGGACACAGACGTATACAGAGGGAAGATGATGGGAAGGCTCAGGGAGAAGACGGCCATCAACAAGCCAAAGAGAGAGGCTTCAGAAGAAACCAACCCTGCTGACATCTTGATCTCAGACTTCCAGCCTCCAGAACCGTGAGAGAAATTTTTGTTGTTCAAGCCACCTAACCTGTGGTACTTTGTTATGACAGCCACTGCAAACAAATAAACCCATCCACAATCTACCACCCCAGTGGGAAAGGAATAATACGGGTCCTGGGCTCTGTGGGGAGAGCAGTGTTCATGGTAGAGGACCCCATGGGGGAGGGAGGGAGGGGACCTCTCTCTCCCTAATACAAAAGTGAGGGCCTCCAGGAGATTCATGCAAAAAGACTGGGGTACATGCAGGAGGGGGAACCAAATACTGGTTTTCTGCAGTTGGACTTCTGCTTCGGTAGCAGCCTTGCCTGTTCCTGCCTATCTGAGCAGAGTTCATGAGAACTGAGGAGAGACGGTAGGACTGAGGAAAGGCTTGCCCATGGCTTAACGTTCGCTCCTACCACTTGGCATAACAAGGCCTTATGAACTGTCCAGGGTTGCGTGTACTTCATTGGAGGCTGCCGGACTTGCAACATATTGCTGGCACCCAAGCACAGAGTCTGTGGGGTGAGCAGATGGTGACAAGCTGAGTAGGCACAAGCTGGTGAAGCCAACGCCTAAACCTCCACACTAGGGAAAGGTGGGGAGAATGCCAGCCGTGGTCGCTAACAGCCAACCAGCCAAAGAAATGGCAAAAGCAGAGACCTGGGCCTCCCTCGGTTACTTGATGAAACATTACCTCTCTCCCCATGCCCCTCCTGCGCTCTGCACTGGAGAAGCACACCTAGAACAGAGAAGGACATGTGTGTAAACAGAAGATTAGGATCCACCCCTTCCCACCTCCAAGCCCCTTAGGTCACAAGTACAGATAGCACTGGCGGAGGGAGTAAGTTGTGAATCAGATACGAGAGAGTAAAACTCTAAACTGACTGGTTAAATTAGTACTGAGTCAAAGCGACCAGCACTGGGTAGCACAGGGAACTACTTGCAGCATCTTGTAATAACCTATAATGGAAAAGAATCTGAAAAAGAGGCTTTTAAATATAAAACACTGAATCACTTCGCTGTGCACCTGAAAGTAACACAACATTGTAAATCTACTATACTTCAATTAAAATAATAAAAAGAATTTAAAAGGCAACCAGAAAGGTTAGGGATGTCC
This sequence comes from Balaenoptera acutorostrata, assembly GCF_949987535.1. Classification (NCBI taxonomy): domain Eukaryota; kingdom Metazoa; phylum Chordata; class Mammalia; order Artiodactyla; family Balaenopteridae; genus Balaenoptera; species Balaenoptera acutorostrata. The sequence goes on from NC_080077.1 coordinate 43,912,183, forward strand.
CATGATGTCACGAAAGGATGGCTGGGCAAGGAGGAGGTGATATTCAGCACAGCTGAATGTGGTAAACAAAACAAAAACAAGTCCTATTTAGACCCAACCGAGGTGGGGCTCCTCCATGCAGCCTCCTTAGTGAGGCTCCCTGATTACAACTGAGCCCAGGATCCATCATTAAACACACAGAAAATAACTCAAGACTTGGCAAAAGAACCCCCAGAATTGAAAAAAAATATTGCTTAGAAAGACTTTAGGAGTTTGAAAAGCATCAATGAACAGTTTCTTTGGTAATGCACACTTTTACATTTTTTTAATATCCCTCTTTTCCCTCTAAAATGTGGTGTCGTGCACATGATTAGCTTAAGAATTAAAATAAGTTAACATTAATTTTATGCTTAAAATGTGTGTATTAAATCTTAGCATTTTTTGTGATACTCTGAAGCCAGGATTAGAATTACCAGCAAAAAGACTTCCTAAAAGTGCAGCCAAAAACACAAAACAGTTACTATTCATTAAGTATTGACTGTATTCCAGAATTGATGGTGTTAAGAGCTTTGTGTACACTGTCTCATTAATCCTGGCCACAACGCTATGAGGTAAACTCTATTATGCCCATTTTACAGACTGGCAATGATATGCCTGTGCTGGCTACTGAGCCTACTGTTAAATATTCAGGAGTTTTGCAAGCCACAACCCTTGATAGCCTGAAATCGCCATAGTGGAAGTAGTGGAAATTGGCAAACACTACAAATCAGAGCTCCTCCCCTTCCCCCTACCCGTGCCCCTGAGCCGGTTTACCAGCACAGCACTATGTGAGACACTGAGGTGCAGAGATTTAAGATATTTGCCTAGATCACAGAGCCAGGAAGTGGTGGAGCCAGACTTTGAGCCCAGGTGTCCGGAGTCCCCCAGCACAGGTTCCCACATGCTGTGCTGTCCGTGCATGCATCAGGGCTTTCCCATGTTATGAAAAGTGGGCAAGAGCAGCCTATCACAATTAAAGAGCGCCCTGGCTCGTCTAGAGTCCCATATCTCTGCATTTTTCAATATTTCTTCTCCAGCACATTATACTCTGAAGACACTTTCTCCTTTGATCACTCAGGAAGGCCCCGTGAGGAGCAACTGACACGAGCTGGCAGGCCATCCGGGGAAGTCCAGCGCCCTTCGGTGGGAGAGGAGTGGTGGGCGTGAACATCTTCCCTGCATTGTTGCCCTTTTCATCCAAGCTTTGTTTGCTGAGAAAGAGGGCAGCATCTGCTCTCTGGGTGAGCAGATGATTATACAAGACCCCGTGGTTTTATATCAAAGAAGAGTGAATCTTAAAAAACCTTTTGTGTGCTTGTGTGTGTGATGGTGTTCAAGGTCCCGCATTTTCAAAAAGCAAGGAGGGGGAGTCATTTCAAAATGTAAACATGCTGAAAGAGCTACAGAAACGATGGGAATTTTTAATAAGTGAAGGAAAAAATAAATAATCTCACTGTCTTATAAAACACTACATATGGATTTTGGTTTTTCTGTATTAAAATCTTGGGGGAATATTTCATGAGCTATGTGGTCTCCTCACCCATATACAGTAGTGAAAATGGAGATTCGTAGACTGGATGGGAAAGCAAAGAACCTGCCTGTCTCGCCTCTCGTATGTGGTTACATCTTGGCTTGGCAATGGATTGATCCTGAATTCTAAAGAAATGTTACATACCAAGGACCCCAAACCTCCAAACGGAAACAGGGATTCACTTCATAATACAAGAGTTAGTAAATGTCCAAGATGTTAGAAACATAACTACAACATCCTCAATAGTATCATCAGGCACAGGTCCTCACACAGGAATAACAGTCACTACAGGCATTTATTCCATTTGCAAATGTTCTGCCATCACTGCTTTATCTTATGCTGGACGAGACTTTTCTTCACATACCTTTATCTGTAATCGGTAAGACTAGGCATTATAGGAGAGACAGAAATGTAAAGAAGGGCTACTGATTAAGTTGTGTCAAATTAGAACTACAGAAAATGGAAGATGTCACACATTAGTACGTTCAATACTGGAAAGAAATCTCTCATTTTACAGTAGATTACTACTGGGAAAGATTAAATTTGTAGATGTTGCGTTGCATACCTAACTTGAGACTTCAGACTAGTATTTAAAGAAGCTAACACTGGAATCAAGAAAAATGACAGCCATGTCCCTCAGGAAACTCTGTATATCTGTGCCTGCTGTGAAGTGAGCACAGAGGGCAGCGAGAGGAGGAAAAGTGGAGAAGGAAGAGGCCGGACACAGACATGGGATTGAGAAGCACTGGAAATCGCTGCCCTTCTAGACCTGACCGAACAATGCTGGAGCTTGATGCCCGGCTCTCTTCTATTAATCAGCCCTTTGTCCAGGCAGCCTGAGTGTCAGCTGGGAAGGAAGAGATCACAAGGTTTCCATTTGGTTTTATTAAATGTTCTCATCCTGTGGAGATGACCAGAGTCTTGGTGTCCTGCCTGCAATTGTTCTGGTTTTCTGAATAGTCTCAGTGATAAAGCGGAGGAGAAATGTTGTCAGAAGAATTGAATCTGCTAGAGATGCTTTCCTTATCCATTCATGGAGATTCTGTTGTCTCATTTCCAAGAGTTTCATGGAGTTCCTTACAGGATTTTCCCATTATAAATGAGCAGCCGCTCATTAGGAAAAAAAAGAAAACACGCTAAGCCTACAGGAAATTTGCAATTCACAATTCCTGAGAGAAATGTAACACAGTCTGATCCTCCTTTTGATTCCCTTTCCATTATGTGTGTGAAGACCTGAAGCAGATGTAATGCTCTGTTAGGTGACACCAAGTTAGGCAAAGATGAGTGACTGGACACAGGGTGTCATAGGGCGCATGTCTTTCTCTTCCTGAGCTCCTAAGTGAAACTAAAAAGCAAATCCTAAGTGCAAAGAGTCTGCTAAATGAAGGAATGAAAGTTTCATATAGCTATGAAGAAGTACGAAACAAACGATGCAAATTTTCCTAAATAAGCTCTAAAACATGCCATCAAGCCTCATTTTCTCCCTGCCTCTCTGGGCACCTGACATTTGCCCTCTCTCATGCCTGTACTAATGATTCGTTCCTTCTCCATCAAGCATCAGTTGTCACACAACTTTTCTTTCCTGCAAAGATACTTCATCTATGCTGCATCCACTCTCTTTGGAAATATACCAGAAGGATTGCTTTCTTGCTCCTCCTTTCCCTTTCTATGTGAGCTCCACAATATCAGGACAAATCTACTTCAGCTTTACTTGCGTCATGCAGGGAGTCAGAAAGCTGACAGAATCAGATGTCTTATTTTAACATGAAATACACTGTAACTTGTTAATTTATAATTCTCCCGCTGATCCTTCAAAGTAACCAAATTGATGATGAACCTATGTTGTGCATAATGTAGTCTGTAAAATACCGTGTCAGGTGGCAACGGTAGGTAATGGGGGTGAGAATTTAAGATGTACACATTTTGGCACAAATAAGGACATTTAAAAATATTATCTTGCAGAGAACAAATGTCTAAACTATCTCAAGGCAGTGGCAGTGTCTACTCAAGGCAGACATCTAGGAATGTGTAAGAGAAACAGAGAAGCAAATATATAGATAGCTGCTAAGAGTTGTCATCCCATCTAGACTGTCAGTTTCCTGAAGGCAGAGAGCATGCCTGTCTGGTTTGCCTTGGATCCCCAGTACTTCCTCGGTGCCTTGCACACAATAGGCGCTTCTACTGTTAGTTTTCCACCAGACGGAACTATCAGGTTGGACAAAAAGTTCATTCGGTTGTTCGGTAACATCTTACCCGAACGAACTTTTTGGCCAGCCCAATGAATTATCCTTGAAAAGCCAATAAGATTACAGTGGAAAGTGTGTGGATTCAGAGTCAGATATTGCCGGATTGGAATGCTGCTGTCAATTCTTAGCTATATATAACCTCAAATAAATCTCTCACAACTCTAGTTTTACTTTCTAAAAATGAAGTTGATAGCATGTAACTAATAATCTGTGGAGAACATTGAGGAAGCTTGTGGAAGTAGCATATAGTAGGTGATCAAAAAGAACTGTTTCAATTTATAATGATTATTTATTAAATATGTCCAGTATTATATGTACTTTAAATCTATCCTAATAAAGTCTCTGAAAAACCTCTTGGTTCTTCAACCTATTTTTTCAACTGCACATAGAAGAGAGGAATTTCAAATGCTGTCATGCTTGCTGTTCTTATTCCATGCACTATTTAGCCAAAAAGTTTGTTTATTGAATCCTATTTTTATAGCTACGTATTTATGTAAGAATATATTTTACTTATTTTTCCTATATCTCAGGTATGGCAAGGTACATCTATTTCCAGATGCTAGAATTGTTTTCCTCTCTTCAGATATGGCACACGGGAAGCTAAATGTTAAACTCTTTGTTGCAGAACAATCCTGAGCACTGAGGAACTTTGCCTCGGGCCCCACAGACAGAGATTGAGTTACTGAGATGTCAAAAGGCCCTTGTTACATGGAAGTCTCACTTACAAGTCCTGGATGCAGAAGACAGCGTTTGATACGGTGTGCTTAAAGGAGCAGGGCACTCAGCTCCCAAACACAGCCCTGATAAAAGCGCTGTGAGGCTGCCTCAGTCTCCTCTGCTAGCAATTCCCATCCTGCTCGGAGTGCATTATTGTACCCATATCCGTGACTTAGAATGCTAGGAAATAGTGAACATTCAGGGTGGTTACCATGTGTCACATTGTTCTACATAGATCAGCTGGATAAGCCTCAGAACAACCCTATGAATATCCCCATTTTATGGATGAAGAAATGAATGCACAGAGAGGTTAACTGATTTACCCAGGGTCATGCAACCAGCAAGTACAGAAGTCAAGATCTGAACCAAGTAGTCTGCCTCTGAAGTCCAGGCTCTAATTCCACTAAACTACCTCTCCAGGGTATGAATGACAAGTTAGGGATCAGAAATTCTAGAAATGTAGAGGTCTACCAAAGGGATGCATATTTTACCACGGTCTTTCACTGAAGCACTCTTTGTTGCCAAGAACTATCCATAAAATGAGAGAAAAACTGTTCATTTTTAAAACAGTATAGAGAGATACATTTTAACAGCCAATACCAAAAATTCACAACCCTATATAAATCTTTTAAATTTCTCCGTATATATTCTAAAGGAATAATGGATTATACAACGAAACTATTTTTCAGATGCTTCTATCAAAGCTCGCATCTAAAATTCAAGGTTTTTGGGATGATTGGTAGAACCTATTTTGAAAATTCTAATACATACTAAGTGCCACTACAATGCTTTACAACTTGATGCTCTCTTTTTTCTTTACTTCTTGTGGCTTTCTCCAAAGCAGAGTCCCAGTATCATATAGTTCTAGAATCACTAACCTCTGAAAATTGAATGTGACGAAGGTATTTCTATAAGGGGTGTAGAATGGTCAAAAAAGAAGTTAGAGTCAAGAAATACTAAAATATTCACATGGGCAACTGGGGTCATTCTTTTTTTTGATAAATGTTTGTTTTACCTAGAAATATGATGGAGAAGATGGAGGGAAAAAAGATGACACACTGGATGCAGAGGCAGAATCATAAATCATTCAGGGTACCTGAGTCATGAGGAGAGATGCTCACCAAGCATGTCTCTGAAGAAAAACCTCCCAACCAGGGCCAAGAAGGAAGTTATTACTGCAGGCTTAGAATATCGCCCCATGGACAAAACTGGGGAAAATGTACGTCCCTCTTCATCTTGTTTCCTTTTTCAGCTTTCACTTTGATGCTAAGAGTTATGACAAATGTCTGGCTTTAAAGTTAGATATTTGCTTAAAGAAAATACTGAAAATATGTCCACTAAGAAGGATGGGGTTTCCTTGCCTCCTCAATATCCGTTGAAACCCTAACCAATCAGCAGGGGCCTCGGTGACATCTGCCAAGTCCCAAAATTTTCCAGTGAGAAATTAAAAGCTTCACTTGTAGGCACTTTAAAATGGCCTCTGCAATGCCTCCGATTACTCAGCGGCTGGATCAGATGGCAGAGTTGGGCAGTAGCCCGTTAATGAGGCCTGGATGCACTTACACAAAGGAATAGTCATGCTTTCAACCTCGAATTTTATCAATGAACTGACTAGATTCCAGGCACTGTCCCCCCGTTGCCTAGTAAAGAAGCGCTCATTGAAGGTTTAATCACAGTTTCCCATCCACAATGGAGGGGCCAGCATCCTTCACTGAGCAAGGCAACCCAACAGCACATCAAAAGACAGCACAATCGCTCTGCACTGTTCCATACATGTTCTCTCTGGCTGGGCAAGGCAAAAGGACCCGGGCTTGCCCATCTTCTGGAAAAGCCTGATGCCCACAGTACCCCAACTCTCTCCTGTCCAGAGGGGCAGTGCACTCACACCAGTCACCATCGGGAGACAAAGCTTGAGGTGCTCCATTGTGTCTGCCGGGAAGACACCCTGCTTATGAATTGAAGAACAGGCATCCGTGAGCTACCCGGAGGCATCGAACACAGATGCAGAAAGGACACGTAAGAGTGGGCCTGGAAGCAGAGACAGCATTCAGCTTGGCTGGAGGCTCCTGACATTCCTGTAAAGCAACTCATGCATACCTCCCAAATGGCACGACACCACTCTCTCCACAAGCCAGAGCCCAGCCAGCTGGTTTAAGCCAGCACGGTTGCATTAGCAGATGAAATTCCAGAGTTGTAAAATGCTTTTCAGTCCTTAATTCTATGCTACTGTTTCTGCTTTTTATTATCTCAGACCATCCTCAAGCAGGGCACTTGAGTTCAGGTAGGAAACTTTGAGTTGAGCAAGGTAACAAAGGCAGTAATTCACCACAGGCATGAATGAGAGAAAGTGGGTAATCCCGGACCAGGGTTCCACTGAGCTGAGGCCTCACACAGCCCCATTCGCATCCTCTCTAGTTCCTGATTACTCTAACCTCTTTCCTTTACCCTTGGGTCTCTGGGGAAGTGGTGAGGCGGGGAAAATTCTTGGACCACCTTTGGGAGCTTGGAAGTCTTGTTCATAATTGTAGACTCTGGAGCATCAAGACTCCCCTCAAGATCCAAAAAAGCAATAAAAAACTTTAAGCCAGGGATAATATAATCCCGCACTTGAGAAAGTTTCACAGAGCTCTACCACGTGCAAAGCCCCTACCCTATGTCGGCTGTTCCATGTGTTGTGACCATAGGCTGGGAGAGTCCCGATTCCAAAATGCAGTCCATTTCTCAGACTACTTGTCACACTATGCTTTGGACAATCGGTTCCAAGTATAGCTTTGAAAATAAGGTATCTAGTTTTGGGAGGGAATAAGTGTTACGAAATACAGTTCAAGTATTAATTTTGCTTACAATTCCTAAACTGTGCTCCTTCTGGCAACAGCAATTTTAAAAATCACTTAAAAATCAGGATGTATAAGTCCTGAGATATAAAATAGCACAGGGATTCTACAATAGATTAAGTGGCATAAATATCATGTTCAGATGTTAGTCAACTTAATGCTAAAAAATGACCTAGCTATAAGAAAGAATCTTCTTGTGATAAATTATAAAAATGAAGTATTAGGGGCTTCCCTGGTGGTGCAGTGGTTAAGAATCCGCCTGCCAATGCAGGGGACACGGGTTTGAGCCCTGGTCTGGGAAGATCCCATATGCCACGGAACAACTAAGCCCGTGTGCTACAACTACTGAGTCTGCTCTCTAGAGCCTGTGAGCCATAACTACTGAGCCCGTGTGCCACAACTACTGAAGACTGCACGCCTAGAGCTCATGCTCCACACCAAGAGAAGCCACCGCAATGAGAAGCCTGTGTACAGCCACGAAGAATAGCCCCTGCTCTCCGCAACTAGAGAAAGCCTGTGTGCAGCAGCGAAGACCCAAGACAGCCAAAAATAAATAAATAAAATAAATTAATTTTTAAAAAAATTAAGTATTAGCCCCTAGGTATTTGAAATAGTCTAGGACTGGATTGTGAAGCTTAATTTAATATTAAGGCTAATGGACAGTTCAAAATAAATTATAGATGAGTTAATATTTTCAAAGAAGTACAATACAATAAAATATGCTTAACATTCCAAATTTTATCCTGAGTATAATATTAATACTCAGTGAGTAAAAAAACCATGGGGTCATCACTATATTTCCTGCATATTTAACCATTTGCATAGATGAGAAAACTGAGGCACAGAAAGACAGTCTGTGACAAGGCACCCCCAGACCATATGAATGCAAAGTCTGCATCAGGAGCCATCAGATGAAAGTTTGGATCTACATATTCCTATATATTCAGATGTTGGGATACAGTAGAGCATACATCCAGTCGAGAGAATGATTCTTACCTGCCATCTCCACCCCATATCTCCATCGTTACCTCTTCCCTTGCAGTCTTTTAATTCTGCGGATCTAGCTTGAGCAACATAATCTTACTGACTCCCTAAAAAAAACCTTGTCTTCTTGGTCACCATGTTCATCACTGATGGTTGCTCAACTGGCTTTCTCACTGCACCACTTTCATAATCCATGACCAAGTTAAAGCCATTATCACCTATTAAGACTATTATAAAATATCAAGCTGATTTAACAAAATTCAGATAACTTTTGTCTTCTTGAGTTATTGAGATCTTCTTCATAAATGCTTAAGGCTATACTTTGAAATCTGTGGGGCTGAAGATCCTCTTCAACCACAGTGGCCAAAGAGACATCAAGAACTACTAGTACGGGGACCACATACCCCAGTTGGTATAGCATTCCATTCAATTAGTGCTGCCTTTCACTCTCAGAACGATCCCAGTTTTTACAATAAATTATCTGCTTTATGCCCACCATGAGAACGGCAGGTTACCCACTCACTCAGACACCTTCATATGGGGCCTAATTGGAGATGTGCATCTCTATCCCCCTAGATTGGCTGGGGTCCCAGGACCACACATGGACTCTGAAACATTCACATATAAAACAGATGCAGATGTGACTATAAATGCCTGCCTCCTTAGCCTGCTCTTTTAGCCCCTGGCTGACCCCTAAGTGGAAAACAGCAACAACTTATATATTTGATGAGACTTTCTTGATGTCTCTATAAAAAGGATTTTCTTAGGGTTTGGTAAGTGGATTGTATAAAGGAATTTCAGGGGTGCTCCGTGTTGCTGTCTACCAGTGGAGATATGTGTATTCTCAAAATGAACTATGCAAGAATTACACAAAATGTAGTTTACATATGTACATGTGTATAAATAAATACATATATAGGTATGTATGTTTATAAATAAATCCATAAACAGAAAGATAAATTCAATAAAAATTAAAGCACAGTTCTTACAGTAATAAAATACCTAATGGTAAGGCTATCATGTGACAACTATGTAAGAAAATTTTCACAAAAAAATAAAAGTAAAAACATTTCCATTTGCCTTTGAATTTTAGAATGGAAGGGATTTTCAGTTCCCATTTATCCCATCCTCTGCCTATGTAGCCCAAATTGATGAGTGGAAGAGATCCCAGTGAAAGTTATAAAATCACATTACTGCTAACAGTTAAAAGGCAGAATAACAATAAAAATACAAAAATAATAACAATTACTCTCCACAATGGTTTAGCAGAATTCTACCCCAAACAAATAAATACTCTCTATAAGTAGCTTTACAAACTCTGTCCAACAGATCCCTGTACACGCAGACCACTGTGAGGTAAGATTGAGCCTCTATCCTGCCCACTTCTCTCCACTTCAACAAGAGCAGCTACAATTGTGTCTGATTTACATGTAAAGGTTCTGAGTAAGATTTTACTTGAAATAATTTTTTTCTTGAAAACCAGAAACTAGGTGATCTCAGTGAGTCCAATAACCCAATTCTTCAAAATCATCTTCAAAAGTTTTCCTCCAGATTAACTTCTCCTTCAGTTCTGTCAGGCTAATGATTATAACCACAGGACCATTATTGACAAGCAAAATAGGATTTTCTCTTTTTCTAAGGACAATTAAATGAAAGACCAAATCAATCGTCTCCTGGTAAAGTTTTTGATTTGTCTTTTGGGGTGTTTCTCTCCTTTGTAATTAAGAAGAACCAGCCTGTAGTTTGATGAACACCACAGGGGAAAAAGCGATATTGACGAGGGCTACAGAGCTTTCCTCCAGGGAACTGCATCAAAGTGTATTTATAGACACCAGCCAAGGCAAGAGGGACAGAGGAGATTAATCAACCCAAGTTAATGTCAGGTGATTTTTTTAAAAAAGGAAAAAATCCGCTTAAATATTTTATTCCATAGGCCTGTTCTTCACTAGCATTTCTGGAAAGAATGACTCCATCCTTCAGTGTTTAGGGGGAAAGAAAAACAAGCTGTGGAAAAGGAAATGGAGAGCTGCAAGCAGCAGCCCAATTGTGCAGGTCTCCAAAGGAAGAGGTGACGGAGCATTCCAATTAAAAATCAACCTAACGCATTAACCTTCTCGACAACATCCACCGTCTCCCACCGGAGAAGACTCAGACACACACCATCTCTCTCCCCTCACCCGCCCCCCCCCCACACACCCACACACAAGCCCACAGGAGTGCCAGCAAAGGATTCAATCCATCCATCGGAATGCAGATCACACCACAGAAGCTATTGTTCTGTCAAAAAAAAAACCCAAGAGAGATTCATTCATTAAAGCTGCAGCAGATGGCTGCTCGGCAGAAGGGTACAGCATGAGGCAGGCCACCGGCTGGCATCCACAGCACAGGCAATGTTCACTCCCAGCTGCACTAAAGGTCCCTTTCAAAAGCTCTGCATTCCACCGGCAGACACTTTGCAGGGAATCCCTTGGACTTATAAGACAACTCTAGGCACAGTCCATTGGCAATCCAGACGGAATCCCTCTCCATCTCCCTCGGCCTCGTCTTCCACCCACCCTCCTGCACCAGTGTCATTCTTCGGGAAGGGTTAGGCTGCTGGCAAAAAGAGCATTAGTGTGGGGTCTTTGAACATTGGCCTCAGTTTGAACAGGGGTCTTTTCCCAGTCTCTTATCGCTAGCATATTCCTTGACCTACACAGCACAAAGAAGCAAGTCTGTTAACTATTCTTTCAAAGAAGCCAGAAATTTAGAAGAAAGAAAAATTAGATCATGCTTTCAACTTGCCGAAGTGTTTTCTTTGACTTTTTCCTTTTGTTATTTTTTGTGTTTCCTTTGTTATTTGGAAACAAAGGAAATACTTTTATCTTATACATACTCCTGATTTTTGCTAGATCATTCAATTCCACTGAATTTCATTTTGCTCATTTTTTCTTTATAAGCTAAAATCACATTGCTAAATTTCTAGTAAATGAGGGTTTTTTCCATCTCTAGAACAGTTTTATGTCCAGATTGTTATCAAGACATAACTAAGACTTTTACTCTCAAACCTAGCAGAAAACTCTTCACTCCTTCTAATATGACTTTCTTTTCTTCCTCTTGTTTTTTTTTTTTCTCCTGAGAAAGAGCAGATTAATTAAGTCCTTCCTTCTGGGCACTGAATTTGATCCCTAAATCTTAGGCTTTTCCAGCCTTGCTCCAAAGCTCCCTCAGTTCATTCTGGAAAGATTCTGGACTCTGCACAAATCCTACAAAATATCGTCTTTTTCATAGATCACATTCATGCGATTGAAATAAATCCCTTATGAAGAGAAATGTTCCCGTTCAGGACTAAGAATAGAGCATCCAGACAGAAGTGAATAAGAAAGTAATTCATTCCATTGTGCATGTCTGTGATTTTTATTTTAGTTTAGACATATTTAAGAATGAATTCTTTGACTATATGGGTTTTTTTTTAATTTATTTATTTTATTTATTTATTTTTGGCTGCACTGGGTCTTCATTGCTACTCGCGGGCTTTCTCAAGTTGCAGCGAGCGGGGGCTACTCTTCACTGTGGTGCACGAGCTTCTCATTGCAGGGGCTTCTCATTGAGGTGGCTTCTCTTGTTGCGGAGCACGGGCTCTAGGCATGTGGGCTTCAGTAGTTGTAGCACGCGGGCTCAGTAGTTGCGGCTCGCGGGCTCCAGAGCACAGGCTCAGCAGCTGTGGTGCACAGGCCCAGCTGCTCCGCGGCATGTGGGATCTTCCCGGACCAGGGCTTGGACCAACGTCCCCTGCATTGGCAGGCGGGCTCTCAATCACTGCACCACCAGGGAAGCCCTATATGCTAAAGAATTTGAAAAAATTCTTTCCATTTCTTAGAAATATCTTAGACTATTTAGAAGTCCTTTATTTATCAACATTGATGTTGTTTCAACACCTGCTTCCTCCTGTGCCTTAATTGTAATTTAGGGCATTATAATTCCAACACTGCACATTTTCAAATTAAACGCTCTGAGCATGTTTATTGCTAATGTTTAATGTTCACTTAAATTTTAAAAATTACATCAGATGATTTCCCTATATCCACCATCTTAGTTTTATAATGGAAATCCTCTATTTTATTTGAATTTATGGCTACATGTGCCAGGAATATTTGAAATAAGTCAATGACCAGAGATATACATTGGTCTTTGAGTCACTCTGCTGGAGAATGAGTCGCCTTGAAAGGAGAGACCTTTGTATGCCAAGGATCTTACACGGCATCTGGCACAGAGTATTCAATAAATGCTGCTGGATAAATGTTTCTTGAACAAAACTAGCAAAGTCAATAGTCCTTAATGTTAAGAATTGGAGCAGCAGCAGAACACTGTAGCCAGGAGCTCTGCCTTCAGGGTCCAGTTGACAAAGGCTCAAGTCTCTTGAGATGGCAGTACATGCTCCAGGATATTACATAACCTCACCAAGCAACCAAAACCTAGAAGTTAGTAGAGTCTAGAAGAAATGCCAGTTCAGCCATGCGCCTAGTAGATGTGTGGCCCCCAATTACTGTAGTGCAGGCTAGGATCAAACTCCTTGCCAGAGAAAAATGTGAAAGGGCTTGAGGAACACCTCTCTACTAGCTTATTAAAGAAGATGAATAATCCCTGGGCAGAAACAACACTCAGAAGAAAAAGAAGAAAATGGGTAGCACAGAATGAAGACCTAGTTGAAGGGCTGCAAATGGGAGACTGTAATATACAGAAGAAAAAGCTATGCCAAGAGTTATTCAAAAAATGTGAGACTCTGCCCAAGGAGGAAAACACCACACTTGCAAATCAGGAAGCATTTCATACCACAGAACAGTAAAGAAGATGCATTACCAAGGGCAAGGACCCCAATTATCCCCCAGAGAGAGACGTATGTTACTAAAGGTGAACCGTGTGAATCTATGGCTAACCAGGTGGTGCACCACTTCCTGGACCCAGGCCACTCGCACTACCGTTCACAGCTCCTTCCGTAGAAACCTACAGTGATAGGTTAGGACACCGAAAGCCCTGGCGCCACAAGTGAACAGATACTATTTTCAAATCTTATCCAACCTGAAGGTGATAATTACATGAGGGAAATGAGCACATGTGAGAACAGCAGGTTCCATGGAAAGTGTTAAAGGATGGAAGTTTTTCTGAGCCATGGTTCACAATGTCAGGATCAAGGGCTCCTGGAAGGGGTCAGATGGCATCTCACATATACTGAGCGTTGGCAGGAGACTTGCCAACCTAATAAAGAGACTTTAAATTCAAATTTGTGGAAAGAGGAGAAAAAATCATCAAAAATAATTAAGGCCCTTGTCAAATATGATATGATGGAGGATAGCAGGTGTGTCATGGAGACTAAACGATAAGCCATAATGAAGGAGGTTCCTAATAATTCCGAGAAGAAAATAACAAGGAAAAGTGTTAGGACTAACCAACTTACACTTTTAGCATAAGATGCACACATTATAACTGTACTATGGCTTTGAGAAATCACTCAATCTCTCTCTGCCTTAGGACACACATCAGCAAGAATGGATTTAATGGATTTACTATATCACCCCAGAGGGTTGTTGTGAGAATTCAGTGAGTAAATACACAAAGGACATTAAGAACAGTGCCCAGCCCAGGCCATAAAATGGCCTATATAATCCAGCTCCTGCTAACCATTCTGACTTTTCCCCCACATGCCTTCTAAACTCTGCACTTCTGCCTTCATGCTATTTCGCCCAGACATATATTGCTTCCCTGCTTAGAATATCCTTTGCCCTCTTGTTCCCTGGAAAACTCTTATTGATCGTTCAAGACTAAGCTTGAGTATTACCTCTTCCGAGAAGCACGCTTCAATTCTTGCCAGAAAGTTTGTTGCTCTCTCCCTGGAGTTTCTTTAACAAATCTCCCCTCAACACTCATGTCCACTACAGCACACATCACACTCCATTATAATTGCTCATGCACACTAGTGTGAGAACTCTTTCAGGAAAGGGAGTTAACTTGTTTGATACTTGTAAACCCAACACTAACTGCAAAGCTTGATATGTAATAGATTCTGAAAAACGTTTGTTAAATAAATAAAGGCCATGAAGACAAGTCTAGACCCTCCACCAGAACCAAGGATGCTCTTATCCTCAAGCATCAAAAGAAATGTAATTGAGAATCAAATCAGAGAGAAAACTTAACCAACCCCCGCCCCAGTATACGAAAACAATTTAGAGGGCAATGGACCTAACTTCCAAGTAAAGGAGTAGGCGCTGTCTACCAAGTATCCAGGATATAAAAGCCTAAATTATCTTTCAATACCAAGTCAAATCCAAAGTAATTAAAATTGATACATTTTCAAGAGCAAAGGCTGGAGAGGAAAATGAGTGTAACTGCTTCTTCATCCCCGACTTCCATGCGGACTTAGTTCTGCCATTTAACAGTTAGGATTTGTCTTAGTTAATACCCTGTCATTTATGAACATTTTCCTGGTTTTCCCCTACACCACTGGCCACTTTTCCTCAGTTTCCTTTACTGCCATTTGCTTCATATACGAGAAGAAATACTGAAACAAATTAATCTACTAATACAAAAAATGTTTATTTATACCTCATGGATAACTGCTTCTTAGTCTCTTTTGCTGGTTTCCCCTTCCCCTTAGCTCATAATGTAGGAGTGACCCAGGGCTCAGTCCTTGGTCCTCTTCTCTCCTTTGTCTATATCACTTCCTTGGAGATTTCACCCAGTACAATGGTTTTAAATATCAACTATGTGATAACTCCCAGACGTGTGTACGCCCAGCCAGACCCTTCCCCTGCTCCAGACTCCCAGACTCAAATGCCTCCTCAACAATCGACGTGAATACTTAACACACATTCCAAATTCAACACTGAACTGCTGATCTTTCCCTCACCCCCGCTCACTCACTACACCCTCCCTATCATAGGTGGCTGCAATTCTATCTTTCCAGTTTCTCAGGCCAAAAGCCTTGATGTCATCTTTAACTCCCTTCCTTCTTCCACACCCCACAGCCAATCAGCCCAGAAATCCTGATGGCTCTCCCTTCACAATATATCCAGAATCCTACCACTTCTTATCATGTACACAGCTGCCATCAACTTGCACCTGGATTAGTGCTGTCATCTTCTAAATGATCTCTCTCATTCTATTCTTGCCCACCTATGACTGTCTCTTCTCAACACAGCAGCCAGAGTGATCTTTTATTAGAGAGCTCTTATAAATCAGATCCCATCTTCCCTTTGCTAAAAATCTCTCATTTCACTCAGAGAAAAGCCAAAGTCCTTACAATGGTCTGCAGTGCCCTTCTCCAAGGATCAGTCCTGTTTTCATCTCTAGAACTTCTTTTCCCACTTTCCTCCCAACCGTCTCCAGCCTCCTTGGCCTCCTGCTAGTTCTTGAATATCCCAGGCACCTATAGCATCAGCATTTGCACTGATTGTTCCCTCTGTCTGGAAAGCTCTTCCCCAGATACCCCAATAGCTTGTTCCCTCATGTCCTTCAGGTCTTTACTCAAAAGTCATCTTCTCAGTCAGGCTTTCCCTAGCTCCTTATTTCAATTTCATCACCCTTTCCATACTTCATATCACCCCTCCACTTTAAGTTTTTCTTTATAGCCATTACCTTTATCCCACATACCATATATTTTATATATTTATCTTATTGTTGTCTGTCTTCCTCCACAGAGATGTAAACTCCATGACAGCAAAGCTTTCTGTCTACTTTGATCACTGCTGTTTCCCCAAAACCTAAATATGTGCTTGGCACAGAGTAGGCACTCAAATAAATACCTGTTAAATGGATGAGTGAGCCAGGTCAATAAACATCTATCCTGCCTTCCTGACCTGGTTTTTGAAAATTAACTAAAAAAATAACTAAAAATTAACTAAAATAAACAAACAATACTATTCTATAACTGCTAAAAATGTCTGCAACAGTTGAAAGTCAGTATCAGGTAACCTAAATACTCTTAGTGTCCAAAAAAGTCAATAATTTTTAAGGACATTTGTCCCTACTTCTCTGGTAGTGTCACAAAGCACAACATTTCCATTTAGCCACTAATGGTTTTCCTCTAAGTCAAATCACTTAGAAGAATTTACACAAAGGTTAACAAGGACCATGATGTAGTCACCTTTAAGAAGGAAATATTATATGCTCTTTCATACTTATGACAGAAAGCTCAGCTTAAAATGGGAAAGCCATGGTGAACTGAAGAAGATTGGACTGAATGTCATGCGGCCTGAGTTCTTCTCCAAGCCCCACCCCTCCAGCACTTTGTAAGGAGAGGCATCAATCTCTCAAAACCTCAACTTACTCAGATTTGAATTAAGAAACACAATCTCGGCCCTTCTGTCATCTTAGACTGGATGTGAGAGTTATATGTGAATGGCACTTTGCAGGCTGCTTTTACAACATCATTTTATTTGTGGTTATGTCATTGTTATTGAGAGAATAATTTTTAAATCCACATTTTTGGATTAGGTGCAAACCCATTTAGACTCTCCTCTTCTCCTATTCCACTCTCAACCTTTTCCAAAAAGTCTGGAAATGAGTCAGGACTTGGAAGTTAGGTGTGTGGAGAATGGAGGGAAATGGGTGTTACCGAGGAAACCATGCAGTTCATTTCCTTTTACTCTTGAACCAAAGTCTGGTCAGAACAATGAAGCACAAGGAAAGAGTCAGAGTTTGGGTTCCTTGATTCTAAACTAACAACACTAACTGTAATTCCTTTCAAAACTTTTTACAACTCATGGAAAATGCTCATCATTTTAACAACTATCATCTTCTCTTAGGACTGTGGTCTCTCTCCTTGTGATGTTTCTGTCTTCAGCTCTTCCGAGATCCATCTCTAAAAGTTCATTTCTGAGGAGCCATTATACTGAGCAACTTACACTTTTTCCAAAATTAAAAATATCTCTAAATTGCGAAAGGAAAAGCTTGTTACTATCCAGAAGAGAAGCTTTTCCCATTACAATCCCGCTGTGAAGACAGGGCAACTCGAGTTAAGCATAGCACTGATGGTGAAAAGACAGGGGAGAGTCTCCTTAAGCCTGCATCACTGGAAACATGTCTTTACTTGGAGGTTTAAAAACTAGAGAGGGGGGAAAAGGATGCTGCTTCTAAGTGTTAAGAAGTGATCATCAAAAACACTTGCAACGCTCTCTAAAACAATCATCATGAGCAGTTAGCTTTTATTTTTCAGAAAAGCTGTGAAGAATATACTATCTATATATAAACGTATTACTCTCCCTAAAGAACTGTCTCCTCAAGTGTAAAACGGGGTAATAAATACTGCCTACCTTGCAGGGTGTTATAACTGACATAATGTATGTAGCAAGTACTAAAGAAATAGTAGTAAATTTGTGACTGTATGTGAAAAAGAAATTCAAACAAGGAGAAACACACCCTCTATTGTAGTACATCTTTCCAAATAGGGCCAACCCCATCTATGCATGACTTAAGGAGAGTCGCTTTTATACCCTGACTGAGACTGGGCAGCATTAGGGGGTGACTGGGCAAGTGCCAGATGACCCGTGGATGGGAACAGCCCTGGCCCTCGGAGCCCCGGCAGCTTGCCCACACACTCTGCCAAGAGAGATTTCTCAGCTCTGCCTTCCAACCCGCAAATCTGCTGTACCTCGTCAAAGACAGTTCTAGCTACCCTTATGCAAGAATCCAGACCATTTAGAAGTATAGTAAAAACACTCAGATTAGACAGCGTAATTGAAATTAAGAGTAAGAACGGCTTCATACAGAAAAAAGAATCACATCTCAAAAACTGCTTACAAATTACTCTTTAAAACTGGAATCCTGTAAGTTTAGTTAAATCTGCCTTGTTTGTATGCAGGCATTCTCTCTCTAGAACAGATGCATCCATAAAGATGGCAGTAAAGTAGGTCAAAACAAATCAACAAATACTTATCATGTGCTTACACTTAGAATATATTCTCACTGTGTGGGTGTGTTGATGTGTCTGTGTGCTAGGAGAGGCGGATCTCAAAAAACAAAGTTGAAAACTTTTTTCAGGAAATAACACAAAAATAATAACTAGTTTGTCAGGATGTTAAATTTACTCAGTATTTTTCTTCACTACATTTTGAACTTTTCAGCTATTCAGAGCATTGTCCACTTGTAGCACGGCTCTGAGCCCAACAACACAATTTATGCTACATTTGACAAGGAAGTAGGATATCTAATCTCATAACTTTGTCCTCAGAGATGATTTGTTCCTTCCCTCACCCAGATCCTTTATTTTTTCCTTACTAATGCCCTTTGAACCGTCAATAATGTACACAGACAGCACACAGTAAGCAAAGTGATAACAAACAGGAAAACTGGACTAAGTTCAATTATAGAAAAAAATTCTCTATAATTGTTCATGTTTTGTTTCTGAATAGGAAGCACAAATATAGAACAAGACTATGGAATATAATTGCAGAAAATTGTCTTGTGATGGCCACTTATTTTCAAAAATAAATAATGATGAAACTATTCATTTTTAGTGCATTTCTCACACCTGCAAAGCTAGACTTCACA
Organism: Balaenoptera acutorostrata; assembly: GCF_949987535.1. Lineage (NCBI taxonomy): Eukaryota > Metazoa > Chordata > Mammalia > Artiodactyla > Balaenopteridae > Balaenoptera > Balaenoptera acutorostrata. The sequence continues at coordinate 43,931,037 of NC_080077.1, forward strand.
TCTCCACGAAGAGACTTGATCTGTGGATGCTGAAGGAACATTCTCATGGAGGTGTTGTTGCCAGAGTTTGTGCTTCCACGACCAATGCTTATAAAGTTGGAAATACCATCTTTATTTCAGATTTATGTGTATCAGACCACATGAGAGGGAGGCAAAAAGGGGGACAACTAAAGGCAGATGTGATGACAAAAAGTGAAGCTAAAGGAACTTCTTCGGTACCAGCAAAACCAATGCTATGACTGATACAAACTGAGGTTTAACAACGTTTTCAGACGTACACATACGGAAAGCTTTTATTTGGTTTGAGTCTGGTCAATGGTCTTCATGTTCACTGCAACAATCGAATGAAAAGATTTCTCCTTGATAGAACATTCAAAATAGAGCCAACTTTTTTGCCAAGGATTTTGGTAATTTCCATTACAAGATGATTTCAGTGATCTCTGCTCTACCACTGATGTATGCTTAAACCCAAAAAGGACATTACACAAAATTTCACACTGACATCAATGTCCATAGACTTAACAAGTGGCATTAATTCAATCTGTTCAATTTTCCATGACATTAAATTTTTCAGGTTTTTTTTTAATCCAGTAAAAGTTGGAGCAGAGAATGTTAACAGCGCATCTAATAACAACATGTATTTTGTTCATGCAGAGGAAATAATTGCATCACTTGCCTAAATTCCAATTTATAAGTTAGGACTTCATTGGAGACCTTAGCAAATTAATATATAAGAAAAACTACAACCACTTTTAAATTGGTTCAGAAAAATGTGGTTTTGGCTGCTTCCCCAGATCTGGTCCCAAGATGAAATATCAATCAGCTGTTATGATCTACCAAATAATTTGGTTAGAGATACACATAGCACATTCAAATGGAATTTGAAGTAAAGCACCCTGTATTTTAGAAATCCATTAACAGGATCTGCAAGACTCAATCCAAAAATGGATCAATAACAAGATCCGTACATTTGACAGGAAAAGTTGTCTCAGAGGTACTTGACTATTGATTGTGTTAAAATTGAAAGAATTTGAGACGGGCATGGTATTTTGACAAAGGGTAATTTGTGATAAGATAAACCGATCATAATTTTCTCATGGACTAGCTAAGAAAGAAAGAAAAACCATCAAGTTTTTCTTCATTTCTAAATGAATACATTACTGGTAAGAATAAGTGACCTAAAACAAAATTTCAATAGCTAAAACCACACATGTCATCTTGCTACTGACAATGATCTAGGGAAATCGGATTTAGCAGAAATAACCAGCATGAAACTGGCAATGGCTAACCATTGATAGAAGAATTAAACCTTCCTGGTAAAACTTCAATCATGACAATATTTGACCAAGAAACTTGGACTTCCACTTCAATGACAGATGCTATAATCATTAACATTTTAATATATGCCAGAAAGCTGAACAATATATTAAATCATTGTTTTAAAAATTATACAGAACAAGTGACCCAATGACATTATTTTCAGTAAAATAAAAATAGACTAAAAAATGAAATGAGCTGTTCTGAGTAGAACAGAGGCTGCTTCTAGAAAAAATGAAAATTAATTGGCGTTAGTTATTAAAAATTGAAATTCACAAACATGAAGTCATGAATATCCTCAGAGTCAAAACATTCTGTATCAAACTGGCTTTGATCTCTTGACTACACACACAAAAAATTGTTCTTCCTTTTTCCTGGATATTTAAAATATCTAAGCTCATAATATTTACATAATTCATAACAACAGTGCAATTAGGTCCAAACCCCATAATGAGTGCAAGGGCTTTGTTGTCAGTGAAACTTCAAGTTTCAAGTTCAAGTCCTTACCACACACTCTCTGGCTGTGTAACCTTAAACAAGTGACCAGGCTCTGTTGGCAAGTACCAATGTCAGTAAAAAGATGATACTTCAAAATGTTGTTGAGAAGATTAAATGATAATTTGTATAAAATATGCCTGCAGTGGCTTTTCCGCTACTTTTTTCTTCTCCTTGATAATATTTATGATCTTGAGAAAGAGGTGTGCTAGGCACACAGTAGGAATTCAAATATAAGGTAACTATTATGCAAATGATGATAAGATGATGCTGAAGAAGAAAATCTGCTTAGCTAACTCCTAAAGTATCAACAATAACTACTGAGGCATGTTTATTTTATGAGTGTTTTTCAGATACGGATGGGGATTCCAGATGAAAAAAAGAAGTCTGTTTTCATTCAGAAAAGCCTCAAGTAAACAAGAAATAGGGTTAAATGTATATATGGCTGTTTAAATATAGGCTCAAATCTTCAGTGGTACTTGAACAATTCATTCCATGGAATGAATTTGTCTCTGAATCGAAAGCTAATCTGTTGCATTATTGGCAATCAAATCAATAATTTCCAAAGGCAAACAGAATATTGCACGAAAGAAAGAAAGTCACTGGTTTAAAGATGTAGTCATTTCACAACCAGATGAGCTGCCCTTGACACCCCTATGGTTCTTGGTTTACTTGAAGGGTCATTATTGTAGTAGGTGTTATTGGCTTTGCTATGGTTATTCATTGGTTTTGACTTTAGGGTTTCATCAAGGATGTTACCCCTATTCTGTGAACCTTCTTGCCTTGATTATAGAAATAGAAGAGGAATGAAAACAGTTATAGCTTTATCTTGAATGTAAACAATGTGGTGAGACTAATTTGCTTCTAAACGTTTTCAAACAGCAAAATGTCTTTCCAATACATTTTCAGCATGAAAGCCTAAAAATAATTGATCTAAATACAGATTTTCTCTCAAGAGGTACTGGAGCTTTTGTTTTGCTTTAGAAAATACCTTCTTTAATATGGAATTTATAAATCAGAAAGATATGTCTAGATTCTTAAAACCAAGTAGTAACAGCATAGCCGACATGTGACCACCAGGTCTTAAAACACTGAAGGAGAGAAACTGGGACGAGGGAGCGAATCTGAATTTCAGGTCAGTGAGCACCATATGGGTATAAATGCAAGTTGCCGTTATTGTATTTCTAGGAGAAGTTTCAGATGCTGAGACGTAATCTAAAAAAAATCACGAAGGCAATAAATAGAGACCATCTTAGAATAGATGAAATGCCCCAGATGATCCTCAGAGATAAAACTCCATCCTCCACAACACTTCAACAGAAAGTGCCTAGTGCCTTCCGACGGTTGAAGCCTCTGCTGCATCCTTTTTTTGTCCCTCTGGGTATTCAGCAAATCGATTTATAAGAGATCAAAAGCAATGAGCCTAGGAAAGAGCTATTGACCCTTATGTATTTCTCTCCCCACCACACTCATTTTGAAACGAAAAATGATTTCCTTGCATACTTCCTCCATGCCATTGCTCACTTGGTTAAACTGCCATGGCTAATTGCTAGAAGGGCTCTTCAATCAGCAGACACAGGGAAAAGACTGACTTAAAGGAGCACCCTGGCCTGGTCTGGCCTGAAGGCGCATGCTCATTCCTCTTTACTAATTCACCCTTTCATGCTGGGCTGCACCATGGGCTGTGGGACCATGTGTCAGGTCCCTCTGCCCCTTTGCCCCACCAAGGCAACACTGATACAGTGACTTGTATCCACTCAGCTTGCTTGTGCCTGCCTCTCTGAGCTGATTTAAAAGGAGAATTCTCCTCATTTAAAAGTAGAAAAGGAAAATAATGTGAACATAGGGTAACCTTTCAGTTACTTAAAAAATCACCTCCTCCCTACTTCTTTTCCTCTTCCATAAACTTCATAGTAGGGTATCTGTTATTCTTCCAGGTTTATACACTATGGCAAGTCTCAGGAACCTTATTGGGATGAAGGTCCTTTGTATTCCAGTTTTCGAAATTTTTGAGTAACTTTCAATGAATGTCAGAAAATTTCAAAGGTGAATTGGGCACTGTGGAAAATCCAGGTGCAGAACACCCAAATAATCTCAGTATACCGTAACTTGCTGTTTAAACATAAAAATACCAGAGGAAGAGCTCCTGGGGAAAAGAAACAAATGCAAAAATTACTTGCAGTACTTGACTAGGCTAATGTGAGACTCAGATCTGTCTGAGAAGTAGAGCTGAGAGATACTTGTTCTTAAAAGTACCTATCTGCATCCACTGATTTACATTAGGGCTAAGAGGCCTTCTTGGGGCATGGGCGGAAACACACTTGAATCATGTTTCCATTTAGAGTTCAGGCATGTACAGGCACATCTGGCAGAACTCTGAAAGTAAAAGGAATGGACGCCAAGGTGCAGGAAGGACAGTGGAGACTGCCTGCAAAAGAAAATTCATTTTAAGGGCAAAAGCTGTCTAACATAGTAAGCCAAAGGCCCTGAGGGTGGGGAGGAGAGGCAAGTATGAGCACAGCATTCAGTAAGTTGGTACTTAAATCCATTTAGACAAAGCTACCTGGTGATATGGACAAATCTCTGGCGTGTGACCTGGCAAAGCCATCACACTCAACTCTGCCACATTTTTGGCCCAAGAACCCGTGTTTTGGGACCTTCTTAGCTGAGTATTACCAAGAGGTGGAAACATCCTCCTTTCCACTTCCCACGAGTTGGCCAAGCTGTCGGAGCAGGTTGAACTTGTCAGAAGCCTTATTGACTTGGCAGGAACCTGCTCCTTCAGCTGAGTGCGAATGCCAGTCAGGGCAGCAGGGCAGGCCGAGGGGCGAGGGGCTCCGTGCAGAGTGGATTAGGAGGCCGGGAGCAGGGGAGTCCTGGCTGTGAGGCATGTGAGGCAACTCTCAAAAGTTTACCAGCAGAGATTGGAGCTTCTGTCAGAACAAGCTGAGATTTAGAACAGTGAGATTTAGTTATTAATGTAAACATGTTCTAGTGTGGTATTATTAATCAAAATCATGAGAATTGACTTTTTTTTTCTGGTCCTGTAAAACAAACATCTAACTTAATGTCAGTGAGATTTATTTCTATATAATGTTTCTCAGATGATGTAGAATAACAGATTAGCAACTAGTATTTGGCAGAGATAAGAACCTTTGGATTTCAAGTCACCTGCTCCCCTCACCCCACCAAAAAAAAAAAAAAAAAAATTAAAGAGACAGGGAAGTTATGCAATATTTTTTGAGGCCTGATGCCCAAGGCCTGATTTCCACAGACTTATACTTAATTTTTATGTCATGGATAACTGGACTCGTCTCTAAAATGGGACCCACAGACAGGAAATTATGTCTTCAAAGTATGTGTGTGAGATCTAACTCTTCCATCAGTTTCATCAGAAACTGGAGGGTGGGGACAGTAGAGGCTGTAACATGAAGCCATATCCAGGCCATGTTCTCAGGAAATTTCTCCTAAATTTGAGTTCATTCTGAGTTTAAACAGCTCAAAATGGAGAAGTTAGAAATTGGGATCTTCTTGCTTTTATCCAATGTACTCACCATCTCTAGAGATTAAAGCAGTAGTATTTTTCTGACTTAAATCCAATCATTAAGTAACTCCGTTATGTTTTTGCAATATAGATGTTGGGAGCACTTTTGAGCTGTTCCAAGCTAGAAGCCTGCTGTGTGCAGTATTTCTGATTTATTATCTGTTTATTCAAATGAAAAACCCTGGAGAGAGTAGAATTATTTTCCTTAAATACATTTTTGATTGCTATGCCTTAAATTAGAAAGGAATTTTTTTAATGGTTGATAATGACACTAAATTGATCATTAATTTGTTTTTAGAACAATTAACTTTTAAACAGTTATTCGTTCTAACATGAAGAAGAATCCAGTAACAGGAGGCTGTAGCATATGCCTAAATGTTTACCACACAGTTCCTCCAACGTAGATGCATTTCTCATAATTGTCCTATCGTCCTCATTTTTTTGTGCCTGAGCACATGTGCGGAGACCTTATAATCAGCATCATGGAACCAGCGCCAATCTTCTAGTAAGAGTGCGATATAAGGATGAACTTGAAGCCAGAGAGCTGACAGGTCAGATCCAGCACCTGTACTTATTTGCACTGGAAAGTTAAAGTCACTGAACCTGTTTCCTTATCCTCCAAGTGAAAACGACAACCACTACATTATAGGATCTCTGTAAGAATTAAATGCGATAATGAACCATAAAGCACCAGGCATCACTGTTTTGTTACAAATGTGTTAAGAGCACAGAGGTACTCATATAAAAATATAATTAATAAAGTATATTTGAGTATTTATGAAGATAAAAATAATCCATACAATAATAAACACAACCATAACAATAATAAATTGGCATCTACTAATGTGTTCTTACAGATGCCTACATAAGCCATCAATAAAGAATTCCCCACAAATCCTGCCTTGAAATCAGAATTGAGATATTTTTGTCTGAACATTTGAAAAATACAAAGTTGTTTTTTTTTTTAAAGAACTGTATTTTTTCCTAATTAAAATATTATGGAATTAGATCAAAATGACAGACTAAGCTTTTATGCCTATCTACTCCCACCTCAAATTCCTAAAAATACCAGAAAATCTGTCTTTAAAAGGAATAAATTCACAGCAGTGCTTGAAAACAAGAATGGGTGGAATTGATGGACAGAAATTTTGAGGACTTCCAGAAGTAAGGAAGAGTGACAGAATCATATTGATGGGGAAAATCACCACGCAGATCACATGGAGGAATAGTCAGTTGCAAAGGTGAGAGCAACTCTGGGACACTCAGAACCCTGAGATGACAGACAAGGCAGCAGGAAGGAGTCCGGAGGAAAGCATCGCAGGAACTAGCTGGTAAATGGTTCAGGATATCCTGCTCTCCCCCTTTCCACAACCCCAGCACCACCGCCAGCAGGAGGAGCTGCACCCACCCCTCGGCCTAGACACCACGTGAGGACAGTGCACCGGAGAGGGACTTGGATTGTCATCGCCAGAAAGAACAGGAAGTCCCCACACGGAGAAGAGGAGCACATGACCACCACGCCCTGGTAGCACATCCCAGCTCCCCCACCTCCAGCAGAGAAGACGGATTCTTGTAACAGAAACAGTGTTCACAGAGAAGCAAAGAAGCTCAAATATAAAAATGAGCACACATGAGAATTACAAAATATTTCAAGAAAACCAACCCCATGAGAGAGGGCACCAAATTCAGTAGAGAAAACCACAAACATCTAAAGAAACAGACTTTAACAGCACAAACGGAAGGTGACTTTGAACGAAGTTGAGTTGATCTTCATTATTTGCGGATTCCATAATTGTGAATTCGCCTGCTCGCTAAAATGAATTTGTAACCCCAAATCAATACTCGTCGTGCTTTCAAGGTCAATCAGAGACATGTATAGAGCAGGGAAATTTTTGAGATGCCTGATGTGCACATTCAAACAAGGTGAAAAACAAGGCAACGCTCTGCCTTCTTGTCTCAGCTCTCATACTGTAAACAAGTGTCTTTTCTGTGGCGTATTTAGTGCCATGGTTTTCACATTTTTTATTGGTGATTTCACTGTTTAAAATGGCCCCCAAGCGTGGCCCTGAGGTACTGTTTAGCGTTCCTAAGTACAAGGCTGTGATGTGCTTTACAGAGAAAATACGTGTGTCCTGTAAGCTTCATTCAGGCATGAGTTATGGTGCTGTTGGCTGTAAGTTAAATGTTTATAAATCAACAATACAGAGTTGCCCCTTGGTATCCATGGGGGATTGGTTCCAGGACCCTCCAGGATACCAAAATTCGAGATGCTCAAGTCCCTTCTATAAAATGACTTAGTATAGTCGGCCCTCTGTATCCTCTAGTTCTGCATCTGCTGATACAGAGAGCCAACTGTATATTAAATAAGGTGTCTTCAACAAAAACAGACATTAAAAAAGGTCATGTGTTGATCAGTTGAAGAAAATGTTATGACCAGAAACTCAGAGGCATCACCTAATGCTTTATTTCCTGTAGGAGCAATGGTTCAATATTCACTAATCCAGTATTTGCTAATTCACTAATTCACAGCAACTTTATAGAGCATAACTACTGTGAATAATGAAAACTGATTGTACAATTAATACCCTCATATGAATAAGAAAGGCGACTGCATCTAAGAATAATATTAGACTGTATGAAAAAATAATTTGAGATTCTTGGGAGATAAATATGATTGTAGAAATTGTAAAATCAGTAGATATAATGAATAGCAAAATGGACACTAGCTTTAGAATAAATTAGCAAGTTAGATCAAGCCAGAATTCTCCCAAAGATACTGCAAAGTAGGTGAGAGAAGTTTAGAATTAGAAGTATAAAAGTTCTAACATCTAGCGAGTAAGAGTTTCAGAACCAAAGATAGAGAAAAGAAACATTTCTCAAAATCAAAGAAAGACACGTTTTCAGATTGTCAAACCTTACCAAGTGCTCAGGAGAATGAATTTTAGAGTCCACATGTAGACACACTTTGGTAAAACTTTCAACACTAAGGATAAAGAGAGGATCTTAAAAACTTTCAGAGATAAAACTAGGTTTCCTGCAAAGGAACAAGACTCATTTTAACCTCAGAATTCTCAAGGACAACACTAGATGCTAAAAGAAAATGGCACAACATCTTCAAAGTTCTTACGGTAAAAAAACTTGAGCACAAAACCTAGGCTCAACCAAACTAGTATCCAAGGGGAAAAAAAGGTTTTTGTTTTTAATGCAAGGACTTTGGAAGTTTATCACTCATAAATCCACTCCAAAAGAATCATTAAGGTACTTCAGCAAAACAAAAAGTAAACTTGTGAGGAAGAGGCGGGACACAACTTGATCATTATTGAGTAAATACTATTTTTCCAAATAATTATTCAGACATACATCTACATTTTACAGACTTCTTTGATGACCACTTATATTTTTTTAAGTAGTGACTGCAAAAGTATTACAAGCCCATGAGGGGTCGGGGGAGATAAACGTTGGGAAACAGAAAAAGATGAAAGGAAAACAAGTCATTGAATCCTGTAGTAGGATATTTCATGGACTCTACTGGCCAGTGTCACCTCTGGGAAATAAACATTGTCCTCTTCTGGGAAAAGAATGCTTTGAAATCCTAAAGCTTAACAGGTTCAAGAAGAAGGCTGGGAAGGAAAAAAAGAGCAAAAGAGAATTTAAAGAGGGAAACTGAAGTCACAATCCTAAAGAAGCCATTTTTCTGAAATCAGAGCAGCAATTAGGAATGCTGTTTAAAATTCCTGACTGCCAATATTATGCTCAACCCACCTCACCTCTCTAAATTAACTTTAATGTAACTAACACTGAAACAGTTATGATCTTGTCCCCAACTAAATTAGACAGCGAATACACTTCACTGAAGAACTGGCATGGTGCAAAACAGGTCAAGTTGAGAAAGGAGACACAAAAAGTAAAATCATTCACCAGACGGAAAAACACAATAGGAGTTAAACTGATACACTCCATGAAGCCTCATTTCCCCAGTGCTGTGTATGTTTAGATTAGGTCACAGAAGCCACTATTTTCATTTGAGATTTGTCAGAAAGCTCTGCTACCTTATTGCACATTTACCTAATTTATTAGCCTGTTTTAAGACGCACTTAAGAATCATGTGATTTTTCCAAAAGTCACGGAGTCTCCCAGCCTCTCAGACCTAGCACTGTTCTAGACAGGGGCTGGCAGCCTGCCCAGGCATTGGTTTCACACTGGGTCCTCCCAGAACACTAAGGCTCTGATGTGATGCTCAGGGCTTCCACCAACAATGATGTGCTTTCACCAAATAATGAAGACAATGTATCTGAGTGACTTGGTCATTGTTTCTAATGGTTAGATACAATGATGTTCCCGATACAATTTCATATAAGGCAAAAAAAAAAGTAACTTTACTGTCTAAAACACTTGAAAATTATTGGCCAGAGAAGGAACAGGCTTTGTAATAAAACAGATCTTGGTTTGAATATCAACTACAGTATTGTCCACATAACCTCACATAACCTTGAACAACTTATGTAACTCCTCTGAACCCCAGTTTCCTCCTCTGTTGAAATGAAGTTGATAATGACCACCCATTTGGTAACTGATCATTTTACACAAGGCTGTTATATAGAGTATATGAAATGCACAATACCCAGCACTTAGTAGATGCAGATAAAGTGTTGGTTCCTGTAACTCAGTGGCATTATACCTGCTAATGACATGGTTAATGGGAAATTTTGAGGATTGAGGGAGATGGCTTGGCTAACTTTGCAGTGCTGTTCATTCAAACTGTCTATTTGGATATTAACAAGCTGCGAGGGTAACTCCTTTCCATAAGAGATCAGTATTCATATAAGTGAAACAAAATCTAATTCTGTTGGCTTCAATCTGAAACACTACAATTATTATAACTAATCTTGAATTTCTCTCCCTTTCTATGGCTCCAATTTTGCTACTCTATCTTACCGTATCTCATGGTTAGAAATTCTAGCATTAACTAAAATACTGGAAGAATAAGAAATCTCTTATTTATTCAGATTTGTTTAATGCAAGGGATATTTGCTAGAGAGTAAAATCCATCCAATGGAACAAACTGGTAAGTTTTCTTGGTGTAGAATTTGTGCATAAATTATTTGAGAGTGACTAAGTGAGTCTTCATGCCAGAGGCATCTATAGGGTTACACTGTGACGTTGAACTCTGTATCTCATTCTTGAGTCAAACATGAAAAATTTCATACCTTGAAATTTGTTTTATACAACAATATCAGAAAAGAATCATTTTTATTTAAATGAAACCACCAAACAGCTCATACAGCTCAATATCAGAAAACAAACAACCCAATCAAAAAACAGGCAGAAGATCTAAATAGACATTTCTCCAAAGAAGACATACAGATGGCTAACAAGCACAGGAAATGATGCTCAACATCGCTAATTATTAGAGAAATGCAAATCAAAACTACAATGAGGTAGTACCTCACACTGGTCAGAATGGCCATCATCAAAAAGTCTGCAAACAATAAATGCTGGAGAGGGTGTGGAGAAAAGGGAACCCTCCTACACTGTTGGTGGGAATGTAAATTGGTGCAGCTACTATGGAAAACAGTATGGAGGTTACTTAAAAAGCTAAAAATAGAGCTACCATATGATCCAGCAATCCCACTCCTGGGCATATATCCAGAGAAAACCATAATCGAAAAGATATATGCACCTCAGTGTTCATTGCAGCACTGTTTACAATAGCCAGGTCATGGAAGCAACCTAAATGCCCATCGACAGAGGAATGGATAAAGAAGATGTGGTACATATATAAAGTGGAATATTACTTAGCCATAAAAAAGAACAAAATAATGTCATTTGCAGCAACATGGATGAACCTAGAGATTGTCATACTGAGTGAAGTAAGTCAGACAGAGAAAGACAAATATCATATGACATCACTTATATGTGGAATCTTAAAAAAGGGTACAAATGAAAGAAATTTGGTACAAATGTAAGAAATAGACTTAAAGATGTGGAAAACAAACTTATGGTTACCAGGGGAGAAAGAGGGGGAGGGATAAATTGGGAGATTGGGATTGATACATACACACTACTATATACAAAATAGATAACTAATAAGAACCTGCTATATAGCACAGGGAACTCTACCCAGTACTCTGTAATGGCCTATATGGGAAAAGAATCTAAAAAAGAGTGGATATATGTATATGTATAACTGATTCACTTTGCTGTACACCTGAAACTAACACAACATTGTAAATCAACTACACTCCAATAAAATTTTTTAAATAAATAAATAAATGAAACCATCAAATATAATAATTTATTTAACTCTTGTGTTTGATATTTATATCTTAATCAAATATTGCCCCAAAATAATAAATTATAATTTTTATAATTGGGAAATGAATTTTTTTCCAAACCAAAAGCAACTTTACATTTTATTGAGGCCAGAATTCACTTTATAAGTGACTTTTTAAGCTATCATCTATAAAGTGACATGAACCTGCACATGAATCATTGAGGCTTCTCTTTGTGACTGTTAATCCTATTTTAAAATATATCCTTAATAATTATCAGATATTCCCTTATCAAAATTTATCCCCAATACTGTCACAGACTATCTTCTAAATATGATTCCTTGAATTGTCCTAGTTAAAAACACCTCCAATATATTAACCTGTTTCCATTAACCTTTCTATAAGAAATCCTTTCAGTCAGGAATGGCTCTGGGTGCCACCCACACTGGAATGCACCACACTTCGGAAGGACAGACTGTCTTTAAAAGGATTGGAAGCTACAGGTCTTGACCCACAAGGAGCTGGCAAAAAGGCAAACCCTATTCTAGGTGCCAGATGCCACTGCTCAACGTAGTTTAAATTTTGGAAATCACCCTTGAGCTGCTCATTCCCTTTTGAGCCCTTTTTTTCTGTAGTTCATGAATTTCCCTTCACAATGCTTTGCTCTGTCTCAGCAGACCCCTGCTCAGCAGTCAACCTTCAAAATAATTTCCACTTTTGTTATTTCTATTGAATAGAAATCAGTGGTAAATTCCAGTTCAATTCGAAAGACCTAGGTCAGGACACACAGAAGAGCGTCTGCCAAAGCAGTGAGGCGCTGAGCTCCGAGTTTTCGCGGGGTCCTGGAAAGTGCACAGGCAATTCAGAATCGGAATGCAGAATATTCATAAAGCGATGGGCCCCGCCATGGCCAAGTGTATTTTGCAATCAGTTATCACAAGAGCCTTCTCTGTCAGCTGGAGTGACTGCTTCCCTGCCCTGCAACCTTCTGGCACTCACCAGTGGGAAGGGAGAAGGCCGGGCAATCAGAGCACAAAAGCAGCTTTCTCCATCCCTCTTTCCGTGAAAGAGAAAAAGAGAAAAACCTTTTTTTTTCCCCTGAAATTCCTCATAAACGAAGGTACGGGGAAGGGGGGGGGGGCAGTTTTAACTACTGTTTTGAGTGATTTACATGGATTTATATTCTCCACTATTCTTTTTGGGAGGTGATTAATTTCTATGGCAACCATTACATCACAAGACATCTATGCTTACTCAGAATACTGTGAGTTCAGTATACCTTCTTTAAAAAAAAATACAAGCTTAAAAGAAATTGGGAATTCCTTAAGTGTGATGTTGTTTTAAAGACAATTGGCTTCTCCGAAACAATACAATCTGGAGTGTTTTGGGGGCTTGCTTTTGTTGGAAGGAAGAAAACAAGAGGAAGAGGAGTCTCAATACCGAATATGGTATGCACTAAGAAATGATTTAAGGTATGTATATATACACATACACACACGTACACAAGGTTTATAGTGCCTAACAATGTATGCATGTCCAAGAGGTATTATAAGCAGTGAAAAGGGGAAGAAAGGAACTGGTTATCATGAAGAAATAAGTGCTGCATCCCCCTGTGTGACATATCTCAACATGCATCAGATTCATTTCACAAGCATTAGTAGATGTCTCTGTGCAATTCCTAGTTATGAAGCACAAAAAGCAGAAGTCAAACAAGTTCTGAGCTTCCTTGGAGCTTTAGTGAAACCAACATAAGAAATTGATTTTGTTACCACTAGTTCTCTAAGCAGCACCTTCTGAGAAAGCCCAGCAGGGAAGCTAGGGATGTCGAAGTGTAGCAGATGGGCCATGGGCCATGGACAAACTGCTAGCTTGTCCAGCCCTGGAATCCCAGTCAAGTAGATGTCCCGTCTCTTGGATCAGAAGAGTCTCCAAAGTTAACATTTTCTGACACCTCCAAAGGAAAACTTGGATCGACCTCAGTAACTCCAAGTTCTAGAAGTCCCATGTGGTTTTCTCATTTCCCTAAAACGTCACATCATCCTTGAAACGTTACACCACAAGAAAGTTTTTAGAAATGAATGGCTTTGAATGTATTGGTTTTGCCAGAAGAAAAGCCTCAATTTGTCTGAGATTTGGTTCATCTAGCATCTAGCATTTTCCATCTTGGATGTGGGTACAGAAAGTTAATTTATCTGCGCAGAGACCACAGGAAGCTTTAAAAAGGTGTCCTTTTTGCCATCTTTCTAGGTACAGTGTGATGGTTAAGATAACAGACTCTATAGTCAAACTGAATTCACATCTCAGCTTGGCTACTTGCTCTGTTATCTTAAACTTTTTACAGCTTGGTTTCCTTCTCTGTGAAACAAATATAATAATAATTGAAAATGTATTAGGCAACAATAGTAAAAAGCAATAAGGATACTTCCCACCTCATCTGGAGGCACCTCTTTATCCATAGTTTCTCAGAATCCAACAGCAACAATTAGGCAGAAAACTGCCTCAAGAGTTCCTTTGTCTGCACCATCCATAGCAAAGCTAAAGACTTCTACAGGCAATTCTCATCCTCCCCACTGTGGAAATGCAGAGAGAATTCCAGAGAAGCCTGGGCAAACTCCACTCTCCCTTCCCCTCCTTCTCACAATTAATTACATCCACCTGCAAAGTGAAAAATCCCCCTGGGTGACTTGGGCTCATTTGGGATGTAAAGATTATTAAATAATGTGCCAGGAAGTGACTGAACCATATGAGAATGAACATGGGAGGGTTTAAGTCATTGGTCAACCATTAGCTTAGACAGAAATGGGCCACATTCACCATGAAAGCAGATCTTTTGACCTGAAGAAGAACACCTTTGGGGAATCATCAAGATGAGCCAGCTGCAGCTTTATCACGCTGAATTCCTGAGACTGGGATCTTTAGAGAACAACCACCTGTACACTAGTATTGTTTTTTGTTTGTTTGTTTGTCTTTGTAACGGCTTTATGAGATACATACTAGTATTGTTTGAATAAAAGGGAAAAGAACAAACTTTTTTGAAAGATATTTCTTTACTTTTGCAACGCAACTAAGAATACACTTAAGTTGTGAAATGTGACAGAGGCACAATAATGAGCATAATTAAATCAAATGCTTGCCAGGTTCAAACAGGGCCTGGTAACCTAGCAATCAAATAACAACAGTACAGCTGGAACCTTGAACAACACAGTTTGAACTGCACAGGTCCATTTATACATGGATATTTTTCAATAGCAAAGACTACGGTACTACACAATCCACTGTTGTTTGAATCTGAGAATGTGAAACCACAGATGTGGAGGAACCGAGTCTCAAAAGGGCTAGCTGTACATGGATCTTCCACGGCAAGGAGGGCTGGTACCCCAGCCCCCATGTTCTTCAAGGGTTAATTGTAATTACAATAGCTAATGTTTACTGAATACTAACCATGGGCCAGGAGCTTACGATACATCCTCATAAGATCTCTGTGGGATAGATACTGGTATAATCTCCATTTGACAGATGGGGGTATGAAGTTTGAGAAAGTGTCAGGGTAAAAGACTCAAACCAGGTAGTCTGACCCAGACCACTGCCCTTAGCCCTCTTCTGTGCTCTGCCCCTTTAAAAATGTACCCTGGAGAACTCTCTGAGTGCAGCACACAATGGATTATTTTACTCTGTAATGACTCAGATTCATTCACTTGCTCGAAAGCACTTACCGAGTGCCCACTGCGACAGAAATCTGTGCTAGAACTCTAGGGAGTTACTAAAAGAAGACTGGGCCCTGCCTCCTAACAGCTCACAGTCGAAAGGAAGATAAGATTGCAGGAAGATAAGGCAGGAATACAGACAATCACATTTCAGGGTAGTCTTCGATTTGCAGTTAGGATGAGGTGATATGAGCATTCGGTTGTACCATCTCCTTTCCTAAGACAGCCTTTGATGTTTAGGTACCTACTGGGAAGCTAATTTAGCATTAAAGCTTGAAAAGAAGTTTGCCTAGGTCTTTTGCTTTGAATCAGAGGAAAAAATTTTTAATTCCACATTTAAATTCTAAAGAGTTTAGGACTGGCTTTCCTCTCAAACAGGCCAAGGAACTAAAAAGAGTGCTCCCACAAATGGCTTCAAGGTACTTCTGCCACTAGGGAAATAGAAAACTGTCACACCCAGTCCAGTCCTAGGAGGTATCCACTGGGGAGTTTCCTTCCCAAGGAGGTGTCCACAGGGAACTGTAGATGGTGGGAGACCTGAGTGTAGCAGTACCCTCTCACATTTCACCTGTTCTAGTTCGGCTTTCCAGCATCATGCCCTGCTCCCGGACCCCCAAACCCACCAGCCCAGAGTTAGACCCGAGAGCTAGGTGGTACCAACCACAGAGCTGCATGTTTGGGACCTAGGAATTAGACCAGGAACAGGCACATAATCCAAGCAAGGCCAAAGCTATTTCCTGGAATTGTTACACGGCTATGGAAGAGCAAAGCCCCTTTCTACTGTGCTTGCTGAGGATGAGTCCTACCTTCTGCATAGAGAGAGCCTCTCAACAGAATAAAGCTAAGAGGAAATAAGTAGAGACAAGAGATGGAGCAAAAGGCAGAGTCCTGAAAACATCCTTTCAGCTCCTGGGTCCAGTTGTGCCTAAAGCCAGTCACCTTAGACTTCCAGGGAGCGAGAGACAAACATTGCATCCGCGAGTTAGGCTTCTGTTACCGGGACGAAACAAAAAGGTATCGATTAATATTTGCTGTATAAAGTGCTACATTATAGCATGGGCTTCAGAACTAAGCCCTAGCAAGCCACACAGTCTCTGTGTGACTCTGGGCAGTTTAACAACCTCTCTGACTCAATAACTTCCTCTTTAAAACGGAGATGAAGGTTTAAGAAGATTAAACAGAATAATGCACGTAAAGCACTTGGCCCCCAGTGACTGATACATGGTGATTCTAGGACATCTGAGGGCTACAAACAACACAGTCCCCATCATCATCACCACCAGTGTGACAGTTAATTGAATGTGTCAGCTTGGCTAGGTTATGGTGGCCAGTTATTCGGTCAAACACTAGTCTAGGTGCTGCTATGAGGGTAATTTACAGATGTGATTGACATGTATAATCAGTTGACTTTAAGTAAAGCAGATTACCCTTAGTAAGGAGGGTGGGTCTCATTATTATCCAATCAAGGGAAAGCCTTAAGAGCAAAAACTGAAGAGTTTTGCCTCAAGACTGTAACAGAAGTCCTGCCTGAGTTTCCAGCCTGCTGGCCTGCCCTACAGATTTTGGACTTGCCTGCCCTCACAGCTGTGTGAGTGGATTCCTTTAAACGAGCATCTCTCTCTCCCTCTCTCTCAGTATATATAAATCAATATTTATTTATTTATTTATTTATTTATTTATTTATAAAATAGATAAAAATCTATTTAACATATATGTATGTTCTATTGGTTCTGTTTCCCTGGAGAGCCCTGACTGTTACAGTCATCACAACTTGCCTAGCTGTTCCCCACCCCTTTGCGGTACCAGTCAGAACACGATCCATAACCAAGACGATGCACAGCTGGCTGAAAGCAAGCTGCTAGCGTATTTAATTGACTTCCACAACTGTCCTCCAAGCAGCAAGACATTTCCAGGCTTGTCCTCCTCAAAGACCTAAGTATGGCATCTCACAGTGGAACATACGACCATAGAACAAGCTAATATCCATGGCTTCCACTTTACCCATCTCTGGCATAAATCTAATGTATGACTGGAAATTTATCCTAGGAAATAACTGTTCTGGAGGTCCAGTTCTCATCTCAGAACTGTGTGGCGTACGGTTTTCTAGGGACCCATTTTTCAAAGCATTAAGTCATTGTGTTTTCACCAACTGATCTGGAGGGGATTTGTTTGTTTTTAAGCAATGCACAGAGAATACTGATTGGCCCTTCCCTAACTAATATGTACTGACATCTGAAATTCTAAGCCAAGGCTCTTGGTCCAGGGATTGATTCAGACTGAGGGAGCTGGAAGCAGTGCCTTGTCTCCAGTGATGCAGAGAAACTCCCTCCATGTACAGCAGGGAGCAGTGCCCACCTGCCATCTCCTTCCTCCGCCCACCCTCTGCGAAGGGCATTTCCGTCTTCTCTCTTACTGACTGCCCCTTCACTGTAGGGCCAGGTTCTATGCTAAGCACTTTGTATATTTTTTCTTGATTATTGTTTCCCACAATCCCCTTTTCTACTCAGAAAACACTCACAAAGCAGCATGCTTCTGGAATGGAAGGGATGAAAGTTACATATTTCGGATAAAATGGAAGTAGACAGAAACCCTGCCAAATGCTTCTTAAAGGCTGCAACACCTGCAGACTAAAAATAGCAGCTCACGCAGCCCAAGGAAAGAATCCATTCTTTTCTTTCAAACTCTGGCTTCAGAAATCTATCTCCATGAATCAGTTCGTCAGCCATTGATTAGCTTCTCTAATTAGCTTCTCTAATGACTGTAAGAAAATACAAGGCTGCTTGGTAGGTGGCAAATGGAGGGAACTCAATCGGGCATGTGCCTAGACCTCAGGCAGAAATTCTGAGCCCAGAATTTCGAAGCTTGGTAAAAGCACATCCATCTCTTCATTCATTCATTCATTCAACAAATACTTGTTGACCACAGTAGCTACTATATGGCAGCTGTTCTACATGATTAAAAACAAAAAAAGTGGACAAAAGCCCCCACCCTAAAGAAATACACCTGCTTTCATCTAAGCTTCCAGCTGTGTATCTGCAGAGTATTGTCACTACAGAGAGAAACCACAGGTCCTTCTGGAAGCCCTTGCTCCCAGCATTTCCCAAGACCAAAGTAACTTCTCTCCCCGCCCTGTGAATTCAATAGCCCTTCTCTACTCTTCTCCTTAGACAAAAATAAGCACACCTTCTATTTATCTTTTTCTGTCTTGATTTCTATTCCTTCTCCTTCCAAGAGCAAGGATTATTAGAAATTTTTTGCCTACACAATAAATATAAATCCTTCTCCCAAAGAAAACATGATAGCACCATAGTTATACTTGCTTTGTGATTTTCATGTGACTCTCAACTCCCAGACTACAAAGGAACTCAGATAGAAAACTCTTCCACTGCCACTGTTCTTCTGCCTCTTCCTTACACATTTATTCATTATTATAATGACTAACATGTTTCAGGCATGGCGCCCAGAGCTATCAATATATTATCTTATTTAATCCTCTTCAATGACCCTATCAGGTAGGTGTTCTTATCATATTTTCACAGATAATGAAACAAAAACTCAGAGTTTAGGTAACTTGCCTGACAAAAAATTCGAATACACCTACCACCAAACCCGATTCACCTTCTTTTATGTACTAATTACAATCAAAACCCATGGTTTTAGAAAGGAAAGGTTAAGAGTACATCATAACTCCACATTTCGCCTCTGCAACCATCTCCTGGCTGGGCTCCTTGAAACCAATCTTGCTATCCTCAAATGTATTGTTTATACCACAGGCAGCCAGAGCTTATGAAAGTGTACATTGGTCGTGTTATTCTTCTGCTTAGAGTCTCCAATGCTGCTCAGTGCTCTTAAGATAAAGCACACAGAACTTAACAAACTTCCAAAGTTCTGCCTGATCTGGAGCCTACCTGCTGCCTCCAGCCTCTAACACCTCGCTACCTTTCACATACAGCTTCAGCCTTTGGAACTGATTTCATTTCCCGGAATGCACAATGGTTCCACTCACAGTTTCATGATATGTTGTTTCCTCTGCCTAAAACATCATTCCCTATAAACCCTCCCCACACACACACACACACACACACACACACACAGAGTCCTCTCTTTATTCTAGCTAAGTCCTCCTCATTCTCCAGTTGTCGGCTTAACTGTCATACGCTCAGATGCCTTCCCCAGTCCCTTGTATCAGGTGCCCCATGGTTCTCCCCTATACTCTGTGAGATCTTTCACGTACACAGTGCCTGGCACCAGCCTGGCACAAAGCAGGCTCGGAACAGATGCTTATCAAACAAGTGAATAAATGGATGATGTGGTGGTGCGGGGGGGGGAGCCGATCATCCAGCACTTCAATCTCCTCAATATTTGTCTAATCCAGACCAGCTCGGGATTATCAAAGGTGCCACAGACTGGTATGGATAACCCATCACAAGAGCCCACTCCTTCTACCCTCTGTGCAACCACATGCTGGGAAAACCAGCCCTTTACACCACAGACTGGAGCAAACCTGCCTCTGCTCTTTCTTGGCAGGTGTGTCCACACTGGAAAAGATGAAATGGCCCTGGCTGGCATTCACATTAGATCATCAGTTTCAAGGCAAAGAGAGAGAGATGTGTCTATCAGTTAAGGAAGTGCTCAGGTGCAGGTCAAACAAATCCCAACTCAACCCGGCCAAAACAGTTAGGATATCTATAACCTCACATGGTGAAAGTCCAGCGATAGAGCAAGCTCCAAGCCTGTAGCACGGCAGTCAGTTGCTCAATATTACCTTCAAGGACTCAGGTACTCTCCCTCTTTCCACTCTGCTGTCCTCACCATCAGTGACATCCTAAGGCTGGTTTCCTTCCTGATCATAAGGTAGTTGACAGTAATATCCCATAGCAAGATGGCTGTTTCTGTGGTCAAATCCAGCAGAGAAAGAGGAATCTCTTCCCTCACCATCAAATGTAAGTCTTTCCCTTCTATCTGATTCGGCCAACCTAGGACCTGTGCCCACCCCAAGACCAACAACAATCTGCGGAAAAATGCCAAGAACTCATTGGCATATACAAACCATCTGGGGTAAGATGGATGGACTAATGAGGAAACCAACCGAGACTCTGGAGAACAAAATCTCCAATGCCAAGGACAGAAAAGAAAGAGTATACTCCTTCCCATCTAATGCAATTACTATTTTTTTCTATTTGCAATGGCTCCTGAAGATGTCACATGGAAATACTCCCTATTCCTTTTGATTGTGTGGTTGTATTTCTTCTTGCTGACATTAGCTTCTCTTCAAGTTAATCATCTTCTTCTGCAGACATGCTTATGTTGAGTCAGCATTTAATATTTAGAGGCTTACTGCTTACAGCAGCTATAGAAACTGCTCCACTCAACCCTGCACAGAGGCAATACAAATGATATCAAGAATGTAAGCCAAATGACTTCATGACTCTTTTTTATGTAGGCAGATCTTTGGTAATATCACAAAGCGGAAGTTTCCATCACTCCACATTGGAGGAAACATCACACCTTAGTGATGCAACATAGGCTGGAGAGAGGAAAAGAAAGGCTGTCACAGTTACCAACCCTCTAGTACTGTCCTGTTCCCCAAAGGGTCACATTTGGGTGTTCTGGAACAGGAGTTTAAAAGCCAACTCATTTTTAGAAAAAAATAGGTATGCCAATGTCCATTCTATTCCAGTGCAGATAACTTGTCAAGTTATCCTGAGTCCATCTTTGCAGGGTTTATCTAAATATACTGAGGTATCTAATAATTCCCTGGTTGGAACTCTAATCCAGCACACAGGATCTTTAACTTTTAAACTCTCTGCATGGGCTATTTGCCTCCAGGACACAAGCACATGGAACCACTGCTGAAATGGCTGAGCTTTATTTAATTTCATTCTGAGGGACCAGCATATGAAGAAGAAAGACTATAGATATGCTTTAGAAATAAACATCACTTGATTTCTCAGAAGGTCTTTGGGTTTTATTGTCATGTATAATCATGTACCATAAGAACCGGACAGGGATGTAGTGACTGTATATTTCAAATGACTTGTCAAAATTCTCACAGCTGTCACATAGATATATTCTCAAACATTTATTGACCAGTATGCCTCTGAAAGTCTTTGGGTGAAGTGGTGGCTGACCCCACTGGTGGAGAGTTCTGGACACACTTCAAAGACAACAAAGTTGATCTCTGGTGGTCTCCCTCACTTGTGTGTTCTTCTCTAGCCCAATATGCTATAGCTGTCTAGTGGTACAATTTCCCCCTCTATAAAAATATGCCCAGTGTCCCATGTTCCAAAGCCACCTTCAAGCAATGCTCCATCCTTCCTTGTGACTAATTTCAGCTCCTAAGAGGAAAGCAATCTAATTGACTGACTGAAATAATAACTGATCAACTAGATTAAAACACACTTGCAAGCAGAGACCTAACTTTGTATGTCTGCATCTCTTAACCACACCTAGGACTGCTTTCCTTGAAGCAGACATACAAAGGATACAAATCTAATCTTGTTTAATTTTCCCAAGGCGATGTATTTAAAGAAGAAATTTAACTCTAATTTCTAACTGGTATAAATTGTTTAGGAAAATATTTATGAACAGGAATAAGATATGTTCTCCCTTCTCCTCACTTACTTTGAGGTAGGACCTTACCAAATGACTCTCTTACCTTTCCTTCCCCAAACCACCATAAGTACACCCCATTAATTCATTACACAAGTATTATCAACATTATAATGCCCAAGGGCTATGCTGGGCACTGGGCAAAAAGCACTAATCAAACCAAACATGGGCCCTACTTTCACATACTCTTCTTGGCAATTAGTGTTCTTCTTCCCTATGTTTTCCTGGGCTTTTTACCTGCCAGTGATGATGATGATGATGACGATACTAATACTAATGCTAATAATAATAATAAAATTTTGAGTAGGACTTTCTATATGTCAGATGCTAAGTGCCATATCTATATATGTATACATACATACATACACAGTCTTTTAGTCCTCATAACAACGTGGAAAAAGATAAGAAATTGAGGTCCCCAAGATCAGAGCACTCAGATGCTAAAGTAGGCAGTCTAGCCCTGTTCTTAACCACTGTTGCTTATGATGAGCTTAAAATGACTTCTATTTTTATTTCTACAACTGATTATCCCACAGGAAATTTCTTGGCAGAGAGAATTTAAAACTTTTGGGAAATAGAATTGATAGAAGTGTGTGTTGAGTTTTAAAGTATGAGTAGGACTTATGTATCACACCTAGTGTTTTCCCAACCCTGGCACCATTCAAATTATCCTTCTATACTTTTTCTACATCCCCTACCTTTACATAGATCGATTTAAAAAAAACTGAAACTAAAATTTATTGAGTACCAACTCTGTCCCAGGCTCTATGACACACATTATTTGAGAAAATAAAATCAGAGAACATCAATTTGCTGAAAATAATCTCTTTTTTGAAGGGGTCTCTAGCAGATCATTTGCCCCGTCACTCAGCAAATATTTATTGAGCACTTACTTCATGCTGAGTTCTATGTAAGATGTTGGGTACAGAACACCCTTGTGGACTTAGAACACATTGGGAGAGTTCAGACAAGAAAATAATGTAGAGTGTGAAATGATAGAAAATAGCCAGCACATGGAATGGGGCATCTAACCCAGACTTTGGGGGTCGAGGGTCAGATATCAAGGTTTTCAGATGCATTGGTGCCTTTGTGTTTTGGTTGAAGAGTTATAATGTCTCATACACTGAGCTTCTATATCAGTTTATCTTTAGACTGTACTCTGAAGCACTCATAGCACCGCCTAAGAGCACCTGAAAATTGAGGATCAGGGCTTTATAATGTCATTCACTGCTTTACTTTACTCATTTCTGAAGTTCAAAATATTTCCACAGAGAACATTAATAGTTCTCCAAAGTGGGAATTTTGACATGGAATGAAGGTGCCTTTGATTCATTCACATGTCACATCGCGTCTGGGACTTTTTTTTTCTTTGTTTGTTCACTTGTTTCCCTAAGAAGGGACAGGAATCAACATTTTAAGCCTTATGGAGCTAAATACTTTAATGGTTAAAATAGCAGAGAATATTAGAAATCCAAGGCTAGCTCTCTGCAGGGCTCCTCCACCTCGACCCAAGCATTCCATTTTCTTCTGCCTTTCACTTTGAAATGCCTTTGCTTCTTGTATGTGTCTTAACCTCCCCCAACACCAAGAGTGTGGGGTAAATAATAGCAGACTGTAGAAATTTCTTTTTTAGAAAAAGTGTGCACTACAGACTCTGGCTCCTTTACCTCTTACTCCAGGAACCACTAAAAAAGGAAGAGAATCGTCAGGTTCCTAAATCGAATGAACTGCTTTCTAGCTGTAACAAGGGAAAACAGGGAGAGGACATTTTTGTTGTTGTATCTCAATTCACCAACCTACAGCCCGACCAACTGCAGTCGTGGTCCTGCAGGCCATCCACACACATTCCCACCTGCATATTTTTCATTTCTTCAACAAACTAATATCCAAAAGGAGCAGTCTAATATCCATTGCTATAAATGCTTTGGACCGTGCTTTTCTTCCATCATCTTCGAAGGCATACTCTCAGGTTGCAATGAGCTTTGGGGCTAAGAAGGTAATAATTATGGTCTCATCACATTGGATGCAGATGAGTCCACTTATCAGCATTAGAGCTGCATATGATCAATTTTCTAAAACCAGTGCAAGCAAGCACCTTATTGCTTATACTTCTTTAGGCTTACACTGGGGAAGGTCAATCCAAAATGCAGGGACCCCATTAGCAGCAGGAAATAAATAGGAAGCATTAAGAAAAAGAACTAAAAAAAATAAAGAAAGAAGTATTTTGCCTGAAAAGCACTAAAATCACGCAAACTGTTAGAACAGGTAAAAAAAGATATATTTTTAAAATATTTTTATTGCATATATACAATATGTACAATATTTATACTATATATTTTATATTGTATATATATAACAAAATTTGCCATTTTAACCATTTTTATGTGTAGAGTTCTGTGGCATTAAGTACATTCACAATGTTGTGCAATCATTACCTCCATATATTTCCAGAAATTTTTCATCACCCAAAAAGAAGCTCTATAAAAAAAGGATACATTTGTAAGTCAAGTCACTGGACTCGTTACCACTTGTAACTGAAGGGTTGTAATGAAACCATATATGGCTCAAGGAAAGGGAGGGGGTGGGGGGAAGGCGGAATCTTTATGTGGTGGCTTGTTCTACAGTTGTATTCACACATTCAGATATAGCTAGCTCACAGGTAATTTCACACTGAATATTTTTGTTTTCTTAAGTGATACCAATTCAATGTGGTTCCTAAGTAAAAATTAAACACATTAAAAATAAAGCATTCTCCTTGAACCAACTCTGAGCCAAAAAAAGCATGGTAAGGAAAGTTGAGGGCTGTCTTCAAAGAAGGAAAACAAACTATTCCAAATGGAAAAACTATTCTCTTTCAATGTGCGTGTGTGTGTGAGTGGGTGTGTGTGTCAGAGAGAAAGAGAGGAAGGTAGAAAGAGACAGATGGATAAATAGACAAAGATTCATTACAAATAATACCTAATATACACTATTTGAGAAATAATGTATATAATAGATACTATATTTAAATATTTATATAGTCCCAAAAAGATACAGAAATGAAAAGTAGGAGATAAAGAAAAGGTCAAGGTACCACGGATTGATGTCTTCCTTGGTCTGTCTTATCTGGGAACTCATATTTCCAGAGACAGTAACAACCCTAGGGGTGTGCTGGTTACCCAATCTCTCCATCAGTAGAAGTAAACACACAACCTTTGTAAACACTGTGTCCTCCTATGCAAATTCAGCTTCAGGACAAGTTCCCTGACCCTGCTTCCAACCACATGGGTGCTCCTAACCCCTCCCAGCTAGCAATTCTGGAGCAATCACTGAATGGAATAACCAGAATGTGAAATTCATTCCAGCACTCACTGGGTGATGGTAGTTTTTGTTTGGTTGGTTTTCGTGATGTTTCAGACTTACCCCGTAACTAGCTAAAAACTGACCTGTGCTATTTTCAAGGATAGCGCACCTCCTTTTGGACTGGCTTGAAGGCCACTCATCAAGCTTGGCATCACTGGAGGGACAACAGTTAGTTTTGTGAAGCTGTAAAAGTGCTTCCTAGCTCTCTGACTCCACACACCCTACCGAACAGCTCTCCCCCTTCCCATCCTCCGTCCCCCCCCCCACCTCCCAGCCTCCCTGCTTTCAAGCAGTCACCCCACCCTGGGACTTTCCACAGCCCCTCACCGCCCAGCAGCATTGGGAACGGTGTGTAGGGCTATCCGTGGAGGCAAGGGCCCCTCTGTGAGAGCGCAGTGTTTCTCTTGCCTGCGGCACGATCCAGATAAGGACAGAGGCTCCAGCCATCCCCGCGTCACAAAGAGCTCCTCTGATCCCCCTGGCATCTGGGCTTCCCCTCATTAGCACATAAAAGCTGCTCTGTGCCTTCCCTCTGAGCCGCTCTGTCTGTCCCACTGCCGGGCTCTATGGAGCCTTTTAGGCCCAAGCTCATTTTGAAACCTCCCCAGTTCAAGAGGCACTAACCCTTTCCCGAAACCTGTCAAACTCTCCTTTACAAACCGCAGGTACCGCCGAAGCAACCATCACTCTGAGAGGCGCAATCAGACTGCAGGGCAGATGCCTTCTGCCAAATTAGTCTTCCCAAGAAGAGGCGTTCTTAAAACAAAGCCAAAAATGTTTAAATATATCTAGCTTTCAAACAACCGCAATACAATGAAGTAGAACAGACTTGTGCCTTGTTCGTAGGTGGGTGGGTTCCACTTCAGACTCTGACCCGCAAGGCTCAGGAGGAAAACCACCGAGCCGAGCAGCGCCTGCATCCAAGTCCTCGGCGCGCTGAGGGCGCTCGTTAGCGCTTATCCCGGGCCTGCGACGGCACAAAGCCACGAGAACCCGGGCTCCCATTTCAATTTTGTGACCAGGATAACAAATGCAGAGTGCTTGGCAGCTTTCCAAGCCGTCTCCCAGATGTTATGTCATTTAAAAATCCCCAAAATGCAATGGGAAATGAAGGGCTAGGACGATTTTAACCAGTTTACAAATGAGAATATTGAGGTCCCCGAAAAACGGAAGTCAGTTCCCTGAGACAGAACATCTCACATTTCACATTCTGAAGGGGACATCATCATTCCAGGGGCCCAGACACAAAATCTCCAAGGGACGTTTAATTCCCTCTTCTCTCTCTCACACCCCACTCCCAAGTATAATCAGGACCGAAATCCTCCTGAGCGCCCCTAAATACGCCCTGCACTAATATCCTGACGTCTTCACAGCTGAATCCACTGACGGTTCTCGCATGCCTTGTCACCAGGGCCCAGATCTGTTTCTGAGTTAACCCTTTCCAAGACAGACTCTAAACAGCAGTAGCTTCTTTCTGCCCATCACACTGCTCACCGCCTCCTCATCACAAATGTCAAAAAAGCGCACAGCTCTGCCTTACATCCTACGATACTTCTCTTGCATGTCTTTCTGACTCTTCAAAATGACTATTTCTACTTCTCTCCGTACAAATGTCCTACACCCCTCCCCCACTACCCAGCACCTTCATTCTTAATTGATAGGATGACCTCAGAGTTCACAGAAAAAGAAAAGCCACCAGACAGGAATCACCTTTTATTCTCACCACCGAATCTACCAAATTACCTTCGTTTACACCCACGCTTTCTCCCCCCACCTCCTGGAGCTTGGAGAGTGTCCTGGCTCCTCTCCAAGGTCAACCCCTCCCCCTGCACCTGGGATCCTACCATCTCAGCCTTTGCAAGGCCTTCCTCCTTCCTTTACCCCATTCCTTCCTGCATATGCAATTTTCCCCTCTCCACTGCATCTTTCCCATCAGCATACAGACCTTTTATATTATGTCCTCTGTTAACAGACTCTCCCTTTACTCTGCTCCCGGTTAGAGGAAAACTTTTCCAAAGTTATGTTTTGAAACCCCCAGTTCACAGTCCCTCTCCAAACCGTTCCATCCAGGCCTCCATCGGCACCCACCACCTGAGCCTGCGCCTGTCTGCTGCTGAGACACTGATCATTTCTCCACCCTTCCCTTAGCTGATTACTCTCAGCACGTGCACTGTTTATTTCCTCCCTCTCAAAACACTTACTTCTCCAGGCTTCTCAACACCGTACTCTCCAGTTTTCCCTCCTGCTTCAGACCTCTCCTTCTCCGACTCCTTTGCTGGGTCCTCCTCCTCTGTTTGACTCGGAAGTTGATGTGCTCCCCAGAGTGACCCTGGGACCCCTTTTCTCCTCTATCGACACATTGCCCCCAGATGATCTTATCCAGGACCACACCAATGACACCCAAATCCAAATCCCCAGCCCCTGATTTCTCCCTAAATCCCATACTCCAGCTATCATGTGACATTTCCACTGGACATCTCTAACTTAACTTGCCAGAAGTAAACTCTTGACTTTTTATCCACAAACATGTTCCTCTCCCTGTCTTTCCCATCTTGGACAAGGGCACCATCACTCACCCAGTTTCTCATGCCCCCAAACTGGAGTTTTTCTTTATCCATTTCCCTCAGCAGCCTCACCAAACCACACATCCAATCCCATGGACTCCATCTCCCAAGATGAATCGCTCCAAAACGCAATCATTTCTCTCCACCTCATTGCTACCCTCCAGTCCAAGCCTGCAACGTCTCTTTCCTCCTGGAGCCACTTACCTCTCCCGCAGTCCATTCTCCAACAGCAGCCAGGGTGGGCTTTTCAAAACATTAACCACATTACTCCTCTGCTTAAAACCTTTCAGTTGCTCCCCATCCCACTGAGAATAAAACACAAGTTCTTCTCCCGGCCTATGGGGCCCTAAAAGACCTCACGCCTGCCTCCCCCCACCCTGCCCCAGCCCGTGATCTCCCCCCTCCCATGCTCCCCTCCTTCTTGCACTCCCTTACTTTCAGTCACTCTGCTGCTTGTTTCATCTCAGCATATCCACCTGGAATGCACTGCCTCCTGACCCTCAAGTAGCCGGTTCCTTTTAGTCATTCCAATCTTAGCTTCAATGTTACCAGACAGGGAGAGGCCTCTTCTCACCACTCAAGTTAAAGTACCACCCGTTACCTCTCTGTCACATCGCCCCACCTTAATTCTCTGGAGAGTATTTAGCACAATGAGATATCTGTCTTATGTATGCGTTTATTGCCTGCCCCCAACTAGAACATAGTCTCCAGGAGAGTGGAGGCCTTTTATGTCTTGTTCCCTGCAGCTTCCCCAATATCTAGATGGTGCCTCTTAGCTGGCTCAGTAGTGATGGTGTTGAATGGCTGAAGAGTTCCTACTCTGTGCTCCTCAGAGCCTGAAGTAGAGCCATGCCAGTGGCCCTGCTGCTCATGCTGAGCCCCCCTGTAACCCTGACCCTGCTTTCTGCACTCACACCTAGAATCTGCTCTCTTTAACTTTAAGATCCTTGAAAGATAGCACTCTCCACTTATAGCCCATTCCACAGACCTGCGATGCTGCGCTGTACCCCTTCTCATTGCTAAAGAGCTTCCCCGCCTAACATTCCAGGGGATCCCTTTAAGGTGGGCTGCGCTGTACCCCTTCTCATTGCTAAAGAGCTTCCCCGCCTAACATTCCAGGGGATCCCTTTAAGGTGGGCTGCGCTGTACCCCTTCTCATTGATAAAGAGGTTCCCCGCCTAACATTCCAGGGGATCCCTTTAAGGTGGGAGCCCCAACCTAGCCTGTTGGGTTGAGTCCTTGATACTTAATGTAGCTATTGTCAGGCCTAACCTGCTGCCTCCACATTGCCAGCTGGGATGTACAGATTTCCAGGGCCATGACTAGCACCATCCTAATGCTACCACTATGAGGACCCCCTACCCCATGATTAGATGCACTTCCAGAATCCAGACTCGCTGTTGCTCCCTCTTGGATACTGGACTGGGACCAGTGCTTCTCAAACTATCTGTTATAAAATATTGGTTCTTTTTTTTTTTCAATTCACTGAAGACAATTCTTTTGTAAAATACAATTCAAAAAATCAACTACTAGAAAAATAAAATGGCAAAAAAACAAAAATTAAAATACATGACCTGATATTTTAATATTAGAAAAAAAATCATAAAAGTACTCTGTCAAGTTGCTATAGCTATTTCTAATGCTTACTCTTGATTTCTGTTCTCCTCACAGTCTGGTTACACAATCTGTGAATTAGCACAGGTCCACAGGCCACTGAGTAGCTGGCTAAGGTCCTCCAGCTGCCTGTCTAGTTCAGGTAACACCCTAGGTCTCTTCTGCCCTAGTGAGCAGATCCCTTCCTTGTAGCAAGTTTATCACCTTTCAGCAAACAAGTATTAACCACCCACTATGTTGCAGACACTATTGAGTACCTTCTCAAAAATAATCTAATCTTCCTCTCTCTGACCCTGGTCCACACTCTGTTCAAATTACAGCACTTCCCTCTCCATCCTGGCCGCCTCCATCCCATTTAGACTCCTGTCTCCACTCCACTATATGGCTACAGTAGCCACCTAACTGACCCCTAAACCCTTGTCCATCTGTCCTACAGACTTTGTCCAAAATATAATGTTCAGGCACATCTCTGATCAAGTCCTTTCTCTACTCAATAACCTGCAAAAATAACAACCCACAGTCTAACTCATATTGGAGTGTCTAAGGCTTTCCATTATCTGACTCCATCCTGCAATTCTAGCCTTACTTCACTCTACTGCCTTTTTACCTACACAAAATATTGTCAAACTGGTCATTTAATCCTCCTCCAGTCTCTTACTCTATATTTGGTTCATCCTTTCTGTCATCCCCCTTCTTGCACATGTTCCTATCCTACCCATCTGCTATGGATCAAATGTTTATGTCCCCCCAAAATTTATGTGTTAAAGCCCAACTCCCCGGTGTAATAGTATTTGGAGGTGGAAACTTTGGAGGTATTAGATTTAGATGAGGTCATGCAGGTGAAGTCCCCATTATGAAATTAGTATCCTTATAAGATGAGAAAGGAGATCTCCTTCTCTCTCTCTCTCTCTCTTTCACTCTCACTCTCTCCCTCCACCATGTGTGGATACAAGACAGCTGTCTGAAAGTCAAGAAGGCCCTCACCAGACACACAATCTGCCAGCACTCTGATCTCAGACTTCCCAGCCTCCAGAACTGTAAGAAATAAATGTCTGTTGTTTAAGCTGCCCAGTCTATGATATTTTGTTATAGCAGCCCAACCTAAGACACCATCTTTCAATGCCAGGGACAAATGCCATCCCTGAACCCTCCTGCCCTGTCTCCAGCCTAGTCTCTCCTTCCTCTGTAGTCTTATAAAAGCACTTAGCTGTGTGACCATAAAAATTGGTTTCCATATCTATAAAAAGATTATTATGAGAATAACATATGTAAAATTTTATAATATAAAATGTATGCTTTATAATGTAAAATTTAAGAATTTGAGCTACTGTCTAAATGCTCATTTTAATTCAAACACTCATAGGTTGTATCAAATTACATAGTAAAGCAATCGAGTCCTTCCAAATCACCCTCAATCTCTCTTACCTGCAATGCACAAACATGTCCCCAAGCTCCCTCAAAGTTGTGTATGCACTGTCAGAATGTAGATATTTTCAGGAAACTCTATTTTCTTGGGTTATATGGCAATGGCCTTGATAGGCTCACCCTGAAATGGCAGGATGAGATCCAAGTCTGTTCTCCTTTTTCTTCTAACACTCTGAAAGTAGATGAACATTAATGGCTATTCCTCCTTTGTTTAAAGTCCTAAGTGAAACAAATTGTATTGTATTCCTCAAGAAAGATCTGCCTCTTGACTCTGTGTAAACTTCAAGTAATTTTATTATGGGGTCAGTCTTCCTCTTGAGTAGTTTTCTTACAGGTGAAACAGCTAAATTATGGGGCTTTTTTTTGCATCTCTGTTAGATAAGCTTGAAAATCTAATCATTTTGATGTATGTTATCTTTATTTCTACTTTACTTAAATTGTCCCCTTGATAGATTATATTGAAAGGATAATAACAGTTAGAAACTCCGCCAATGGCACTCAAGGGTCCACGTCAGCCCATGACTGTCTGGTTCACCACTATGATCCAGCAGTGCCCAACATATAGTGAACACTTAATAAATACTCATTGAATAAATGACTGACTGATTGAATGAATGAGTGGACAAGGAAAAGAGAAACCAGTGAAGTATTTGTCTTACACAATGGATCAGTACCTTGTACTATCTCCAAGCCAGGAATGATTAGGAATTGTAGCCCTGTCACTCTAAATCTGGATATAATTAGCATGTTTTAGTTTTTAGCCTCCTTTATTTTTTTTTTTTTACATCTTTATTGGAGTATAATTGCTTTACAATGGTGTGTTAGTTTCTGCTGTATAACAAAGTGAATCAGCTATATGTATACATATATCCTCATATCCCCTCCCTCTTGCGTCTCCCTCCCACCCTCCCTATCCCACCCCTCTAGGTGGTCACAAAGCACCGAGCTGATCTCCCTGTCCCATGCAGCTGCTTCCCACTAGCTATCTATTTTACATTTGGTAGTGTATATATGTCAATGCTACTCTCTCACTTCGTCCCAGCTTACCCTCCCCCGCCCCATGTCCTCAAGTCCATTCTCTACGTCTGCGTCTTTATTCTTGTCCTGCCCCTAGGTTCATCAGAACCATTTTTTTTTTTAGATTCCATATATATGTGTTAGCAATACGGTATTTGTTTTTCTCTTTCTGACTTACTTCACTCTGTGTGACAGTATCTAGGTCCATCCACCCCACTACAAATAACTCAATTTCGTTTCTTTTTATGTTTAGCCTCCTTTAAATGTGTATTCAGTTGTACTAGATTTCCCTAATTAATTTGTTAAAAGGGCAGGAATTGATGGTTCATAATATCAGAACTTGTAAAATGGTATGTAAGGTATTTTTTAACATCACAGTCACATAGGTAAATTTTCTTGAGAGTTTAAAATTTAAATGTAGCAGAAAACAATATTTTAAAAAGTTTAATAATAGTATACTTAAACAAATTACATTCATGTTGCCACCGATTGAGGCATGTCATTTTTCTAAGAAAATATTTTCTAAGACATATTTATTTTTATTGTTTTCCTTGCCATTTCCTGGGAAACTCCTTCTCAACTCTTGTACATTCAACTAGTGTCTGTATAAGACAGAATAAGTGCAATATGGATCGCATACAGGACAACTTATTTATATGATTCTAGCATCTAGATATTTAGAAGCATACAATTAAGCATTATGCATAAAAATTCAGATTACAGATTATAATCATTCACTCTCAATAGCAGTACATATGCCAAGCTACCCAGTTAGATTTTGAGGTCCTTCAAGCCAAGAATAATGTTTTGCTATGTATGTGTCCTCCAGAAGAGGACTCAGCACACAGAAAGTGATTAGGAACAAATGAATATAGAAACAATCAACAGAGTAAAAAAACAACCATTGGAATGGAAGAAAATATTTGCAAATCATATATCTGATAAGGGATTAATATCCAGAATTTATAAAGAAGTCCTACAACTCAACAACAACAACAAAACCAAACAATCCAATTTTAAAATTAGCAAAGGATTTGAATAGACATTTCTTCAAAGAAGATATACAAATGGCCAACAAGTATATGAAAAGATGCTCAAAATCAGTGATTATTAGGGAAATGCAAATCAAAACCACAATGAGATATCACTTCACACCCATTAGGATGGCCGCTATCAAAAACAAACAAACACAGTGTTAGCAGGATGTGGAGATACTGGAACCCTTGTGCACTGTTGGTGAAAACGCAAAATGGTACCACTGCTATGAAAAATGGTATGGAGGTTCCTCAAAAAATTAAAAATAGAACAGATGATTCAGCAATCCCACTTCTGGTTATATAGCCTAAAAAAACTGAAAACAGGATCTTGAGGAGACATTTGCACATTCGTTTTCATTGCAGCTTTATTCACAATAGCCAAGAGATGGAAGTAACCTAAATGTCCATCAACAAGTGAATGGATAAAGAAAATGTGGTATTACACACACACACACACACACACACACACACACACACATAATGGAATATTATTTAGGCTTAGGAAATTCTGCCACTTGTGACAATGTGAATGAACCTTGAGGACATTATGCTAAATAAAATAAGCCAATTACAAAAAGAAACACTGCATGATTCCATTTATATGAGGTATCTACAATAATCAAACTCTTAGAAACAGAAGGTAGAATGGTGGTTGCCAGGGCCAGTGGGGAAGGGAAAAGAGGAGTTGTTGTTCAATGGACACAGAGTTTCCATTTTGCAAGATTAAAAAAATTCTAGAGGTCTGCTGCATAACGATGTGCATACAGTTAGCACTACTATACTGTACACTTAAAATGATTAAGATGGTAAATTTTATGTTATGTGGTTTCAGACCTTACATATATACACTAATATGTATAAAATGGATAACTAATAAGAACCTGCTGTATAAAATAATAAAATAAAATTCAAAAATTTAAAGTAAAAAAAAAGAATAAATGAATGTATACATGTAGATGTTCATGTCACAGTCAAGAAATATGCCAAATAGTATGGGGTATTTTTCCACGTGTCTACTGGCATTTGACTTCCTAAGTATACTTTTTTAGAAACATAATCAAGAATTAATGTGTTTGAACAAGGTGCAGTGAATGCTCATTGGCCTGAACTCAAATGAATGAGAAAGCTAAACTAAAACCTGGTGGTGGTACTTTCACATGCTGCATTCTGCTTTTATGAGAAATGGCAATTAAATAATAAATCAGCTCTTGCATTAAGTAACTTTAGAACTATATGGGCAGCAACTCAATTTGCCATATTGTCTACATCTATAGCAGTGTACAGTAAAGACAGACATCTTTTATTATGGGCCTGAGGCACTGAAGGATCTTGAGAGAGTAAAAGGTCAAAGAAAAATTACATGAAGATAGGTCCATTTTCTTACACGTTACTTCCTTGGAAATGCACCATCTTTATCCAAGGTAAACCAAATATTCCTTTAATATGAACATTCAGCTTTCTAAGCTCCATGCAGAAAACTATACTGGATGATCTTCCAGTTTTATAATTTTGTCCTTTAGTTAAAAATAAATGTGTCCTTCAGACATCTTTTGTTTACTACTAATCTTAGAAATGTCTGTTTTTAATCACACCATGCTGTTCCATTTGGAATATTTTGTATCAATTATCCTCATTACTGGTTGGTCTTCCCCTTTCATTCTGACATCTGTTAGAAGGAGTAGCTTGAGGAAGAGCCTCACTATCAATTTTTTAACAAAAGCCGTCCCATTTGATTAAAAAGGATCACCTAAATGATAATAGATGTCTTCATCAACTGTACCTAATAGTACAAGCATAACTCTGTTCCTGGCAGCCATTCTGTTGGTTCACCATGTTCTCTCCACCTTACTTAATAACTCAGAAAAGCTATATATACATACTGTCCCATCACATATGGTAACTTCCCACGTGGATATCGATTTTATGTAGGCTTGCTACCAACTCTCCTATGTATCCTCCTTAATGCTTTTTAGTTTTCAATTCAAAAAAGTTTCATAAATTTGAAAATTAAGGAAATAAATCAGAATGTACGTTAGAAATCAGCTAGTTTCAAGTCAAATGAATGGATGACCCAGAGTCACACTCGTGGTTCCATGCCAACGATTAAACATCCCCACAAGACACAAAAAGGCAGAAATGCCTTTATAACTTGAAACAACCCAATGCATCTCTTATTGGGAAGAAAGTGGGTCAAAACTTGAAATTCATGGTTATTTTTATTAAGATCTGAAACTGGGCTTCCCTGGTGGCGCAGTGGTTAAGAATCCGCCTGCTAAGGCAGGGGACACGGGTTTCGTGCCCCGGTCCGGGAAGATCCCACATGCCGCGGAGCAACTAGGCCCGTGAGCCACAGCTACTGAGCCTGCGCGTCTGGAGCCTGTGCTCCGCAACAAGAGAGGCCGCGATAGTGAGAGGCCCGCGCACCGCGATGAAGAGTGGCCCCCGCTTGCCACAACTGGAGAGAGCCCTCACACAGAAACGAAGACCCAACGCAGCCAAAAATAAATAAATAAATCTATTAAAAAAAGATCTGAAACTAATATTCAAGTGGGAAAAGATAAATAAAACCCCACACAGGCAAAACATAAAACAAGCTATCACTCGTTTTCCGCAAACATTTCGTAATGAAATCATTTTAGAGGAGAAAATCTTCAGATACTACATAGATTAGTATCTACTCCTATATGTTTCTAAGAAGTCTACTAGTACCAACAGTTCCTGTGAGAGGGTCATCAACTGTTGCCCTTGAAGTATTTTCTTTTTTGTCATATCTTGCTTGCCTGTGGCAGGGTAATAAATACTATCTCACACTCAAGAAATAAGTGAAGAGGAGTTTGCCATAATTTTTTCCTTCTTTGAACCAAGACATTATTCTAAATCTTTGGGAATTAAAGAAGTAACAATTATCCCAGCATCTAAATCATCTTGTATTTCTTGCATCACACTGCCAAAACAATTTTGAACAGGACAGGGGAGAAGAATGTGACACATCCCATTAACTGGTAAAAAAAAATTATCTAGCACCTCCTCTTTCACCAAAATTATGGATACTATTATATTCTACTCTAATTGTTTTACAGGGAGTAGTCAATCAGTGAGATGCCCTATTTGTCATACAAAAAATGCAACCATCCAACTCAATAAGCCTTTAAAGAAAGGGGAAAGGATATGGAGATATACCGAGGAAATAAAATGATGCAGGACAATGTAAGGCAGATTGCATTAAGGTAATACTGCATTTTCATTCTAAGCTTCTTGAAAGACAGTACCTTTAATTATTAATCAGTACTTCTCCCTTTACCTATTCCTCGGTAGGCAGGATACAGACAGCATATGTGTTTGCATTTCTTCCTCTGGGTTGGCAAGTAGCTATTGTTACAGGCTGTGACCAGCGGCAGGCAGTTCACCAGGCTTGCGCTGCTCACAGTCTGACACTCCTCGTCCCAGTGCACCATCCTCAGTCTCTCAGCACCGCCCCTCTGGCCCAGTGGGATCCTCAGAGTAACTAACAGTGGTGCAATGCCCCACTCAGTCACTGAAGAGACTCTACTGGCCAGCTCACAGCACTAGAATGCTGCCAACAGTATATCTGCATGCCAAAAGTTAGAGGGATATTTTTCATATTGGCTCCAAACTTCCAGATTTCCAACCTCACTTTCTGCTAGCAGCTAAGTTGCTGCATGCCAGAGGTAGATGAAAGGAAACGATTGTCCAGAAGACAATTAGTTGATAGGGCAACGTAGGTGAAGGAAATAGAAGTATTAAGGAAAGAGGAAGAGGAAAAGAAGAAAAAGAAGCAAAAAGGGATCTTTAGCTTTTAGACAATGAACAAAGATGCTTATGATATGGCGCCCAATGGGCCAGCCTTAAAGCCATTACTGACTAGTCCAACATACCTGGAGGGTTCAGACCAGAGGGGACCCACACCTAAGTGCTGGCACAGGAACTCGAAAATTCCACTCCCGCCCCCCACCTCTTGCTTTTACACAGAGCCCAACCATTCAACAGCCACACCTAGTGCTGTCTCCTGTTGACATAATCATGGAGCAAAAGCCAAGCCCATCAGCATGCTAACGAAATTACTCCACCAGGATTTTTACACTTATTCTGATTTTTTTCAGTCTCCTTACCAAAGGCACTCCTTCTCCAAAGAAATATTTTCTTCTTATCCTTTAAGGATAAGGAAAGATCATTTACTTAATACAAAATATTACACTGAAAATTCTGAAGAACTTTGAAAGACAACCAAATGTTTCAGTTGAAATCTAAAGGCTATAACCCTTGGGTTCCATTCACAGATGCATCTGCCATGAAATGTCATGGACCCAACCTTTCAGTCTAAGTTCCTCCTCTATAAAACTCATGTCACAGATCACAGAAGGCTAGTAAAATACAACATTCCCCCCATGATGTACCATGACTTCAATTAACTTGTGTACAATATTCCCACTGTCCTCCCTTAGACAACAGAATTCGGTTGAGTAATGAATTCGTGTAAAGCTTTATACTTTCCCAAGTCTTTTCTTCAGTATTACCTCATCTATTTCTCAAAACCATGATAAGAGAGGTAAGACAAGTATAAAACACATTTTACAAATGAAGGAACCAAGAGCCATGGAGATGAACAGCTCTGCCCCAAGCCACGTGGCAAGTCAGCGGCAGAGGAATGATGACAAACCAAGCCCCTCAGCTCCCACCTCAGTGCTCTTGTTATTCTGGACTCTAAGATCCACGAAACATCAAGAAATAACCTGCACAGAGTCAATAATAACTTACAATCAAGCAAAGATAAATGAACAATGGCAGCAGTTTTTTCTCAGTTTGATGAGGGAAATTAATAATTAACATATTCTGCATTAAATTTAAACAGCCAATGCCAAGTCATTTACAATTCAAAAAAAACACAGGTATTCAGAAAGGATAGGAAGCCCACATAATAAGTACTAAGCCAGCATCTTCTTGATTTATTCTGCTCATTATCTTTTTTAGATGTAATATGTAATATTTTGGAAGGTGTTATTCTAAGCTACAAATCAAAGGAAAGTAAAGGCTTGAGTTTCTATTACCAACTCTTGTCTCACTTCAGAGTGAATTTCTTCTCATTTGATAATAAATGGAAACACTCGGAAGTACCCACAAGTAAGCTAATATACGTTAAGTCTTCACAAGTGACGACTCCTGAATGGTTTGGGATTTCATATGACTAAATTAAACCATACTCCGAAAATAAGGAGCTTTTCAAGCTTCTATTTCTGTACCTATTTTGTGCTCCCACTAGAGCTTTCAGCCCCAAGGAGCTCGAGGTGAATCCCTTGGGGAAATCTCGGCTACCCCAAAAGAGTGCCACACAGAAACCTGTACGAACAGAGCAACCTTAAGAGTTACCCCCAACAGATGCATCGAAAGGCACACACGCACCCAAATAAAAACACACACAACCGGTTCTCTATTTGATTTTTAAGTGTCAGCTCTTCAACCATTTCAAGTTACTTTAGTAGAAAAAGTCCCTTTCGCATCACGGCCGACTCAGGGGCGCCAAGGGGGGCCCTCATCTCACATCAACCCAGGTTCTCATCCTAAACGCCTCGTCCTTGATCCATCCACTGCGCAGATTCCAGCACTGGAGGCGCCGGCCGCCAGCGTTCGCCTCCTCTGGCTTCCACACAGCCAGGAGCCTCCTCCTCATACCCTTCCCGCAACATTTCTGCACTTTGCCTGGGTCTGACCCAGGCCTCTAACCTCCCCATCCCCGCTCCCAGCCAGGAAGAGTCGGAGCCGCAACTGGGGCGCCGGGCGGGAGAAGTGGGTCCCCGCGCCGCCCGCCGGGGCTGTCGCCACTACCCCCATCTCCCGGCGAGGGGCTGGGATACCTCCGGGCGGAGCGCGAGGCCGGCGACTTCCACGCCATCCCCGCAGCCCTGCGCCTTCCCGCCTCCTCCCCGGCTACCCCCAGGTCCGCTCCGGCCCCCGAGCGCAAAGCTGGGGCCCGAGTGGGAGAGGGAAGCGAGGCGACACGAGTGTGCGAGGGTGTGAGCGCGGACACACAGCAGCCAGGCTGGCGGAACCCCGCCTCTCCCCGAACTCCCGCCTCGGACCAGCCGGCGCCCGGGCGCCGCGGGGCTCCCCGCTCCGGGACAAAGCTGCCGCGGCCTCTCCGCCAGCGCGGGGCGCGCCGTCGCCCGCTCTCCTCAGTCTCCCCGGACGCGACTCCGTCCGTCCCAAAGGGCCTCCGGGCCGCCCGGGGGACGGAGGGGTCCCCGCGCCGGGCCCCCGCAGCCGCAGCCCCGCGCCCCCGCCGCCGCTCACCTGTTCAGCACTTTGCGGATCCTCTGGCGCACGCCGGCCCGGGAGGAGGCGGACAGGCTTCCGCCGCCGCCGCTGCCCTCGGCCGGCAGGTTCTCGATGGTGGTCACCACATGGTTCGGCGGGGCCGGCGGCGGCGGCTGCAGCTGCTGCTGCTGCGGCTCGGGGGGGATCATCGCGGCGGAGGCAGCGGCGCGGCGGTGATCAGAACGCTGCTGGGCGCATCGTGCGCCGGCTCCGGGCCCGGGAACGCGCGGAGGACTCTGCCGGGCGGCCGCGGCCCGGGGAGGCGGTGCTGCCTGCCAAGCGGCGAGGCGGGGAGGCACCCGCGGCTACGGCCGCCGCCGCCGCCGCGCAGCCCGCCACTCACACCTCTCCAGTCCCAGTGCGCGCACCCTCGCTCAGCCGCCGCCGCCGCCGCTTCCTGCCCCGGCTCTTCCCGAGCCGCGTCCCCAAGTCCCGGCACGCCCCGCGAAGTGGCCGTGAAGGGTGTCGCGCGGGGGCGCCGAGCGGCCGGTCGGCTTAGAAGACCCCAGAGGAGAGAGGGGATGGGGCTCCGGGCCTCGCCTTCTCTCCCGGTGCCCAGGTCTTCTCGGGGCGAGCGGCGGCAGTGGCGCTGGCGCCGCCTCAGCCGGTCCCCCGCTCGCTCGGAAAGCTGCCGTCTGTGTCTCACGGAGTGAGAGACCGGGAGTGAACCCAGAGAGCCTGGCGGGGGCGCAGCGGCGGCGGCGAAGGGGGGCCGGGCGGGGGACGCGCGCTCTGTTCTCGCCAGAGGGCGCTCCCGAGGTGCCTCGATGCCGCGACCCTCCCGTCCCCGGTCCACCAGAGGCCCACGGTCTGGGTTGCTGTGATTGTTTTCTTTTGGGGTTGTTGTTGTTTGTTTGTCTGTTTGTGGGTCCCCCCCCCACGCTTGTGAGGTTGAGAATAGATCCTCCCTCTTTAGTTGGAGGGAACTCCCCTCTCCTGCCGAGATGCCGCGGAAACTAGCACCACTTTCCCGGGACAGCGACAGGATGCTGAGAAGAGCGCCGGCCCTGGATTACAAAGCCAAACTCGAGTATCCTAAATATTACACCTACAGTCACTATAATGGGCCTGGAAGAAACTGGAGGAGAAACAACTTCTCACAAAGAATTCATTCTGGGAACTGGAAAAAGCATATCAGACCAACTCAACGTCTCGGCTTCATAACACTGTGAAGGGAATGTAGGCAGATTTGAGTTCCAATCGTGCCTCTAAAACTCATTAGCAGAGACTCCCTAAGCAATTTACTTGAATTCTGAGACACAGTCTCCTTTGTGCAGCGGGGCTACTCCTGTCTCTCTCCCCGCAGTGCTGTAAGAGTTAAATGAGGGAAACCACCCAGCAGGGGGCCCTGACAGCTTCTTCAGTGGCGCTACTACCACAGATCTCCACTCTCAAAAGGGAAAACCCCTGTGTATCTGGCTCCGAAATCTTAGACCTGAACACCCTATTGCCGCCAAAGGAAACTGATTCTCTCTCCCAGGCATCTCTCAGACCTATTGATCTAGATCCCAGTTAATAGTTGACTCCTAAGATAGAGAGATTTTTCTTTATCTGGACTGCCTGGATAGAGATCCTATAGTGAAAAATGATACACATTTAACATTTGTTTCCATTTCAGTGCACTACGTGGAATTATTTGCCCTGAATATGTTTAATAGGTAAGTATATCTACAGGAAAGCATGCTGATACCACCACCGAATGCAAATGCACTGGAAACCAGCAAATAAAAAATACTGGTGATAGGAAGTGCCACAGAGAAGGGGGTTGAGGAGAAAGCAACACTGAAGAAAGGGATGGGCTGTCTGATTAACAGAGGGGAAAAGGGAGATGGGAGGATAAAAAGAAGATGAGGTTGGGCTTCCCAGGTGGCGCAGTGGTTGAGAGTCTGCCTGCCGATGCAGGGGACACGGGTTCGAGCCCTGGTCTGGGAGGATCCCACATGCCGCGGAGCAACTGGGCCCGTGAGCCACAACTACTGAGCCTGCGCGTCTGGAGCCTGTGCTCCGCAACAAGAGAGGCCACGATAGTGAGAGGCCCGCGCACCGCAATGAAGAGTGGGCCCCGCTCGCCGCAACTAGAGAAAGCCCTCGCACAGCAACGAAGACCCAACACAGCCAAAAATAAATAAATAAATAATTAATTAATTAAAAAAAAAAAAAAAAAAAGAAGATGAGGTTCATTTTTTGGTTAAGAAGTAAGTTCCCATTCCTTTAACAAGATTGGGAGCCCTTTTTTTTTTTTTTTTTTTTTTTTTTTAATCATTGAACATTTGAGGAAACAGCTATCCAAAAAAACTCTCCAATCTATGTTTCAATTTATGTAAAACCCAGTTACCACCTGAAATATCCCTGAAGTCTTTTTCTACCAAAATTAACTCAAATTAGAACATTTTCCCTTTTATAATTAACACACTGTCCCGTTCTTTCTCAGCAATCATTCTCATATTTTTCCACCTCAGATTTCTACAGGATGCTCTGAAGAATTGTTACGAATAGGATCAACGTTTGTAACCTCATGGGCATTAAGATTCTAACAGTTCGTAATGAGTTTGCCCTTGGAGGACCCACCAAATGTAGGAGACGTGAATGAAATGCACTTCAGCTGAACCTGACAGCAAATCATGGTGGGAGTCTCTCTCTTAAAACAACATTTATGGTAATTTCAGGTGTCTGCCTTGAATGACTGTTTGCTTCAGTGCCCTCTTCCTTTGCATTTGTCTTGCTTCCATTTGAATGCTTTTGGCAAGTCACAAGTGCTGTGTCTGCACTTCAATGTCAGCATTTGCACCTGGTCATTCCTCTAGAGGGACCACTGAATGCAAATGAACTAAATCTCCGCTGAATCAGGAAGGGATAAAACCAAGACGGGAGAGAACAGGGTGAGAGATGTAGAATTTCAATCTCACTGTTAAGAAAAGACCCAAAAGCAGTCTCAAGCACCATGTTTTTCTTATTCATTATGGTAAAGTGGATACAACAGCAGGTCTCTTCTTATCCTCCAATTCTGTGTTTCATGAGCATCTCCTAAAAAGGAGCTGAATTGCATTTGAGAGACAGAGAAACAGGTATTAAAAGTGCAAAGGTCAAGTGGTGTGTCTGAATGGAATTAAACAGAAAAGATGAGGGGAAGGCCTATTTCCCTTCCCCCCCCCCCCGCCCCCGCTGCCTCTTTGGCCTCAAGGGATGAAGGCTGCCAGCTGGAGTTTTTTAGTAGTGGCATGTGGATGCCAGGGTCATACTTGACTGCTCAGTTTACCTCTCTGACCAGTTGTGGTTATGGGCACATCACTATTGCAAAATTTCCATTCCAGTCT
Organism: Balaenoptera acutorostrata; assembly: GCF_949987535.1. Classification (NCBI taxonomy): domain Eukaryota; kingdom Metazoa; phylum Chordata; class Mammalia; order Artiodactyla; family Balaenopteridae; genus Balaenoptera; species Balaenoptera acutorostrata. The sequence continues at coordinate 43,973,624 of NC_080077.1, forward strand.
TCCCCTTACATCATCTGAACCTCATTTAAGACGCACACTAGCACTGTTGAATTCCTTTAGGAAGCAGAAGTTGAATCTCAGCAACACCTTCTCTAATGTTGCTGATTTTGAAGACACTTCCACTCGTGTAAGGAAGAGTAGACTTTGGTCTGTGATTCAGACCTCAGTCACCAGGCATTTTGACCAATCTGTTTAGCATAGACCGCACCTGTGTGTTTATCAGATTAAAGCTTCAAAGTTATGCTTCAGAAGTGACGGATGATTCTCCCCAAATTGCTCAACAGTTGTCTGGAATTGCTTGTACTGCTGCAAATGCCGAGTGCCCATATACTTTCCCCGTGCCATTCTCTCACTCTCTTTCTTTCTCTCCTAAGTCTGGTTGAATCCACACAACACACACTACTAAACGCGTGGCATCTAGAATGATAGAGCTTCAGAGTTTCATTCATCTAATTGAATTCATGCAGGAGAGAAGAAAACAAAGCTGGTGGGAAATTTGTGGAGAGGGGAAAGGGAAAAGGAGTAGAATGGGTAGGTCTTAACAACAAGTGAAAAAGAAAATTTTTTAAAATGGTACTTATGAGCTCCAGTGATAACCAAGAGCTGTTCAGGCCTGAGGTGAAAAGTAATCATAGTTCACTAATTGTCTAAACTCCAAATTGTGTTTGCTGAGCCATAACAATGCAGACACTGCATCTTGATCAATAAGAGAATTAACTAAGACAGTGGAAAGTGATTGTGGTGAAGTGGAAAATGGTGGAGACGTGGGGAGAGGCACCACTGTTTTGCTTAACAAAGCTTGTAGGATCGACTCTTTAAACCATGTACAGATATAAATTTGACAAAAATAAACATTTTTTCTAAAAAAAGGGAAAATACAGAAGTATAACCCTGACATTTTTTTTCTCAATTGGATTCTTGGTGTTGTCAAGGCACCTTCCTAAGCAGATTGCAGGTAGAGGGGAAAAGTAGGGGTCGCCATCAAGAGCTGCAACAATTTCTTAGTTAAGCTAACAAACAATTGTCACAGTAAATCTACAGACAGATTCATTAATTTGCTAATTATGCTTCCATTCACTGGAGTTGTCTATCCTTTCCTCATTGATAAACCTTCAGTTTCCCAACAGAAAGATTCATCTACAATTCAACAAGCAATTTCTTGTCTTTTGGGTTGACATAAAATGACAGACTATAATAAATGGTGAGACACCATTTTCTAGTTAACATCCTCTGGCAGCAAAGTGGGGAAGGTAGGAAGATGGTAAACAATTTTTTTCACTTTACAAATCAAAAATTAAACGTGGTTGAGTTTATTCATTCAATTGGATATAGTAGATTTTTATTTTCCCCTTAGGTTTGTAAACATCGGTGAGTTGTTAAAGTCAATGGGAATAAGTTATCTCATACTGGGTATCTTTCAACATTACTTTGTCAAATAGTGAGAAGGCAAATCGTCTACCTCTAACCCAATAACAATTTCTCTTTTATTTATAAATTCTTTTTATTTTTAAAGCATTTCTACTTAATCTTCCAAAAAAATACATGAAAATATATTTGTGATATTTTTGTTTACTCAGAAACCCAAGTGAACTCCTAATTTTGTACCTAATTCCAGTTTCTTATTTTGTGACTCAGACTTGAACATGCCATATTCTCTATTTGGTAATAAACTTTAAAGAGGCCAAAAACCTTACTGAAGGCCAATTTTTCTCAGGGCTAATTTAGTTAGAGCTGACTTTGCAAGGTCATTAGACTCTGTGAGCACTAGTTACTTGTGTATTGATTCAGTCCTAAAATAATGTCTCTGTCACCCAGCACTGAGGTGTATACAATTCAAAAACAAAAACAAACAGCAAGAATGTTCTATGTGGAACCAGCGTAAAGGCCACAGATTTCTGGTGGGATCTCAAAATAATGAGTATTATCTAGCCTTAGAAGCCAGCTAGTATTCTTGTGTCAGTTCTGTCTTGAGAGCAACTAATCCTACTTCATTGGTTAGGACATATCCAACTGCTAGTAGCTGAAACCCCTGGCTCAAATCGGCTCACACAATAGGAAATATATTGTATCGTAAAATGAGAAATCCAGGGGTTGGGCAGGATCCAGAATTAGTTAATACAGTGTCTCAGAAATATTACCAAAGACCTAGAGTCTTTCCATCTTTCTCTACCAACCTCAATGAGTTGGTTCTGCCATCAGCTTGGTTCCTTCAGGGTTGCCAGAAGATTGCAATTCTATGTGTCAGGTCCAAATACACCAACATCCAGAAAAGAAAGGAGCCATGTCTTCCAGAAACCCATGGACAGACCTTCTCTCTTACATGTCATTGGCCATGATTGGGTCACATACCCGTCCTACACTATGGAGGCAAAGAGGATGACAATACCATGATTGGCTAAGACTAAACATCTGGGATTAAAGGTGGTTTAGGAATCAAACACAAAAGCCACTAACTTTACCTCTGAGACTCTTTCTTCTGTTATTTTACTCTTTGACCTCCCAACCAACCTTTTTTGATGTGTTCTCTGAGAAGAAATGCAATTCTATCATTCCTTCTCAGTTTCTTGGAAATTTGACTCATATTATCAATTGTCTCTTCTCCCTCCTATATATAAAACATCTCCCTTGTCCTGTAGATATTCAAACATACTCAAGTCTTTCCAATCTTCAAAAAAAGATACCTTCTCTAGATCCCACATCACCCTCCCATTTCTCATCATCCCCTCAAAGCCAAACTGTTGAACTTGCCGATTCATTATTCCAGTTTTCTCACTTTTCCTTCACTCCTCAATCAGTCTGGCTTCTGTCCAGTAACTTCACAAAAAACTCTTGCTGAGATTATCAGTGATTTCCATGTTATAAAACTCGATGGGGTTTTTAGTCCTCACCTTAGCCTTTGACAATATTAACTAATCCTTTCTGTATAAAACAAATTTTCCCAGTGTATCCCATCATGACCCACACGTTTCTAGTTTCATTCTAATCTGATGGCTCCTTCTTAGTCTTCTCTATAAGCTCATTCTCCTACACCCAGCCATCAAATGTCGTAATTCCTCAAGTCTCAGTCTCTAGACCCCTCCTTGTCACTCTACACCCCCTAGACAAGCTCGCCATACCCATGATTTTAATTATCATCTATATGCCAATGGCTGCCTAAAAGAGAGACCCTTTCCTATTCCTTAGCAACAAAGCAACCATCAGCTGCAGGCAAGGACAGGTCCCCAGTGGCTCCTTATTTTTGTTGACTACTACAACTTCATCTATGAGACTGATCCCCTCATGCCTCATATCTCTGATTGTTACTTTGAAAATCCCAAGCTTTCTAAGTTATCAACCAGCACCCACAGGATGATAGCCATATATCCTTAAAATGACTTGATCTCCAACATTTCCCACACCCTTAACTTTTTTGTATGCCTTCTAGGACTCATGATATGTTATCAGAAAACTACTCTTTTCATCTTCAGCATCTTCACCTTTCTTTGCCTTAATGGAAATCTGAATATCCCTTATGACTCCACTCCCTTTGAAGCCCTTTCAGGTGGGTGCTGCTTTTTGTCTTACACCCTGCTTAGCTTTGGTCCCAGAACTAGGACAGGAAGCCTCTTGCTTCTTGTTTCTTCTTTCACAACATTTCTCCTTACACTTCTTTAAAAACTACATCTCCTTTGAAATTGAGGACATCACACTTGACAACTTACTACCCTTCCTTATTGCTGTCACCTATTGACCTGCTGCCAATACCCCTCATTAATTGATCATCTTAGTCCCTGACTCACTTTCTCATTCTACCTGTTCCTATGACGACTTTTGTTTCAACATTCAAATAAATGACCTACCAAATGCCTTGATTCCTCTGTTCCTTAGTTCCAGTGATCTTTTCATCAGCTCTTCCTTCACTCCCGTGGTCCTTATCATCACAAAAAACTGAGTGCTTTCTAAAATACGTATATCAAAATATCCTATTCTCTGACCATCACCTCCACCATCTCCACCACCTCTTCTTTCGCCCTCATCAGTTACTGGCCTCCTATTTCACAGAGAAAATAGAGGCTGTTGAGAACTCCCTCAGCTTCCCACAATCAAACCTACAAATTTACCTCTTTTGGCCCTTCTCAGCTTTCATGATGGAAGAGGTATCCCTCACCTTTCCGAAGACTATTCTCATCACCTGTGCTCTGGAGCCTATGTTCTCTCACTTTCTCAAGGAACTTGATAAAGCAAGTACGCCTGCCTCTCCTGCAATTTTAAACTCTCCCCTCTACTGTCTCCTTACAGTAAGCATTTGGACCTGTTCAAATCTCTCCCTTCCAAAACAACAGCAACATCAATAACAACATTACCTCTGAGTTTGTCAGAGGAATGCCTTCTAGTTAAAGGCATTTTATCTCCTTTACTGGGAAACTTCTTGACCATGTTGTCTACATTTGCTCTCTCCTATTTCTAACCTCACACTCACTCATCACTCTTACACAGCCAGGTTTCGACCCAACTGCTCCCATTCACCACTCCACAGAAACTGATTTTTCCAAAGTTACTGAGGACCTCCTAGTTGCTAAATCCAGTAGACACTTCTTAGTCTCTATTTTGTTGACTCTTGTATAACGTATAAACCATGTAACACAGGTGACACTCCTGAAACTTTCTTCCTTTGGTTTCTGTACTCTTGGTTTTCTTTCTCTGACTGATCCTTCTCTGTTTCTCTTGCAGGAGTCTTTTTCTCTGTATGTCCTTTAAACGTGTTCTTTGAGGCTCTGCCTTAAATTCTTCTCTTTTTCTCCACAACCTCTCCTTAGGCAATCTCGTATATTTCTACAGATTAAATTATCATCTATATGCAAATGACTTTCAAATCATTTTGAAATGATTTGTCAGGACAAAGTGGTTCTCCAGAGCTTCTGACTAGTATAGATTACTACCTACTGAACATCTTCACTTTTTTATCCCAAAAACATCTAGGCCCCAAAACACTAAGCCAAACTCAGTATCTTTCTCCTGAAATAACTTCTTCACAAATTCAGTGAATGGCTGAGATATTGTGATTTATAAGAAATACATTTCTCATGTATTTGGTCTTTGTCCATGGTTCCTGGCTCACAGCTCCTAAAACCCTTGGAATTTCCTAAGTGTTATTGTTGTTCTCTGTACTGTGACCATGTAATCACTTCTGAGCCTGAATTTTTCTGTCAGTGAAAAATGTAATAATTATGTCTGCAGTAAAGTGTAAATTAAATGAGAGAGCACATGGGAAGTACTGGCTACAAACATAGAAAATGCCAATACATACATGTAATACATATGGAAAGTCCTTCCCCATTCATAGCATGGTTTTCTAATGACTTGTAGAGCTGAGAATCAGTTTCCCAATCTGGGAGCCTGCCACTTGACACATGACAACCTCCACCGTCATGGTAATCAATAAACCAACAGCCATCAAGTGTCTCCTCTGCACAGGACACCAGAGTGTGTATGTGGTCTGTAGGCTTCTTACAAAATATAGGGCATGCCTGCCACATTCAAAGAGCTTAAATCTAAATGAATATATTGGGTTTTTCATAACATCTTATGACAAAACCTGAACGAACTTTTTGGCCAACCCAGTAGAAGCACCTAAAGAGCAGTCGTCAGTGAGGAAAGTGAAAGTTGTGGCTGCCATCAGTAAGGCTCCAGACAAACTCTGAAAGTCATGCCAAGGCCAACAGCATCATTGGAAATAATGGCCCTACAGTGAACAGAGAGCCTCAAGGCAGCAAGCATATTTTGACAACTCACCACTGAAACTTTTAATGCCTTCTTGAGGACTAGAAAGATTTGTAATGGAGCTAAGGGTACCAGAGTTCCAACACTGACAACAGTCAACACTCAGATCTCGAGACTATGTCTCCAAATTAGAGAATCACAGTATTAAAATCTGGAATGTATGAATGCAAGTACTAGTTTGACTCATACATGAGTGTATATGTCATATTTGGATAAAGGCCCTTAGGAAAACAATTGAAATATAATTTGTATATGAATAATCCTTGGACCTTTTAGTTTCAGCTCTAACTTGATCTCCCCAAATTTCCACTAAAATATTTGTAAAGAACCATAAAGGGATGTATACATTTCTGAGGCTGCAACCGAAAAATGATACTCAGCTGATGCCCAGAATTTGAGAGGCATTTCCTCTAAGAGTACAACAGATAAAACTGACTACACAGAGAAGCTGTATGATACCCACATGATAATAGGGAGCGAGACAACTTTATTAAGTCCCCACTGTTTAATCACTGGGCCAGAAAAACATCAGTCAGAAAACTGGGCAACTTGCCATCTGCCCCGTGAGCGATGCTTCCGGGGAAGTCAGAGTCCCTTCTCCTCCTCACTCTCCCTCAGAATCGCTTTCTAGTGTCACACAGAGATGGTTACTCCCAGAAAACAACCGGGCACAAAGAGGGAAGGGATATACAGATCAAAGGTGATAGATGTGGCGGATCAGCCCTCATAAAGTTTTAAGGTAAGGCTGTCAGGAATTGCTGATGACAGCATGCATGAGAATTGAAGTTCTTGTGTTTGCAATTTACTCAGAGTGTTAGAAAGTCGGAAAGGAGGGTTAGAAGACCTCATGTCAGTTCAACAGAACTGCAATGGAAGAAAGCCTGCTAAACGTCTGAAATGGGGTTGGAATGAAGTATTACCCAGCTGTGTAAGAAGGGCGTTTAACTAGAGCTCAAGAGCAGAGTTGAGCCAGAGAAAACTGACAAACTCTGTGGTTGGCAAATAACGGATTTGGGTTGAATTCTTCTTCTCAAAAGATAAGGTTTCTTAAAAATAACCATCCAGGGGCTTCCCTGGTGGCGCAGTGGTTGAGAGTCTGCCTGCCAATGCAAGGGACACAGGTTCAAGGCCTGGTCTGGGAAGATCCCACATGCCGCGGAGCAACTGAGCCCGTGAGCCACAACTACTGAGCCTGCGCGTCTGGAGTGTGTGCTGCGCAACGGGAGAGGCTGCGATAGTGAGAGGCCCGCGCACCGCGATGAAGAGTGGCCCCCGCTTGCCGCAACTGGAGAAAGCCCTCGAACAGAAATGAAGACCCAACACAGCCATAAATAAATAAATAAATAAATTTATTAAAAAAATAATAATAATAATAACCATCCAATTCTCAGTCAGGATTATTAACTTCAAGCAACAGGAACCAAATCTAACTATCTTAAGCAAAAATAGAGGATTTACTTCAAGAGTAGAGGGGAGGGGATCTGTTTCATTCATTCATTTATTCATTCATTCAATGAGCCTTGATTAAACCTCTAGTATATGTCATACACACAGACACACATATATGTACTTAGAATAGTATATGTAGTATAGTATATGCTGTATACGTTGTATATACTATATATATTAGATATACAACATATACTACACAACACTGTCATTATACTACACTATATACATATATATGTATATATATGTAAGTATGTATATGTGTGTGTGTGTGGTGTTTGTGTATGTATGTAAAATTCTAGATAGACTTACCCAGACTTCAGAAAACGTGCTGCTGAGGAAGGTGACGGATCCTGGAGCAAGACAATTCCATGGGTAGAGCACAAAGTTTCTGAAAAATGGATTCACATGGCAGAGATTAAGAGGGTGTTCTAATGGAGCATCTCAGGCTTAAGAATGGGTTAGCAAGATCACTAACTCCATCCCTTTTTTTCCCCTTATACTATGGAGAAAGTCATATTTAGTATAAAGTTTTAAACATTTTGCTGTTCACAATGTCTTTTCCTTTGGTTATGCCAAAATCCCAGTAGAATCAGATAAAAACATGGTGGAATTGCGGAGCAGAGAGGCACTGTGGAGTCGGTCCTCACATTGGTTCCAGGGAGAGAGAGTAACATTCTCTGACAGGGACTGTGTCCAGGAATGTCAGAAAGTGACTAGAAGCAAGGTAACTAGTGGCCCATGGTGCAACTGGGAGTAACAGGGGCTCATATTACACAGGGAGCAACTGCCAGATGGGAAACTCGGGAACGACTTAAGACATTCTTCCTTTCTCAGTATACACTAGATCCAGGGTTTTTCTCCAGGGGCACTTTTAACATCTAGATGGGACAATTCTTCCTTTTATAAGACTGTCCCACATTCTGCAGGGTGTTTAGCAACCCTGCTACTGTCCACTAAATACCATAACTGAGCATCGATCTATTTAAATATCTCACTCCCAGCCACTGCTTACTTCACAAAAGATAAAATATGCCTTCTCCCCTGTGGGGTTTCACCAGTATCAAAGAGTGTGATCATCTTGTCAAAGTGTCAAGCTCCTTCCTAGGTCACCATTGTTTACTTGCCAAGAACACCTAGAAAACATAGATAAGCCAGAGATCAGTTGCCTAACTAAGCGACAGTGGGAGGACCACCTCATTAGAGCAGTCAAATCAAGTGCAGACAAAGTACTGTTCCTGTAGAGAAGACAGGAAGGATTCCATTGGGGAAGGGCAATTGTAATTGCTAATGTGTCATCATTTTTAAAATAATTGGGGTATTTTTTAAGAGGGAAAAGTCAAATCTTTTCAAACGGATTTTTTTCAAGTACTAAATGCCTGCTGGTTGACAAAAGAGCTTAACCAGGTGTTGGCTCTGCTGCCTAATGAGATGGTTACGGAAATGCACTCGGAGTGTTCAGCACGGTTGGTTGGCCTGGACATGTTTAGGGAAAGGGGAGCGGGGAGGATAAAAAGAGGCTTAATTTGTCTCCAATTATTTAACTGTTTCATTTTATTTAACACACACACACACACACACACACACACACACACACACACACACACACCACATCTTTTTCTCCCTACCAGGAGTAGAAAATTCTGCTTTCAGAACTTCCAGAAAGAAATGGGTAAAAGAGATACGTAGACCTTTAATGCTATAGAAACACCACTCTATTATGTTATTATGTTAGTTTTCTTTTTCTTCAGAAATAGTAATGAAAAATGTTCCCACTGTCCTCTTGAAAAGGCTTTTTGTTCAGTGAAGCCCAGTTGGGACTTATGGGATTAATCAAAGGGTCAAATGGCTACCTCTTTTCTTAGAGAAAATACACGTATGTGGGAGAACCAAAAGAAGGCAAAGAGTAAAACAGAACAATGGAAATACTTTGCCCCTTTATTTTGAAGGACATTACATTTTGTGTCTGCAAAATAACACTAAAGCAGGTGCCTGTGCGAGGTTCTGGGTAATGTGTACAGTCTGCCCTGTGCGCCAAGATGCTGTCGGTTCAGCATCACCTCAGGTACCACGTGTGGACCCACTACAGGGGAAAATGCCCAGGGAAAGTGACCTGTTCACAATGGTGGCTGCTCTGGGCATGGATGCTATTTTCTAATAAACTGCTGTAAACATTTCTGAAAGCAGGTAAGAGGGAATCAAAATGGAAAAGAGTGTACTGTTAGAACAGAGAGTGATTGTACAGCATATGGGTTTGCTCTTTCCAGAAAAGATGTGAACGTAAAGAACCGATAAATTGCTGCAGGCATGAAAGCAGAAATGAAGGCTCTCTCTTCTCAATAGTAGACCCATGGACCTAAGCCGCCTCAGTCTCAAAGTAAAGGAAATAATCTGAATCACTGGAATTCCATGATGCTCCGGAGAGATAATTTAATATATTAATTTATCAAATACAGTTCTTAGGCCTCCAAATTATTTCTCAGTGATTATTGGATAAGCATCTTTGAAACAACTAATGTAAATTAATACTTCGTTTAACTTAATATCTCTTTCTTTTTTCATAGAAAAGACAAAAAAACTTGTAGTCAATGACAGCCAAGAATCTTGCACTTGAGGTCTCTCTCTCTTCCATAATTATGTGAGTTTTTCCTAGAAAGAGAACAACTATATGAGGTCCAATAGCAATTTTCATTAATATTTGCCAGGCTATGTAGATGAGTTAAAATGTTTAGATTCTACAAATATTGACATGCAATGAATTCTTTTATCTCCAGCTAACATTAATCAGACTGTGATGTTTAGGCATAACAAATGACCATGAATAAAAAATCTCCTGGCTGTACACCACACTTTGATTCTTAGAATAAATCAATTGAAATATAGTTCCAGTGACTGTATTATAATACATATTTGTAAAGGGTTTAATAATTTCCCACAAACTACACAGGTATGTTTCTAATTTAAGATATTTACTTTTGAGCAGTCCACAAGTAGTACCAAAGCTCCATTACACGTAATATTTACTACAAAAATTTGGAGAATTTGGGCTTAAAAAGTAACTTTTGTGGTTTACCCAACTATAACTGATCCTTGAATTTTAATCAACATTAGACATCATTAATGTGGATGTCAGAGTTAAGGAAAGAAATCTAGTTAAGTGATTCTCACATCTCAGAATGTGAATTACTTAGGATGCATTTTTGATAGGGTCATTTCTTTTGCTTAAAAATAATATGAGCAATGTAGTATCAGCCACATTTTATATCTAAAATTCATCTGGCTTCAATGGAAAAGTGTGGTTACAATGCAGAAGGGGGCTGTTGTGCTTGAGTTTGTTTTATCTTTATTAGTTTCTCAGAAAAAATTAGAATTAAGCTTACAATGTTAACTTATTTTATATGATTCATTCTGTCAGTAAAGAGCTTTAATTTTGAGAATATTCAGTTATGTAAACAATTTCTCAGTATTATTACTTTTTTTTTTAGTATTATTACTTTTTAAGTGTAATGAAACAACCACAAATAGGCAACTAACTGTTACAAAGACTATGCAAGAATGAAGAATAGACAAGGCATAATGGAATGAGAGCATTTTGATAATTTTCTTCTTCCAAACTCTGAGCCATAAAACAAACATTTACTCCCATTTTGATATGTCCAACCTCTCTTCCTTAGCAAGAGAAAGTCCAGAATTTGACCTACATCTTTAAATCTAGATATTTTAATCTAATCATTTTAAATATTTTTTACATGAGAGGCTGAGCTATAAATATTGTCTCTGTAAATTCTTTGTAAACTGATGAGTGTGCATATGGCTAATATTTGAATTAATATTCTGCAAGTTTAGAGGTATTTGTGTATGCCAAGTACTATTCTGTTCCAAAATTAGGCTGGTAAATTAAATATACTTCAGATTGCCGGAAATGAAGGGGAATCCGTTCTAAGTCTATTGTGATCTTCTGTTCTCCTCTATCAGTTCTATGGCAACATTTCAAGGGCAGTTGATCACAGTGTAGAACTCTGAAAGTTTTTAGAACTGAATTCGTTTTCGAAAAGGAAAAGTCATATATGAAAAGGCTTAAACTTTCTGAAACAATTGCAGTTACCACAGAAGCAGGAAAGTAAAGTGGAAATACCAGAAAAGGGCATGCACACAGTCCTTTTACCAACTTGCTCTGTAAACTTGGGTCACGCAAATTTTTTCGTGTTTGTTTCCTTAGCTGTGAATAGACAGAATTTCTATTCAATACAGTGGATGAAGCTAATGTGTAGATACACACACATAAACACAAATGCATAAAAACGCTAAATAAAATAAATCAAATACTTTTCTTATAGTTCCTAGAGTTCCAAAGTAAGCAAAAGATGACCACAGATACCAGAAACTATGAAGAAATTTAAAATTGAAGGGGTGACAAAAGCTAAATAGTCCTGAAGAGTGTCAGGAGACATGAGGTAAGGGGGTAGGATCTGGTGCCTGAGAGAGGTTTATGGCTGAGGCTGCAAACCTTGTGTTTAGTGGGGACTGAGCTCCCTGCCTAAAGATAAAAGCCAGAAAGAAGAGCTCAGTCCATGGAACAGTGAGAGAAAAACTCTGCTCACTGGCCCAAGAACATATCATGGAAAGCAGGCTAGCAGCACTGAGTAATGAAGAGTAGATTTGTCCTCAAGAAACTAAAACCAAAATCTGTGCCTGGATATTGGGTACAATTTCTCATCACCTGCATGAAGTTAGAACCACAAATTTAGAAATTAAAAAACAGTATAGACATGAGTTATATTTAAATAGATAGATATAAAACTGATATATATATATATGTATATATATGCTTTCTACCTCTGTTTACTGAAAGGGCCTAGAATACCTCAACAGCAGTGAGCACACCTAGCACCCAGTCTTGCTTTCTAAATACCATTCTCCATTAAAGAGAACCAGGGACCCTTGAAGAAATGGCTGCTTCTAGGGCTGGAGCAGGGAAAATATAAGATGCGCTTGAAGCATCTTGAAGTACCAGAAAGTAAGGAAGTAGTCATACAGAAATCTTTTAAAATCTTGTTATACACAATTTACAAAAGACAAGCCTCACCTACAACTTTTTGACCTAGAAATTAGAATTATTTGCCACAATAACAAATTAAAGAAGAAAATGTTTGGTGATACTAATTGATGCAATAGTTGATGAATTTATCAAATTGATGAATTTGATAAAATTCAACGTATTTATGATTTAAATAAAAATTAAGAACAGAACGATTATTAATCCAGTAAAAGATCTCTACCATAGAGTAAATCTTATACTTAATAGTGAATCTTTAAAAGGATTCATTTTAAATTCAAAAACAAAACAAGAAATCCCACTGTCAACACTGAAATTCAATATTATAGTAAAGGCCCCAGACAGGATGGTAAGAGAAGAAAAAGGATAAAGTATCAAGAAATGAATTTAACAAACAATATACAAGGTCATTATGGGAAAGTTGTAAAATTTTATTGAAGGACATAAAATAAGATCTGAACAAATGGAAATATATAGCATGTTTGTGGAGGGAAAAATCAGTAGGTAAAAGATTTTAGTATGCCAGATTTTAGTTTATATTAAATTCAATTATAGTCAAAGTTCAAAAAGTTTGTCAGAACTCTGTAAACATATTCCAAGAATAGCCAAAATAATTTTGAAGAAGTACAAGAAAAGACTAATTGCTTTGCCAGATAATCGAGATTTAATATGAAGTACTGCATAGTATCAGCACAGATAGGCTCAAATAGGTCAGTGGAACAGAATCGAGAGCCAGAAACATACCCATGCATATGTGAGATCTTATTATCTGATAGACATTCACAAATTCTCAAGGAAAAGACAGGCTTATATACAAAGCAAGAGATGTTTGGATGAAGGCTATCCAAAAAAGTATTTTAGATCCCCTCCTCATACCACTTAGAAAAATAAAATTCAGATGAATTAAAAATCTAAATGAGAATAAAACTTAAAACATTTTAGAAAAAAATAAAGGGAAAATATCTTTGTGACCTTATAACAGAGAAGGATTTCTTAGAAAAGCGCTAAAGTCACAAATCATAAAACTGATGTGTATTTTAGATGAAAAATAAATGATTCCTATTGATAAATGACTCTGGCTAACTATTTTCAGTTGACCAATACCCAAGATATTTCAAGTAAGAATGAGGTTTAGAATAAATTTGCCAGAAAATTCTTTAATCCTCCTTCTTAGCTTTGGCTCTAAGCTCCTGATATCAATGTATATCATTCTCATCATCACCATAGGTAAAGTTTTAATTGTTTTTATCCATTTTCCTTAATGTAATGCTCAACAAAACACCATCATTTCACCATGGACATGTACATCTTTGAAACCACACTTTTTGTTTCCTCTCAACTAAACAGAGTTAGTAATATCTGTTTCTTATTTTACAGAGATCAGATATGTTAGTATCTGTTCCTTTCTTCATAGAGGTGTGAGAATAAATTTTGAGAAACAAATCTATATTTTATATTTTGACTGTCTTTGGAATCAGGCTCTACTTAAGAATCTACCATCCTGCTTAGATTTTAAATCTTATTTCTTTTATCTCTAATGTGTACAAGGAATAGATTACTCATTTAAAAGGATAAGCCCGGGCTTCCCTGGTGGTGCAGTGGTTGAGAATCTGCCTGCCAATGCAGAGGACACGGGTTCCAGCCCTGGTCTGGGAAGATCCCACATGCCGCGGAGCAACTGGGCCCGTGAGCCACAATTACTGAGCCTGCGCGTCTGGAGCCTGTGCTCCGCAACAAGAGAGGCCGCGATAGTGAGAGGCCCGCGCACCGCGATGAAGAGTGGCCCCCGCTTGCCACAACTAGAGAAAGCCCTCGCACAGAAACGAAGACCCAACACAGCCATAAATAAATAGATAGATAGATAGATAGATAGATAGATAGATAGATAAGCCCAACTTTATTTTCAGTGTGATAGTTTGGGAACTTAAACATCCCCAAACAATAAACTCTATTCAAGACCCAGCTGACTGGTTACTTTCTCTGATAAGTGGCAAAGGGATACTTAGTCCATAAACAGGTTTAAGTAGTAGCTTTACAAGTTTAACTTTGGGAAGCACGTGTAGTTTTTCATCAGGATAATAACAAAGATGAACTCACTCTATACCTCTCAGCATGAAGAAAAGGGCTGGTCATATTGTTGGTGCCGCAGAAGCCAGCCTTCCAGCCAAACACTGTGTCATGGTTGCTTTCCAATACAGTAAGACTGAACACAACCTATCTTTGAGCTACAATATTCTTTACACTCAGCAGAGTTTAAAGAATCTTCAGCAGAGGTGTAGCATTTACCTAAATCCAAGAGGCTCTGGGGGTGGTTAAGGATTTAACTCAACCAACTTACCCACCTATTAAGCCTCGCAAGTGCCAAGATACTCGATACACCTGTGCCCCTCCCCTCCAACCCGCCCCCGGCATCTGCTCTTCTAGAACACAGCAGGGGCACTTAGTACCCATAAGGGAGAAAAAATAAGTACCGTTAAGTCCAGGGGCCACAGCTTTTCTTGGATTGACCTTAATAATGTACCATGCACAGAGTGACCATATAGTTTATTGTCCACGCCAAGACATGTGTGAGAGTGAACGTGAACTCTAATAGGCAGGGTCATGAGAACAATGCGTGTTTGTGCAAACCAGTACTGTCCAAACACACCAGAATGCGTGGTGTGTGGTCCAACTGGCATGCACACGGGGTTGCTGATAGTAATGACATGATGATAATAATGTGCTTAGAGGAAAATGGGTCCCATGCATTTCTGCATTTGGCATTTGTTACCAATTGCCGTGTCTGTGAAGCTGCTGTTTCTATTCAACCCGTCTCACACTCCTTAAGTTTAGCCTTAGTTAAGGAAAGTTTTCTGCCTGATGTAGCAAAATGCCATACTCAATCACAGGCCCAAGGGACTGTTTCTGTTACTTATTTATTTTCTGGCGAATGCTTTGTCACCAGCTTTCAATTTCATTTGCTAGAGCAACTTGTAAATATAACAGCATCTGAGAATGTCAGGCCTTTTCTGTTTCTATTTTCTGAAATTCATCTACTTCTAGAAATCTATCTATAACCACCAGCTTCTCAGCCTATTTTTTAGCAATCTTTTGCACTGGTGCTGACTTGGAGTTCATGATGAGCTATGACTATGTATGAGCGTGACTGCTGTCTGCCAGCGTTTGGGAGCTAAGCATCTGAGGCTTTGCTCAGTCTCTGTGCTACCTCACAAAAGAAACATTCTCCATCTTCAATATTTCTGTTTGGCAAGAAACTTTTCTCAGGTAGTCTTTGCAGTTAAAATAAATAAAATGTTACATCCGAATGCTGTGGTTACATTCCTATCTTGCAGCATAATGATTTTTTAAACATCTTACATAATGATTTCGCATATTCAGCACAGGTCTTTATGTTTAAACTTGGGCTATAGATTCATGAACATCTATTCAGCCAGGACTTGTATTTTCATTATGACATTTTTATCATTTCACCACAATGTCTCAGCCTCCTATCTTGTAAAATGAAACTTCAGGGACTTCCCTGGTGGCGCAGTGGTTAAGAATCTGCCTGCTAGTGCAGGGGACACGGGTTCGAGCCCTGGTCCGGGAAGATCCCACATGCCGCGGAGCAACTAAGCCCGTGCGCCACAACTACTGAGCCTGTGTTCTAGAGCCCACGAGCCACAACTACTGAGCCCGTGTGCCACAACTACTGAAGCCCGCGCACCTAGAGCCCGTGCTCTGCAACAAGAGAAGCCACTGCAATGAGAAGCCCGTGCACCGCAACGAAGAGTAGCCCCTGCTCGCCGGAACTAGAGAAAGCCCGTGTGCAGCAACGAAGACCCAACGCAGCCAAATAAATAAATGAATAAATACATAAATAAAATAAAATAAATGAAACTTCAACTATACTGTTATTCTCTAATTTTAATAAAGCTGAGCACTGAGACCGTCATTCAGGGGGATATTCTGACCAAGGAAACCCATTAAAATTTCAACTACCATAAACATAGAAATGCAGCTCAAAATCCAAAATGCATTTCTTTTAACTTCCTGGAATTTCCAAAAGATTTGCTCAACTCTTCCGTTCCTCTTTTACCTTGGAGAAGGGTTCTCAGGTCGCCTGCAGCAAACAAAAAGCTGGGTGAAAGTTTAGTGGCCCATCCGAGAGCGTAACAGTTGTAAGCCTGTTATTGTTCACTGGCTTTGTAATTGCCTTCAACGTGGAACAAAGAGCATGCGAATAAAGTTGGCAACAAGTTCTAATGCTAAGGCACTGTTGGCATCACAGGGAGGAATAACCGCATTCAAATTCCACAGAAAACTCAGCTCATATTTATTCAAAGTGTATTATAGGCCCAGTACTCTGCTAAGTACTTTCCATATGTTGTGTCTGCTTATAACTGCAACAATATTATGAATTAGGCATTATCATTATCCCTGTTATAAAGATGAAGGAACTGAGGTGTGGAAAGGTTAAGTAAGTTGCTCAAGGATACACGGTTCGTAAAGAGTAAAGCCAGCACTAGACTGAGAAGCAATTTACTCCGGGGTCCTAGTATTACCCTTCGTACTCTTATGTATTGCCCACAGTGCTAAACTCCTACAACGGGAACAAGTGTCAGCAATGTGCTTTGGAAGAAATGGTGAATAACATTACTATGCTGAGATAAGACTTTAAGTAACATTCTAGTCAGGAAGAAAAATGATCTAGGCAGCACTGAGAAAATAAGATTTGTCTTCAGGATATGATGAGGAAAATGGCTCTATAGATTTTTGAAACATTATGCTAGGGAAGGGCGTAAGAAAAGTTTTTCATTTATTTATTTACTCAGTCAGCAAATTTTCTGAGTGTCTGCTAGGTATCGAGGACTGTTTTACATGCTGAAGATACAGGGTGAAAAGAGACCAAGAACTTAAATGCTAGAGAAGGAGACAGATAATATATACAAGTAGGCAAATAAAAATACAATTTCAGGTAGTAATGATCAAGAACTGTGAATGGTCTGAGGTTGTACCCTACTTGCAAGCTAGCAAGTTAGCCTGCCACAGTTTCACGGATGCTGGCAGAAGACGTTTTACATCCGGCAAAGATTTTTTTTAAATGAAGGCAAAATCGCATAGCACAGGGAGACCAGCTCGGTGCTTTGTGACCACCTAGAGGGGTGGGATGGGGAGGGTGGGAGGGAGGGAGATGCAAGAGGGAAGAGATATGGGAACATATTGTATATGTATAACTGATTCACTTGGTTATAAAGCAGAAGCTAACACACCATTGTAAGGCAATTATACTTCAATAAAGATGTTTAAAAAATAAAAAAAAATGAAGGCAAAATAAACAAATTTTCATAGGAACAAAAAAGGAAAAAAATTATCAGCAAAGAGACCAACACTAAAGGAAAAACCAAAGGGATTCTTGAGGCATAAGAAAATATGATTCCAGTCCTATGACTTTGGGGCCATGAAAATGCCAGAAGAAATAAAGACCAATTTTTTTTTTTTTATAAATTTATTTATTTATTTATTTATGGCTGTGTTGGGTCTTCGTTTCTGTGCGAGGGCTTTCTCTAGTTGCGGCAAGCGGGGGCCACTCTTCATCGCGGTGCGCGGGCCTCTCACTGTCGCGGCCTCTCTTGCTGCGGAGCACAGGCTCCAGATGCGCAGGCTCAGTAGTTGTGGCTCACGGGCCTAGTTGCTCCGCGGCATGTGGGATCTTCCCAGACCAGGACTCGAACCCGTGTCCCCTGCATTGGCAGGCAGACTCTCAACCACTGCGCCACCAGGGAAGCCCCAATTTTTTTTTAAAGTAAGTTTTTGGGTAAATAAATGCAAATGAATATTGACTATAAAAAACAATAATGTCTTATGGGATTTTAAACATATGTGTAAGCAATATTGTAAATCAACTATACTTCAATTAAAAAAAAACAAACATATGTGTAAGTAAGTACCTTGCAACAGTTGCATAAAAGGCAGTAGGGGGTAAGTGGGTTTGTGTTAGTCCGGGTCCTCTAAAAGCAGATGCCCAGACTGGAGTAGCCATGCAGGAGATGCACTAGGCCAAGGCCTGTGAGGGGACATAGGGAGGGAGCTGGGGAAGGACAAGAGAGCTGTCAGGTCAAACTGTACATTCCATGTGCTTCTCACATGCAGGTGACACATTTACCAAGACTGACTACATGTTGGGGCATAAAATATGTTAAATAATGGAAATCATTCATAATATGTTTCCTGGACACTGTAATTAAACTAGAAATCAATAACAAAAAAAAACCTCCCAAATGCTTGGAAATTAAGCAACGCATTTCTGAAAAATCCATGTTCAAAACATCATATTGGAAATAAAATGTTTGTAATCAAAAGATCACAAAATATTACATACCAAAATTTGTGGATACCAACTAGAGCTTCAAAGAAAATTTATAGCTTCAATGTATTTATAAGATACAAAGTTAAAGCTAAAAAAATCAGTGATTAAAATGTTTTCCCAAGAAGGTAGAAAAACAACAGCAAATTAAACCCAAAGAGAATAGAAAAAAGGAAGTAATAGCAATAGAAACAGAAATTAATGTTAAAATATGCACAGGTTAACATATTACAAACAAGTTTGTGTTTAAACAAGAATTGCAGTTTATGACGAAATTGACATATACATGAACTAGCTCTTCTCTGACAGTTGAAAATTGTGCATAATCCCTCTTCCTCTTTGAACTTGTATTTTAATCCCACATTCTCCACACAATTTTATACTAAAATAAAATATTTCATGCTTCATAGTATTTTATTCATCATCCTACCTTACTTCTCAACAATACACACACACATATATATGCATCTATATTTAATTGTTTCATTTTTATATAACCATTAGGCTCTAAATCAGGGGTTAGCAAACCTTTTCTGTAAAGGGACCAGATAGGAAATATTTTAGGCTTGAGGGCCATTTGGTCTTTGCCATAACTACTCAACTGTGTGTTTAGAGCTTGAAAGCAGCCAGAGATAATATGTAAACCACAGAGATGGCTGTGTTCCAGTAAAACTTGATTTACAAAAACAGGTGATGGACCAGATTTGGCCCATGTGCTATAATCTGCTGACCCTTGTTCTAAATGATCAAAATATAGAAATTTTTTTTGCTAGAATGAGACATTTAGAATGAAATTTGCTGCCATTTTTCATTTCCATGGATGTTAGCACTGATTAAGTTGTTTGTATAAATAAGTATATGAGAATGAAAACCATTTTACTAGAGCAACGTCACCCGGTTTTATGGTGGTTAAAATACTTATCCCAAGAAGTTAGAAAAACAACAACATATTAAACCCAATGAAAAGAGAAGAGAAATAATAGAGAGAAGAGTGGAAATTAATTAAATAGAGAGAGAAATACACAATAGAGAAAATTATTGGGACCAATCATTAAAAATGTAAGGATTTATCAGCTAACAGTTTAAGTCTTCTTTCAATTTGATTGAAAGCAAACCATGAAAAGAACAAAGGAATTGTTATCCAGTTATTAAAGTCATTTACTTTCTTAACCCCAACGCTAATATTCTGAAATATCCCTCTGTTGGGCACTGTGGAGGGTGTATGAGAGAACTGGAAGTAAACATTTCTTTTGTGAAATGAGGAATGGAGGTTATGAAGGAGGAGATGGTGGAGACTCAGTCTCCATCACAGCGGCTTTCTGACTTGTACTTTTGCGGGCAGTTACATTTTAGCACATAATATACGAGGAAATCGAGGAACACAAATATATGTCCTTAGAGCTTTCCATGCCCCACGTACCCCCTGGATTCGTCTACTCCCAGGGACACGCATACCCCTGTTTGTCCTAAGTGAATTGATTTTTTATTTTTCAGGATCCGAATCCCTTTGAGGACCTGATGGACGCTCTTGTCCATCTCCCACAGAATGCTGCACATACACGTATACTCAAATATAGTATATGAGTATGTGCGGTGTTAGGGAATTCTCAGACCCGCCCTGAATCTCATGCATGGATCTCAGTGAAGATTCCTTGGCCAGATCCAACAACCTAATTTGAAGGTGAAGGACTCAGAGAGAGAGGAATTTTAAGTGACTAGAAACAGCATAATAAGGTAGTTGGAAAAATATTGGAGCCCAGGGACTCATTTTTTAAGAAGTTCTTTCCTCTCTCTCTTCTCAAAATCACAGGCTTAGTTTGTTTCAGAAGTAGAATGAAAATTTGGATCTCTTGAATTTCTAATAACAGGTATTTTTAAAAGTAAGGTAGTTTCTTTAATTTACCTAAATAAGCCAAATGTCTATGTTTGTAATCACATCTTTAATTTGTCACTCTGGAATAATATTTTAAAAACCTCTCTCTGTGGGTCCTAAATATTGAAACTTTCATTCCAACAGGCTGTTGTGCTTCAAAAAAATGTTTGTTGGGTCAGAAAAAGTTTTTATTTTGACAAGGTATTTCAAGATTAAATATTATTTCTGGGGTCTGAAAACTTCTCCAGCAACCCTGAAGCACTCCCGGACAAAGATCATAAAACGTATAAACAAACAATGGTGACAATACAGCCCAAGGGCTACCCCACATGGTTTGAGAATGAAACTCAGGTAAACAGTCATTTTTCTTTTCAGCTGCTGGGAAAAGAAGAAAATAATTTTTTGTTCCACCCCCCAGGACTAGATTCCAACTGTTTAAGACTATCCTCAGGAATTAAAATACAAACACCATAGGCTCAAAAATGAATCACAGGTAATTGCTAGGTGCTTCTAGTTGGTTTTTTGGGTTTTGTTCTTTGTATATATACATGCCTGGCTTTTTTGTCTTTATTCAGTTGACAACTTGCTCATTTGGATCTGATGCGAAAACCAAATTTACATAATGAGTTCAATAGAGTGAAAAAGGGGGAAGATGCATCTATTTCCTAACAAGTGTTTGATATGGTTGTCTATGGTGCATATTTCACGCACCATAAGTGTTGTCTATGGTGCATATTTCATGCATTAAGATGTTTTTCAAGATCTTGAAAAAATATTGTTAAACACTTCATTAGAAGTTGCTTCCATGTTTTGTGTGTTTGTGTAACACTGTGGCTCTTATTGGGGTAGGTGGGGGCTGACTTTGGCTCCCAGGGCACATTTGGCAACATTTGGAGACATTTTTGATCATCACAACTTGGGAAGTTTTATACTCTTGGCATCTAGTGTGTAGAGGCCAGGAATGCTGCTAACATCCTACAATGCACAGGACAACTGCCCACAACAAAGAGTTACAAACCCAAAATGCCATCGATGCTGAGGTTGAGAAAGCCAGGTGTAAGCTCACATGTGTAAATTCTGTTTATTTTTGTTACAATTACATATTACCATTTATATCTATTTCTCCCAAAATAAACAGAAATGTTTGAAAAGTCAACATTTGCTTGTATAGAAACATTTAACCATATCAAAAAGATCACTGAAAGTAAATGCATTATTTCCAATATTTTCATGCTTATCAGTGTCCTGTATGGGATAAAAATTTATTCAAGGATATAGGAAAGGGCATATAGAAAAAAGAAACAATAATTAAAACAAAGTTTGACCTTTATGCTTTACGGATATAGAAAAGAACTACCATAAAATACATTTGAAACACGAATCATTCTCACTTCTTGATGCTTTAATCATAGCCCATTTTGTAAGATCACTTTTTTCCTAGTAAGAAATATTTTTTAAGGTAGACAAAAATCAAAGATATATTTATAAAATGTACCTATTTATGAACTTTCCCTGCCTCTATCCTAAATCAAAAATAAGTTTCCACATTTTAACTAAAGATCCATAAAAATGGCACTCTAGCAAATGAGGTGCTAATATAATTGATCAAATCTCTGGTCATTTCTGAAAATAATCACAGGCAACAGAATCTCCCCCAGCTGGTTTGTGAACAAAAAGGTACTCTAGAAAATATCATGTAGTCTACAGACTATCTTGCAGTGTCCAAGTGTAAGGTTTAAATAACACACGGCCAGGAACAGAGCAAACAGAGAAAAGCTGAAAGACAGCACTGGATCTAAACAGTGAAACGTAGCTGCTGTGCCCCACCAGTCTAATCCCGTGACCCCCAAGTCAGAAACTTCACGACAGCTGACCCAGGAAAGCTGGGCACCTCTGCCATCTGCCTTGCTGGGAGATGCAGTGTACACAGCTATCACCCCGTGCTCACTGCTCCCTCCAAATCAATTGTAGGCGGGCTACTGTGGTGAAAGCTAGGTTGTTTGCAGGACCCTGGCTGCTAGGAAGTGTGAAAATGTAGCTTTTAGCTTTACAGTCTTTATAGTCAAGTTAAAGGGATTGCAATGGGAGCTCAGTGAGCCAAATTATAGTATCTGCCACAATCACCAAATTATTTTAAGATACATCAGCATTTTAAAAAATATTTATTGTATAGCAGTCTAATTGGGTTCTAAAGCTATTCATAATCCTGGTTTTTTGTTTGTTTGTCACCACTCTTCATGTTTATGTTCTTTCTACAAATGTGTTCTTTTCTAAAATATTAAGCTTAACTGCATATCATTTATCTATTTCTATCAAAAAGTATTGAATGCCTACTATGGAAATATTATTCCATTCTGTGGGCACAAACAGTGATTTTGAAAAGAAAATCTCTGACCTCATGAAGTTGACATTCCAGTGGAAACTCAATAAATCAATTAGGATTAGGGTCAGCTACCTACAACAAAAATGAATCGAAAGGAAACTAAATTACAGAAGCTTCAACAAGACAGAAGTTTGTCTCTTGCATAAAAGAAGTCTGAAAGGTGAAAGATTGCAGAAGTAGCCCCTATTCTCCACTCTTCCCTCTATCATCCCCTTTGCCGTGTAACTTGCAGTTCCTCTCACTAAAGAGGTGGAATCCACTTCCTTAAATCTGGGCTGGTCTTTTGACTTGCTTTGGCTGACAGAATGAGGCAGAAGTGCTGGTGTTCTGGTTCCAAGTTTAAACCTTCAAGGACCTTGCGTGTTTCCACTGGCTCTCTTGTGCCTCTATCATTACACTACAAGGATGTGCTCCACGTGCTCTGCTGGAGGGTGAAAGGCAGATGGAGCAGAGCTGAGTCATAAATTGCCCCACCTGAAACCAATCTAGATCAGCCAACCCTCCACTGACCCCCAGAAGGGAGCCCAGCATCAGATCAGCTGAATCCCACATACGTGTAAGCAATAGGTATTGCCGTACGCCGTTGAAGTTTTGTGAACATTTCTTACTCAGTATTACTGTAGCGATGGAGAGGTGATGCAGGAACAAAGCGATCTGGGCAAGTGTGAAAGCTCAGAAGTGTTAGAGACGCACGCTCCTTTGACTTTGCTGCTCTGCATCCTCAAATTGTGGCCTCTATTTCATGATCCAATATTGTTGCTTGGCCATCGCATCCAAATTCTGGCCAGTGGGGAAAAAAGGAGAGGTAAAGAAGGGGACAAATGCTCCCTTTAAGGAAACTTCTTGGAAGTTTTTATACAAGAACTTATTTACTGTCGCATCCAGCTACAAGGGGTGAGAACCAGAAAATGCAGTCTTTATTCCTATTGCCTGTGCCTAGATAAAAATTGGGGACTCCGTCACTAAGGAAGAAAGGGAGGATCGATACTGGGGAACAATTGGACGCCACATGTGCCAATAAAATGCACTGACAGGAAAAAAGTTATCTATGTCTCCACTTTTGTTCACATTTAAGGCTCTTATCAAACGAAAGCAGTTTTCTAAACTTACCAAACATTTCTTTCTGGATAGATAGTGAAATTACAATACTTTATAATTAAAGAAATATTAATTCATAGATCCAAAATAGAATTTTTTCCTATGGCATTTTACTTCTTATGCAATTTATCTTTTTCCCAAAGGGACAGGACGTTTTTGGGTTAATAATTCCAACAGTGTCCAACTGTCTAAATAATTCAGCCAGTGTTATCAAGTGTTAGGACAAAGAAGCATTCACTTTCGTCTTAAGCGGTCATCAAGCATAACAGGAGATTCCATCTGGAGTGAAAGGTTAGCTTTTAAAAAACTGGGGGTGGGCAGGTAATGGTGAAAGCTCTAGAAGCAGAAAAGGAATCGCTCCAGCACATTCAGGGCCGAGGTTCAGGCCTGCACTGTAGAATTTGCCTGACAATATGTATTCAACTATATTTTTGAGTAAGGGGTTCAAATTTAGTAAGAGAATGAATGTACACCAGTAACTTAAACTATGAATTAATAATTCAAACAATAATTTAAAATACAATTTCCTTATTCTTGGGCTCTTAATTCCAAAATCAAATTCTAAATGCACTTAAGCAGAGCAATATGGTATTTTTAAGGATGTTAAATGAAATGTACAGATTAACTTTGGATGTTTTATACACACACACACACACACACACACACACACACTGTTAGAAATTGAAATCATTTCCTCCCCAAATCCACATCCCCTGACAGAAGCTTCTCACATCTGCTTCTTGGAGAGCTGGTCTTCACAATCCCTGCAAAGTGAGTAGTGGAGCAACTTACTGGCTGTAAATAATGGAAACAGTGGTAGACCCCTAACCTTAGAAGGGAAAATTGTGTAGTTCTCTCTTCCAGAAGTTTGTAATTGAGACTCAGCAACTCTAAGCTCTTAAGTTGATGACCTGAGAGAATTATGGCAGAGCCATTTCCTATCATATCCCTACTTAAGTACTGGATATCAGACTTCAAAGAGAATGGAGAATGAAGCAAACAGGAAGAGTTACGAGAAACCATGAAGCCCAAGAATCAGAGAGAGAGAGAGAGAGAGAGGAATTAGCTGTCTGTTTCTGATGACTTTCCTGGCTTCAGTCCCTTATGAAGCCAAATCAACCAACCTACTTGCATCCGGGCCAAATTATTGCCTTCCTTCCTGTTACAAGCTCCTATGATCCACTGTACAAGCTACCGTCTAAAGCCAGCCACTCCATTTGTGAACTCGGTCACATCCTCTTATCTCCTAATCAAGGACATCATTCCAGATATTATCCTTAATTTCTCCTGCAACATCAATTTTTTTCCTCAACACTAAATCACTCCCCCAGTGACAAAGTAGTGCCTGGAACATAGTAGAAGCTAAACAAATATTTGTTGAATGGACTCACCAAAGGGGGAAAAGCACAGTCAATAGAGATCAGAGTTTCAGGGAAATAAATTGGCAATACTGCAGCGAGCAAAGGGAGTAGGAAGCGGGGGGTGGGATGGGGGGGATTATATCACTGAGAAATATTT
The DNA here is from genome assembly GCF_949987535.1 of Balaenoptera acutorostrata. Taxonomy (NCBI): domain Eukaryota; kingdom Metazoa; phylum Chordata; class Mammalia; order Artiodactyla; family Balaenopteridae; genus Balaenoptera; species Balaenoptera acutorostrata. The sequence continues at coordinate 43,999,107 of NC_080077.1, forward strand.
GGGAAGGTCACAGCCCAGTAAAAGACTGAGATTTAGTCACAGGATTATAGAATGCTATTTCACTTCCACGCTTTATCACAACACCAACAGGGCTCCAGTGTAACATCAGTGGACTGATTGCAGCTGAAAGAACTGCAAGACACAGACTATCTCTGAAGGTGAGGACTTAGGGAAGCCTCGAGTCAGGAAGGGAAACGAAAAACAAGGGCACTAAAGAAATATTAAGGCTCTGACACCTGTAGCAACAGCAAACATGAACAGCCCAAATTCTAGCACAATTAATATAAATCCACCCACTGAGGGCTCATTCATCTTAGTTCCTATTACCTGATACCAATGTCCAACTTTCAATAGTAGCCTAAGGAGACAGGATGATTACATGTAATGTAGTATCCTGAATGAGATTCTGGAATAAAATAAGGACATCAGGGAAAATTAAGGAATTCTGAAAAAAGTATGTATTTACTTTAGCTGATAATAATATATAAACATCGGTTCATTAATAGTGACAAACGTACTACACTAATGTGAGATGTTAATGGCAGGGGGAACTGGGTGAGAATTATATGGAAACTCTGCACTACCTGTGTAATTTTTCTGTAAATCTACAACTATTTAAAAATTTTGTTTAAAAATTATAAAAAAGCTGAAAATCATTGCTAAGTAATTGTCACTCAGCAACATAATGCTTGCTTCTCTGTTCATTAAAAATATCCCTTCTGGGATCTGGAGATCATAAAGTATCAACACGGTTTTCACACAAAATAAGACATCTTAGAGGCAAATGTACAAATAACAGAAAATACTTGGTCTGTTATTTTTTATTTTCCTTTTCCACATCAACAAGACACACAATAAGGCTGATAGTGTCACGCAGAAGGGAAAACCTTCTCTCCACTGCTATCCTAAAGCCTATTTAAGCTAGGCTTGAAGGGAAAAAAAAATCAAGAAAAGTCATTTACATATATATGTAAAATTCTGTACCATATAGTGGTGGATGGGGAAGTAAATAAAGGAATTAGAAAGTATGATTCCTAAAATGTCATAGTTTCCATATTACTTAGAAAAAAAGAGCACAGGGGCTTCCCTGGTGGCGCGGTGGTTGAGAATCTGCCTGCCAATGCAGAGGACACAGGTTTGAGCCCTGGTCCGGGAAGATTCCACATGCCGCGGAGCAACTAAGCCCATGTGTCACAACTACTGAGCCTGCGCTCTAGAGCCCATGAGCCACAACTACTGAGCCCACGTGCTGCAACTACTGAAGCCCACGCGCCTAGAGCCCATGCTCCGCAACAAGAGAAGCCACTGCAATGAGAAGCCCACGCACCGCAACGAAGAGTAGCCCCCGGTGGCTGCAACTAGAGAAAGCCTGCGCGCAGCAACAAAGACCCAACTCAGCCAAAAATAAATAAATAAATTTATATATAAAAAAGAAAAGAGCACAGAGGCAAATATTTGAAAAGAATTCAAAATCACATTCACATATTAGAAAAGGGTAGCTCTAATGATCACAACCCAGGTATTATAGAAATGCATTTTCTGAAGTACAAACTCTTTCTTGTCATTCTCTTCCTCCAACATTTCCCCCTTCTGATTGATAGCAAGCAGAATTGACCCTAATAGCATTCCCATAAGTAGAAAAAAATTGCTGAAGTCCAGATGTGTCCAAAATAGCTTTTCCCTATAGTTCATTTTGGAAACTTGAAACCAGTTAATTCTCTTCACACCACTCTGCCTGGTCATCCAAAATGCATGCCATTGGGATCATCCATCCTTTTCCCTACCCTCATTTCCACCTACCTGGCTGTCCCCGTTCCTGTCTCCTCACCTCTGAATGTCACTTTACCTGTTCCTTTGTGCCCCTTCAACTCCCAAATCCTCTGTAAATAAACTCTTCTCTTTCCAGAGTGTTTGCTGCACTCCCTTTACCGTGAAATCTTCCCTATTGGCTCTTAAGCACTTTCTCTTCTGTGCTCCCAAATCTACTCCCTAAATTTACTCTAGAACTTGTCACTCTGTAATAATTCTGTTTCCTATTCATTTTTGCATTCCTAGGACCGAGGAAAGGCCTTACTAAACATTCAGTAAATGATTAAAGCAACACTTAGTAAATGCAGATTTATATGGTGAAAATGTGCATGTGTATGGTTTAGAGGAAGGGTTGATTGTATTTAGATTAGAGTTAATCAAGCAAAGCTGCAGCTCTCAGTGAAGTGAACTGGAGGATTCATCTATGAAAATACAACTCAAATCATTTAAAAAGAAAAAAAAAAGAAAAGGTGATTAAAATTTCCCTTTTTTCCCTCCAATCCTCCTAAGTCCCTAAAGAAATGTAAGAGTATCATCAGATTGACAGCTTCTATGAACCTTCTACACTTACACATGCGCAAGGACAGATGTGGCTGAGGTAAGAGGAAACGGCAGCCTCCGCAGCCCAATAAGAGGCAATTCACACATTGGGAGATGTGGTCCTGACCATGACTGCATTCTGAGAACTGCGCTGCTAAGAAGAGAATAAAGAACCAGAATGTGAATGGATGTCAGAGCTTCCTCAATTTCATTGACAAATGAAGAAATCAACAAATATAAAAGCAAAACCATCGTATTCTTTTCCTCATCAGAATTTACATTTTGAACAGTGGATGTCCAGTGATAACCCAAAGAATTAAATAATGCAATTCATGTTAGTGGACATTTACATTTCATAAACTTTTCTGTATAAATATTATATAATAATTTTTTTAAAGTGCAATAAATCTCCATGGCTTAATATTATGGAACAAGGAAAATTCATTTATAAAAAAGCCACAAGTTAAATTTACCATTAATAATTATATTATATATATAGTAAAGGTCAAAGAGGAATGCAATATCAATAATTGAACTCTCAACTATTTCTTGACTTTTCATTTCAGCACTACTTTTATTCAAATGGCATTGCTAGGAAATAAAATAACAGTCAGTAATCATATTGACAATTGGGTTATGAGAATAATTTTATGCTTCTTAGACCTCCTCTAAAGCAGAGATATTTTAAAAGACACTTGTTATAATCAGTACATGAACTCAATAGTTTACACCAGTCTCTCCCACCCAAATGGCTTTCTGAGCCATTTGAGAAATAATACAAAAGAGTAAGGTGCAAATGTAAAATAGATAGCCAATGGGAAGCAGCCACATAGCACAGGGAGATCAGCTCCGTGATTTGTGACCACCTAGAGGGGTGGAGTAGGGAGGGTGGGAGGGAGACGCAAGAGGGAAGGGATATGGGGATATATGTATACATATAGCTGATTCACCTTGTTATACAGCAGAAATTAACACAACAATGTAAAGCAATTATACTCCAATAAAGATGTTAAAAAAAAAAAGAGTAAGGTGCATTAGGGTTAAAATATCACCTTTCTTAGTCTTTAAGTTGATATGAAAGAATGCGGCTTAAATGTGCAGCAACAATGTGTTTCTAATACTGTACCACAGAATTAGATAGACTCACCCACCTGGTCTCAAGCAGAGCTGAAATTCACAGGACTTCCCAGAGGGCAGCATGGAGGAGCAGACAAGAGCATATACTTCCAGTGGGCAGGAGCTCCCAAAGAGAAAGGAAGTGGAAGGAGTGGGGCTATATGTGTCTGGGTCCTCCTCCCAAACTCACTAATCAGGTAAGATGGAATGGGGAAAGGTAGACAGCAGGAGTGATGATAAACAAGAGTGACAACCAGAGACTGGAATACAAACTGAAAGAAGCTGGAGTTACACAAATTCATGTCCCCCAACAAAGATGGAAACATCAGGAGTTGGGAGGCAGCGTTCCCCCCACTCCCCAAAGCTGCTTTGTTCTTTGCTGGTCTCTGACATATGCTTCCCATATTGAAAACCTCCTTCTCCACACTCTGTTGTAATGGGTATTATCTATTTTCCCAGCTGGACTATAAGTTTCATGAGGGCAAGGAATAATGTATCTGTATTTTTAACTGTATTCTCAGCATCTAATACAGAGCCTGGCATAGAGTAGATGCTCAAGTATTTTTCAGTGATTGAATGAATGAGTGAGTGAATATGAATAATATCCAGGCATGACTCAGCAAAGCCTCAAAGGTAGTGCAGAGGAGCCACCACTATTGCAACAGAAAAACAGATTGCTGCCTTTGTGTGTGAGCTTGTTAAACTTGGCTCTGGATGGATCTAATTGCTCTCCGCTACATCCCCCCCCCACACATACACACACACACACACACACACACACACACACACAAGCATGCAAACATGCACACAGTGGAATATTTATGATGGAAGAACAGAGTCCACTATTGAACATAGCTGTCTCATGACTGGGCAGCCAGGAAGATTTCCAGGCTAAGGGACAGCAGGGGACAAGCTAAAGAATGGTGGGCTCTGTCTGAGGTGATAGTATATGGGGTGTAGAAGATACGGCGGAAAATTAAGCAAATGAAGAGAAAAAAATTAGCCAGGCAACAGCTTTTTCCATTTTTTTTCCTTTTACGTAAATACATTATTTTTCAAATTGTAACACTTTGGGAGCATGGCAGGGAGCAGCTATAAGTATTTAACATTAGAATGTATTTGTGACATCAAACAAGGCAAGACAACACAGTTTTTGACAACTGACTTTGCAGTCACACAGATCTCAACTCTGACCTCTTGCAAGTTACATGATCTTAGTTAAGTTGCTTCATCTCTCAGCATTCAGTTTTTCATCTGGAAAATGGGAAAAACAATGGCTACCTCACAGAGTTGCTGTAAGAGTTAAACCAACCAAGTAGATGTGAGGCATTTAAGAAAGTGCCTAAAACACAGTGAATAAATGGTAGCCATTGTTATTCTAAATGTTCAAACGCTTTGTATACTGTAAATCACTGAGTAACTATAAGAGATTATTATCATTATTATTATTGTAGGAAATTTCACTGCTGTTTCACAAAAAGGCAACAGCTAAATAGAGGCTGTTTTGTTCCATATCTATTACACAGAAGCCAACAGCTGTGCATTAATGGCTGCCTCATTCCCCAGTAGGATGTGAGCCGTATTATAATAGAGAAAGTTACATCCTCATTAGGCATATAAGGTGTGTTGTGGAGCAGAAAGGCACATGTCAAATGTGCTCAACTGTCCTCTATCACGTGTCATCTTGTCATGTTTAAGTCAAGAAATACATATAAATTCATAACAATTTAGGTGCTGTGATTTTTTTAATTGCTTTAAAAAAATTCTTTTAAAACTGCATTTTATTTGATATCTCTGAGGTTAAATGTTTAATGCAGGACATTGTCATTACCGTGTACTTCAATATATAACCTGTAATTAAGATTTCAAGTGACTCTCATTCTGAAGCGCACTGCCTCTGCTTTGCATAATGCACAATATACTCATTGTTGTGGCTTCCTTTGCATAAATCAGTCTTATTAATATCTAATTCATCTTCTTGCTTTCCAGAGTCTTGAATCAAATTAATTCTCTGAAGGAGGAAGTGTCAGGACTCAGGGAGCTAGGGAGAGCTGCAGAATTCTAGTTCGTTTTTCAATAAAATTTGTACTACAGATGGTCACATGATTTATTAGCAATTTTTAACTCTTCTGCCTCTTTGTTCCTCTAGGAAACAAGAACAAAGATTTGTATCTACATGTGATGTGCAGAGAATTGGAGTAGAAGGGTTAAAAGAAAAGAGTAGGCATCTAAGCTGTGACAGTGACTCACAGTGGACTCCCCTAATAGATATTCTAGAAGGATTCCCAGTTTGAAAACAAGAAAAGTGAATGCTTTGTCATTATGGAAACTTGAAGCAATGAATATTTTATTCCATTAGCATAAAGCTGAGGTGTCACCATGCTATTCAAAGTGGCAGAACTTCCACTGAGGAATAAGCTTGATGCTGGCCGCTCCCACCCTAGTTGGTGACACAGAATGGACCTGCAGGACCCAGGTGCAGAAGGATCCCTCCAGCTGATTTTGTTTAGACCCAGCTGGGCCTGGTGTGAAACCACAAAAAAAAATCCCTCAGAAAACAAGGTGAAAATTGCTAAAAAGGAGAGAGCGTTGCCCTCTTTATATAGCTTCTCAGAAAGCTGATGAGGACATCTCCAATCAAACAAGATATGAGTCTCTTGACAAGACACCCTTTCTTATTCCCCCAGAAAGCTGTGTGTATTTCTTCTGATCTCAACAACATGGTTGTTTCTTCCCAGCCAAGTATACTATAGATGTCAATTTTCTTTCCACCAAGAAAGTAATCTGCATTGTGTCAATGTTCCTCAATCTCCTCTAGAGAGTTTACCAATAAAACAGTTCTGGATACAGAAACATTTCCATTTGCATGAAGTACAAGCTAACTAAAATTAGAAAAAAAAAGTTCCATATTAACATTTAGTACCTTCTTCTATTCCTATCTTCCACATTTATAGTGGACCAATAATGGAGTTTGAGGGTAGATTTTCTTTGAAATCTTAGAAATTTATCCAACAAACGTATATTAAGCTCCAATTGTGCCAGGCTTTACACTGAACACTAGGAAGGCAAAGTCAAATTCATTCATTTATGCATAAAAATGCTTTGAGTATTGGACTTCCACTTTGGGCCATGATGGAGTAAGTGGTATTGGAATTATTCTCTCACCAAAAACAACTATAAACCTGGGCAAATAATAAGTGGAAAATTTTTTTTCAGGTATTGGACAATAGCACTCGTTTGATGCTTGAAAGACAGGAAACACAAAGTGAGCTACACATTCACTGCAGTTTTCTTCCTTGGGGCACTTTCCTGACCACCCAGAAATGTGGAACCCGAGAGGAGAATAATGATCTCAGGGATCTGACGAGACAGAGTACTTTGAGGCTGTTGAGGTGGCTGGAATGCACATACCATGGTAGAGCCAAGAGAAATCAGTACAGAGGGGTTCCCAGTTATCTTTGTGGTGAGTACCCCGGGGTACTTGCCTGAGTGCTGGACAGACCATAAGCAACATAAGACTCCAAGGGTGTAGCAGAGAGCAAGTACTGGGTGGCAGAGGGCTGAACGGAGATACTACCAAGCTGTTCTGGGAGGGGTTGGAGTCCAGCCACGCCAGAGTTGAGAGACCTTGCTGAGCACTGGACATTCAAGTACGACCCAGAAAGGCCATGCCTTAGGAGTAAGTAACACTCCCGAGAATAACAGTCATAACCTAGGACAAAGGACAAAAGCAAAATATATCTGGCTCAATAAAGCCTAAAACCAATCCAGACAGGGTCAAGAGGATTCACCAGTAAGTTGACCTGCTTGCCAGAATAAAACTTAATATGATTCTGACTCCTCATAATTTATTACCCAAAATATCCAGCACATAATACAAATCACTAGACGTGCAAAAAGAAAGGGGGGCAGGAAAAGGTGACCCACATTCACAAAAAAAGCTGGCAATAGCTACAGACCTCAAGATGATCCAGATGTTGGATTTAGCAGATAAAGAGTCTTAAAAGCTATTGTAAATTTGTTCAAGAAAAGATGGACAATGAATGAATAAATGGATGGAGAATCTCAGCAGAGAAACTGAAAATATAAAAAATAACTAAATGGAAATCCTAAACCTAAAAAAGACAATATCTGAAATTAAAAATTTACTGGATTAAAGTCAGATTTTACTTGGCAGAAAAGTCAGTGAAGCTGAAAACAGATGAATGGAAGTTATCCAAATTTAAGAACAGAAAGAAAAAATATTGAAAAAAAATGAACAGAGCCTCAGTAATCTGTGGAACAATATCATTTCCTTGGATGACTGGAGTCCAGGGAAAGGAGAGAAAGAATGAGGCAGAGAAAAATATTTTAAGAAGTAATGGAAGAAATGTATCCAAATTTGATGAAAAACTTAATTCATAGATCCAAGAAGTTCAGATAACCCCCAAACAGGATAAATACAAAAACAACTACACCGAGCCCCATAAGTTCAAACTACTGAAAATCAAAGATTAAAATAAAATCTTAAAAGCATCCAGAGGAAAAAAAAAAAGAAACATAACATATAGGGAAATAATTATAACAACTAACTTCTCATTAGAACAGATTTGGAAACCTGAAGAAAATGGAACAAAATCCTTAAAGTGATGAGACGTGTATTAGTTTTCTATGGCTGCCATAACAAAGTATCACAGACTGGATAACTTAAACTACAGAAATTTATTGTCTCACAGTTCTAGAAGCTAGAAGTTCAAAATCAGGAGTTGGTTGATTCCTTGACAGGGTTGGTTCCTTCTGAGGACTGTGAGGGGAGGTCTATTCCAGGTGTCTATTTTTGGCTTGCAGATGATTGCCTTTCCCCTGTGCCTCTTCACATTATCTTCCCTCTACGCATGTCTCTGTATCCACACTTCCTCTTTTTCTAAGGACGCCAATTATATTGGATTAGGCTTCCCTAATGACTGAATTTAACTTGATTACCTCTGTAAAGACCCTATCTCCAAATAAGGTCACATTCTAAGGAACTGAGGATTAGGACTTCAACAAAGGAACTTGGCGGTGGCGGGTGGGGGGGGGGGTGGGTGCCGAGGGAATGGAGAGACACACAAATCAACCCATAGCTAAAGAAAATTTTAAAAACCTGTCAACCTATAATTCTATATCCGGTGAAAATATGCTTCAAAAATGAGAATAAAATAAAGGGTTTTTTTCCAGAGAACTTTTTTGCGACCAGACACTTATTTCAAGAAACGCTAAAGGAAGTTCTTTAGATTGAAGGGAAAAGCTACATAAAAAGTCAAATCCACAAGAAGAAATGAAGAACTCCAGAAATGTTAAGTCCATAGGTAAATATGAGTCTACTTTCTTTTTTTCCTAGTTTCTTTAAAGGATAATGTTTATAATATATACAGAAGAAAAATATGTGACAAGAGCACAAAAGAATTATACTGTTACAAGTCTCTTAAGTGGTAAAGTGGTACAATGTTGATTCTAAGTGGACTGTGATAAAATAAGGATGCAAAACATAATCCCTGGAGCAACCACAAAAAGAATACAAAGATTCAGAGCTTAAAAAGGAGGAAAAGTGGAACTGTAAAAAAATAATTAAGCCAAAAGAAGGCAAGAAAGGTTGGGAGGAGTGGGGAGGAATAGAACACTAAAAACAGATGGGACAAATGGAAAACTAACAGAAGACAGAGGGCTTAGGCCTAACTGTAGCAGACTGTACTTCCCATATATTACCACAATAATATTTCCCATCTTCTGCATGGGTCTGTATTCATTTTCCAAGCCTACTATAGCTAATACCACAGACCAGGTGGCTTATACAACAGGAAACTTATTTCCTCATGGTTCTAGTGGCTAGAAGTCCAAGATCACCATGCCAGCAGGGTTTCCTTCTGAGGCCTCTTTCCTTGGCTTGTAGAGGCTGTCTTCTCCCAGTGTCTTCACGTGGTCTTTTTCCTCTGTGTGTGTCCCTGTCCTAACCTCTTCTTATAAGGTTACTACTTATATGGCCTTAGGACGCACCCGCAAGATCGCATTTTACCTTAATCACCTCTTTAAAGGCCCTATCTCCATATAGAGTCATATTCTAAGGTATTGGGGGTTTGGACTTTAACATATGAATTTGAAGGGACCCAGTTTGGTCCATAACAGGGCCTTTGCCACTCAGGTCAGGAGTCGTGGGCGGCAGCGGCAGTACAAAGCGCGTGCTCGGGGCCAGTCCTGAGGAGCAGAAAGCTGCGGCGGGAGAGGGGAAACGGCTGCCGAAAACAAGCCAGAGGAGCGTTTCCCAAAGTGTATTCTGCGGAAATAGCACCTACTGTGTTCTCAACACCTTGCCACCTATAGAAGATGATCATGGGAACAGCGATGGTAGTCATGTAAAAATCTTTTTACTGAAAAAACTGCTTGAATGTCTGCCAAAATGTTCAAGTTTACCCAAAGAGAGGCACCTTTGGAACACTAATGAGAGATCATGATGCAGCTGGGCTTTTGGATTTCTTTTTAATAATGTGTGACCCTTCACCTTTGATCCCCTAACCTGCATTACCTTGGTCACCATTTTATTTTTTAATTTCATTTCATTTTTTGATTTTGGTGCACAAGCTGTAACATTTCATCTCTCAAAGTGTAACATGCTGATTTCCTCGAATAGAGATAACCCTTTGAGCGATACATTCACAAAATGCTGTGTTCATTTTCTGTATTACAATTAATTTCAGTTTTAAAAATTAAAAAACAAAACAAAATGGACGCAGAGTTGTTTCTCCATCCCTTTGAATCTGGATAGGTTCTGTTAAGGCTTTGACCAATGAATTAATGACAGAAGTGATATTCCTGTCAGTTCTGGGCATGGCCCTGATCTGACCTGGCTGTGTGCTTACAATGCAACACTACTATGCAATAAAAGGAATTGAACTACTGTTAGACTCAACTCAGATGAAACTCAAAACCAGTGTGTTGAAAGAAGCCAGACACAAAGGAATGCATACTTTATGATTCCATTTATATGAAGCTCAAGAACAGGCTGAAGTAATTTAATGTGATAGAAACTAGAACAGTGATTCCCTCTGTTTGGGGGAGAATGGTTTGACTAGAACGAGCCAATGAGGGAAATTTCTTGGCGATGCAAATATCCATAACTTGGTTGGTTGCATGAATGAAGATATTTGTTAAGACTTGTCAATCTATATGCTTAAGACATGTACATTTCACTGTTTGTATTAGTTTCCTTTCACTGCTGCAACAAATTACTACAAGCTTAGTGGCTTAAAACAAGACAAATTTATTATTTCATAATTCTGGACAACAGAAGTCCAAAATAGGTATCACTGTGTTAAAATCAAGGTGTCAGCAGGGCTGGTTCCTTCTGGAGGCTCTAAGGGAGAATCCATTTTCTTGCCCCCTCCAGCTGCTAGAAGCTGCCCACATTCCTTGGTTTGTGCGTCCCTTTCATCTTCAAAGCCAGCTATAGCCATTCACGCCTTTCTCACATGGCCTTGCTCTGACACTGCCTCCCTCTTCTGCATTTGAAGGACCATTGTGATTACTTTGGATGCATTCAGATGATCCAGGATAATTTCCTTACCCTAAAGTCAGTTTATTAGCAATCTTAAACCCATCTACAACCTTACTTCCCCTTGTCAAGTAACATTCATAGGTTCCAGGGATTAGAGCATGGACATTTGTAGGGGGAAATCATGCTGCCTACCACACTTTATATAAATTTTATTATACATCAATAAAAACCATTTTTGTAAAAGCTACTGAATGCCATTATATGTTAGTCATTCTTCTAGGTACTTAGATATGTATCTAGTTACATATTTATTTATCTTTGTCTGTCTCCCCTACTAGAATCTAAGCTTCTTGAGGTCAAGGATGCTTTTCTGGTTTATTGTGATTAGAACAGTTATCTAGCACATAGTAGAAATTCAATAAAAATTTACTGAGTGAATGAATGTGAACTCAGTGAGATTCGCCTATCTTTGCTGATTTTATTGATATTGTTGATTGAATTGATTTGTTGGCAGAACATTATGTAGACAAAAATCACTGAAATTAAGAGTTTGCAAACCTCATTAAAAGTGTTTATCTTTCACTCATTAAATGTCAGTATTAGAATACCACCATCACCTTACAGGACTGCCTATTCCTAGTGACAGGAAACAGGGACAGAGCCGTTCATTGAAGGAGTCAGTCTCTATTTTAGAAAATAGAATTTTCTCAGAAAGTAATTTGGTTCAGGAGAAATACTCGAGGATTTACTTTCTAATATATATGTTGGTTATTTATGTTGTTATTCCTTATGAAGCTGAAATACATTATTTCAAACTAAAACGTATGCTGTTAGAGATATCACCAAAGAGAATATATTTCCCTTTTATTTATTATTTTTCTAAAAGTCTGTAAAATCAACACCAGAAAACATTAAGTTTTGCACCATCATTTCTACTATTTTTAAACAATGGAAGGATCAGTCTTCTTCATAACTTCATATCTTCGAGTATGAATACATGAGGTCTTTGAAGAAAACAAAGACGTTCCATTTGACTATGCATGGAGGAGAATAAAAGGGTTTCTTCTTTCTGTTTCCCCGCCAACTTATTAGTGTTCCCTTAGGAAATAAACACAGCAACAATATGTAAATTCACCAACAGCCTCTGACCTCCCCTTTACTCTGGTTTGTGTTTCAAATATTACAGAGAAAACGCTTGTGAGTCTTTATAACTGTGTCCATCAGAGAATAAATAATTTATTTCATTGCACAGACAGAACAATTTTGATTACATCTGTGTTACAGAGTGATCCTAATAGAATTAGCACACAGACATACACTGCAATTATCTCTTTACTTCCAAAGATCTACTGATCAAATGTCTTTATTTTATTTATTTAATTTTTAACATTGAAGTATAGTTGATTTAGAATATTATATTATTTTCAGGTGTACAGCATAGTGATTCAGCATTTTTGCAGATTATACTCCATTGTAAGTTATTACAAGATAACAGCTGTAAATCCTTGTGCTGTATAATATATCCTCATTGCTTATCTATTTTATATGTAGTAGTTTGTATCTCTTAATCCCATACCCCTAATTTGTCCCTCCACCCTTCTTCCTTCCCTTTGGTAACCACAAGTTTGTTTTCTATATCTGTGAGTCTGTTTCTGTTTTGCTTACACATCTGTGTTATTTTTTAGATTTCACATATAAGTGATATACAGTATTTGTCTTTCTTTGACTTATTTCACTAAGCACAGTATTATCTAGGTCCATCCATACTGTTGCAAATGGCAGAATTTCATTCTTTTTTATGGCTGAGAAATATATGTGCACCGCATCTTCTTTATCCATTCATCTGTTGTTGAGCACCTGGGTTGCTTCCATGTCTTGGCTATTGTAAATAATGCTGCTACAAACTTGGGGTGCATGGATCTTTTCAAATTAGTGTTTTTGTTTTTTCCATATATATACCCAGGAGTGGAATTGCTGGATCATATGGTAGTTCTATTTTCAGTTTTCTTGAGGAAACTCCATACTGTTTTCCATAGTGGCTGCAACAATTTACATTCCCACCAACAGTGTACAAGGGTTCCCTTTTCTCCACATCCTCTCCTACATTTGTTATTTGTAGACTTTTTGATAGTAGCCATTCTGACAGGTGGGAGGTGACATCTCATTGTTCTGCTTTGCATTTCTCTAATAATTAGCAATGATGAGCAAAAGATATCAGTTTTAAACCATTTTCTATCTTAAAAATTTATATGGCATATGATCTTTCCCACTTTAATGATCATCATAATTAGATTGTTTTTCTTTATATATTTTTCTTTTTTAAAAAAGAGTGTGTGTGTGTGTATTCCTAAAGCTTTCTGTGGAAAGAAACAAGGGCTTTGAAATAATGGGCATCTGGGATGGACTGAATGTTTCTATCCCCCTAAAATTCATAGGTTGAAGCCCTAAATCCTCACATTGCATCCTCAATGTGATGGTATTTGGAGGTGGAACATTTAGGAGATAATTAGGTTTAGATGAGGTCATAAAGGTGGAGTCCCCAGGCTGGGAGTAGTGCCCTCATAAGAAGGAGAAGAGACCAGAGCCTTCTCTGTGCCATGTGAGGGTACAGCAAGAAGGCAGCCATCTGCAAACCAGGAAGAGGTCCTCACCAGACACTGAATCTGCCAGCACCTTGATCTTAGATTTCCCAGCCTCCAGAACGGTGAGAAATAAATGTCTGTTGTTTAAGCCACCTTGTCTGTGGTATTCTGTTATAGCAGCCCAAGCTGACAAAGACAGCATCTTGGAGCCTTTAAGAAATGAAGACAGCCAATGGAATTTGGTAGAGTCAGAAATTCTAAAGGAAGGATACAGATACATTAAAAAAAAAGGGGGGGGGTACTAATAATGGATTGTACGCAAGAAAAAAAACAGAAATGTTGCAGAAATAACTTGCTGGACAAATAAGGAACTACAGACTCTCTGTGGGTGGTTCTGTACATGACAAAATTAATCTTGAACTGGAAAATACAACTGATCTGAAAAAGCTACGTGACATTGAAGAAGAAGTAATAATAGGTCAGGTAATAATAACGGAGAATTTTTAAGAGACTGAAAGGCAAAGTTAGTAGGCAAGAAGCCTGGAGATAACCTAATACAACTTCCCAAAGTCCTGGAATAAATATGGACCAAGGGACAAAATAACCAGACCTGGGAGTCAGGGTGGGGTCGGGGTGGAGGAGCATCAGAGAGAAGAAAGTATCTTTTTAAAATGGAAAGATGGGGCTTCCCTGGTGGCGCAGTGGTTGGGAGTCTGCCTGCTAGTGCAGGGGACGCGGGTTCGAGCCCTGGTCTGGGAAGATCCCACATGCCGCGGAGCGGCTGGGCCCGTGAGCCACAATTACTGAGCCTGTGCGTCTGGAGCTGTGCTCCGCAACAGGAGGGGCCGCGATGGTGAGAGGCCCGCGCACCGTGATGAGGAGTGGCCCCCGCTTGCCACAACTAGAGAAGGCCCTAGCACAGAAACGAAGACCCAACATAGCAATCAATCAATCAATCAATTAATCAATAAAAAAAAATAAATCTTTAAAAAAAAAATGGAAAGATGGGTAAAGAGAGGAGAAGAAGCAAATTCAAACTAGAAATTAAGGCACAAACCAGAAATTATGCAGAAACCAAAAGAAGGAATTCAAGGACAACCTTGCAAAGAATGAAAATGCATGTTTAAAATTTCAAAGAAAAGAAATTCTGAGAGAATATTTCATAATCAGAGAGCAAAGGATGCAATCAGGAGATTTAAAAGCAAAAATCTATATGTCTTTGGTTGTTTAGAGCAGATAGCACAGTGCCTTGAACATGAGGAGCACTCGATTTTAAAATATGTGCTCATCTGATAGCCTTTTTGGTCTTCACTTTGGAAAAAGTTAGGAAGATTTCTACTTTCAATTGCCGTTTGAAGGAGATAGATCAAAGATATTACATTAAATAACAATAACAAACACCAATATTCTACACCTAATCAGGAGACATTAGGAAACAAAGTAGAGATAAAAAATAATCTGTGCTGGGGCTTCCCTGGTGGCGCAGTGGTTGAGAATCTGCCTGCCAATGCAGGGGACACGGGCTCGAGCCCTGGTCTGGGAAGATCCCACATGCCGCGGAGCAACTGGGCCCCTAAGCCACAACTACTGAGCCTGCGCGTCTGGAGTCTGTGCTCCGCAACAAGAGAGGCCACGATAGTGAGAGGCCCGCGCACCGCGATGAAGAGTGACCCCCGCTTGCCACAATTAGAGAAAGCCCTCGCACAGAAACGAAGACCCAACACAGCCATAAATAAATTAATTAATTAATTAAAAAAAAAAATAATAATCTGTGTTAAGCTTTTGAAGAAACTCGAGAGTTTAATCATAGAATCCTTGGCAATGAAACTTATATTCCATAAGACCTTGTTCATGGCTGGGGTCTGATGAATTGCCCTCAAAATTTATCCACATGAAAGACTCCAGAGGACACTTTGGGTTCTAAAGTCGGTGGACCTCATTTCCATACTGATGAATAGGGTCTCTGGACATATAAGTAAACATCCAGTGTGGAAAATGGAACCTGTTTTTTGTTAGGCAAAATCCTGCCTGGCTGATCAAATGCCTCAGGGCAGTTTAAGATATTCTTTTCAAACACTGATCAAATGAAAATGTGCAAAGTTCTTTTTTTTTTAATTTATTGAAGTATAGTTGATTTACAATGTTGTGTTAATTTCTGCTGTACAGCAAAGTGATTCAGTCATACACATGTATATATTCTTTTCCATTATGGTTTATCACAGGATTTTCATTATAGTTCCCTGTGCTGTACAGTAGGAACTTTTTGTTTAAGAATGTACAAAGTTCTTAACTGTGCATGTTACTAAACTCAGTTCCACATATACAGTGATTTTAAAAGACAAGGCTCTTAATCTAGCATAAGCAAGGCCCTAAGGCATATCAGAGTAATTCATCACCAATCTGTGCCTTGAAACTCCTATTTATTTGTTCCTTTCTTCACGTTTTGAATTTCTACTTCAAACTCCACATTCCAAGTACCTCATCCCTGAGTCAATAGTATCAACAAGGTATCCAAAATTGTTCTAAAAAAACACATTGTCACCCCGGCAAAGAGATTCAAAATGGTCACACTTTTAAAATCACAAGCCTGGAAATAAGACCTACAGAATGTCTCAATAAATAAGAAAAATAAGATAAAGATAAATTTCAAATAAGTTGTTTCCTATGGGCACAGCAGTACTTACACTAAAGAATGTCTTTCTGACTTCCAGACTACGAATGTGAAAATTCAATAGACTTCTACGGTTCATCCCTGGAAGAATCTGAGTCACTGATAATTAAATAATCAATTGATTGTCCCCATTCCTTCTGCACATCACTGAGGACAGTTTTCAATGCCTGACAATTCTCTGTTGTGGTCATCTTGAACCATCCCTGTGGCTCGGGACTCACAGTAATAAAGAATGATTGTACGGGGGGAGGGTTGGATTGGGAGTTTGGGACTAGCAGATGCAAACAATTATATATAAAATGGATAAACAACAAGGTTCTATTGTATAGCACAGAGAACTATATTCAATATCCTGTAACAAACCATAATGGAAAAGAATACGAAAAAGGATATATATGTACATATATATGTGTGTATATATATATATGAATCACTTTGCTGTACACCAGAAACTAGCACAACATTCTAAATCAACTATACTTCAATAATTTTTAAAAAAAGAATGATTGCTTTGCAGGAAGAAATATCTCAACGCCATGTTTGAGGCTCTTTACCTACACAGTTCACTAATTTGATTTCACATATTTACATGGTTTGAGTTTGTTGATGGAAAAAAATATAATCCAGTTGAGAAGGCCTGCTTCTCCAGTTTGAAAGGTTAATGAAAGATACAGAACGGAGTTGTTACATCAGAGCAGGGCTCTCCAAGGTTGACAGTAACAATTGGAGAACTGAGAACTACACATTTCCTCCCCACCACGTGGCTGCCAGACTGTATGTTAAATGAAAACAAGTCAGAATAAATTGTGCCACACATACAAACATTGTTTTACAAGCAGGTACGGAAACAGTCATACAACCTGTTCTTTTAAGCTTAGTAAACTCTTCTCTCAAAGTAACCCTGTTATGGACTGAATATTTGTGTCCCCCCCAGATTCATAGTTGAAGCCCTTACCCTCAATAGGATGGTATTTGGAGGTGGGGTTTGGGAGGTAATTAGGTTTAAATGATCCACAGGTGGATCTGCATGACAGGATTAGTACCCTCATAAGAAGAGAAAGACACCAGAGATTTCCTTCTCTCTCTTTACATCCTATGAGGCTACAGCAAGAAGGCAGCCATCAAGTCAAGAACACGGTTCCCACCAGAACCCAACCATGCGGCCACCCTGACCTCAGACTTCCCGGCTTCCAGAACTGTGAGAAATAAGTGTCTGCTGTTTGAATCACCCAGTCTGTGGTGTTTTGTTATAACAGCCCCAGCTAACACAACTCTTGACTCTAAAAAGCATCCCATAGGAAACTACAAAGCAGATCTAACAATATTTTTTTAAAATAGATTTATTTTATTTATTTATTTATTTTTTTGGCTGCATTGGGTCTTCTGTTGCTGTGTGCGGGCTGTCTCTAGTTGCAGCGAGCAGGGGCTACTCTTCGTTGCAGTGCGAGGGCTTCGCATTGCCATGGCTTCTCTTGTTGCGGAGCACGGGCTCTAGGCGCAGGCTTCAGTAGTTGTGGCACACGGGCTTCAGTAGTTGTGGTTCGCGGGCTCTAGAGCGCAGGCTCAGTAGTTGTGGCACACGGGCTTAGTTGCTCCACAGCATGTGGGATCTTCCCGGACCAGGGCTCGAACCCGTGTCCCTTGCATTGACAGGCGGATTCTTAATCACTGTGCCACCAGGGAAGCCCCAGATCTAACAATATTTTGAAGACAGGATCAATAAGCCTTTTAGTCCTCCATTACAGGAGTCACAAATGACCAAAAGGAGTTCTAGAGTTAAGGCATCACGCAAACATTTTATGTGGCTGCATTTGCAGGATGTTTGCTGGGTCCTTGATTTGTTTGTTTGTTTTTTCATAAAAGGATAAAGATGCCTGTACAATCTTTCTAGCCAACCATACACCTTAAACATTACTCATTTCTTCAGTGAATAATTATTTATAACATCCCTTTGGCTAAATAACAAAACACACTGGTGCAGATTTAGATAACAATATTAACTAGCTACCTCTGGGGTATGGACTCCTAACTAGCATTTTAAAAATGCTAATTAACCACTTTTAAGTAGATTGTAAATTACATACCATATATATAACAGAGGCCAAGCTACTTTCATTTTTTTACAAGGCTACCATTATACTGAAAATATGAAATTATAAATTTCTGTATATTTTCAATGTTTTCATTTAATAAATAAGTCCTTTGATATAAAATACAATAGAACATATACAATACAACATTAACTCATAGCCTAGTACAGTCAGTGTAGTCTAGGAACAGGACACAATTGGAAGTTGGTAATAAATGTCTTCTCCTTTCAATGCGGCGACAGTATCTCTGTGACAGTTGGACAGCCTGATTTGGAAATGACATCAAAATCTGAAATAGAAGACCTTCATATGAAGAAAGTTAGGCCTGTGCAAAACAGCACGGCCTGTACCACCTCTCCAACTCAAACTCAGACCCTAATTCATAAAATCCCAATGGCTTGGAAGTTTTCCCCAAGGGGTCTGCCTAGATCAAGGTCACTATGCTCTCAATCACATTGTCCTACCTCTCACGTGAGGCTGCTCACAGCATTGCTGTAGACTCAACTGTCAGGCACCTGCCTAGCCACACATGTAGTCTGACCCAGGATGGCACTTCTGATGTACATAAATGTAGTCCTCTTTTTACCATGTATACAGCTCTTTTTACCACTTGTTAACTGGATAAATGTTACCACCACTGCACTCAGGGTCCATCTGAAGAAATCAGGTAATAAAGAAAAATTCACCAAAATTGGATGAGTATTTTTCACTTAATTCACAACTGGAATGAGGTGGACATATTTTGATCACTGACCCTTTTTAATATCTTAAGTGGGTTGTTAATGAGTTGCCAATAACTACTCTCAAGTGAAGGAAACTCTTTAGGAGTTGCTATAACTAAGATTAAAGTAAACCACATTAAAGTGTTAAGGAATAAATCTTTCTCACTTTTATAATTACCTCTACACATATGCCATCACTCAGAATTTTTGCTGTTTTGTTGTCTGTTAGTAATTAAACTAAAATGCTAGAGAATCCTCTAAAAATGCCAAGTAAATCCTCAGCAATGACCTGGGACTCTACTTAAAATAATATCGGACATCAAATAGTATGGCAACCGTAGTATTTACATGGGGTCTATTACCACAAATGTTCATTGCACTGTACCTATCCACAGGAGACAGGAAATGAATGAGAAGAAGGGGGAAAGAGAAGATGAAACAAAGAAATAACACAAGTGAATTTTCAGTTATCCTCCAAAGTAAAGAGAATCTTCCTTGTTCTCTAAACCTGCTTCTACCCTCTTGCCCTTAATGGGTCATTATGAAGCTCTTGGTTTGGTCTCCCTAGGCTTTGTGAAGAGTTTACCAGACAATAATGGAAAAGTAGTGTATTCCTACTCCACAGGGCCTTGGGTTTCTACTACTATCTCTGGCCTCTTGTAGATGTACAATCTAATTCAGAAGTTTAATTGGACTGACTTAAATCTTACCAAGCCTTACAGAGCAAATTTCCTCCAGTCACCTCCTGGCTGAGGGTTCAACTCTTGGGGCTAGCAACAGTCCTATCTGACTTAACTCCCCCTTAAGAGGTGCATTAGAACCCTCAGCAACTGACTCACCAATTAGCTCCATTCCTGGTTGAGACGTGTCCAGAAAGTTTATAGAGACCTATTACCAAAAACAGGCTAAATGTACTATATTTTATGCCAGGTAGGTCTGCTACTTAGTTCAGCTACAATTATGATATGTTAAATTGCATGAGACCAATGGTTGTTTCTTATGAAATCAGTAGCTTGCTTGGGGTCTCTTTCCTATCTAGACTATATAGTATGGGTAAGAGCTTTGCTCATGGATTTTAATATTCAATGTGTATAAGAGATTTGGAGTTTTAGAAAACATTTTTCCTTGAATTCACATTAAAGGAAACACATATTCTCATGTTTTCCCTTTGTGTGTAGGAGTCCACTGTCCACTGCATTTTATGAAATTAATACTAAGAGGCATTGAATGCTCAGTCACCACTATATTGCAAGCACTCTCCTGCCACATCCAGAACTGTGGACAAGTTGCTCCTTCCAATAACTGCATGGGAATGTGAAAGAAACTGCCAGAAAATTAACCTTGTAGGGTGGCCCAGTCATTCCAGATGAAAGTTGGCTGAAGCACTCTTTCAGACATAAACCTATCCAGGCAAAACCTCCTTCAGAGATTCCCAGTGAAGTAACAGCAATCTTGGGAAAACAGAACTAACTAAAGTCATTCAATCTGGGTCTTTGTTTCAAAGGTCAATATGAGGAATCAAATGAACAAGTCATTAACTTCAGTTAGATTTTTTTTAACTCAAATTTGTCACAGAGATAAAGATACATAAGAAGCCCAAACTACACACCTCCAGTTAATTTATGTGTGTGTCTGCGTGTCCCACATTGGCTAGGTAATATCTGCTCTGTATTTATAATAATTTAATCATATGTCATCATAGTAAAATCTCAGTCACTTTCCTAGTACTGAAAAATCATGTTTCAGATTGTTTGTATGATAAGAGAATAAGTAAATACAAAACAGAGACAAGCAAACTGGGAACACAGAATGAAAAAATATATACATCCTTGACCTTCTTGTTCATATGTGGCTATTACTTAACTCAATTGCATGTGGTGCAGATGGATGTTGATTTTAAATGCTAAGTGTGTAGGTCATAGTTAAGAACAAGTGACATGACTCATAGAAATTAAATGTCAAATCTCTTTAAATTTCCTGTTTTAAATTCTGCTTTGAGTACTTGGAAACCACTAGACAGATTCCAAACCTCAGACATCTCATTTCCACGAGACGAGAAAAAAAATCTACGTTTCCACTCCCTCCTCATTTGTAAGCATACAGATTGAAGTCACGGGCAAGGAAGCGAAAAAGATTTCCTATTAGCTGACACTGGAATTCACAGACCATGAGAATCAACAAAACAGACCAGAAATCTTATTCAAGTGATGCTAAACTTTCACTTTAGAGCACAGTGTCTTGAATGCTGAATGACACGTGCCAGCTCTACTGGAGTTCCTCAGGGACAGCGCCTCCTGCTGATGTGCAGATAAAGTCAAAATTTAGCCCTGGTGCAAGGGGAGCATAGAATTTAAAATGCTGTTTTATTTTAAAATAAAGTGCTATTTATTTTAAAATAAAACAGCATTTTCAGTGTTTGGTAGGGAGTTATGCCGGTGTCTACACCCCTAGCTGGACATAGATATGTCATATGTTTTCCTAGAGAGAAAGGAAATCTGCAGAACTATCAATAGAATGATAATAAGTTTGCCTGTTATGGACAACAGGGTACAGACCAACCTTTCCTAGTCCAACAGGGGAGGAAATTCACTTACTTTTTGGCTTACTGGAATGGTCATCCTTGGGACCCTCGTACATGCTTATATAACAGGTAACCTGAGCACTAGACCCACAATAGCCAATATTTATAAAGCACTTATCATGGTGTCTGGTACTGTTCTATGTGTTTGTTATGTGTCAACCAATTTAATTCTCATAATAACTTTATGAGGTAGGTTCTACTATTATTCCCATTTTATAGGTAAGGAAATGGAGGCAGAGAGGATTTAAGTGTAGGATGCAAA
Source organism: Balaenoptera acutorostrata (assembly GCF_949987535.1). Taxonomy (NCBI): domain Eukaryota; kingdom Metazoa; phylum Chordata; class Mammalia; order Artiodactyla; family Balaenopteridae; genus Balaenoptera; species Balaenoptera acutorostrata. Next base: position 44,020,987 of record NC_080077.1, read on the forward strand.
CTCAGGTGGTCTGCCTCCACAGTCTCTACTTTTAACCACTACCCTGTGGATTCATACAGCGACTTTTCCTTTCTCAGTCCTGCTTCTGCAAATCTGTTGTCAGCTCCCTTCTATGCATAACCCGTGCCCCACCCCCTCCTTGAAATGAAATCCTGGGCAGGTGTCAAGGCCTTTCTCCTAGAGAAGAAAAGGCTTCCAGTAACTTCAAGGCATAAGAAGAGTCACCATTAAGTAAATAATAGATGAGCTACAATGTAATATTAGCTTTTAATGCTCCAAACAAGCATCTCCTAGCATCTAGCACCTTCCAGCTAGTGGCTGTCTCAGGCATCACGCTGCGTAAGAGAGGGGCCTTGGGGGGCTGCTCACACCTTCTAGCTAGCTCTGGTTATTTGGAAGAGAAAGGAAGGTAGATAAGGGGGAGGGGACCCTTCCCTCCTACAATGAGCTAGCATTAGCTTCCCAGGCCATGCAGATGTTTAAAACCAACGTGGTCTCAGGAACAGACCTCTATGAGCTCTGGGAGAGCCCCCATCACCAAGGTGGCACCCGCAGTCCCCCGTGTGGGAGGTGCCTTCTGACTAGCTTCTTAAAACTCCCCTTTGGCTCTGACTCTCAGTAATCCACCTGCACAATTCTTCTGTTTTGATCTCCCCTCCAGGCAGCCCTCTTGTGCCAAGTCCTGTTTGAGGACTCCAGGTTGGCTGTCTCTCAAGCCCACCACGGAAAATGTCCCCCTTTGTCCCATCACTGGTGGGATTGTTGTTATTTCCTAAACCACAGCCTTCTGATCTGCGGCCCCAGGCTGATTTCCAGCCTCCCTTTGGCAGGAGATGCAACCCAGCCCTTGGGGTGGTCTCTGGAAGCCGCTGTCACTTTACTTGAAGGGAGGGGTAATCCCCCCTCACTGCACCAGTCCCTCAAGACAACGCTCCAATTTCCAACTTCAGCGTCTTGGTGAGAGCTGGTTACCTGTGGTCAGCCTCACCATCTGTGAGTCTTGCTCAGAGGTCTGACACCGTATTTTAGAATGCAGGAGTAGTTTACTCTTATAGCCTTTGAGCCTCAGTTGAAAATGAGACCAAAAAAAAAAAAAAATTATCATTTTAAGCTTACATGAGAGAGGCAGCTGGACCTCACAGGTAAACTACTGGGAAAAGCTCAGGGGGCCTAAGTTCTAGTTCTGATTCTGCCAAGAATAATTCTGTAGCCTTTGGGAGTTACTTTGTTTATTTGGGACTCAATTTCTACATATGTCTCCATCAAAGCTTCCCAAAGGGCTATCAAAAGAACCCTAGTGCTGTGGACTGCTAATGGTTGTTTCATGGGGATAAAAGCATTCTAAAATCAAATAAATTTGGATAATTGTCATTAAGCTAAAGTCAAATTACGTTCTTTACAATAGGAGTTCTCATTAATGTGCATTACAAATTTCCAAGGAGAAATGTAGTATGCTGTAGTTCCCAAATGTTTGCACCATGGGACCTCTGTCACAAGAAGTGCTCCTTAATATCTTCCTTAGAAGACAATTTTAGAAAATCTGGACTCGATGAACTCAAAGGACCCACATGTTCAGTTTTCAGTGTCACAGGAATCCACAATTTTATGGCCCTTCCAGGTGCTCTACCCCTTTCCCCACCTGGGCTTCCACTCTTGAATAGCTGTGCTTAGCATACGCGGTTGACTAGCACGGAAGGAGCTTTGCTTTGTGTTGCAGGTTGCATTGTCCAAAAGCAGATGCTGAGACAGAGTTTGGCATACAGGGAATTATTAAGGAGCAACGTCTGTGGAAGGGAGAGGAAAGAAGCCCTATCCACTGGAGGGAACTGGCTGTGATGCAGGCATGATGAAGCCTCAGCCAATTCGATGGGGACCTCAGGAGCAAATATTGCCCATGAGAGTTGAACCACATCAGGCCAAACTCTCCAGGCCTTTATACCGCCATCTTGACCAGTGGGGCCCGTGAGAGAGGCCACTCCTGGAAGCGGAGGCAAACCCTGAAGGGGCAGCTGGAGGTTCTCAGCAGACAGCTGGGCTATGAGTCCTCCACTGCAGGTTAACTGCGAGGCGCGTCTCCGTGTTGAGCACACCCTTGCTTAATTAAGGTGAACACGCTCCTGTTCTGTCTGCTCCAGTTATACTGGAGAAAAGAAGATGGAATGTGGAAGGCAGGAATCTATTTTCCTTTTTATCCTGAAAGGCATTGAATGTGCTCAATTGGTTCTAAGGGGATCAATAAACTTTGCAACCTATAGGGGTCTCTGTACAGTCAGGGATCCATTTCCAGAAACCATGGAGGACAAAGAGAATCCACCCAAACTGCCGTGAAGCATTAAGCTATTTCCTGTCATAGTGAATTGCTAGCACCATCATAACCGGCACACCTCCATCCATATGCCTCTTCCTCTTCCCTCCAGTACTAGAGAGAAACTCTCAAATCTCATATACCATTTGAATGGAAGTGGGTGAAGAATATATCACCAATAGGGGAGACCAACTGCAAAATACAGAATACACTGTGTTATCGAGTAGTTTTTATCCTATTTCGATACTATGTTTATAGAAATTGGCTTAATGATAGACCCAAATTATTTATCACCTATACTTAACTGAAGACAGATTGACACAGGTGCCTAAGTAAAAGATCGAGGCAGTTCTGAGAGTGACTTATGAGAGAGATGTTTTTTTAAGCATATCCAGAGAAAAGAAAAAAGATCATGTCAGGGCAACATCAAAGCCAGCTAGAGCTCTGACTTAATACAAGTCCAGCTCCAAACCTGAGAGCCAAATGGGGATCGAGGAGGGTACTAAGAAAACAGCCTCAGGTACCCACTTCCCTGGCTCAAGAAGAGTCGTAAGCTCTACTTTTCCATATGTTCAACTGAGGCACCCAAGCTGTGAGTACGGAAACAAGTAAAGTGTCAACTCTTCATTCTGAGCTATTTATGGAAAACCGAAGGGGTAGCTGATGCTGAGTGAGCAGGTGGATTTTAGTAAAATATTTCCCTGGCTGCTTTAACTTATGCAAAATCCAAACTGAAGAAAGCAACATAATGCTAATTAAAGCTGTAGCTCAGAGTTTGCCAAAGCTGCTGGCTTTGATGAATGAGCCTTTCAAAGCCTCCCAAGCTCATAGACGATCTACCAGCCAGCATGTACCTCATTCAAAGACTCCCTAATCAAAGAGCCTTATTAAGTCACTAAGGGATGAATCCTAAATTATTTAAAAAGAATAACAACAACAATTACTATTTAACATCTACTTTTTAAGACCCAAAATATTCTAGACACTTGTACAAAACAAAAAAATGTAGAACCACTCCAGACTTTCTCTTTGAGTCAAATCCTAGTAACCTGTTGAAGAAAATCCTAGTAACCTCTGCTCCCATCTGGTGATTCTATGAAATGAACAGCTGGTCTTTATAAAGGTATTCAAGGGACTTCCCTGGTGGTGCAGTGGTTAAGAGTTTGCCTGCCAATGCAGGGGACACGGGTTCGAGCCCTGGTCTGGGAAGATCCCACATGCTGCAGAGCAACTAAGCCCGTGCGTCACAACAAGAGAGGCCTGCACAATGAGAAGCCCGTGCACCGCAAGACCCAACGCAACCAAAAGTAAAAATATAATAAATTAAAAAAAAAAAAAGGTATTCAAGGCATTTGATCTAATTCTTGAAGATCCAGTGATTCAGGGATCCAGGTAAACTGAATTATTGAGGATTTACAGATCAAGAAGGGGAAAAAAGGACAATATGAGGTTATTTATTCAGAAGCTAAGTGTGCTCTGTCTACATTTAGTCCACAGGCCAAGTGTGGAGGACATCACTAGTGTTCACCACAAGCAAGCCTCTCCCAGTTCCTCTGCAGATGGGTGGGGCCACATGACTAGTTCTAGCCAATGAAATGTGAACAGAAAGCACCTGTCATTTCTAGGCTGAGGTGGTAGAAAGCCCATCAGTGCTTCTCCTGTCTTGTTTGTCTGCTTCTGCAGCAACAGAGGAGCTGTATGTTCCAGATGATGCAACTACAATATGACTGAGTTCCCATCAGCCTGGGTCCTTTATTCCCCTGATTCTGGATGCCCCTCTCTTACCTTCATGTAACCATAATCTTGATGTTGGTAAGGTCCTCCATACCTGTTTTTATACTTTTGCCACATTTATATTCGTCATAAACACATCATACTGTTTTGCATGTATTTAAACTTTAAACAAATGGTATCTTATTGTGTGTGTTTATCAGTCTGTTGTTGCTTTTCAGTTCATATTATATGGTAGACATTTATCCATGCTGTTACCTCTAATTCTTTCAAGATCGAATGAACACATCCAATTTACTTATCTATTTTCCTCCTACTCGTTCGGGTAGTCTTACTTTTTGCTGTAATAAGCAATACTGCAATAAAATTAACATATAGGCCCCCTGAGCACAAGTACGGGAGTCTCTCAAGAATTTGCACTTCAAAATGCAATCATTGGATTGAAGTGTATGGACAGCTTTAGTTTTACTATATATTAACAAATGAAAATGCCTAATACCTGTATAGTATTAACCCTGTGAGAAGGGATTATTTAAAGTTTTTCATTTGATCCTCACACAAACTCAGTGAGGTCCCTTAGAACAGGGCCTGGTTTGAGATAAGTAAGCTCTCTCTACATCTGGCTGTTCCGGTCACGTGTGGCTCACAGATGAAGCAGCTGAGGCACGGGTACTTGAAGTACCCTGACCATGTCACACAGCCAGCAACGGAGGAGGGCTGCCTCCAGAGAGTCCACCCTCTTAAACACTAAGCTCTCCTCCCCCTGGGCTGCAAAGGTCAGGGAAGAGACTGCTTATTTCTCCAAAGACTTGCAGAATTTGCTATTATCAAGCATTTCCATTTTTTGCCAATCTTACGTGTTTAAGGTGTTATTTCAGGATTGTTTTCATTTTCAATTCCCACACTAGAAATTGAATGGTTTTTCATATGTTCACTGGCCATTCAGGTGTTCTCTTTTGCTGTGATGGGCTATTCATACATTTCTTTTTTTTTTTTTTAATATTTTATTTATTTATTTATTTATTTATTTATTTATTTATTTATTTTTGGCTGTTTTGGGTCTTCATTTCTGTGTGAGGGCTTTCTCTAGTTGTGGCAAGCGGGGGCCACTCTTCATCGCAGTGCGCGGGCCTCTCATTATCGCGGCCTCTCTCGTTGTGGAGCACAGGCTCCAGACGCGCAGGCTCAGTAGTTGTGGCTCACGGGCCTAGTTGCTCCGTGGCGTGTGGGATCTTCCCAGACCAGGGCTCGAACCCGTGTCCCCTGCATTGGCAGGCAGATTCTCAACCACTGCGCCACCAGGGAAGCCCTATTCATACATTTCTTTTGCCCATTTTTATATTGGGTTGTTTGCCTTTTGCCTGTTGATTCATAGGTGTTTTCTACATATCCTAGAACGAATTCTTTGCCAATTATATTTATTTCAAAGATCTTTCCCAGTCTGTAGGTAGTAAATAAGCCCTCTAAATACCTTTTGTAATGGAAAAGCTTCTCAATGCTAATATAATTAAATTTATCAACCTTTTTGCTTGTGCTTTCCATGTCTTTATATTGAAGAAATCCTTCCCTATACAGAGATTATAAAGATATTCATCTATATTCTCTTCTAATAGTTTTAAAATTCTGTCCTTCATATTTAATTGTCTAATCTTCCTGGAATTTATCTTTGAATTTATCTAATGCTATTACATTGTACTGACATTATTTAATAAGGCCCATCCTTTCTCTACTGATTTATGGTGGTATCCCTGTCATGTATCAAGTGTTCCTAGGAGTGCGGGCTTTTGCTGAGCTCTACTTTGTACCAATCTGTTCCATTAATCTTTTTGTTTATCTCAGGAAAAAAGCACCACCTTGTGTTACCCTAGCTTTATAAATTGTCTTCATATCCGAAGGGCAAGTCTCTCCTCTTTCCCTTCTTCAAAATTATTTTAGCTTCTCTTGGCCCTTTATACGAAAGGCCTCTTGGCCTTTTTCATATGAATTTCAGGATCAATTTGTCAAGTTCCATGAAAAACTCTACTGGGATTTTACTGGAATAAATTATTGAGTTTTTAAGTTTTTTCAGGGAAAAAAAAATAACATAAACTACGATATCCAGTCTTTCCATCTATAAACACAGTATATACTTCTATCTATTCAGTTTTTTTCCTTAGGTCCTTCAGTAATGTATTTTAATATTCTCCATGGATAACTTGCACATATTCCTTCCTAGGTTACCTTTGGTTTTTTTTGTTGCTCTTGGGATGACATCTTTTTTCCTGTTTCTATTCTTATTTGCTTATTGCTGATATGGCAATACAAATTATTTTGTATGTTAATCTTTTATATAGCAAATTTGCCGAACTATTTTATTACATCTAATAATTTGTCTGTAAAGTCATTTGGATTCTCAAATTTATAACAGAGTATAATCTATATAGAAAATGTTGTCTTTTTCTCGTGCTTATACTCCATGTCTTTTATGTCTTATGACATTGGCTGGGACTTCCAATAAAGTCTTGGGCTCACAAAGAGGGAAGGACATCCTCAAAGTTACCAGTTAGATAATGCCAGCTAACCCAATGTTTAATACCCAAATCACGTCTCTTTGTCACTCTATAAACATTTTTCTCTGAAGGAGATTTTCCCCCTTGGTCTTCTGTTAGATTGTTAGATCAGTTTTAGACGACTGTACAAATATTTTAATTAGGTAAGAGGGAAAGATGCAATCACACAAACACTGAAAGTAGATTGATTATGAAGTAGTAAACTTAAGATAGTACTTTTTTACATTTAAGTAGTCATGGGGAAGCTTCATTACATGCTTCAAGTTACATTGCTTAGTAACAGCTCTTTAGAAGTTTCAGTTATCGGTATGACCACTAAAAAGAGAATAAGCTGCAAAATTAATCTACAAAAGCTAGATACGTTTGCAGCTAGAAATAAATGAGTAAATATCTAACTGTGTTTCAAATATGGCATGGTCTTTTCCATATCTATCATTTTTGAGGCGTTGTCAGGCTAAATCTTCCCAGCATCAGTCATTTGTTTTAATTTTCTCCTTTCATATACAGCACCATATATGCAGACAGTGGCTTTAGCATTTTGGTCCTCATTTTCCAAATTTTGGGGACAGACCCCTTTCCCTTGAATTGAAAAATAGACATATGACCAGGGGTGTCTAGTGCTTCCTTTCTGGGTAGCTGCCTCTGGAATAATGCTGGCATACCATTAGCATTCAAAACCGGGCTGAAGAGAGCAAAACTGCATGTCCTACTATTATGCAGATCCAGCCTGGGCTGCATTTTAGAAGAGAGAGAAAAAAGAAAGCCAAATGGCTTTGCCTTTGCTACCATTTTAATGACTACTTTCTAGGAGTGTCATGTTTGGTTCCAAGGTACAAAGATGAACAAGAATTCTCCCTGCCTTCCATGAGCTACAGGTTTAATGAAGGAATCAGTTCCTGAAACACTCACTACTGAGTGACAAGTGGTCTAGTGGATACACATCCAAAGTGCCACAGAAACAAAGAGGAGGCACCACGTAATCAACGTGTTTTCTCCAAGAAGACTGGGGCTATGTGAGTAACTAACCCTCAGTAAATTGGATAAAGAATCCTTCAATAAGCAAGTAACTTCTATAAATACAAACCACTGAGGCCCTTACTATATAAAAGCTCTTACAGGTAAAAGATTAATCCTCCTATTGACAATAGGCAAAGGATATGTTCAAGCAGTTAACAAAGTATGAAATACAAGTGGCCAATAAACCAATGAAAAGATGTTCAGCCTCACTAGTCATTAGTTAAATACAGAACAAAACATCAGTGATGTCATCTTTCAGATTAACAAGTGCTGAAATGATTGTTACCAGGCAATTGCAAGGATATTGGGAAGGGGGGTCCTCTCATTCATTGTGTACAAGCGTGCAAATTGATATAAATTTTCTAGAGAAATCTGTTAATGTGTATTAAAATTTTAAAGCACTATCATTTAATACAGTCATTCCATTTCTTAGAATATATCCTCAGAAACATAATCAGACAAGTACACAAGGATGTAGGTACATAGAATGTCCCCTATAGATTTGTTTAAAACAGTTTAAAAAAATGTTTTAAAATTTTTACTTATTTGGTTCAATAAAATATGGTATATCTACCCATTGGACTGTTGTGCATCTGTTTTAAAAAATGAAGTATATAACTTTTGACTTGGAAAGATGTTCAAGATATATATTTTAAGTGACAAAAGCAGTTTATAAACAGTATGTTGAGTGTGATCCCATTTATACAGATATATTATGTATGCATAAGAAATGGGAAGTCTGTGCACTAAATAGTAGCTGTAGTTGTCTGTGGGAGGATGAGCTTACAGGGAACTTCCACACTGTACATTTGAACATTTGAATGTGTAGTTTGAATTTTTGTCATGGAGCATATGTTACTTTTATACTCAAAACAAAACCAAGATAGCTCTTAAAAAGGGGGAAGACTCCTTTACCAGTTTACAGGATGTTATTGAAATGGTATTTTGTATAAATATTATATTTTATGGAATATTGTTGGTTTAGAATAACTTTTTCTAAAACTTCTTATTAAAAATGTACATCCAGTCAGGTTATTTGAGCAAAAATTCCAGCAGCTTCACAGCCCATTCTTGACTCTAAAATATGCCAAGGCTATAAACATATAAAAAGGTCTTTAGAATGGTTAAAAAGAGGTATCTAGGGTCTTCCTACAGGAAGCCTGCTTCCTCTTCTCCCAAAATATATGGTTTAAGCTTCTTTGTGAACTTATGTAATTCTATGAAATATTTTCATTGAAGAAGTATGGCTCCACGTGTGCGTGGTAACTTGTAAGCTTGTGCTGTTCATCAGTCTGTATTTGAGATTCTTTTCCCACTTCAAGTAATTAGCTATTAGGACAAGCAAAACACAGTTTTTGTGTCAAGCATGTAGCAGATTTCAAGAATAAAAAAAAAAAAAAAAAAGAAGGATGGCAAAGAAAGCCTGTAAAGAGCCAAAATAAAGAAAAAATATGTAACCATCAGGAAGATATCATTTGGATTTTTTTGTGAGGTTTTTTGGTTTTGGGGTTTTTTTGTTGTTGTTTTGGTAAAACCAATTATTGAGGTTATGGCAGCAAGCATGACGCTGTCTACAAGCAACTACAGTACGGATAACATACCTGAAGACTCTCAGTATGGAAATCTCTGTTGTCCCAATACAATTGTGTGAATAAACTTGTTAACAGGAGACACACCAGGATCAAAAGCAGCCACACCCTGCTCAGTCTCCTTCTGTACTAGCTGATTAAGAGACAGAAAATAGGGCTTCCCTGGTGGCGCAGTGGTTGAGAATCTGCCTGCTAATGCAGGAGACACGGGTTCGAGCCCTGGTCTGGGAAGATCCCACATCCCACATGCCACGGAGCAACTGGGCCCGTGAGCCACAACTACTGAGCCTGCGCGTCTGGAGCCTGTGCTCCGCAACAAGAGAGGCCGTGATAGTGAGAGGCCCGCGCACCGCGATGAAGAGTGGCCCCCGCTTGCCACAACTGGAGAAAGCCCTCGCACAGAAATGAAGACCCAACACAGCCATAAATAAATAAATTAAAAAAAAAAAGAGAGACAGAAAATATGGAGTCAAGCTCCTTTGCCATATATTATAAAGCACAGTCCAGTACAGAGAGTAAAATTAGAAAAATTTGAGATCAACACTTAACCAGAAATTACCAACTAGATCTTGTACTAAATTATATTCTCAAACTCTAACTAAGACATCAAACTGCACCAGACTGAATCAGGATCAAAACAGCCTAACAAATTAGCCCCTTCATTATAATCTCACTTAGCAAAAAAGTCTGAAGGTAGGCACTTTTGGGGTGGGGTCAGTGGATCAGTGGTGTAAGAGCTCTACATGTTCATGTCTGGGATTCTCATGACCTTATGGTTGCAACATGGCTGCAACATCTCCAAGCATCACAACTGTACAAGAAAAGTTCCAAAGCAGGAAGGATGGGGTGACTCTCCTGCAGCAGAAACCCCCTAGAAATCCCCACCTGACTTCTTATGTCACTGGCTAGACCCCGTAAACCAATCATTGGCAAAGGGAAACAGGATTGTTGTACTTGACTTAGTTCATTCATGATTCATCACAAGCTACAGTCCAAATAAAACCGAATTCTGTTAGAAAGGAGGAGGGGGAACAACCATTGAGTAGGCCATCAGCAGCGTGTTACAGAGAAAACAAGGTTCCCACATAACGGGCCAGGAAGCCCTTTGACCACCCTGGTGTTCAAATTTTTCTCTACAGAATCCCTCCTAAGAATGATTCCTGGGAATCATATCCCCAGAAACAGCAACTAGTTTCAGGGAAACTTTCCTAGAAAATTGTCCCCAAAGTCAAAACTTGCACTCTGTTGAAAAAGAGGAACTCATCAGCAACCTTTCACAGTCTTCTGTAATCACATTTGCCTTTTGGGAAAAATCTGTGGAAGAAACTAGCCCAGAGTACACTTAGGCTCCTTCTAACGTGCTCCTTCATGCTCTTTCCTGAACAACCAATCATCACTGTGGCCGGCAGGAGTTAAGTGGGCGTTTTCTTGTCTAGTCCTGAAAGCAGACTTCTGGGTTTGTATCTCAGGAGGTGACACAGACTGGCCCCGGCCCAGGCAGTCTCATCAAAGTTTGGTGGACTTGGTTAAATTACTAATTTACACCTCCATGTTCTTAAAAGTATACCTACAAGCAAAACCATGTTGCAAAGTTAGGAACAAAATAGCTATTTTAAAAAAGTTGAATACTTACTATATGCCAGTCACCAAGCCAAGTGCTTTATATGTATACATAGGTTATCTCACTTAATCCTGTACAAGAATCTTCCAAAGTTGTTGCTGACATTTTACCCCTATTCCAATAAGAAAACTGAGAACTCCAGGCCACGCATGGAGGAGCTGGATTCACTCAGATCTGTCTGACTAAAACTTGTGTGCCTATCTGCCACACATTCTTTTACTGTCAATGTGTGCAAAATAAAGAAACCACCTCCAAATGACCCCCTTGAAACTGATCACTGTGATCACAAGTACCCAACAAAGTGAAGCCCATAAACCCTCTTGACCTGTCTGCCCTGTGTCCTCACCAGCAGTCAGCAGCTACTCTTAGATTTTGGATCTCTGGTCACCAGAAGGTATGTGTGACTTGCTAGCCACAGCGCCATGCTGGGCCAGCGAGATGGGTGTACAGATGCTTTAGAGACATAGTATTAGAAAGATGACCAAGCCTTTGGATCCCAGAATCTTGTTGTTTCAGTCAGGGTTGGTTTAGTTGCAGAGAATGGAAATCACTGTGGCTAATCTAAGCAGAAAGAGTTTTAGTGTAGGAAATTTGGTATTTCCTGAAAAATTGAGAACAAGGGCTGGAGGAGAGTCTTTAGATGGAGGCTTCAGCAATGTTTCCTAGAACAGCTCTGCAGAACTGCCTGCCAGGGGGCAGCATTCTCTGCCACAGCTGGACGTCAGGTGTACCAGTCAGGCTCGATCAGGGAAGAAAAGAAAACGAAACTTCTCTTGACATTTCAAACAGAGGAAATTTAATACAGGCATTGGTTGCAAGGGTGTTAGAATGGCTGGAAAGACGAAGGAAGATAATAAGTTTCCCCAAAGATCCATAAGTGCAGGAAACCATGGCTGCCCGTAGCTGGAGGAGCAGAAGGGGAGACCGCATGACCCAGAGCCCAGGATCCCTGTGCTGTTGGGGTCCCTGCTGGACCCCAGGCGCCTGCGCAGGAGCCAGAGCCCGCCTTCCGCCCACTGCTGCCGCTGGAGCAGCCTCAGCCACTGCCGACACCACCGTTGCGCCTCCAGACGCTGGAAGACAGATGGAGCTCACTTATTCCCGATCCCTGCCTTGCCAGGCGTCTGACACTGTCAGTGTTAAACACAAGACAACAGGCCCCAAATGAAGTCACTTATGCTAAGCCCCACGGCACCAAACTGAGACTTAAGACTTAGTTACAGTTTTGGCTCTTCCAGCAATGGAATCATAAACCCAGTCAATCAGGAATCACCTGATCAGCACTAGTGAGGTCAGCTCCCTGAAAGACCCTGCCTTCCCCTGAAAGAAAGGGACCTTGGCACAGCCAATCCACTTTTGACTAGTGTAACTGCCTTGTTCTCGCTCCATTCTACCTGTAAGAGTCTTTGATTTTGTACAGCTCCCCAGAGTTCTTTTCTTTCTGCTAGATGGGATGCTGCCTGAGTCATGAATAGTTGAATAAAACCACTAAGATCTTTACAATTTCCTCAGTTGAATTTTGGTTTTTTAACACCATCCATCGGCTAAACCTAATTAGGCACCAGTTGGAGAGGGAATCTGCAAATGTGGTTTTTGCAGCCTCCACGCCCCCTACAACAGAGAGCACAAAAGGCTGAGGTGGCCTGGGAGCAAACAGGCAAATGGCCAACACTTTAGGGGATCAGAACCCAGCTGCCGCAGCTGTCAGCTCCAGGAGCCTCCCACCGTAGTGAATCTATGCTCTTGTCTGGCTCCATTCCTCTATTCGTTTCCTAGGACTGCTGTAACAAATTATCACAAATTGGGTGGCTTACAACAACAGAAATTTATCCTCTCAAAGTCCTAGAGGCCAGAAATCTGAAATCCAGGTGTTGTTTCAAGGGGTAGTTCCTTCTGGAAGCTCTGAGGCATAATCTGCTCCATGACTCTCTCCAAGCTTCTGGTAGCTACTGACAACCCTTGGCGTTCCTTGGCTTAAGGCTTAAACTCCAATTTCTGCCTCCATCTTCCCACGGCCTTCTTCTCTCTGTACCTCTCCTTTTCTGTCTCTTATAGAGACCCTCATTGGATTTAGGGCCCAACCTAATCTGGATGACCTGATCTCAAGATTCTTACATTAACTCTAAATTCTAAATAAAGTCACATTCTGAGGTTCTGGGAGGACATATCCTTTGGGAGCCACCATTCAACTCTCTACCACCCTGAACTCACAGCTTCTCTTAGTCTTGGGACCTCCCAGCCTATGTTGGGAACAAGGATGAGGCACCAGCCTCCAATACTCTGATTCCTCTAGATCATTCTGGGAGTTTCTGTTGCCCCTGCACACCTCTCAATATTGATCCCAAGAGGGATGGGGGAAGGGACCTCCTCCTCTGAGGATAGGTTCAAAACCAATTAAACCATAGGCTCAAAAGTACCTAAAAAACAACTGATATTCCAAGTAAGCACTCAATAAACGGTCCTCACCATGACAACGTTAATAATTATTCTCATGATTATAATTATCATGTAAAATGAAAACCCATTATTGAAATTATCTTAAATCATCACACATCAAAAATAAACCCTCTCAAATCATTAACAAATGTAGTATTTCCAGCTCATATAAAAACACTGTTGGTACTTGCTTGTGATCATTATGATTGAAATCAGAGTGAAGGAGAGACAGTATGTGAAATGTATAAGCTCGTTTTTTATAAAAACAAGTATCACAGTGGAAGCCTGCCACTGAATCTGCTTATTGTCTGCTGAACTTAGGACCCTAACAGTTAAACGTGAATGAAAGGAAGGCTTCACAAAGATGACAGTGTTCTGTCGTTGGTCATTTTTATTTTAAGACCCAGGAGCTAACATAGTCTCCCAGGAAATAGATTCAGTGATGTTTAGCTTTTTGACCTTTAAAAGGAAAGGACGAAATCCCCAATAGAAGACTCTCTCAACCTGGTCCTCTGCTCTTGCTGATGTGAAGTTATTTCCCACAGCCACCACTGACAGACAGAAATGGGACCATCCTCTCACCCACAGACTGGTCATTTGTTCACATATTCATACGTAGTCACTGAGCACCTACCATGTGCTGGGCACTGGGGACCCCTGGTGAACCGGACAGGCTTGGCCTCACGGAGCTCACGGCACAGCAGGAAAGACAGGCAAGCAAATGAGGGAGTCAGGATGAATCTTTGTCCTTATACTCAGTGGTGAAAAATATACACATTTCTTAATTGATAACTTAACCTACTTTCTGTTTCCAGCTCCCAATCCCCCAGCGTAGCAGAAAGGTCATCTCAGCCCATTAGAGGCCTCCTCTTTCCACAGGTTGCATATAGCTTTGGAGGTGGGTCTTACAAAGTGTTGAAGAGTTGCTAGGGAGGGGTTGGGAAGGGCAACACTGTCCCTCGAGGCCACCTGCAGTTACCTGCCCATCTGCATCTGCTGAGGCATCCAGCATTCCTTCTGATGCTTGGTATCGGCCTCTGCAGTCACCACTGAGAAGTGGCCCCTGGCCCATCGTGGCCTCCGTGTCCTGCAATTCTCTATCCTGTGCCTGACCCGGGCTGCATGGTGTTTGGGGAACATACGTGTTCCTTTCGTAGAGTTCTCCTACCAACCTGGCTGGTCTCCACATTCGTTTTCAGGTTCCACAACCCTGTCTGTATCAGGGTTTTCTGTCCCCCACCTCCATCCTCCATCCCCTCATTAAATAGTTCACTGGAATTATGCAGCAGGAAACCTTCCATATGGTGATTCATGGACCTATTCTCCTTCCCTTCCATGGCTCCACTGTCCTCTAGGTCCTTAGTGGCTCTCCATGCAGCCAGCAGAGGAAGAGAGATGGAGAGTGGAAAACTGCTTGGGAGGTTTCTACGGGCCAGGTATGGAAGAGGCACAGATCACTTTCATCAATATTCTGTAAGTCAGACTTAGTTATGGTATCATCTGACTACAGGTGAGTCTGAAAAATATCATTTAGCTGTTATGCCCAAGAGAAAAAAGAAACAGGTTTTGGTGAGCACAACAGCAAATTTTGCTATGGGGGAAACGCTTCTTCCTCCAAAATGTTGTAGAAGCCTTTTGCTTTCTGCTCTCCACATGGCTCCTCTGAAGCAATGAGCACATAATAGCCTCCCAGGGAGGCTATGATATATTATCCAGCCATGTGCATAATTTAAATTGTTGTAAGTGCTTTGCTAGCAGAACTATGGGATGCTCTGGGAACACACAGAGGCCTTAAAGAATTTCAGCAAGTGAAAATGGAGAAAAGGCTGTGATTGGGTTGGGTGGCACAAAGCAGGTGTTAGGAGGCCAAAGCATTGGCTTTGTTTAGGACAGAAGAACAATAAGGCTAAAAAGATCTTTGAGTAACTTGAGACCCTGCTTACGATTTACATCACATCATCTAACTTGGCAGTAATAATGCCAAAGTGTTCCTGGTATTAAGGAGACTTTCTTCACTGAAGACTCCTAATCTACATGTGCCTGGCAGACGGCAGGCCTCTCACGCCACTCACTGGGTTGGTCATTTTCAAAGTGCATGACGTGGAAACCCACAACTGGTAAACATGCCATTTTGTATAGTCCTTGTGTCTGTATAGCCACATAGGCAGCCCTGACCAACAATCTGGAAATGTTTTTTGAGGGCTCACCATATACGAGCATTGTCCAGCCACCGTAGATGAGTTTGAAAAAGATAAAACCTCATAATCAAAGTCTTTGCTCTTGTAATTTAGTTGTAGAAATACTGCTAACAATCCCTTAACTTTTATCTCACTGTTTCAACTGTGTGGTCCCGACTAAAAAGAGATCAAAGATTACAGTAGGTAGAGAAAGGTTTCACTGAAAGAAGAGAAGCTGACCCCCAAAAGAGAAGGATGCAGGAGGGGTGGAATCAGCTTCTAGGAACTGGTTTCAGTTGACACCAAATTGGAGGGGAACACAATGGCGAGTAAAGGAAAATAAGGTGGGAAGGAGATGAGGACCGACAGAGGACAGAAGAATTGGGACCATGTCAACTACTCCAACATTTGTGAAGAGAAGCCATTTGTTGGTACATTTTGATTTTGTAAGATAGAGACTATTTTATAAAGCTCTCAGATTGGGAATACAGAAAAGAGAAAAATGCTCAGTAGAAAATGCTATTGGTTAAATATTCTAACGTATCAACAAAACTATCTCTCATTTCTCATGCATAACCATGTACGTTTATGTGTACATACAGTACCCTCCAAAGCAGTTTACAAGAGACATAGAGAATCCATTAGGAACCACAGTGAAATTTTTAAGAGAAAAAAAATCAACAAGAATAAAAAAGAAATTAAATACTAAATTTTGTGGTACTCCTTAGTCACAATAGGATGTAGCCTTGTAGAGTAGAATAATAATGGGCTTCCCAAAGCAACCATGATTGGATTCAAACCCAGGCTCCCCCCCACCCCATTCTGTGGTCTGTTGGTCCAATCAAATTACTTAAGCTTTCTGAACCCCTGTGTACTTATCTAACAGGATGAAAATAATCTCTTCATCACTAGATTATGGTGGGAACTAAAATGAGACAGCATATATAAAGCATGTAGCTCTGCTTTAGCACTCTGTGTGACCAGTAAGTGCCAATTTCCCTACATTCCTTAATGATAATATGAAATGAATAAACACCAACCTTGCCATTTACAATACAACACAAGGTCTATTGGTGACCAGCTCTGGAGAGAGAGAACATGAGAATGGTCTGAGACAGATAGCACGTTCAGGAAACCCCAGGAAGGATCACATGATGGAAAAACAGTTACTTTGCATTTCAATCATAAGCAACATTTAAATTACCAACAGTATTTGTATAACAAAAATAAAATGCTCTAATACAATAAGCTTGAACTTCTATCTTAAGAATTTGAGAAATTCATTTTTTCCACTTGTGAATCTCCCTTGGGCGGGGCGGCGGCAATGATGAGAAGAGATTAAATAAAAATATAAGGTCCAGGGGGGAAATGCTTTAACCACAACTTGGACAATAATTTGCATCGTGACCCTGAAGAAAGAGTCCTTTACTACTGTGGAGGTTAAGGTGCTCCAAATGACTTTGCCTCCTCTGCTGACCTCTCCCTTTGTAACTCACAGATTGTATTTTCCCCACCTGTTTCCCATCACTCCCATGTCACCAGAGACACAGAGGCTTGGGCCTCTAGAAAGTGTAGCATCCCTCTCTAATAGCGTAGATCAAATGGTTACAGGCAATACAGGATCCAGAAAAACAAGCTAAATTATGATTTGTGTCTAGAACATACTTTTGATGTAACAAAATTACAGGGCAACAGAGAAGCATATAAAAATTAATTATTTCATTTTACTGAAATGATTAAAAGAGAAGCAGGATTTGAGAAAGCACTAAAAATATCAAACAAGATGATTAGAGAATATAACTTACAACCATTTTGCTGCAATTCCTACTCCGTGAAAGAAAAATGCAGACAGGAGGACAGTGGCAAATGAAAGTAACTTAAAGCATATGGGCATGTTTTGACAAAACACAGAGAAAGGTGGAGTCAGTCAGTCAAGATTAATCACGCACCCACGGGTACCCAGGGGAAGGCAGCAGGTGTTCACAGAGCCCTCTAATCGATTTTAGATTCTCAGAAATTCCTGAGGGACACTCTGTGTGTCTTGATACTTTCTCCAAACACTGAACAAAGACCAGGCAGTGCTCTCTGCATTGCTAATTTCAAGTCTTTTCAAATGATAAACACAACCCATAGAGTAACAATGAACAGACCCGATGTGTTGGTGTTCATCATTTATAATCTCCCTGCTTGGTGTAATCGGCCCTTCAGTCCATAAACTCTTGTTGAGCTTCTACTGAGCGCAAAGCACTAATCCGGACTTCCTTCAAGGACTTCACATTGCAGGGAAGAGCCTGAGAGGTAAATAGAGAGAAACAGGAACTTCTGCTAAGTGAGAAGGAAGAGGCAATCATGAGGAGTGATGAGAGCAGGGGGCAGTACACTTAACCCAAACTGGATGGTGGGGAGCTGAAGACAGTCTTCCTAAAAGAAATGGCATATCTAAGTTTGTAAAGATACGTAGGAGCTAATCTATCAAAGAGGTCACGGTGAGTTGGTGGTGATGACGATGGACCAGGTAGCTGAGAGATGACGTGGAAAGGTACAAGACAAAAATGAGCATGACTTTTTGGGGCTGGTATTTGGGGTTCATCTAGCATGGAATGGAGAGAACAAAGGGCTAAGGGTGGTGAGGGAAGCGCTGAGGTCAGGTTAAAGAGGTGGGCAGAGGCCAGAACCTAAAGAGCCTTGTATGCCCTAAGGGTTTGAATTTTATCCTAAAAGTAGCAGGAAGCCATTGTAGGATTTTAGCAGGGAAGTTCTCAGTTTAAGATTTGTATTCTTCCCACTGCAACAAAGGTAGAAAGGGGAGCCAAGATCACAGTGGTTAAGACCAATTTGCTTGGGGTAGAGTAGGGTGTCATTCCCTATCAATAGAAGCACAGGGAGTACAGGAGAAGAAACATTTGGAGACAAGAGGAAAAGAAGAGCTCAATTTTGGAAATCTTGAATTTATGGTGCCTGACATTTGTCCAAGTGAGTGTGTCCACTTTGATTTATGAAAGAGGTTTGGGATAAGAGGCACAGACCAGGGACAAAGGTGACTGTGGACGCCATGGAGTCAGGACTAATGCTCAGCTGGTATGCTCTGGCACAACGAAATCTGATGCTCATGGCCAGTACCTGTTCTGATTTGTCAGTGCCCAACTGTGCCAGCTGTTAAACATTGTGGCTCTCACCTCTGTATGAGATGACCCAGGATAACAATAGGAAAGGGTGGAGGACAGATGCCTGAAAAATGTTCATGTGTTTATTGGAGGAAAGAAGGAGAAGAAGAAAGAAGAAAGAGGAGGAGGAGGAGGAGGGGGAAGAGGAGTGGGAAGAGTGGGAGAGGAGGAGAGAGAAGGAAGAGAGGTAAGAGATTTATGGCAGGAAATACCAGGAGGAATGTTTCAAACAGAGAGCACAGCCAATAGTGTCTGGGGAAGGGGATCGCATGAAGGAGAGAAGATCCTGAACACATTTATATTTTGAAAGAGAAAGCAAGTAGGTGGAAGAAGCGTAAAGCAACGGAAGAGAGCAGAGATGAACAGTGGAATGACAACCCTAAGGAAATAGGAAAAGATGGGGTACAGAATCTTCTACTGTAAGAGCAAGTGGATCTGTATAAGTGGAGAAGGAGGAGTTGGGAAAGGACTGAGAGAGGGGATGTAGCAGAAAGTTAAGGGAGTGACTCTTATGATGTAGATGGCAAGAGCCTCAGCTGGGAGCTTTCAGGGAGGTGACATGTAGGAATCTCAAGGAGAACGTCATGGGTTGAAATGTAAGGCATGATGGAGGCAGCACACCAGAGCTAGGCTGGAGACTGTGAACTTACAGATCCTCACTGAAGTGTAACTTCATTTTTCTAATAGCTCTCTGGAGACTGGGCACTGATTTAGCAGTAGGGTTTTGCCAGAAAGATGCAGAGGAAAGACGAGAAAGCAAGAGAATTGTCAAAGAATGTTATTAATAACATCACATCATGAGGTCTATACTTCTTTGAGACACAAGAAAAGAGAGGGGGGAGAACACGGAGGAACTGAAGATCAAGAAAAATTGAAGAACAGAGAAATAAGAGGACTAGAACAATAGAAAAAGGTGGTGTAAAAAATGTAGATTTTTAGGATTTTGCAGAAGGAATGATTCAGGTTGCTTGGGTGTAGCCCAAAGCTGAAAGCGGCAGGGTGGTGTGGAGGTTGGCTGAGCTGTTGAGATCTGAGAACCATGAACAGAGGGCGCTCGGTGAGCTGTCCACATCACAGCAATCCTCACAAGCAAAAATTTATGTATCACTTTCTACGAGTTGGCCATTGTGGTGAGCAATTTACTTGTCTCTGAGCCTTTTTGAAGGAAGCACCATTATCGTGTTTTACATGAGAAACTAAGGGTCAGAGATATTATGCAATGTGCCTATGGTCACACAACTGGTAGAGGGCAGAGCTGTGTTTCAAACCCAGCTCTCTGATTCCAACGCTTGTGCTTCTTTCAGGAATGACAGTGGAGCTTGGGATGAAAAGGAAGATATGAGCCACAGCCCGCAGTCATTACTGAGTGTGGAAGAGTGACCAGCTAAGACAGCTGTGAAGAGGAGAAAGGTGGAAGGCCTGAACCTTCAAAGAGAAAGCCTTGCATGTGAGCATGCAGGAGTAATGGTTTACTAGTGGTGCTGGGGGTCAGAAGAGTGCCCTTCGGCCCCCATCCTGAGGCTCTTGGACAGAGGATAAGTCATCTGTGGTGATCGGGTTCTAGTGTTGGTAAGAAGTTATTGTGCTGCCTCCAAAGAAACCTGAGTCCAGATTTGAAGGCGGAAATGGGATTGGATGGTTCTATAAGCCGAACTGTACATTGCAAACATCTGGAGTCCCCAGTAAGTAGGAGGATAGAGGAGGACTTAGGTCTCTTTAGAAGCGGCCAGCTGTAGCCTAAATGATCACATTTCTGAGGGAACGGAACAATAGCTTGAAAAATAAAAATAAAAAACAAACACAAACACAAACACAAAAAACTAGGGAAGCTACTGTGTAGGTTCCATAAGGAAAACAGTCTTTGACTCCAAGGCAAATCATTCTCACCAGTGAAGACTTTTGAAGGCTTTGCTGATTACCTCAGTCCTCTTGATCTCCATCCTTTGGTTCCTGCAGTCTCCGGCTTTGTCTTCTATCATGCTGTGTATTACTCATTGTTGTATATTTGTCAGTACAGAATGCCCAAATAAATGGCTTATTCATCCTAGAGAAGTACTAAGCACACTGTAGGTGCCTGACAGGCATATCGCTGACTCTCTAGAGAAAGTGATGAAAGCTTTTAATGTACCATTTTGTGTTTTCATCATCTCTTAATATATATTTCTATGGCTTATAAATAGTCATATTTTTTGCCTGAGAATTTGAAGCCCTTTAGGCAGGATGTGCTCTGGGAGAACTATATGAGTCAATATAAAATCTCCAGGAAAAGTGACCTAAGCTTGGCCTCAACTCTGTCCACCACACAGAGACAGCTGGGAGAAAGAATACCATAGAGAAGGAACTGGGCCCTATGGAATCTGCACAGATTTAGGCTCTCAGACAGGACCCAAAGGTAAGGAGAGTTTAGAGTCCACTTTTGTTATTTAACCAAAGAGAAACGGTTTGCTTTGCTAAAATAGAAATTGCTTTTTCCAAGAGCATTGAGAATGATTAATACCTCCATTTTCTCCATCCCATTCAAGCCTGCCCAGCTTGATAGTATATTTCTTTTTTTTTCTTTTTTTTTTTTTTAATTATTTATTTATTTATTTATTTATGGCTGTGTTGGGTCTTCGTTTCTGTGCGAGGGCTTTCTCCAGTTGTGGCAAGTGGGGGCCACTCTTCATCGCGGTGCGCGGGCCTCTCACTGTCGCGGCCTCTCTTGCTGCGGAGCACAGGCTCCAGATGCGCAGGCTCAGTACTTGTGGCCACGGGCCCAGCTGCTCCGCGGCATGTGGGATCTTCCCAGACCAGGGCTCGAACCCGTGTCCCCTGCATTGGCAGGCGGATTCTTTTTTTTTTTAAAGGATTTTCTTATTTATTTATTTATTTATTTATTTATTTTTGGCTGTGTTGGGTCTTCGGTTCGTGCGAGGGCTTTCTCCAGTTGCGGCAAGCGGGGGCCACTCTTCATCGCGGTGCGGGGACCGCTCTTCATCGCGGTGCGCGGGCCTTTCTCTATCGCGGCCCCTCCCGTCGCGGGGCACAGGCTCCAGACGCGTAGGCTCAGCAATTGTGGCTCACGGGCCCAGCTGCTCCGTGGCATGTGGGATCTTCCCAGACCAGGGCTCGAACCCGTGTCCCCTGCATTAGCAGGCAGATTCCCAACCACTGCGCCACCAGGGAAGCCCAGCAGGCGGATTCTTAATCACTGCGCCACCAGGGAAGCCCGATAGTATATTTCTTAATCAAGAAAATGTATCTCGGGCTTCCCTGGTGGCGCAGTGGTTGAGAATCTGCCTGCTAATGCAGGGGACACGTGTTCGAGCCCTGGTCCGGGAAGATCCCACATGCCACGGAGCAACTAGGCCCGTGAGCCACAACTGCTGAGCCTGTGCGTCTGGAGCCTGTGCTCCGCAACAAGAGAGGCCGCGATAGTGAGAGGCCCGTGCACCGCGATGAAGAGTGGCCCCCACTTGCCGCAACTAGAGAAAGCCCTCGCACAGAAACGAAGACCCAACATAGCAATCAATCAATCAATCAATAAAAAAAAAAAAAAAATCTTGAAAAAAAAAAAAAAAGAAAATGTATCTCCTTTCTAAGGACATGGCCAATGGTGGGGGGGCGGGGAGCTTCCAAAGTTGCTGACAGGTAGGATATTTTTGAAAACTAGAAGATGTCTACTCATGAGAACTGGTGAATTGAAGGAGAGAGAATTTAATAGCAAATAAATGTGCCTTGGACTCACAATCCACTATCCAGAGCCCAAATACCATGACATATCTAGCCCACAGGTATTACTGCTAAATTTCATCACACAGATACATTATCCATCCTTTAACTCTCAGCAAAAATTAGCTGAACAGCCAAACAGGTCATCTTCACTCACCTCGGAGAATAATAGCAGAGAAGGCTGCATTAATCTGCTTCCCACACGAGGTTCTCGATTATATTCAGTCATTTGACAGAATGAACTAGAAGCTAATACATGAGACAGAACCTGAATGGATGCAGGCAAAAGCTAATGGGAAATGTATCTATTAAAAATAATCAGTATGTACACTTAGACCACCTCGGGGAGATATCCTTTTTTTTTTAGAACTCATTGGTTCATTTTTCAGTGTGCTGGACTCATCTGAACTAGGCTCTAGAGTTTAGTAAGTCTGAGGAAGGACCAGAACAAAGGGTGGATGGAGTGAGGCGCGAGCGGAGCTGACACTGGAAAGGCTGGCTCGGGAGAGCTGAGGAGTCTCTGCTTTACTCAAAGTTGGATGAGATGTTTTGGGTGGGTCTTGAGGAGGGAGTGGGGTGGTCTGACATCATGTGTGTGTTTGTTTGTTTTAAAATCGCTCTCCTGCAGTGTAGGGGAGCGGTCTGAGGGCCAGCAGTAGCAGTGGCGGGGAGCTTCTGGGAGGCTCTGGCAGGAGTCCAGCGGAGACCAGGATGGCAGTATCGGAATGCGGGCTGGTTAGGGGGCCCAAGGCAGAGGAAACACGAGGTCATACTAAATGTCTGATTTTTTTTTTTCAAATGAAAGGAGCAACAGAATTAAGAATGAGGCATGGGGTGCAACGGTTTTGTTCATTTCACTGAGATTTTATCTCAAACTTGAAAATGTTTGTAATATTTTTATCTCCTAAATCCAATAAACACCGTATTCTATAACTCAAAATAACAAGTTAAAGGAGCAAACACTCATTTGTTCTGGTCTTTTCACGGCATTTCATGTATTGGAAAATAATTATGAAAAGGAATACAAAGTCTGGTGGAAGCATCAATAATTGTTCTGGAACTAATTCTACCTAACATGATTTAATAGGTTTTACAGAATTCTACAAACAACCAATTTAAATTAGACACACCAAGATTTAAATCCATAAATGCATTTAGTTTAAAACATTTGTGTTAGTTCCTTCTCAATCCCACACCTACTCTTAAAATGAATAAACAAATACCACAAGTGACTATGCCTCTCAGTCCATAAATTTACATGTGTATGTAAGAAATATCCATTTATTATCTTTAAATCCACTTAAAATCAACTCTGATCCCCCACTCCACTCAAACCTAGGCCTGTAGTTCTCAATAGGTTCCTTGACTTCCAATTTTTCTCTATTCCTGAGGAAATCTCTCCTGCCCCCTCTTCGTCACTTAAAAAGCACTCCCTTCTCTTCTCCTCTGTCCCTCAAAGTAAACAGTTCAATAAGGTCAGAGTTTTTGGAAAACAAAAGCTAGAGAGTAAAGTTAATAAAGGTGACTTCAGTTTTCACCCCAACATTAATTTCTCCTAAGGGCTAGACTTACAGACTTCCTTTTAACAAATTGAATATCATAAAAGTATTAGGATGTTAAGTTATAAAAGACTGTGACTTCTGTCTTGATTAAGTTAAAAAAGAACGTGACTTCCACCTTGCCGGCACTCTCTGGCCCTCTTGCTGGTTTGCTCTGATAGGAACTAGCTGCCATGTTCTGAGCTACTGTAGAAAGAGTCCTGTGTAGAAAGAAACTGAGATCAGCCTCCAGCCAACAGCCTGTGAGGAACTAAGGCCCTCAGCCCAACAACCGCAAAGGAAGTGAATCCTGCCTACAACCACACGGAGCTTGGAGCAGCAACTTCCCCACTCACGCCTGCAGATGAGACCAGAGCCCTGGCAAATCTGACACAATCTGTGAGAGACTCTGGAGCAAAGGACCCAGATAAGCTGCACCCACATCTTGACTTGCAGAAACCATGAGATATAAATGCTGTTGTTTTAATCCACGAAGACTTGGTGGATTAATTTGTTATATACCAATAACTAATACAAATTGCCAAGCATCTGTGGTGCCCTTGTCAAAGTATGAAGTTCAGAGAGCCAGTGAGAGGTTCCTACACTGCTTGCACACTGCACCTATCAAATGTCCTGTTCACTATATGTATCTAAAATATTTATTGATGAACGATTGGGTAAATACAAGCAAAAACAAAGAGACAGACACATCACACAGAAAGATCCTTAATCGTTTTGTTTTCTTATTTTTGGTGTTTTTGTAATTTTTTGAACTGGTAGAAAATTGAATAACTGGCAGTGTTTTAATAAGGCCTTTGAGATAAATGATGATATGTGGCAATGTATACCAGCATATCAGCAAAATGCCATATTAAAAATGGAGTAATTAAATGACCATTTATTATCAATTATCGATAAATAATATTAAGATATTAAAGTTGAGACTAAAAATTACACAAATCATAACAAAAATTTTCCTTTACTTCACAGAGTTCATTATCTGGGTCCTATGGAAACAAATATAATTAACATTTCAACTGTAAATGGTACTATTAGTTCTTTTGACATCCTGGAAAGGGCATGGCTGCACTTGGAAGAAACACATCAGTGCTGATAAAGAGAATTTTCTCTAAGTGACAGACAAGCAATGGGAAGGGAATATATTTTTTAGGCCAAATCAGACCTGCCCTGTAGAAATGTGACTCTGGAATCAACCACATTCCTCTTATGGGTTTGAACCTAGAACAAGGTCTGAGCTGCCAATGACAGCTAATGGCCCAGGGATTAGTTGTCAAATTAAGCAAATAAAAGTACAGAATGCCCCATTAAATTTTAAACTTCAGATAAACACAAATAATTTTTAATGTAAATATGTTCCCCCAAATTATTATTATTTACTTGGTGGGGAAGGAGGGCAGACTAGTCAACGAGAAGACCTGGAGGAGGGCTGCTGAGTGAGAGGACAGGAGAGAGAAACAGAGGATGAGGAAGTATCCATAGAGGACATTCTGAATAACTAAGTGGGGAGGCTTCTTTGGTGTTCCTTTATGAGGCACGAGGTGGTGAGTTATATTAAGTTATAAATGTTTGACCTCTGACTTTGCTGTGCTTTGAGTTGTTTACTTCAACCCACATCTAAGCGGCACCATTTCTCACTGGAGACCTAATAAACGTACATTGCTTACCACAATTTTCCAGCAGAGGGCAGTAAAATGTCCTTGAGGAAGGAGCAGGTATCAGCCAGGCACCTTATCGGAAATATTTCAATTCAGACAGCTCAAAAGACTTTAATGAAGAGACTACCTCCCCTCCCTCCCCATGTGTGGACAGGGCTAAGGAAACCAAGAAGGGATATTGCACTTGGAAACTAGCAAGAGCAGGAAGCCATCACCACTCCTGGACCTGCAGGAGCAAAGGAAGGAAATGGTGTTCTCGGAAGCCAGTGGAAGCTGGAGTGATGGTGGATGGGCCCCTCTCCTAACAGGAGGTACAGGTGTGGACAGATGCAGCCCCTACCAGAAATGCAGCCCCAAGCAGGGAGGGAGCAGAGATAAATGTCCTATCTCTCCCTCTGCCCTTCTACTCTCCTTCTGGGGTCTCCCATGGGCAGAACTCCAGTCTGTTGGCAAGGGAGCCCAAGTGATGCAATGAAGAGAGGTCAGCCGCCCAAGGCAGGGACTTGGCAGGGACCAGGGCAGGGAAGTGTGGAGAACAGCAAAACCAGCACAGGATCCTTTTTCTAAGATGCACAGAGGCATTGTTTGGACTACCAGCAGCCTGCCTTTTGTTAAAGATGTGCTTTAACACTCGTAGAAGTTCAATAAATCTGGCCTGTGAAGTCAAGTATAGTGGTATTTTTACTTATTAAGTACTTAACAAGTACAAATCAGTATGGGGTAAGAGAAACTAGTAATGACAATAACTAACATTCATGGTCCACTTACTATGTTCCAGGCACTGAACTACGTGCTGTACAGGCATTACTTCATTCATCCTCATGTCAGCCCTATGAGTTAGGCACTCTTATTTTTGACACCTTATAGAAAAATAACTGGGAGTCATAGAGGTTAAGAAACTTGTCTGTATCATGAGCTGCCCAGATGTGAAATTACGTTAATCTGACCGCAGACCTTGGTCCCTGGACTCAAGGAATCTAGTCCAGAAGCAAAAACACCGGTTACTGATAAAGGGAAAAAAAAAAAAAATGTTACTGATAAATGCTCTGTCTGGAGTAACTGTAGGGAGTTATGAGAGAAGAGAGGTGAGGCAACGAACCCAGAACACAGTGGAGAGAGTGGCAGGTGGTTATAAGGAAGCTGTGGGGAATGGAGACCTTATCTTAGTGATGGTATCTGTCTTCTAACAGTTAAATTATATTCTGCTTTGCAGTACAGCTGTTTCGTGCATAACCCATGTGCCTACCTTAGTGGTCCTCAGCCCTCGCTGCACATTAGTATCACCTTAAAACAATGTCCTAATACAATATTGTACATCAACTATACTTCAATTTTTAAAAAATGTCATAGACCCCACCCAAAACAACTTAAATCAGAGTTCCTGGGACTAGAGTGCTGACATCAGTGTTTTTAAGTCCTGCCCAAGGGATTCTTCCCCGCAGCCAGAGGTGAGAAAAAACGTTATTACTCTAAAGCTTCTTACAAGTAGGAGAAATATCTTATTTATTTTATAGTTTATAACTCTGCCTTACATATAGTTCAATATTTAATTGAACTAACTTGAATCAAATAGCTAAAGGGGATAATTAATGAATGGGGAAAATTATAAAACCATATTTTGATTACATAACTTGGAAGGATTTAAATGAAAAAAAAGGAGAATAGATACCACAGAAGTCCACCCACTGGAGTGAAGGTTCTGAGCCCCACATCAGGCTTCCGAACCTGCGGGTCCAGCAACGGGAGGAGGAATTCCTAGAGAATCAGACTTTGAAGGCTAGCAGGATTTGATTGCAGGACTTCGACAGGACTGGGGGAAACAGAGACTCCACTCTTGGAGGGCACACACAAAGTAGTGTGCACATCAGGACCCAGGAGAAGGAGCAGTGACCCCATAGGAGACTGAACCAGACTTACCTGCTAGTGCTGGAGGGTCTCCTGCAGAGGCAGGGGGTGGCTGTGTCTCACTGTGAGGACAAGGACACTGGCAGCAGAAGTTCTGGGAAGTACTCCTTGGCATGAGCCCTCCCAGAGTCTGCCATTAGCCCCACCTAAGAGCCCAGGTAGGCTCCAGTGTTGGGTCGCCTCAGGCCAAACAACCAACAGGGAGGGAACCCAGCCCCACCCATCAGCAGTCAAGCAGATTAAAGTTTTACTGAGCTCTGCCCACCAGAGCAACAGTCAACTCTACCCACCACCAGTCCCTCCCATCAAGAAACTTGCACAAGCCTCTTAGATAGCCTCATCCACCAGAGGGCAGACAGCAGAAGCAAGAAGAACTACAATTCTGCAGCCTGTGGAACAAAAAGCACATTCACAGAAAGATAGACAAGATGAAAAGGCAGAGGGTTATGTACCAAATGAAGGAACAAGATAAAACCCCAGAAAAACAACTAAATGAAGTGGAGGTAGGCAACCTTCCAGAAAAAAGAATTCAGAATAATGATAGTGAAGATGATCCAGGACCTCAGAAAAACAATGGAGGCAAAGATCGAGAAGATGCAAGAAATGTTGACCAAAGACCTAGAAGAATTAAACAACAAACAAACAGGGATGAACAATACAATAACTGAAATGAAAACTACACTAGAAGGAATCAATAGCAGAATAACTGAGGCAGAAGAATGGATAAGTGACCTGGAAGACAGAATGGTGGAATTCACTGCTGTGGAACAGAGTAAAGAAAAAAGAATGAAAAGAAATGAAGACAGCCTAAGAGACGTCTGGGACAACATTAAATGCAACAACATTCGCATTATAGGGGTCCCAGAAGGAGAAGAGAGAGAGAAAGGATGTGAGAAAACTTCCCTAACATGGGAAAGGAAATAGCCACCCAAGTCCAGGAAGTGCAGGAGTCCCATACAGGATAAACCCAAGGAGAAACACGCCAAGACACATAGTAATCAAATTGGCAAAAATCAAAGACAAAGAAAAATTATTGAAAGCAGCAAGGGAAAAACGACAAATAACATACAAGGGAACTCCCATAAGGTTAACAGCTGATTTCTCAGCAGAAACTCTACAAGCCAGAAGGGAGTGGCATGATATACTTAAAGTGTTGAAAGGGAAGAACCTACAACTAAGATTACTCTACCCAGCAAGGATCTCATTCAGACTCAGTGGAGAAATCAAAAGCTTTACATACAAGCAAAAGCTAAGAGAATTCAGCACCACCAAACCAGCTCTACAACAAATGCTAAAGGAACTTCTCAAAGTGGGAAACACAAGAGAAGAAAAGGACCTACAAAAGCAAACCCAAAACAATTAAGAAAATGGTATTTCCAGCCTAAAGGCAAATCAAATTGTGCCTCCTAGTCTCTAATCAGGATTTAGAGAAAACCTCAATTTTTAGAATTTATCTGGCTGAGTCTCAGCTAACCTATGTGTGTCTGGGGCATCTTTGGGGATGACCCACATGGGATCCTTGATAGTTATTTGATGTTTATCAGTCAGGGGGTTGGAAGGAAAAAGCATAGTTAAACCGGGTAGCTGGAGGAAGAGCTGAAACAGAAACTATTTACAAAGATGAGGGGAGGGTTTTGGGAAATTCCAAGGGATAGTGTGGTATCCTCCTGGATCTAACAACAACAGGAAACCACTGTTAAATTAGGCTTAGAGGGTTAAGGGAAAGGCAGTTGTCCTATGAACCTAGAAGCTGGAAAAGTCACCTGACAGGGACACAAGCAACCTTGGCCTTACATTCATACCACTCTCAGGTCTCCTGCTGGCGTCTCCCACTGGCCACACTGAACCAGAAGTGAGAGGGCAAGCAGATTAAAAGAGATGAGCCTCCCAGGTTACAGAAAAGGAGGAAGGGTGAATAGTGGATCTGGAGGGACAAACATGAGATATCCACTATCACGTGAGTCTTCAGATTTATCAAGGATAACCTTACTAGGGCCACTTTTCCCCCAAACACCTAAAGCAGAATGTTTTTCATCCCATGCCAAAAATATTTCTGTTCAGACAATTTAAATATAGAAATGGGTGGGAGGTGTTCTCCTCCAAATAAACTATGTGATCCAGCGATAGAAATTGTAACTACAGATTTCAATACTTAATTTTAGAAAGGATAGCACCAATACTAAGAGTAACAAGAACATAAACTAGCATTTATTGAATACACTACAAGATGTCTGACATTTTTTACATATTTTAAAAATTGTTAGTTTTTCTAATCTTCACAAAAATCTTACAGGTTAAGCGATATTAGTTTTTTATAGATTTGTTATAGATAAGGAATCAGCAGCTCAGAGCATTTAAATGACTAAGATGGGATTAGACCAAGTCTGTCAGACAATATCGCTCTGTTTCCCCTGTATCCCACAGCTAGTTGACAGCTAACTTTTCCATTTTCCTCATGTAAACTATACTTAATAGTATCCTTCTATAAAATAATATTTAAATACATAAAATTCAGTAACTCGACCAGTCAACATGTAGCACTTTCCAGGACTTAGAATTAGCAGTTCAGTACAGATATAATGGAGTTTTTAAAGTCTCTGGTAAGTTTCTGTAAATATTTTTGTGTAAGCGTGTTTTGTTTTTTGGAGTAGGAAAAGAATTTTTCATATGGCCCATACAGATCTACTCTTAGACACATAGCAATTATTTTAGAAGTCTTAACATGCTATTTAGACAATTATAACAAAACAGAAACAGACTCACAAATACAGAGGTCAAACTAGTAGTTACCAGAGGGGAGAGTGTTAGGGGGAGGGACAAAATAGGTGAAGGGGATTAAGTGATACAAACTACTAGATATAAAATTCAAAGTTACAAGAATGTAATGTACAGCACAGGGAATATAGTCAATATTTTATAATAACTTTGTATGGCATATAATCTATAAAAATATGAAATTACTATGTTGTATACCTAAAACTAATAATATAATATTGTAAGTCAACTATACTTCAATAAAATAAAAAACTTTAAACTCAAAAAAAAAAAAAAAAAAAAAGAAAATGGTCAGAGGAACATACATATCGATAATTACCTTAAATGTGAATGGATTAAATGCTCCAACCAAAAGACACAGGCTTGCTGAATGGATACAAAAACAAGACCCATATATATGCTGTCTACAAGAGACCCACTTCAGACCTACGGAAACATACAGACTGAAAGTGAGGGGATGGAAAAAGATATTCCATGCAAATGTAAATCAAAAGAAAGCTGGAGTAGCAATACTCATATCAGATAAAATAGACTTTAAAATAAAGAATGTTACAAGAGACAAGGAAGGACACTACATAATGATCAAGGGATAAATCCAAGAAGAAGATATAACAATTATAAATATATATGCACCCAACATAGGAGCACCTCAATACATAAGGCAACTGCTAACAGCTATAAAAGAAGAAATCGACAGTAACACAATAATAGTAGGGGACTTTAACACCTCACTTACACCAATGGACAGATCATCCAAAGTGAAAATAAATAAGGAAACAGAAGCTTTAAATGACACAATAGACCAGATAGATTTAATTGATATTTATAGGACATTCCATCCAAAAACAGCAGATTACACTTTCTTCTCAAGTGCACATGGAACATTCTCCAGGATAGATCACATCTTGGGTCACAAATCAAGCCTCAGTAAATTTAAGAAAACTGAAATCATATCAAGCATCTTTTCTGACCACAACGCTATGAGATTAGAAACGAATTACAGGGAAAAAAGCATAAAAAACACAAATACATGGAGGCTAAACAATACATTACTAAATAACCAAGAGATCACTGAAGAAATCAAAGAGGAAATAAAAAAATACCTAGAGACAAATGACAAGGAAAAACCCGATGATCCAAAACCTTTGGGATGCAGCAAAAGCAGTTCTAAGAGGGAAGTTTATAGCTATACAAGCCTACCTCAAGAAACAAGAAAAATCTCAAAAAAACAATCTAACCTTACACCTAAAGGAACTAGAGAAAGAAGAACAAACAAAACCCAAAGTTAGCAGAAGGAAAGAAATCATAAAGATCAGAGCAGAAATAAATGAAATAGATACAAAGAAAACAATAGCAAAGATCAATAAAACTAAAAGCTGGTTCTTTGAGAAGATAAACAAAATTAATAAACCATTAACCAGACTTATAAAGAAAAAGAGAGAGAGGACTCAAATCAATAAAATTAGAAATGAAAGAGAAGTTACAACAGACACCGCAGAAATACAAAGCATCCTAAGAGACTACTACAAGCAACTCTATGCCAATAAAATGGACAACCTGGAAGAAATGGACAAATTCTTAGAAAGGTATAACTTCCCAAGACTGAACCAGGAAGAAATAGAAAATACGAACAGACAAATCACAATTAATGAAATTGAAACTGTGATTAAAAATCTTCCAACAAACAAAAGTCCAAGACCAGATGGCTTCACAGGTGAATTCTATCAAACATTTAGAGAAGAGTTAACACCCATCCTTCTCAAACTCTTCCAAAAAATTGCAGAGGAAGGAAAAGTCCCGAACTCATTCTATGAGGCCACCATCACCCTGATACCAAAACCAGACAAAGATACTACAAAAAAAGAAAATTACAGACCAATATCACTGATGAATATAGATGCAAAGATCCTGAACAAAATACTAGCAAACAGAATCCAACAACACATTAAAAGGATCATACACCATGATCAAGTGGGATTTATCCCAGGGATGCGAGGATTCTTCAATATATGCAAATCAATCAATGTGATACACCATATTAACAAATTGAAGACTAAAAACCATATGATCATCTCAATAGATGCAGAAAAAGCTTTTGACAAAATTCAACACCCATTTATGATAAAAACTCTCTAGAAAGTGGGCATAGAGGGAACCTACCTCAACATAATAAAGGCCATATATGACACACCCACAGCAAACATCATTCTCAATGGTGAAAAACTGAAAGCATTTCCTCTAAGATCAGGAACAAGACAAGGACGTCCACTCTCACCACTATTATTCAACATAGTTTTGGAAGTCCTAGCCATGGTAATCAGGGAAGAAAAAGAAATAAAAGGAATACAAATTGGAATAGAAGAAGTAAAACTGTCACTGTTTGCAGATGACATGATACTATACATAGAGAATCCTAAAGATGTCACCAGAACACTACTAGAGCTAATCAATGAATTTGGTAAAGTAGCAGGATACAAAATTAACACACAGAAATCTCTTGCATTCCTATATACTAATGATGAAAAATCTGAAAGAGAAATTAAGGAAACACTCCCATTTACCATTGCGACAAAAAGAATAAAATACCTAAGAACAAACCTACATAGGGAGACAAAAGACTTGTATGCAGAAAACTATAAGACACTGATGAAAGAAATTAAAGATGATACAAACAGATGGAGAGATATACCATGTTCTTGGATTGGAAGAATCAATATTGTGAAAATGACTATACTACCCAAAGCAATCTTCAGATTCAATGCAATCCCTATCAAACTACCAATGGCATTTTTTACAGAACTAGAACAAAAAATCTTAAAATTTGTATGGAGACACAAAACACCCCGAATAGCCAAAGTCTTGAGGGAAAAAAACGGAACTGGAGGAATCAGACTCCCTGACTTCAGACTATACCACAAAGCTACAGTCATCAAGACAGTATGGTACTGGCACAAAAACAGAAATACAGATCAATGGAACAAGATAGAAAGCCCAGAAATAAACCTACGCACCTATGGTCAACTAATCTATGACAAAGGAGGCAAGGATATACAATGGAGAAAAGACAGTCTCTTCAATAAGTGGTGCTGGGAAAACTTGACAGCTACATGTAAAAGAATGAAATTAGAACACTCCCTAACACCATACACAAAAATAAACTCAAAATGGATTAGAGACCTAAATGTAAGACTGGACACTATCAAACTCTTAGAGGAGAACATAGGAAGAACACTTTTTGACATAAATCACAGCAAGGTCTTTTTTGATCCACCTCCTAGAGTAATGGAAATAAAATCAAAAATAAACAAATGGGACCTAATGAAACTTCAAAGCTTTTGCACAGCAAAGAAAACCATAAACAAGACAAAAAGACAACCCTCAGAATGTGAGAAAATATTTGCAAATGAATCAACGGACAAAGGATTAATCTCCAAATATATAAACAGCTCATGCAGCTCAACATTTAAAAAACAAACAACCCAATCCAAAAATGGGCAGAAGACCTAAATAGACATTTCTCCAAAGAAGACATACAGATGGCCAAGGAGCACATGAAAAGCTGCTCAACATCACTAATTATTAGAGAAATGCAAATCAAAACTACAATGAGGTATCACCTCACACCAGTTAGAATGGGCATCAACAGAAAATCTACAAACAACCAATGCAGGAGAGGGTGTGGAGAAAAGGGAACCCTCTTGCACTGTTGGTGGGAATGTAAATTGATACAGCCACTATGGAGAACAGTATGGAGGTTCCTTAAAAGACTAAAAATAGAATTACCATATGATCCAGCAATCCCACTACTGGGCATATACCCATAGAAAACCATAATTCAAAAAGACACATGCACCCCAATGTTCACTGCAGCACTATTTACAATAGCCAGGTCATGGAAGCAACCTAAATGCCCATCAACAGACGAATGGATAAAGAAGTTGTGGTACATATATACAATGGAATATTACTCAGCCATAAAAAGGAACGAAATTGGGTCATTTGTTGAGACGTGGATGGATCTAGAGACTGTCATACAGAGTGAAGTAAGTCAGAAAGAGAAAAACAAATATTGTATGTTAACGCATATATGTGGAACTTAGAAAAATGGTACAGATGCACCGGTTTGCAGGGCAGAAATTGAGACACAGATGTAGAAAACAAACGTATGGACACCAAGGGGGGAAAGCGGTGGGGGGTGGGGGTGGAGGTGTGATGAATTGGGCGATTGCGATTGACATGTATACACTGATGTGTATAAAAGTGATGACTAATAAGAACCTGCTGTATAAAAAAAATAAAAATTAAAAAAAAAAGGAGAATAATTTTCTTAATTAATGTTCTTTTCTTTGAAGCCATAAAGGGCATAGGACCCCTATACGTTTCCCAATTATCGGTGCACACTGTTTTTCTCAAGAAGCACATATTCAACCAAGTGTCAGGAAATTAATGGAGCAATTTCCATATACATCCCATGAATAGCATGTGCATCAGAGGCAAGAAAATCATGGCTAGGAAGCCTTCATGAGAGGGTATCACCAGCATGGGTGCACCCTGGCTGTGACCTGACTGACTGTAGAAAAGAGAGCAGTAAAAATGTTTGGAGTACCTGGAATGGAAACACAGCCCGGGGGCTGCAGAGAAACAAAACAGAGGTGGAAATATTAGAGCAAGTCTGGTCACTCCCCTGTGCTCTGTACATTTGCTGGCTTCCTACGTTGAATAAATTTGTAGTGTGGATCTGGGTTGAGCTAAAAGGATTTCAGGAATTTTTATGAAGTAGAGCATTTGCAAGCCTGTGATATTTATTTGCATGAGATGATTTGAATAGGGGAGGGGGTGGGTGGAGAACATCTGCCAGAGAAGCCTGTGCTCAGGTGCATGGGGAAGGAGAGAGAGAGCATGTATCTGTCACCAGGTGGACAGAGGTCAGAGCCCAGAGGACAGAAGAAGTGCAAGGGCAAGAGCCAGCAAGACCTGGGTTAT
Source organism: Balaenoptera acutorostrata (assembly GCF_949987535.1). Taxonomy (NCBI): domain Eukaryota; kingdom Metazoa; phylum Chordata; class Mammalia; order Artiodactyla; family Balaenopteridae; genus Balaenoptera; species Balaenoptera acutorostrata. The sequence continues at coordinate 44,056,164 of NC_080077.1, forward strand.
CCTTCCTGATGAAGCCTGGGTAACACCCTCACCCCATCCTCAAAACTTTGTGATTTAATATAGGCAAAGGTGAGATCCACTTTTTTAGGACAACCTAAAAATGGCCAGTTAAGCTTTTTAAAAACTAAAATAAGTAAATGAGGAAACTGGACTTAGTGAAAAATAAGTCTAAAAATTATAATGTGAAAGCAGAATTGATACTCATATTCAGTAGAAGTAGAATACCCATTTGGTTCTGAGCACCCTAGTGATCAATGCAAAGGGAGAAACAGGATCTGTTGCATAAAGATGTACAGTGCTGATAGGAGAAACATCAACTAGTAACTCAGAAGTACAACAAATTCTTCATTCCAGAAGCCCCGTACCTTAATATTTTCAGGAGACACAAAAGGAAGCTTTTCACTCCTATGAAGTAGGGGTGTATATGTCTAATAGATTCCTATATTCTGATGGAAGAATTAGGTTTTTCCTATTTCATGTAACATATGTAAGAGAAATGTGATTTCTCCAAGTAAACTGCCCTTAAATCATGTATCTAGCTATGAAAATAAAACAAGAAAAGTGAACACAATGGATGTGACTCCACCCCTAATGAAATAAATATGCATTAAGGTGACCCCAGAATTTTGTTTCAGTTGACTGATTTTTCAAATGCCGTTTTGACACAATATCACTGGGAGAAATAAAGAAAACATTAATATTCACTGCACAAAGACTAGCATATTCAAAGATTGCTATTTTCAATTTGATAAAGATCACTAGGAAGGGAATCGGCCTTCATGAGCCAAATATGCTTAACAACCACTTCGTTGAAATCTGCTGATGCTGCAACAACAAGCCATGGATAGCAACAAGATTACTGCACCAAAAAGTGGCCCTTATTTCGTCTAGTTTTTAAATTGTTTGAAGTGAAGTCAGCATGATGGTGAGATAGGAGTTTCCACCACTGGTCCCCTCACAGAAACATCAATTTGAACAACTAACCACTCACAAAAATACCTTCACAAGAGCGAAGGATTCCAGGTGAGAGATTACAGCACCTGGATGGAGCACGGAAATAAGAAAAGATGCAATGAAGAGGGTAGGAAGGACAGTTTCACATTACACCCTTCACCCCACCCGAAGCCCAGGCAGCACGGTAGAGTGACAGAATGAAGTGAATGTCATGGTGGACCCCAATACCTGGCCTGCCCTAGTGACCAACAATTTGGCGCCTACAAGAGAGTCACGTTAGCTTTAATGACACACATAGTCTGAAAGTGAAGGGATGGAAAAAGATATTCCATGTAAATGATAACCAAAAGGGAGAGAAATTACTATACTTATGTCAGACAAAATAGACTTTAAGTCATAAACTCTCAAAAAAGACAAATAACAGCACTATATAACGACAACGGGGTCAGTTCATCAAGGGGATATAACAATTTTAAATATATATGCACCCCAATATAGGAGAACAAAAATATATAAAGCAAATATTAATAGGACTGAAGGAAGAAATAGACAGCAATACAATAATTGTACCTGTACTTTCAATAACAGATAGATCATCTAGTCAGAAAATCAATAAGGAAACAGTGGACTTGAACAATAATATAAACCAAATAGATCTAACATACACACACAGAACATTCTATCCAACAGCAACAGAAGACAAATTTTTTTCAAGTCTGCATGAAACATTCTCCAGGAGAGATCATATGTTAGGCCACAAAACAAGTCTTAAAAATTTAAGATTGAAACCATAACAAGTATCTTTTCTGATTACAGTTCAAATGGAAGTTGACCTAAATATAAAAGCTAAAACCATAGAATGTCTGCTAAAAAACATAGGAAAATACCTTTTGTGACCTTGGACCATTAAAATATTTTTAGACAAGGCAAAAAGGACTAACCATAAAATTTTTAAAATTGATAACTTGAATTTAATCACAAGTAAACATTTTTGCTCATCAAAAGATAGCATTAAGAAAATGAATAGACAAGCCATAGACTGAGGATAAAAATAATCTTAACACATTGATCTGACAAAGTACTGGTATCAGAATATATAAAGAATTATACAAGTGGGAAAACATCTTAAAGCCACTTGACAGGAGAAGGTATATGAATGGCCAATGAGTGCATGAAAATGTGTCCAACATCTTTAGTCATAAGAGAAATGCAAAATAAAACTACAAGACACCATTTCACGTCCATTAGAATGCTAAAAAGACTGGCAACACCAAACATTAGTGGTGATAGGAAGTGACTAAAACTCTCTTCATTGCTACCACTTTATACTTATTTATTTATTTATTTATTTTTGGCCACATTGGGTCTTCATTGCTGCGCACGGGCTTTCTCTAGTTGCAGCGAGTGGGGGCTACTCTTTGCTGCAGTGCACGGGCTTCTCATTGTGGTGGCTTCTCTTGTTGCGGAGCACGGGCTCTAGGCACGCGGGCTTCAGTAGTTGTGGCTCGTGGGCTCTAGAGCACAGGGTCAGTAGTTGTGGCACACAGGCTTACTTGCTCCACGGCATGTGGGATCTTCCCAGACCAGGGCTTGAACCCGTGTCCCCTGCATTGGCAGGTGGATTCTTAACCACTGTGCCATCAGGGAATTCCCTACTGCCACTTTAGAGAACCGTCTGGCAATTTATTATAACTTAAATATACATTTACTCTTTGATTCAGCAAGTATGTATGGGGGGAGGGAAAGAGAGGGGGAGAGAGAGAGAGATACAAGAGCGTTTATAGCAGCCAAAAACTGGAAATAACCAAAGTGTCAATCAATCAACAGGAGCATGGATAAACAAAATGTGGTATATCCATACAATGGAAAACTACTCATTATTTAATAAAGGGAACTACTGATATACTCAACTAAACGGAAGAATTTCAAAAACATTATGGTAAGTAAATAAATCTAGACACAACAGGTTGTATAATCTATATAATTTACATGAAATTAAGAACCAGCAAAACGAATCTATGGTAACAGACATCATAACAATAGCTGCTCCTGGAGGTGAGAGAGAACTGACTGGAAAGGGGCATGAGAACACTTTCTCTGGTGATAGAAATGATTTATGTCATTTTGGGTAGGTGTATAAAATTGTCAAAACTCAGTAAAACAACACTTAAGATCTATGCATTTTATTTATGTTAATTATACCTTAAATTGTATTACATAAATTATACCTTAAGAATGCTGGTTTTTAAAAAAATCAACCAATAGGATGTACCTATTCTTTTTCTCAGAAAATTATTCTCACTCTGTTCTGATCTGATCTTTATTTTGACGATAAGGCACAATTCACTGCTTTCTAAATTCTGCATTAACCTCTGACGAAAATTATTACAAATCTGACCTAACACAAAGAAATACTAATAGCATGATAAATATGGGATGTGAGGTACTTATTTTTGCATCTGTGCATAGGTAGTTGAAACAAGGATCTGATGTGATGCAAGGAGAAGGGAGAAAAATCTTTCATCAAACGTCCAGCATGTGCATGCACGTAACGGCTGGACACAAACATGGCTGGGATGCTGCTTTACACCATGTGCTCCACTCTTTCTTTGGTGACTCCCAAAGCAGTCCTTCTGTAATCTCCTCCCCCTGAATCTGAGCTGGCCCAGTGACCTGCTTTAACCAATACAATAAGGCAGAAGCCCTGGCAGCTTTTGCTTTTGCACTCTTGGGAGCCCTGAGCTGCCATGTCAGAAGTCTGGCTACTCTACTGGAAACACCATATACAGAGGCAATTTGAAGACACCACGTGGAGAGGGAGAGGTCATGAGATTACACGGAGAAGAGGTGAGGAACCTAGCCAACAGGAAAAACAGGCACTAAACATATAACCCCGGCAGAGTCATTCAGGCCCTCACCATTGGAGACTTCCACTTGGAGGCATGAGATATGCCACGATAAACAGGTAAAATATCACTGGGACAAAGTATGGTACAAGAAGAGAACAGCCTAAAAAGTTAGCTATTTCTGCCAGCTTGATCATGAAATGTAAGCCATACTAACTTCTTTAAAAGTTATTTTAAGTCTCTACCTCTATATCAAGATTCTCCATATGGTTTTCAGCTAAGCTATGAAGTTGAGATTGCCTTAAGTAATCCCAAATGATTTTCTAGATGAGGAAGGTGTTCCTTAAAAAAATTATATTTATATGTTACACAATTATACAATTTTATATATACATATATATCAAATTAAACTATAGATTCGTTTGTGCAATTCTGCAGCTGGCTTCAATCTACATCTGCTACGCCAGCTGCACCATCTGTATGTGGTGCTGTTTTGAGAGCCACACTTAAGTCACAAATATAGGATGCATTAAGTCTTGCAGTGACTGGATTGTCTGGACTTCACTGTACTTGACTTACTAGTGATGGTTGAAGTTGTTTAGAGGGTAACAAAACTATCAGCTGCCCCCTCTTTTCTCTTTTGCCAATGTCTCCATTTCCTTATCTAGGAATTTTAATGGTACCTGACTCATAATATTTTAATGAGGATTAAACAAGATAACGTATAAAACGCATAAAACAATGACTGGCATGAAGCAATCAATAATAAATTTTATTATAATTTTTTCTGTACGTGCCATATAATTAATTAATTAACAAAAAAACTTATCAGTTTTATCTTAAAGTATCGAGCAGAATTCTAATTATCCTGGGGATAATAAGGATGCTAAAACACTAGCTAACTTGTCACAAAGACCTCCTTAGATGTTTCGATTACTTTATACAATTTGGTATGCCTTGAAAAGATAATCAACACTAGTATTTTAAGGCTGTCCAAGGCTCACTTTCACTCTCTGTTGAGTCAGAAATCCTATTGGATTAATGAAGCCTGAATTCTTAAGAAAATAGTAAGATAGTAAGATAGATACTAAGACATTAAGAAGAGCCAATACATCTGTTAGAAACCTTCAAACTAAAAGTAGCAGAAACTGACACCAGTTCTCTCAAGTCAAAAGGGAAATTACTGGAAGGATATTGGGAATTCACATTATTGGTGGGATGCTGGCGGGGGGGAGCCAAACTTGGACTAGGAGCCAACACCAAGACAGCGCTGAAGTGAGGAAACAGGGCGCTTTTAGCAGAAACAACTGCCCCTGCTGCTGTGAATCCTGCCTAACTGTCCCTATGCATATGGCAGTCACTGAAGATTCAGGGTCCTGACTTGGAATGTTTAATTAACTAAGCCCTGGTCATATGACCAAGTCCTGGCTCCAAGAAGAAGAGGAGAGGGACAAATTAACCATTAACTATCATTGGAGGTAGCAGCCTGTGTTCCACTGAGACTCATGGTGGATTATCCCAGAAAGGAGGGAAAGTTTGGAAGGTGGACAGCCATAGAAATGCTGACAGTCCACTACACCTCTGAATTGTCAGACATAGCAACATGAGACTGGTCGCTTATAACCAGTTGTTCAAAAATTTTGGTTTTACCACGTGGTTGTCAGTTCAATGATCTTTGAGGGCAAAACATACCTTACTTAGCCAAATTCACATTCCTTCAGCCTTAAATGCACTCTGCCTTTTAAGCAGTTAGCCTTAAAAACTTTGTCTTCCTGGCACAATAGTCTGAGTCAATTCAGAGATTATATAGACAAATAGCAACAGATTGTAAAAAGATTTAAAATAACTTATTACATAGTAAGACAAATTGGTTACTTATAAATATATTTGACACACACACACACACACACTACACAGCCAGGCTATCTCCTACTACAATAGCCATTTTCATACGGCTTTAGTAACTTTTCCATCTATATTAGTTTTCTGTGGCTGTTGTGACATATTATAGACTTCGTGACTTAAAACAACAGAAATTTTTTCTCTCACAGTTCTGGAGGACTGAAGTCTGAATCAAGGTGTCCACAGGGCCACACTCGCTCTGAAGAATCTAGGGGAGAATGCATGCCTTGCCTCTTCCAGGCTCTGGTGGTTCTAGGCATTCCGTGGCTTGGGAAAGCATCACTGCAATCTCTGCCTCTATGATCACAGTTTCCTTGATCCGCATGTCCTTTCCTCTGTGTCTGTGTTATCTCCCTTTGCCTCACTCTTTTAAAGCTACTTTGATGGCATTTAGGGCCCACCCAGATAATCCAGGGCAATCCCCTCTTCCCAAAATTCTTAATTTGATTACATCTGCAAAACCCTCTTTCCAAAGTTTAAGGTAAGGTTTATAAATTCCAGGGTTTTAGACTTGCTATCTTTGGGTGGCCATTATTCAACTTAGAACACCACCATAATCTGTCGCTAAATAGTATTGTTTAAATTTCCATTTACTCAACATTTTATATGAATACCAAAGACAAAAGTGCCCAGTAAAATAAGAATGACACATTTGGCTTAAGGGGAAATTGGGTTCAAGGAAATGATGAACAGTAGTGTTTTAAATTCTGCCTGAAAACAGAATGGCTAGATCATGTTGAGCCACACAGTGTTGATGGTCTCTAGATCACAGATTTGGTTCCAGTAGACACATTCAAACACGGATTAAAGTTGCCTAGGGACAGTCATTTGTGTACCTAGTATTCACCAAGTACCCACTATGAGCAGATTATTATTATGGGGTGGGAGAGACGGTACAACAAAAAAGAACAAAAGAAAATGTCAATGAAAATACCAAGTGCATTTGATTTTTTAAACTGTTGTAAAAAAAAATTAATACACAGAAACCTCAATTGAACAGAGTTGGGCAAACAGAAGGGGGCGCTCTCATGCTCTGAAACGACAGCAGAGCCAACAGGAAGAAGGAAGACTCCTTTTCTGACAAGGACTCAGCCAATGAAAAGCCACGGACTCTTTGTTTACTACAGCCCTCCCAACTTCCTTTTCCTCTCTGTAAAAGCATCCTCCTTCCTTTGCTGTGGCGGGGACTTGAACAAAGCTTGCCATGGTTTCAGACCCAGAATTGCAATTCTCTGTTGATCCCAAGTAAACCTACCTTTCCTGGAGAAATATCTGTGAGTCTATTTCAGGTCAACACTGTCAATCAAAGAAAAATAAAGTCACGTAGAATATTTTGAAATAAAAAACATTATACAAAAATTCTATGTAAGTAAAACAAAATATATACCATACACATAAAATATAAAACCCTGGCTTTTTTAATATAAAAGTTTACTCTTTGTAGGTGTTCATTTATAAAAATAATACACATTACTGAAAACTTAGGAAGCATGAATTTGGAAGTCTTAGCTGGACTGTCTCCACAGCAATGCATAGACTCACCAAGTAAGTTATACCAATAAATATAAATAGGCTTAACAAACTATTTATCTTTTCCCACATACTTTAATAAAGCAAAATCCAAGCTTATGCTGTATTCAAGAGACACCTCTAAAACAAGGCTAAAAATAGAGAAATAGGCAAAAGAGACTAGGCAATTGCAAACAAAAGTAAAGCAGGGCTGTGAGCATAATATCTAACAAGATGAATTCAGGTCCCAAAGCACTGAAGAAAGACAAAGAAGGACACTTTATAACATTAAGTTCACAATTCATAATGAAAATATAGCAGTTTTGAATATCTCTATACCAAATAACATAGTGGCCACCTTCATAAAGCAGAAACGTGAGAAGATGCAGGGACAAATTGACACACATATTAATAATACATCATTATTAGTCCAAGACAAAATAAAAATAAATATATGTAAGTATAGAAAAGTCCTAAATAACATACTCAGTAAGGTAGATACTTATATATATGAATATATATCAAAATCTGTACCCTGATATTAAAGAATCTATCTTCTTTTCAAGAAACATGAAACAGTTGAGGAAACTGACTACATATTATGTCAAAAAGAACACCTCAAAAAGTTGTATGAAGTAGGAAAATACAAACAATATTTCTTTGATCACAATATGGTAAAATTAGAAGGCAATAAACAAGTTTTTAAAGCCAAAAATGTCATTTTAACAGGAAAATTTTAAAAACCACTTATTAAACACACAACTTAGGCAAGAGTAAAAAGACAAGCCAAAATCGCCATATTTCTTTAAAAATTATAATAAAAACAGGATGTATAGGATACAACTAAATCAGTGATTGGTGGAAAATTTAGAGCTTATATATATACTTATACTAAGAAAAATAAAGAATAAATATACTGCATTAAATATGCACTTCAAAAGCTATAAAAATAGCAACAGAGAAAACTGAAAGAGGAAATGCAATAATACAGATAAGGCACAAATAATGGTTTAGAAACAAACTGAAATAATAGAACTAACATTAAAAAGCTGGTTCTTAAAAATTAATCAACAAAATAAATGAGGCCACTAGATAACTAATCAAAAAAAGAAAAAGAAAACACAAATACACAACATAGAAATGAAAAGGGAAAAATAACTTGGAAACAAAGGCTACATTAAGAAAAAAGAAAACACTGAAAGATTACTTAATACATGTCTTTACAAATAAATTTGAAAACTTGAATAGGTATCCTAGGAAAATATATTTTACCAAATTTGGCCTCTACTGAGATAGAAAATATAAACTGAAATTAAAAACTTATCAAAGAACTAACCCCAAAACAAGCACCAGGTCTAGGTGGTTTCAGAGGGGAATTCTATCAAATCTTCAAAGATCAAATAATCCCAACCCTATTAAACTGTTCTAAAAGAAGAAACACTTCCAATGTACTCCTGTAAAATATAACATTGATTCCAAAACCTGAATTACATTGCAAAGGAAAGAAAACTTCAGACATATCTCACTTATGAACATCAATGCAAAATTATAATTAAAATATCAGCAAATAGAATCCAAAAGCTCAGTTTTTAAAAAAGAACAATACATCTCCGTGTGGTTTATTCCAGGAATACAATGAAGATTTAATATTAGGAAACCGTTAGCATAATTCACCATATTAGAAGATCTAAGAAGTAAAATCATACAATCATCTCCATATATTCTAAAAAGCCTTGAACAAAATTTAGCATCAATTCTTGATTTAATATTTAATCAAGTATTTAAATAGGAAATGATGAATACTTCCTTATCACAATTTATATGTATAAATATAAATATACACATATGCTTAGCTTCCAAATCAGCATCTGATAAGAGGAGAAACAGTACAGGCATTCTCACTGAAGTCAAGTTTAAGGCTTCGTTACCCATTATCTCCACCACTTATTACATTGGAGGTATTAGCAAACATAATTAGAAAAGAAAAAACAGTTAAAAACATAAGAATTGGAAAGGAAGAGGTAAAATTATCTCTATTTGCTGATGATAGAATACCTAGAAAACCTAAGAAAAACAAAAGTAAAACTAATATAAACAATATGAGAATTCAATGAGGTAGTGGAATATAAAATCAACATACAAAAATCAATACAAAAGGAAAAGAAACCAAGATTAAATACTTGGGTGTAAACCAAGATTAAATACTTGCAAACTAGAAATTTGCAACACTTACATGAATAAAATTTTAAAACCGTCTTGAAAGACTGAAAAATTCAAGAGTAAATTTGAACAAATGGCATGATATCCCTTGTTCTTGGTCAATTCAACATCATAAAAATGTCAGTTCTCTCCAAGCTAATATATAAATTTAACCTGAAACAAATAAAAATAACAAACAGAAGTTTGGATTAAAATAAGGTCTACGCAAGGTAATTGATTGATGTCTTTTAAATCTCTTTCCATTTATAGCCCCTCTTAAGTCTCTCTCCCTCTCCCTCCTCCTCCCTCTGGGACCCTCCCCCCCTCCACCCCCATGTGGTCTCTCCAGCAAGATAGACCTCGTTATGTGATGGCTCAGTGCTCCAAGAACAAGGAGGAAGAAGCAAGATCTTTAAGATGCAGCCTTGCAAGCTGAGGGTCACTTCTGACACATACTATTAATCACAGTCAGTGACAGGGCCAGCCCAGATTCAAGGAACAGGGAAATAGACTCTATCGCATCATGAAAAACTGGCAAAGTAACACAGTAAAAAAGCATGTGAAAAAAAAAAAAAAGCATGTGGAATGGGAACTACTGTTACACCATCTTTGCAAACACAATCTACCATAAAATGCAAATTAAAACTACAAAAAACATTTCTCATCCAACAAATTGCAAAAATCTAAAAGTTGATGGCAGCAGACTCTAAAGAAATAGGCAATCTCATACACTGCAAGTGGAAGTTTAATAGAATATGGTATAGGACCTACAAAGGGGAATTTGGCAATGATTACCCTTGGACACAGCAATCAATCACAATCCTACTTCTACCTGCATGAATAGAATATGTACACATGCTGGTTGTGTTAACTTCGCTTTTCTTTCCCTGGGCACAGAAGAGTAAGCAGTAGGGAAGCTATGTTTTTCTTTCTTTTAAAATAATTAAAAGCATCATCAACTGATATGCTGAGCATTGTGGCTGGTCTTATATTCCATCTGATAAGCTGAGGATCTCAGAGTATAACTGATAAAGTCTGATTTTGAAAACTCGATATTCTGCATATTTACGTACAGATGAACTTCAGCTTCCAAGTAATTCATAAATTAATATGTAATGAAATCATTTGCCTGGATATTTCTTATGCATTCCTATTAATCTCCTGAAGACTCTATATTGTTGTACCTCACACTCCAAAATTAATGACAGACTTACCAGGACTATTTTCACATATACATATATCCCATGTACACCTGAACATAAGCAGGTTTATACCTCTATAATTATCCCTCAGAAAAGTCCTCTTTGAGGTCCAGGCCAAGCAAAAGCTCTTTACAAGAAGCACTCTCAATTACTTATTTGAATTGCAGGTAATATTTGGGAAAATCACATTAGACTGAAGCCACTTCTATCAATGTCACTTTCAGAGGGCTAAAAAAGGAAGAGGTAAAGAAATATAACAATGATTTAGTTATTATTCTTGGAGATGTATCTCAAAAATAAGCATGGGATGTATATACAACAAGCATTTTAAAGATAATTTTTAAGAACAATATAAATGGTTATATAATGTGGAAATCAACTACCTACAGGATGCATAAAAGAAATTGCTAACTTGATGTTTGTTTATACAATGAGTAATTTGAAGCATGAGATTTCTTATATCATACCAGTGTAAAACATTACTATCTTTCAAAAAACATTACTTTCTCTCAAATAAATTCAGGCAACAAGCTGACAAGCTTTGGAAAATTGGTAGGCATCTCAAAATGCCAAAGATAAATGTAAAAATAATAAATAGAACTTATGAGTGGAAAAAACTTAATATATCATTTCATATAATTAAAATATGCATATATAACATTTCATCTCTAAACTATGATCTATAGAGTCAAATCTAAACAAACTTTTATTTTTACAATTACCATATAGCATATTTTAGGCAACATCCTCACCACCCCTCTTCAAATAAACTACACTAGACCAAAGACTCTGAGCCTCAGCACTGCTGACTGACAGTTGAGGCCGGATAATTGTTTTGAAGGCTGTCGGATGAATTGCAGCACTTCTAGCAGCATCCTTGGCCTGTCCTCCCCCAGTTGTAACAAATAAAAATGTCTCCAGACATTAGCAAATGTCCACTGTCCGGCGTAATCACTCCAGTTGAGTACAACTACATTGGATAAATGCTGCCAAACATCTCCAGTTAAGTAACTTCCACATTTTTATGTTCCATTTTCTAATTATCTGAAACCTAATTAAAATATAGGTTCCTCTCTGGGGAAAACAGTTGGTTACTATTACCATTACGCATCTACTTCACTAAATTTTGTACAAATAAGAAACTTAGTTGTTATGTACACCTACTACTGGGGAATAACATGGCAAAATACACTTATCAAAATAAAGGAATAGTTCACAGAACCAAATGCATAAAAGATTTAGCAGTTGAAATCAATCATCAGAAAGGAAATATTAAATACTTTGTGCAAGTAAAACTATGCTGTTAGCACTCACCTAATTCTGATTTTATCATTTTGATCAGGCTTTTTCCTTCCTGAGACAGATTTTTTTTCTTGTCCTCATAAAAGCAAGTTAAATTATTAATGCTAATGAAGGAAAGTGTAAACATGGTCAATAGCAGATAATCCAAATAGTTTGACCTGGGAGGACATACACTTTTTATTTTTTTTGCAATCATCTGGATATGAATCCAGATGCTAAAATTAACTTATAGTACCTGAATCTCTAGAAGATGGAGGCAAGAGAGATGAGTATAAAATTACTTGAAGAATTTGGGCCAAGGTTAAATACTCATTAAGGACAACTGAATGTGGACTATAATTTTTTCCAAACATTTTATTTTCATGTGATGTAACTGTTTATATCCAGACACAATAACCAAATACAAAATAGAACGCAAGACTCAATTTATGGTTTGTAGTTTAAAAAGAATCTCTTTATTAAACCTTTATTATACAGTACGATCCACGTTTCAAAATATAAATACAAAAAAGTTCTAGGATTGTCACCAAAAATGTAATCAATGAGCGATGGAATTAGAAGTTATTTTCCTTTACATCTGCTTCTCTGAATTCTCTATTTTTTTTTTTTTAGAATGAATGTGTATTTTTTATTCAAGTCTCAAATTTTTTGCACTTCCCTTTTCCACCAATTTTATCGCAGTTTATGTCCTATCGACTAGGATTCTTGGACAACTGCTGGCCATATTCTTGGTTTCCTGGGTTTTATTTCAAACTATCTTGAACTTTTCCTACACTAACTTTTGTTAAAGGCATTTCCTATTAACTAAAAAGGTGACCTCTGAGAAACAATTTCAGATAAAAATTATGCACAAAAAGCCAGCTATCTTATAATTAGATCCTCGAGTTAGAAAGTGAATACTCTATGCAACGTAAGACAAACCACAGCTCTTACCCTCCTATTTCCTGGTTTAACGAGAACGTCAAATTCCTTTTTAAAAGAGTACACATATACATTTTCAACTTGGCATTCCATATTCAGTAAAAAACTGTTCAGATTTTAATCACTGTGGAATTTTGACAATTTTACCAATGGCAAAGCTGAATTTTACCTGTTACCTAGCAAAAAGCAAATAACATTTTACGATTCCAAATGTTTTATCTGGTAAAAATGAGAATATACTTCAATCAAGAACTTACCATCCAAAAAAACAGTATTGCTATCTTGTCATATGAGTTTCTCATTACATTTTTGCAGTCCCTACATGTTTAGAATGTAGCATTCACATAATACTATAGTCCATGAAAAGTGTATATTCTTTTATTGTTTTTGTTCATACATGTCATTTCAACTTTCAATAGTAAAATTCAATAAATTTGATTCCTTAATCATAAAAACTTGCTTTACACATTATTTACATGTTGCCAAAGTCTAAAGCCATACAAAACATCACAAGGATTTGACTCTATGCATGGTACCATCACACAGGAGGGAACTAATCAAGTAACATACATTCAAAGATTAAATTGTAGATGTGTACAGTGTATTTGGCACTGTTCATTACCATTATAACACATTCCTCTCTTAAGACAGGCATTATTAAGCCTTAGTCACAATATACCAGAATTTGCTATTCACATCAAAACCAGCTTTCAAACTTTCTAACAGTAATCAGTGTTAAGAAACAAAACACAACCAGAATTGGGAATGGAATTCAAACCCTCCAACCTCTTGCTAAGCTCCAAGCTGCCATCCATCAGGTAGGTTTAACTTGATAATTTTTCCATTGTGGGCAGTGTCAAGAAGAAACAATTTAAAGACAATATTCTTCTAAACACATCAAGACAAACAACACGTTTCTTTAAAGTTTTTATCAGTTCTTCTTGGGAGTGCAAAGGGACCGCTGATAATGCATAACTAGTAGATGATTTGGGCAGGAATTACAGAATGACTGATGTCATTCAAATTGTGGAGACTGTACTAGCAGTTAAACTCATGGGAAGGATCTGGAATGCCTATATCTGAAATCAGAATCCTCAGCAACTTGTTTTAAGGGTCTCTTCCTACTTAGGACTATAACAGACTCAGGTCACAGGTTACAGATTTACTGTAATGTGTAACACTACACTGCTGTGAAATATAAGGAGAAATAAAAATACAAAGACTCAACTATTAAACCTGTAGTGGCTTTGGCTATATCCCAGTGGGTAATTTATTTGACTAACTTCATTTCAACAAATATTATTAAATCCATTCACTTCAATCGGGCCCATTAAATTTAATTCATTAAAACCATATATATTCCAGAATGTTTAAAAAAGACACATGTTTATAAAAGGCAAAAATTCAGTCTTCAACTAAGGCCAAAAAGCCTCAATAGAACATGCATGACAGTACAGGGGAACAGAAATAAAAAATTCTCTGGTAAAGTTTAGAGATATGCTGTAGTATCACACAAAGCTTTTAGCAATAAATTAAGACTTAAAAAAAAGTCTCACAATGTACAAAAGAACTACAATGTGCAAAGTAACGTCACTGAACCAAAATTTAGTTTATAATCATTTTATTTCAAGTGTTTTTTAAAATCATAAATGGGGTTTTGGAATCCAAAGTCAAAACATTTATTCTTCGTAGCCTCAGAATTTGGCAAGCAATTCCAGACCTTGCTTTCCAAATCCAGTCTTCTTTGCTATTTTTCAGACTCTGAGACCTAGTTTTTAAACTACTCCATTCAAACATACAATTTTGGATAACTATTGTGCACTTGTTAATAAGATTCTTCTGAAAACAGCCCATCAAATATAAAGAATAATGGTTTCTGTCCAAGTATCAGCAGTGAGGGAAGAAAAACTGAACACATATCAAAAAATCATTTCTTCATTTAAAAAGTAACAGAACCAGTGCTGTTCTCTGCCATGAAAGAGAACATGCAAAATTAAATTACTTTTATAGACTTTGGTAATGTTTTATTACCTACACAGGCCTCAATCTTACTTAAAGATCATATTTTTACACAAAGTCACCGTCAGGATTTATTAAGTAAAAATCCTGGGTACTAACGTGGTCCTAAATGCGCTATTCCAAAGAGGAACAGGTTACTTTTGAGGAAAAGAGCTGCCTCGGTAATTTCCCTCAAATGCTTATTTAAATAAACACAGTTAATGGAAATCTTTTAAACCAGCTTTGGGTACTATCTAGCCCACTGCCCACCAAACAGAAAAGGAGATCAAAACTTTCTTTCCTTATTCAGGGAAGTTTCACCTTTACTTTTAAGATTACAACCTTTTCACCTTTTATGACTGCCTCATACAATATTTAAAATTTTTTAAATTCTGCATTTCAATGTTGTAAGAGTTCTTTTTCAAGTGATCTTCACAACCCAGAACACAGACAACAGAGCGACATTTTCAAGTCACATTGTTTGACAATAACAAAGAGATGAAAATGGACGGATGTCTGAAAATAGGTATTCCCTCTGCTCCGAAGGTGAGCAAACTTTTAACATGTGAACAACACAGAACTCCATTCCTCTGGAGATCCCTCAAACTCAGAATGCTTCCGTTTAATACGTCAATATACTATTCTTAAAAATTAAAGTTTGGTCACTTGGAAAGACTGAACAAAAGTTATTCCCCTACCCGCCCCAAACAACAACAAAACAGCTTTAATCACCCCTTTCTCTCCCCACAAAAAAGGGAAGTAGTTGGGGCTGAAGCCTGTAAATCTGAAATTTCAGCTCCTAAAACATCGCTGCTATTTGCTCAAAGGTGCAAGTCCACACATTTCCTCCTCCAATACTTCCCCCATTTATAAGTTTATTTCCACACACGCATGCACACGCACGCGCGTGCACACACACACACACTCACACACACACTCACGCTCACTCACATGTACTCTTACTCTCAAGTAAGACACTTTTTTGTGTTTGTTGATAAATTATGAGGATTATGAACTAGATGTGTACAGGGTTTCATAGGTGCTTTGTAAACATCAGAGTCACTTGAGTCCTTTTCTCCAAAAGCCTGAAATCAAATTACACAACCAGGGATCACTACTTTCCCAGACGCTGTTCACAGGCTGCATATTGACAAAGGGCAGAGAAAAAGTCCTCGTAACTGATGTTCAGGTGGGAAGGCAAAGAGCTGAAAAAAAAAATAAAAGGAGAAAAAAAGCAATTAGATGATATGCTGTAATTTGGAGGGGGAACCAGACGGGTAATGACCAAAAAGATTAAGGACAGAAGAAAGTAAATTACAAGCCTAGAGTACGTCAAACTATTTCTACTAAATGATTGTTAAACTCACTGTGAAACAGTTCAAATAAAAAATAATCCCTCCTTTCACAAGAAGAGAAAAGCAAATTGTAGTGAGATGGAGATTCAGAACGTTTTTTTATTTCCAAGTTTCTAATTTTTATTTTTGAGGCTCCCTAACAATCTTGCACCACCAGGCATCTAAGACATAAATGTCATCTGATAGATCTCATCTCCCTCCTTTGAAAAAACTTGTGTCTAAACCATGAATTTCTATACTACTTTTAAAGAACACAAGGCAAGATTCTGCTGATGAAATTTATTTAAATTTATTAAAACTGGTAGGTGAGTCTACAAAAGACTAAAGAAAGCACGGAAGCGGCAAAGTACCATAAACGCTGCACTGGACTTCAGCCTTTCTGAAGGCAATCGACTTAGGATGATAAGACTTACCCTTTGCTCACACAGATCTATGGACCATTCGAACAAAAAATTTATACATTACGTTTCTTGCATTTTTTTTTGAGATTTTAAAGGGATTTTTAAAAAGTATTTTAATTTTATTGGAGTATAGTTCATTTACAGTGTTGTGTTAGTTTCAGGTATATAGCAACGTGATTCAGTTAAACATATATATATAGTCATTCTTTTTTAGATTCTTTTCTCATATAGGTTATGACAGAATCTCGGGTAGAGTTCCCTGTGCTATATATACAGTAGGTCCTTGTTGGTTTACATTATATTTCTAATTCTAAGGATAAAGTGAAAATTACTAAGAGACCATAACTTACAATGAATTCATTGCAATGTTAGACCATTTTCAATTCTGACACTTTTATACTTTGGAATATTCTTTTATCCTCCAAGATGAAGGCACAATGAAGTGCTAGAGAGATTCAGAACCTATTAAAGCATAAGTCCAGATTAATGCAAAACTGGAGAGCTATTTATAAAGGATCTCACTCAAATTTACTTCAAGAACTCGGCTTTGTCAGAGTAAAGCCAGTGCTACTTGAACAGTTTACAAAAGTCAGGCTGAATGCTGGCAGAGCAACACAGCATCCCCACATGATGATTACTGAAGCCATGTGGTGAGCAACCAATAAATGAACAATATTTATCTCCACCATTTTCGATCGCTCAAGGGGGCAACTACAATGTGAAGACAAGCACTTTTAAGACAAAGTGAATATACAGCCAGAGGGTTTCCCCTTAAGTATTTTAAAGACTTAAAATAATTTTCAATAATTAACATTAAAAAAAAAAATCTCTAATTTATATAGCTTTACTTTGATGTTTTGGACATTTCAAACAGTATCAGAGCCAAAATCCAGTCAGATTACAAGACTCACATTCAGAATTCTACAGTCACATGCACATAAGAAAAGGACTAAACAAACCTACCATAATGAACTCCTGCCTGACCCTGTGGTTCTCTTCAGCTATGTTTTCATTATCCTTCCTTTTCTTCCCTCGCCAGGTTTACTGAGATATAACTGACATATAATCTTTATCCTTCCTCTTACTGTTAAGAATTCTGAAATAAGCCTCCTGTTTCCCTCCATTTCTTTATCTCTTAATAATCTCTGCTATCAATCTTTTATCTTATTCACTCTACTGAAATGATATTCAAGGACAAACGTAACGACTTTCTTTTTGCTAAAGCTTGCTTCCAATGTCTTCTTCAAACTACCCACTTTCCTAGGTTGTCTTCATTTTACCCCCTTTATCAACAGCCTCATCTCCTGTCACTCCTCAAGAAGCACTTAGTGTCACTACCCCTCAGTGACTCAGAAGCAGTCTTGCTATTTCCTGGTCTGTCCCATCAGGGCTCCAGTCTTCTTCTCTACATTGTGATTAAGACACCTTTCCTGTCATCACGGTGCTTACAGTCTGGTGGACAGTAGACAAATATAGAGCAAACCTCAAAATAACATTATACAGCTATAATAGACATATGTACAAAGATCTGTGGGAAAGCCTGTTATGTGCCAGGATCTGATGCCCATGATCAGATTTAAATCCTCAACTCTGAATTAAAATGCCCATTTTACAAATATAGAGAAGTTTCAATAGCTTTCCAAAGTCATGTTACCAAGCTGCATAGCCAAGAGTCAAACCAAGATCTATGTTCTAAGACATACTCTTCCTACCAAACCACTCCCAACCTCACAAAATATCACTGCTACCTTTCTTAGAGCCCACCTGAAAGGCATCTGAAATGACTTGGAAAACCCTTGGGGGTGGGGGGGCGGGGAGGAAGAGATAAGAGAAACACATATCACCATAAGGAAACCCAGAGTTTGGAGATTTGGGTTCTAATTCCACTTTATTACAAGCTTGAGTAATGTCTCTTCCCCATTTTCCTGGCCTATGAAATGAGGAGGCAGTACCAGACGACCTACAGCCCTTTCTGACTCTAACATGCTACGTGTTCTTTTCGTCTCCCTCCTGCCCCCAGCTTGAAGCATTTCATACTGGACCCCTTGGTACTGTTCTCTTCTATGAACACATTAGGGAAGTCCTCTGTTCTCACAGGTTCAACTACTTCTACTTCCTAGGTACTGACAACTCCCAAAGATCCATTCTTAGCCTTGACTTCTCATCCAAGCACCAATTCTACACCTTCATCTGCCCTCTTAAGTATTTCCATATAAACAGACTCTGGCCTCAAACTCTTCTTATTCCTGAATTCAACATCTTCCCTTCAAAATCAATGGTCCCTTGACGTTCCCATTTGTCTCAATAACACCATAATTCACCCAGTCACTTAGGCTTAAGAACTTAGGAATCACTTCATTTCTACTCTAGTTTTTACTGCAATTAATTGATAGTAAAGTGCTAGGCCTGCAAGTATGCTTGGTAATTAGTTCTCATGAGAAAGAAAATTTGTAGTATATTCCTCCTAAGACTCAGAATTTAAATATATTCTAAGGCTCCTAAGTCTCTCCTTTATTTTAAATCAGGGGTCTGCAATTACAGCCCAGGAGCCTGCCACCTGTTTTTGTAAACAAGGTTTGATTAGAACACAGTCACACACATTTGTTGACATACTGTCCATGCTTGTTTAGCTATACTAGCAAGTGTTTAGTGGTAACAGAGAAGAGCAGTTCCAAGAGACTATGTAGCCCCCAAGGCCTAAAATATTTACCCTCTGGCCCTTTATACAAAAAGTTTGCCAAATAAGCAGTTACATTCTCATCAATGTATTCTCCCATAAATTATAGGCATGGCCTCGTCACTTGTCTTTTTACCTCACCCTTGCCCAAACCCAATCTACTCTAGTACATAGTTGCCCAACAAATCTTCCAGAATCACCATTCCCACATTATCCACAGGTTCATCAATTTCCTACAGCCTCTCTAAACAATTATACGCATTCCTTATGCTGATATTTAAAGCATTCCCAATGTCAACACCCCCAAACAATTTGATCTCACCTTATACTGCTATCTAACACTAACTCTCTGCGCTGGTGTGGCCAGTTCCCTATTTCTTTCAAACGTGATGTTCACGCCCTGCCCCTCCCACACAGCTTTTCTTTCTTTTTTTTTTTTTTTTCCTTGCTCACCCCCTACACTTCCCACCTTTTCTTTAATTACAAAAATTCTACCCATTTTATATACCCTGGATCAAGTCACATCTTTTCTGTGGAATCAACAACTCTGGCCCACAGCATTCTCTCTCACTCCTGATCTCCTACGATGATTAGTTTCAATACCAAACATTTGCACAACCATACACTCTCTTGTGTCTGCGTCACTGACACAGGTTTTTATTTTACCACTGATACTGCCAAATACCTGCGGGAAAGGATCCAGTCTTATAATTCTTTGGGAATTCCCACCACATCTAGCACGGTGCTGGGTTCAAGAAACTCTTGCTGGATCGAACCAAAGTCAGTACACTTTTAATTACTTACACAATCTCAGTCAACCTGATGTGCCAGGGAAGAAAGCCTAGTGTGCTGCCCACAGGACCAAACTTCAATACTAAATCAGGATCAGGGAAACCATTTGAACCTTGGAAAGATAAAAAGACACATGAACTTAATACACGTTGCTTACCAAAAAACGACCAATGGCAAAATCCGTTCATCAAATTGGTTTCTTATGCTTTACGTATCTGTTCTCTTCAGAAGCTTTATTTGTATGTTTCCATACCCCTATTCCACGGCCCAACATATACTTTTATATCTATGTTATTTCCAAATGTGGAAGTTTTCTCTAAAGGCCATTTAACTGGATTGATTACCTGATAAGGAGAGGTAACCCAACTCCCACCCTAAACCCTACCAGTAGCCCCTAAATCCCATCTATCTTTCAAGACTCAACCTAAGTGTTCTCTTCGCATCCTGGGACCCTCACTGCTTTAAGGACTTAATACTTATTCTGGCCACAGAACTAAATAACTTCAGAGATGAAAAGCAACTTACAAAGTTATCTACTCTCCTTCCTTCCCCATGCTCTGATTTTACAGAGCAAGACCAACTCCAGAAAGACCAACGTCTAGCTATATAGTACAAATGTTCTCAGTATTCCCCAGAGCCCAAGCTCCCTAGGAGGGGAAAAGGAGACTGTACACCTGCCTCAACCAAGGTCTGGCCATTTTTTGCTTCACAGACTGGTTTCCATATGAGATCTGGCTTGAGAGAAAAATGGGATAGAAATATTTCAACTGCTTAAAAATAAAGTAAAATAAATCTTAAAATAAAGAATCACTGGTATAACAGGAAAGATGCTTTAATCCAAGAGACCCAGGTTTTAACAGCTTCTAATAACCTCAGTTCAGCCACTAACTTTCTGGTCACACAGTCTCTCCAGGGCTTAGTTCCTCATTTGTTAAATAAGGAGACTGGATTAGACAGGTCCCTTCAGCAGTAATAAAGAATTATTTCCATAACAAAGTCTCTTTAAAAGCCTATGTTGGCAGAGTGAACAGACTAAGTAGAACACATATTCTTCTTCCTGCTAAAAAAGCAAATCCTCCTTAGTACACACACACACAAAGAAAAGGCAAGAAGGGACTTCTGGCTAATAGTGGTGTGAAGAGGGTGACGAATCCTCTCCAAAAATAACATGTATTAAACAGGACAAAACCAATCACTTAAGAGCACTGGATATTAACCAGAGCAGATGATTATTCTTTAAAAAAACAAAACACCAGCTAGAGCTTCAGCTAAGAACTGTAGGTCTTTTGGTCTTCCTGCCTGGGAATGCCCCCAACCCCCATGTCTCTATCTCCATCAACTGAAGGAAACAGTAGTTTTACCAGCAGGGGACTGACAGCAAAAGCTAGCAGATTTGCTGCTTGTAGCCAAAATATATGGACTCAATTTGGAGGTTGTGGGCAGGAGGGAGGGAGCAATGGTGAAAACCTATGGACTCAAAAGGAAACAAATGAGGAAAACCCACAGCTTTGTTACCCCGAGGTTGTAGCCCACCATTAGGGCAAGCAGAACAATGGACAGAAATTTAACAGGGAGATGCTGGAAACACTGGTTCATATAAGCTCTCCATATATCCAGGCTGACTAGGAAAATACCACATGCAAGGGAAGAAGGAGGGCAGACAGGACAGGGTGGCAAGAAAGTCCAGTGAAAGGTACAGCCAAGGAGACCTGAGAACTGACTTGAATGCACCCTCCAACATCACACAAAGATCTTGGAAGCCTTACAAATTTAAGGTGTTTGAGCACAACCAGTGTGCGAACCACTGTCTGACACATTAAACTATGCAGACACAGAATGCCAGACTAAAGAATAAAATTAAAAATAGAAAAACCGAGCAGAGACAGCAGTAGTCATCTTTATTTATAGACAATATGATCCTGTATTTAGAAAATTCTAAGACTCTACAAAAACAACTACTAGAACTACTAAGTGAATTTCAGCAAAGCAGGATACAAAATCAGTATTAAAAAAAACCAACCTGTCTTTCCATATATTATCAACAAACAATCTGAAAATAAAGTTAAGAAAAAATCTCATTAACAGTAGCATCAAAAAGAATAAAAGTCTTAGGAATAAACTGAAACAAGTAGAACTCTATACCCTGAAATTATAAAACACTGTTATGAGGAAAATTAGGACTCAAATAAATGG
This sequence comes from Balaenoptera acutorostrata, assembly GCF_949987535.1. Taxonomy (NCBI): domain Eukaryota; kingdom Metazoa; phylum Chordata; class Mammalia; order Artiodactyla; family Balaenopteridae; genus Balaenoptera; species Balaenoptera acutorostrata. The sequence continues at coordinate 44,078,415 of NC_080077.1, forward strand.
AGAGATATACTATGTTCATGGATCAGAAGATGAACATAGTGAAGATTGTGAAGATGGCAATTCTCCCCAAATTGAGCTACAGATTCAACTCAATCCCTATTAAAACAGAGTTTGTTTTTTTAAATTGACAAACTCATCTTAAAATGTATATGAAGATGTAAAGGACCCTGAATAGCTAAAACTTTGAAAAAGAAAATCAAAGTTGAGAGATTTACACTGCTTGAATTTCAAAGTTTATTATGGTAGGCTATAGTAATCAAGACACTGCAGCATTTTAAGGACAGACATATAGACCAATGGAATAGAATAGAAAGTCCAGAAAAAAACTCACAGATTCATGAAAAACTGATTTTCAATAAAGGAGCCACAGTAATTAAAGGGGGAAAACACAGTCTTTTCAACAAGTGGTGGTGGATAAATAACTGGTATCCCTTACCTCACACCATGCACAAAAATTAAGTTAAAATGGATTAGATTTAAATGTAATAGCTAAAGCTATAAAAATTCTAGAAGAAAACAAAGCAGTTGCTTCATATTGGCAATAGGAGTGGAGATTAACTGCAGTCACAAGGGAACTCTTGGGGGTGACAATATTCAGAGGGTTTGCTTCTGTCAGATTAATGAGTTAACTTAAGGATTATGTACATTTTCATTTATCATGGGTCTAAAACCCCTGCAGTCAATACATGGCCTCCAAAGGCTATCTGAAGGACTACCTTTCTTTGGTCCCTGCATCACTTTTAGGACATCCTCAAAACTACTCTCTGGTTGGGGCCTTACAGGATCCAGGAAACAGTCAACACCCCAGTAACCTCTGCCTCGAGAACCCCTACAATGGTTTACTTGAAGCCTATTCATTCAGCCTGAATAGTTAGGCAATGACAGAGCAGAGAATAGGAAAGTAGGGTAAGAAGTGAATAGTCAATTAAAGTAGGGAGTTAGTGAGACCAAGAGGCCAGAGAGGGACTGTGCTCTGTAATGGACATGTCAAAGCAAAAGAAACAAAGAACTGAGAGTTAAATAAATGACTGAGAATTAGAAAATGGATGATTAATAAGTAAGGTAAAAGGAGAATCTATGTGAATGAATGAAAAATATGTCTGAAATTGTATGGCTATAGAAGCTATCAACAGACATGAATTTGTTAGAAATATTGCCTTTCTTCAAAAGGATCAAGGATAATGCTAATAAGCAAAAAAGACCATAAAGTTAAGGCAAAAAGTTCCTAGGGAACTTTAGAGAGAATAAGTAAACTAAAGGCTTTTATAAACAATTGAAGAAAAATATATAAAATATAATGTTACACTTGGTATAACGTGACAAATATAGTGGTATAGTTGGTATAACATAATAGAAGGAATACTTAAAAAGGAGTCACGGATGATAGCAGTATTATATTCTTGGGATTGTTTCCTAAATAGCTATTAAGTTCAAACTTAATATTCAAGAGAGTTCAAACTAAAAAGAAAGAGGAACACTGTATGTCAATTATATCTCAATAAAACTGAAAAAGATAAATCAAAATAAATTTTAAAAGAGGGAGGCAGAAGCAGAAGACCTATTTTTAAGAATATTCATCACTTCCCCCCAAATCCTTTTAGATCCTCTCTTTTACCAATAATTCCTCATGCAAGTGAGGGGACTACAAATTTCATTATCTCAAAACTATTTTCACATGTGTGTCTCTAAACTTCAAAAACATAATAAGTATAATGACAACAACAATAAAATGGAACTTAGTCTCCTTCATACTGTATCCTTGTGGGACAAAACTAAGAACAAACATATATGACTTACTAAGTAAACTGTCTAACATATCTACATCCAAATCTGTGCATTTCTTTTGCTGCTGAGCTACTAACTGGCAGAAGTCTTGAGCAGCTCTCACAATATCTGCTTTTCCATCTTCTGGGGACAGCACCTTCACTGCTGATTGGCAATTTAAAACTGGAGAAAAAAAACAAGATATTTTAAAAAATACCCTCTTCCAGATATATTTCAAAATAACTTAAGGACTATGTACATTTTCATTTGTCATGGGTCTACAACCCATGATATTAAGAAATATTAAGCTCAGACTAAAAGTACAGTTCTTATAGTAAACAAGAATCTTTTAAGCCCTTCAATTTCAATATCAAAACATACCTGGCTACCCTCCTCTGATAGAACCAATATATAACATTTGTGTATATAGTTACATACAGCCTTCTTTTCAAAGTGCTCAGAATGACCTTGTATCTGTGAATAAATCCTCTAGAAAACAGAAATTTTAATTATAGGGTAAGTTACAATTTCCTACTCAAAATGTCATCTACAATTATAGTACAGTTAGCAATAACACAGAAGACAAAAATGAAGACTGTAGGAAAAAAATGTGCTTCAATAGAATATGAATTGTCTATAGCACACACATCCACCTTATCAAATTCTGATTCTGTGGAGGTGTTTTACAATTGACAGGATTCTAGGTAACTGATAGCAATGCCCAATTCTTTTTTTTCTTTTTTTAATTAATTAATTAATTAATTTTTGGCTGCATTGGGTCTTCGTTGCTGTGCGTGGGCTTTCTCTAGTTGCGGCGAGTGGGGGCTACTCTTCATTGCACTAGGCGGGCTTCTCATTGCGGTGGCTTCTCTTGTTGTGGAGCATGGGCTCTAGCCGCGGGGGCTTCAGTAGTAGTGGCGCACGGGCTTAGTTGCTCCGCAGCACGTGCGATCTTCCCGGACCAGCGCTCGAACCCATGTCCCCCTGCACTGGCAGGCAGATTCTTAACCACTGCACCACCAGTGAAGTCCCAATGCCCAATTCTTGTTTATGCAATTCTTTGCCTGGTAGAGGTTCAATTATGTTCATTCTAATCCCATTGAAAAACAAGTTTTGCCTCTATTCACGTATTTATTTCAATATTTCTGATCTATAAATATCTCCATTCTTTGGATTCTCTTTGAATTGGCTGTAAAATCTACCTGGCTCCTGGTTGTTTGAGGTAAATAAAATCTTTAACATGTGTTTATTTTTTAATATCCATGAGTCATGATTTTATCTTTTTCTAAATATTATCTTTTAACAAGATGAAGAAAGAAAAGTCTAACTCTGATGATTAAAGATGGTGATAATAAAGACTAACAGGGCAAAATTAATAAGTAAATGAATGAGTAACAGAATCTGCCTTGAAACACAAAACATATCTGCATATGTTAGATATTCAATTTTACACTCACGCTTACCTTGATCATCTTTGTCATTACTATTTGCAAACTCTGGTGAGTATTTGGAACAATCTAAGCCCAGGAGTTCCTGCTGTTGTTTTAAAATTTCATCCATCAATCTGGAATTATTTCTTTTGAAAATACCTTTAAAAGAAAAAAAAGGGAATCCCAACTAGGTTAATTTACTCCCTTCAATGATTAACGGATACTTGTTGTGAAAACAACCCTGGATCCAGAACTGAACAATTTCCAAATGAATCACTGATGACTAACCCTAAACTAGAATCTAAAAGGAAAACATGACAACAAAACTCTGTTATTATAAGAGTCTGGCTTTGGGCTAAAGTCAAAAAAAGGACAGGGGTAACAACTTTGTGTCAATATGAATATGAGAGACATTTAGACCTAGAAAGAAATTTTAAGAAACTATTTACTTGACACCTTTATTTACAGATTAAGAAACTGATACCCAAGTCTCAGTAAGACCATTAAGAGACTTGTCAGACATACGTCAATTATTTTTCAATAAAACTGGCAAAAAAAAAGAGACTTGTCAGAGAACTTATAAACTGCAGCAGTGATCCAAAGCTTCTATCTTCCTCTCTCCCAGCCTAATGTAATTCCCCTACAGATTTACTCTGTGCACACAATACTATTACCTCAATTTGATTTGTTTGTTTTTATGGTAAGAAGAAATAATATGAATTATGTAAAAAGTAGAGAATAGACAAAAGTACAGAAAGCAAAATTTCGTAAATTCAAAGCATGAAAATATATTACATAAAATTGTTTCTGATCCTCCAACCATGCACAGAAAAATTAAAACTATAATTATTATCATATCACTTAGAAAGATGAAGGAACTATGTGACATACATTTAGTATAAAACTAATAGAGAGCTCTAATTAAAAACAATTTGGCTATTTTCAGAGAGGCCAGCTTTCTAGTGGCCATTGCCTTTTTGATCTTTATCAAGTGTTCCTTCTCTGTATTCTTAGTCCTGTCTTTAAAACAGTTCAAAGATTAACTGGGAGAGAGAACATAATAAGTATATATATAAAATAGCACAGAATCTGCTGAATATGCTGTATAGTGGCAACTTGGTTGAATATGTGTAATAGCAGTTCAAGGATGAAAGCAGTCTCCTTCAGTAGGGAAACACTTTATAAAAAAAAACAAGCAAGACTTAAGCTGAGCTGACCTCAGAAAGTTAAAGAGAAGAAAATGGAGAGGATAGTTAGATGTGAAAGATGCTTAAGAAAAAAAGCACTAAATGCTCAAAAGGCAGACAAATGCCGCTGGTACAAATGATTTGAGAAAGGGGGCAAGGGAATAGGCCTAATTTTTATTCATTTTGCCTACCTAATGGGTAACCACTCATTTCCTGTGGAAATGTGTGGAAATCTTTATCTTTAGGAAAACCAACCTGGTGACAGTTTGGGTTTTGGTGATAGAGAAAGCCTGGCAGCAGACTACTGCAATATTCCACACATAATTTGATAAAGCTGTGGAAAAGGATTCACTACAAAAGACGAGTTGAGAGAATAAAGAATATGACTTGATTAGAGGTGCACAGAGAAAATTCCGTGACTTTAATCCTGGATAACAGAAAATGATAACATTTTTAAAAAGAAGGGAAATTCTACAAACAGAACTGGTTTGAAGGAAAAGACAAGTTTAGTTTTAGACAGGTGATGATAGAATATTTAAGTGGAGTTATTGTAAAAGCGATTAAGAGACATGAGGAAAGGGTGTTCAAAAGAGGTCATATAAGCACCACGTGGGTAGGGCTCTTACTGTTTGCTTACCAGAGGCTAGCACAGGGCCAAGCACAGAACAGACACTCAATAAATGTCGGCAGCAAGACGATGACAGGTCAGAGACCTGTTTCCTTCTCAGAATCCTATCCTCATCCCAGCTCATGTGAGTATCTTCCCTTGGATCAACTCCCAATCTGCTCCTTGAATGGCCCCTTTGCACTGAATCCTTTTCCTCTTTCCACCTCTAAATGGAGATTACTCCTCAGAGTTCCTATTTCAGCCCTCTTTGTGTCCATGTGCTCCTCCCTCTCTGATTCTAGTCACTCACGGGACTTTAATACCACTCAGCGTCAGGACCAGGGTAATATGAGTAAGACAAAACTGGGGGGACTGCGTGGAGGGTAGTTTACAAAAAACCCAGTAATTAAGATATTTACATAACTGTATTTAAAAATTAAAATTAATGCAAAACATCCATGATGAACAAAATACTAAAATTTTAAGTAAAAACGGGATCAGCATTTTGTTCCTAACATTTTCAGTTCATTCAAACATCTAATCTCACCTTGAAGTTGTGTAAGCATCTGAAAATGAACAAATCTAAAACTTGGCAGCTTACAGCTTATCTTTTAAAGCTAGCTCTCAAACACGTATATTACATCAGGTTAAAAAAAGAAAGAAAGAAAGAAACAGTACTGTAAGTGTGAAACTTATATGCACTTAAGGATAAGGCCTAAAAGAGAATAGGCAATATGAGAACAGTAAATATGTAAGGCTGATGGGACAATAGGTGATTTAAAATCGTAACTGCTGTAAAGCTGTTTATATTTTTGTTTAAAAACAAAAAACTCAGCCCTTCTTCTTGCTGTTCTATTTCTAATAAAGACATCACTACCTGCCCAGTCACCCAGGCATCCTCTCTCCTCCAGCATTATCACCACCACCCCCAGTGCCCTACTAAGATGCTAAACCATTTACTCTTCTACAGCAATGCTTCCCTGTACCCATTTCCCTTTGTCCATTGTCCCCACTGTTTCAAGCAGTAGTCTTCTTTGTAATATTAGAACCACCTTCTAATGGGTATTCCTGCCCCTTCTAGCATGGACCACTAGATTAAGTACCAGATTGATCTTCCTAGGGTACATCTGTAATCCTGGCACATTCCAACTTTATTATCTTCAATGGCTCCCAAAATGCTTAATGTATCAAGAACAAACTGCTCAGATCAGCATTAACATTCCATCCTATGCTTCCATACTCGGTAGGTAGAAATAATGTATGTTTATGAAATAATTGAAGCTTCCAATTTCTCTACAGTACTCTATCCCCAGCAAATTAGACTGCCTTATACTGCCCCCCCAAACACCTGGAGTGACTCCAACCTTCATCCTTTGTTACCTCCCCAGCCCCACACCTATAAAATTCTAATTCTTCACAGGCCAGCTGAAATGTCATTTACCCTCAAGAAAACTTTGAGTTCCCCAGCCAGATTGAGCCAGGCTCAATTTCTCTTCTGACTTACCTCACTCCCTCCAAATACCCACATTTTGCTCAAACTCCTTAACAAACCAATATTCTACTTTTTATTAGTTACAGCTTAACTCTCCCCCACCCCACTGAACTGTAGCCTTACTTGTGAACTTGGGCCTTACTCATTTCTTTCCCCCTAAGGCACCTTCCACATAGCAGGAGTTCAATGTTTACTTAATAAACTGAATTATCAGTGCACAGAGTGCCACCTAACAACAACAGAACCTAAATGGACATGTCACTGAATGGAATTTTTAAGAAATTTCCAGGAAACTCTCACAATAAAAGGAGACACTTCCTTATTGCATACAGGCAGAAATTCTGTTAAAAAGAAAAAATATTAGAGGCACAAAGTACCTTCTATAAAGACCTCCATAAAGTTATTTTAAACTGAACCTTTATCTTGGCTGATTTGGATGAAGACATGAAATTAAAAAGTATAGCTTCTGAGAAGTGCTAAATGCATAAATAAGATAGATTACTAGCAAAATAATTCCTGATACCTCACAGCTTGACCCCCATCCAGAAATCTGATTATACTCCATGGTACTTATCTTATTTCCCATAAGCAATATTCTCAGCTTATAATTTTCTTCAGGATTCAAAGTCTACACATACACACTTCACATCACAAGAAATGCAACAAGTTATAAGAATGCCTTTGACTGAGACAGGCAACTCCTCTGGCAATATAATATATTGATATGTGGAAGAGTCTTTTTCTCATATCATAATTCATCTTGTTTGCCTTCACAGAATCTAAAGCCAAAATGATGTAATATCAATAAAAGTAAAGAAACTATAACAAAAGTCATTTTATGCAAAAGGAAGTTGAGATTGTATTCATTTAGAAATAACTAATCTAAGTGAAAAACATTAGCAAATACTCAAATTTTTGAGAAACCTGTATTTTACAGAGTTATATAATAATGAACTGCAAGAATTATTTTATCCCATCCTTTTACAGATGAGGAAATAGACCCAGAAAGGTCAAGCAATTGTCCTTGGTCAAGAGTCTAAGACTTTGGACTGAAATCCAGATCTCCTGGCTTCTAATTATTCAGTTCAGTAACTACTTCTAATGCTGATAACCAATGCTAAATCCATCTTACTATTAAATTTTGAATTTCCCCCCCCAAAAAGTTAAACTTCATAAAATAAATAAAGCTGACCCCTTTACAAATGAGCAGAATCTTTTGAAAAAAACTAAGACTAGAGCTCTTTTTAAAAAGGCTTTTCTAAATAGACATTTCTCCAAAGAAGATATACAGATTGCCAACAAACACATGAAAGAATGCTCAACATCATTAATCATTAGAGAAATGCAAATCAAAACTACAATGAGATATCATCTCACAGCGGTCAGAATGGCCATCATCAAAATATCTAGAAACAATCAATGCTGGAGAGGGTGTGGAGAAAAGGGAACACTCTTGCACTGTTGGTGGGAATGTAAATTGATACAGCCACTATGGAGAACAGTATGGAGGTTCCTTAAAAAACTAAAAATAGAACTACCATATGACCCAGCAATCCCACTACTGGGCATATACCCTGAGAAAACCATAATTCAAAGAATCATGTACCAAAATGTTCATTGCAGCTCTATTTACAATAGCCAGGACATGGAAGCAACCTAAGTGTCCATCGACAGATGAATGGATAAAGAAGATGTGGCACATATATACAATGGAATATTACTCAGCCATAAAAAGAAACGAAATGGAGTTATTTGTAGTGAGGTGGATGGAGTTAGAGTCTGTCATACAGAGTGAAGTAAGTCAGAAAGAGAAAAACAAATACAGTATGCTAACACATATATATGGAATCTAAGGGAAAAAAAAAAAAGGTCATGAAGAACCTAGTGGCAAGACGGGAATAAAGACACAGACCTACTAGAGAATGGACTTGAGGATATGGGGCGGGGAAGGTTAAGATGTGACAAAGAGAGAGAGTGGCATGGACATATATACACTACCAAATGTAAAATAGATAGCTAGTGGGAAGCAACCGCAAAGCACAGGGAGATCAGCTCTGTGCTTTGTGACCACCTAGAGGTGTGGGATAGGGAGGGCGGGAGGGAGGGAGATAAAAGAGGGAAGAGATATGGGAACATATGTATATGTATAACTGATTCACTTTGTTATAAAGCAGAAACTAACACACCGTTGTAAAGCAATTATACTCCAATGAAGATTAAAATAAATAAATAAATAAATAAAAAGGCTTTTAAGAAGTCACAAGGTAACAAATATTTGAATTCTTTAAGAATGACTTGGGAATACAAAATAAGTTTTTGCAATAATGACTTAAAGAATTTTACATTATGCTTGTTGCTCTACAACTATATCTCATGCACTCTCAATTTCCCACATGTAAACTAACTGAAAACATATACAGAAAAGCTACATGAAAGAGCAGAAATTTTTTTTTTTTTAATTTATTTATTATTTATTTATGGCTGTGTTGGGTCTTCGTTTCTGTGCGAGGGCTTTCTCTAGTTGCAGAGAGCGGGGGCCACTCTTCGTCGCGGTGCGCGGGCCTCTCACTATCGCGGCCTCTCTTGTTGCGGAGCACAGGCTCCAGACGCGCAGGCTCAGTAGTTGTGGCTCACGGGCCCAGTTGTTCCATGGCATGTGGGATCTTCCCAGACCAGGGCTCGAACCCGTGTCCCCTGCATTGGCAGGCGGACTCTCAACCACTGCGCCACCAGGGAAGCCCAAGAGCAGAAATTTTTTAAAACACACACATGCACACACCCAGAAAAACCTACAATTTCCATGAAAGAATAAAATATTATGCTAGGAAAGCTGGACCTCAGAAAGACAACAATGTTTTTGGTGTTTTTGATAAACACTAACTATACCAAACGTAGATTTCTTTTCATATCCTAAGAAATATCCTTTTTGAATTCTAGTATTAAAAACTGTATAAGATGTTCAAAGTTTAGACAATAAGGATATGTCCCCTAACCATTCTTCCTAACAAATTGAATGCCCCTTAATCTTACCATCATAATACAATTATTTCTGGTTTTTAATATTTCTTAGCCTTTGTCCACATGCATGTGTAATCTTGGCATATATGACCATGCAATTTTGTATCCTGCTTTTTTCACTTGTATAACATGTATCCTTCTTTGGTGGTAGTCTCATGATTATTTTAACAATTGCATTATTTAACAATAAAGGTCTCTGAATTCAGAAAACACTCCGAGTACAATGGGAAGCCGTTGGAAGGTTTTATTCAGAGTTTGAATAATATTACCAAAAAAGATCACTTTGCTGGTGGGTGAAGAACGGATTATACAGGGGTCAGAACAGAACTGAAGATAAATTAAGAGGCTACTACAGCAATCCAGGTGAAAAATAATGAAAACTCAAACTTGGATGGCTACAATGAAGAACCAAAAGAAGTGGCAAATTTGGGATATATTCTAGAAGATCAAGATTAGAGGTAGAACATGATGTAAAAGACTCACATCTAAATTCTTAGCTTGAGCAGTTGGTTGGAAGGTAGTAGTATTTTCTGAGATGGGAAAAAGGCTGAGCAAGACAGGTTTGGGGGGGAAATTCAAGAGTACTGTTTTGGACATGTTAAGCATTTGAGATGCCTAAAGAAATCAAAGTGGAGATGTTAGGTAGGGTGAGATACAGGAGCCTGGAATTATAGGAGAGATAAGGACTGGAGATTCAAACCTGAGTGTGAGCATACAGGTGACAGTTAAAGCCAAAGGACTGGAAAAACCATCTGGGACAGGAGTCAGCAAACTACTGCTACTGGAACACAGTCACACCATTCGTTTATGGCCACTTTCTGACTATATTGGCAAAGTTGAGTATTTGTGACAGGGACCATACAGCCCACTAAGTCTAAAATATTTACTAGCTGGCCCTTTAAGAAAAAGTTTTCTGACCCCTGATCTAAGAGATAGGGTGAACATCAGAAAGACAAGGGCACACATACAGCACAAAATTCTAGGACATCTCAACTTTTAGAAGTGGAGAAAACAAGCCAGACATAAGGCTCAGAAGGAACAGTCAGCAAGATAGGAAGAAATCCAACCAAACATGATGTCATGGAAGCCAGGAGAGAAAATATTTCAAAGAGAGTAGAATTAAGTATGTCCTATCCACCAATCAGGTTATATACTGTTCGGGATATAAAGACCTTATTGGGGTCTTTAATAGTTAAAATTACATTTTAGAGTTATTTATAAGTTTCAATATTCAGTCTACCCTAACAATCAACTATGTACACATTAACTGGGTAATAACGCCATGATGTAATAGTTTTTTCGAATTAAGGGAACCAAGTAAGAGTTTAATTAAACAAGTATTCAATCAGCAAATCTTATCTGTATCCCTTAAATACTGCTTCTTCTAAAACTTACGTGAACTGAATAATCAATTCTAGAAAATGAGACTTTCAAAATACGTTTAATATTTCTTTTAGATCTGAAATTTGAACTTTTACTGTGATTATTCCTTCCCTTCTATAGAAACAGATTTTTAAAGAAATATCTAACAGCAAGTGTTTATAAGGACAAGGGAAAGGAAGGGAAGAAAAGCGAGATAAACACTGAACCAATCTCTCTGGTTACAAAGCATCTCACCAGCTAAGGAACTAAAGTAATACTTTTTTGCAAACAAACGCCCATCCTTCGAAATAGTCTACCTTTCTTCTTTTAAACAAGACACCTAAGTAAGTTATCTGGTGGTTACCCTCATTTAATTCTCTAACAATCCAATTATAACACTATTAGAGGCAACCTTCAGAGAAAAAAACATATACTTATGGAACAATAATTTTTAAAAAAATCTACCAATAAAATTTTACACGACGGAAGTAGTCATAACAAAATAAATCTTATAAGCCATTAAACAATTTTATTTCAAGAGAGAGCCCCAGGAGGGCTTCCCTGGTGATGCAGTGATTAAGAATCCACCTGCCAATGGAAGGGACACGGGTTCGAGCCCTGGTCCGGGAAGATCCCACATGCTGCAGAGCAACTGAGCCCGTGCACCACAACTACTGAGCCTGCGCTCTAGAGTCCATGAGCCACAGCTACTGAAGCCCGCGTGCCTAGAGCCTGTGCTCCGTAACAAGAGAAGCCACCACAATGAGAAGCCCGCGCAACGCAACGGAAGAGTAGCCCCCGCTAGCCGCAACTAGAGAAAGCCCACACAAAGCAATGAAGACCCAATGCAGCCAAAAATAAATAAATAAAATATATAAATTTAAAAAAAAGAGAGAGAGAGAGAGCGCGAGCCCCAGGATACCTCACAGAACAACAATTATACTGGAATGAGCATGCTGTACCAAGAAAGATGTGTGTGACGGTGGCACAGCATACGGGAACGAGCGCTGGCTAAATTTTAAGTCCCAGTTCTTTAGCAGGAGAGATGTGTAAAATAAACTAGCCAAGTGGGCTTTCTCAGCCTCTGGCTGCACATTTTTAAAATGAGAATGTCTTCCGAGACTCTGCTCACCTGACAAAGAAACAGTTCAATACAGAGCAGGAGCTCCATAAAATTAAATTTAGTTGATTAAAAAAGTCAAGTGTGTCCTACAACTCAAAGGATGAATGTTTATATTAGTAGTATGAAGAAAATTCTATTTACCTTTAAATATCTTTTACAGATTATTTCTACTACCTCTAGATAAGTACCCACTTTACCAAGACTTTAAGATGACACAACATAATCAGGAAGAGTACTAACATGACTGTACTGTGGTTATAGTCTCTTCTCAGTGGAAGTCAGTACAGCATAATGCTTAAGTACAAAAGCTCTGGAATAAAATCTGATTCAAATTCTAGATCTGCCCCTTCCTATATATGGGTTCTTGGTTTTCTAAGTCTCAGTTTCTTGACTGCTAAAAGTGCTAAGGATTTAATCCACTTCTTTGCATAGCATCTAGTGCATAGTAAGAGTGCAACAAAGAGTAATTATTACTATTAAGGAAAGGTTTATTTTCATACATAAATCCAGTACAGTTAAATAGAAAGGTACTCAGAGAATGAGGTCAGTTCAAAAGCAGGATAGAGCTTTTCAAAGACAAAGCAAAACTGGGGATGGAACAGTCAAGAGAGGCTACTTAGCAGGTAATAGTGAGAATGATGTACAAGGATCTACTGATAGCTTTTGACAGGTAGCTAGCCCTTTGGTAGAAAAAGGGAAGAGGACATACCAGGATGTTAAGATAAATATGAAATTCTGTATTATTTTTGAAATGTACTATACAAAGGTGAAGATTAGAAATAGAATGTTCCCTTACATGAGTTTCCACATGAGGGAAGACAAGTACTCTAGTTTGTATTGTCTGTATATCAAATCTAATCACATTTATATTTAGACTTTCAACACTTCTGGTAACTCTGTATTTCAGTGTAAGGAGAACAATACTTGATAAAATTATATTTCCCAACAGCATCTGTGTCAGTGTGCCAAATAAGTAAACTAGGGCAAACTATGTTCATTTCCCCCCACTATTTTATTTTATTTATTTATTTTTTTTTAATTTTTAATTTTTATTTATTTATTTATTTATTTATTTATTTATGGCTGTGTTGGGTCTTCGTTTCTGTGCGAGGGCTTTCTCCAGTTGCGGCAAGCGGGGGCCACTCTTCATCGCGGTGCGCGGGCCTCTCACTGTCGCGGCCTCTCTTGTTGCGGAGCACAGGCTCCAGACGCGCAGGCTCAGTAATTGTGGCTCACGGGCTTAGTTGCTCCGCGGCATGTGGGATCTTCCCAGACCAGGGCTCGAACCCGTGTCCCCTGCATTGGCAGGCAGATTCTCAACCACTGCGCCACCAGGGAAGCCCCCCCCCACTATTTTAATTAAGGCTTCTGGGTACTGGTGTTGGGAAACAAATTACAACTCAGTTCATCATTCTTATCTACAAGAAATGCAGCCCCTTCTTCCAATTCAAGGAATATATACTGACCTACTCATTACATGCAAACACCAAGCTACAATCTGTAGGTGAAGCAACAATGAAAAGGACAGGGGCTTCCCTGGTGGCACAGTGGTTGAGAGTCTGCCTGCCAATGCAGGGGACACGGGTTCGAGCCCTGGTCTGGGAGGATCCCACATGCCGCGGAGCGACTGGGCCCGTGAGCCACAACTGCTAAGCCCGAGCGTCTGGAGCCTCTGCTGCGCAACAAGAGAGGCCGCGATGGTGAGAGGCCCGCGCACCGTGATGAAGAGTGGCCCCCACTCGCCGCAACTGGAGAAAGCCCTCGCACAGAAACGAGGACCCAACACAGCCAAAAATAAAAAAATAATAATAAATAAATAATAAATTAAAAAATTAAAAAAAAAACAATGAGAAGGACAGCTAGCATCTGCAAAGCTTACAATCTAGTAAGAAAGTTCGGGCACATATACATACAACTACTACTTCACAAAATGGAGAATGGAAGTACCTTTAAAGATGTACAATATTTAAGGAGATTCAAGGACAGAGCAAGATTAGGAATGGAATAGCCGAGAGAGACTACCTAAGAGGTGATAGTTTGGATAGACTTAAAAGGATCAATGATAGCCTTTTGAAAGCTAGATAGCCATTTGCCAAGAAGAGGAGAAGAGGACACTCCAGAAGGAGGGAACATCAAGTAACCTAATTATGGATGCAACAAAAGGCATATAAAATAGTGAGAAATATTTTGAGAAGGCTGGGAGTACACAGGGCAGATCTTTTTAATTCTAGTGTAAGAAATCTGAATCCAAAAACCATTTCCTACGATACCTAGTATAGATTTACAACTACGGAAATAACACTAAAAAGAGCAACACAAAAGATTGGTTTTGTTGCTGAATTCTCACATAGAAGGCAATGCCTTATTCTGGATCACTCCAATTTACAGTAATATTAAGTAATAATTAACTGCAGCACTATTTACAATAGCCAAGACATGGAAGCAACCTAAATGTCCATGGACAGAGGAATGGATAAAGAGGATACAGTACATATATACAATGGAATATTGCTCAGCTATTAAAAAAGAATGAAATAATGCCATTTGCAGCAACATGGATGGACCTAGATATTGTCATACTGAGTGAAGTCAGTCAGACAGAGAAAGACAAATATCATATGATATTGCGTATATGTGGAATCTACAAAAATGGTACAAATGAACTTATTTACAAAACAGAAATAAAGTCACAGATGTAGAAAACAAACTTATGGTTACCGGGGGGAAGGGTGGAGGAGGGATAAATTAGGAGATTGGGATTGACATATACACACTACTATATATAAAATAAATAATAAGGACATATTGTATAGCACAGGGAACTCTACTCAGTACTCTGTAATGACTTATATGAGAAAAGAATCTGAAAAAAAGTGGATATATGTATATGTATAACAGATTCCCTTTGCTGTAGAGCAGAAACTAACACAACATTATAAATCAACTATACTCCAATAAAAATTAATTTAAAAATAAAATAAAATAGAAAGAAAAAAAGTAATATTAAGTAATAATTAATATTAAGACCCACCCAAGATTATCTTCACTTATGAAAAGGAACATGAAGGATGAATGAATAATTTGATGTAATACTAGTAGGGTATCCTTTCATTTGTGTTAGGGTCAAACTTCAATGTGCAAATGTATCATATAAGTAGCTTAATAAAAATAGAGATGCTCAGGTCCCACTCCCCTAATTTGGTCTGATCAATAACTGTGCTGAATCTGTATTTTTTATAAACACCCCCAATGACTCATTCACAGATGGTCCACAGACCATGTTTTGAAAACTACTGCCCTGCAGCAAGGTTCTCAGCATGGCACCCATACAGCTGAGCAACATGAACAGGTTCTGTCACTGAAGATAATAATGTATCTCTAGGTAACTTGGATCTAGGTGTACTTCAAGTGAACCCAGGCAAGCATAACACCCCTAAGGCTACAGCACCAAAAGCCCCAAACTCCAATTTTTGTACCAGCCCAATTATGGTCATTTCTTAAATTATGATAATGTAGACAAAATAGCCAAATCTCCCTTCTAGAAGTCTGAGCTCAAGAAATACCTGAGAAAACAACTCCAATTTCTAACAGATGAAATTATTACTTGCAGAAATTCTTGATTATAATCAAGAAAGAGTGCAGGTAGATGAAAATGAAAAGATCAGTCTGTTGGCAGAGTCAAACCAAGGTAAATATCAGTGGATTTTTTTTTTAGTCTAAGAGTTAAATATAATCTAAATCCAACTATAATTAGAATGAACACTGACTTAAATACAAATTTGGGAGGTTAAGGGGTACAAGACAGGGGAAAATGCAAGGTGGTACAGTAGCTCATCTCCAAGATGGCTGCCACCAGCCCAGCCCCGACTCCTGCTGCATAAGCCATTTTCTCATCGAGAGGTAAAGTCTTCCTCTCCATTTTCGTGATTTGGGGCAGACCTGTGACTTCTCAGACCAAGAGAATACAGCAGAAGTAACACTGTATGATTTCCTAAGCTAGGTCATAAGAAGTCTTGCAGCTTTGGCCTTTGGCTAATTCTTTGGGAACACCTAGAAAAGAAGTATGACTACCCCTAGTCCACTATTAAATGAGGAAACTTAAGCTAGCCATGTGAAGACAGATGACCAACCTGTCCTCATCTATTCCAGCCATCACAAACCAGGCACTAAATGTATGATAAGAAACCTTTATGTCCCAGCTACTACCTGACTGTAACCTTATGAGTAGAACCAACCCCAAGGAAGAACTGTCCACCTGAACCGAGTCAACTCATAAATTGTTTTAAAACACTATGCTTTGGAGTAGACTACAAAGCTACAGATAACCAGAGCAGGTGGCCAAGCCTTCATCCTACCTCATTTCTCAACCTTTCATTACATAAACTTACCTATTATATTTACTGATCCCAACACACTGCTCGATGCTGTTGTTTAATCTACTCTAATGGGAATGCTGCCAATGGGGAATTCCCCATTCTCTCTCTCTTCCTCTCTGTCACACACACACACACACAAAGAACACTGTACTGATTATGCTAATCCAAATTCTACCTATTTTTGCAAGGCCCATCTCAGATGTCACCTCCTATGGACATATGGAGGTTACCTTGCTCCTCAGGGATTTTCCTCTTTTGTTCTCCCTAAAGTCTCTTCCATTCACTAGCATTTATATATTAGCTTGCATTAATTTTTAGTAACTATCCCTAACTTGAGTATAAACTCTTTAAGAGAGACAATTTCTTGTACTTCTTTGTATCCCAGTAGGTACTCAATAAATTGACGTTTAAGAGTATGCCAATAGGATTTTTAAAATCAGTTAAATATTTACATAGAAATAGGTTTAAGTGAAAGTTTGGGAAAACCGAATATAGCTTAAGTATTTACAGTTCCCCTGAAAAAGGAATAATTTTTCTCACATATCCACATGGCTTGATCGCTCACCTCTTTCAGGTCTAATCAAAAGTCACGGAGGCTTTCTTTGGCCACTCTATTTAAAACTGCACCCCCTACTCCACCACTGACTTTCAACATTCCTCTCCCCGTCCCCTGCTTTATTTTTCCTCTTTGCTTTTATGATCTAATACATTTTACTCACTTATGATATTTGTCAGACTTCCACTAAAATGTAAGTTCCATGAGAGTAGGAATTTTTGTCTGTTTTTTTCACTGGGGCACTCTCATGCCTAGAACAGTATCTGGTACTTAACACACACCCAATCTGTCACCTGTTAAATGAATGAATCAATCAGTCAAAACCAAGGATGAGTAAATTGAAAGCCTCTTATTTCAAACAATGAAATTAACCTTTATCCCTTAAAAAATAATTGAAATTGCTTTTACAGTAGACACAAAATGCTCGAGTCCATGCACTGAAAATGCTCCGTAAAACTCCTTTTGCTTAGCTTGACTTCTTCCTTTTCATTACCAATCATTTTTCTTTTAGCGAATATGACACAGGCTATTTCTGAATCACATCAGCAATTTAAGAACAGGAATTGCCAGAACAAGGAAGTGTGGCAATATTATAATCTGCATTCATAGGCAGCCACCAATTTAAACTATTCAGCTATTCATTTTCCTTCTCTACTAGAAGGTAAAGGTACTTGCTTTAAAAGAATCCCCTGGATATAAGTGTCTCAAAGTGAATTCACCACATTGCTCAACAGCTTTAATTAATTTCCGTTTCTGCTTCACTTACTTTTTGTTCCCCAACGTTTCTGTTGCATTGCTTAAGCAAAGAATGCATCGCCTTATAACAGTCTTGTGATTTCCATTGTTCTGGCAAGCTCCATAAAATGTCAGCCCCTGAGTATATTAAACTTTACCTTTCAGGGTAAGTTATCATTTGATGATGACAGGCTGTAAGTCACCATATTCCTTGCTAGCTGCAAGAAAGGCAATCAGTCAACCAAAGATTACTCTAATAGCCTGCAAGAGGTGCTGTCTGACCTCCACTTAACCTTTCTGACAAAATGTCACACTTAAACCTGCCTGTCTAACAAAGACTTAAAGATTAAAAATCAAGTTGTAGCTTCTGTGAGCATACCAGTAATTTAAGGTACTGAACAGAGCCTAAAACACTAGTTTTCTTTCCTTCATACCAATACTCCTAAATCATTCTTACCTTTAAGGAAATACCATTGCTTTCAGGATTTGACTGAAACCCAAACATGACATTTAGAGCCTTCCCCAACCTTATCTCCTATTCCTTCTTCAACATCCGGCTTAAACGCCATCTCTGGAGGCACTTCTCAAGTTTCTCCAATGAGAATTTCTCTTCCCCCTTCTCACAGCAGTTACTAACTCCCAACATTTGTTGCTACCCATGCCACTCATGTGAGTGTGTCTACCCTCCACCCCACAAGCCTGAGAATCCATGAAATTAAATGTAAAAATCCAAGGAATATGCCTAGCACTGCGCTTTAGGTTTGTAGCTACCCGAGCAATGCTGAAGTCTTGTACCTACAAAAATTCCCTACAGTGAAAATTTCCTCAATCAAAACTTATGGGAGGACAAGTATTGTGTTGGCCCCTGAGGATCAAGGATCGCACAACATCAGTCTCTCACGTACTCTTCATAAACCCACTTCAAATGCCACCTGTCCCCAACCACTTAGCTTATGCATAAATCCTCCACAACCTGCTGTGACTTAAGAACAGTGCCTTGAGCCTCTCTGAGGAACCACTGCGGTGTAACAAAAAGGTAAATCTGTGGAAAAGCACAGACTGGCTAAAATTTCAATCCTCCTATTACTACCTCTCTAACTTCGAACAAATCCATGAATGTTGTTATCTCAGCTCCCTCATTTGTGAAACAAGGGTACAGAAACATCATCCACCTTAGTGGGACATTATAACGAATAAGAAATATTTTTAAATATGTAGAAGGCAACTGAATCGAATTCAGGAACTTAGTAGGTGTCCAATTAAGCCTATCTCCCTTCCTCGAAAGCGCCAGCACCATAATTTGCACTTAAGGGCCTCCGGACGAGGTAACTCGCGGAGCCGGGATGGCTGTGCCGAGCGACGCGCCCCGGGTCCACCTGCCCGATGCGCGATACCCGCGGCCGGAGACGCCCCGGCCCCCCTACCCGCTCCCGGTCTCACCTTGGTGGTCGTAGACGCTAATGTAAGAAATGCCCACGGCCATACACCACACCACGAGGCTTGCGATGTCCGAGAAGCTGGGCTCCTGCTCCTCCTCGGTGATCACCAGGCCCATGTGCACAGGCAGCTTCTCCAGGGAACGGCCGTCCGCGCGCCAGCGTAGACGCGGGTGGGCGGCGGCCGGGGTCGGCCCCCCGCGCGGATGCCGGTGGTGACGGCGGTTCCTGCCGTTCCTGCCGACAGCCAGGAGCTTGGGGAGCGTGAAACCGAGCGGCGCTAGGACCGCGGCGGAGGCGGCCCGACAGCAGCGCCGCCAGATCCAGTTCCAGGTGCCGAACCGAACACGGAGCCAGGAGGTGAGCGTGCGGTGCAGGCAGAGCAGAGCGTGCAGCACCCGCCACACCAGCTCGTACAGCCCCGTCATACTCTCGTGGCGCCCGGGCGCCCTCCTCTCTCCTACACCCGCGGCGCGACCGCTTCTCATCCGGCCCTGCAACCGGCACGGGCCATCTCTCCGCGTTACCCCGCCCCCCGCACCCAAACCCCTTTCTACTGCCAACACCTCACCTCGCCCCCGCCGCCATCTTCCTCTTGCCTCGGCAGCCCCGCCCCCCCCTAGTACATGGACAATTCTAATTGGTCGACGTGAAACTCTGACGCGGCCTCTGGGTCCGAGGATGTGGCCTAGCCCGGCGCGGGGAGGGACGGCGTGCGGCTGCGAACTAGCTGGGCCGGAGACCGAGCGCGCCCCCTCGTCGCGTGGAGGGCGAGGAGCAGACGCGGGCAACACTCGGAGCAGGACGTCAGTCAGGCGCGCGTCTTCTTGGTTAGAATGGGCGATTCCGGGGAACCCGCGTCCCTCGGATCCTGGGCATCTTAAACGGTCTGTCTCTTCTCATAGTCCCCCCAGAAACAGCTTCCAAAGAGTAAAAGTGGCCCAAGTGGATTGGAAATTACAAATGCCAGAAGGAACCTAGGGGTAGAAAGTAGCCTTCAGCACGTGTTGATGCTGGAGGTCAACCAGGGTCGCCAGAAGGAAGTGCCTTCAGAGGCGGAAGTGTGCCCCGTAGAGATGTCTGTACGTCGGTTACATCTTCTAGCTGAGGCTAATTCTTCCAAGAGTGGCAATGAGGATATTTAGTAATGTTCCTGAAACACAATGCTTTCTGCCCACGTCGTTCCTCTCTAGTCGGTATCCTTACAGGCTGTTCATTGCTTAGTTCATAAAAGAGAGGCTACATCGCCTGGCGCTCCAGTCACTTCATTCTTCAATTCATTCATTCGTTCATTCAGCGATTATTAACTACCAGCACGATTGACCTCAGTCACCACCTCTATTTGATGTAAACTGTCCATACTGCGGTATCATCCCCTTCACACAGCCAATCGGGACTACAAAGTGGTCCTCCAGGCCAGTTCTGTACTTCCCTGCAGCAGTTCTGTACCATTTTTGCCCCTTTTGCACAAGATCTTCCCTTCTCCCGAATTCCTGTTTCCCAACTAGGTATTGCCCAAATCCCGACCCATTTCTCAAGGTTCATCCTATATGCCACCTCCTCAATATAACTTCCCTGATTCCCTAACCTGAAGTTCTCTCTCCCTCCTTGTAAATCTCACGGCTCCTCATAAATTTCGTGGCTCTATTTATAGTACTTCTCACCTTCCTAAATATGTGGGTCTGTATATATAATATTATTACGTGTTATATATTATATATTTTATTATATATACATATACATAACCTATATATGAAATCACACAGTTGCATTTTTTTGTGATACCTACCTAATCCTTGTTTTTTCAGGCCCCCTTTTTCCACTGGGAAACATCTGTTAACACCTTGGCTCCATGCCTTAATGTTTCAATCACTGTCACTTTTTCAACTAGTCTCCTTTTCATTTCTAAGACTCACTTCACTTTATTTTAAAACTTGAATCTCATGTTCGTCTCAAAATTTTCCTCCCTTTGGCAGCTCAGCCCGAGGAAGTGAGGGCTGGGCAACAGGCACCCCCTTCACACTCTTTGACCTCCCTCGGTCTCGTCTGCACCTGCTCCTCTGGTGATGGGCAGAGAAGAGGAGGCGGGGAAAGGCCATGACCAGGAAAGCCTGCAGTCTTCTTCCTCACTGGCCATTGCTGTTGCTTATGGGACTCCAGGATGCCCTGCTAAGGAAGCTCCCTGGGCACCAGCGTCCCTTTGAAATTTGGCTACATATTCCACAGGTCACCCCGGCACCCCCAGCTGACACCCTGCCATATTTCTCTGCTATCCTCACCTTTTTGTCCCACTGTTTGCCTCTTCTGCCACGATTAGAGGCATCAATCTTATCTCCCCATGGCCAACTCAGGTGTGAAGGCACATGCAGACTGCAACTTTTCTACTTCTTTGAATTGAAAACTTAAGCAAACCATCTCCATCTGACAGTCTCTACCACCACCCCCAGTATGCAGATCCTGGCATCTTTCCTGTTGTTTGTTTGTTTGTTTCCTCCTAGAAAGCCAGAGGTAGGTTAGCAGGTCTCCTGGCTTAAGGGATGTTCAGTCTCCTAAGAGGAGGTGGGAAGAGATGGGGGCCCATGTCTCTCCTTTGACACCTTTCAGTGGGCTAAGAATGAAGGTGCCCTGTGGTTACTCCCATTTCAGGCTGCATCTCTGCGCATAGAAGGAGACAGATTCATTGCCTTTCGTTTTCAGCCACAATTCTGGGACAACAGGAAAACTGCACTGCATGTCCTATTATATATAGAGAGATATATATGTACATTCAATCCAAAGAAGTTTCTGAACTTCTTTCTTTTCTAAATGATTTCTTATTTGTCATTCTCCCCGCCCCAAAAGGGGTAAACGTGGCACTTTCAGGAACTTTAAGGGTTCAGAATACAAATTTTGGACTTAAGCATATCTAAACTCCTCAAATTCTACCATGTACAGAAAAATGCAGAAAGAGTTGCACAGCCTCAGAAAGATGTTACGTCCCAAACATTATGGGAACAGTATTTGATTTCTTTTCAGTTTACAAAAATATTTTAAGTTTTACTTAATCTTCATAACTAAACATATGATCTTTCTAGGCCAGGTAGAACCATCTCAATTTTACAGAAAACTATTAGAGATGAACAATTCAGGATAATGTGTAAGAGGCTGGGCTCTAAGGAAGATCCTTTCGGCTAGCTCATCCACTTACTCGCTTCCCTGTATCCTTATCTGTAGTGTGGCAATGGCACCGTGGAGGTGATGCTATTCCAGTCCTCATTTGATTGTTGTAAGAATTAGGGCAATAGTGTATGTCAAGTGTTTAGCACAATGTCTGCTCGGTAGTAATAGCTCAGTAATTTAATCTACTGCAGAAAAAAAAATGAGACAAAATTTCAGTATTTTTTTTTTAGAAAGGACATTATCATTTACTACAGTTTTCATTATTGGCAGTTGTAACCTTGTGGTTGAGCTAATACCAATAGCCCCTAAAATGGATCATTTTCTCATTAAAAGGTAAAAGCCTCTTTAAGTAAAAAATACCTAGGCCTGGTCCAGGTTCAACTGCTGGATCTTGAAGCATAAAGAATGACAATATTAAGAAAAAAATGTTGGCTCAAAGGGTAAACTTTGATTTCCATCAAGCCACATTCCAAGAATAGAACTAGACATAAGAATTTAAAAAGAAGATTATCTTAAAATATATTTTTGTCAAATATGTAAGCTCCAAAAATGAGACCCTGAACTTTTAAAAAATATTTGTAATGATATCTTTGCAAATGAAAGTTTAAAACCTTCAAAAAAATACTTGGAAACACAGCATGCTGAATTTGTCAATAAGGTTCTTAAAATTAAACAAAGAAAAGAAAAAGACATACAGTTATCAGAACAATTTCTTGGTCATTCAAGAGAAAACTTTAATATCACCACATTTGGTGGCATATCATTTATAGAGCAAAAGAGAAAATGATCTATACAGCTACTGGAAAGTTATCCTTCGAGCAGTTACGGATCTAGTACATAGGATTTATATGATAAATCAACTGATAAATTAAAAATTAAACCTGTTCAATTGCAGAACATTTAGAAGCAACGCTGAATACTCAGCTAAAACATGTTATGGAGAGTGCAAACCAGCATTACAGGGTGGATTTTGCAAGCTGTACAACACTTCAGATGTAAGAATGTGGCAATGCATTTTTATAAAAGATGGGTTGTGTTGTCTAAATTTAATCCCACAGCTAACTAGATTAGATATGTGTAGTTAGTTTGAAAAAAGTGCACTTTAAGTATATAATAAACTGAAAAAATGTAAGGAAATTGCAGGTGATGAAGAAGCAAATACGGCTGGGAAATGTAGTGGAGTTTGTTTGCTTTAACTTTTATGTGAACGATTTCAAATACGTTAAAGCATGATGAACTTCCATGTATCATCACCCAGCTTAAACAGTGACTGACTCATGAACAAACCTATATCCCCATTCACTTCCCCCAAATACAGAGCTAAATCCCTCATAATATTTTTAAACAAATCCTGCACATCATAAAATTTCATCATACCTCAAATGATGAGCTCTTTTTTAATATATAACCACAGTACATTATCACACTTTAAAAAGTTAGCAATATTTCCTGAATGTCATTAAATATCAAATCAGTGTTCAAATTTTCAGTTGTTTATATAATCCTAAAGTTTTTTAAATTTTTATATTTTGCAGTTTGAATCAGGATCCATATGAGAGCCACACTTTGCAACTGATTGATATACCTCTTAGGTCTCTTTCAGTCTATTCATCCCACCTCCTTCTCTTTGTTTTCCTTTCCAATTTATATACGAAGAAACCAGATTGTCCTGTGGAGTTTCCCACTGTCTGTATTTTGGTGTAGTTTTGTATGTTCCTCCATCCTTTGTAGGATATTAAAAATTTAGACCAAGGGTCAACAGACCATGGCCACAGACCAAATCTGTCCCATTCCCTGTTTATTTATTTTTTAAAAACAGACTTTATTTTTTAGAGCAGTTTTAGGTTCACAGCAAAATAGAACAGAGAGTACCAAGGGGTCCCATTACACTTTAATGTGTTTGAAATTGTCTGCATAAAATGTAAAAAAAAACCCAACAAACTCCATTCCTTCTGGCATTCCAGATATGTAATATTTCATTATCCCTCAATTACAAATATTTTATTTCCAATATGATGTTTTTGAACATGCGTTTTTCAGAAATGCATTGCTTAATGTCCAGCCATTTGGGAGATTTTTCTTTGTTATCAATTTCTAGCTTAATTGCAGTGTCCAGAAAACATATATGAATGATTTCCATTATTTGACATATTTTATGCCCCAACCTGCAGTCAATCTTGGTAAATGTGTCACCTGCACATGTGAGAAGCACATGGAATGTACAATGTACAATTTGACCTGACAGCTCTCTTGTCCTTCCCCAGCTCCCTCCCTATGTCCCCTCACAGGCCTTGACCTAACGCATCTCTTGCATGGCTACTCCAGTCTGGGCATCTGCTTTTAGAGGACCCGGACTAACACAAACCCACTTACCCCCTACTGCCTTTTATGCAACTGTTGCAAGGTACTTACTTACACATATGTTTTAAATCCCACAGGACATTATTGTATTTTGTCTTTATATCTAGGCTATTTTTAGAGCAGTTTTAGGTTCACAGCGAAATTGGGAGGAAGGTACAAAGGTTTCCCATCTACCTCCTGCATCCCCACATGCATAGCCTCCTCCGTTACAACACCCCACGAGACTGGTGCATTTGTTACAATTGATGAACGTGCATTATCATCCAAGGATTATAGTCTACATTACAGTTCATTCTTCGTATTTTATGTTCTATGGGTTTGGGCAAATGAATAATGACCTGTACCCATCATTATGGTATCATACAGAGTATTTTCACTGCCCTAAAGCTCCTCTGTGCTTCACCTGTATATCCTCCCCACACTCCCCCCACTCCCAATTACTCACAATCACAGATCTTATTACTGTCTCTATAGTTTTGCTTTTTCCAGAATTGCTGTATAGTTAGAATCATACCGTATGCAGCTTTTTCAGATGGACTTATTTCACTTAGCAATATGCATTTAAGTTTCCTCCATGTTTTTCATGGCTTGATAGCTCATTTCTTTTCAGTGCTAATATTTCGTTGTCTAGATGTACCACAATTTATCTGTTCACCTACTGAAAGACATCTTATTTGCCTCAGGTTTTGGCAATTATGAATAGAGCTGCCATAAAACCCTGTGTGCAAGTTTCTGTGTGGACATAGTTTTCAGTTCCTTTGGGTAAATACCAAGGAGCACAATTACTGGATCCTGTGGTAAGAGTATGTTTAGCTTTGGAAGAAGCTACCAAACTGTCTTTCAAAGTGGCTGTACCATGTGCATTCCCGCCATTAAGACTGAACGTTCCTGCTGCTCCAATTCCTTTTTTTCTTTTTTCATTGAAGTATAGTGGATTTACAATGTTGTGTTAGTTTCTGGTGTACAGCAATGTGATTCAATTTGACATATATATGTGTATATATATATATTCTTTTTCATATTCTTTTCTTTTGGTTTATTACAGGATACTGAATAGAGTTCCCTGTGCTATACAGTAGGACCTTGTTTATCTATTTTATACATAGTAGTTTGTATCTGATAATCCCAAACTCCTAATTTATCCCTCTCCCACCCACTTTCCCCTTTGGTAACCATAAATTTGCTTTCTATGTCTGTGAGTCTGTTTCTGTTTCATAAATAAGTTCATTTGTATCATATTTTAGGCTCCACATATAAGTGATATCATATGGTATATGTCTTTCTCTGACTGACTTACTTCACTTAGTGTGATAAACTCTGAGTCCATCCATGTTGCTGCAAATGGCATTATTTCATTCTTTTTTATAGCTGAGTAGTATTCCATTGTGTATATGTACCACATCTTCTTTATCCATCTGTCAATGGACATTTAGGTTGTTTTCACATCCTGTTGTTCCACATTCTTGCTAGCATTTGGCGTTGTCAGTGTTCCAGATTTTGGCCATTCTAATAGATGTGTAGTGGCATCTCATTGCTTTAGTTTGCATTTCCCTGATGCTACGTGATGTATCTTTTCATATGTTTATTTGCCATCTGTATATCTTACTTAGTAAGGTGTCTGTTAAGGTCTTTGGCCCATTTTAAAATCAGGTTGTTCGTTTTCTTGTTGTTGAGTGTTAAGTGTTCTTTGTATGTTTTGAATAACAGTCCTTTAGCAGATGAGTCTTTTGTAAATATTTTCCACCAGTCTGTGGCTTGTCTCCTTATTCTCTTGACACTATCTTTTGCAGAGCAGAAGTTTTTAATATTATGAAGTCCACCTTACAAATTATTTCTTTTATGGATCACATGTTCGTGTTGTATCTAAAAAGTAATTGCCATACCCAAGGCCAACTATGTGTTCTCCTATGTGTTATTCATAGCTTTCTGTTTTACATTTAGGTTTGTGATATGCTTTGAGTTAATTTTTGCAAAGGGTGTGAAGTCTGTTTCTGTATTCAAATTTTGCATGTGGATGTCCTGTTATTTCAGCACCCTTTGATAAAAAGGCTATCTTTTCTTCACTGTATTGCCTTTCTTCCTGTGTCAGAGATCAGTCGACTATATGGATTTATTTCTGGGTTCTCTATCTTGTTCTATTGATCTATTTGTCTATTCTTTCATGACTACCACACTGTCTTGATTAGTGTGCCTTTATAGTAAGCTGTAAAGTTGGGCAGTGCCAGTCCTTCAATATTGTTCTTCTCCTTTAATATTTAGGTGGTTATTCTGGGTCTTTTGCCTCTCCATATAAACCTTAGAATGATCAAATACATATTTGGATGTATTTTTTGATATCCAAAAATTGACTTGCTGGGATTTTGATTGGTATTGCATTGAATCTATAGGTCAAGTTGTGAAGAAAAACATCTTAACAGTATTGAGTCTTCCTATACATGAACATGGAATATATCTCTCCATTTATTTAGTTCCTCTTTGATATCTTTCATCAGTGTTTTGTAGTTTTACTCATAGAGATCTTATATATATTTTGTTAGATTTATACCTAAGTATTTCATTTTCGGGGTGCTAGAGTGGGCTAGAGTTGGGTACAGTCATCCCTCGGTATCCACAGGGGATTGGTTCCAGGACCCCCGTGTTTACCAAAGTCCTCAGATGCTCAATCCCTTATATAAAATGGTATAGGATTTATATATAACCTAAGCACATTCTCCCATATACTTTGTCATCTCTAGATTATTATAATACCTAATACAATGTAAATGTTATGTAAATAGTTGTAAATGCAATGTAAATAGTTGCTGGAGTGCAGCAAATGGTCAAGGTTTGCTTTTTTGAACTTTCTGGATTTTTTTTTTTTCGAATATTTTCTATCCGCAGTTGGTTGAATCCATGGATGTGGAACCAGTAAATGCAGATGGCCAACTGTATTTCCCTTCCCCCACATGAAAGGCTAGAGTGGGCTGGAGTTGGGTATTTGTCTTCCCCTAGGTCGGTTAGGCTCTGATAAAACCCCAACAGTTGAGGCTCTGGTAAAATAGTTTCTCTTGAGAGCCCGTCTTGTTAAGAAGAACAGAATGCTCTTGCATATTTCAAAATGGTCCCTTTCCCCCTCCTATTGCCAGAAGCATGAGGGAATTTTTCTCCAGTGTTCAGTTGAGCACCTGGTTGAGTTCCTGGAGGTAAAACTCACAAAAGGGGGGAGGCTCCCGATAACTGGGACCCCCAGAGTTTTAAATTAGCAGACCTGTCCACTCTGAGCCTCCAGCAATTCATCAATATAGTTCAGGTTTTCCTACCGCAGCACTGGCTCCCGTGGAGGTTTCTGCTCCAATAAGTTGCAATTCTCTGTATTCCCGTCTGTCTCTCCAATTTGGAGAGCAGCAGTTTGCCCTCTGACCTCACTTCCTTTATGGATCTAAGAAGAGTTGTTGATTTTTCAGTTTGTCTAGCTTTCCCTTGTTGTTACAACAGATTAACAACTTCCAAACTCCTTACATGCTGGATCATAAACTGGAAGTCTACCACCATTTTTTCTTTTTTTTTTTTTTTGGCTGTGTTGGGTCTTCGTTTCTGTGCGAGGGCTTTCTCCAGTTGCGGCGAGCGGGGGGCCACTCTTCATCGCGGTGCGCGGGCCTCTCACTATCGTGGCCTCTCCCGTTGCGGAGCACAGGCTCCAGACGTGCAGGCTCAGTAGTTGTGGCTCACGGGCCTAGTTGCTCTGCGGCATGTGGGATCTTCCCAGACCAGGGCTCGAACCCGTGTCCCCTTCATTGGCAGGCAGATTCCCAACCACTGCGCCACCAGGGAAGCCCTACCACCATTTTTTTTTTAAGTTTTATTGGAAGATAACCATGTCCATTCATTTATGAATTGTATCTGGCAGAGTTGAGTAATTGCAACGAGACCACAAGGCTCACAAAGTCTAAAATATATACTATCTGGTCATTTACATAAAAAGTTGGCCGACACCTGACTTAAATTACAAAATCCCTTAAGTAAAAGGAGCCTTATTCAGATTGGTTTATAGAGGCTAAAAAGTGCTTGCATAAATCTGATATTACTAGAATTCCCAGAAAATAAAGAAACTGAACTATGTACTAGCTTTTTAAGGAAGAAAAAAGTCACTTTCTCACAGAAACTGCTAGGTCGTAATCATTTTTATACAAGAATCCAAAATCCTTGGAGGAATTATCCTTGTTTGACAGTTTGGATTTTTTTTTTTTTAATCTGTAAATTTATTTCCTGGATTTGTCTTCTCATAAAGAGACTAGTTAATCTGAACTTCCCGAACTTCTTATACTAGGTTATCGATCAGATAAGTTTACTCCCACATAATGTTAAAATTAGGAAAAATGTAAAATTATATGTTCAACAATTTAGAACTATGGTCATCCCTCACTCTCCAAAGGGGATTGGTTCCAGGACCCACCAAGGAAACCAAAATCCGACGATGCTCAAGTCTCATCACTGGCTTTCTGGTTCCACAGTTCCACTTCGGTGGATTCAACCAACTACCAACCATGTAGCACTGTATTATTTACTGAGAAAATCCTCATGTAAGCGGGACCCCCACTGTTCAAGGATCAACCGTATATAAATTCTGATGGATTTTTTATGTCAGCGTTAATTATGATCTGTAGTGTGTCATTTTAAATAGAATCTCCAAGATCTTGAGTTAACTTTAACTGTTGGAAATAATATTAAATCAGGTTAATTGATTAATTTATAGGAGTTCCATAGATAACTTCTAAGTAACATAGAAAACTGAAACATAGGTCACTATGTTTCATAGTAATAGGTATATCTATACCACAGAGATAATACATGTCTTATATATACACACTATATATATGCATATATACAATATATTACATAAACACACACATATATAAATACACTAAAATATATTTTAGTGTATGTATATATACATACATGTTTATACTTTAATATATAAAAGATTGGCTGATTTGACTAAAGGTTAAAATTTTCTGTAAGGCAAAAGACATCATAAACCAAGCTGAAAGAAGAATGATGGTCTGGGAGAAAATATGAGTAATATAGCTGACAAAATAGAGATAATATCCCTACTATACAAAGAAACCCTACACATTGATTTTTAGACCAAAAAAAAGAACTGAATTTTTTAAAATGAGCAAAGTATATGAACAGGTCATAAACAGAAGAGGAAACGTAAAGGCAAACAAATATATAAAAAACATGCTCAACCTCACTAGTAGTCGGGAAAGTGAAAATCAAAACAATGAGATACAGTTTTTTCACCAGTCAGATGGGCAAAATGTAAAGACTGAGGCTAAATGCTGATGCTTGTTTAGAAACAAGTATCTATAAACATTGCTGATAAGCTTATACAACATTCGAAGGAAGTAATCTTTGTAAAATAATCTGTTGGTATCCGTTATAATTAAAAATACACATAGCCTGTCTTACACTCAAAAGTCTGTACCTCCCACTCTCCCACCCCTATACTGCCCTTCCCCCCACTCCCACTGGTAACCACGAGTTTGCTCTCTATTTCTGAGTCTGCTTTTTTGTTATAGTCACTAGTTTGTTGTATTTTTTAGATTCCACATATAAGTGATATCATACAGTATTTATCTTTCTCTGTCTGACTTATTACACTGTAATGCCCTCCAAGTCCACCCATGTTGCTGCAAATGGCAAAACTTTGAACTTCTTTATGGCTGAGCAGTAAGATAGGTTCAAGGATGTATTGTACAACTCGGGGAATATAGCCAATATTTTTTAATACCTGTAAATGGAAAGTAACCTTTAAATTTTTTTTTAATTAAAAAAAATACACATAGTCTGTAACACAGGGATCTTATTTTGGAATTCCATTCCATTTCCAAATGAATAATTATCATGAGCTACTTTTCATATGATACATGGACTATATTTTGTCTATTTAGACAGTATTATTTTCAGTGGCACTTGTGATTTCTTAAAAAAGAAAAAAGTGGTTGATAAGTTCTAAAGCAGAAATGAGTACTATAAGCCTGAATAACAATGATCCAACGCTGGGTCGGGGAGCTTGTGAGGGTTTGTGTTGTGGGGAGATAAGGGGGGGAAGGAAGGACTATATTAAGTATTTTCTGGAAACTAAGATAGACTGGGATCACTCTAAAGGCAATTGTCACTTACTGTCTTGAACGTTGAATAATGGCTATTAAATCAAACCCTTTATACTGGATTCCTAAAAACAGTGTTTCGTGAAAGCTTACAGAGAATATTAGAAACAATATTTTGACTTAGAAAAAAAGATAGGGGAATCCATCATAGCAGTTATTCCCTGTCAAAACCAGATACTATCCAGAATACAGGCAAACCCAGGACTCAGAGATAGTGCTACTAATGTTCCTCAATCAAAATGTTAAGATGAGCCATTATTATTACTGGAATGACAGCAGTTCCACAAAGTTTATTCTCATAAAACTGTGCTTTTGGACACTTTTAACATTCCCTGAGGTTTCAGACTGATAATCTGGCAAAAATCCAATTTTTAGCATTCACTGCACAATTATATGATGCAAAAACATCAAGTTTCTGGCTGACTTGTAAAGATAGTAATTATTTCATTTGGGTACATATTTGTTTAAACAAATTTAGCTAAGAGCAAAATATCTAATTAACCAAGTGATGAATGACATAACTGAACCATGACCCCTGGCAAACTAGAACTTAACAAAAATCGTTATTATTATTCAGTTTCTCAGGGCTGGTGAATTCTATATAACCTATATATAAAAGGTATGAAACAGTTAAATGTCAACAGACCCCACCCCATCCAACCTTCACCCCTTACACACACACACACACACATATATATATGAATAACTGTTTTAGAAAAAGGAGAATTTGGGGCTATAGCCTCAATACCAGAGCATTTTTTGATGATGGGATCTAGTAAAAAAAAAAAAAAACAAACAAAAAACAAAACTATAGGGGCTTCCCTGGTGGCACAGTGGTTGAGAATCTGCCTGCCAATGCAGAGGACACGGGTTCGAGCCCTGGTCTGGGAAAATCCCACATGCCGCGGAGCGACTAGGCCCGTGAGCCACAATTGCTGAGCCTGCGCGTCTGGAGCCTGTGCTCCGCAGCCAGAGAGGCCGCGATAGTGAGAGGCCCGTGCACCGCGATGAAGAGTGGCCCCCACTTGCCGCAACTAGAGAAAGCCCTCGCACAGAAACGAAGACCCAACACAGCCATAAATAAATAAATAAACAAATAAATAAAATTTAAAAAACTGTAGAGGAAAAAAAAAAAGGACTCCTTCAGAGGAAGGAGCATTTTCCCAGCATCAGCCTTGAAGACATAGTTCCCATCTAAAACCAGGACATCCGTGAACCTCCTCCCTCTGAAGTGAGGGAGGCATTCACAGGTGCAACCAAGCAGAGATTTTTGAGAAGACGTGTGAACCCCGTTGCCAAGGCATTAGCAGAAAGCCTACAGATCCAAAGAAGACAAGTTTACACTTTCCTGCTGTTGCATGTATGGCATAAAAGAAATTTATAAAGTCTGTAAGGAAAAACTGTTTAAAGTTTATAATTTCTAAGCAATTCTGAGTAGAAACTAAAAATGCTCCTGAATGAAAATATCAGCTCTGGTAAAAGCAGTATATTCGGGGAAAAAAAAAAAAAAAAAAAAAAAAAGAACATGGCTATAGAACAATCTTTAAGTAAATAAATAAGTCATCAAAATTGGGGGAAAAAAAAAGCAGTATATTCGCATGTGACCATGTGAGCATGTGCCAGAAAGGAGCACCAGTGCCTTCTTTTCAGATTTACTCAGTTCAGTTATTCCTTCTGGGGTTCCAAACTGTGATGAAGTTGTCGCCGCCTTCCCCAAGGGCTGAGCGGGAGACTGGTCTTTTATCTAAGAACAATCAAGCCCTTACCAGGCGCAATTTAAAGTCTTCAACCAGGATTTGTATTACCAAGGGAGCAGCCGGTAGGAAGTGTGTGACCAGGCAGTGAGTGGCTCGGTTCTGACGCTTGGCAGGACTAAACAGGCATGATTTGAATTGTTGGGAGGACCCAGTGAGGGAAGAGAAGGGCTTCAGTATGGACACATGCTGGCCACTGCATAACCCTAGCAGGTGCCATTTACAGATGCCACCATGTGATTGGCACCTGGGGTACAGAGCAAGGTCTCCACCTGGGGAGAGAGGCAGGTTTGCAAATTATTGGGTAGTTAGGAAAATGACTTTCTTCCATATAGGTTTAATTCAAAAGAATTATCTCTGGGAGGTAGTATGTAATACCCATTTTACAGATGAAGAAACAGAGGCACTGGAAGTTAACAGAAGGAAAACTGGTGTCTGACAGTTTACCCTTTTCTTTACTTACCAAGTAACCCTTTTCTCAGGCATTAAGTGTACTCTTGTGCCCAGGTGACTGCCCCTTCTCCAACTCCAGTGACACTCAACCTACACCCACCTTCCAGGATTGTGAATCAGTATCTCATATTCCATACTTTCTTCTCCCTTCCAAATTTCACTTGTCCTGTATCTCAACCCTGGTCTCTAGCTGTTTTGCATGATTAATAGCTAATTATCTGATTTTTAAAAATCTCTTCATAAGCGTCAAAATATAATAATTGGGCCTTAAAATTTCCTTATCCCTTTCTTTGTCCTTTCCACCTTTTATCTTTTTTTTGTAAATTCATCAAAAAACTTAAATCAAGAGCCAGAAATTGAGATAAATGGGTAGAGAAAGAAAGAAAGAGAGAAAGAAAGGGGAAGAAAGAAAGATGGAGGGAGGCAAGGACGGAAGGAAGGGAGGAAGGAAGAGAGAAAGGAAGGAAGAAAGAAAAAGAAAGAAAGGGAGAGAGGGAGGGAGGGAGGGGGGAGAGAGAGAGAAAGAAAGGGAAGGAAGGAAGGAAGGAAGGAAAGAAACTGTTACGGACTGAATTGTGCCCACCAAGATTCCTTCATATGTTAAGCCTTAACCTCCAATGTGATTGTATTCGGAGATAAGACCACTAGGGAGGTAATGAATGTTAAGTGAGGTCAAAAGTGTGGGGCCCTAATCTAATAGGACTGGTGTCATAAGAAGAAGAGATACCAGAGATATGTCCTCTTTCTATGTGTGTGCACACAGACAAGAGGCCACGTGTGGACATGGTGAGAAGGCAGTTCTCTGCAAATCAGGAAGAGAGGCCTCACCAAAATCCAGCCCTTACAGCACCTTGATCTTGGGCTTCTAGCCTCCAGAACTGATTTTCTGTTGTTTAAGTCACCCAGCCTGTGGCATTTTGTTATGGCTGCCCAAGCAGATGAATACAAATACTTTATTGAACCTATTACCATTCTAGACATTGTTTGTGAGTAGAATGTGCTAAGAGAATCTTACGTAGCTTTGAATGCTATAGTAGAAAGAGTACTGGGCCAAAATAAAAAATTGATTGACCCAGGTGCAATCAGTTCTGGTTCTGCCGCTTCCTATATGTGTGAACCTGACAGTCACTTCACCCCTATGAGCCTGAGCTCCCTCGCCTGTAAAAGACTAGATTCTGTCTCAAGGCACTCACAGCTTGAGAATTCTGATTATAAATATCCAGGCAATGTCAGTGGGTGTAAATGATTACACATCAAGCATCATTAATCTTTGTTAGAGAGAACTGTGGTCTAACACATTAGAAGAATTGAAGCCCCACACGATAGCAAGGAAAATCATGAGTTCCCTTATTTCTGTGCATCTGTGCATATATACTTGGGATACCTGTCAATGTGCCAGGAAGTACTAGAAACCACAATATTAACAGGCTTTTCTCCAAGGAATATCAATGTTATAAAGATTTGGGGAGAAGAAAATATGGACATAAAGCAAGTAATGTAAAATTTGCACAAAAGTTTAAGCTAAAACATGGCACTCTGGAGAAAGTTTTAGCTTCTGATGGGCATCTTTGCTCATCCGCTCAAATCTCTACTGTTTCTTTCTCTGCCATTGTGGGTATTTTGATGAAAAGCCTTGTAAAATACTACAGCTGATAAATCTTAGTAATTAGAAGAGCAACTGATTTGGATGGAGTTTTAGATTTATTTGCAAGTAGATGATTTTCACAAGTAGATTGATAGAGAGGAAAAAAAAAAATTCTACAGTCACACCTCTATCCCCAATCAGGCAGCTCTCAAAAGCATGCAGTTAATCAAAAGAAAGGCACTGCAGGGATTGTGGTCCTCGGAGAAAACTGAATGTAACTAAAGCACAGCTCTTTTCAGGAAGGCTATTGTAGGGACATCTGTGGTAATTTCAGTGCCAGTTTACATTTCCCTTTCTGGTTTCCCTTTGGTCTTGGTGAGACTGTCAAAGAGTAGCCTTGGCTACTGTCCCTTAGCCAAAGGCAAACATGTGACTCAAGCTGGAACAATTAGTCTCTCCCTCTGGGGATGTGACTCTTGAGAAGAGGGAAGCTAACACTGCTAATAGTGGGAACACTTCATTCTGCAGAGAGAACCCTGAAGAAGCTTAGGGACTCTTCATTATGTTCTTCCTGCCTGGGGCCCAGGAGCAGATCTGATCCCCGTCCTTTCCAGATTCTCCAGATTTTCCTTTGATTCTGTGAGCTATTCCCAACCTTTCCAATAAATTCTTTCTTGCTTAAGTTGGAGTCAGTTTTTATTACTTATAAACAAAAGCCTGTAGTGCAGGTCTATAGGTACCAACTTCATACACAAAATCATCACTTTTTATTTGATAAAATGAACTACTCTATTTGCAGGAAGTTAGTTAGATAGAGATTTTATTGGGCATTACTATTTGTCTAGGTTTCAGTATAAAATACAAACAAATTACTTTTAACATGGAAGGAATCTTACATCTTCTGATCATTCCTTTCTGCTTCCCTCCCCCCCACCTCAACTTGTCTTAACCCTCACTTCATTCTTAAAAAGAAAGAGAGAAACTTATAAGAAGAATCTTGTATATCTAAATGTATTATATATTTCTACTTAAGATATTGAACATTAAAAAACTTTTTTTCTGGAGCACAGAGGATCTTTAGGGCAGTGAAACTACTCTGTGTGATATTATAGTAGTAAATACATGTCATTATATATTTGTCCAAACCCAGAGTATGTACAACACCAAGAGTGAACCCTAATGTAAACTATGGACTTTAGGTGATTATGACCTGTCAATAGAGATTCATCAACTGTAACAAATGTTCCATTCTGGTGGGACATGTTGTAATGGGGGAGGCTATGTTTGTGTAGGGGTAGGAGGTATATAGGAAATCTCTGTACCTTCCTCTCAATTCTGCTATGAACCTAAAACTGCTCTAAAGATGAAGTCTATTTTAAAAAAAGAAAGAAACAAAACCTTTTTCTAAACTGTAAACTAAGCTCATCCTTAATCTATCTCATAATCATAATAATCATCATCCACATTGATTCTGATGCTGGAGTGCTCTTCAGGCTTTGGTTTCTTTTTGGTCTCTTTGCTTTT
This sequence comes from Balaenoptera acutorostrata, assembly GCF_949987535.1. NCBI lineage: Eukaryota > Metazoa > Chordata > Mammalia > Artiodactyla > Balaenopteridae > Balaenoptera > Balaenoptera acutorostrata. The sequence goes on from NC_080077.1 coordinate 44,114,489, forward strand.
CTCGGTCAGATGCAAGTGATGCTCACATTGCCTCATTATCTTCTTGGAAGACATCCAGCTCTCCCCTTGTCGTTCAGCTGGTGCTGCACATTGTCCTCCCCTCACATCTGTGCCCTTGGCCTTCAGGACCTCCCTGGCTCTCAGGAGACTGCAGGTGCAATTCCACGGATTTCCATCCAGATACAGGTGCCTGAGGCGAGGCAACACCTCCAAGGCTTTGAGGTCTAAGGCAGAGATCTTGTTGTTCCTGAGGTTTAGAACCTGAAGCTGCTTCAGATCCTTGAGCTCCCTCTCAGCAATATCCTGGATGGCGTTGCCTTTTAGGTCCAGCCTTGCTAAGGTTGCCGGGAGCCTGGAAAAGCATGGAAACAGGATGTGAGAGGAGGCTGTGACCATCATTCCATAACTGCCTAGGCAACTCAGATTGAGCAACACCCACCTTTTCTGTACCATTCTGTTCCCTCTGAAGCTAGAAAACAAGCTTTATTTTGTAAAGTTAATTAAAAGTGCAAACCTCAGTCTTATCTATAGGTCTTTAACACTTTCTCATAGGTCTTATTTTCTAGCCCTCTGATTTTTCTGGTTCCTAGCCATAAAACTCTTTAATTTTTCATTTCAAATTGGATCATGTAACAAATTGATAAGAAAAATAGTAAGTTTCCAACTTTTTAGTTGGAGATGCCATGAATCAATAATTTATAGGAAAGGTAAAAATATTGAATAAAAATATGAAAAGGGTTGTTCTTCATGAATATAAAAGGTAATGAAAAATGATGCAATGTGAGAAATTAGAAATTAGAGCATCATTTTGAATTTAAATTTCAAAATTTATTTCTGATGAGGGTGTAGTGAGGTAAGAACTTAAACTCTGCTAGTGGGAGTATAAACTGGTACCATTTTGGAAACAATTTGGTAACATGTATCGAATTTAAATAACGTCATGCCTTTCAGCGTAGGAGATAATAGGAGAAGTGAATAGAGATTTATTTAAAAATATGTTTGTCACATATTTGATCATATTTATAACAGCAAAAAAATGATAAAGGGCTAATGTCTACTAATATGGAAATTAAGAGATAATGGACTATTATGTGATCATAAAAATCATATTTTCAAATAATTTTTAAAATACCAGTTCTATAAAAAAGCTCTTCTGACTATGGCTTAAAAATCCAGAAACTATAAAAGATCACTAAATCAACTACATTAAAAATAATAGAAAAAGAAATTGTGTATGGCAAAAGATATATGCAAAGTCAAAAGACAAATGATAAACTGGGGGAAATATCTGCACTTTATATCCCAGACAAAGAGCCAATCTCCCTAATATGTAAAGGACTCTTACAAGTTGAGAAGAAAAGGTTTTAAAATAAGTCTGAAAGTGGGCAAAAAGTATGAATGGAAATCCACATAAAAGCAAAGGCTTTAAGTCTTCAGCCATACTCAGAATAGAGAAATGAAGAATAAAACCACACAGAGATTCCATTTCTCACCTATCAGATTGGTAAAAAATCTTAATCCTTAGCAATACATTCTGTGGGCAAAGCCATGAAGAAGCAGACAATCTCATACATAGCTTGGTGGGAGCTGAAAATGGCACGGCTCCTGTGGAGAATTTAGCAAAGCCTAACAAAATAACATGTACATTTACCCTTTGACCCAGCAATTTCATTTCTAGGTAAAATCTCTGAAGATGTGATATTTTATATCCACAAACATATCCGTATTTTATATCCACAAACATAAAACAGCACATGTGTATTTCTTATGGTATTATTTATAATAGCAAAAGACTGTAAACAACCCAGTACAACAGTAAAGAACTACTATGCAGCCTTGAAAAAGAAAGAGGCTGGTCTCTATGAATTACCCATAAAATGATTTCTAGAAAGTATTGTTAAAAGGAAAAAAAAAACAAGAAGTGGAATAGTGTATGTAGTATCTTAGTTTTTGTGTAAGAGGGAAATAAAAATACATGTACACATTTTGCTTGTTTTTGAAAAAAAAAAAGATAAACCAGAAGTGAATTAAAATAGTTACTTATAGGGAGTGTTTGGTTCCATATGGTTTTAACTTTTGAATCATGTTAACGTTTTATGTAAAACAAATAAAAACAAAACCAAGCCCTAAAATTGAACACAAGCCAAAACAAACAAATCTAATTAACTAATCAAATGTTTATGTTGGTAATGTAACCATATAAAATAAAGAAAAAGTACTCTGAATAGCATTAGTAGAGATAGCTTAGACTCTAAAGACAAAAGGATCTGCAAAGAAATTTCTCGCAGTATATTTATTGTTAATATTACTCTTAGTAATACAATTTTGAAACTTTTTAATGAATACTGTAAGATAAAGAAAATAAGTAAATATATTAATCTTATTAGGAACCAAGATTTTCATTGTAAGAGAAAAAGATACAAATATAAAATAAGAGAAGAAAAAACTCTCTCTAATGTTAATATGAATTGGAAATACTGATGTGAATTTATGATTTTAAAAAATATATATTTTCTACCTCTGTATACTGAAAGGACCTAAAAGCAATATTACACACTAGTAGCAATGTGATCCCAATAGCATAAGCTCACTGAACACACAGATCTTAGTTTCAGAATTCCAGTCTCTACTTAAAAGAAGCAAGGCTTCAATAAACAACAAGGTCCTACTGTTTAGCATAGGGAACTATAATCAATATCCTGTAATAAACTATAATGGAAAAAATATGGAAAGGAATATATATATGTATAACTGAATCACTTTGCAGGACAGCAGAAATTAACACAACATTGTAAATCAACTATACTTCGATAAAATTAAAAAAAAAAAAAAGAAGCAAGACTTCTTGGAAAAATGGCTAATTCCATGTCTGGGCAAGGTAAGCTGGAATGTCTGAATTGGAATGCAATGAAGTGTTCAAAGATTAGTGGAACACCTATCATGATGGTTGCTATCAAAAATCCAGAAAATAACAAGTGTTAACAAGAATGTGGAGAAATTGGAAACTTTGTGCCCTGTTGATAGGAGTGTAAAATGATACAGTCAATATGGAACACAGTATGGGTGGTTCCCCCCAAAATTAAGACTATACTTGCATATGATCCAGCAGTTGCACTTCTGCGTATATACTCAAAAGAATTGAAAGCAAGGTCTCAAAGAGATATTTATACACCCATGTTATACTCCCATATTGAATTCACAGTAGTTAAAATGTGGAAGCAATCCGTGTCCACTGATGGATGAATGAATAAGCAAAATACAAAATACAAGTACATACAATGGAATATTATTCAGCCTTGAAAGGAAGGAAATTCTGACCATGCTACAATATGAATAAGGATATTATGCTAAGTGGAAAAAGCCTGTCACAAAAAGATAACTACTGTATGATTCCACTTACATAAGATATCTAGAGTAGTCAGATTCATAGAAACAGGAAGTAGAATGGTGGTTGTCAGGGGGTGAGGGAAGGAGGGAAATGAGGAGTTGTTTAATGGGTGCAGAGTTTCGGTTTTGCAAGATGAAAAAAGATGTTCTGGAGACTGGTTGCACAACAATGTGAAGATACTTAACAATATTGAATTGTATATGTAAAAATTATTAATTGTAACATAAATTTTATGTCATGTGTATTTTACCACAATTTTTTAAAAAGAGAGGTAATGGAATCATGTCTCATGAACATAGGAACCAGCTTGGAGGGGCTCCCACTAGCCAAATTTGGGGAAATTTGAGCACCAAAAGAGACTAGCAACTATAAATGATCATAACACACTGAGTGAGTTAAGATCCCTGGGTCCGTAGTGATACTTGGAAAAAATAGAAAAGGGGAAATGGAGAGAAAAACCACACTATAATGTTAAACGGAAAAAATAGAAAACAAAATTGACTGATCTCAAATACATAAAAACAAATTATCTCTAGGCATAGGTTCTGGTTGAACAGTTATGGGTGACTTTTTTATTTTTCAGCACACTAAGTTTTCAACTTGTACAGGTATTTCTTTATAATCAGGAAAAAAAAATTTTAACTGTGGATACCCATTTGAAAAGTGTCATGCTAACGCCTGTTGATAAAAAATAAATAATAATCACAATTGTGAACTGAAAATCTTTCTGCTAGTCAACAACTTTATATTAAGTGCTATTCTCTTTGTGAAGTACAAGAAGTGAGAAAGCTTTATAGGAAAAGAAGTCCCTTGAAATACCATCTGAATGCTATCTTCATACAGTGTGAACATATTAGATGTACATTTCATTCTTTTTAGTATTTAGTGAATTTTTTTGTGGTGGTCCCCGTCATATGATTGCTATGTCAAAGAGAAAAAAACAAATGAATTTAACCATATTTTATGACAATATTACCTTTTGTTTGTTATAGTATTATTCTTATATGAATTTCATTCTGAAACATTAATCTTTTAGGTTATTGGCACTTAGCCTAAATTTTGCCCTTGTTTTTTTCTTTGACACTTACATTTTATACTTATATATATTTATGTTCATGTATTTTATATTTGTTTTCCTCTCCTAAACCATATAATACATATACATAAATAAGTACTTGTGCTTTTGAGTATTTTAAAGTCTTATTTGTTTAAAGTGCTTTCTTTTTGTTGGAATTAAATTTACCTAACAAAGCAGATTAATTTACCAGGGAAGATCACTTCACACATTTTAACAGTTTGATAAAAGCTTGTGCAGACATTTCTCTCAGTCGGTTTACTGTGAATACCACTAACAATTTTCAAACTGGTATCCACAGTTTAAATCGAATTTGAAGTTAATCCCTAAGACAATGTAATTTTGTGTACACACCAGCTTATACAAGGTACATCTCTAAAAGTTATACAGAAAATCTCTTGTGCATAGCTTTTTTTTCTTTTTCAAGGAAAAATGGCCTGTTAATAGGTGGTGAGGCAGTAAGCGAGACTCTGTAACTATTGAGAGTACAGGGAACACAGCTGAGGAAAGATACGGCAGAGTAAACCAAAGAGTCAAGTCTACTTATTAAGACTCGAGTTCTAGCTTTGGCTATTCTATTCACCAGCATGTGACTTTAGGTAAGTTATTTAGCTCTTTAAAGCTTCTGATTTTCCGCTATATAGATGAACGTGCTCAGTACACAGAAGTTACATAAAAATGTTAGTAACGAAAATGAGCAAGCCAAGCTTTCTTTTAAACAAATACAGTTATTCAGTTCTGGGCTGGGCAGCCAAAAACTGTACCTGGTCTTAGGAGTACCTTTTTTTTTTTCTTTCATGTTTCTATGGATAACCAAAATGGCACTGTAAGAGAGATCACTAATTTCCTCCTTCTGTGACCTTTGGGTAGTCATTTATTGCTTTGATATAATTTATCTTTATAAGTCTGATTTATACAAAAAGGTAGCCCTGATTTTAAGACAAACATATGTCTAGAAATGCTATTTGTTCTTTCAGCAGTGTCGCTTTTTAGAGTAAAAAACGGGCACACCCCCATTTTGTCTGTAGATGGCACTTGAGTAAGAGAAAATGCTGACTGGCTTCATCAGGTCGTAGAAAGCTATTCTGGATTTGAATTATCCAAATTGTGAACAAAGAAGGGGTGATGTAACTTATATTTGTTCCCCGAGCTGCAGCTTGGTGAAATGAGAAGCAGCAAGAAGCAAGACCCAGGTCTTGGGTAGACTAAATTCTAAGTAGTGGAGTGTATTGTTGATAGCAGAGTAAACCTCAGAGGCTGGTGAGGGTGCAGTGCCTAAAATTCCCAGGCCCTGGGGTTAGACAGTCTAGCCCTGGGGTTAGACTGTATTTAACCCTGACTCCAAAATTTATTGACCATATGACTTCCAGCAAGTTTCTTGATACCTCTTAACCTTAATTTCTAATCTGTAAAATAATAGGTAAAACAATGTACCTACCTTCACAGAATTGTTGTAAGGAGTAACAGGGAGTATATTCATTCACTGCTGAGCTTAGTAAGCACTTAATAAATGTTAGGTATTGTTTCTGTCTCAGTTAGCATATTTAGGCAAATGGGGTAGATATTTTAATTCATGTGTACCTAAAACCATATACCATTATTTTCCTGATGAAATGTAGATTGCAGGATGGTAGACAGAGGAAGGGATTTGTGGAAACAGTTTGTGATAGGATACACAACGAGCGACTAACAGGTTAGGTTAGGTTAGGTTAGCAACTAACACAGATAGGTTGCCTGTGTTTACAGTTTATTTATAGAACACTGAATTTTAAAGTGTAGTTTTGTGTTTGAATAAGAAGCATTCAAATAAAAAGAAAGAGTGTAATGTTTAAAGCTCATAAATAAAAGTCTCAAAATTCAAATATAGGGAATAGATAGTGTTGTGTTTTAATTCTTTATGGGAGGAAAACCACTGGAAAATTTTTTTGGGTCTTTCCCACTTTCCAATTTAAAGAGAAGTTGGGGAATGGGGGTTTTGGAAGCGGTGGTCGTGATGGGGAATTTTAAAATCACTCTCTACAGGAACATTGCTCTCATAACAGGCCAGGTTCTTTGACAAAGCAGACAGTTGTGTTGTTTCATTTAAGCCTCATAGGAAAAGACCCCTGGTATCCTGTTTCTTGCCCCATTGTCCTTTCCCAGTAGTTCTCAAACCTGGCTACACATTAAATTCATCTGGGGAGCTTTTAAAAAATACCGATGCCTGGGCCACAACCCTAGGGTGTCTGATTTAATTGGTTTGAAATGAGGTCTAGGCATGAGGAGGCTTTTTAAAAGTTCTCCAGATAATTCCATCGTAAAGTCAGACTTGAAAATTAGGGTTAGCTCAGGCTTGCAATTCCATTATACACTCTGTTGGGTAAAAACTGTGCTTTCTGTAGTCACTTATTAAAACACAAATACCCTGGCAGGAGTAAATAATTAAGCTATTTTTCACTCATTAAACTTAGCAGGATTACTTCACCAAATGCTTTCTAAAGGTCACCCAAATAGAAAAGCCCACCGAGTTCACAGTTTTGCCCATGGCTGTCATAGCCTGCTGAGAATCCTTATGTGATACAGTCACTCCCTAACCTGTTTGATGAGTTTTTATTTTATACACGATTTTTTGTTTGGAGGAGGAGCATGCAGTAATAGAAAATAAGGCTTGAACATAGTAGAGAAATTATTTAAATAACAACAAGAATTAGAGTCCTGAAATACTGCCTGCATGTTCTTGCCTTCAGGGCTGTTCTGTCTAGAACACTTTTTCCCCCAGACAGCTTCACAGCTACATCCCTCACCTCCTTTCAGTCTTTGCTCAGAGCTTACCTTTTCAGGAGGGTTACCATGCTTACCTTATTGAAAATTGCAACCAGCCACCCTCATTCACTGTAGTCCTGAACATGGTAATCCTGCCCCTTTTTGTTGTTAATTATAACACCTAACACTATCTAAATATTATATACTTTACTTACATATTATGTTGTCACTCTTTCCCTGCTAGAATTTAAGCTGTACAGAACAAGAAGTTTTATCTCTTATTACACTGATGTATCCCAAGTGCCTGGTAAAGTACCTGGCACATGGTGAATGCTCAAAACATACTTGTTGAATTAAATTAATTGTATGCACATGCTTAGGCATTAAGAGAAATTGATTACTTTCAAATCATCCTCAATATATAATTTAAAATACTGATTTCAGTTCGAAAAATCACCTTTCAATGTTTTGCATTGGGTACAGTGCAAAAAAAATGAACATCTGTCCATATCAGATAATTTTTTCCTTTCTCATTGATAAGAAAAATTATCATAATGAACACTGATAATAAGTAAATCAAGCGCCACAGGATTCTACAGAAGCCAGAAGCTGGTACATTAATTATGAGAAGTTTGATAATAATAATAGGGCAGGAAGCCTCTTTTTCTATAAAGTGCTGAAAGGAAAAAGAATCCACTGATAGACACATTTAATAAACAACATAATATCTTTTTTAGGAGAATAATAGTACTTATTCTACTGTTTTTTAATTCTACTTTAAAATGTGGAACATGTGATAAAGTTTAAATAAATAGGATCAATTAATGTAAGCATGTACATTAGTTATAGATTATGACTGGTTAGGGGGAACAGGTACAGCGGGTTGGGTATAGAAGGAGGGATATTTGGAAGAGAAATTGTCAGAGTATGAGGGTGTGTGTGTTTGTGTGAGAGAGAAAGAGAACAGAAGAAACAACCAAAAACAGAAAGTAAGACGGACACAAATTGTCTCACACACTCACAGACAGACACCCAGAGAAATAAGCAGCATCCCTTAAGCCCTTTAAAAATCACAGCACTGAGAAGAACATGAGGCTCCCAATACATAATTCAAAATAAAAACAGTGTTAGATTACTGAGTTTTGATTTTTTTCCCATAAATACTACTTCAATGCTTTTTAAAAATATAAATGTCTTACTACATTACCCCCCCCCTCCCCACCCCACCTCATTTTTTCCTGGTGTCCTTGCTTTGCTAGTGGTTAAGCACATGCCTAGTCGGCCTGTTGCTAGATCCAGGCCATATACTTAGAAACCAGAACACAGTTTTACAGGTAACATCCCCCTATGATGTTTGTTACCATACGTCCCCAAAGTGGCATTGCATATTTTCAAATACAGATGTCCCCTGTTGGTGTCTTGTCCTACAGGCAAGATAAGTTAAGTTAGTGCAGGGGTCAGCTTGAGGGCTGGAGATTCCAAACCCCTGTTTAAATCTTCCACCCCTGAACCCTTGGATAGCCTTGATCAGATACTTTATGTTTGCTTGGATGACTTTTCTTGCTTGTATAATGTACTTAGTTGTCCCAGTTTTTGGAAAACTTTTTTAGTAGTTACTGTAAATGATAACGTTCACTTACCGTAGAGGTATAGACAAGAGAAGGTTCTGCTCCAGGGCCAGGTTGGAGAGCTGGGAACACCTCTGCAGGGCTCCAGCTTCGAACAAGCTGACAATGTTGTTGTCCAGAAACAAATGTTTCAAATCTCGGAGGTCCTGGAAGTCTTGTGCTGTAACTTTCTGAATCAGATTGTTGCTGATATCAAGCTTTTGTAGCCTTGCTGGTAGTCTGAGGGGCAACGTTTGAAGCTGGTTTTGGGACATCTCAAGGGTAGTTAAATTGGCGAGGAGCTGTGCCCCATCGATGGAAGAGAGTGAGTTTTCTGACAGGTAAAGATGGGAAAGATTCTCCAAATGTTTCATATCTCGAAACCTTACCACTTTGAGCCGGTTTCTCTCCATTTTTAATGAGAGCAAGGATTTGGGCAGGTTAATAGGAATTTTAGTCAGAAAGTTACTACTGAAACTGAGAAACTGCAAAGACTGAAGAGAAGTGAAGAAGCTAGCTGGTATGAGATGTAGCTTATTATTCTCCATGCTCAGATGTTTCAGATGGGGAAGTGCCAGTGGTCCATTCACAGACTCGATATTGTTGCTGTCCAACACCAAGCTTTGCAAACTGACAAGAGAGCAAAGCATGCTGGGAGAGAGAGAAGAGATCAGATTGTTTTTCAGTTCAAGGATTTTTAATTTCTTCAGTCCTTCAAAATCAGATCCGTGAAGGACATATATTGAATTATCATTTAGTTTTAACACTTCAAGACTGGCTGGGAGAGCACTGGGGACCCGTCTTAACTTATTTTTCCAGAGTTCCAAGGTCTTCAAAGTACTCAGAGTCTTGAAAGTGTCATTTTCTACTGACTCTGTTCCACTGGCCAGCAGAATAAAATCTTCTAGAGCTGACATTTGGGTGAAGTTAGACAGCTACAAAAAAGGCAGGGATGGGGAATGGGGAAGAAAAACAGTAAATTAGGATTATTTTAAGAAAAAAAAAGCCATATACATTATCATGCAATACTAATGATACTTCAGATTTCCCTTCAGGATCTATTTAAATATCTCTTGGAAAAGGATAGAAACTCAGCTCCTGACCATTTTTATTCACTTGCTAACAGTATAAGATGTCTAAAATATTTTAAGCACTTTCACACACTATTGGTAGACATAAAGTTGGCCAACTTTTGCTGCGTATTCTTTGACCCAGCAAGTTTACTTCTAGGTAGAAGTACTTACAAATTGCACAATGATTTATGCAATAGGATGTTCTTGGTTGCATCATCTTGTAATAGCCAAAAAAGAAACAATCTGGAAATCTTTCACCAAACTATTAACTAGAGTTTCTAACTCTAGGGGATAAAACTATAAGGAATTTTCATTATCTATCTACATTTCGCAATGTTTAGATTTTTTAAAATTATAAATTACCTTTTTAACAATTTAAGCATTAAAAGTAAAAAAAATTTAATGTCCTAGATACTGCTATCAGTAGAATGGGCCTATCAGAAAAACATTTTCAACTGTATAGTAGTTGGGAAAACTAGCCTCGTTGTTCCTACCAGCCAGTTTACGCTTCACTGATGAAAAAGGTTCATGAAGAAACAAACAGGATACATGTGTCTCCATCTCTGTAGAGCAAGGAGTCCATTCATGCATATATCCCAGACCTAATGCTATTCCTCTCCTAGATTTTAGAAATGACCAAATCTGCTGTACTTTCTCCATGGTTTGCAAGTTCAAGCACCCCTATCTCTCCACATATCCTCCAAACTCCTCCTAGGTGGACATCCACCTCTTTTCTAGGATGATGTAATTTGGTATTTGGTTCTCAGAGTAAAATCATGTTTAGGCAAAAAGAGGAATTGTTCCAGATTTTCCTGAGCTTGATAAATCTTCACAAAACTTTCAACCTGCTTTAGAATTCAATTAAGCTGGAATTTTCAGTGCACACTTTTATGTCTTACTATCTACAGTTTCTAAATGTTTGATTTAATTGTGAAGTTGAGCTCTTTTGTAACATCAATACATGATTAATACCTTAAAAGTGGGTTAATTTTGCATCACATATTTGTTACAGGTATTTATATTATGGGAAGACATGTGATGTGAATTATGGTATATTTTAAAGTATCTCCTAATATGATACTCCAGTAGAAGAATCTCATGTTAAAAACTACATAAACAGATGTTTTTAATCATAATAGTTTTGATAGCTGCCTTGGCTTATATATTGCTACTAACATTTGATATTTTCTTAATGATTAATCAGATGTATTAATTAGTCTTAATCCCAAGATCAATAGCTTTTTTTTTTGCATTTGTTGAGCATCTACAAGTTCCAAGTACTTTTTTATCTGTTATCATTAATTTTCCTAATAACCCTGAAAGTTTGGTACCGTCAAACTTGAAAGAGTTGAGAATTTCAACAAAGTCCATTGGACTCCAAAGCCCTTTCTTCCTCAACTCATCATTTTCTAATACATTTTCCATTGCCTGTGGTCTATAATTAATGTTTTTCAAAAAAGACTCAAGATCTGGACACAGATCATAGAGTTTTAGAAAAGCAGAAATTTTAGAGATTATCTAGTCCAAATCTTCCATACAAGGGATGAGGCCAAAAAAAATTAAATGACCTGTCCAAGATTCAGTGTTGTTTAATCTGTTCTTCATTCTGAAGTACCTTTTTCTAGGCTTTCTTTCATGTAAAGTCATAATTGACCCTACACATAGCTTTTCACCTTTGGGACTGTTGATCTCCCCCAAAAAAGACCTTGGTGTTGCAAATGCTTCTACTTCTATCTGAGTGACCACAGACACTAAAAGATTGCTGACTATGTAGCAAGTCTCAGGGATGACATGGATCTAAATGGGCAATTTCTATGGGGACTAGACAAAGAGTGGTGTCAGAGCTTCAATTTGTCTTCATTTCTATTTGTAAAGTATATAGACTAGCTAAATAGTAAATATAGGTCATTTTCTTAACTGAATCCAGTGAATAGTTGTTTCCTATTATTAAACATAGAGAATCTTTGCTCTTTATCAGGTCAATGCAGATTACTTTTGATTATTATTAGTTAAAATGGCCACCATTTTCTAAGTATTTACTATGCTTATCTTTACAAAGATCTATGTGTAAGCATGATTATTCCCTTTTCAATGAGGTAAACTCAAGAAGGCAAAACAAAATGGCCAAGTATGTCTTGCTAGTAAGTGGAAAAGTTCGGCTTCCAACCCAGGTTTACCTTACCCCAACACACATACACACACACACACACACACACACACACACACACACACACACATATATATTTTTTTTATGGCTGTGTTGGGTCTTCGTTTCTGTGTGAGGGCCTTCTCTAGTTGTGGCAAGCAGGGGCCACTCTTCATCACGGTGCGTGGGCCTCTCACTATCGCGGCCTCTTTCGTTGCGGAGCACAGGCTCCAGACGCACAGGCTCAGCAATTGTGGCTCACGGGCCCAGTTGCTCCGCAGCATGTGGGATCTTCCCAGACCAGTGCTCGAACCCGTGTCCCCTAGATTGGCAGGCAGACTCTCAACCACTGCGCCACCAGGGAAGCCCCCATATATTTTTAACCTTAGTGTTTATAACATGCATTTAGCTGAAGAGTATAGAGTTCTGGTGCCACAAACAGTGAGGAAGACACCCAATGACTTTCAACTTATCAGTTGAGTTTGCAGAGCTGACAAAGGGAAAAAAATTCTGCCAGACCTGTTTTTCCATTTCCATGGCCTAAGCAGGGTTGTGCTCAAGAGATGTGGAAAGAGATGCTTTTGCCCTGCAGCTAAACTTGGGGCTGCTGGCAGTTTTTCAACATTGCTTAAAAAGCAAGGCAAGTATGGCTTGGTGTTAACAATTAGGCTTAGGAAGCTTAGCTAAGTAAAATTCCTGCCATCAGAGTTGTACAGTTTAGTGAGCCTAATACTTATGTAGATAAAAGTTACTATATAAAAAGAAAAGTTAAAAAAGAAAAAAAAAAACCAAGTAAAATGAAATAGAGTAGAGGGGCAACTTCTGCTGGTTTCCTCATGAAAAGGCTTTGTTTCAAGTTTTTGGTTTTGTTTTTTTTTTAAATTAATTAATTAATTTATTTTTGGCTGTGTTGGGTCTTCGTTTCTGTGCGAGGGCTTTCTCTAGTTGCGGCAAGAGGGGGCCACTCTTCTTCGCGATGCATGGGCCTCTCACTATTGCGGCCTCTCTTGTTGTGGAGCACAGGCTCCAGACGCGCAGGCTCAGTAGTTGTGGCTCACGGGCCTAGCTGCTCCACAGCATGTGGGTCCTTTCCAGACCAGGGCTCGAGCCTGTGTCCCCTGCATTGGCAGGCAGATTCTCAACCGCTGCGCCACCAGAGAAGCCCTTGTTTCAGGTTTTAATGCTGGGCAGGCCCTACTTCAAGCATTAGAAGGTTACCTGGCTTTCTTAGTCACCTTATAGGTCCAATGCACACAGGAAACTCACACACCCTCAAAGTGACTGCCTCAGACATGTGTGAACCAAGCCAGCAAGGAGTTTGTAAACTATGTTGGAATTTTTTTTCTGATGATCAAAGCAACACTTGTTCTCTGTAAACAATTTAAAAATTCTGGAAAGTATGGAGAGAATATAAAAAGAATCTATAATCCCCCCCCACTTGTTGATAAACTATATATTTCTTACCCAAGAGGAATTTGAAGTAGCTTCTTCTCTCCACAAAAGATGTAAAGTGCAATTATTTTAATTGACTGTCACCATAAAGACATTTCTATTTGTCCTCTAAACGTTAGAGCTAAAACTATAAAACTCTTAGAAGAAAATATAGGCATACATTTTCATGACCTCGGGTTTGGTAAAAGCTATCTTGACTATGACACCAGGTGTAATCCTCTCCAACAGCACCCAGCTGTCCAGATATAGGAGAAACAAAGGAAAATGATCACCCTAACGTAATACTGAGGCTTTGCTGAATAGGTGTTGAGATAATTAATTGTGGGATGCAAAGAGGGAAGGGGTAGGGAAATAAGATAGATAAGAAATGAACTGATTATCTGAGAGAAAGTGGGTAGATCTAGGATTAGAAGTCTCCATGAAGTGGAAAGATAAGTGCAGCGTATGGCAGCTGAAGGGAAAGGACATGATGACCAGAGAGCAGGTATGGGAATTCAAGATTTTTGAGTGCAGAAGTTTCAGATATAACGAGGATTATGATATAAGCAAGAGAGTAGACGGCTGTGGTGAAGTGGAAATGTAGATAGATACTTTTTTATGAGTTCAAGGAATGGGACTAGAATACTGGACACTGAAGGCACACCAAAAGATGCAGGACTTAGGATGGAGAGGAAGAGTAGGAGCCAGGATGGAAGGGACCAGGGGCACAGTATAAGATACACAGAGAAACAGAGTGTTACAGTCTGATGGCATGCACCTCAAAGAAGTAGGGCTTTTTACAGATAAATGGATAAATAAAGTCCCTCTTGAGGGCAGGAACGGTGAATTTTTACTTTTTTTTCCAGCTGTGCTGCATGGCTTGCAGGATCTTAATTCCCTGACCAGGGACTGAACCTGGGCCATGGCAGTGAAAGCCCAGAATCCTAACCACTAGACCACCAGGGAACTCCTAGAACTGAATTTTTCATCTTTTATCCCCAGTCTCAAACACAGCATTCACAGACCCAAAGACAGTTGAATTATATGAACAAGTAACTGAAACATTTAGAATTGTGGTGTGTATACACATATATGTGATATGTATGTGTATATATATGCACATATATGTGTGTGTATATATATATAATTTCTATTGCTATTAATCTGAAGATCCATTTTAAGACTTTTTACTTTAAATATAGGCAGCCAATTCTGCAGTTCAAAGCAAATAAACAGAATATACATTGCATTCACCAAATGCAAGTAAACTATGGTCATTTAAAGCCTAAGGATTTTTAAAAGAGAAAAGAGAAGGATTATTGCTCAGAGCTTTCTACTTCCTTCACAAAACAATCCTCTCTTTCATCAACCTTTCTGCTGGGAACTGTGCTTCCTAGAGATAATTAACTGGGTTAAAGTCAGGGAAGTGGCAGTATTGCTGTTCAGTGAACTTAAACCAATGACAAATGAACTCATCCAATAAGTGAATTTGATGAGAGGCATAATTTCACCTTATTGGCTGCAAAGCAGCAGTGTGGGATCATTACCAGGCTTAGTTGACACTCCAGCTCTCGGTATCTCAAGTCCTCAGGACAAATATTTAATCATCTTGCCCTTTAACCAGGTGTCTTGCTTGAATGCTGAGACCTGACAGGGTCAGACCTGCTCTCTGGCATTAGGCACTACTGGATTAGAAGAGGAAAGTAAACAGATGATGACCAGGCAATTGTGCTTATTGAGCCTCGAAATAAATACCATGCCACATATTTTAAAGTCCCTGTGTTTATGTGCACCTACATTAACATTTCTTAACCAAATAAAAAGGGAGGGGGGAGTGTCTCTGTTTGAAGGAAAAGTACATTCACCTGCTGACTCTCTGCACCTGGATCACAGACAGGCATTTCCTTATCTTAAGATTTGGGTCAATGAGGGAGAAGCAGTGACCAGTAAAGGCAAACTCAGAGTCATAGAATTTTCCATCTAGAAAGTTCCTGGAATCCCCAATCTAATCCAGCCTTCTCACGTCATAAAGGTAACAAATGAGGTCTGCAGATTTTTTTAACTGCTTGTCTAAGGTAGTTCTATCTCTAGTTAGTGAGAAAACTAGAATGAGAACTCTAGTCTCTTGATGCCTTTCAAAATACCAAAGGTCAAAAACAAAAGTTTCGGCCTTCCCTGGTGGCGCAGTGGGTTAAGAATCCGCCTGCCAATGCAGGGGATACGGGTTTGAACCCTGGTCCTGGAGGATCCCACATGCCATGGAGCAACTAAGCCCGTGCGCCACAACTACTGGATCCCGCTTGCCTAGAGCCTGTGCTCCGCAACAAAAGAAGCCACCGCAATGAGAAGCCCACGCACCGCAACAAAGAGCGACCCCCGCTCGCTGCAACTACAGAAAGCCTGCGCGCAGCAACGAAGACCCAACGCAGCCAAAAATAAATAAGTAAAATTTTTTTAAAAGTTTCTTTGTGTTATACAAGTCAGACAAATCTATAGCACTCTTTTCAGTGCCCTCTGAATAGGTAAGCATGAAAATAGACATCATAATTAAAAGCACGTAGAATGAGAATTGCAGTAATGTGGCAAAACAAAAACACGTATTTCTTCTGTATAGGTTTCCACAAAGACACTGATGCCTGGCTAGTTTGTAGGGTTTGTATGAATAATTCTCATATGCTGCATTCACCTTGATAGTCTTATAATGTTCTAAGTATCATCTGCCTTCAATGGCACATACAAAACTACTTTTCCCCTAAAAGGACTTCTTTTTAATATGGGGAGACAAAGGGGCCATATGATCTCAAACTCTTTTTGTTAAGAAAGAGTAATTTCTTTACTTTTACTCTGCAACAGCATAATTAGAATTTTCAAAAATAAAAAATTAATTATAGACTCTGATTTTTGGGGGGGCTACTTTCCTAAAAAGAAATATCCAGAGGCATATACCCATCTCAGTATACAGAGCAAACAGGTAGCTAGTGCAACTACCCGACTTCATAACCATCACTTTACGTTTTGATTATTTAAATCAAGTTTAACAAGCCCACACTTGCCCCTCACCCTATCTCACAAAATAAAATTGCAGTAACTTGAGTGTAGAATGAGTAATTACCTGAAGGTGCTGAATTTTGCTATGACTGATGTAGAGCTTCTTGGTGGTGGAAGGAATACCTGACGGCACCTCCGTTAGCCTGTAGCATTGCACCGACTGCTCTGAATCACAGCTGCATCTTCCAGGACAGTTAGGATCGAAACCATAGCTAAGAGAGAGCAAAACAAAGAAAGCATAAAGCAGACACATCTTCCAAAACAGGGCCTTTCAGGTCGCAGGCGAGTGTTTAGGTGATGTCTCACTCTTTATACCGGGAAATCTGATTATAGAATCTTATGAATGTGTACTCTGTCAATGTAAGAAGACAGGAAAGAAAAAATTCTCAATTTGCCTGGGTTAAAATGTTAGCAACCATTACAAAGAGGAAGGCGCTTAAACATTGATAAGCTGCCTTAATATTTGTAGGTGAGCAAAACCCTATGTTATTTATGGCTTGGAAGGCTAATCTGCAAACACCTCTATTATCTGTAGTTTCCTTGTTTTGTTAAATGTGACACTAGGGAATTAGTGGGAAAAGACAAAGGGCTGTTTTATAGTGGGCTATAAAACCTTTGAATTTTCTGTGACCCTATATTAAAACCATTTTTGTGGAACTGCAACGGGCAGGTGTTTTCTTCTCACATTAACTAGTATGGGAAAATAGGCAGGTTTTCTGTTTATTATTGTTTCAGTAACATTTTATTGCTAGTGAAACAATGGGGGTACAATGGAGAGATATTTAGAGCCACAGATAACTTGTTCAATTCATCTGTCACTTGATCACTCAAATATCATATATAGAAAATATTTTGTCATTCAAAAATATTGTTGACTCAAATGAGAATAAAACATAAAACTAGGTCTATTATCTTTATTTATTTGTAATAATGGAAGAAAAGGATTCTAGTTTCTTCAGAGGAACTTGGCTGTGAGTTCCTACCAGAGAGGGAAGGTTTCCCTTGTCCTGGGTGCCCCTTTGTTGTGGCTTTTTGTCTTGCTGTGATCATCCCTGCTGAAGGAATTTAAAAGCAGTTTAAGCAAAAGATTATATAGAGAAGCTCTTTCCCCCTAAATGGAAGACCTAAATTTCCCCATGCTGGTTGGCCTCAGCAGATTGCTCTAGAGAAACCCTTTCTAATATTGAAAAGCTTCTCAGATCTCCTCTTCAACCTTACCTCTCTTTGCTACAATATTCATTTTGAAGGCAAAAGTTTCTTTACTTTAAGAATCAATTCATTCTATGTCCAGAGTAAGGACTTTTGTGTGCTTTTCCCAAAAGACTTGTCTACTCCTCTTTTCTGATTGTTTGCCTTCTGTTTTCTTTTACTATCAGAGACAAGAGGTGATAAGAGATTTCTTTTCTGTCAATATTCTGATTTTCAAGAAGCTTTATTATTTATTTCTTTTGTCCATTAATAGAATTATTTTTTAGTTTTTAGAATTTTCAAATAACAAAGTAATGCTCAATAAAAGAAAATTTGGAAAAAGGAGCAAGGACGGGAAAAAAAAACTTTAGTCCTGTCTCCAAATCAAACCTTTTCTCCAAATCAAACAATTTTTTTCTCTACCTAGGCTTTGTAACGGCAAAGAGAAATACTCATTGAACACTTATTTTCTGTGTTGCTAAGAAGGTAAGTTCATATATAGTTACTTGAAATGAAATGCCTATAAAATCCTATCCTTTCATCTACCATTAATGACAGCTAATTTTTCTGTTATGCAGCATAGCGATGAATTTCACTTTCTGTCCTCTGTTGGTAGCCATGGGATTCCCTTGTCTCTGATTAATCCTTGAAATTATACTGTATAACATATTTTTCTTCTTTTCCATGGTATTTCTATAGCTTTCCTGCAATTTTGGCATTATCTCTAATATATTACTCCTTTACAATGTGAATAGTTTTGTCAGGTTTCTTCCCTCCTATAACCCAGTAGTTATAATCCTTTCTTCCCTCCTGTAACCCAGTGGTTCTTAATCAGGGGCAATTTGGCAACGTCTGGAAACATTTTTGATGACAATAAAAGGATGGCGGTGGGTTGGTAGGCAGTGCTACTGACATCTAGAAGGTAATGGCCAGGATGCTACTGAACACCCTACAACACACAGGACGGCCCGCACAACAAAGAATCATGAGGTCCAAAATGTCAGTAGTGTCATTGTTAAGAATCCCTGCAATAAACACAAATGTGTGCTTCTATGCAATAGATATTGGCCTTCCTTGGTGTATTAAAAGCAAAGGGCAACTGAATTCCAGAGAAGAAACTGACTAACCCAAGTTCTCCCTGACTTTAGATTGGCTTGCGATTCTTATTATAAAACTGATCAACCAAGAGCTAAACGGAAGACTTTAATTTATTAAAATCTCTTTCTGAGGCAAAATAAAAGAAATTTTAAAGAATAAAAAAATGGTGAATATGATTTTTTAAACTTGTTTGCTTCTTCTTCTTTGCAAAAACAGCATAAGTTTAAAGTAAAAGAAAAAATAAAATTTTCTACTACTTAACCTCTCTACACCTCAGTGTTTTCTTCTGTAGAATGAAGATTAAATGGGGGAAGTAATTTCAATTTTACAGAAGCAAGAGAGGAAATGTACTAAGACATGTCAAGTCCATAGGCAAAAATAGGGTCTCAGTAAATGATAGTTGTGGGAATTCCCTGATGGTCCAGTGGTTAGGACTCTGCGCTTCCACTGCGGGGGGCACGGGTTCCATCCCTGGCTGGGGAACTAAGATCCTGGAAGCCGTGCGGTGTGGCAAAAAAAAAAAAAAAAAGATGGTTGTATCAGTTTGGGTTTGGGTTATTAGTTGCAAGCAATGGAAACAAATTTCTGGCCGACTTAAGAAGAAAAGGAATAATTGAAAGAAAATTGGGTAGCACACAGAATTGTAGGAAAACCTGGAGAACCAGATTTGGAAATGGACAAGAATAAAGGAAGGTTGTATAGCCAGAATCACACACTTCAGTGAGTGTCACCGCACAACATGGATGCTCTGGCCTCCACCATAGAACTGGAAATTGGATACTGTTGTCTGCACTGTTGACTACTGAAAAAGGATGCAGCTACCCCCACCCCATCTCTACTCCCTACCAGCAAGAATTCTTTCAATCCCTGCCTCACTATCTCCACGTTAAAAATTTTAGGTGGATGATTTTGGTCAGGTGAACCTGGGTCATATACCTGTGCTCTAGCTGTCACAGAGCTGGGCAAGTGATTATATTATGTTTTCAGTTCATTATGGGAGGAGGACACTATTTCCGATATTCCAGTCACATAAGGGAAGGAATTCCCTAAACAAAGGAAAGGGGTTCAAATCTGGACAGTCCCCCATTTGTAGTGACAAATGTCCACTATAGATATCTTTTCACCCTCACTCCTGCTCATCATGACCACAAAAGCCAAATGAGACTTGAGCGAGTTGCAACCAAGGACCAAACAAATTATATTTCTAACAATGGTTGTGACATGGCTTTTTGTGTAATTGTTTCACTATACTTTTTTTTTTTTTTTTTTTTTTTTTTAAAGAGAAATCATATTTTTCATTTTTTTTTTTTTTTTTAAAGGAGATTTTTTTTTTTTAATTTTATAGCTACTTTATTCATTTATTTATTTATTTATTTATTTATTTATTTTTTTGGCTCTGTTGGGTCTTCGGTTCGTGCGAGGGCTTTCTCTGGTTACGGCAAGTGGGGGCCACTCTTCATCGCGGTGCGGGGACCGCTCTTCATCGCGGTGCGCGGGCCTTTCACTATCGCGGCCCCTCCCGTTGCGGGGCACAGGCTCCAGACGCGCAGGCTCAGTAGTTGTGGCTCACGGGCCCAGCTGCTCCGTGGCATGTGGGATCTTCCCAGATCAGGGCTCGAACCCGTGTCCCCTGCATTAGCAGGCAGATTCTCAACCACTGCGCCACCAGGGAAGCCCCTACTATACTTTTCTGACTTGTTCATTTAGAAGACTATAAAAATTCTAATGCGATCATTTAAAATATTTTTATACTTTTAAATATACATGCAAAGAAAAGATAATTAATGTTAAATGGTGTTCAGAATGCAATTGTTTTGGGCCCCTTTTAGAACTAATGTGGAAGAAATATAATAAATGACAGAGGCCGATGAGGGGGAGTCTGTTTGATCTGTAAGGTCTGATAATCGGAGAAGTAAACAGTAACTTGACAGTGGATGAAAGAGGAACAATCAATGATCAGTAAACTCTGATAGCGTGGTTGATAAATGGTGGTTTTAGATAGTGCTGACCCAAACCTGGAGCTGTGGGAAAGGGTAAATGAAGAATGTAGCTCAGGTAACAGTGGAAAAGCAGTTATAGGCAGTCTGAGAGTGTTAGGGAATAAAAATATAGTAATAGGGATTTAAAAAATTTTTAATTTTAGTTTATTTACAATGTTGTGTTAATTTCTGTTGTACAGCAAAGTGATTCAGTTATACCTATATATATATTATTTTTCAGATCCTTTTCCATTATGGTTTATCACAGGATATTGAATATAGTTCCCTATGCTATACAGTAGGACCTTGTTGTTTATCCATCCTATACCTGATAGTTTGCATCTGCTAATCCCAAACTCCCAATTCTTCCCTCCCCCACCCCCCTTCCCCCTTGTCAACCACAGGTCGGTTCTCTATGTCTGTGAGTCTGTTTCTGTTTCGTAGATATGTTCATTTGGATCACTTTTTTTAGATTCCACATATAAGTGATATTATATGATATTTGTCTTTCTCTGTCTGACTTAGTATGATAATCTCTAGATCCACCCATGTTACTGTAAAATGGCATGATTTCATTCTTTTTTATGACTAAGTAGTATTCCATTGTATATATATACCACATCTTCTTTATCCATTTTTCTGTCAATGGACATTTAGGTTGTTTCTGTGTCTTGGCTATTGTAAATAGTGCTGCTATGAACATAGGGGTGCAAGTATCTTTTCAAATTATAGTTTTGTCTGGATATATGCCCAGGAATGGGACTGCTGGATCATATGGCAACTCTATTTTTAGTTTTTTGAGGAACCTCCATACTGTCCATACTGTTTTCCATAGTGACTGCACCAATTTACATTCCCACCAACAGTGTAAGAGGGTTCCCTTTTCTCCACACCCTCTCCATCATTTATTATTTGTAGACTTTTTAATTATGGCCATCCTGACTGGTGTGAGGTGGTACCTCATTGTAGTTTTGATTTGCATTTCTGTAATAATTAGCGATGATGAGCATCTTTTCATGTGGATCTTCTGCCCATTTTTCGATTGGGTTGTTTTTTTGTTATTGAATTGTATGAGCTGTTTGTATATTTTGGAGATTAATCCGTTGTCAGTCACATCATTTGCAGATATTTTCTCCCAGTCTGTAGGTTGTCTTTTCATTTTATTTATCGTTTCCTTTGCTGTGCAAAAGCTTGTAAATTTGATTTGATCCCATTTGTTTACTTTTGCTTTTATTTACATTGCCTTGGGAGACTGACCTAAGAAAACATTGCCAAAATTTATGTCAGAGAATGTTTTGCCTATGTTCTCTTCCAGGAGTTTTATGGGGTCATGTCTTATATTTAAGTCTTTAAGCCATTTTGAGTTTATTTTTGTGTATGGTGTGAGGGTGTGTTCTAACTTCATTGATTTACATGCAGCTGTCCAACTTCCCAACACCACTTGCTGAAGAGATTGTCTTTTCCACATTGTATATTCTTGCCTCCTTTGTTGAAAATTAATTGACCATAGACACGTGGGTTTATTTCTGGGCTCTCTGTTCTATTCCATTGATCCATATGTCTGTTTTTGTGCCAGTACCATGCTGTTTTGATCATTATAGCTTTGTAGTATTGTCTGAAGTCTGGGAGGGTTATGCCTACTGCTGTGTTCTTTTTCCTCAAGACTGCTTTGGCAATTCTGGGTCTTTTATGGTTCCATATAAATTTTAGGATTATTTATTCTAGTTCTGTGAAAAATGTCATGGGAAATTTGATAGGGATTGCATTAAATCTGTAGATTGCTTTGGGTAGTATGACAATTTTAACAATAAGTAATAGGACTTTTTCAAATTGTTTTTTGCTGTGTTTTGTTTTTACATTTGGGTACACCATACCAAATGTAGTGCCTTATAAATTTTAACTATGGAATAGGTAAAATAATTTTTGATGCCTAAATTATACTGGATTTATTAGTTAAATCAACCATCACTGTTAAATGAACCTTTCTCTTTAGGTTGGGAAAAATATTCCTTGGATTTTAAAGGAATATGTATTTTATAGATATTTAACATGTATTTTATAGATATTCCTAACTCTTGAGCCAATATAAAAAAATATGTTTAGCTATGCTCTCTGGCAGCAAATTCTAATTCTTTAGAATTTCCTAGGTAGACTGTTGTCATGTCTTAATTTTTAAACTTACCACACAAATATTTTCAGCATTCCTACTATATTCAAGATCCTGTGTTAGGACCCGGGATTCAAAGATAAGCAAGATAACCATTATTATTGCCAAGGAGCTCACAGTCCAAGGGGCTCCAAAATATGTATGATAAATACTATAGCAGGTATTTGCAGGAAACTGAACAGGGATGGAGTCCATAGTTCCAAATGAGAATAAAGGAAGGCCTCTTGGGGCTTCCCTGGTGGCGCAGTGGTTGAGAGTCGCCTGCCAATGCAGGGGACATGGGTTCGAGCCCTGGTCTGGGAGGATCCCACATGCCGCAGAGCAACTGGGCCCGTGAGCCACAACTACTGAGCCTGCACATCTGGAGCCTGTGCTCCGCAACAAGAGAGGCCACGGTAGTGAGAGGCCCGCGTACCGCAATGAAGAGTGGCCCCCGCTTGCCGCAACTAGAGAAAGCCCTAGCACAGAAACGAAGACCCAACATAGCAATCAATCAATCAATCAATAAATCTAAAAAAAAATTAAAAAAAAAAAAAAAGGAAGGCCTCTTGGAAGAGGTTTCTTAGCTAATCCTACATCACTGCACCAAAATTTTCAAGTTTTAAGAACAAGAGGGCAAACAGTTGTTCCATATGTGTATGCAAGAGAAATAATCAGGAGAATGAAGCTAGTAAATCACCTTGGCATGCTCAAACTTCTTCAGCATGTGTATCACAGAATTTCAGATTGTTAGCAAATATGAATAAATATAAATAATACATATGACTATGATATTCCAAGACTTTCCCCACATTGCTCAAATAAAATGGTAGCGGGTTTTCCCTGGCCCTCTTTATTCATTATACAATTGTTTCTAGCGACCAATGGTATAATACTTAATACCTTTTCCTTTTCCTTGTAGGATTACCGGAGAGTAAATGAAACGTGTGAAGCTTAGTGCAGGGCCTGGCACACAGTAGCATTCAATAAGTGATAATCTTCCTCTCCAGTCCAAGGAGAGGGAGACTTCTATGCCCATTCACTACAGTGCCTTTGCAATTAACGATGTGCTAATAAATGTTTGAACTCTACACTAACCTCACAGCTAATTACCACTACCCACCAAAGAAATCTTTAGCATCTTCCTTTTTTCCCCAGTTTCCTCAGCCCCCCACTGTATTCTTAGTAATACCTTATGGTAAAACTCTTAAATTCTTAAAACAAGACTGTCACATTTAAGTTATACAAGAAATTTTTAATCACACAAACATAATTCATGAAACAGTTTTTGGAGGTTTCTGCCAATGCAATTGCAAACAGAAGTATCAAGATTTTATTATCCCTAGGAAAATAAGTCCCACAAGTATTGAGATTACATACTATTCCAAATTCCAAAGTAGACCAAAACAAGGCAATAAGTGTAGATAGAGCACACTGACAACAGATGGCAGCACTAGAACATCAAACCCTGCCTTTCACTTCCATGTTAGGCTGTGACTTGCAAAAATGCAGAACCCCAGTCAAGGTGGGCAAAAGATAATGTGTACCTAGAGGGTTCCTCATGAGCATTCGAAATAGTCACATAGCACCAAGCAGCAAGCACACAGGGATGCAGAAGTTGCTACATCACATGGTAATGAGAAGGGACAATATGAGATGAAAGTGTTCTGAGATACAGGGTGTGACTTGGGAGTTGTAAAAATTGTACACAGAAAAAAAAAATTGTACACAGAAATGGAGTCAGGCTCTTCAATTCTGAAAATGGGGGTATTCACCAAGGATCAGAGCACTGGATACATATGAACACTTAAAATGCATTTCAGTTGTACCCACACAATATAGCAGGAAGTTGAATGATATATTTTTTTAAAGAAATGAAATTTATTTTCAAATGTTCATATAAACAAAAGAAAGTGGTAATAGAAAATGAGTATTACAGTTAATTTTTTGGATAATAGTTCTTATATATTAATAGATTTGTATATGACTTATAACTGGGAAAAAATTATTTTTTTGAAAAAAACTTTTAGACTGATTTGCCAATTTATTACACTGGTAACTTAAACATGAAGAAATGGATTTCCTCATCCTTCTATACCCCGTGATTAACAGCTAAGACTTGAGAGAAAAAGACACCTAGATTGAAATCTCACCTCAGTGGATCTTTAGCTGTATACCAAGCTTATCAAGATACTTAAATTCTCTGTGACTCATCTATAAAAACCTGACCACAGCTAACTGACAGGATTTTGTGAGAGTCAAAGAAGTAAAGCAGATAGCACAATGTTTAGCACATAGTATGTATTCAATAACTGAAAGCTATCACTGTGATTCCATATGTACGTTGGCCCCTCAACCCCAACTTTAAATTATTTTCGTACTTTAAATTCCTGAAAATGGGATTGCTAACTGTATTATGAATAGAGAAAGTGGCTGGGAACTTGGTAGCTGTAGTAATGATGTTCTTGCAAATACTGCGGATAAAAAAAAAGTTAATTTGGAAGGGAGTAGGGGAAAGATGAAAATCTTAGTTTTATATTATTTCTGGGTAAAACCTGTGTGAATGTGCCTACTTAAGCTCAAGGCAAGGATCTCTGAGTAGTTTTGCTTAGCTAAGTTTGTTGAAGCCAAAGGACTTTATGCTAAACATTCTGCCCTGACCCAGAGAGCAAACTAAAGCTATGATTTCTTATTCCTCATTGGCATAGCATTAGTGAGGGGCCCACAGTGCAGGCTTTGGTGGAGATTAACTGGAAGAGCCTGTCATCTGCCAGTAAAATATTCCCTTAGGCAAGTCTCCTAGGAGAGACAGTTTCTACTCTATCAGACTGGTTTCTCCTTCTGTTTTCAAGACTGGGCTACTCTTGAAGTGGAAGGGGGTTGAGAGTGAGTATTCAAATTAAAGTTGCAGCTATAAGGGTTAGACTCAGTAGCCTATGAGTTCTGCTAACATGAGGGTCATGCCTCATTCATTTTTGTGCCCCCGATGCCTCAACAGGGTTCTGCATTCAATATAATTATGAATATATGAATCCTCATAATTTTGTTTTACCTAATTGTCGCGTGTAGGAACACTACACCAGTTTTAAAAATAAGTACACCTTTTTAGGTAGTTGCTTTGGAAATGTATGACCTGTGGTGTGAATAATAAGGCATACCAAGTGCCAAGCACTGGAGCTAAGCATTTTACCTTACTACTGAGTGAAGTAAATTTTGGAAACTGAGGCTTCGACATTAAAGAATACAACTAAGATGGCACAGCTAATAGGTGATAGAGTTTAAAACTTGAACCCAAGGCTGCCTGACTTTTAATCACAAGAGAAAAGGCCTCGTATTAATTCAGCAAAACTTGGTGAGCCGCTGCCCTTCAACTTGCAGTTCTAGGCAGGTTCCACCCGGAATTTAAGGCCTGGTTTACCAAGAAGAACGATTGTGCCCACACACCCCGCGCACCTCACCCTAAACAAGAACTGGACTGGAAAAGATAAAACGTGGCCACTGCGCAGGCTCAAATGTCCCTTCCTCACTCTTCCTTCCCTGCCCCGGGACGTCACCGCGGCAACTTTCCCAGACGACTCTAGAACGGCTCCCGCCCACTATGAAGTCAAACGGGTGGAAGCTGTTTCTCTCTGCGACGTGGACACCCTTCTCTTCCTCGGGCCTTTCCAACTTCTAAGTCAACACCACGCGCCTCGGTTTCCCGGGGATTCAAGCAGGAGTTTGCCAGATGTCAATATGGCCGCTGACAGGCGGTCCCAAGCAGAGGCTTTTCATAGGCCAAGGTCTCATCCTAGCCCCGCCCATTTCATCCCTCCTGGCTGCGGCCGCCGAGGCCTTCGATACGCATGCGCAGCGAGGGCGGGCCGAGAGGTGGGACGGCCCGCGTCTTCCGTGTGCCGCCACCGCCGCCGCCTCAGCTTCGCTGCTCCTGCCCCTCCGGGGCTGCGTAGCCGGCGTTAGCCGCGCGAGGGTTAAGAGAGGGGACCGACGGAGCGTGCGTGCGCGGGGGTTCCCGGAGTCCCAGCAGTTCCTCTCGCGGGTGGACTGCGAGGTCAGCAGCAGTCAGGGGAGGCCCTAGACGGCGCCATGTCGGCGGGCGGCCCATGCCCGGCAGGAGCCGGCGGGGGCCCAGGAGGCGCCTCATGCGCCGTGGGGGTCTCCCCCGGCGGGGTATCCATGTTCCGGTGGCTGGAGGTGCTGGAGAAGGAGTTCGACAAGGCCTTCGTGGATGTGGATCTGCT
This sequence comes from Balaenoptera acutorostrata, assembly GCF_949987535.1. Classification (NCBI taxonomy): domain Eukaryota; kingdom Metazoa; phylum Chordata; class Mammalia; order Artiodactyla; family Balaenopteridae; genus Balaenoptera; species Balaenoptera acutorostrata. The sequence goes on from NC_080077.1 coordinate 44,141,651, forward strand.
CCTGGGCGAGATCGATCCGGACCAGGCGGACATCACTTATGAGGGGAGACAGAAGATGACCAGCCTGAGCTCCTGCTTTGCGCAGCTTTGCCACAAAGCCCAGACTGTGTCCCAAATCAACCACAAGCTAGAGGTGAGCTGTGGGCGCTGGAGGGGGTGGCATTCAACTCCAGTCATCAGACCTCATTTAACGCACCCGTGAAACGACCCTAGAAAACTGCCAACCGGGGCACCTGGGCTTCCTACGTGACGGGGGAGTGCGCGCGCGCGCAGGAAAGGACTGAGGTGAGGTTAGAGCAGAAAAAGGTGTGTGGATTGACGTGTGGGTCTCCCGGGATCCTGTCGTCCACCTTCCTTGTATCTCTATGAGGAGGAAGCAGGAACTAATTACTCCAGCCTACTTGTGCCTGTTACGTTAACAGATCTCAGACTTAACTGAAGCGCAGAGATTCTGTCATAAGAATACTTTAGCTCACCTTTTAACGTTTGAGTTTTTAGATCTACTTTCACATTGATAAACTAGGTTTGTATATCACCAGACAGACACAGTCCTGATTATTTTTAACTATTTCAGATCAGTTTCTGTTGTTGCACACAGACGAACTGTTCCTTGCCTGCCCGAACTATTTAGGGGAATTTGATCAAAGCTCTTAAGAAGAGTTAGTGGGATAAGCAAGACGGTATCAGTGTCTGTTTCAGTTTACAGTTAGTTGGTCCTTAAGTTACAGGCACAGCCCTCCAGAGCGTCCTACAATTATTCAGCTGACTTCTAACATTGAGGTTTTGTCTGTACTTCACTATCTTTCCCAAAGTCTGGGTTTATTTTTGAGAGTGTGTGAAGGATGATCATTTGCTTTAGTCTCTAATCTTGGTTGTGGGTGTGAGTGCAGTGGTGGTGCTTCCAAAAAAAACCCCCAAACCTACCATTTTTGCAGAAAATTAAGTTTTTACAATATTTAGAAATCATGATAGATTACAATTATTACATAAAGATCATTTTCTAACTAGATAATTTAAATAAGAGAATGGGTCTTTCATTTTAAAGTAGGTAAAAATAGAATAATAAATGATGTGCACAGTTCTTTGAACATTAGATTTTGTGAGAAATCATCGTTACTATCAGTTGTGGTGATTGAGAATGCCCACTGGATCCAAATCAGTATGAATATCAGAAATGCATCCTCTCCTTGCTTAGTGGTTAGCATTCTTTCTCTTTTCTGTCAGTCGTGGAAAAGGTGGTATAATTTAGCTTTGATTAACATAGAATTGCATATGGGAGATTTTGTGACTCTTGTTCACAGAAAGGACTGTTAATTTCTTTCATCCTTTCTGAAAAGGTTGGAAGTGTTGCTATGAAGCTAATCGCTTCTTAATCTAGGTATATGAAAATGTCTCTTGAATTCTTGCTTCAGTGGTACTTTCTAGAAGATGGTTATTTATTCATGTAGTGAAATTGCATTTGATGGTCTTTAGAAATAGCACTTCAGCTTTAAATAACAGCAAGAGTAGCTTTTGCTACTCTACAACTGAGAGTATTTACTGAGATAAACAGATTCTAAAAAGTGAAACAATATGTAATTCATTTTTTAAATGACTTAAGGAAACTTTAAAGTGCTATTTGGATGTAATTATGTATTCTGATTCTATGTCCTGGCTTAGAAGGTGGCATGATTTCTCAAAATAAGAAATGCTAGCCTATCACAATGTGAGCATGATTTTTCAACATGCTTGAAGCCTTTGATTTAAAGATCTTAGGAAATGGGGATTGTTTCTGTGTTTTTTCAGTTACAGTTGACTTCTCTGTCTGTGGGGTTATTCTTTCTATATTTAGCAGTTTCTACAGTTTTCATGGACTCTGTTGTATATTGCTGAGGAGAGAGGTTCATTGTCAGTAGTGCTTTTCGAAGTAGATCTGCCATTGTATCATCTGCAGAATTTCAGAGGTTGCCCTGTGTACTGTTAGCAATCTTTTGAGATCTTGAAATTTTAGAAAAGATTTCCATACTTTCTTGCCCTGTTTTATTTCTTAGCAAGTGAATTGAATTAGTTTTATTGTTTTAAGGATATGGACATTAAGACATAATATTTGAGGTCACTTACAGTTTGATATAGCAGATGTGCACCAAAGTTCGGTGGTTTTAGAGATTAATACCTTAAACCATATTACCATAATAAAATATTTTTATAATCAAGAGAGATACCTCCAGTATGAGTAACTTATGATATATTTAAATTGGTCTTGAGTATCCTTCCAGATTGCCCTTCTTCTGCTCAGTCATTGTCTTTAGGTAGTTAATTTAATATTAATATAGTAGTTAGGAAAACAATTTTGCTACAAAAAAAGAGGTTACATTAAAAAATTAAATATAAGTGACATCTATGTGACTGCTTTTTTCCATAAATTATATTTGGGGAGAGGGATATCTATAACGGGAAGGGGAGGGCAGAGAATTCAGAATATTTTGAGGTAGTGCATTTCAAATTACTCACATCTCTTTTATACTTCCCACCTGCTTGAGAATCCCTGCTATGGTGAGCCACTTGGTGATAGCTGTGCTGGAGTCACAGGTACTGATTGGGATAGTAGTAGTAGTAATAGTAATAGTAGCAGTAGTAGGTGTGTTGGAGTAGAACAAAGGATGAGAACCAGTGCTTTAGAAAAACTCACCTCTCTGCCTTGAAGTACGATTTTCTGCCTGTTCACCCCTTCTTTAAAATAACAGCAAAACAGTATATCTTCTGTCATGTCCTCCTTTACCTCAGCAATTGCTGAATAAGTATCTTTTTTTAAAGTGATTTACTGTTCACAGCCATCTAGAGCCACATTGAAAATGACCTAATGATATACTACCCTTTTACTGCTTTAAAGCTATTCTGTTTTCGGTGTTTTTTTTTTTTTTTAGTGTATCAGTTTTATTGCAATTTGTTTAACATTGGCTGTTAACCGCTCATTGAACAGTTTCAGTGCCATAAAATGGTAGGTTTCAAAAATAGTATTCCCCCCCATAATCTGCCCCCATTCTCACCTGTCCATCCTTGCTCTTCTTTTTTTTTTTACTTGGCCACTCGGTTTGTGGGATATTAGTTCCCCGAACAGGGATCGATCGAACCTGGGCCCCTGGCAGTAAGAGCTCCTAATCCTAACCACTGAACCACCAGGGAATTCCCCATCCTTGCTCTTTTCAATAATTACTACATTGATTTCCCTTTGCCTTTCTACTTACTTACTTATACCAAGGCTATTCGTATTTAGTTTCTAGTGCCATGTTCCATACTTGGATGAACTGGGCAGCATTCTAGGCTAGTATAGGAAAGCTGTTCTGTTTTTAAACAAGCGACGAGGCTGTTTTGCAGCATTGAACTTGAAGTTTAATATTGCTCCAGTATATATTTATTGAGTGCTAATTATGCACCATATGCTGTGTTGGACACTTGGGATACAATGGAGCGCAAAAACGGACATAATCATCACTGTTATGGAACTTGGATTTTATTGGAATTTGTTGAAATAATTATCATGTAAATGTGAAATTCCAACTTTGAGGTACATAGAGTAATGAGAACCTATTCTGGGGGATCAAGAAAGGCTTCTTTGAGGAAGTGACTATTGAGTTAAGACATAAAGGATGAGTAGGAATTAATTAGGCCAAGAGAAATAGGAGTATCGTTCAACATTCTGGTAGAGAGAACAGGACGTAGAAAGCACCTGTGATGGGCGAGTGCTAATGCATTTGAAGAACTGAGAGTTGATATGTGTTTTAAGAGCATAGGGCAAAAGTAGTGAGATGCAAAATAAGTTTGAACAGGTAGGTAAGGACAATATCTACATGATTTTCCAGACCATGTAGTAGATTTGAGGGCTTTATCATAACAATGGGAAATGTTTTAAATTAGGTGGTAACCTCAGATAGGAGATTAGAATAATTTACTCTGGCTATGATAAGGAGAGAGTTTGGGGAAATAACAAGAATAAATGCAGAAAACCATTTAGGGGGCTCTTAATTCTGATCCATGTGAGATGATGGGAGTAGGATAGCAGAGGTGGAGGAAAGTGTTCAGAACAAGAGAGATTTGAGAAGTAAAAATAAAATCTAGGGATGGGTTGGAACAGGGGGATGTGGGAATTCAGGATGACTCCAAGGTGCCAGTTGGCTGGATAAATGGATGGATATTATATATTGCTAGCAATAACTATATTGCTAACTGTTGATCAATTACTATGGGCCAGGCTCTGTGCTAGGTCTTTTATATGTATCGATTCACCCAATTCACAAAATAGTCCTGTGGGGTAGGTTTAGTATTGTTATTCCCATTTTACAGGGATTAAGTAAGGGGCCCAAGACTACAGAACTAGAGAAACCAAGCTCTCCAAAAACACATTTATGTCTGGTTGGGGAAGGAGGAGGTGGAGAGAAAAAAAGCAAGCAGAAAAAGTTGAGTGTGGCTGGATAGCCGGGAGGGGGCGGGGGAGTTCAAGGGGGGTATTGTTTTCTTTTTTTTTTTTAATGGAAAAATAAACTTAAACATGTTTACAAGCCAATGAGAAGCATCTAGTTGAGGGAAAATCTGAATATTCTAGAGAAAGAGAGGATAATTAGTAAGATTTCTGAGTGAAGATGAAATCCAAAATACATGTAGAGAGAATGGCTTTATATTGAAAGGACAGCTATTAAAGGGAAAGGAGAGATGATAAGCACAGAAGCAGGAGTGTTTTGTGTGACGGCTTCTGTATTCTCTGTAGAATAGGAGCCTGGGACAACTGCTGAAAGTGGGTGAAAGTAAGAGCTCGAGGAGAGTGAGAAAGATTTGAAATAGTAATGGAAGAGTGGGAGAGCAAGTTGGCCAGAGAAATAGAAGGACTGCCAGACAATGCTGAGGCCTAATTTGGAGTTATCATAAATTCATGGTACAACCAGTCTGCCCTGTCATATGACTTTCTCTGGCAATACAGGCACAGTAATGAGAGTAATAATTGAGTTCAGCCAGTGCTGTAGCAAGGAGTTTGCTATATAGACAAGAGTGTTATTGAAATGAAAATGGTATTGGGGATGAAGAAAAGGAGATAATCTTTAAAGGAGTAGAAACAGTATTTGATAATTATCTAGATGCAAAGGAAGAGGAATGGTTAAGGATGATACCACATTTCTGTTTGGGAAATATATTGGTTGATACCTACAGTGGCTTGAATGGTGCTCCCCTGCCCAAATTCATGTCTACACAGAACCTCAGAATGTGACCTTACTTGGAAATAGGGTCTTTACAAATGTAATTAATATAAGGATGGAGATGAGGTCATAGCAGATTACAGTGGGTCCTAAATCCAGTGAGAGTATCCTCCGAGGATACACAGGGACACAGAGAAGAAGGCTATGTGAGGATGGAATAAGAGATTCGAGTGACGTGTCTACAAGCCAAGAAATGCCAAGGATTGCTGGCAACCACAGTATTAGGAGACAGGCATGGGACAGTTCTCTTTCAGGGTCTCCAAAAGGCACCAACCCTGCCAGTGCCTTGATTTGGGGCTCCTGCATCCTGAACTGTGAGAGAGTAAATTTTTGTTCTTTTTAAGCCACCAAGTTTGTGGTAATTTGTTATGACAACCCTAGGAGACTTATACCATTCACTGAAGTAAGGAATCCAGGAGAAGGAGTGGGTCTGGCAGGAAAGATAATGGGTTGAGTTTAGGAGGTTGTGCATCGTTAAGGTCCTTATCCCTTTTTTGCATATTCCTAACATAGTTTCCTAATTGCTTATTACCCCCTCCAAATCATCCTCTCATTGCCAAAATCATTCTAAAGTGATTCATGTTAATGGTTCATATCAAAAGGCAAGTCTGACTACGTCACTCTTCTTTGTATACCTCCCTATTACTTACTGGCTAAAATTCAAACTCTGTAGCATGTTGATCTGTGTCCAGTCTGTCTGTCCTCATCTCTTGTCGCCCCTTCTTAGCTGCTTTTGCCTCAAATAAAACTGGTTTATTTGCATTTCTCTAAATAGGCCTGCTCTTTCATGGCATCTCTACTTTGGCACAGGCTTTTGTGTATAATACCTTCTCTGTCCCCTTTGTCTACATTGTCAAACACCCACTCATCTTTCAGCACACCACTTACATCACCATCTCTGTGAAGGCTTTCCTCACCCAACTCTATAGGCAGAGGCTGTCTTAACACCTTGGACTTGCTCGGGCTGTTACAAGATTTATTATTATACATTGTACTACAACTTGTGGTTGCCACATTTCTCTACCTCTAGAAGGTAAGCTCTTAGAAGGCCAAGACTTTGTCATAGGTGAAATAATCTGAACTATCAAATGCTTGTGAAAGCTGATTTTTGGCTATGGCATTATGTTTGTGAACCCGTTTTGGTTTCTAAGAATTGGTTAGTAGTTTTTTTCTCCATGATATCAAGTTGATTTATATGTGGATTACAGAATTGGTGTTTGGCCCCTTTTAAAAAGGGGCCAATTTTTGGAAATTTGGAACCAACACATTAAACACCAACCTTTTTGACCCACTTACATTCTTGTCTCACTTGCTAGGGGTTTTCACATCTCAGACCTTTCCCTTTCCCTACTCCATGTATTAGCTGATCTCCGTTCAGCATTCAGGTAAACTTCTCCTTTCTGACTCCCTTTGTTTCTTTTTGAATTGGTACATCACACATGCCTGTACACTAGTGTTTACAACACTTTACATCATAATTGGAAATGTATTTTTTTTTTTAATTTATTTTTTATTTTTGGCTGCGTTGGGTCTTCGATGCTGTGGGCAGGCTTTCTCTAGTTGTGGCGAGCGGGGGCTACTCTTCATTGCGGTGCACGGACTTCTCATTGCAGTGGCTTCTCTTGTTGCGGAACATGGGCTCTAGGCACATGGGCTTCAGTAGTTGTGGCACACAGGCTTAGTTGCTCCGCGGCCTATGGGATCTTCCTGGACCAGGGCTTGAACCCACATCCTCTGCATTGGCAGGCGGATTCTTAACCACTGCGCCACCAGGGAAGCCCTGGAAATGTATTTTTTATCTCTTTCTATTAGACAGTAAAATCCTCAAGGGCAGAATCCATGTCTTATTCATCATTTTGTCTCCAGATCCTGGCACACTGTGTATATTCAATAAATGTTTATTTGAATGAATAAATTATTTGAAACAACTTTAGTTGCCTCATTCTGCCATGAGTCCTCAAAGTTTATCAGTAATCATTCTGTAATACAAGTTTCATGAGAGCTGGGATGGTGTCTGTCTTGTTGACTCTACTATCCATTGTGTCTAACATAGGGCCCACCATATTAGTGAAAGACTGAATCAATTGCAAAGATATGATTTGTTAGTTAATATTTCATGGTATTCCATTTTAAGAAAAATTTGAAACTGACTAAAAATAACTTTAAACATCATTACATTAGAGTATTGAGTATGGATTTAGTGTACTTTTGACATTTCTAGTATATTTGGTAGGTTGATTCTCCTCATCCCACCTCGAGTTTGATTATAGAGCAGCTGAATTCTTTAACATTAAAATGAAAACAGAAAACATTTTATCTTGTTTGGAACTTCATTTTGAGGTTTAAAGTACTTTAACTTTTAAAAATACATCATAGACTTACCTACTTGTCTCCATTTCAAATCCCCCAACTCTAGTTCAGTCACATTGTCTCCCATGTTACACACAGCTGCCTTTTTTTTTGGCTGTGTTGGGTCTTCATTGCTGTACGTGGGCTTTTCTCTAGTTGCTGTGAGTGGGGGCTACTTTTTGTTGTGGCGCGCGGTCTTCTCATTGCTGTGGCTTCTTGTTGCAGAGCACGGCTTCAGTAGTTGCAGCACGTGGGCTCAGTAGTTGTGGCTCATGGGCTCTAGAGCGCAGGCTCAGTAGTTGTGGCGCATGGGCTTAGTTGCTTCGCGGCATGTGGGATCTTCCCGGACCAGGGCTTGAACCTGTGTCCCCTGCATTGGCAGGCGGATTCTTAACCACTGTGCCTCCAGGGAAGTCCAGCTACCGTTTTTAAAACATAAATTCCATAGTTGTGGCATGGGGCTCAGTAATTGTGGCGTACGGGCTTAGCTGCTCTGTGGCATGTGGGACCTTCCCAAACCAGGGCTCGAACCCGTGTCCCCTGCATTGGCAGGTGGACTCTTAACCACTGCACCACCAGGGAAGACCTGTTGTGTATTTTTACAAGATTATATGGACAGAGGATTAAGGTCTAGACAGAGTAGAATAATAGGAGACTCTGAATAAAAAATTACTTTGATTTTGGTGCCACAGAGTGGAATCCAGAAGTTAAGAATTATATTAGAAAGGAATTATCCTGATGGAAAAGAGTTTGAGAGAAGAAATAGAATAGTAATGACTGCATTTACCAATAAATGGTAATGATAATCCTCAAAATTTGTTTAAATACACTGCCTCTCTATCTGTCTTTTTCATTCCTGGGAATACTTCATTCCTATGTTGCAGAATGTGCCCTGAAGTTTCATATATCTCCCCACTCCATTCCAGCTGATAGTGGAGATCCAGGGACCACATTTTTTTTTTAAACTAATTTTTTTAAAAACTATTTATTTACTTAGGCTGTGCCGGGTCTTAGTTGCGGCATGCAGACTCTTAGTTGCGGCATGCAGACTTCTTAGTTGTGGCATGCAGACTTCTTAGTTGCAGCATGCGGACTCATTTGTGGCATACGGACTCTTAGTTGCAGCATGCACGTGGGATCTAGTTCCCTGACCAGGGATCGAACCGGGGCCCCCTGCATTGGGAGCACAGAGTCTTACCCACTGGACCACCAGGGAGGTCCCCAGGGACCACATTTTGAGAATCACTACCTTAGAAAATCTCACCATTGGTTGTTTAATGGCCTTTAAATGAAGGCCATGGTCTTAAGGCTCAGAAATCCTCCTAGAGTGAGGTCATTTTGTCCTTGATGAGTTCTAGGGAAAGAATATTCTGATGGTCAGCTTTGTGTTATTTTATTTTATTTTATTTTTTCTGTAAATGAATCCAAGATCAAATGTAGGAAAGTGAAGAGATTGGGTTAACTCATTGACTAACTGGTTTTGATTTTGCTTTTTAAAAGATTTTTTTGGATATCATTTGAAAATTTAAGAGTTGAAGGTTGAAATCAGCTATTAATTTTCACTCTTTGCTCCTTATAGTGTTGCCAAGGTAAGACAGTGAGGTGAAAGATGCTCAGCCTTTTTTTATGGTCAAGCTAGTTTTTAGTCTGTTATTTACTAGCTGTGTGATCTTGGGCAAATTGCTTAAACCCTGATTTCCAGTTTCCTTAGCTATTAAAAAAAAAGAGAGTATGATGATAAGAATTAACAGATGGCACATGGTACGTGAATGCTTGCCATATAGTAGGTAAATGCTTGCTTTATGGTAGCTGTGAGTATTGTTAGTAAGTCAAACATAGGTATTGTAGCTGTAGAAACACATTTTTCCTAATGGCTAACTGCTTGATAATACTTTTACTACCTTGCCCTGGGAGTAAGAATTGGGTTCAAAGTGCTGTTTTGCTACTGACCATTTGGGTAGCCCTAGAAATAAAAGCAGCTTTGATGGGCCTTGGTTTTATTATCCAAATAGTAATCGTCATAATCATAGTTTTTATGTTCTCTAAGATCTCTTTGATTATAAAGTTCTGTGATATTAGGAGGTTAGCCATTGAATAAAATATGGAAATTTCTATTCTTCACATAAAATTTACCATTAACTAACTTTTCTTAGCAGCTAAAATGCTTATATCATAAACAAGAAAAGAGTTATTTAAATATTATGAAGTTTAGAGTAAACTTGAAACACTTGTTTTGTTCCAAAATAAATTGGGCTTTGAATTTTGATACCTGCATCCTTGCTTTGTAAAGAATTTTTACTTAATTTTTTAAAATTTGAGCAACCTCTTGAGAAATTATTTCACTTAATGAAGAGTCCACGTTTCTAGTAGGCCACTTTCAAAAAACCTCCATACTACCCTGTTTTTCCTTGCCTTTTTAGAATACAGTCACTTCTGATTTGAATATTAGTCTGCCAAATTAATTAATGAATACCACTTGTGCCTCTTTAGCATCTTTCTTAATGCCAGTTTTACTCAGTTATTAATAAATCATGAGATTTTTGGTTTGAAACATAAATCATAGTGGGACAACCAGACAATATATACCTCTTGAAACACACAGTGTATTTCTTGCCACAAACTTTTTTTTTTTTTTTTAATAAATTTATTTATTTATTTATTTATTTTTGGCTGCGTTGGGTCTTCGTTGCTGCGCACGGGCTTTCTCTATTTGCGGTGAGTGGGGGCTACTCTTCGTTGTGGTGCGCGGGCTTCTCATTGTTGTGGCTTCTCTTGTTGCGGAGCACAGGCTCTAGGCGCGCAGGCTTCAGTAGTTGTGGCACGTGGGCTCAGTAGTTGTGGCTCGCGGGCTCTAGAGCTCAGGCTCAGTAGTTGTGGCGCACGGGCTTAGTTGCTCTGCGGCATGTGGGATCTTCCCAGGCCAGGGCTTGAACCTGTGTCCCTTGCATTGGCAGGGAGATTCTTAACCACTGCGCCACCAGGGAAGCCCACTTGCCACAAACATTTAAGTACCATAGTTCCTCAGTATTTGCAGGGGATTGGTTCTAGGCCTCCCCACCCATACCCCTGCAGATGCCAAAATCCATGGATGCTAAAGTCCCCTTTATAAAATGGCATAGTGTTTGCCTATAAGCAGCACAAATCTTCCCGTATATTTTAAATCATCTCTAGATAACTTATAATACCTAATACAATGTAAATGCTATGTAAATAGTTGCCAGAATGAGGCAAATTAAGTTTTGCCTTTTGGAACTTGCTGGAGTTTTTTCTTCTGAATATTTTTGATCCACAGTTGGTTGAATCTGTGGATGCAGATTGCATAGATATGGAGGGCTGACTGTAAATGTAGTTAAACCTTTAGATCTACTTCTAGGTTATAGGAAATATAAGGAATAGAGGAATATATTAGACAACACTGGAAAGAAACAGTAAGACAGATACAGAATGAAAGTCAATGTAATGAAAAAAATGATAAGGGTTGTTATAGATTAAATGGCTTATTTTAAACTATTTCTGGGTAGGTTTACTTTAGCATAAGCGTCATATTGCTCAAAAAGTGCGTATTATTCAAATATGTATTTTCCTTTTGTGATTATTTTATTTCAAAGATTATAAAACTCAATAGGTGTTTTTTTGACTAAGAAGGACTGTCTAGACCAGGCTCATTTGTACTTTAAAGGTGCAGTCTTCAGAGAATACTGAACACTCTAGTAATAGGTGATTTTAAATTTTTATAATTTTTTTTTTGGTGGGCAATTTGTAAAATTGATGCATGTCTATAATACATTTTTATCGTACACGGAAGTTTTTTGTTTTTTTGTTTTTCTTTTCTAAGGTTTTTGGTTAGGAGTATTTGTGAAAGATGTGTAAAAACTGTTAAACTAACATTCTTTTCTGGAAGGCAATAGAAGTGAAGTTCTACTTTATTTAATCTCTTGCATATGTTTATTATATTTAAAGAACAGAGTCAAGTGCTAGTATTAGTATTTATTTTAGCATTTAAATCTTAATGAAATTTGTTACTGCTTCAGATTCATAATAAAAGGGCCAGCCCAATACATCAGCTACTAGCCTGATGTGACTATTGTGTGTTTGAAATATGGCTGGTCCAAATTGAGATGTGCTGTATGTGTAATATACATAATGGGTTTGAAGACTGAGTATCAAAAAAGGAATGTAATATTTTAATCATTGTTTTATATTATTATATGCTTGAATGATATTTTAGATGTGTTGGGTTAAGTAGAATATATTATAAAAATTGATTTCACCTGTTTAATTTCACTTTAAAAAAAATATTTATTTATTTATTTGGCTGTGCCAAGTCTTAGTTGCAGCACGCGGGATCTTTTTGTGGTGTGCGGGATCTTCAGCTGTGGCATGCAGGACCTAGTTCCCTGACCAGGGATCGAACCCAGGTCCCCTGCATTGGGAGCGCGGAGTCTTAACCACTGGACCACCAGGGAGGTCCCTAATTTTACTTTTTAAAATGTGGCTTCTAGGGGACTTCCCTGGAGGTCCAGTGGTTAAGACTCCATGCTTCCATTGCAGGGGGCATGGGTTCAGTCCCTGGTGGGGAAACAAAGATCCTGCATGCTACACAGCACAGCCAAAAAAATAAAGCAAAATAAAATAATAAATAAATGTGGCTACTAGAAAATTTTTAGTTACATATGTGGTTCGTATTGAATTTCTGTTAGGCAGCACTATACTAGAATATGACAGCTTTTCTGTTGCAATGAAAACATGAGCTGAGGATTTCTGGTCTGAGAAGGATCACAGTGGATTGATAGTTTTAAATTTTAAAAAATCTTTTGTAAAAACAGAAAAACTAGAATAACAAAAACACCCCACAAAACCCAGTGATAGCCTCATCAGCAAAACTAGATGAGGAGGGCATATCCTCACAAGCCCCAGAACATGGGTTGGTCAGGGTAGCAGGACCAACACAGATTGCATGTGGATGAGCACCTGTGGGGCAGAAGAAATAAATAGCAAGGGGACCCAGGCACAGAAATCACTAACAGAGCCCCAAAGGAGAAGACATCACTTTGGATGGGAAACTTGAGCGAATGATCTAAGAACAACTGGCAAAACTGCCTCCAGGTTGCAGGGGAATTCAAAACAGCCATGGGGACACACTAAGCAGCAGCAGGAAGATTAGAAAGTACTGGGGGTGGACTTTCAGAATCTCAGAAATTTCTAACAAAAACTGCTTTTGAGAAAGTCCAATTCTAAAGAAACACTGCTAGAAATAGAATCCAAATTCAGCAGAGCAGAAACATGAGGTTTGAAGTGAAGAGAGTTTGTATTCAAGATAGGGGAGGAATACATACATAGGAGGTTGATTGCAAAACAGTAGTTCTGGCTACAGACAGGCCATTGTTGTAAATAGTTCAGTTTAAGGCCAGGGGTGGGAGCCCGTTAGCCTGAAGCTAGGAAAGCTACCTATGCTCACCTCAAACCCCTCCATGGAAGTCTCCTCCTACCTAACATGTACTACATGAAAACCCATTTCATTTAAACATGAGTAACAGAAAAGGATTTTATTTAAACACCATATAAATGTACTGTAATCAAAAAAGGTAAAAATTAATAGACTAATGTGACAACAGACAATGAAGGCATATCAGAAAAATAAGGCTGCAAAGCAGTTGGAAACTGTAAACTGTATTATAAAATAAAGGAAATTAATAATGTTATTGATCTATGAATAAAACAGAATAATTTGGAGATAGGAAAACTCAGAAATAAAGTAATAAAAAAATAAAAATTAAAAGAATACTTGCAGAACTTTGGGGAAAAAATAGGAAAAAAATCATTTCAGAATGGAGCCTAATTTGGAAGAAGCGTAAAAAATAGGCAATGCAGTAAGTACAGCAAGAGAAAAAGGATATATAAGGGGAAAACAGAAAGGATTTGAGAGTAAATTGCAAATACAAAAGATAGGGAAAGAATAATTAATGTTAGTATAATTGGAGTCCCTGAAGAAGCATGAAACAAAACAAATATTTAAAACTTCTATCAACAAACCCTCATTTATTGCTGGTAGGAATGTAAAATGGTTCAGCCACTGTGGAAAACAGTTGGATGGTTCCTTAAAAAGTTAAACATCGAATTATCATATGACTCAGCAATTCCACTTCTAGGTATATACCCAAAAGAATTGAACACACATACACAAACAAATGTATATATGTTCATAGCAGCACTGAACATAATTGCCAAAAGATGGAAATAGCCCAATGTCCATCAACTGATGAATGGATAAACAAGTTGTGGTATATACATACAGTGAACTATATAGCTGAATATATTATAGCTGAATTTTTATAGTTGAATATATTATTCAGCTCTAAAAAGGAATGAAGAAGTACTGATACATGCTATAATATGGATAAACCTTGAAAACATGCCGAGTGAAAGAAATACCTGGAATAGTTAAATCCATAGAGACAAAATGTGCATTGGTGGTTTCCAGAAGCTGGGGACAGAGAGAGTGGGGAGTGACTGCTTAACAGGTATGAGGCTTTCTTTGGGCGTGATGAAAATGTTTTGGAACTAGATACAGATGGTGACTGCACAACATTGTGATTATAATAAATGCCACTGAATTGTTCACTTGAAATGGTTAATTTAATGTTATATAAATTTTGCCTCAATAAAAAACAAATTACCAACCAATTCACTCTTAAAAACTGTAACAGAGCATTGAATCTGCATATTGAGAAGAGTACACGTGGGCCTAGAATGATTAACACCATGCTATATTTTAGTAAAACATGGGACTAAAAATAAAGCAGACACAAGATCAAGTCACTTATAAGAGAAAGAAAAGATTGGATTTTGGACATGTGAATAGCAGCGTTTCGTACCAGAAGCCAAAGGAGCAACATATTTAAAATACTCAAGGAAAGAAAATATGAGCCAAAGATTTTATATCCAGCCAAACTGACTTCAGATGTAAAGACCACAAATAAATAGTTATGAACATGCCAGAAATCAGGGAGTACTGTTATGAGTGCTTTCTGAGAAATCTACAAGGCTAGAGAATGAGTTGAATTCATAGGAGCAGCTCTGGTAAAAGGTCAAGTGGTCAGCATAGAATTTATTTAATGGTGGAACTAAGACTATCAGTGTTAAGGATGAGAAAATATTTAAACATTACATATTGTATGCTCTGCAATATAAATATAGTGCAACTACTGAAAATGGGAGAAAAGAGTATCTTGAAAGTAGTATAAGCTAGATGATTGCTCATAGTTATTAGCTGAAATAGCAAGATAACGCTTTATTAAGATGCTGGAGAAGAATAAGAAAAGGGGGAAGAAAATGCTAATAGTTTCGTGACTGTTCATAGCAAGGATGTTATCTTAAATATAATCTAAAGAGGAAATTAAGGATATTATCTAAAAGTAATTATTAAAACAAAGATACAGAGCTTCCAGAATACTAAAATGTATATATATTTTAAAATCTAGCAATGAGCAGCTAAGACCTTACATGTGTATGTGCTATTTACAACTATAAAATGAAAAATATGATGAAAGGTTAAAACAGACAAAATTATACCAGGTAAATGCAAATAAAATGAAAGTAGGAGTTGCAAACTTGATAACAGATAAGGTAGAATTCAGGTCAAAAAGCATTTAATGTGGGGGAGCAAACTACTGACATATTGAGCTACATTGAAGTTAAGCACTCTGTTCATCAAAAGACACCTTTTAGAAAGTTAAAAGACAAACCACAGGATGGAAGAAAGCAATTGTAACTCATACCCAATAAAGGACTTTATATTCATAATAATATGTGTGTATATCTGTGTGTGTATGTGTGTGTCGAGAGAGAGAGAGAACTATAAATCAATAAGAAAAAAATGTATATAACGCTGTAGAAAAATAGGCAAGAGACTTGAATAGGCAGTTCACAAAAGAGAATATCCAAATGGTCAATAAACATATGAAAAGATGGACAACCTTATTAGTAATCAAGAAGTTTTCATTAAAACCACAATGAAATGCCACTACATTCCTACCAGAATGGCTAAAATTAAAAAGACTCACAATACCAAATGAAGGCAAGGTTGTGAAACTATCAGAGTTCTCATATATGGTGAGCATGTCAGTTGCTACAATCATTTGGAAAACTGGCCTTTTCTGCTGAGGTTTAACATATTCATACTCTGTAAACCAGAAGTTTCCTTCCTAGATATATACTCACCAGAACTGTATTCCATAGAAAGCTGTGTAGGGTGTTGCTAGTGTACCTGTCTTCACCTCCTTACCTGCAAATATCATGTGGCTAAAATGTCACTGAGAGAAAATGTTCCACGGTTGTATGGTGTTGATGGTTGCACAGTTCTATGATTATACTAAAAGTCACTGAACGGTACACTTTAAAAGAGTGAGTTTTAATGGTATGTGAGTTATATCTCAATAAAGCTGTTATTAAAAACAAAAACAAAAATGTCATTTAGAGCATGTAGTGATTTCCTACCAGATTTAATCTCAGTTTTGGTTTATCATCCAAAGCCATTTGTTGTATCTAGCCTCACTTTCCTATCTAGTCTTGTGTAGTCTGTCAATGTACAACCCCTCTCAGTAGTCTAATCTCCTTGCTAATAACATCTTCATATTCTAGTAAGTGCTTTCATATATAAGATTAATAATATGAAAATAGTCAAAGCCATGGGTATTATCCCTATTTTATTTTATTTATTAAAAAAATCTTATTTGAAGTATAGTTGACTTACAATATTACATTAATTTCAGATGAACAACAGAGCGATTTGATATTTTTATAGATTATACTCCATATAAAGTTATAAAATATTATCTCTTCCTTGTTGCTGTATATTACATCCTTGTATCTTATTTATTTTATACCTAGTAGATACTATCCTATTTTAAAATCAGGGAAACTTGAATGGACACAGAGTGATTTATCTGGAATCACAGGGCTAGTATTAGAATTTGTTTCAACTTCAAGATACTTATTGAGCATCTTTTATGTAGTAGGCACTAGTTGGTGCAGTTGGGAGATTTAGGTAGATTCTAATTCTCTGGTCTCTATACTCAGGGAATTTACCTACGTAGCTTCTAGTCTCTGTCTGCCCTTGCTAGTCTTCTCATCTCTTGACTGCTTTACTGCTCCTATTTGTCCTTGTTATCATTTAACTTCAAAGCCCTTCTAAACTCTCTTTTCCTCACTAACCTTCTTTAAACCTTCCTTTACTTTGAATTCCTTGGGACCTGACCGATTCTAAATATATCTGTAACTTGCCACACATTTTTCTTTAGTTGGTTCGAATGCATATGTATTACCTCAGTTGATAAGAAAGCTTCTCAAGGGCATAAATAATTATCACCTATAATTTAGAAAGTATTCTCCACAATTTTTTTCCCCCTCATTGAACCAGCATACTTCTTGGCGCCATAGATGCTTATTAGTAAAATTATGTTCAATAGAAAACTAAGGCCTTGCCTTGGTCTTTAACCCACTTGTTAGTTGGGAAGATCGAACACACACAAGGGATATGTCCTTTGCAATTGTAAAACAATGTATCGATTGTGAAAAATGAAAAGCTTCAGATTGAATGGCTGAGTGGCTCCGATGGGTTGTTCTGCTACAGTGTAACAGTTAGCTGTAGCTTACAGTTAATAATGGACTTCTAGTGTTCACCTATTCATTTCAAAGATAGTCTGTGTCATTCTTGAATAATAATTATTAGAGTCAAAATAAAGAAAATTAAGCATACTTAATGTTTTTTATTGTAGCTGTTTTATTTAAAAAAATTTTTTTATTGAGGTATAGTTGATTTACAACGCTGTGTTAACTTCTGCTATTGCTGTTTTTATAAGGCACAGTTGGTGGATCTGAAATCTGAACTGACAGAGACCCAAGCAGAGAAAGTTGTATTGGAGAAAGAAGTACATGATCAGCTTTTACAATTGCACTCTATTCAGCTTCAGCTTCATGCTAAAACTGGTCAAAGTGTTGACTCTGGTACCATTAAGGCAAAATTGGTAAGTAGTTTAGAGGGTAACATATATTTATATGTGTTTTAGAGGGTGAAAAGGACAATCTTTAATGAGGCTTTTTAATTATAAAAGTTAATATGTGCTCCTGGGAAATTTAGAAAATACAGGAAATGTGAAGGTCATCATAATCATCCACAGTCTTATCACCTGGAGATGATCAGTGATAACATCAATAACCAATTGGTTAGAATAGGATCTTCTTCCTATTTAAAAAGATCTATGTAAATATACTTAAAAGATATTTGTGATTATAACATATAAACATTTTTTTTGGTCTACTGTATCAGTTAAGATTAAGTTCAGTTACATGTAACAGAAATCCCAAATAACATTGGAATTATTCTTAAATAGTACAAATTATTTTCTCCTAGTTAAAGAAGCCCTGAGACAGGCATTCAGAGCTGATATGGCAGCTCTACAGATATCAGGGATACAGTTTCCTTTTGTTGTTCTGCTCTGCCATCTTTAGCTCATGGTTTCTGTCTTCAGGATTTCTTCATATCTGCATTCCAGGTAGGAAGAAGGAAGATCTAAGGGCAAAACGATGCTTCCCAACTGCATTAGTTTTCTTTAAAGACCTTTTCATGAAATCGTCCTCAACTTTTTGCCAATCATTTAGCCGTCTCACTGGCTATCCCTAGCTGCATGTCAGTCCCTTAGTTGGTCACATGACCACCTCCAGTAAAATTGGAGTTCTGTTAATAAGGAAGAAGAGGAGAGGAAAATGGAATGAGGTGCCAACCAGTGGCACATTTTTTCTTTTGCTCTTAATATAAGTATTTTCCCTGCCACTGAGTGCTTTGTCATGTTTGCATAATGTTCATTGTATAAATGTTCCATAATTAACTGTTGCCCTCTTAATCAATATAGGTTGTTTAAATAGAATTTTTTTTAAGTCTCATTTCTGTTTAACCTCATATGTATTGTGTACTATGTACCAGGCACTTTGTTAACAAAAAAAGTTAACGTAGGGTACACAGCTGTAAATAAGACAGATAAAGCTTGGGAGAGGCGGAAGATGAAATGATGTTGATGATGAGAGTAATACAGTTCAAAGTTTTACTCGTTTTCAGTTAATTCTGTTTGATTGGTTAGTTTCTAATACAGATATGTTAGAATTTATTTAAATGAATATTTACATTCTCCTAAAGTCCTTTTAAATTCTGAAATTCCATAAATATAAATTATTAGTGTTGTTTTATTTAACTGAAATGAGTCAGATTCATAACTGCTTCTTTGGAATGTTTGATACTAACATTGAGAAACAATGTACACTTTCACTAGAAAAGAATTCACCTGACATTTTAACATTAGATTTGAAACATGGTGCTGTAGTGGAAAGGCACTGAACCAGGTGTGTTAACTAATTTGGATAAAACAAACATTTTTAATCTAATCCTGTGCAGTTACTATTGCTTATGGACTTGCAAATATATTTGTTCTAATGAACTTTACCCAAGTGATATTCAACATATGGGAATTTTCCTTGTAATGATTGTACCACTAAATAAAGTCATTTGTTTGATGTTTTTCTAATTATAAAACTTTTTTCTTATATCTTAAGTCTGTCCCCTCTGTGGAGGAGCTGGTAAGTATGCCATTTCTGTTTTGCTTTAATATGTTACGCTGAAATGTTTTTAGTGCTTTATTTGCATAGTACATGTTGTCACTTTGTACGTATTTGAAAGTGATATTAATGATGGTAATTTTTTAATGTGCCAATACGTGAAAAGTTCAGTGAGTAGCCCATTGCTCTTTTCTCACCTTGTATTGTTAAAAGATTTTTCTTTTGTTTGTGATTTGTTGCCATTATTTGCAGAACCCATCAGTGTTTGACAACTTCTGAGCTTTGTAACTTGCTCATACCGCTACTTCAAAAGAACAATTGGTTTTCCTTATGCAGGCCTAGCTCTTTCCTCCTTTTCTGTTTGAATTTATTCCCAGAGAAAGAATGTGCATGTTGGTTTCTTATTTATCCACTGCCTCTGTTATAACTTTTCATCAGTCTTGAGAATAATTGTGTGGGCTTTGAAACAATTGAATTTTGAAACCCTTTATTAGAATTTATTTTGGAAAATAGCAATATATAAATTCTTAATATTTTTCCCACTACCTCAACCTAATCAGGTTCTAAGTTGTCATATGACTTATCTTCTTTTGAAAATACACTGTTTGGATATCGGAATACAAAATTAACTTCTTTGTTGTTACCTAATGATGAACAGGTTAACTAAAACAAAAAGGTTTTTCCCTTTAAATCTAAAAGCGATTAACTTCAGTGTTCTTAGTCCTATTCTTGCTTGCATCTGTTAATTTCAGGTCTGCAAGTTTGTCAGATTCATTAGGAGTTTAAATCATTAAAGCAAAGTAGTGTCTTAATATGTTTCTCAGATTTCATAAATATTATATAAATAGCTCATTAAAGTGATTGTAAGTAGATAATCCTCAACATAAAATTTATTTAGCCCATAAAGAAAGAATTCTTGGTCTTCTAGGAACTCTTTTTATGAAACAAACGGCATTAACCTCAGTAAATGTCATAAAAAAAAAGATTTTTGTTCATGTTGTCCAAACTGTGGTTTCTTTTGGAACTGATACCTGCCCTTTTAGGAAAGACATTCTGAAGTAAATTGAGATGTTAAGAATTCCAAATTTGTTGTAAAAAGAAGATTCTAGATTATTAGCTCTTCAGATTAAAAAAAAAAAAATCTAGGGACTTCCCTGGCGGTCCAGTGGTTAAGACTCCGTGCTTCCAATGCAGGGGGCATGGGTTCGATTCCTGGTCGGGGCACTGAGATCCCACAGGCTGTGGGGTGCAGCCAAAAAAGTAAAATAAAATAAAATAATTTTTTAAAAAAATCTACAAATTGTGTTCTCATGGTTATATTTGTTTTTTTACAGAAGTTGAAAAAGCGTGCTAATTAATCTTCCTTTTGTTTATCACATATATAATGACAGATATTTTAATCAAGGAAGTGATAAATATATTCAACATTTGGTAGTTGTCATTCATTTTAGTTTGTATTTTTTTTTGTTATTGTTTTTACGATTGTGGTACTCACTGCCTTGTATTTGAGTATATCATATATTGATGTTTAAATATGTCGTATATTGATATGCTGTTGTCAAAACAGTGGATCAAAGCAGACATTGAAATTACTACCAAATACATTCCATTAATTGTTAAAAGTTTGCTTACATTTGTTTCTCAGCTTAATATTCACAATAAAAAGGGAAATAATTATAATAATCACTGCTCATACATTAGAAAGAATATCATTTGCCATTCACTCAAGAGAAACATTCTTCTTGTGCTGAGGTGTAGATCTTTATTTAAATATCCTGAAGGGGACATGGTGTAGTGAACAGTGTCATCACCTCTCATCAATAAATATAACTGTATTTCTACAGGATTTATAGATTCTGTAAATTAGTGAGTCAGTAAAAGCAGTTCTCTAAGTCAGTAAAAACACTTCCACTCAAACTTGAGATGGTTCTCTTGATCCAAAAATAACACTTAAAAGATCTCTCAGGGCCCTTGTCCAACTCTCAGAAGGGTTTTATTTTGCCACACAGTCTGTGTGTGTGTGTGTGTGTGTGTTTGAATTTGACTCCCTTTAGGCAGGATTTTGTACCTTCTGTTTTCCCCTCCACTTTGTCTTTACCTGCCTATCTGTTCTGTGCCTGAATTCCAAAGGTATTTACATTTGTAACCCTTGATGTATAGGTACACTGTACTTTACACTTTGAAGGTATATTGAAAATTATTTCTCTCACATGTGAGCTGGTGATAAAAATTTCATGGCAAAGATCTTAAAGTTATATTATATTCTCTGGCTAACACCTATAAATTCATATATATGGGTTATCTACCAAGTGGAGCATAGGATGGCATCCTTTTTTGAGAGTAAAAATGGATATCCATCCAACCTCATAGTAGGCAAGTGAGGCCAGTAGTTTTCCTCAGAAAACAGTTCTTCAGTCACTTTAACATACGGACAAATAGATGATCCAGATCCCAAAATTCAGCGATAATCTATACCATAGATATACCATAGATATATATACATAGATACTATACTATAGATATCTATGCTATAGATATTTTTTTCCATAAACCATATTTTTTTAATTGAAGTATAGTTGATTTACAGTGTGCTAATTTCTGCTGTACAGCAAAGTGATTCAGTTATACACACATATATCTTCTTTTTTTATATTCTTTTCCATTATGGTTTATCCCAGGAGATTGGATATAGTTCCCTGTGCTCTACAGTAGGACCTTGTTGTTTATCCATCCTGTACATAATAGTTTGCACCTACTAACCCCAAACTCCCATTCCATCCCTCTCCCTCCCTCCCACTTGGCAACCACAAGTCTGTTCTCTGTATAGACATTTTTTTTTTTTTAATTTTAGTTGCTTCCTAAATCCATTATATGTGCTACCACTTTACGTGTATTTTGTGAATTAAGTTGGATTATAGTGTGACATTTTTTTTTAAATTAATTAATTAATTTATTTATTTTTGGCTGTGTTGGGTCTTCGTTTCTGTGCAAGGGCCCTCTCCAGTTGCGGCAAGCGGGGGCCACTCTTCATCGCGGTGCGTGGGCCTCTCACTGTCGCGGCCTCTCCTGTTGTGGAGCACAAGCTCCAGACACGCAGGCTCAGTAGTTGTGGCTCACGGGCCTAGTTGCTCCGCGGCATGTGGGATCTTCCCAGACCAGGGCTCGAACCCGTGTCCCCTGCACTGGCAGGCAGACTCCCAACCACTGCGCCACCAGGGAAGCCCCAGACATTTTTTAATGTGTAAATATTTTAATGCAGTTGTTACCAGCATTTCTCCGTGACCATAAAATGTTTTAAAAGAATTGGAATATCTGTTCTAATTTAAGCATTGTCAGTTTCTTATAATGCTGTAAGATAAATTGGTCATAGAATGTATCTCTGCGTAACTGAATGGCTTTGACCTGTTTATAGAATTGCTGCATTAAAGTTCATTAAATGTTTGGGCACAACCACCAGGGTGATTATTTTGGTCTAGTTTTAGAGTCATTTTTAGGAAGTAGGGAGTAAATTTAATTATCCAATGAAGCCTTTACTATTAGTATGTGATAACATGAGCTTAGAGAAGGCTACTAATCTTCGTATCCTCAGGATCAAGGTGCCCCAAGCCATGTTATTATCTTATCTAGAAGTGGTTCCAACACCTTCTGGTACTAGTTAAAAAAAACTGGATCCAAATCTTTGTGTTCCATTTTATAGAAATGAAGTGGTAATTTTTATCATATGCTTTCATTGTTGGTATCATAGATTGTGTGCTTTTGTGTATTTTAAGGAACATGGTCTATTGCTAAAGAGTCTTAAAAGTATATTCATTGCATTATTTTTTTTAAAAAAATTGCAATAGGAAAGAGAGCTTGAAGCAAACAAAAAAGAGAAAATGAAAGAAGCTCAACTTGAAGCTGAAGTGAAGTTGCTGAGAAAAGAGAATGAAGCCCTTCGTAGACATATAGCTGTTCTCCAGGCTGAAGTTTATGGGGCAAGACTAGCTGCCAAGTACTTGGATAAGGAACTGGCAGGAAGGTGCGTGGAAAATGGGTACCCCTGTGCTCTTAGGTGACCAACTGCATAGTTAAAGAGGTTGACTCTTATCTCTTTTGGTAAATGAAATATTAATCTTTATCCTAAGAGTGATTTTATCATTGACTGTAGCTTACTGTTAACTTAATATTGATAGCATTACATATTGCAGATTTATTTAGCCATACTAAATAAGTATTTCCGGTTTACACACACACACTGCTAGTAAATTACTGTAAAATGCTAACAACTCTTAGAGCTGCACTTTTTACCATTTCCTGCCTTGACACCATAACAGATGATGTTCCCATGTACGGCAGGACTTCCGTAGGAATTCTTTCCGTGATCATTGAAACCCAGTCTTTCTTGCCCCTCAAAAACATGTTGGAATGACAGTGATTTTATCATAATAATACAGAGTTCTGCTTGCATTAATTTTTTATGGTAAATTATTCACAAACTTTGGTGATTCATTATTATTACTAAATAATTTTCTGCTTATTGTTCTAATGTCATTAAGGACTGATGTGGAGCAAATAAAAATAATTTATATCATCTTGAAGTGCACATTTTCTAATAATTTTACCACATTTAAAGAAATAATCATTTTGTAAAAAGATACTGTCATTGGAAAAAATAACCTCATCTAAAGACTAGTGTGATTGCATGTAAGACGTGAAACATGTTAATTGACATTAGTCTCATAAATTGTTTCTAAGACGTATATGAATTAAGTATGTGACTAAAGAAGGTCTCAGTCATTCTTTTTTTTTTTAAACTGTTTTTCCCTTGAAGACACCTGTCTCTTTCAGAATTTTCATGTCTATAAATCTGAGACACATCAGGAGGTTCCTGAGTATTAGTTTTATTACTGAATTAGATTTATGCGAAAACTACTTGTGTTCAGTAGTAATTCTTCTGAATTCTTTGTATAGTATGTAAAATGAAAAACTAACTGAATTAATTCTTTTCCCAATATGAAGGGTCCAACAAATACAATTACTAGGACGAGATATGAAGGGACCTGCTCATGATAAGCTTTGGAACCAGTTGGAAGCTGAAATACATTTGCATCGTCACAAAACTGTTATCAGAGCCTGTAGAGGGCGTAATGACCTGAAGCGACCGATGCATGCACCACCAGGCCATGTATGTTTGCCTTGCTGCTGTTTCTCACTCAACCTTGCCCTTTCTTTAATCACAAGTCCTTTGCATTTAAAAAAATTGTACTAGTATTTAAAACCTTTATTTAAAAGTGAATTAAACTTATTTAAAATAGGTACATATTTAAAGTTTCAGCAACCCATATAGCTCTTTATAGATTTACTAACGCCCAAAAATGATATTTCTGAAGACAGTGAACTATTGCTAGCAAATGCATGTTGCTTTGGCTCATATTTCAGAATTTTCCTGAATCTTGATTAGGCATGTTTACAAATATTTTAAGCTAAGCAGAGAGTGTGTGATCCTATTGATAAATTGGCAAGTATTTTTGGATAATTCTTTACAGGGGGACTTTTAGTAACTAGATTTATTTGTAGTTTCTGAACTAACATTTATAACTGTTTGGTCTTGCATTAAGATGGAATTTGAGATCTGTGTCCAATTGTCTGCTTCTGTAGCCACCACTGTACAGGAGGTTTTCTTTCTACCTGGATAAAAATTTATTAAATTTCACTACAACAGCAGCCTAATGATACAAACCTTAATATAATAAAATCATATCTAACTCCTACCCAGTGGATCACATATCTTAGTATCAGATAAAGCCTGACCTTGAATAGTAAAATTATTTGTTGCCTCTGAAAAGATTATTGCAAGAAAAATTGATATGTACGTCTAGTTGGTGGGAGAGGAGTGGCGACTGCAATAAGCACTTATGAGGATTTGGCGACTAACTGCTTTTGGTTAAGTAGGTGAGTGGGAAGGAAGTGTGGGTTTTTGGTTTGGGCAACTGAGTGAGATGGCATGCACTGATAAAGCAAATAGAGGGAAAGGAAGATTTTGGCAGAAAGATGATGAGATCAGTTTTAGACATGTAGTGTTTGAGGTGCCAGTGGGACGGCCAAGTTATATCCAATTAGATATATGGCTCTGGAATTCTAGAGAGAATTCTGAGTTAAAGATTATTAGGTAAATCATCCTTTGAACCATGGAATTGATTAAGTCACCCAGGGAAAATATATAGAAAGTAAAAAGATGGAAGGAGGCTTTTATGGAGTGAGGGATGGAAATGGATCACCAAAGGAAGGAGCCTGAGGTGGAGCTGTCAGATACAGGCCATCTAGGAAAGTACTAGTATAATAGACACCAAAGAAAAGAGAAGGTTTCAAGGAGGGGATAGTGAACAGTATCAACTTTCTGCAGGGTTCAGAAGGGCAGTGACTAACAAACGTATTCATTGGAAGTAGCCACATTCGTTACTAGTGACTGTAGAGAAGACAGTTTCATTGGAGCAAGTGGGGGCAAAACCCTAATTACAGTGGTTGGACTACTGAATGTAGGAGGCAAGGAAGTAACTACAGTTAGGATTAACTGTGTGTGCCGGTTAAGGAAAGATGGAGGGAGGATAGTAGGTAAAGAAGATAGTGGGTGATTGAAGGGTTTTTATCTGTGTTGTTTTGTGTTTGTACGTGGTCAGTATTTTAAAGCTGGATGAGACCTGGAGTTTTTTCATGTGCTGAATTAGGGAAGGAGCTTGTAGAGAGAGGGAAAGAGTAAAGGTACCAGAGAAAGAATTATTAATGGAACAAGGTCCTTTAGTTAAGAGGTAGACTCCAGAACTCAAAGAAATGAAAAAGTAATTAATGATCCAGTTGGCATTATGTTTTTCAGTTCTACAAATCAGTTAAAATGGATATAGATCTTTATTTTTCCAGTTAAGATAAAGTTACCTCCTTTCATTTCTTGAAGATATTTTTTTATCAGTTCCTGGCAGTGATTTCTTTTGTAATGTCCTACAATTTAAAAAGAGATGTACCAGATGTATTAAAGAAGTTAATAAGAGCGTGAGAAAATCATCTATATTTCACCATGTTAACAGAAGAACGATTTTTGCTTTCCCATTTTATCTATTTATTAATTACTTTCTTAACACTATACTGTGTATCCATTACAGGCAACTAATAAAGATTCCTAAAAGCAAGTTATAATAGTATGGGTTTACTCTATATGGTATATTATTTAAGTAGTACTAATTTTTATTCTTTTTTTCCTTCAATAAGGATCAAGACTCTTTAAAGAAAAGCCAAGGTGTTGGTCCAATTAGAAAAGTTCTCCTCCTTAAGGAAGATCATGAAGGCCTTGGCATTTCAATTACAGTAAGAAGTAGTGCTTCCAGTCTTCTTTTCTACAGTTGTCTAGTATAATCATGCTCCTTTGTTGGACATCATTGGGAAATAAAGTATTCTGAATATATTTTCTAAATAACTAAATTTATCCCCATGGGTAACAACACACACACAATTATGATTAAAAGCTAGAAGGGTGAAATGTACCAAATATTGCATTTCATCAACTTTGTGTTGCATATTTTTTCACATTTTAACATCTGTGAAATTGAGATTCATCTTATAATTATTTTTGTGGAACATAAAATAATGGTTTGTCTTACCGTTCATAGTGACTTAGATTTGATAAAATCTAATAGTGCTGTGGACTACTAATACATAAAATATTTTTATTTATTTATTTATTTATTTAAGAGAGTAGCTAATTGATTTTTTTTTTTTTTTCGTTTTTTAGGGTTCTTTTTTTTTGGCTCTGGAATGCATTTTAAACAGCACATGTATATTATTAATCGTTTTATTTAGAGGTAACTTTGATATTCATAATAATTTGATTTACCATTACCTAAATATAATAGCAAATAGGATTTCACTCAGTATTTATAATAAGAGTATAGGTGCTTACTGAAATGTTTTTAGGAAAATATCAGTAGAATAGTCTGTGACTATACAAAGGTAAACTAATTTACTGCTTTTTTTGGTTAGGGTGGAAAGGAACATGGTGTTCCAATCCTCATTTCTGAGATCCACCCAGGACAACCTGCTGATAGATGTGGAGGGCTACATGTTGGAGATGCTATCCTGGCTGTTAATGGAGTTAACCTAAGGGACACAAAGCATAAAGAAGCTGTAACCATTCTTTCCCAGCAGGTAAGTTCCCTTTATGTAACTAAAATTGGATCTGTTGATTGTTCCTTTTTGAATCTGTTGAATACTTTATACTTCCCTAGGAGGTTTCGCAAGTAGTAAAGTGTATATATATAGATACTAGTTTCCTATTATAGAAGACATTCAGCCAGATTTACTGAAAAAGATTTGCTCTTCTTCACAGCTGTATACTTTTGAGCAAGTTACTTAAGTCCTTTATGCTGCAGTGTCCTCATCTGAGAGCTGTAAGGATTAAGTATGTTAATACATATAAAGTGTTCAGAACAGGACTTGGCTCTTAGAAGGCAAAACATTATTAATGACTAAAACGCTATACAAATATGAAGTACTATAGAAAAAACAATGTTAGAAGTGGATTGATTTTACAGTCATAAATGTTAGAACTCAAGGGTCCTTAGAAATCATTTAGCCCAACCCTCTTATTTAAAATGAGTGAACTAAGGTTCTTAGAAATTAAATGATTTGCTTAAGGTTGCAGAACATATAGAGTTGAGAGTCATATCCAGGAGTCATATTTGTTATCCAGAGTATTTACAATGTTTTTTTGTTTTGTTTTGTTTTGTTTTTTTCCTTCAAGAATAAGGTTGAGGGAATTAGAGAGGTGTTGGTTAGTACATTGAGATATTTGTTGCATCATCAGCATAGTATGCCAGGGTAGAATTGAATCTCAGAGTTGAAAGTGAATTTATAGCTCATTTAGTTCAACTTTACATGATGCATAAATATCTACAATATCACTAATTAAATAATTGTATTAAAGGGAGGACTTGTTGGTGATAAAACAGTCCATTTCATTGTTGTACGTTGCTGATTTTTAGAAAGCTCTTCCTCATATTAAGCGCAAAAATCTGTTTCTTCATGACAGCTACCCACAGACCTGATTCTGTCATCTAGAGAACTTTACTGAAGACCACTGCATTTACCGTCTCCCCCAAAATGGTATTTTTAAAGCATTGCCTGATGAGGGAGATCTAAGAATGCAGTGCTAGTCTCTTTAAGTTGGTGTTTACTCAGCCCAACTTGGCTGTCATCCAGTAGCATAAGAGTGAGATGAACAGCAGCTGTGGTAAAGGAGATGTAAACAGGCAGTTCATGAGATGCAGTTCATGAGATACAAAGTTGTATGGAAACACTAAGCGCATGTTAAAATTCTGAAGTATAACCTTAAATTTCAGGGAAAGAGGAGCACCAGAGACTAACTTAGTGAGTAGCAATAAAAAAAAAAAATGGCATGCTTTCTTTTGAGCAAAGGCAGGCTATAATTTTCAGAGAATTATAAATACCAGACTTGGGTATAGTGATTGTAGTCTCTTATTAAATGACAATTGTAGCTTGTAATATTTTTAACATGAAATAATCTGTAACTTTTTACCTGAACATAAAGTTGTTATTAAAGAATTACAAGATAAATACTACACATTTAGTCTAGTATAGTAGAAAGAGCAAGGACTTTGGAGTCAAATTTCTGTTTTTCTGTTTTACTTGTTCATCTTATTGAGAGAGTTACCTGCTCTCTCCAGGACTAACTCAGGTTTCTCATTCATGTACAAGGGACTATAATAGTGTTATTCTGAGGATTGAAAGATAATAATTTTGTACAATAATACAGTAATTACTATTACTACTGAACAGAATATCTTAACACTTTGGCACTTGGTGAAAGTTAAGGAAAGGCTCAAGACCTATTCAGTAAGAAACAAGAAATCATTGTGTAGAGGTTTCTTGAATTAGAGAAAAGTTTGTGTGGTACCCTTAGGTGCAACTTTAATATCTGACTATTTAGATGGATTTGCTGAATTGCTATTATGGAAAGTATAAAATGGCAAAATGACTTTTAAACTGAACATTTGTTCCAAAATTCTGTAAATTGAATAAACATCCTTTTTTATTTTAGGTCTGCTAACAAAAATATTTTGATCAGTAGAAGAATCTGTAATATTAAAAGGAAATTACTTTTACCTCTTGAGATTCTAAAATTTCATTATTTGTTGTCTTGAAAGGAGCTACATCTGAGGTCCAACTACTACTTCTCACCACAAAGAATTTGGAAATCTTTTACAATTATAATGACAGTAACTTGGTTTCCTCATTTTCTTTCCCCATTTTAGAGAGGAGAGATTGAATTTGAAGTAGTTTATGTGGCTCCTGAAGTGGATTCTGATGATGAAAATGTGGAATATGAAGATGAGAGTGGACATCGTTACCGTTTGTACCTTGATGAGTTAGAGGGAAGTAGTAATCCTGGTGCTAGTTGCAAAGACACAAGTGGGGAAATCAAAGTGTTACAAGGTAAAAATTACTCTAAAAGTTATAATTAATGTATTTATTATTAATGAACTTTAAAAATATAAAAGGCTTAGCTGTTCTTTAGTAACACTGTTTTAATGATGGGGAAACCATTGTTAACAAAATGGATAGCTTTTCCCTTGCTAAATTATAGTTTTATTGTACACCAGTAACTACACCAAAATTTTATTTACATGTAAGTTCTTCTAGAGTCATCTTGGACAAGTACGTGACCAATTACTAAACTATAACTGATCCTTGAAAAATAAATAAAATTCAAGTTTTCTAGACTCTGAAACAAAGACCAACATGCCTTTTAGAGTAGATACATCTTAATGTCATTTTGCTGTTTTAATGTGCATTCTTCTCTCATAATGCAATGATTTTACAGGGTAAATATGAATAAGTGATTAGACTGTTATCTCATGATTGTTATTAATAGAATCAGGATATGTGATCTTGAGGATTTTTGGTTTAGTTCCGTTGCTATCATTTATACATATTTTAAAGAAAAATTCTAGCACTTTCTTTTACATGGAGCAGTGGTTCTTAAATTGTGATACATGGATCCTTGAGGGACCCTGAGACCTTTCAAGGGGTTCTTGAGGTCAAAACTTTTCATAATAATACTAAGGCATTGTTTGTCTTTTTTTGCTGTGTTGATATTTGCACTTATGGTACAAAAGCAATGGGGGTAAAACTATTGATACTTTAGTGCGAGTCAAAGCAGTAGCACCACTTTACTAGTGATCACTGTGTTCTTCCTTGCCATCCACTCAGAATGAAAAAGAAGAAGAAGAAAATGCCAGTTTCTCTTAAGAATATCCTTGATGAAATAGTAAAAACTGCTAATTTTATTAAATCTTGAGTATATGACTTTTTAATATTCTGTGTGATGAAATGGGAAGTATGCATCGTATTACTGAGTGTATGCTGAACAAAGATGCTGGTCTTGAGGAAAAGTACTTAAGTGATTAATTTGCTAGCTGAACTAGCCATTTTTTTCATGGATGACAACATGACAATTTTTACTTGAAAGAATGACAAATTATGGTTATTCAGACTATTTGGCAGCCATTTTCTTTAAAATGAGCAAAGTGAATCCATCACTTCAAGGAGAACAAGTGACAGTATTTATTGCCAGTGATAAAACATGAGCTTTCAAGTGAAAATTAGAATTTTGTAAAACACGCATCAACCACCATGAGCTCGACAGCTTCCTGACACTTAAAGAACTTTTCTAATAAGATTGGTGGTGATATTAACGAATGTGATTTTTGTTGATATAGTAAAATGAAATGTGTCAGCTTTTGCAATTGCTACGTAACTCAGTGATCTAATATTTTTCAAATGACCAGTGCATGATGTTACTAAATCCTGCATGGGTAAAAGAGCCATTCAAAGTCCAAGATAGACAAATGATTTTAATGTAGCAGAGTGTGAGAAAGTTCATTGATATGGTTTTAGATTCTATACTGTAAAATTTTGGTATAAGATCAAAGAAGAATATTGACAGTTATCTGAAAAAACTAAGTTACTCTTCCCTCTTCTAACTGTTTATCTGTGTGAGGGTGAACTTTCTTCATATACTTGTAACTCATTGAGTAGAAGCAAATAAGAGAATCCAGCTATCTTCTGTAAAGCCAGACATTAAGGATATTTGCAAAATTGTAAAGTAATGATATTCTTCTGACTAAATTTTTTGGAAAGTAGAATTATTTTCACTAAACAAATATGTTATTTATGTTAACATTTATGGAGTTTATTATCATTTTTAATAAAGTAATACATTTTTTTTAGATTTCTCAGTCTTAATCACTAATATGGTAAACAACAGTACCTCACATAATATTAATAACCCACATGAACAAAAGCTCTTTGCAGTTCTCAGTACTTATTAAGAGTGTAAAGGCATCCTGAGACCAAAAAGTTTGAGAACTTCTGGCATAGAGTTTTACAGTGAACTGATGAACTGTTGCCCTTTTGGTAAATCTATATGTTGTGAATCATCTATACAAAGACAACAGTAGCAATCGTTCTCCCTGTGCATCTTGAACAAAACGATTGTGGCACTATGTCAAAACCTTGCGCTCTTGAGCTGCTTTTCCTTTGCTTTTGTTGTCTTTCACCCTTCTATTTTTTGTCAGGATTAGAGGTCTTGTCCCTTCCTTTTTGCAGCTGAGGCTAAAAGGTTCTCTATCACCTGTGTAAATTGCAGACTACTTAAAATGTGACGCAAATATGTATACTATTTGTAGATTAACCAAAATTAGTTTTAAATTTTATCTGGACATTGGACAAACTAGATGTAGTGATAAACTAGTATGTGCCTCAGTGAACTGAAGTTAAATAATGTGAAAGCAAAATGTAAAAGAAAAATACAGTTTACAGTTCAACAGGTATTTTTGTGAGTAGAATTTACTGAATTTTGGGATTGTGTGTATCAGTTCTAAGTTTCATAGAAAATTTGGTAGGAAATTTTATATACTTTTTAGATAGGTCCAATAGATAATATTAAAAAATCTGTACAGTGTTTGATATCTGCTATAAGAAGGAAGAATTCCTTTGTCAGAGATTGCTGACTTGATTAATCTAGGGTCCCGTTATTTGCTCCATATTATTATTATTAATTACAGTGGGCATTCCTTTGTTATAGCTCAATAAAAGTATGACTTTTTTTTTTTTTAACTAGAAAGTATCTGGTTTTTTTCTCTTTCTTTCAGGATTTAATAAGAAAGCAGTAACTGATGCACATGAAAATGGAGACCTAGGAACTTCAAGTGAAACTCCGCTCGAAGATGGTGCTTCTAAATTAGATGATCTGCACAGTCTGTATCATAAAAAATCTTATTAAAATGACTATCTCCAGACAAGATTGTTAATCAGACTATTCTGAATTTGGGGCACTAGGGAAGACGGTGACAAAGACTGTACAAGATCAAGGGAGGCTGTTTGTTGCCTAAATGAAAGGCGGGTACCTCAGGGCTTCATGTGAACAATTCTAAATGCATAAAACTCCCTGTTTTCTGTGGTATACCATAATTAGCTATTGCATGTAAAGTAACTTTGATTTTCTTAAAATTGTAAAGCACCAAAGCATGTGTTTCCCAAAAGGATAGTACTAGGCTCTTAAGTACCAAATGAAGCACTACTGTTTTATTTGATTCCTTTTCCATTTAGTAGAAGGACAGTGCTAACTGGAATTTTTTTAAGAAATAGCCTTTAAATATAAGAGAATAAATGAATTCATATTGTATATTCCAGAATGCTAAGTGTGGTGTTTCAAAGGATAGAACTTGAATTGCAGAAATGTAGGCTTGACTTAATTTTTTTTTTTAACTGAAAGAATGGTTTTAGTGTTTTCTTTTTTTTTAATTTAATATGCTTCCTGATATCTAAGTCAGTTCTTAATGATCATTTATTATGAGTTTGCTTTTCAGTGTTATTCATTCAGTACAAAATAGTTTTCTTTAAGCAATCCTTTATCAATCAATGCTGCACTAGAAATAGTTTCAGAAAAGTTATTGTACATTGTACATTTTAGGTTTTTAAAAGAAATGCAGATGAATGTAAAATATCTGTTCTCAATTATGTTGATCTTGTGTGCATGGTATTGGAGTATTACGTTATTAATGTTTAGTCACAAATGCTTTTTTTCTGGAATCCACGAAAGACAGTTTTATACATTTTGAGTTGTTCATAATGTTTGTCTTGTGATAGTCCTGGCACTTAAAGATACATCTTTTCTGTCAGTAAAAGCTCAAATTTATTACCATGTCAATGAGATACATTCAAAAGCAGTTTTCTCTCAAAGTACCTAACTGATTTGCCAATCATCCAAAAAGCTGAGGCACTGGAGGGTAAGATAAGGTGGACATGTTTTGATATGGTAATTGTT
This sequence comes from Balaenoptera acutorostrata, assembly GCF_949987535.1. Classification (NCBI taxonomy): domain Eukaryota; kingdom Metazoa; phylum Chordata; class Mammalia; order Artiodactyla; family Balaenopteridae; genus Balaenoptera; species Balaenoptera acutorostrata. Next base: position 44,175,206 of record NC_080077.1, read on the forward strand.
TTGGTTGGCTTTTCTTGTTTGTGTTTGTTTGACTAAAGTGCTTTTCATATGCAAACTAGATTTGCTACTTCGCTTATCCCAGGAATAAGCACGGAGTGCCTGCTCTCTTATTTACTGTTCCGAAGGCCACTGTACTGGGCAGGGGAAAGTGAAAACATTGCATTTAAAGAGATGATAGTTTTGCCAATATCATTGTTTTAAAGGACATACGTTGAAGGGAATGTTGATTGGGAGAAGGCTTTCAGAGTATTATCAGTATCTCTTTCTAATACTCAAATGTTACGTGATATGAAACACATTCTTTTATCTTTCCTAGATGCACTGTATATTTGTTCATAGGTAAATCTATAAAATGTATATACTTTATTTGGTGGTTTTGCTATTTATAAATTTTATGTTTTAACTGTTGCTCATTTATGGTTTGTTTTGGGTGGTTTTGTTCATCTGTATATCACCATGTTAATTTGTAATAGAAATGCACTTCGTAGTATATATGGTTACTGATATTAAAATACCTTGTAGCATAGCATTGCCTCTAAGCAGAAGCTAGTATTTAATTGTACAACTGATTAAGCAAGCTACATGTTATTGTTTGCTCCTGGCAGGCTAGGCCTCTTAAAAGAAAAAAAGTCTTCTCCTTATGCATCCCCTACTCCAACACATGCCCCGTGCATGACATGAGATCTGCAAACTGGATTTTAGCCAGTGTATTCATTTAGTCAAAAAAATTTCCATTGACACGTATCTGAAAACTTTTTGTTTTGACTTGAAACCATGTTATCTTATCTTTTTAAAACACAACCTGGGATGGGATGGCCATGGCAGTTTTTCAGAGAGTATCTTTTACCTACAAAGACTGAATCCTTAGGAAACATTAGCTAAAACCTTTTGATTTTCAAGAACTAATATGTCTATAAAGGGGTTTTTTTTTAGAGCCTTGAATTGGCATTTCTATGAGGACGCCGTGTAATATGAAGAATTGTATGAGATGGTTGTGATACAAACTTTTTTGGGCTTATAAGCAGAATGAAAAACTTCCCAGGTAGTTTAAAATTGCAAAGGCCGGTTCCCATTTCATTCCTGCCTCACCTTGGCTTTGCAGGCCTGTGTGAGGGCACTGTTGCTCAGAAGGTGCTATGAGATTCCCGCCAGGTGTTTAGAAAGTACTCAGATAAAAGTTCATTTTAGAATATATAGTCTTCGGGGGATGGACTAAGAATTACAGACTTCTCCCAAAGGACTGAATGAGAAACAGTTCTTATGTTTTCACGTTTACAGGAAAGAAACTCATAACGAGTTTCAAGGACAAAACCAAACAGATAAGGAGAGAACTGTTGCAAAGCCATTACAATTAAACAGGAAAAAGAAAAATATACATATGCACACACAAACAGAATAGCTGAGAAAAAATTTTCAAGAGTTTGAGGGTTGTATGTATGTGTGTATATATTTACATTTAACTTCTAAAATTCTCTTCTAAGTGTCTGTTGTGAATATGATGGCAGACAACATTTAGGTTATGAGACTTGTTAAAATAGATTGAAAAGAGACAACAGTTTTTTGATCCTTGGTAATATAACTGAATGGTTTTAGCTGAACAGTTGTCAGAAGTTAGCCCAGCTTGTCATTGGTGCTGGTTCTATTCCCCCCACCGTGGACTTATTTTGTTTTCATGTTTAGAAACAGTATATTGATTCATGTGTTAAGTTGCACATTTCTGACATCCTTATTACGTAATCACTATCCCACCTATCCAGTCTTCCACATAGGGTCAGCCTCAAATCTATAAGATTTTTGAGAAATGTATTATATCTAGTTGTGTTGAATTTAGTATTTTTTTATTAGCCTGTAAATAAAGATGGCCTCTCCTACATTAAAATGGTATTAATCGCATTAAAAAAATAAACATTTTGCAATTCTTCCATGTTATATATTTTATTTATTATTTATTTCTAGTAGCTTCTGTTATTTGTACCAGCAAGTCATAAAGTCCATGCAAAGGCTGAACCTAGTTACTATGGTGGAACAGTTTTTTTTAGTAGGAATTAACTGTTTGATTTTAGGAACTATTTAATCTGAATTAGTTAAAAGCATATTGGTTGGAAGGAGCTGCCAGAGCAGCTGCGGGACCAGTTTTCTGTTGAATTGTAGCAGATGCAAAAACTCTAGTCTCCTTGGGTGAGTTTTATGTTACAAATATTGATGGCGAATGTTGCCTTTGAGGATAACATTGATAAAAATTAGAAAACAAATCCTATTAGATACTATGTAAGAAGGTATTTATCCATTTTATCATCTAAGCATATATGATTTAGAAGTTCCCAAATTGTGTATAAAATCATTTTAGAAATATCTGTAAACATGGTTCAGTTTGTTTGCCTCAGAAGTTGTACATGTGGTCATTTATAGTCAACCTGAGAACTAGGTGTAGAATGTGTAGGAATGCTTTTTCTTTATCAAGGATATCTGAGGTCAGTCAGGAGGAAAAACTCACAAATGGTCTTTTACTCTAAGTATTAATTAATGTAAACCATATTTCAGAAAATTACTTGAGTTATGAACATTTAGAAGTATTTATTTTTTTGTCATTGAGTAACTTTGATTTAGTCCTAATACAATATGCTGTGTATCAGCTTCCAATTCACCAAGCAATTTGGAAAAGTCTTTTCCCCAGAATTCACCCACATAGGATATTGTTCTGTTTATTAAATTAAAAAGATTATTTTATTTAAGGGATTTTATAATTAACCTTTTTAAAAAAATTTTAGCTGAAAGGTATTATTGCAAATTACCATGTGCTGTTGGTGCTAAATATTTGTCTGATCACAAATCTTTTTCAGGTGTATTTTGAGAGCTACATTCATGGTCGTGGCAGCCAGGAGAATGCACCCCTCAGCTCTCCAGCAGGAAGGAACATAAGGGACTGAAGGCCCTCCATCCTCTGCACTCTGGTCATCCCCACATTAACGCACAGGCTCTGCCTCACGCTGCTGCCAGCCAGGGACTGAGCATGGCAGAGAGTTGACTCCTTCACTTTGGCTTGAAGACTACCTGACGGTCTTGCCAGACTCCTTTAGGATTGCGTTATGGTCTCTAGGTCACTTTCACCCATCCTTCCTTCTTTCATTTACCTGGGGTCATGCCTGCATCAGGGGCTGGTTGCCTTCCAGCCTCCTACCAACCCCAGCTCCCACCCTGTTTTTCCTCACCAGCACTGCCCCTAGTAAGTCTGTTCTATAGCTGATCCGTTTTTGGTCTTGGTGTCTGCTTCTTGGAGGACCCAGACTAACACAAGTGGACCAGGAGTGAGATCTGAGAAAACAGGTTAATAGCAGATTAGGAGCTGGTTCATCTCCCTCCCAAAGGATGAAGAGGATGACATCCTGGCCGGTAAGTGGTGTACATATAGGCCTTGGCACAAGGTTATGGCTCAGTTACTAGATATTTCACAGATGGTGTGCAGAAAAGAGTTATCAAAGCAGGCCTGAACCTGTTATCCTTAGAAAGGCCTGCTTTTGAGGTTCACCTGTGGCTAGTGTCCAGCAGTTTGGACTTCACGAGTGTTCCCCCATTCCCTAATTGATAAGAGTGGTTTACTGTGCCTGAAATGTTTGTGCAGACAATAGGGTTTATGCTGAACACCTGCTTTCCTTTTGGGAATCATGGATTTTGGTACATGCTAGGCAAAGAGTGCCTACTTGACTGGGCACAATAAAAACCCTGGACTCCTATGCCCAGGCTCAGGCCAGCTTCCTGGTGGACAGTACTTTATACATATTATACATCATTGCTGGAGGAATTAAGCTCATCCTGTGTGACTCCATTGGGAGAAGACTCTTGGAGCTCGTGCTCATTTCATCTGCACTTTGTTCACGTGCCTTTTCCCTTTGCTGATTTTGCTTGCTTGGTGTTCTTTCTCTGTAATAAATCACAGTTGTGAGTACAGGTCTATGCTTAGTCCTGTGGGCCCTTCTAGCAAGTTGCTCAACCTGGGGGTGGTCTTAGAGACCCCAGAAACAGGTGGTAACTTAGGCAAATATCCCCATGGAGAGGAATTCTCTAGAAGTTCAGTGAGGCAGGCGTTTGATAAATATGGAAAGGACAGTGTCTACAAAAACACCAGAATTGGCTGGTTACTGCTTGGTTGTATTGATGACCTATAGAAGGATAATGAGAGACTGAGGGATGTTATCAGGCTGTTAATACTGAAATGTGAGAGCCAAAGGACCTCTGGGGAGCTCATAAGGAGGCCTTTTCTCCTGCAATGGAAGGATTGAAACAGCCGAGATTCAGGCTGAACATCTAATTGTTACAGTCACAAAGCTTCAGAGACTTGACTTAAATGTTCAGCCACATTATATTTTGTGAAAATCAAGGTGCTGGTAGGGAAAACCTAGAACCTTGAAACATGCCATGGGGACACCTGGATGGATGCCCCTGAAGATGCTGACTCTGCAGTCCCTACTGCATCCTATAGTCTTGCAGAAGCAGCCCAGCCTTCCCTAATCAGTCACCTCTGCTTATGCTGGAAGATGCTGCAGAGGCTGCTACCCACCACTCCTCCTCCCACCCTTTTCCCCCTCTCCCCCGCAGCCCAAGACAGTAACTGCCACTCTCCTCTCTCTTTGCTGCTAGGCCTATAACTAGGGTTAAATCCTAGCAAATCCTGGCTGCAGATGTGCTGGGCCTGGTAAGGGAGAAGAAAGACCACACATCAAAAAAGGTAAGATTTGGCTAGCGTATCCTGGCAGAAGCCAAGGAAGTGTTACTGGGATTAGATTTTTGACAGTGCTTGATAAAGGGCTAAACTCTCCAGTTGAAAGAAAGGATTCAAATTGGAAAAAATCCAGCAAAAAGTTCTTTATGAGGAACATACCTAAGGATACAGAAAGTTTGAAAGTGAAAAGATAAAGAAGATACACTAGGCATATATTCTCCAAAGGCAAGCTGAGATAGTTACATTCATATCAGAGAGAATAGACTTCAAGGAAAAAAAAAGCATTATCAGGCATGGAGAAAGCTACTTATATTCTTTTTTTTTTTTTTAAATTATAGTAGGTTTACAATATTGTTTTAGTTTTCAGGTGTACAACAAAGTGATTCAGTTACATATATTTTTTCTTCAGATTATTTCCTATTACAGGTTGTTACAAGATATTGAATATAGTTCCCTCTGCTATACAATAAATCCTTGTTGTTTATCTGTTTTATGTATAGTAACTTGTATCTGTTAATTCCATACTTCTAATTTATCCCTCCCCACTCCTTTCCCCTTTGATTTACCATAAGTTTGTTTTCTGTGTCTTTGAGTCTGTTTCTGTTTTGTAGATAGATTCATTTGTATTATTTTTTAGATTTCATATTTAAGTGATATCATATAATGTTTATCTTTCTATGTCTGACTTCACTTAATATAATATTCTCTAGGTTGTTTCATGTTGTTGCAAGTAGCAATAATTCATTCTTTTTTATGGCTGGGTAGTATTCCATTGTATACATATACCACATCTTCTTAAACCAGTTGTCTATTGATGGATCTTGGGTTGTTTCCATGTCTTGGCTATTGTAAATAATGCCGCTATGAACATTGGGGTGCATGTATCTTTTCACATTAGAGTTTTCATCTTTTCTGGATACATGCCCAGGAGTGGGATTGCTGGATCATATGGTAGCTCTACTTTCAGTTTTTTAAGGAACCTCCATACAGTTTTCCATAGTGACTGCACCAATTTACATTTCTACCAAGAGTATAGGAGGGTTTCCTTTTCTCCACGCCCTCCAGCATTTATTATTTGTACACTTTTTGATGACATCCATTCCGACTGGTGTGAAGTGATACCTCATTGTGGTTTTAATTTGCATTTCTCTAATAATTAGCAAAGTTGAGCATCTTTTCATGTGCCTGTTGGCCATCTGAATGTCTTCCTTGGGGAACTGTCTATATCTTCTTTGGAGCAATGTCTACTTAGGTCTTCTGTGCATTTTCTGATTGGGTTGTTCGTTGTTTTGATATTGAGTTGTATGAGCTGTTTGTATATATTTTGGATACTAATGTCAGTCGGATTGTTTGCAAATATTTTCTCCCATTCCATATGTTGTCTTTTTCTTTTGTTAATGGTTTCCTTTGCTGTGCAAAAGCTTTTAAGTTTGATTAGGTCCAATTTGCTTATTTTTGCTTTTATTTCTTTTGCCTTGGGAAACTGATCTAAGAAAATATGGCTACAATTTATGTCCAAGAATGTTTTGTCTATATTCTCTTCTAGGAGTTTTATGGTGTCATGACAAACCATTTTGAGTTTAGTTTTGCATGTGGTATGATGAGAGGTTCTAATTTCACAGATTTACATGTAGCTGTCCAGCTTGCCTAGCACCACGTGTTGAAGAGACTGTCTTTTCTTCATTGTATATTCTTGCCTCCTTTGTTGTAGATTAATTGACCATAGGTGTGTGGGTTTATTTCTGGGTTCTGTGTTCTTTTCCATTGATCTATATGTCTGTTTTTGTACCAACACCACGCTGTTTTGTTTACTGTAGCTTTGTAGTATTGTCTGAAGTCTGGAATGATTATGCCTCCAGCTTTGTTCTTTTTCCTCACAGTTGTTTTTTTTTTTAAATTTTATTTATTTATTTACTTATTTATGGCTGTGTTGGGTCTTCGTTTCTGTGCAAGGGCTTTCTCCAGTTGCGGCAAGTGGGGGCCACTCTTCATCGCGGTGCGCAGGCCTCTCACCATCGCGGCCTCTCTTGTTGTGGGGCACAGCCTCCAGACGCGCAGGCTCAGCAACTGTGGCTCACGGGCCTAGTCGCTCCGCGGCATGTGGGATCTTCCCAGACCAGGGCTCGAACCCGTGTCCCCTGCATTGGCAGGCAGATTCTCAACCACTGTGCCACCAGGGAAGCCCCTCACAGTTGTTTTGACATTTCTGGGCCTTTTGTGGTTCTGTATAAATTTTATTATTATTTATTCCAGTTCTTTGAGAAATGTCATGGGTATTTTGATAGGGATCCCATTAAATCTGTAGATTGACTCCCTCTTGCAAGAGCACGGGAATCACAATTAACTGCTGAACAATCATGTCAGGAAGACACTGGAACTCAGCAAAAAAGATACCCCACATACAAAGATAAAGGAAAAGCCACAATGAGACAGTAGGAGGGGCGCAATCACAATAAAATCAAATCCCATAATCGCTGGGTGGGTGACTCACAAACTGGAGAACAATTATACCACAGACGTCCACCCACTGGAGTGAAGGTTCTGAGCCCCACGTCAGGCTTCCCAACATGAGTGTCTGGCAATGGGAGGAGGAATTCTCAGAGAATCAGACTTTGAAGGCTAGCGGGATTTGACTGCAGGACTTCGACAGGACTGGGAGAAACAGAGACTCCACTCTTGAAGGGCACACACAGGGTAGTGTGCACATTGAGACCCAGGGGGAAGGAGCACTGACCCCATAGGAGACTGAGCCAGGCCTGCCTGTTGGTGTTGGAGGGCCTCTTGCAGAGGTGGGGGGCAGCTCTGGCTCATTGCGAGGACAAGGACACTCACTGGCAGCAGAAGTTCTGGGAAGTACTCCTTGGGATGAGCCCTCCTGGAGTCCACCATTAGCCCCACCAAAGAGCCTGCAGGTTCCAGTGCTGGGTCGCCTCAGGCCGAACAACCAACAGGGAGGGAACGCAGTCCCACCCATCAGCAGAGAATCGGATTAAAGTTTTAGTGAGATCTGCCCACCAGAGCAACACCTAGCTCTACCCACCACCAGTCCCTTCCATCAGGAAGCTGGCACAAGCCTCTTAGATAGCCTCATCCACCAGAGGGCAGACAGCAGAAGCAAGAAGAACTACAGTCCTGCAGCCTGTGGAACGAAAACCACATTCACAGAAAGACAAAATGAAAAGGCAGAGGACTATGTATCAGATGAAGGAACAAGATAAAACCTCAGAAAAACAACTAAATGAAGTGGACATAGGCAACCTCCCAGAAAAAGAATTCAGAATAATGATAGTGAAGATGATCCAGGACCAAAGAAAAAGGAGGCAAAGATGGAGAAGATGCAAGAAATGTTTAACAAAGACCTAGAAGAATTAAAGAATAAACAGAGATGAACAATACAATAACTGAAATGAAAAATGCAATAGAAGGAATCAATAGCAGAATAACTGAGGCAGAAGAATGGATAAGTGACCTGGAAGACAGAATGGTGGAATTCACTGCCACGGAACAGAATAAAGAAAAAAGAATGAAAAGAAATGAACACAGCCTAAGAGACCTCTGGGACAACATTAAACACACCAAGGTTCGCATTATAGGCGTCCCAGAAGGAGAAGAGAGAGAGAAAGGACCTGAGAAAATATTGGAAGAGATTATAGTCGAAAACTTCCCTAACATGGGAAAGGAAATAGCCACCCAAGTTCAGGAAGCACAGAGAGTCCGAGGAACGATAAACCCAAGGAGAAACACACCAAGACACATAGTAATCAAATTGACAAAAATTAAAGACAAAGAAAAATTACTGAAAGCAGCAAGGGAAAAATGACAAATAACATACAAGGGAACTCCCGTAACATTAACAGCTGATTTCTCAGCAGAAACTCTACAAGCCAGAAGGGCGTGCCATGATATATTTAAAGTGATAAAAGGAAAGAAACTACAACCAAGATTACTCTACCTGGCAAGGATCTCATTCAGATTTGATGGAGAAATCAAAAGCTTTACAGACAAGCAAAAGCTAAGAGAATTCAGCACCACCAAACCAGCTCTACAACAAATGCTAAAGGAACTTCTCTAAGTGGGAAACACAAGAGAAGAAAAGGACCTACAAAAACAAACCCAAAACAACTAAGAAAATGGTCATAGGAACATACATATCGATAATTACCTTAAATGTAAATGGACTAAATGCTCCAACCAAAAGACACAGGCTCACTGAATGGATACAAAAACAAGACCCATATATATGCTGTCTGCAAAAGACCCACTTTAGACCTAGGGACACTTACAGACTGAAAGTGAGGGGATGGAAAAAGATATTCCATGCAAATGGAAATCAAAAGAAAGTTGGAGTAGCACTACTCATATCAGATAAAATAGACTTTAAAATAAAGAATGTTGCAAGAGACAAGAAAGGACACTTCATAATGATCAAGGGATCAATCCAAGAAGAAGATATAACACTTACATATGCATCCAACATAGGAGCACCTAAGGCAAATGCTAACAGCTATAAAAGAGGAAATTGGCAGTAACAATAATAGTGGGGGACTTTAACACCTCACTTACACCAATGGACAGATCATCCAAAGTGAAAATAAATAAGGAAACAGAAGCTTTAAATGACACAATAGACCAGATAGATTTAATTGATACTTTTAGGACATTCCATCCGAAAATAGCAGATTACACTTTCTTCTCAAGTGCACATGGAACATTCTCCAGGATAGATCATATCTTGGGTCACAAATCAAGCCTTGGTAAATTTAAGGAAATTGAAATCATATCAAGCGTGTTTTCCGACCACAACGCTATAAGATTAGAAATAAATTACGGGAAAAAACCCATAAAAAAACGCAAACAATACGTTAACAATGGAGGCTAAACAATACATTACTAAATAACCAAGAGATCACTGAAGAAATTAAAGAGGAAAATCAAAAAATACTTAGAGACAAATGACAACGAAAACACGACCATCCAAAACCTATGGGATGCAGCAATAGCAGTTCTAAGAGAGAAGTTTATAGCAATACAATCCTACCTCAAGAAACAAGAAAAATCTCAAATAAACAATCTAACCTTACACCTAAAGGAACTAGAGAAAGAAGAACAAACAAAACTGAAAGTTAGTAGAAGGAAAGAAATCATAAAAGTCAGAGCAGAAATAAATGAAATAGAAATAAATAAAACAATAGCAAAAATCAATAAAACTAAAAGCAGATTCTTTGAGAAGATAAACAAAATTGATAAACCTTTAGCCAGACTCATCAAGAAAAAGAGGGAGAGGACTCAAATCAATAAAATTAGAAATGAAAAAGGAGAAGTTACAATGGACACAACAGAAATACGAAGCATCACGAGACTACTACAAGCAACTCTATGCCAATAAAATGGACAACCTGGAAGAAATGGACAAATTTTAGAAAGGCATAACCTTCCAAGACTGAACCAGGAAGAAATAAAAAATATGAACAGACCAATCACAAGTAATGAAATTGAAACTGCGATTAAAAATCTTCCAACAAGGGCTTCCCTGGTGGCGCAGTGGTTGAGAATCTGCCTGCCAATGCAGGGTACACGGGTTCGAGCCCTGGTCTGGGAAGATCCCACGTGCCATGGAGCAACTGGGCCCGTGAGCCACAACTACTGTGCCTGCACGTCTGGAGCCTGTGCTCCGCAACAAGAGAGGCCGCGACAGTGAGAGGCCTATGCACTGCAATGAAGAGTGGCCCCCGCTCACCGCAACTAGAGAAAGCCCTCGCACAGAAACGAAGACCCAACACAGCCAAAAATAAAAAAAAAATAAAAAAAAAATCTTCCAACAAACAAAAGTCCAGGACCAGATGGCTTCACAGGTAAATTCTATCAAACATTTAGAGAAGAGCTAACACCCATCCTTCTCAAACTCTTCCAAAAAATTGCAAGGGAAGGAACACTCCCAAACTCATTCTATGAGGCCACCATCACCCTGATACCAAAACCAGACAAAGATACTACAAAAAAAGAAAATTACATACCAATATCACTGATGAATATAGATGCAAAAGTCCTGAACAAAATACTAGCAAACAGAATCCAACAACACATTAAAAGGATCACACACCCTGATCAAGTGAGATGTATCCCAGGGATGCGAGGATTCTTCAATATACGCAAATCAATGAATGTGATACACCATATTAACAAATTGAAGAAGAAAAACCATATGATCATCTCAATAGATGCAGAAAAAGCTTTTGACAAAATTCAACACCCATTTATGATAAAAACTCTCCAGAAAGTGGGCATAGAGGGAACCTACCTCAGCCTAATAAAGGCCATATACGACAAACCCACAGCAAACATCATTCTCAATGGTGAAAAACTGAAACCATTTCCACTAAGATCAGGAACAAGACAAGGATGTCCACTCTTGCCACTATTATTCAACGTAGTTTTGGAAGTCCTAGCCACAACAATCAGAGAAGAAAAAAAAATAAAAGGAATACAAATTGGAAAAGAAGAAGTAAAACTGTCACTGTTTGCAGATGACATGATACTATACATAGAGAATCCTAAAGAAGCCACCAGAAAACTACTAGATCAGTGAATTTGGTAAAGTTGCAGGCTACAAAATTAATGCACAGAAATCTCTTGCATTCCTATACACTAACAACAAAAGATCAGAAAGAGAAGTTAAGGAAACAATCCCATTTACCACTGCAACAAAAAGAATGAAATACCTAGGAATAAACCTACCTAAGGAGGTAAAAGACCTGTACTCAGAAAACTATACGACACTGATGAAAGAGATCAAAGATGACACAAACAGATGGAGAGATATACCATGTTCTTGGATTGGAAGAATCAATATTGTGAAAATGAATATACTACCCAAAGCAATCCACAGATTCAGTACAATCCCTATCAAATTACCAATGGCATTTTTCACAGAACAAGAACAAAAAATCTTAAAATTTGTATGGAAACACAAAAGACCCCGAATAGCCAAAGCAATCTTGAGGGAAAAAAAACAGAACTAGAGCAATCAGACTCCCTGACTTCAGACTATACTACAAAGCTACAGTAATCAAAACTATATGGTACTGGCACAAAAACGGAAATATAGATCAATGGAACAGGATAGAAAGCCCAGAGGTAAACCCACACACCTATGGTCAACTAATGACAAAGGAGGCAAGGATATACAATGGAGAAAAGACAGTCTCTTCAATAAGTAGTGCTGGGAAAACTGGACAGCTGCATGTAAAAGAATGAAATTAGAACACTGCCTAACATCATACAGAAAAATAAACTCAAAATGGATTAAAGACCTAAATGTAAGACCGGACACTATAAAACTCTTAGAGGAAAACATAGGAGGAACACTCTTTGACATAAATCACAGCGAGATCTTTTTTGACCCACCTCCTAGAGTAATGGAAATAAAAACAAAAATAAACAAATGGGACCTAATGAAACTTAAAAGCTTTTGCACAGTGAAGGAAACTATAAACAAGACAAAAAGACACCCCTCAGAATGGGAGAAAATATTTGCAAACGAATCAGCAAAGGAGTAATCTCCAAAATATAAAAACAGCTCATGCAGCTCAATATTAAAAAAACAAACAACCCAATCAAAAAATGGGCAGAAGACCTAAATAGACATTTCTCCATAGAAGACATACAAATGGCCAAGATGCACATGAAAAGTTGCTCAACATCACTAATTGTTAGAGAAATGCAAATCAAAACTACAATGAGGTATCACTTCACACCGGTTAGAATAGTCATCATTAGAAAATCTACAAACAGCAAATGCTGCAGAGGGTGTGTAGAAAAGGGAACCCTCTTGCACTGTTGGTGGGAATGTAAATTGATACAGCCACTATGGAGAACAGTATGTAGGTTCCTTAAGAAACTAAAAATAGAGTTACCATATGACCCAGCAATTCCACTACTGGGCATATACACAGAGAAAACCATAATTCAGAAAGACACATGCACCCCATTGTTCATTGCAGCACTGTAGCCAGGTCCTGGAAGCAGCCTAAATGCCCATTGACAGACAGATGGATAGAGAAGATGTGTTACATATATACAATGGAATATTACTCAGCTATAAAAAGAAATGATATTGGGTCATTTGTAGAGACGTGGATGGACCTAGAGCCTGTCATACGGAGTGAAGTAAGTCAGAAAGAGAAAAACAAATATCGTATAATAACGCATATATGTGGAACCTAGAAAATGGTACAGATGAACCGGTTTGCAGGGCAGAAATTGAGACACAGATGTAGAGAACAAACGTATGGACGCCAAGGAGGGAAAGTAGAGTGGGGGGCTGGGGGGATGAATTGGGAGATTGGGGTTGACATGTATACACTGATGTGTATAAAATAGATAGTTAATAAGAACCTACTGTATAATAAAATAAGTAAATCTGTAGATTGCTTTGGGTAGTATAGCCATTTTAGCAATATTAATTATTCCAATCCAAGAGCATGGGATATCTTCCCATTTCTTTGAATCATCTTCGGTTTCCTTTATAAATGTTTTCTAGTTTTCTGCTTATAGGTCTTTCACCTGCTTGGTTAAATTTATTCCTAGGTTTTGGGTTTTTTGGGTTTTTTGATGTGATTTAGATGGGATTTTTTTTAACTTCCTCTTTCTGATATTTCATTGTTCGTGTAAAGAAATAACAACAGATTTCTGTATATTAATTTTGTATCCTGCTACCTTCACATTCCAATGTGAAAATAATTCTAATCTTGTATATGCCAATTTAAACTAGCTTCAAAATTTATAAAGTAAAAATAGAACCATAAGAAAATTATAAAAGTCTCTCACAATAGTGGAGATTGCAAGAAAACTTTCAAAGAAACTAGGAGAGAAGGAAGATTTAAACAGCAAAAGTAACAAGATTGTTTTAAAGTTCAAGTTAAGAGGGTATTTGGTTATAAAAGAAAGCCTTAGCCTTTAAGTAGGATGATAGATGAATGGACTATAAGAAGGAAAATTAGATACACGAAATGTGAAACAGACAACTAAAACTTAGACTCTATGCTTTGGAAAGGTAAAATTTGCAATTTGCTAAAATGCCAGCAGGGGGCAGAAGATTCCAAATGTGATATTTTACTGCCACCTATTGTTAGAGCTGGAAGGCTTTATAAAGATTATCAAATAAAATACTCTTTATTATGAGGATGAACAAACTGAGGACTAGGAAAGATGTTACTTTCCAGGGTCACACAGCTAGTAAGTGTCAGAGGCAGAACTCAAATCCATCTCTTGGTTCATCTTTAATAGGCCATATTCAAAGAGGGAAAAAGAAAATACAGATGAAATTGTTCGTTTTTCAGTCTTGCTCTCCCAATAATTATTTTTATTTTTCTTAAATGGTGCAAGGTTTGATGAAGCCTAGGATTGATTCTGTTTTGATTTTTTTTTTAATTAATTAATTTATTTATTTTTTGGCTGTGTTGGGTCTTCACTGCTGCACGTGGGCTTTCTCTAGTTGTGGCCAGCAGGGGCTACTCTTTGTTGTGGTTCACGGGCTTTTCATTGTGGTGGCTTCTCTTGTTGTGGAGCACGGGCTCTAGGCGTGCAGGCTTCAGTAGTTGTGGCTCGCGGGCTCTAGAGCGCAGGCTCGGTAGTTGTGGCACACGGGCTTAGTTGCTCCGCGGCATGTGGGATCTTCCCGGACCAGGGCTCGAACCCGTGTTCGCTGCATTGGCAGGTGGATTCTTAACCACTGCGCCACCAGGGAAGTCTAACTGTTTTGATTTTTTTAAATGATGGTTGAGCTGGATCTGGATTTCAATAGAAATAGTTTCTTCGTAGTTGAGTGACTGTTAGAATGCAAGAACTTCTCAAGTTACAAGTAGAGTCCTCGATCCTTGAGACTGTAGCATTCCCCCTCCCCATACACACAAATGTTCTGTGTGTGTGTGCCTACGGTCCCCAATTCTTCAGTAAGCAATGTTTGTGACATTCAGGGAAGTGTCATTGTCACTAGGTGCCTTCCTATTGTCATCCTCACCATTGTTAAGGGCATTTTTACCTCTGCCTATGGCTATAACAAGTGGATTATCACCTTCTGAAAGTGGGAAAATAGTAGAACTAAAAAAAAATTAAAAACTGATTTTTCAGGGGAAAAAGACAAACTGTTGGCTATACCAGTCATGAAAAGGAGAGTACTAAAGGCAAATGCACAAAATGGGAAATAAGGGAGAAATAGCCATAAAAGCAGGGGGAAGTAAAAGGATAATGAAAGACTGTTTTGTTCAATTCCATATGAATAAATTTGAAAACTTTTCTAAGAGAATACAGTCTACCAAAACTGAAGTTTTAAAATCTAAACAGATTTCCCTAGGAAAAAAATAGAAAAAAATTGTCAGATTGCTGCCAACCCTGCCAAATTACTCCAATATATAGTTTCACAGGGCAATACTACTAAACCTTTAAAGGGCAGATAATTCTAATGCCTAGCAAGCAAGGAACCTAGGAAGAGAAGAAAACTTCTAAATTGTTTTTGTCAAGCTAAAAAAAACCTGATAAGGATTGACACAAAGAACAAAATGAAAGGGTATCTTGAAAAAGAATATTAATGGAAAAATTCTAAATAAAATGTTATCACTGTGAATTCAGCAGCACTTTAATAGACTCATGCACCATAATCAAATGTTTAACGTTAGGGCATCTAATGGTATAATTAATCATTTGGCTGGGTCTAGAGAGGGATCCTAGGGAAGAAAATCATTTGCTTCTAATTCCATAGATGCTGAAAAGGCATTGGTCAAATTCAATACCCATTCTTGGTGAGGGGAAAAAAGGGACATAACCTAATAACATATACCCCAACATAATCTATGCCCCAAAGCTAGCATCATGTTTAGTAGGGAGATACTAGAAGCATTTAATATGGCACTAGAGGAATTAAATGTACATATAAGTATTATAAAAGAGGTTGCATCAGCACTATTTGCAGACATTATGATCACATTCCCAAAAAACTAAATCAACTAAAAACTACTAGAAGTAAGGAATTTAGTAAAGGAGCAGTATGTAAACAAATCAATCAGGACAAAAAATTAATTATATATTAAAATATATATGCCTGTAACTGCTAATACCAACATAGTGCTTATCATGGGTCAGGCACTGTTCTAAAGGTTTTACGTGTATTAACTCTTGCAATGTTCACCATAACCCCATGAGGTATATATTATTATGATCTTCATTTAGAAATAAGGAAATGGAGTCAGAGAGAGGTAAAATAACATTTTCTTGGTCACACAACTAGAGCAGAATTTGAACCCAGGCAGGCTAGTCCCAGAATTCATGCCTTTTTCCACTAGGGCCATAGTGGTTCTTGATATATAAAAGGAGGGGTGTGGGATCATTTACAATGACAACAAAAAACACCTAAGCATAAATTAAACCAAAAATGTGTATTATTACATGAAGACCATTTAAAATGCCCTGAAAGGATGCAGAAGAAGGCTTGAACAAATGGAAAGGGTTATTATAGAAACTAAAAATTCCATTAGAAAAAAGAATGGGAGATAAAGCATATGAAAATTCTAGGCTTAGATCGCTCTTGGAAGAAAGAGGACAGGTAATTAGAAGGGCTTGGGATATTAAGGGAGAATTCTTTACATTTGTGAGAGATTTGAACAAGTTTATAGGTTGAGAGGAAGATACCAGTTCAGAGGGAGAAGTTGAAAATAAGGAAATGGAAATAATTGGAGGGAAATCAGAGGTGAGGGAGAGGCAGTGGGCGAAGGTTTCAAACACCTTTTCCATCGACACAGGATGGAAGGACTGGAGTAGATACAGCTTTTCGTGGGAAGAGGGATGGGCAGGTGGTTGTAGGATCTGGTTTTAGTGACTTTCTAGGTGAAGCAGGTGGCAAGATCTCAGAGCAAAGGGAAACTGCAGAGTGGCATTGCTTTGGAATAGCTGCTGAGAGAGATGGAAAAAGAAGTGGATCCAAGATAAGTGAAAGGGTTGAGGAGTAATGAGCCCCAGGTAAACTGGAAACTGGGAGTTGGTAAGAGCCCCTGTGTGAATAGTTACGCAGTGTTTTTCTGCTGCAGTGATGGAGATGTGAAGATGGTTTCCTGAAGGGCGCTTACGTTGTCGGGGCCTCAGGTTTGGCAGTCCAGGAGAGACCATAGAATGAAAATGCTCACACTAAAACAGTTCAAGTGATGGATGGGGATGGGGAAGAAGAGGCAACTGAAAAAGCTTAGCAGCCAGAGGAAAATGATGGGATCTAGGCATTAAAGAAATTAAGTTAAATCTCTTAATGAGATCAATGAATAAATAGGATAAAAGGTGAGGAATCAGAAGAATTGGAGGTTTTGAGCAGAGACAGAATTATTATTAAGATTTCAGAGCTGGAGTTCTTGCTGATAACAAGTGTGGACGTGTGTGGAGGTGGTTTAAGTGAACTGCAGGTTTCTAGAGTAAATGTCAAAAAATCATAAAAGTGACCATGTTGGACACTGAACTGTTCAACATGATTAATAGAGGAAAAACAGAGAAGAACTGAGCTAGGTGACAGTCCTCAGTCAATGGGGAAAATGGCTTGGAAGATATTAGGTGACACACGGAGAAGAAAATGTGGTAGAGCTAGCCGGCACGAGTATCATAAAGGCAGAGAGTTTTGCATGGGGCTGAAGGAGAGAGTGGATGGGGAAGTGGGAATCGGGAGGAAGGTGTGCATTGTGGGATGGTTGAAGAGAAAAGGCAGCCTCCACTTGAAAAGGACTAAAAGAAATGGTGTTGCAAGACAATTTAGACTTCACATTGGGCAGAAAGAAAAGGAGGCAGTATTTATTGATCACCTCTTTATGCAAAACACTGATATAATTAGTCTTCACAACAGCCCTTTTATAATCCTTTCCACTTTAGGGATTAAGAAGTGGGTTTAGAACTCACCAGTGTTAAAAGATACACTGAGGCATATTAAAATTTTAAAGAGTTTATTTGAGCATTTATGGATTCTAATTGGGTAGAGACAAACTGGAAGTAGTTAGGAGCACTCCACCAAAGGAGCCAGAAGAAAGACTTAGAGAAAGTATGGAAAGTATGGAAGCAAAGAAAGGAAATTATTTGATTGGCTAGAGCGTAAAGACTAGTTCGCTATTTGTGATTGGTTGTCCTTAGGTTTCCATTTCATAACCTTGAGTTTTTTTTTTTTGTTTTTTAAAGACATACACAGGTTCATTTGTTACATTGTGTTTTTTTTTCAATGTCTAGAGGTGACATTTATAAATTTATTTATTTATTATGTTTGGCTGTGTTGGGTCTTCGTTTCTGTGCGAGGGTTTTCTCCAGTTCCGGCGAGCGGCGTCCACCCTTCATCGCGGTGCGCGGGCCTCTCACTATCACGGCCTCTCTTGTTGTGGAGCACAGGCTCCAGACGCGCAGGCTCAGTAGTTGTGGCTCACGGGCGTAGTTGCTCCGCGGCATGTGGGATCCTCCCAGACCAGGGCTCGAACCTGTGTCCCCTGCATTGGCAGGCAGACTCCCAACCACTGCGCCACCAGGGAAGCCCCATAACCTTGAGTTATTTACAGGCTTAGATTTTGGTTTGCTTACCTAGGCTGCCATGGCATTAGAGCCACATCAGTCTCATGTCCTCCTTGTTTAATTTAACACCCGTATAATGTGCCTGAAATCATGTATTTAAAAAGATCAGGGGCTTCCCCGGTGGCACAGTGGTTGGGAATCTGCCTGCCAATGCAGGGGACACAGGTTCGAGCCCTGGTCTGGGAAGATCCCACATGCCGCGAGCAACTAAGCCCGTGCGCCACAACTACTGAGCCTGCGCGTCTGGAGCCTGTGCTCCGCAACAAGAGAGGCCGCGATAGTGAGAGGCCCGCACACCGCGATGAAGAGTGGCCCCCGCTTGCCACAACTAGAGAAAGCCCTCGCACAGAAACGAAGACCCAACACAGCCAAAAATAAATATAAATTAATTAATTAATTAAAGAAACGTTTAAAAAAAAAAAAAGATTAAATCCCAGGTTAAACCTGAGTTCTATATGGTTGTAAAGCCTGTGCTATTTGCAATAAATATGATATCTTCTGTCTGTTGGGGAGGTATCATTCCAAGATGGCAGACTAGATAAGAAAAACTGTCTATGAATTTCCTGGGTAAAATAAAATCAGAATTCTTTAAAAGGCCCAGCTAATCTTAAGAAATAAAGGGAAATACCCAGGTATCAGAATCAAAGAAGAAACTGACAAGTAGAGTGACAAGCACTGACTGGAGCTGAGGCTCTGGGCATCCTGGGGTTGGGGAGGGTTTCAGTTCCTTAGACGCTGGGTATTTAACCTCCAGGAAGGGATAGGAGACAAGATTTGCGGTTAGGCATGGCAGGAACAGTGAAAGAGTGAACCTGAAAAAATCTGCCCAATAAGACAACGAAGGATGAATGAATGACCCTGGGTGACAAGGGCAGTCTCCCCTGAGGAATTAAAACCAGAGGGCTGTGCTGCACACAGGCTTGGGTCTAAACTTTCAGTGTAGTCTAGGAACCACCAATCCAAAAGTTAAAATACAAACCGGTGCAGGTTGGGTGATACTCCTGGTATTAGGGTTGCCAGATTTAGCAAATAAAAATTATAGGACATGAATAATTTTTTAGTATAAATCTGTCCCATTGCACAGAACATACTTGAACTAAAGAATTATTTGTTTTTTATCTGAAATTCAAACTTAACTGGGTATCCTGTATTTTATCTGGCAGACCCACCTGGTGTACCTGACAGATACAAATTCGAAACCCCTCAGAAAGGACATTATCATGAAGTTTTCACAAGGAGGAAAAAGCCCTGCTGAGGGATGGCTCACAATCAAAAGTCTGAGACCACACAAAGACACAAACCATCACAAACAAGAGTCGGTAGAAACAACAAACAGGACAGAGCCTCAAGAACTTCTGCTTGTTCATTCTCTGAGCAAATACTTCTTGAACACTGTCCTAAGTGCTGGGAATATGCAGGGAACAAAACAGACAAAAGTCATTCCCCTCATGGGATATGGCTAGTGGGAGAGTCAGATAATAAGCAAGAAAATAAAACTGTGCTGGATTAGCGACACATTAAGGAGAAAAGTAAAGTAGGAAAGGAGATAGAAAATGTGTTAGAGGAGAAATGTGCAGTTTTCTGACAGGGAGAGGAAGGAAGAGGTCATGGAGGTTTCAGTGGAGTACAGACTTGACAGAGGTAAAAGAACAAGCCGTGCAGCTATCTAGGGGAAGAGTTTTCCAGGAAGAGAACAGCAAGTGCAGAGTGTGTCCCTGGCACATGTAGGTGACAGCCAGAGGGCCCACGTGGCTGGCATGGGGTAAACAAGGTGGGAGAAGTGGGAGATGAGGTCAGAGAGGTGACAGCACGATGGGGGGTGCAGATCACAGATTTGTCCTGTCCAACACAGTAGCTACATGTGGCCATCTACATTTAAATAAATGAAAATTCAACAAAATTAAAAATTTATTCCTCAGCCACCCCAGCCACATTTCCAGTGCTCCACAGCCACACGTGGCTGGTGGCTACCCTACTGAGCAGCTCAGAGCGTATTTCCATTCTTGCAAAAGTTTTACTGGACAGCGTTGACAGAGCCTTATAAATCACTGCACAGACTTTGGCTTTTACTCTAAAAGAGATGAAGATAACAGAAAAATCAAAGAGAATGTAAAATTAGTAGGTTTCAAATGATTAAAAGAAGGAATCAAAGCCAAAGAAAATACCAAGATAGTGTAGAAAAGGGAAGACTTGAAAAAGAATCAGTAAACCCTCCAGAAATTTTTTAATAATTGACATTAAAACCTCAATGAGGGGCTTCCCTGGTGGCGCAGTGGTTGAGAGTCTGCCTGCCAATGCAGGGGACACGGGTTCGAGCCCTGGTCCGGGAATATCCTACATGCCGCGGAGCAAATGGGCCCGTGGGCCACAATTACTGAGCCTGCGCGTCTGGAGCCTGTGCTCCGCAACAGGAGAGGCCGCGATAGTGAGAGGGCCGTGCACCGCGATGAAGAGTGGCCCCCCGCTTGCCACAACTGGAGAAAGCCCTCGCGCAGAAACGAAGATCCAACACAGCCATAAATAAATAAATAAATAAAACTTAAAAAAAAAAAAGTTTAAAAAAAAACACCTCAATGATTAAACAGCCGATTAGATAGCAGGATTGGGAATTAGTAAACTGGAGTGTAATATGTAATCTTATACAGTGCTTCATGTGGGCCAGACAGTGCTCTGAAAGCTTCATTTAATCTTCATAACAGCCATAGGTAGGGGGAGAGTATTTTTTTTCCCCCAGGTAACAAGCAAGGAAACAGGTGCAGAGAAGTTCTGGTGCCTTGTCCACCATGTACTCAACAACTGTGCCATGTTGTCTTTCAGGAATTGACCTAGAACGCAGCACAGAACGATAAAGAGGTGGAAAATAAGAGGGATGAAGAGACATGGGGGATAGAATGAGAATGTCCAACGAGCATTCAACAGGAATTCCAGGACTGAATAAAGAAAACAGCAAAGAGGCAAGTAGTAGTGGAAAAAAGGGGCTGAGACTTTTTCACAGTTGATAAAGATGAATGAATCCTAAGATTCTAGAAGCACAAGTCCCAAGTGAATACAAATGAATTTATAGCCCAACACAAAGTGGTAAAATTGCAGAATACCAAAAAGCAGAGTGAAAAATCTTTAAAGCCTCTAGGGGAATTTATTCCCAGAATAGGGAGAGGCTGGGCAAGAGACCCATAGTGGGAGATGAGAGATCTGTAGCGGGCCATGAACGCAGCAGTGTGGCTTTGAGAAGGGCACTGGGTGACTGGATGGGCTGTTTTGGGGCAGGGACTGCTAGCTGGGCTGTATTCAACCCTAGCTTCTCATTAGTGGCACTCAGCTCCTCTCAGTTCCTGGCAAGAGCCTAGGCATGTGCTCTCTCTTAACTCAGGTAAGTACAGGGTGAGCACTGCTCTCAGAACCTTAGTAAATATTTGGTGCATGAATGAATGCAAGAGAAGCATTTTGAGAATAGTGAGGCCAAGCTGGTGGCTATACTTGGATTGCTGAACTGATGATGTATGTATTTATGAAAGGCCTTGTGGTGATGTTTTTTGTTTTTTTAATTTTATTTATTTATTTTTAGCTGTGTTGGGTCTTCGTTTCTGTGCGAGGGCTTTCTCTAGTTGCGGCGAGCGGGGGCCACTCCTCATCGCGGTGCACGGGCCTCTCACTATCGCGGCCTCTCTTGTTGCGGAGCACAGGCTCCAGATGCGCAGGCTCAGTAGCTGTGGCTCACGGGCCCAGTTGCTCCGTGGCATGTGGGAGCCTCTCAGACCAGGGCTCGAACCCGTGTCTCCTGCATTGGCAGGCAGATTCTCAACCACTGCGCCACCAGAGAAGCCCTGTGGTGATGTTTTTATGAAAGGCTATTCATGGTGTCTATAGTTGTGCATATAATATAAATTTGATTGCAGTTTCTGCTAAGAATCTAAAGCAGTGTAAGATAAACACAGAAAGATCTCTAGCATCCTTTCTAGAGGTTTTCTAGGCTGATTATACATATTGGTGCAAGTATAAATCATAGTAGTAGAACCCACAGCACAGTTTCAGCAGCCTCTGTGGACAGCATAGTCTTGTCTGTCAGAGCAGATGTGTTTCCACCACAATTGTAAAAAGTGACAGAATGCAATCTTTGCCTCCGAATAGGATTTGATAACAGAAAAAAACCAGACAATTGCCTTATCTTATGTGCTAATGTTGCAAAACAATGGAAAAGAAAAACATAGTATTTTCCTGCTCTTATCCTCTAGTTTAGGCTTGGCTGTGTTGGGTGTATCAGACAGACTTTTCCACTGCCCATCCTGGGCTACACAGTAGGCCATTCTGAGGAAGCGGTGTTCCAAAACAAAGTCCTGTTCTCCCACTTTCTGTCATGATTAGATCATGTATACAGGGAAGAAATGTGATAGATGGACACAGCCCCACCGTAAAGAAGTCTGTTTTTATGGACTAATATTTTAATGTTAAAAATATATACAGCCCAAATGTTGTCACAATTAATTCTTATCTGTAAGATAAGAATTATCTTGGAGGAAGGCACATTCACATCCTTGTTACACATGAGGAAACTGAGGCTCAGGGTTATGTAATGACCAACTGAATACACAAATGGATCATGGCCATACCATAAGTAAAAACAGAACTCTGGCTGGCAGTGCACAGCAATAAGCCTAGGAAACCAACTCATTATCCATAGTCACCAGCCTAGAACCCGGCCTGCTGTAAGTCAGACTTGTAGGAAGTCTACAAGTTGTAGACTGGATTGTTACTTTTTGTAACAATCCAGGAAGCCAAACTAAAATGCATGAAACAATCGACCCCAAATTGCTAAGATTTTATTAATAACTGACAGCTTCCATAATTTTTGTCCCCAGTTCCAACTTAGGACCAACCAGAGGAAGCCAGATATGCTCCTTCCACTGCACCACTTGCACTTTTACGGAGGCTGAGCCTCAAGTGCCTTCAGTAGCCCAGCAAGCAGGACACCAGTGAGAGACAGCGGTACGTACGTTGGTTTGGCATAGTTTATTGCAATTAGTATTCGTAGAAAACCATGTAAACTCACAAGGTAAATGGTTTAACCTCCACAATAACCACAGATAGTCTGCTGTGACCTTCCAGCACCTCAGTATTCTAAAATTTATGTTTCACAGAAAGTCAGTCATGCAAATAGGATTATAATACATTTTTAGGGAAAGGATCTTTTTGGTCCACATTTTCTATTAAAACAAACAAACATACACTTTCCTCTTTGGCAAAAGAGGTTAAATCCCCCCACAGTGAACTCACAAAGCAAACTCAGATAAAAACCACTGAACATGAGGTACAGCTGAAGTCTGGGCTAATCTGGAATTACAGACACATACTCGAGGGGAAATTTTTTCTTACAAAATTAGTTCAGTTTCCAACCATCTCAGTAGAAAAGCTCTATGTAGATTGGGCCTCAGTCACTTTTGTAAGAACACATGTCAAGTAACTTTTTTGTGTTTCAGAGTACGATGTGCTATTTCTGAAGAAAGTCATGAAAGTGTGGGTGTCTGACCTCAGCAATATTTTTAACCTGAGGTACAAAAGCATCTGACACAGTAATTTACAGCATAATTGCTGTGCTACCTTCATTCAGTTTGTTGAGAGAGCAGTTTTGGTTGCCGTTAAGTCTGAGCATTTGGCTTTGCAGACAGTTTGAAAAGGCAGATTTGCATGTGAAAGCAAATGTCTGCCAGGCCTGAGGTGAGCAAGAAGCAAAGTGTGAAGGCCAGCTGCTCAGGAGCCAGGTCCCACAGGCTGCGGGCAGTGAGGCCCCCTGCAGGCTTCAGAGACCTCCTGCTCCTTGCACGCCTTGACCGGCCGCGGCACACCCCCACCTGAAGTGGAGCCTAAGGAACTGGCAGCTGCTGAGGTGGTGGATTTTGTTTGTTCTTTTTAATCTACAGTCATAATTGCAAACAAACAACCACCCTGGTGTGCTTTTCTTGCTTCAAGTAATTTCATTCCTTCCAGGAGAAGAATGTTAACAATGCTTTTAGTTCTCGATATCAAAGGAAAGGAAATGAGCCATAATAAGAACAAGATTAAGTTTAAACAGACCTGCTGCTAACACACTATCAGATAAAATATCTTTAAAAAGTGAACATACTATTATATACGTTTTTGCAACAGCTGCATTCTCCTACATAACCTCCGTGTAGAACCAAAATCTGCGCAAGCAAACTTAAGTTACTTTAATTCTTGTTAAATACAACTCTGTACAGATTGCACATTTTACACCGAAGCAGCTCGGTATCACAGTTAGAGAAATGAAAAAATGCCATCTGAAAACTTTCATTTTTCTAGCCCCACAAAACCCAACAGACGCTCGCCCTAAGGGTCAGAACAAAACCAGCTGCACAATTCTGTAAACAAACAGTGAGGGGGGGGTGCCTCTACGACTCCACCGCAGGATCCTGTTAAACCACACGCGCGCGCGCACACACACGCGGGCACACACACACACACACACACACACACACACAGTCTCTCGCGCGCGCATCTCGCCGCTTCCAGGGCCACGCACAGCCCGGCGCTCAGTACCACAGCAGCTTTCATTCACAGTGTGTTCACAGAAGAGCGGTCATGGCCGTCTGGTTTAGGGGTCTGAGGCAGTCTCTGGGGGCCAAGTAGGCAGCGTTGGTCGCGGGGTTGACCTGCGGCTTCTGACAGGCGGGATCGGCGCGCCCCGCGGCTGAGCCGCAGCCGCCGCCGCCGCCCTTGGGCTTGTCGTAGCCCGGGTCCGCGGGCGCGGGGCTCAGCGGCAGCTGGTAGCCGGCGGCCGGGGAGAAGGCGCCGGAGGAGAGGGAGTGCTTGTGCGCCGGCCCGGGCCCCGGCACGCGGTAGCCGCTCCGCGCCGAGAAGGTGTGCGCGCGGGCCAGGTGCCGCTCCACGATGGGCGTGGCGTACTCGGGCTCGGGGTTGGTCAAGGGCAGGGCGTACTCGTGGCGGCCGGCCGGGAGGGGGCAGTCGTAGTGGCCGCCAGCCTCGGCGGCCGGCCCCGCCTCGTCGGCCTCGGTGTCCATCGGCCGGAAGGTAGAGCCCTTCCTGGCGACCGTTCCGGTGCCAATCATGAGAGGCTGCTGGTAATCTGAAACCCAAAGGACAGACGTTTGTGCACCACCCCCCATACACCCACAAACCGGCTGTCTGTAGAGGGGGTGCTCTGCTGAGGGCCTGACGTGTACCGGGCAGGAAGAGAAAGATTAAGATGTAACAGGCACAGACGCCACACTTAGGGGTTTACATAACTACACACGTGCTTTAGGAAGCCTCAAGGCTCCCAGGAACCTAGCGAGGCGGAGCTAACCTCTAACCACACCTAGGGGTAGGAGGGAACAACTTCACGGGGAGCTCTTAGGCTGACTCCTGAAAGGCCACGTTTTGGAGGTGGAGGTAACACTGTCAGGAAAGGGAAAAGTGATTGAACAACCTGATAAACAGCCATGAACATAAGAGTGTGATGTGGCCAGGGCATGAGGGACATGGAGGAATTTAATAGGATATGAAGACCAAAGTAATAGCTTGGGGGCTAATGATAACGATAAAGCTCAAATAAAGCTTTACTGAGTCCTTACTTGGTGCCAGGCACTATTCTATGACATTAAGATATCAATTAGTTAAATCCTCTGGAAAAAAAGTACTATGAGGTAGCGACTATTATTCCCTTTTACAAGTGGAAAACTGAAGCAGAGAGAGATTAATTTTTCCAAGATTACACAGGTGGCAGCCAGTGGGGCAAGAATTTGAACACGTGTCCCAAGTGCGAGCTGTTATCCATGTACTAGATCATGGAGGGCACTGAGTGCCTGGCTAGGAAGTTTGGTTTAACGCTGTAGAAACCTACAAAGTTTCTAAATTTAGAGACTGGCAGAAGAGGTAACCGTGGAGGGAGACTGAAGAGGGAAAGATAAAAAAACCCAAAAAGCAAAAAGCAGAGAAATGAGACCTATAAGTCATAAATTAGGGGACTGGCGGCAGCTCTGGAAAGGCCACACCTTGGGGACAGGTATCAGAGGAATGTGTCACCAGTGACGTAGCGAGGGTATGACCAAAGAGGACACTGCCCAGATACTAAGCCCTGAAAGCTGGGATGCCCATTCAGAAGCCACTTAGAAGAGGAATGCACAGAGCACACAGGTTAAGGTTCAGTTCTGGACCCCCTGAGGAACTGTTGACACTTGCAGGAGATGATATCCAGCAGGCAAGAACTACTGACTTACTGGGGACCGGGAGGGAAGTCTGGGGGTGAGCTGCAGAGCAGATAAAAAGGAAAGGAAGGGCTCTGCCGGGAGCTCTGGAGTGCAGTGGGTGAGACTGCAGATGACTGGGGGTGAGAGTGGGACCCGGGGCCTTGCATGTTTCAGGTGCCCAGAAGGACCACGCAGCAAGGAAGGAGAAGAGGCTGGACCAGGAGCTGAAGGAGAATGAAGGGAGCAGGGCTCTCCACTCTCCTCGCCTCAGCCCCAAGGCAGAGCTTGAACTGTCCGAGGAGAGGAACAAGACGACAGATTCTGAGTGGAGAATTGCTCCCTTTGCCCCAGAAGCAGGTCAAGCAACCTTTCCACTGGTAGCTTTCTGACTTTCATATATACACACACACCACCTGGGAACTTCCGGTTCAGCAGCCCTGGGGCACAGCCTGGAAGCCCCCATTTCTAGCAAGCTCCCAGATGCCGCTGCTGGCCCTCAGAACACACTCTGAGTGGCAGAAAGCTAGAGCGGCGCTACTCGCAGTGGTCTGTGGATGCCTACCTGTCTGAGAACTGTTTGTGACGGATCTGTAGAGAGGGAAGTGCACAAACTGATAGAAAGTGTTCAGATCTTGCAGCAGTTTGAGAGTGATTTTATGTCCCTTGAATCTAATTAAAAAATTAGAGCTTTGTATTTTATGTCTTTTTAAACATTTCATTTACTAATTTATAGTGTATTTTACAAAAATTTTAGTCCTTGATGGATTAAAGAAATAAAAGGCAAAAAATGGATCCTTCCTCACAAATCGTTTGAGAAGCTTGGCTCTCAGCAATGGCTTGTCAGGGACCTTGAGGCCATTCTAACAGATTCCTTCATCTCCTACCTCCAACTCATCAAGGGCAGGAGCTATGCTCAATTCATCTTTCTAGTCCCTTTCTCCTAGTGCCTTAATCAAAACCTTAGAAACAAAAACAGATTAGTTAAGGGCTTCCAGATTTCATTGGTACTTCAGGACCATTGCTTTGGGTGTCATTAGAGGCCCTGCAGGTGTAGGAGCCTTAGCTGAATGGGGCTTTTGGGAAATATTTCAGTGTCACTCTGTAACTCTGTGCAGAGCACAGAGAGAAAACGTCACACATTACTGATTTACTAGACCCCATCTAAACAAAAGATTTTGGTCTTATTTCTCTCCCTGGTCTCCCCTCTCCCATAAGCAGCACCTCCTGGCTAACAGCATGGTCACAGAGACTTGGTACCTACCTGCCATATCACTTGTGATGAGATCCAACTTTTGTGTTATCTCCTTTTCATTATCGTAGCTGATGGTAAACTCAGCTGACTGATGCCTGGCAAAGGGATATTTGATCTGCTTCCAACAGTCTGGAATAAAGATAACATGAAACAAACTAATCTCTCAAAAGTGTAACACATTTACTACACCACAGGTTCCTGGTTAAGTCAGAGGTCAGGCTGCCTTTTGCCAGCTGACTGTGACAGATGCACAACCACAGCTCTCCAGGTGTGTGTGGTGGAAACAGCATGAGGAGGTCATAACACCATCAGCACACACCATCCCAACCATGCTTTCTACTCTGCGGGTAAAATGTATTTGTGTACCCATCAGGTCCCAGATTATCCCTAGGTTAGACCACCTGGGCATGGTTTTCCCTAATCTGCACTGACATGGTGTTTGTGACCTTGAGGAGTCAATGCAGCTGGCTGTTTAGAGCCTATGGAGGTGGAGTCCTAGGTTGTCCTTGAGATTCTCAGGGGTCCTGCCCTGCTGCTCTCGCTCTTTCTCTCTCCTCTCTCTCTCTTGCTCTCTCAACTGCAGCTGACTCATTGCTTGGGCATCCTGTGTCCTAAGGATTTTCTGAAACCTGCCCTGCCTAGTCCTTCCCTAGAGTGAAAAATACAATGGACGCCTGAAGATGCTGGGAGTGCTGGGCAATGTCCAGTTCACAGATGGGGATTTTATAATTTCTCCCTGGTGACAGGCAGCGTGGTGACGTAAATTCCAGTTGCCAAAAGAAAATAATTAATTTTGATAAATGATGGGATGATGTTGAACAAAAGTAAAAATAAACTGGCTATGAAGATTCTGAATTAAGAGACAGGATACAATATATTCCTTCCTGGTAGATTTGCTAACTTAAAGCTATTAGATCTTATTTCTTAAACCATGTAAGTGTGGGTTTTAATCAGGATCTGCTGATTAAAAGCGCCTAATCATGCTTTTAATCAGCAGATCCTGTCCCTTCCTCAAGGACAGAATAAAACTGTAGATAGTTTTTTCAACCAACCTGTTTTCTGAGCCTTAGCTGATCCATAAGGATTTCCTTTCTTCTTCCTCCTATCAAGACAAAAAATCCCACTGAAAAGATTTCTAAATGGTAAGTACTGTTCATAAAATAATACATGATATTTTCTACCTCTATCCAACTTGTTTTAAAAATATGTTAACATTTTATCTTGGGAGAAGTAATGCTGCTTTCTACACATGAACATACGAAGAGTAAACTTTTGTGATTGTTTACATAATTAGAGAAAAAAAATTTTTAAATGTGAAGTCACATACTTTCTAAGGACTACAAAGATTCCCACTCCAGCAACCAGCAGGACGAGGAGCACCAGGGGAGTGACAACAGTTACGACGTTTAATCCTAAGAAGGGGAAAAGACATCATATTACAACAGAAATGAACAGCCACCAAATTTCATGATCTAAAACTGAATTCTGATTTGAAAGGTCCTCAATGGTTTCACATGTGGGGGACAAGAATACATGCTAGGCATTTACTGATATTGGAAAGCAAAAAGGGAGGATTCAAAATCCCAGCTAAAGTTTAGGAAAATAAAATTTATCTTCTTTTTTTTTCTCCCAAAGGCACTTTCCAATGTTCCTCAGTTTTAACATTTACTCCAAGTTTGTCGCTTGGACCATATTAGACTCTAAAAATCAAAATTAATGGGGAGGTTTATAGCTGGCCCACCCAGCCAGGAGCTATTCAGGAAGGTAGATGATGTAAGCACAGTGTAGAACTCTCAGCTTGGCTCAGGCAACCATTTTCCCGAGATGGTGGGCGGGTTTGGACCTGTACAGTAACAGAGACCCCGGGAACCAGAGCCTTATAACTGTGGACTGAAAGGAAATGCAGCCTGAAGATCTCAACAGCAGATCCATTCTGCTGCATGACACATCAGACCATGTCTTCCCACAACTGTCTCTTTTAAGGAAGGAGGTCACTTTAACAGCCACTGAGGAGGCCCCAAACTTGTGATACTATGAAAACTAAAGGAGAAATGTTTGTTCTTAACCCTTCTTTTTTCTGTGTTCCCTGGGAAGAAAATAAAGGAATGATCAGGAGTGGAAATGTTTAGTTCATGAAAGGGAGGACAAGGAACTTAGAAGGGAAAAAAATTTATGTAAATAACAATGGTGTTATTTATAAGAGTGGAAATTTGGGAAAAATCTAACAATTTAAACATCCAATAATAGGGGAATGGTTAACTAAATGATGGTATGTCCGTATGAAAAAAATACTATAAAGATATTAATAATTGTCTTTTTCAACTATTTAATAGCACTGGAAAATGCTCATAATATAATGTCAAGTAAAAAATATATGCTACAGAACAAAATATATGGTATGCTGACACTTTGTCTCAGTTATAAATATAAATATAGTTGACTAGATACAGTGGAATATGGTGACCATGGATGCTGATTTATGCATGATTTTTAAAAAAATAAATTTATTTATTTTGGCTGCGTTGGGTCTTTGTTGCTGCACGCGGGCTTTCTCTGGTTGTGGCGAGTGGGGGCTACTCTTCATTGCGGTGCGTGGGCTTCTCATTGCGGTGGCTTCTCTTGTTGCGGAACACGGGCTCTAGGCTCGTGGGCTTCAGTAGTTGCAGCACGCAGGCTCAGTAGTTGTGGCTCGTGGGCTCTAGAGCGCAGGCTCAGTAGTTGTGGCGCACGGGCTTAGTTGCTCTGCGGCATGTGGGATCTTCCTGGACCAGGGCTTGAACCCGTGTCCCCTGCATTGGCAGGCGGATTCTTAACCACTGCGCCACCAGGGAAGTCCCTATGGATGATTTTTATTTTCTTATTTATATATCTCTAATCTTTCCAAACTTTGTAAAATGAATATGCAAATTATTTTACATTCTGAAAAAATAAATGTATTTTTAATGTTTATTATTTGAAGAGATTATATACATTTATATGTTTAAAATTCAAAAAGTATATAAAGGTATGGAATGGAATGTCTCTCTTCCACCTCTGTTCTTCCTCTATGTGAAATTATGTCTCTTGACATTTTTCCAGATATACTGGGAAGAATATATATATATATATATATATATAGATGCTGTATCACCCCCCGCTTTTACACACATGGTCAAGTGCTATGTAAACTGTTCTGTACCATGCTTATTTTTTTAAGTTGTCAGTGTGTCTCAGAGAACCTTCTATATTACTAACACATTCCTTTTTTTTTATGGCTGTAGAGTATTCCATGGTATGGATGTGCTATTGTTTTATTTTTCTATAAAAGATTTACATAGTGTTTGAAGGGCGCATATGTTTGTTTCCAGTCTTTTTCTACTTACAATAGTGTAATGAAAAGTGCGGACATATATTATTTTACACATGTGCAGATATCTCTCGACCATCTGCCCCCAGACACTTACATGACACAGAAAAAAATAATGTTGTTGAAGCTACCATATTATTGGCTGGAGTACAAGTTATATTCCTTAAGAAACCGCAAAACGATAACTGCCCTACCTTTGGGCATTTCTTCAGAGGGGATGGGTTTTAAGATTGTCTCTTCTTCTCTGTTAGTTGAACCAACAGTATTTAGACTTGTTTTGCTCCACACCAATGAGTCATTACCTGAGCGAGAAGAGATGTTAGAGAAACCACATTAATAACAACAATTTGTGAAAGGTGACGACCAGAATCCAGGAACTCACTGACTCACCCTGAGTCCTACTTGGTGCAATCTGGCAGCCAAGGAGCTCCACTTTCAAGGCTATCCTCTGGTGCCACGTCTGGGGGATAACACGCACATATCTGGCCACAATGGGAGGGATGAAATTGTTCCGCACAGGGTCCCGAAAATTAGAGTTGCCCTGAAACACCTGTAGGAACAGGTAACATTTACCTGAAGATTCTATTAGTTTCTAGGTCTTTATCAATCCACTCACACCTGGTTATATGAAATCAAAGAAAGCGAGGATTCTCTGTTGCTTTTTTATAGACATGCTTGATATTGAAGATACAAGGCTTTGCACTCAAAGGCTAAGTAATCTGGTGCTGTGCATCTGTTTTTGGAAACACACTGACGAACTGAGGAAAATATTTGGAGGCCCACTCTCCTACTCAGTTCCTTCCTCCAGAGTGTCTCTTACCTTTTCTTCATTATTCACAATTCCTTTATAGGTCTCCCACTTGGAGTTGTTGTTTCTGAAGTTCATTACAAAACTCTTTACATAAAAGTTGAAATTTGACTGTGTGGATCCAGTGGTCCTAATTCCTTGTAAGAAAATATTATTTATGGGTTAGTTTTAAAAATATGTTATACAACATGTATTATAACTTCAGGTTTCTTTTCTTTTTTTCCCTCTCATTTGAAATTGCAAATCATTTTACAGGCCTGCTTTTCTTATCTGCATTTAGAAACGTGATGACAGATGAGTCTTTTCACACTGACAATATGCCATAAAAAGGTTTCAGCACGGAGATATCAGCTCTCTCACCCACACATCCATCCTTACCCCCTGCATACAGGTTCTTCCCACAGAGACAATGTGAAGATTTGTTACTTTTAAAAAAGACATGGCAACTGACAAAGGATTAATCTCCAAAATATACAAGCAGCTCATGCAGCTCAATATCAAAAAAACAAACAACCCAATTCAAAAATGGGCAAAAGACCTAAACAGACATTTCTCCAAAGAAGATATACAGATGGCCAACAAACACATGAAAAGATGTTCAACATCACTAATCATTAGAGAAATGCAAATCAAAACCACAGTGAGGTATCACCTCACACTGGTCAGAATGGCCATCATCAAAAACTCTAGAAACAATAAATGCTGGAGAGAGTGTGGAGAAAAGGGAACCCTCCTGCCCTGTTGGTGGGAATGTAAATTGATACAGCCACTATGGAGAACAATATGGAGGTTCCTTAAAAAACTAAAAATTGAACTACCATACGACACAGCAATCCCACTACTGGGCATATACCCTGAGAAAACCATAATTCGAAAAGATATATGCACCCCAATGTTCAATGCAGCACTATTTACAATAGCCAGGACATGGAAGCAACCTAAATGTCCATCAACAGATGAATAGATAAAGAATATGTGGTACATATATACAATGGAATATTACTCAGCCATAAAAAGGAACGAAATCAACTTATTTGTAGGGAGGTGGATGGACCTAGAGTCTGTCATACAGAGTGAAGTAAGTCAGAAGGAGAAAAACAAATACCATATGCTAACACATATATATGGAATCTAAAAAAACGGTACTGATGAACTTAGTGGCAGGGCAGGAATAAAGACGCAGATGTAGAGAACGGACTTGAGGACACAGGGTGGGAAGGGGAAACTGGGACGAAGTGAGAGAGTGGCACTGACAATATACACACTACCAAATGTAAAATAGCTAGTGGGAAGCAGCCGCATAGCACAGGGAGATCAGCTCAGTGCTTTGTGACCACCTAGAGGGGTGGGATAGGGAGGGTGGGAGGGAGATGCAAGAGGGAGGGGATATAGGGATATATGTATGCATATAGCTGATTCACTTTGTTGTACAGCAGAAACTAACACAACACTGTAAAGCAATTATACGCCAATAAAGATTAAAAAAAAAAAGACACGGAGTACTCTGAGGTGGGGGCACCGGTGCAAATTCAAAACATAACTTCAACTGCAAGTCATCTTGTTTTGTGAAACTGCACTCATTTCAGTACCTGTTATTTTCTTTTTCTCTCCCAAATCTATCCTCAGCCACTCTCGTTTGTGGTTCTTGCTCCTGTCCCCCGAAGCCCATGACGGGCCTTGGTCCTGAAGTCGGGCTTGGCCAGGAGACCAACGGACCTGATCTCCAGTCTCATTGATCCACTCCCAAGAAGAAGAAGCTCTGATTTGCCGGTCAGGTTCCAAACTCAAGGATCTGCTGCAACCTAGAAAAAAAGGGCAGGGAAGTATTTCAGATATAGACACAAAATGAAAACTAAAAAAAAAAAAAAAAAACCCTGTTTCACCTAGAATTATTCGGTTGATTTACTTCCATTCTGATATTGAATCAACTGTTTAATTACTAGTTTTTTAATGATTCAGACTTGCATTTGACTCGCTGGTGCTGTGGTATCTTGATACTGTTGCTGCTTTTCTTCTTAATGGACCTTATGTCCCCTATAAGTGACATCTCTGTCCCCAGTGTAGATTTTCCTTTCTAATCTAAATTCACCATGATTTCAACGAAGTACAAGGTGTCCTAAAAGCTGAAAATGCTGAGGTTCTTCTCACTTGATCAGAGGGAGGACTCCACGCTCTCTACCCTTGAAGAGCAGGTACGTCAGGTGCTCTGAAGATCAGTTAATTGTACCCAACATCACCCCTGGGAGCTTAACTATACCATGTCCAAGACAATGTGGAGGTTGCAGATAAAGGCCAGTCCTCCTCCTGGGCAGAGAAGACATGTTTGTATTGTTCTCCTCGAAATATGTTATTTTATGTGAGGGAGAATATTTCCCCAGAACATATTCCATGACAGAGGGGCTAAAAAGCCTTTATGCTATTCATTTTCAATAACTTCATTCCAGATACACACAAATCAAATTGCACTGCTCAAAAGGTTTTTCTGTTAAAATCTAACATAAAGGAATTTATCTTAACTGTCATTTCAAGTTTTCATTTTTTCTGGCAAAAGTTTTAGAGAGATTATAAAGAAAAATATTTTTTTCCTAATGTTAACTGGGTTTATTGTCTGATGTATTTTTAAGTCGCAGCATACTTGGTGCTACATGACCTGAGGGGAAAAGAAAAAATTAATCTTTTAAACTATATCATCTGAGGGGTATGGAAGAATAAACTACCCCTGAAGATTTTAAAATATCAAATTCTTAAGGAAAGCATGATCCTTACCATTGGAGGTAAACAGAAATCGCTTGTCTGACAGGGAACCACTGAAATAATAAACACAAAGATGAGGAGGTGAGTTGCTTAACTGGATCTTAATGACTGGTACAGCGCTATAGGATGGGGCTCAGAGCCTTCCCACACCTCACGTGGTCCTCAGAGCACCCGGCAAGGCTACTGTTATTATCTCTGTCATTGGTATTTCATAGACCAAGAAACTCAGGCCCTTCGAAGGTAAGCAACTTTCCTAAATTCATACAGGTGACAAGCAGCCAGGACTCTTGAGATACTGCTTTTGAATAACAATCCTGTGCTGTTTCCATCACGCCACATTGTATTGGGAAGGAACAGGCACATATACAGTCTCCGGGACACCCTTAAATCCCAATTAATGAATACGTAGTGATGGAGACAGAAAGGATGACTGCCCTGAACACTCCCTTTGCTTCAGAAGGCACCCCTCCAGCGCCCCACTCGCTTCAACAATCAAGGACCACTGAGACATGAAGATGCCTGATCACTTTCAGAAGAACGAGCATGTCATTTGCTAGCTGCCTTCCCTACAGACTTCTCCGCTCCTTGCCTGAGGGGTCCTGCCCCAGCAGCGTCGCTCCGCGGAGAGCCTCCGCCCGGGTCTCTCTCTCTCCAGTCACACTCCTACCTACTGCAGCAAGGACACCAAACCATGAACCAGCTCCTGCTGCTGGATGACAAGGTGCAGCTGGAGAAAACTCAGAGCACCTCACTGACAGGTCCTGAACCGCTGCAGGACAGTCCTGCACATCTGGCATTGATCCCTGGGCCTCTGGACCCCCCAGTTCTGTACCTTGTATTACTCTCCTGGTGAACTTATCAAATCAGCCTTGCTCGGCAGTTGTCTCCTGCAGAAAAGAGGTTCCTAAGGCCTAAGATCACATGTATCTTTTTGTAAATCCCTCACCAACTCAATGCTGTAACAATATGTAGAATGAATAGAAAACTTGGAAGTCTCAAGATTAATCTATGCATCGTACTTACTATATTAGATACCACAGGTAAACAAAAAAAGGTAGATGTCGCTGTCATGTTCAGTTATTTTACAGTCTGAGAGTACTCCTATTTTAAATGTTTAACTCTGAATTATTGTGGCAATAATGGACAGAGAGGGTACTGAAATGTGAAATCCACAGAGAACCCAAAACTAGTCTGGACAGAAGCATCTTCACAGCAACATTTTGTTTCTGTTTTAAGTAACAGGTTTTTCTTTCATATTCTTTGTCCACTCTCAGGCAGAGACTCTGTAAGCCCTGGTTTTCCACATAAAGATTCTGTTATAATCTGTGCTGAGTATAACGCAGGCACCAATCATTTTGTACAGGAGAAAATGCAGACCCACTTGGGTCATGGGACCTTCTTCAGTTCACAGTTAGTGGCCAAGCAGGGGTAAGGACCCAGCTCTCCTAAGCGTTAAAGAAAGGTGCACACTGTTGCAATTTGTATTTAAATTTGTTAAGATTTTAGAGCCTCTCTTTGACTGATTTTTGCATTTTCTCTAATGTTCCTGCACGAAGTATTACACTTGAAGTTTGGCCCAGATAAGCCCAAATAATACTGCTGCAACCCTGATCGCCTAAACGCACTCCCACTGCCATGAAACATTAAAATATTTACTTTATTGTTGTTGAAAAAGAGAAGTTAAGGAAAGAAGGTTAGCTTTGGAGTTCATCCTGAGAAGAAAATGCTAGGTAAGGTTCTGCTTCTAAGATCTCTCTGCCTGGCTTTCCTCTATTATCAGCTGGAATATGTTTTTCCATTTCACCCAATTAATTAAATACAACCACTAGAGAATTCTATAGGTAAATAAGCTTCCTCTTTGAAATCCCCCTAGGGAAAATGGGGTTCTAAGGCATTCACACATTAGGGTGAATGAATTCAATCAGATTCCAGGAACTGCCAGCCTTCCCAGAGGGCTGTAGAAGCAATCAGGAATAGTCTGAGGTAAACAAAGAAAAGCCTTCCCTGCAGATGGTTTGGGCCATCATCCTCTGTGTGAGGTCAATCGCTCTTCCTGATTCCATTCTGGTCTCCTCAGATCAAGGAAGTGACCTGACCCGGGATGAATCCCAGAAGAACCCTAGATATTTACTTTAGGGACCACTTCTTCCTCAGCTGCAATGCTTCCTTCTGTGTTTCTTCCTGAACGCCAAACAATCATGTGTGGGAACAGAAGTTCAATGACCGCATGTACAGTGCTTCCCCAACAGCGAAACAGCACAGATCAAAACAACTGCTCCCTGAAGATCTGGGAATGGAAACGAGTGGAAGAGACCGTATGAGCGCACAGCTTACTCTTTTCTGTTCAGTACAAAAAGCTGGTGCCAAACCACAGAGCCAGATGGGAAAAGGGGCCGTGACATAATTCTAGACTTTCTGACTACTTCCACCAAAACAAAAATCGGACAATTAGTTCAAATAACTATATGGAATGTGGAGCAAAACTTCTCCTAATTCATGAATGGTTTAGATTTCTGGACTCTTATTTTTGCGTCAAAGTTTAATATCAAATTATATAAAGTGACTTCATACGTATTAAGTCCAGTTGATGTAGCAGAATTGAGAACATTATGTCTACGTTTACTTAATAGGTTAAATAACGTTTCTTCAAAAGTAAAATAAAATCCAAGTAGTACAAGTTAAACTTTTTACTATCCTATTTTTCTACAAAAGAAGCATTCAAATGTATTCAAACATAGGCAAGAGAGTCCAAAAACAGATTTAAAGCCAAAGGCCAGTTCTTTGTTCCTATTTGGAGACAGCAGCACCTAACAAATCTAGGCCACAGCTTGATACCTTCCTGAAACAGCACCTTATTATCAATAGAGCAAACAATAAAAAACATAAAAAGAAATAGATCCTCCCAATGTTCACTGCAGCACTATTTACAACAGCCAAGAGATGGAAGCAACCTAAATGCCCATTGACAGAGGAATGGATAAAGATGTGGTACATATATACAGTGGAATATTACTCAGCCATAAAAAAGAATGAGATAATGCTATTTGCAGCAATATGGATGGACCTAGAGATTATCATACTAAGTGAAGTAAGTCAGAAAAAGACAAATATATGATATCACTCATATGTGGGATCTGATTTTAAAAAATGATACAAATGTGAGACCTGATTTTAAAAAATGATACAAATGAACTTATTTACAAAACAGAAACAACCTTACAGATATCTGAAACAAACTTATGGTTACAAAAGGGAAACCTGGGGGGTAGGGATAATTCAGGAGCTTGGGATGAACATATACACACTACTATACATAAGATAGATAACCAACAAGGACCTACTGTATAACACAGGGAACTCTATTCTGTGATAACCTAAATGAGAAAACTATCTAAAAAAGAATGACTATATGTATATGTATAACTGAATCACTTTGCTGTAGACCTGAAACTAACACAACATTGTAAATCAACTATACTCCAATAAAATTAAAAAAAAAAAAGAAACATCCTCAAAAGTCAAAGTCAAGCAGACATTTAAAGCTTACTGTGCATAAGCAATCACTCTTACTATAAATCAGGATATAAATATATAAATCAGTATATAAATTTTAATGTCCCAAAGAGTTTGAGGCAAGTACATAAGTGAAAAAAATGTAGGGCTTCCCTGGTGGCGCAGTGGTTAAGAATCCGTCTGCCAATGCAGGGGACACAGGTTCGAACCCTGGTCCAGGAGGATCCCACATGCCATGGAGCAACTAAGCCCGTGCGCCACAACTACTGAGCCTGCACTCTAGAGCCTGCAAGCCACAACTACTGAAGCCCGCATGCCTAGAGCCCGTGCTCTGCGACAAGAAAAGCCACTGCAGTGAGAAGCCCGTGCACCACAACGAAGAGTAGCCCCCGCTCACTGCAACTAGAGAAAGCCCACGCGCAGCAACAAAGACACAATGCAACCAAAAATAAATAAATAAAATTAAATTTTAAAAAATGCATATACATATGTGTGTGCATATATGTAAGTATATATAATACATGTGTATATATTATAAAATTGTATTTATGTAAATAGTACATATGTGTGTATACATACATGTGCATATATGTCAGCCGTATCTGCAGATTCTGCATCCCCAGATTCAACCAACCACAGAGTGAAAATGTTCAGGAAAAAAAAAATTTCCAGAAAATTCCAAGAAGTAAAATTGGAATTTGCCACATACTGGCACCTATTTACACAACATTTACATTGTATTTACAACTATTTACATAGCATTTATATTGTATTAGGTATAAATAATCTAGAGATGATTTAAAGTACATGGGAGGATGTGCATAGTTATATGTAAAGATTATGCCATTTTATATAAGGGACTTGAGCATCCGTGGATCTTGGTATCCACGGGGGTCCTGGAACCAATCCCCAAGGACACCAACTGTACAGTGGCTCAAGGAGCACTGTTCCCTCACCAGGCAGCCATCCATTCCAAAGCAAGTGTCCCTCTGGACCATTCCAAGCTGCTTGTTTACACTGGTGGACAGCTGGATCACAAGGCTGGCCTATTTTAGTTCAAACAGCTCTAGTTTTCCACTCTAGAAGCTGAGGAAACCTGAAAGCATTAAAAGCTGAGGTTGAAGTGTTTAAAGCAATTGACATACTTTTTTCTTATGAAGCGAAAAGATCAGAGGATAACAGGGAACAGAGAAGTTAACAATGTTAAAAAAAAAAAAAAGCCATCTTTTTTCACTTCCCAACTATTATTCATCCTTAAGAGACTGTCTCTAGGGATCCTCTAGGGAGTTCAGTGGTTCTGCTGGGTTTAT
Organism: Balaenoptera acutorostrata; assembly: GCF_949987535.1. Taxonomy (NCBI): domain Eukaryota; kingdom Metazoa; phylum Chordata; class Mammalia; order Artiodactyla; family Balaenopteridae; genus Balaenoptera; species Balaenoptera acutorostrata. The sequence goes on from NC_080077.1 coordinate 44,214,685, forward strand.
TTCAGTCCCTTATCTCCCCTTTAGTATCTTTGGTGATATTGGTGATGATCAGTAATTTACAGAATCAGGAAAAACTAGAGAGGAATAAGCTTTATCCCCTCCCCCTGGAGCACCCGAGAGTAGAATGCTCCTCTGTCCTGGGGCTTCAGATGTGTGCTATTCTAACTTACTTGTCAGTGAGCTTTTTTATTGCTGCATTTGTCTTCCACACTGACAGCATAAATGCTGCTCTAAGCAGTCACACACATTTTTCCCAGTTGACATGCCCTTGGTATCACATGCCTGCAGCCCTTTCCAGACTGTGAGCTGATGACTTGTGCCTGCAGGGTTACCTTCCACTCGGAACAAAAGGCAAAGTACTTACTGCCTTGAGAGCACACCATTGGCCAGGATCCCTTCGTATCGACTCACGCCTCTGCGCAGAAGCACACCAATCTGACCGCCCACTTCATCTGCAATTACTCCTGCGTGGATGGCGGCTTTGCATAGTAAAGAGGTCTGAAACACAGCAACATCCCACTTACAAATGGCTCAACAATACATCTGAAATATAGCGGGAGCTTTACATTTTGTTACAACTTGTGCTCAGGATCCCTATTTGACCCCTGACATGGCTAAATTATAATTCATTTAAATAAAAAGTAGAAGGGGGTGGAAAAAATTATTGCCTAACTATCTCAGAATGACATCAGTCATTCTATCTATGCTGACGAACCTGGGAACCCTTCCACTAGGGAGGAAGGAAGGGAGATAATTTACAGTATTCATGGCTCCCCAGTGAATAATGCCTCCTGGTGGTGTGGTCATCTCCCACACCGACTCTGAACTGGGCCCTGGCACTTGCTTTGTTCTGCTGCAGGTAACATGGCCTGGCAAACTGCCACATATGTCAGTGAGGCCACCTTAGACTCCCACCCCAGATGACCTGACACACGACTGCAGCTGCAGGCGCAATTCTAGGTAAAGGAAGCTTAAGAACCAACCAGCCCACACTGCCGACCCACAAACTCATCAGCAAAGAAAATGGCTGTCATTCTAAGCCACTAAGTTTTGGGGTGACTTGTTCAGCAAGAATAGATAACATTAGTTTCTAACATTCGCTTTACTAAATATACATACTGAGGATCATTTGAAAAGGTGAACCTTCCATACCATAGCTTCATTTTAAAATTAGAGATTTAACAAGGCATCAAAACCAAAATGGTAGTGTCAGCCACAGAACACTGAATAAAACAGAAAACTTCATGAAGGTCTCAGAGTGATGACGAGCAACCCAGGGCCCAAGGCCTCCACCTCAATTCCTGAATCTCCCCTGAGAGGGTCAAACAGCTGGCACCTGCTCAGCCCTCCAAGGCTGCTGGCTGGTGTGACAAACCCAGCAGGGGTACCTGGCTGGCTCTGATTAGCAGGAGACCCCGTGGTTGAAAGTGCGACTGCAGGAAGAAGTGGAACTGTTCCACGGGGTGCCCAGGCCCGTACGTCCCCTCGAGCACAGACCCGTGGGGGAGGGTGATTAGGTATTTAGCCCAGGACTGAGGGGCCGAGAGGATCTTTTCCTAAATAAATTTTAGCAATGCCTTGCTTCTCTGCAATGGCTAGTGCCGAAAAGAGAAAAGCAGCTCATGAAATTGTGTTTCAATAACTGAACTTGGGGGTTTCTCTTTGTGTTAATGACAACACTGTTTACCTTACTGCAGTGGAAAGTTTTCCTTAGATTTAGGTTACAGTATTAGGAGGACCAGTGAGACCAACTGTATTTTGCAACTAATGTGGTTGCAATAAAGTTGAGAACTTTTGTGATCTTTAACATAGAGAGCTCATACTTCCCAAACTAGATTAGATTTGGCAAAGGGAGTCAGTTTTGCAATGACTGCTATCATAGTGAAAAAAGGGGGAGGATTTCATGACAGAGAAGAAATAGGAGAATGCTGAAACTGATGCAGATACTACCCTTCTTGATTTGTGGGGAAAAAAAGAAGAATTAGAAGAGAAAGGTAGTACTCTTTAAAGGGGCAGCTTGCATTTTCATTTTTTCTGAATTTTCTTAAAAAGGTTTCTTATTACTGTTTTAGACTCTTAGGGTACAAAATAGAGGAGCTGGCTGTAAAAGTCCTGGATTTAAATTCAGCAATTTAGCTCATCATCCTGACTCTGCCTCTAACTCTACAAGGTGTGCTTATGTCACCTCCCTGCTCTGGACCTGGCTTCCCAATTCATCTTCACAATGAAAAGGCTGGGCTGGGTGATGTCTAGAATCACCTTGTGATTCTAAAGGGCACCCTGTGTACCTCTTATAGGGTCCATGCAGGCCTGCCTCCCTCTCTCAGCCCCAAATGAAAAACAAAGTGGTCGGCTGGGCAGCTATTCCCTTGTCCCTAGGATCACCTGGCTTCCTTGGAATTCAGTCTGGGGATGGGATGGTCTTCAGCCCAGCATCCCTGCCCTGTGTGTAGAGCTCTCACTGGACTTGGCATGTACAAGGGCCTCCATGGTAACAAGAGGACAGAGTCACAGGCCAACAAGCAACACGACCTATCAGCTTCATTGCCCAACAGATATTCTCATTTCCCACAGTCCCCAGCATTGAGGGAACCCAGTGGTATGTGCCTCTTTTATGGAGTTTATTTCATTGCATTATTGAATGTTAAATTACACGTATTTATTTAATATTTTTTCATAATATTAAATGCAGGCCATAGGATACATCCCCAGGAGAATAACCACCAGATCTGGCTATCATATTATTATAATAAAATTATCAGCCCTTTCCTGAGTTATTTCCTTAAAAAAATCACTCGCTCACCCACTAACTTAAATAAAATTGATGTTTTCTAAAGTTGGGGCTTTTTTGGTATCAATTTTTAAAATTCACATTCACTGAAACTGCTTTTTAAACATTTCCTTTTGAACAGTAGATTTATACTTTATTTTCTAGCTATTTTGAGGTCTAAACCTCACCGAAATGTAAATATAGGAAAGCCTATGTTAATTAGTGATTGCCTTAAACAAACAAAATAATTTAAATGTAATTCTTCAGGGAAGGGAATGCAATGGACAGGTGAGGAGTACACATGCAAGACTCATGAACTTGAAGGTTGATGGAACTAAACATCCCTGAAGTTCACTGAGCCACAAAAGATGGCCAAGCAGATCAGCATGAGAAGACAACTGTCAAAGCAGTTATCAAATCATCCCAGAAATGGAGTATTTTCTTAAGTCTTCCTTTAGGAAAAATTAATTTGTACGAAAAAGTATTGACAAAGTATTAAAATAAAATGTAATATAAACGTTTTAGGGGGAAGGCGCCTCTGCTAACCTGATAGTCATGTTGCTGAATTGCCTGGGTCCACCTCTCCGTTCAACCAGTAAGTCTCTCCATGACCTCCTCCAGCTGGATTTTAGCTTGGACAAACCACTCTCCCTGCCCCACTGTTGGTCCACCACATGAAAGAATGATTACTGTGTGGCTGGCAGGGCCCTGGTGCTCCGGCCGCGTGTCAAGCCTGAGCCTCTGACGTGGGAGAGCCAAGTTCAGGACATTGGTCCACCAGAGACCTCCCTGCCCCTTGTAATATCAAACGGCAAAAGCTGTCCCAGAGATCTCCATCTCAACACTAAGACCCAGCTCGACTCAAGGACCAGCAAGCTACAGTGCTGGACACCCTATGCCAAACAACTAGCAAGACAGGAATACAACCCCACCCATTAGCAGAGAGGCTGCCTAAAATCAAAATAAGGTCACAGACACCCGAAAACACACTACTGGACACGGTCCTGCCCACCAGAAAGATGACATCCAGCCTCATCCACCAGAACACAGGCACCAGTCCCCTCCACCAGGAAGCCTACAAAACACACTGTACCAACCTAACCCACTGGGGGCAGACACCAAAAACAACGGGAACTACAAACCTGCAGCCTGCAAAAAGGAGACCCCACACACAGTAAGGTAAGCAAAATGAGAGGACAGAGAAATACCCAGCAGATGAAGAAGCAAGGTAAAAACCCACTAGACCAAACAAATGAAGAGGAAATAGGCAGTCTACCTGAAAAAGAATTCAGAGTAATGATAGTAAAGATGATCCAAAATCTTGGAAATAGAATGGAGAAAATACAAGAAACGTTTAACAAGGATCTAGAAGAACTAAAGAGCAAACAAACAATGATGAACAACACAATAAATGAAATTTAAAATTCTCTAGAAGGAATCAATAGCAGAATAACTGAGGCAGAAGAACAGATAAGTGACCTGGAAGATTAAACAGTGGAAATAACTACTGCAGAGCAGAATAGAGAAAAAAGAATGAAAAGAATTGAGGACAGTCTCAGAGACCTCTGGGACAACATTAAAAGCAACAACATTCAAAATATAGGGGTCCCAGAAGAAGATGAGAAAAAGAAAGGGACTGAGAAATATTTGAAGAGATTATAGTTGAAAACTTCCCTAATATGGGAAAGGAAATAGTCAATCAAGTCCAGGAAGCGCAGAGAGTCCCATACAGGATAAATTCAAAGAGAAACACACCAAGACACATATTAATCAAACTATCAAACATTAAATACAAAGAAGAAATATTAAAAGCAGCAAGGGAAAAACAACAAATAACATACAAGGGAATCCCCATGAGGTTAACAGCTGATCTTTCAGCAGAAACTCTGCAAGCCAGAAGGGAGTGGCAAGATATATTTATAGTGATGAAAGGGAAAAACCTACAACCAAGAATACTCTACCCAGCAAGGATCTCATTCAGATTCGATGGAGAAATTAAAACCTTTACAGACAAGCAAAAGTTAAAAGAATTCAGCACCACCAAACCAGCTTTACTACAAATGCTAAAGGAACTTCTCTAGACAGGAAACACAAGAGAAGGAAAAGACCTACAATAACAAACCCAAAACAATTAAGAAAATGGTAATAGGAACATACATATCAATAATTACCTTAAATGGAAATGGATTAAATGCTCCAACCAAAAGACATAGACTGGCTGAATGGATATAAAAACAAGACCTGTATATATGCTGTCTACAAGAGACCCACTTCAGACCTAGGGACACATCCAGACTGAAAGGGAGGGGATGGAAAAAGATATTCCATGCAAATGGAAATGAAAAGAAAGCTGGAGCAACAATTCTCATATCAGACAAAATAGACTTTAAAATAAAGACTATTACAAGAGACAAAGAAGGACACTACATAATGATCGAGGGATCAATCCAAGAAGATATAACAATTGTAAATATTTATGCACCCAACACAGGAGCACCTCAATACATAAGGCAAATGCTAACAGCCATAAAAGGGGAAATCGACATTAACACACTCATAATCATAGTAGGGTACTTTAACATCCCACTTTCACCAATGGACAGATCAAATGAAAATAATTAAGGAAACACAAGCTTTAAATGATACATTAAACAAGATGGACTTAATTGATATTTATAGGACATTCCATCCAAAAACAACAGAATACACTTTCTTCTCAAGTGCTCATGGAACATTCTCCAGGATAGATCATATCTTGGGTCACAAATCAAGCCTTTTAAGAAAATTGAAATCGTATCAAGTATCTTTTCCAACCACAATGCTATGAGACTAGATATCAATTACAGGAAAAAATCTGTAAGAAATACAAACACATGGAGGCTAAACAACATGCTACTAAATAACCAAGAGATCACTGAAGAAATCAAAGAGGAAATAAAAAAATACCTAGAAACAAATGACAATGAAAACACGATGGCCCAAAACCTATGGGATGCAGCAAAAGCAGTTCTAAGGGGGAAGTTTATAGCAATACAATCCTACCTCAAGAAACAAGAAAAATCTCAAATAAACCACCTAAACTTACACCTAAAGCAATTAGAGAAAGAATAACAAAAAAACCCAAAGTTATCAGAAGGAAAGAAATCATAAAGATCAGATCAGAAATAAATGAAAAAGAAATGAAGGAAACAATAGCAAAGATCAATAAAACTAAAAGCTGGTTCTTTGAGAAGATAAACAAAATTGATCAACCATTAGCCAGACTCATCATGAAAAAAGGGAGAAGACTCAAATCAATAGAATTGGAAATGAAAGAGAAGTTACAACAGACACTGCAGAAATACAAGGGCTCATGAGAGATTACTACAAGCAACTCAATGCCAATAAAATGGACAACCTGGAAGAAATGGAAAAATTCTTAGAAAAGCACAACCTTCCGAGGCTGAACCAGGAAGAAATAGAAAATATGAACAGACCAATCACAAGCACTGAAATTGAAACTGTGATTAAAAATCTTCCAACAAACAAAAGTCCAGGACCAGATGGCTTCACAGGCGAATTCTATGAAACATTTAGAGAAGAGCTAACAGCTGTCCTTCTCAAATTCTTCCAAAATATAGCAGAGGGAGGAACACTCCCAAACTCATTCTACAAAGCCACCATCACCCTGATACCAAAACCAGACAAAGATGTCACAAACAAACAAAACTACAGGCCAATATCACTGATGAACATAGATGCAAAAATCCTCAACAAAATACTAGCAAACAGAATCAAGCAGCACATTAAAAGGATCATATACCATGATAAGTGGGATTTATCCCAGGATTGCAAGGATTCTTCAATATACACAAATCAGTCAATGTGATACACCATATTAACAAATTGAAGGAGAAAAACCATATGATCATCTCAGTAGATGCAGAAAAAGCTTTTGACAAAATTCAACACCCATTTATGATAAAAACCCTCCAGAAAGGAGGCATAGAGGGAACTTACCTCAACATAATAAAGGCCATATATGACAAACCCACAGCCAACACTGTTCTCAATGGTGAAAAACTGAAACCATTTCCACTAATATCAGGAACAAGACAAGGTTGACCACTCTCACCACTATTATTCAACATAGTTTTGGAAGTTTAAGCACAGCAATCAGAGGAGAAAAAGAAATAAAGGGAATCCAAGTTGGAAAAGAAGAAATAAAGCTGTCACTGTTTGCAGATGACATGATACTACACATAGAGAATCCTAAATATGCTACCAGAAAACTACTAGAGCTAATCAATGAATTTGGTAAAGGAGGAGGATACAAAATTAATGCACAGAAATCTCTCGAATTCCTATACACTAATGATGAAAAATCAGAAAGAGAAATTAAGGAAACACTCCCATTTACCAATGCAAGAAAAAGAATAAAATACCTAGGAATAAACCTACCTAAGGAGACAAAAGACCTGTATGCAGAAAACCATAAGACACTGATGAAAGAAATTAAGATGATACAAACAGATGGAGAGATATACCATGTTCTTGGATTGGAAGAAGCAACATTGTGAAAATGATTATACTACCCAAAGCAATCTATGGATTCAATGCAATCCCTATCAAACTACCACTGGCATTTTTCACAGAACTAGAACAAAAAATTTCACAATTTGTATGGAAACACAAAAGACCCCGAATAGCCAAAGCAATCTTGAGAAAGAAAAATGGAGCTGGAGGAATCAGGCTTCCTGACTTCAGACTATACTACAAAGCTACAGTAATCAAGACAGTATGGTACTGGCATAAAAACAGAAATATACATCAATGGAACAGGATAGAAAGCACAGAGATAAACCCACGCACCTATGGTCACCTTATCTTTGATAAAAGAGGGAAGAATACACAATGGGGAAAAGACAGCCTCTTCAATAAGTGGTGCTGGGAAAACTGGACAGAGACATGTAAAAGCATGAAATTAGAACACTCCCTAACACCATACACAAAAATAAACTCAAAATGGATTAAAGACCTAAATGTAAGGCCAGACACTATAAAACTCTTAGAGGAAAACATAGGAAGAACACTATGACATAAATCACAGCAAGATCCTTTTTGACCCACCTCCTAGACAAATGGAAATAAAAACAAAAATAAACAAATGGGACCTAATGAAACTTCAAAGCTTTTGCACAACAAAGGGAACCATAAACAAGACGAAAAGACAACCCTCAGAATGGGAGAAAATATTTGCAAACAAAGCAACTGACAAAGGATTAATCTCTAAAATATATAAACAGCTCATGCAGCTCAATATCAAATAAACAAACAACCCAATCCAAAAATGGGCAGAAGACCTAAATAGACATTTCTCCAAAGAAGATATACAGATTGCCAGCAAACACATGAAAGAATGTTCAACATCATTAATCATTAGAGAAATGCAAATCAAAACTACAATGAGATATCATCTCACACCGGTCAGAATGGTCATCATCAAAAAATCTACAAACAATAAATGCTGGAGAGGGTGTGGAGAAAAGGGAACCCTCTTGCACTGTTGGTGGGAATGTAAATTGATACAGCCACTATGGAAAACAGTATGGAGGTTCCTTAAAAAACTAAAAATAGAACTACCATACAACCCAGTAATCCCACTACTGGGCATATACCCTGAGAAAACCATAATTCAAAGAGTCATGTACCAAAATGTTCACTGCAGCTCTGTTTACAGTAGCCAGGATATGGAAGCAACATAAGTGTCCATCGACAGATGAATGCATAAAGAAGATGTGGCACATATATACAATGGAATATTACTCAGCCATAAAAGGAAACGAAATTGAGTTATTTGTAGTGAGGTGGATGGACCTAGAGTCTGTCATACAGAGTGAAGTAAGTCAGAAAGAGAAAAACAAATACCGTATGCTAACACATCTATATGGAATCTATAAAAAAAAAAAAAAAGAAGGTTCTGAAGAACCTAGGGGCAGGACAGGAATAAAGACGCAGACGTAGAGAATGGAGTTGAGGACATGGGGAAGGGGAAGGGTTAGCTGGGACAAAGTGAGAGAGTGGCATGGACATGTATACACTACCAAATGTAAAACAGATAGCTAGTGAGAAGCAGCCATATAGCACAGGGAGATCAGCTCGGTGCTTTGTGTCCACCTAGAGGGGTGGGATAAGGAGTGGGGGAGGGAGATGCAAGAGGGAGGGGATCTGGGGATATATGTATATGTATAGCTGATTCACTTGTTATACAGCAGCAACTAACACAACTATGTAAAGCACTTATCAATAAAGACGTTAAAAAAAAAAGTAAACGTTTTAGATTGACTTTAATAAAACATGAAGAAAGCACATGTTTAAAATGTTGTTGGAGGGCTTCCCTGGTGGTGCAGTGGTTAAGAATCCACCTGCCAATGCAGCGGACACGGGTTCGAGCCCTGGTCCAGGAAAATCCCACCTGCTGTGGAGCAACTAAGCCCGTTTTCCACAACCACTGAAGCCCACGTGCCTAGAGCCCGTGCTCTGCAACAGAAGCCACCACAATGAGAAGCCCATGCACTGCAACGAAGAGTAGCCCCCGCTCGCCGCAACTAGAGAAAGCCCACGTGCAGCAACGAAGACCCAACGCAGCCAAAAATAAATAAATAAATAGATTAAAATGTTGGTGGGATGATGGTCAATTGTTAAATAATAAAAATATATTCCTCATTCTATCTTATGAATTGTTTCAGTGTTGCTGCAGTCTTCATAATTACCATGATGATAACATTTTCTTTAGGAAAGCAATACATTCATTATAGAAATTTTGGAAAATAGGAAATAAATAAAATCACTCCTATTGTCATCAGTCAGAGACAATCACTCACCAACACAGTGTACTTACCTCTGGCTTGTTGTGGGTGTAGGCGATGGACTGGGTTTCTCCCTTTCTCCCCTAAACCAGGAGCACACTTTTTGCACTGTCTGCCTTTAATTTACAATACCCCTTGAATATTTTTGGGGAATGGAGAATTACTGAAACGAGTGAGTTAAGGGATGTGTTCCACTTAGAAGCAGATGGTACAGTCAGCAGGCTTGGGAGAAGGTGCCAAGAGAAAACCTGTTCTGGGGGCTTTTTATTACTGGTTTCCAGGTGAGGCAAAGCTTAAAGAGAAGCCCATGGTTCTTAACCGGCATGGTAAGCCTACACTGTAAGATGCCTTAATTCACCAGTCAAGGAGACAGAATCACAGCATCTTCAGAACTCTAAAAGATCTTTAAAGTTTTCTGCTGACACCTCCCGACAGACTGTCCCATTCTCCACCTACAGTACCTTCCATACACATACAGGCAGCCCTGACGAACGGCCGTAACCTCTACACTGGACACTTCCAGTGACTAGGGCCTGACTGTTCCTTGAGACGTCCCATCCCATTTTGCATTGTTCAGCTATTCCTTATATGCCACAGAAATTGGCCTCCCTGATCCTGGTTCTGTCTTTTGAAACAACACAGAATGAACCAATTCTTTTTCTCTAATTACTCTTTAATTCATCCCATTTCTTCCCTGTGACAATCTGCTTCTTCAACAGCTTCTCTAGTTACTTGTTTTACAGATTCTGTCATCCTGACCAAGAGGATATGCTTAGGTTTTGCAAAGACCCTTCCAGAAAAGACTTGTTACAACTGAACATATTCCCTAAGAGGAAGACACCCTCGAGGAGGAGAGACTCTAAGATAACCCACATGATCTCTGCCTACTGGTATTCTCCCCTTGTGTAATCCCCTTAGGCGGGGGTGGGAGCTGTGGCTTTCTCCTAACTAATAGGATATGGCAAAGGTGATAGGACAGCACTCTCATGATAACATTACATAAGATTATAACCTGTCTTGCTGGGAGACTCCCTGGTTAGGAAACTCTCCATTGCTGGCTTTGGTTAAAAAGCAAAAGCCTAAAAGCCTAAGCAATTGAAACTGGATCCTGTAGGCGGTGGTGACACCTTCAAAGTTTCTGAATAGGGAGAATAAGAACCTATCTAAATGAATCTAAGGGGAGGGGCAATATAGGGGTGGGGAATTAAGAGGTACAAACTATTAGGTATAAAATAAGCTACAAGGATATATTGTGCAACATGGGGGATATAGCCAATATTTTACAATAACTATAAATGTAGTATAACCTTTAAAAATTGTGAGTCACCAATATCAAAAAAACAAACAACCCAATCCAAAAATGGGCAGAAGACCTAAACAGACATTTCTCCAAAGAAGATATACAGATTGCCAGCAAACACATGAAAGAATGCTCAACATCATTAATCATTAGAGAAATGCAAATCAAAACTACAATGAGATATCATCTCACACCTGTCAGAATGGTCATCATCAAAAAATCTACAAACAATAAACGCTGGAGAGGGTGTGGAGAAAAGGGAACCCTCTTGCACTGTTGGTGGGAATGTAAATTGATACAGCCACTATGGAGAACAGTATGGAGATTCCTTAAAAAACTAAAAATAGAACTACCATATGACCCAGCAATCCCACTACTGGGCATATACCCTGAGAAAACCATAATTCAAAAAGAGTCATGTACCAAAATGTTCATTGCAGCACTATATACAATAGCCATGACATGGAAGCAACCTAAGTGTCCATCGACAGATGAATGGATAAAGAAGATGTGGCACATATATACAATGGAATATTACTCAGCCATAAAAAGAAATGAAATTGAGTTATTTGTAGTGAGGTGGATGGACCTAGAGTCTGTCATACAGAGTGAAGTAAGTCAGAAAGAGAAAAACAAATACCGTATGCTAACACATATATAGGGAATCTAAGAAAAAAAAAAAAAAAAAGGTCATGAAGAACCTAGGGGCAAGATGGAAATAAAGACACAGACCTACCAGAGAATGGACTTGAGGATATGGGGAGGGGGAAGGGTAAGCTGTGACAAAGTGAGACAGTGGCATGGACATATATACACTACCAAACGTAAAATAGATAGCTAGTGGGAAGCAGCCACATAGCACAGGGAGATCAGCTCGGTGCTTTGTGACCACCTAGAGGGGTGGGATAGGGAGGGTGGGAGAGAGGGAGATGCAAGAGGGAAGAGATATGGGAACATATGTATAATTGATTCACTTTGTTATAAAGCAGAAACTAACAAACCATTGTAAAGCAATTATACTCCAATAAAGATGTTAAAAAAAACGGAGTCACTATATTGTACACCTGTAACATATAATATTATACAGTAACTAGATATCAATAAAATTAAAAAAAATAAAGATGGTACATAGACGGCGGAGAGAAAATAATCAGAGGGAGAAAGAAAAAAAAAAAAAGCAAGTAGCCATGTTGGGGAGGTCCACATGGTAAGGAGCTGAGGACAGCCTCCAACCAAAATCCAGGAAGAAACTGAGGTCCTCAATCCAACAATCCATCAGTAACTGAATGCTGCCAACACCATGTGAGCTTAGAAACAAATATTTTCCTAGTCAAGCCTCAGATGAAACTGCAGCCCCACTGACACCCTTGTGTCACCTTGGATACACCCTTGTGAGTGTCCCTCACTCAAACTCAGCAGGCCACGCTCAAACTCCTGACCCACAGAACATGAGAGAGAATACATGTGTTGTTTCAAGCTTCTAAGTTTTTGGTAATAGTAATGTAGCAACAGATATCTAATATACACACAGTATCAACATACACCAAAAAAAGACACTAATCAGACTTCTTTGAAGAGATTAGTTTTCAAAATACAAATTTTCCCTCCAGGTGAAATCATACTGGAAGCAAATGGTGTGAAACCAGTTAGTGCGTCAAATAGGAAACCTGTTTGTTAGCAATTCCAGATCACGTACTGAGACCTACCACCCAGGAAACCATTAACCTGTTACTCTGAAAAAGAGAGCTCTGTCAAGAGGAGGTGAGATCAACAAATAAAGCAAGAAAGAAACAATGCTATTTCTCTTTCTGCATATAATTCTTAAGTTTCTTACACAGGACAGGAAAATAATAAATTAAAACTTTATATTGCTAGGGGGAGAAAACTATACCTCAACTTTTTAGTTCTTTTGGTTAATTTCCTGAAGTCATCTAGGACTTCAGCCTGTGCCGAGTATATTTTCAAATTGAGGTAGTGTAAATCATTTTAAGATTCAGTTTCTAGGCCAAGTAAATATCCTGTGTCAATCTTGTAAATTAAGACAACACAAGAAAAAGGAAACAAAGAGCAAAATCACAAAACCTGCTGCTTCCAGAATCAGGATGTACTGAAAGCAAAATTAAAGCCAAGTATTTTTCCTCCTGCTGGAGATATATGATCCATCTCCTAGAACATGTATGTTTTCCCCGTGCATAAAGAACTCTTAGAAAAGTTCCATCACTATATAGATTTTCACATTTCTAATAACTCAAGCCCCTTCCTGTAAGCTATAAACCCAACTATTTTGAATAGCAAATTTTTAAAAATCAGATATCAGATTTCCAGGATAGAAATCTGTAAATAGTAAGAAATAAAGGATTGTGGGGCTTCCCTGGTGGCGCAGTGGTTAAGAATCTGCCTGCCAATGCAGGGGACACGGGTTCAAGCCCTGGTCTGGGAAGATCCCACATGCCGTGGACCAACTGGGCCCGTGAGCCACAACTACTGAGCCTGCGCGTCTGGAGCCTGTGCTCTGCAACAAGAGAGGCCCGCACACCGCAATGAAGAGTGGCCCCCGCTTGCCACAACTAGAGAAAGCCCTCGCACAGAAACGAAGACACAACACAGCCATAAATAAATAATTAAATAAATAAAATATTTAAAAAAAGAATCTGGTAAAAAAAAAAAAAAGGATTGTGTATCTGGATATAAGATATATACTTTAGAAAAATGATTTCTTGTGAATTTATTTTTTTCTGGGAACAATTTATATCACCCAGAGAGTTTCAATAGGCATTAGAAATTGGAGTGCAAGGAGGGAGGGGAATAATATATATGAGCAGGGCATACGTCTTCACTGGTCCTAGATACAATGTCACTATTCTGTGATGTAAAATTTTCATGTCCTTGGCTGTATTACATGAATCAATTGGAGCATTAAAATAAAGAAATAAATTATAACAAAATGATGATCTCTTATAAAAACTGGATGGAATTATACCCTTAGGTATAATTAATATAAATATAAATAATATAAAGGGTTTTGTTTACCATTTCATTTATAGTGTGCTTAACTGGAAATGCTAAAAATAGGAATGAATGCATGAATAACCTTGGTTTTTAAACTTATTTCATTTATTCTCAGAAAAGAGAACTGTGCATCTATCTACAAAGTTTTATATCTTATTTGACTTTACTTTGTAAAGAATTTAGGCAGAGCAACAAGCACTAACTCTTTTTAATTTCCTCCCTGCCGTAAAATTACCCTCAATTACTTACATCTCTATATCCATGCACCACATTCCCAGAAATATCTCCTGCTATGTCTCTACAACCAGCTGGGCAGAACTTGCTGGAAAAAAAATAGAGTTTATATTTTATTAGGTCGTACTTAAATTAAAAAGTGTGAAATTATACTTAAAAGTATTTTCTCTCCCCTATACAACATGCAGGAATATCTTTCTTTAATGACAAATCAGAAACCTGATTTGTGAAAACACAGACTTATCTAAAATGTTCATCTGAAGGCAAGTTTTACATAATTATTTGTTTTATATCAAAATTCATTATAAACTCTATTAAACAATGAGCTTCCCTAAAGCATCTTAATTGATTTTAAGAGGTCCAAGAAATGTTAAGTAAAAAGGTAAAGTTTCTAAATACAGTATATATAGCATAATCTTATTTTTATAAAAAGAAATGTTTAAATAACAATTTATGTTTTCTATGGATAAAAAGAAAACAAGGAAGAATATCTCTGGATTCTCTCTCTCTGAGTGCAGGAGTTTGAGAAACTATCACTTTCTGTGTTACTAACTCTGTAAATTTGGATTCACTCTACTAGCATTACCCAATTGGAACATAATGGAAGCCACACATGTTAATTTAAATATTCTAGTAGCCACATTAAAATAATCAAAAGAAACAGGCAAAATTAATATTAATATTACTCATATATTCTGTTTAACCTAATATATTCAAAATTTATCATTTCCACATGTAATGAACAGAAAAATTATCAAGATATTTCCAGTCTTTTTTTTTAAATAAGTCTTCAAAATCTGCAGTATATTTTATACTTACAGCACACCTCAATTTGAATTAGTCAAGTTTAAATGCCTGGAGAGTGATGGTCTACATTAGTTATAAATTACTTTTGCAATCAGAAAAAAGGTGTATATTTTTTTCAGCTTTACTGGGGTACGGTTGACAAACAAAATTGTAAAATATTTAAAGTGTACATCATGATGATTTGATATACGTATACATTGTGAAAGAAGTCCTCCCATCTAGTTAGTTAAACACAGCCATCACCTCATACACACACACACACACACACACACACACACACATATGTATATATATTTTTTTGGTGAGACTATTTAAGTTCTACTCTCTTAACAAATTTCAATTATACAATATGGTGTTATCAGCTATAGTCACCATGTTATACATTAGATCCTCAGACCTTATTCATCTCTATAGCTGAAAGTTTATATCCTTTTATCAACCTTTCCCTATTTCCCCTAACCTCCAGCCCCCAGTAACTACTTTCTGTTTCTATGAGTTTGACTAAAAGAGGTATATTTAAAATTAGGATTTCATTTACTTAAGAGTCATTTTTCAAGAATTTTTTCAGAAACATGTCATGGCATATGGTATGGTTGGGTGTGGCTTAGGGTGTGTTGACCCAGGCTCTGTTACTACCTAACTAGCTGTGTGACCCTGAATATTGCATATAATCCCCCTTAAATTCAGTTTCCTTTTCTGTAGTTCCTTCAAGCATCAACATATCAATAGGCCATGAGAGACAACCATACACCTAAAAAGACGTGCAAAAGGAAACGCAAAATATTATGTGAACATTGACAGCTTTAAAGATGAATGCCATAGGCCCTTGTTTCTATATATACCATATTACAATAATGTTTGCTTGGTTTGTTCAAGAAGAATGTACCAGCCCAAGCAGATTCCAAAATAGCAGTTGCTTTTATTTCATTTCCTCTCAGTTTCCTCCTGCTGACTTAGCAAATTAGATGTGTAACAGAATCTAATTATCAAAACTACCCAAATAAATGGTTCATAATTCTTCCCCATTGACCTAATGGAATCCAGCACTACAGCAATAATCAAGGAATTAAGAAACAGAAATAATGGAAATCCTATTACAGGTTTACAGTTCCTTATCCTAGCCCTTAGAGCCAGATGTATTTCAGAATTCAGAATTTGGGGGATTTTAGAAAAGTAAAACAGTGCCAATAATGTATATGATGTACGACTCCACTGAGGTCTGCAAATATTAATCAAAACATTAATATCTCTGTATCAAATATATGGATAGTCATATTAGGTCAAATACATAAAGACAAAATAGCCTCATGTTTAATTTAGTCCAGTTTTGCTGTCAGGTGAATTTAAGGTCACATTAATCAGGTACTGCCACCAAATGAGTTACAAAAATCTTTTGACTTTTAAAGCTTTCTGCATTTCACAATTATGGATGAAGGATTATGGCCCTGTACTAGTCATCATACCTCATCTTTAACTAAACACTACAAATAGGCTGGGCTACAGCTTAGATGATCTGACACCATAACATCACACTGTAGGGCTGAATATATTCCTTTCTCTAAGAGGATAGGAAATGACTATTGTTGTCCAGAGGCCCTGTCACCACTGGGACTGTACATGTATGGCTGGAAAGAAAATGCTGCTGAATGTCTGCAATAGATGAACAGCAACTTTAAGGGCAACATTTAATTACTGGTCATTTTCATTTTTGTCTTTTCTCAACTGGCCTTCATATTAGTAAACACTAGAGTTGATTCTGCATATAAAAGAATCTCATTTATTAGAATATCAGATGGATAGGACCATGGACTCTTAAGCTTGACTTTTGGGGTATTCTCATTTATTGTGTAGCCCTAAGCAGGTTACTTAATTGCTTTGTGCCTCTGTTTCTGGGGTAAAACAGAACCTGCCTGGTCGGCATACTGGAACATTCACATGAGCTGTCTATATGCTAACTCCAGAGAGCTGTATCTGGTACTAAGAAAACACTCTAAGGAGTTAGAGTTGTTGTTATGTTTTTGTTGACAATGACCTCTAGACCAGTGGTTCTCAACTAGGGGTGATTTCTGCCCACCAGCAGACCTTTGGAAATGTCTGGACACATTTATCATGACTGGCTCATATAGGCCAGGGATGCTGTTAAATACCCACAATGCACACAACAGAAAACCATCCAATCCAAAATATCAATAGTGCCAAGGCTGAGAAATCCCCCTCTAGACTTTTACTTCACAGATGAGAAAACGTACATCTAAGAGATTAAGTCATTTTTCCAGTTAAAGTAAAGCTAGGATGAAAATTTTCATCTCCTATTCTCAGTAGGTCTCTTTTTTGTGGGAAAGAGAAAATGAACCCCCTTCAGAATCACAAAAGTCACTCCCAAATGCTGGCCCGGTAAAAAAATGCACTCTAGACTCCATTTTGGCTCATTGGTACTAGAATAGAACTCAAGGGTCAGCAAACTGTGACCCATGGGCCAAATCCAGCCAGCGCCTTTTTTTTTTTTAAATAAAGAAAGTTTTATTGGAACACAGCCATGCTCATTCGTTCACATATATACTCTGTATGGCTGCTTCTGCACTACAAAGGCAACAGAAACTGTATGAACAGATGCAAAAGAGACTGCACGGCCTGCAAAACCTAAAGTATTTACTATCTGGACTTTGACAGAACGTTTGCTGATCTCTGCTGTATAAGAAACCATTTCAAATATTCCTGATTAGTTACAACATAGATGATTTTTTAAAAAATTAAATTTAGTACAAATAAGGTCCTTTATCTGGTTTAATGTCAAGGAAAACAAAATATTCAGCAACAAATGACTGCAGCACAGCTAGGACGCTGTATTTACCTGTATTCTGTCTTCAAATAATGGTTAGCTCGTTCCAAACACGTTATTAAATCTGTCATAAATAAAGATAATTGCAATCAGCTCTAAAGATTTCTTTTAAAATGAAACAGTTTTTGAGAAGTATTTATTCGTTATCTAGTTATCTGAACTTTTCTGTTTAAAAATAAATAAAAACTGACACACTATCCCCAGGATTTCATCAGTTCCCTTCATTTTTCTTTTCTACCATCAATGATGGTTCTTCAGGTATTTATCCAGTGAAATAACAGAATCTATTTCCAACAAAAAACCCAACACTGGTTAGTTACTATTCACTACATACCTACAAAGGTCATGTGTATAACCTCCCCTGGCAGGAGGAAAACAATTTCAAGAGCCCAATGTGGTTCACAGAGAAGGTTCAGGAACATATTAATTTAACAATTTAGCTAGTGGCAATCGAGCGACCACAGGGCCAGGCATTTAGTGAGAACACAAAGAGCCTATCAGCTTTGATCAATGAGGACCAAGGACTTAAAAGAAGTGTGCTCTCTGGAGCAATTTATAGAACTGAACTAATACTCAGCAATGGACACTCTAAGATACTGTGGATTTTGGTGCTTTTAGAGGGACCTAGTATAGTTTCCAAAATATTCCGCACTTGCTGCAGAAGTTCTTTCTTTCCTTAATCTTTTCAATTGTTCTTAGGGAGAAACATATGCTGAATACCGGCCATGCAGGGGCCTGCTAGGATATTGCTCAGATCTGATTGGCTGAGTGAGAAATGAATGGGGTACCCCCTTCCCAGAGTATTTCCGCAGGAGGGGCCTGACAGCAGAAACTCTGGGCACCTCTGTGGCCCTGGCAGACCCTGGGCTGCATGGAAATTACTCTGGAGTTCGAGGCTTGGATGGGAGGCCACACTTTCCCTTTCCGTCAATATTCATGCTCTCCTTCTCTCCTGCTCACGTGCTAGCTGGATGGGTAGGGCACTTGGTGACAGTGACTTCCTCCTCCCCACACTCGCATGCTCCCATGCTGGTGCAGTGGTGTGTATGGAGTGGGGGTGTCGCTGGTTAAAAGGCTTGTCCCCTAAGCTAACAAAGGGGTTGGTGGAGAGCTCCAGAGAATAGCCAGACCTTAGGAGGGTCAGGAGGGTAGCCCCAAAGATACACAATCCATGGTTTCTAGGAAAATGAGATCAACCCTCTCCCACATAAGTCAGCGGATCAATCTAACATGGGCTATGAAACTATTCAGTTCAGACCTAACTACTTACAAAGACACTGCATTCCTCTCTTCCCTCACATCTTAATTCTGGATCTGAGGTCACAGTTCTGTCCGGAGATGGTGACTAGCAAGAGGAATTCTAAGACAGAAAAAGGTTTACAGGTTTATGTTGGTCCTTCTGCTGTACCTGGATGGTCGCTGCTGGCATAGGTTAGCAAAAAACCCCGCCCGGAAATGTGGGATCCACTCTCAAAGCGAACAGTTACTTCATTGGTGTTCAGCAAAAGTTCTTTGGGCACAGTCATGCTTCCACAATACGGACCTAAAAACAAAGCACACTTGTAGCTCATTTCAAAATTTAGACCAGTACAAAGAATTGGTATATACATTTTTTCCCCTTAAATGGCAAATTTACCAGACAACATATACACATAAGATTAAAATCTTTACCCAACTGAAATTTTGCTTCATACTGAGACTAAGAATTAGTGACTGATTGTAAACTTGATTATACAGAGAAACAAGATGGGGGAAGTGGCCAGTTCTAGATAAGCAATAGCTTGGAACTAGTTAATTGTGAACAACACAAGAGATAGGTTTCGATTTTTATAAGGCGGCGACTAACAAACAAAAATCAAATATATTTAGTTAAGAAAATGTTATCACAAAAGTGATATTCTAGGGACCTCCTAAATTTGCTTAAAGTATGGTCTAAATGCTTGTGTCCCAACCAAATTCATATGTTAAAATCCTAATGCCCAATGTGACAGTATTAGGAGGTGGGGCCTTTGGGAGGTACTTAGTTTCACAAGGGCAGAGCCCTTATGAATGGGATTAGTGCCTTTATAAAGGAGGCCCCAGTGAGCTTGCTTGCCCCTCCCAGCATGTGCAGACACAGGGAGATGGCTATGAACCAGGAAGGGTGCTCTCACCATCCACTACACCGTATCTGCCAGCACCATGATCTTGAACTTCCCAGCCTCCAGACTCTAAGAAATAAATGTCTATTGTTCATAAGTTACCCAGTTGTGATATTTTGTTATAGCAGCCTGGAGAGACTAAGACAGGTAGTAAAGAAAATGTTATCACAAAAATGATATCTCCTAAATTTGCTCAAAGAAACTCACAAATTCCCTTTTTCCAAGAAAGTTCCACTACTGTATAGCACAGGGAACTATACTCAATATTTTGTAATAACCTATAAGGGAAAAGAATCTGAAAAAAAAAATATATGTATAACTTTGCTGTACACCTGAAACTAACACAACATTGTAAATCAACTATACTTCAATTTTTTAAAAAAGTGTAAAGAAAAAGAAAGTTCTAGAATTAAAAGACTGTCCAATACAGGGTAAAAAACTTATTCTCATGCAATTTGCACATTCCTCTTTCTCTTCTCTTCTTTACCACTCTTAACAGCAACTTCTGGTCAACTCATATAATTTATTTTGATTTGTAAAATGAAGTTTATAAGAAAGCAGAATAATTTCTAAAGGCTTTTGAAATACCACAGTATAAATTATACAATTAAGAGTATAACATACTGTTTCTAGAATCCGTTGCTTGAAAAGCAATAGGAAGCTCTATGAACTTTCAAAAGACAAAATTAGGGCTTCCCTGGTGGCGTAGTGGTTGAGAATCTGCCTGCCAATGCAGGGGACACGGGTTCGAGCCCTGGTCTGGGAAGATCCCACATGCCACGGAGCAACTAGGCCCGTGAGCCACAAATACTGAGCCTGCGCGTCTGGAGCCTGTGCTCCACAACAAGAGAGGCCGCCGCGATAGTGAGAGGCCCGCGCACCGCGATGAAGAGTGGCCCCCACTTGCCGCAACTAGAGAAAGCCCTCGCACAGAAACGAAGACCCAACACAGCCAAAAATAAATAATAAATAAATTTTTTTAAAAAGACAAAATTAGATTTGGAGCTTAAAAAAAAAAAGACCTTCCTAAGAATACTCAAGTTGAAGTTTAGTTTGTAAACTGTCATCTTGAAAGTCAAGTATGCAAGAAAGGATAATTTCTCTAAAAATAGGGGTTAGCAAGCCAATTTTGAAGAGAGGTATTCTTCATCAACTTCTCCCAAAATAGAACAGTATAGAAAGAGTCAATGGAACAACAATGACAACATCAGGTTAAGGGAAGAAAAAGATCACTCCAAGTCAATGTGAGTACAACTAGTCACACCAGCCAAAGCCAACATAGGGACCAAACTGCTAAAAGATGCAGAAGATCGTGAACCCAACTCAGCCTTCCTTTCCTGATAAAGGGATCAAATTTCTCTTCTGTCCTGTCCAGGTGCCACGTTCTGAAGATGTGATAAAATGAGAGAAATGCTGTGTGTTTACATGCCCCAGATCTCAGTTGTTGCCTATTATTAAATTATAATGAAATCCAAATAAAAAGGATCATCTCTCTCTTTAGAAACACCCATCATACACAATTACTTACATGAGTTAATACCTGCAAATTATTTAGAATGATACCTAGGATACAAAGTGTTAAGTACTCATTTAATAAATAAATACATTAAAACAAACAAACAAACAAATAAATAATGCCTGTTTTCCTTTTAGACAATGTTCCATGGGGTTAGGGACTTTTCTATATCCATCACTATCTCAAACACCTTGTACGTGTGACAGCTTTCCAAATATTGTTTGAATCAAAATGAAGTTAAATGTTCTTCTATTTGCAACAGCTGGTTTTTAAAAACCAAACATGATTATAAAGATACATAAAATATTTAATCCTGTCATTACAAAATAGCATGAAGAAGTAAGCAAGAAAAGTGTGGAAAAGCAAGAAAGGAAAAGAAAATCATTAGTGTGGTGGATATACGGATTTTTTGATCTTTAAGAGTGCTCACAAGCATGGAAGATAGGCAATTAATACTAAATCCATTTTTGTATAATAAAGTAGAATGATAAGCATTTTTGCAAAATTAAAGTGAGTCAGTATATGGAATCTAAGGAAAAAAAAAAAAAAGGTCATTAAGAACCTAGTGGCAAGATGGGAATAAAGACACAGACCTACTAAAGAATGGACTTGAGGATATGGGGAGGGGGAGGGGTGAGACGTGACAGGGTGAGAGAGTGTCATGGACATATATACACTACCAAATGTAAAATAGATAGCTAGTGGGAAGCAGCCGCATAGCACAGGGAGATCAGCTCGGTGCTTTGTGACCACCTAGAGGGGTGGGATAAGGAGGGTGGGAGGGAGACGCAAGAGGGAGGGGACATGGGGATATATGTATACGTATAGCTGATTCACTTTGTTATAAAGCAGAAACTAACACACCATTGTGAAGCAATTATACTTCAATAAAGATGTTTAAAAAAATAAAAAATAATAATAAAAAAATAATAATAATAAAAAAAAGTGAGTCAGATTACTGTGCTTGACTTATGCAACTGATTCTCAGTTTGTTTTAAATAAGTTTCAAATTCATTTGTTCTTTGCACAGGTAAGTGAGATACTTACTTTGCAAACTTAAGAACAAAGATGAAATAACTAGTAACTTGTTGCTATTAATAAATCAGAATATTTTTCTAATCATATTTCTTTCTTCCAAGAAGAAATAACAACATATATACTCTTCTCCAAATCATGATGACGATACCATACCAATCTCTCCTTAAACTTCTATTTGTATTCCAATGAGTTCTAACAAAAACAGTGAGGAAAAGTCTAAATTGATAATCAGTGAGAACTTGTTTGAAATTTTTTTAGTTTAAATATATTTGACATATAACACTATAATGTAAGGTATACAACATGTTAATTTGATACATTTATATATTTAATATGATTGTCATTGTAGGGATAATTAGCACCTCTATCACATTACATAATTATCATTTCTTCTTAGGGGTTGGAATAATTAAGTTCCAGTTTCTTGTTTGATGATTATAATACAATATTGTTGTCTATATTCACTATACTGTGCATTAAATCTCTAGGGCTTGTTACTCGTTGCAAGTTTGTACCCTTAAACAACATGTGTCCTATTCTCCCACCCTCCATCCCCTCGTGACCACCATTTCATTCTTTGTTTTTACCAACTTGTCTTTTTTAGATTCCATATGTAAGTGGAGATCATACAGTGCTTGTCTTTCTCTGCCTGGCTTATCTCACTTAGCATAATGTGCTCAAGGTCCATCCATGTTGTTGCAAATGACAGGATGCTCTTCTTTCTCGTGGTTGAATAACTGGAATTTTTTTTTAAGATTTTTATGGAACAGTTGAAAGGAAATGTTGCAAAATTATAAATATTTTACACAAATAGATAAGAGTGTATGCCATTACACTAAGTTGTTGTACAATACATACAATTTCCTAGATCAAAACCACATAAATATAGTAAAACTCTAATTTGGTTGCATCCTCCCAAAGTCATGGTAGGCATGGTAGGTAAACGTTTCTGGAAGAAGTTCAAAGAAAGAAAATGGAAACACACACACACTTTAATCACCGTTACCCCACAGGCACCATCCCTCTCACATTTTCATTGATGTGGTGCAAAAACGTAACTAAACCCTAGCAGGGACAGGGTATGCCCTGTGTATACAAATGCCATCATTAAAAGTTATTTGACAGGGCTTCCCTGGTGGCGCAGTGGTTGAGAATCCGCCTGCCAATGCAGGGGACACGGGTTCGAGCCCTGGTCTGGGAGGATCCCACATGCCACGGAGCAACTAGGCCCGTGAGCCACAATTACTGAGCCTGCGCATCTGGAGCCTGTGTTCCGCAACAAGAGAGGCCACGATAGTGAGAGGCCCGCGCACCGCGATGAAGAGTGGCCCCCGCTTGCCACAACTAGAGAAAGCCCTCACACAGAAACGAAGTCCCAACACAGCCATAAATAAATAAATAAATAAATATTTTAAAAAAAAAAAAAGTTATTTGACAGGTTCATCAGGGCACAGCCATCACAACAGCAGGAGGCAGCTGTAGCCCAGGGTGGGGAACTGAAGCTGAGGGTTGGCTGCGGTATCACCTTTGGCAAAACACCCAAATTATTGCCTGTCTGAAGGTCTGACAGATAAAGATTCCTTTTCACAGACTAGAAGTTAATAACTGCATTCCTAGAATTAAAAGGGAAAAAGAGATGAAAATAGAAAAATGTGACTGGCAGTGAGAGGGAAAACTAATTAATGGGAAACCATGAAAGGAGTCTGTCCTAAGCAATGCTCTCAGTTTTCAGCAGACTCCCTGGAGGAGGAGATCTTTTCTTATGAAAGCCTTTCACCACGCACACCTGCCCCAAAGATATATTTACTGTTAGTACTCTCTGTCCCAATTTTTTAAAAGGATCTACACCTGTATTTGAACATGCACAATGCCATTGGAAACCCAAATAAGAGCTCAGAGGTGACTTCTAGCTTTGACCGTGGTTATATTTGCCATCCTGTGCAGTGTTCCTAGATTGGTAAACCTGTTTCAATTCACAGTCAGACTGAACCCCAAACCTTCTTGAGTGGTTCTTAAGACCTCTAACCTAAAAGTAAGACTCACAGTCTGCATAGATGTTTGCTTCACAACTGGCAGTGCTATGTTTCATAGAACTTGGACTTGCTGTCTAACAATGACCTTCCTCCTCACCTCTATCCTTGTCTGGGAAGCAGGTTCCATCTTTGTAGTCTCAAATTCCCACCAGATTGGGAGACAGCGGAAAGGCAGTTCATCAAGTAGGCAGAAAAATCAAAAAAATAAATCCTCTACCTTTTGTGGAATGCAGTGAGTCACCCTGGATTGTGGGAAAAGCCATCAATGATACCAAATGGAATAGCATGTGGCATTTGGCACCAGACATGAGACCAAGAGCTAGCAGACAATGGACTGATTCCTTGGACAAAAGGGATAAAGGGCCAGGAACCCTAGGCGCTGCCTGCTTTGAGCACAGTAGGCCAGTTCCTCTCAACACATCCCCTGTTCCATGAGCAGCTGAGAAGGGAAACCCTTTATCTTCCCACATGTGAATAAAAGCAAACTGTCCTACAAGGAAGAATGAACTGCCTGCCTGGAGCCAGTCCTCTGGATTCTCTGGCAATCTGACAATCTGTGCAGCAATTTATCCTCCTGCTGCATTCTCCATGGCCTGTCTGCCTAAGTCTCCAGACATTACAAGGTAATATTTTGTTTAGTAACTGTTCCAAGTCATTACAGATGGGTCTATGCTTTTGATGTTGAAACTGATGACACTAAGTTATTGTTTCATCTGTGAAAAAGATGTGTTTAAAAAATGGTATGCATGCTGTTAAAAGAAATCAAAGAGATCCATCCCTCTCCATAATCAGTGGTGAAAAACAGAGAGCAAATAAAAAACTAAGTCTTGAGAGATCTGTCATAAATCAAATTGAACAACAACAAAAAACTCCTAAAAACCTTCATTAGCCTTACGAGCACCATCTTAAGCACACATTTAATTTCTCATGACAGATAAGAACGTGCCAATGAGATGAAGTGATGCTCCCTGGGAGAGCCACTGGTAGAGCCAACCACTCGGCACACCATCAGCCAGCGCCAGGAAAGTGGTACCTGGCACAGCCCAGATCTGGGTGCAGAGGCGTGCTGATAAAAGTCTCCAGAAACGTTGAAGCTGCAAACGCCACTGGACTTGTGTCCATTTTCCTTCTGTTTCTTTATTTTTTTTTTTTCTATGCAGTCAAATGGCAGGGTTTGTCCTTGCTTGCTAATTGCAATAGGTCACTGTACAAAATTACAGAATTTTCAGGGCCATTTTCTTTGAAAAGGAAGGAAATTAGCATAAAAAAGGGATATTCCTGGACTGTGTCATTAAAACCATAGTCACGTAAGAATGTAAGTGGTATCCCTGGAGAGTTTTGGTCTCTGGTTCCCAGACAAAAATCAGTGACAGATGATAAATGAACCAGGCGGATTCCTAGACAAAGGTGCGGCTTTACTTGGGGCTAGGGACTCAGGTCAAGAAGCACTTTCACACCAGAACCCACCTAGGCCATTACTTCTCTCCCAACAAAAGATGGCAGTTTCCTGAAATGAATCACAGTGCATCTCTGGGAAAGTGTTTGAGGAAAAGGAGGAGGTGGAGGAGGAGAAGGCCAATACTTTTTCTCCTTGAGGATTATGGTTATGTTAATGAGACATCTAGCATGGAACTTTCTGGCTGATATAAACTTTTTTATAAGTTTACGATTCTTTCTGTATTCTACCTTGGCATAAAAGGCAAAACAAACAAAAATGAATCCTTCTCAAGCATTTCCACCAAAGTAGCCTCAGTCAAAGAGGAGAACGCACCTCTGGGGTGCTTGAGGCTCAAAACAACTTTCCATAAGCTCCTTCAAAGGCTTTTGTTTTATCATTAAAAGTCCTAAGAATTTTGCATTCTCCATAATATGGCTGTGAGACATAAACCATGTATAAAATAGAGGCTGCCAATCTTGCATTTTTTTCTATTTGGAATTTTTTTTAAAAATCAACAGGCAAGGCATAATGATTAGATCTTACTGCAATATGCCAGATATTGCATATTGCAATTAGTATCATTCTAAACCATTATCACAGAAATCTTGTTGCAATTATGAGTCAAAACACTTAGTATTATTTCCTACTTTTCTCATTTCTCTTGTTCCTGGTGTAATATAAATATTCACGGTTGACTTCATATCGTTGTACTTCTAAGTCACTGACAATGGTTAAAAAAATACTGGGGGTGGAGGTGGAAGTACAGGAAGTGTAAGAGAACAATTCTGGAACTTCCTGGCTTTTCTACAGTGCAAATCATTTAGCACAACACAGCTAATTTAACTGACTACAATTAGGTTCACTGACCATGATGTCTCCCTTAATTTTTTGACTAAGATGCATTTTTTTAAACCTTGAATTCATACTAGCACTCTGCGTGTGAGTGACTTCTCGGAACTCCATTTGGTTCTCAGACCCCTAGGGGAAGGCCTGCAGAGGTCTCCATTTCTTGTTCCTCATTCAGCAAATAACGAACAAGAACTACAGCTCACTTCTTCTGCACAAGCCACAGGATCAGATGGCTTTTGTCACCCTGAATGGGAATGGCACAGTGCTTAAAAGTGGGGTCCCTGGAGTCAAATGCCCAGACTTGAATCTCAGATCTAGTTAAGTGATTGTAAGCAAGTTACTTGACCTCTTTGAGCTTCAGTTTCCTTATGTGTGGAGGCTACTAAAAGGCCCCCTCTTACAGGGCTATTACGAGGGTTAAGTGAGTAACTCTGGAGCACCAAAGCACAGTGTACAGCACAGATGAACGCTCCACTGCAGGCACCTTCTTTACTGTTTCATGGTCTTTTCTATATGATAAGTAGAGTCCGAAAATTTTAGGTAAACCAAGTCTTTCTTTAAATGAGGAGGGGATATTTATTGATAGAGGAATCTTACTGTAAATCTTCCTACAGTGTGAAAAAAGACACTCAAATTTATAAGCTTATAGATTTTTAAATATATAAAGTTTGCCAAGATCAAGCTACATGCAGCCAGACTCATTAAACATTGATTGAGCATCTGCCAGTGTAAGACTACGCTAAGCAACAGAGGATAAGCGAAGGATGAATAAAATGCAATTCCTTCCTCAGGAAACCCCCTATCTGGTAGAGAAGCTAAAATAATGATCTCAACCTGAGATTGGTGTTCCACTGAAGGCTTAGAAAAACAACGTGATTCCAGATGAGGGAAAGACTGGAGCTGCTGGACATCAGAGGAGGTTCTAGGGTAAGTGGCATTGGATTTGCTTTGTCTTTGTGTGTGTGTGTGTGTCTGTGTGTGTGTGTGTGTGTGTGTGTGTGTGTGTGTGTGTGTTAGAAGGGGCAGAAAAGCATGGGAAGAAATAGAGGAAGAAATAACACATGGAAGAAATAACATCATCAAATGTACCAAACATGAAACTGTGATGTGGCTGGAGGACTTCCCTGGTGGCGCAGTGGTTAAGAATCCGTCTGCCAATGCACAGGACACGGGTTCGAGCCCTGGTCCAGGAAGACCCCACATGCCACAGAGCAACTAAGTCCGTGCACCACAACTACTGAAGCCTACGCGCCTAGAGCCCGTGCTCCACAACAAGAGAAGCCACCACAATGAGAAGCCCGCGCACCGCAACAAAGAGTAGCCCCCGGTCGCCGCAACTAGAGAAAGCCCGCGCGCAGCAACGAAGACCCAATGCAGCCAAAAATTAATTAATTAATTAATTAATTAATTAAAAAAAAAAAGATGTGGCTGGAAATGTGGGTGGGGAAGAGAGTGAGCGAGCGAGCCTTGAACCATGCTAACAAGTGTCTATGGACAGTGGGACACAATTAACAATTTTTGAAATAAGGAAAGAAAGAAATTATTACAACAATATTTAACAAGATAATCTTAGATGGCCCGGAGGGAAAGGAGACTGGTGAAAGGAGAGAGGGGAAAATCGGGAAGCTCTTTCTATAAGAAATAGATACAAAGATGTGGACCGGTGGTGGCAGTGAAAATAAAAAGCCAAACTGAATGCACTATGGGCTTAGGGAACATGGGCTCTCGGCTCATCTCATGAAGCTGGATGGAGAAAATCTGTCCACGAAGCTCTTTCTGCCTCAGGGAACCCCTGCCACAGGCTCGGACTGATTTGGGTAACTTAGGTCACCAGGAACGCACCAGGAGGGGTAGGGTGGGGTGTGCTGCCGCAGCTCAGCCTCTGCTGGGTGGAAGGAGCGTGCTCGGGGAATTGAGAGGGACCGATGTGTTCTCTGCTCTTAGACATCTTAGACAAAGAATCAACTGTGTGCAAGGCCACTGGGGAGGAAGAGGGGGTGGGAAGCGGGGAAGGGCAAGAGGAGGAAGGGGAGTAGGGAGGGAGTGATGATGGTGGTTAATGAATGCTTATTATGTGCCAGACATCATTCTTGTAAGTTATATATACATGTGCCTCAATCACCCATATGTGGCGGATACTATCATTTTGCCCAGTTTAAAGATGGGGATACAGAGATACAGAAAGTTAAGTAACTTGCTCAAGGTCATGTAATTAAAAAATGAGTAGTAAGGCAGGAATTTGGAGCCAGGCCGTTTAATTCCAGAGTCTGCACTCTTAAGCCCAAGTGAAAACTCTGCCCAGAAACAGAAGTGCTCATCTCAATCCATGCTGATCCACAGTGACCTAGGCGGGGAAGTCTCTGAAACTACATCAGAACAAGGTCCTCTGAGATCCCGAGGAACCAGTATCTGGCTCCCACCAAGATTCCTCCAGCAGATCCCTCAGGGGGTCTAGGAATAGCCCTAAACTCTGCCCACTAGGGGAAGATCAACTTTCATGGAAAACTGGGACCTAGTCAATCTTCTTGAAATATCAGGAAACAGAAATGACAGTTTCTCTGGGATCCCCACAAGCAGTCGTGACAGAAACAAACCTCTGGGTGAATTCTTTGCGGTAAGACTGGAAATGGAACTTAACCAGTAGAGGTTAGAGGGTCCCTAACAAGTTTTAAAGTTGAGAATAATGACCTTCAGTATGAATTCATAGCCTTCCCTCTTCAGTGTCATAAATAAAACAATGTGAGACGTTTCATGTTTTAAATGTAGGTATACTGGTATGACACAATGCCTGAATCAGCACCTACTCTTCCCCCAAGTTCAAGATATTTTAATATTTTATATAACTAACCTCTTATTATTTTACGTCACAAATATAAAAGGGAGGAGATTGAGAATCAGTACCAAAGCAGCAATCTGAACTGTACTATACAACAGCTAAGTGCTTCACGATCCTGATTGGATTCTAGACCAGAAAAGGGACATGAGTGTTTCTTTTGAAGGGAGGCTCTGTTACTTTGGTCTCTTAAACAAAAATGCAGAATACCCTTAGTTATAGTGAAAACAATCTCTACTAATCAAAGTATGATACTTCTTAAACATTTTTTTTGGCCAGGATATTAGTACACATGATCTTAAAAGTCAGTGTAGGGCTTCCCTGGTGGCGCAGTGGTTGAAAATCTGCCTGCCGATGCAGGGGACACGGGTTCGAGCCCTGGTCTGGGAAGATCCCATATGCCGCGGAGCAACTGGGCCCGTGAGCCACAATTACTGAGCCTGCGCGTCTGGAGCCTGTGTTCCGCAACAAGAGAGGCCGTGATAGTGAGAGGCCTGCGCACTGCGATGAAGAGTGGCCCCCACTTGCCACAACTAGAGAAAGCCCTCGCACAGAAACGAAGACCCAACACAGTCATAAATAAATTAATTAATTAAAAAAAAAAAAAAAAAAAAAAAAAAGTCAGTGTATATGTTTACAGCCAAAAACTTTTATATGTTTAAAAGTATCTTTAAAATCGTATTTTGTTCTTAAATAACATATATTCTAAAGTGAGGTTGATCCAGTTTATCAACTTTGCTGCATCCTGGCTGTTTCAAGAGTATTTTAAAAGGGAGAGTCAGTGTCTTAACTCAGCCAGATATGTAAGTACATTCTTTTAACTGATGTTTGAATCTGAAATATCAGCCCTCATTATAATATATGACAAACAGAAGAATAATAACCCCATCTTATTTGTATCAGGTCTCTTAACAATCAATGAGATCAGGTGCATATTTTGCTTGATCACTGTGAAAGCTGGTGTGGGTCACACTTGTTTATAGTATTATACGTTTTGCTACCATGAATGAAAGCACCCAAAGTATATGAACCAAACATTTAAAACAAAATCGGCATGGGGGGGGTGAACCATTACAAATGAACTGGATAAGGATTAAAACTATATAACTTCAGCATATTCACAATGGTTAATGCAATCACATTCCAACTATGTCCACTCTTGGCAGAGCTTATAAACAGGGATGCCAGAAAACATTATTCTTTTTCCAAACATTAACTCCACATTTAAAAGTCTGATAGTGTTGAGTCTTAAAATCTCTTGGCAATGGGTTTTAGCAATTAATTGAAAAAAACTGAGCTGGATAAACCAAAACTATTCAGCTGTTTCAGCCATACATGTAATCTTTAGAGCCCTGTATACTGGAATTGCAGGAGGTATTCTAGAACATATGTTCCCCCCGGGGGGAACTGCAGTGAGCACTTCCCTCGACTGCCGGCCCAGGCAACAGTGTTTTGGATCCCTGAGACCCTCCCTCCACAGTCCGGTGGCCACACTGGCTGCAGAGGGGCCTTCCCCACTCCAGGGAGCTGGGCGACAGTCCCAAAGGAAGGCCCACTCCCTGAGCTCGCACAAGCCAACAAAGCACTCCTCCTCCTCTTCCTTCTCTTTCTCCTCTGCAGACGCTACACTCCTCCAGGAAGTTCAAACTAACCAGGGGACTATTTTAACTAAATTAAAATATAGGTCTAAAGTTAGTGTTCTTGGTCAAAGAAAATCTACTTTTTTAAGAAACGTATGTTTATTAAAGAAAAAAATAGAGAGTAGAGAGAAAATATAACAATACCCAGAGTTGAACCTTTTAAAGTCCTCCTTCTAACATTTTGCTACAATTATGTTCTGTCTTACTTTATTCAGAGGCTTTTTTCTATTATTAGGACATTACTGTGTATTCATATTTTACCTAACACTATATCCTAAGCAGCTTTCTATGTTAACAGTCTTTTCAACAAGTAGGGGCTTAATATTGCAGGTATTACATGTTTTACTGAACTGGTTCCTCGCCATTGAATCTGCCAATTCACTTTTAAAACCATTTATTCACGGAGTATCTACTACGTTCAAGTCACTGGATTAAATATTGTAAGTATACATATATGAATAAGTGGCTCCTCCCAGAATGCTCTTCAAAACTACAAAAGACACAAATATATACATGCAACATACACACATATGCATGCGTACACCTGCTATACCTGGCCCTAAGCCACTTAATTTTTTTTTTTTAAGGGCACCTTAATTTTACTCAGGATGAGATAGAACTTTTTCAGCCTATATGTAATAAAGATTTTCCTAACAAAGAAAATCTGTAGTTCTGACTACAAGAAAATTTAAAACGTAATTCTTTTTAAATATGCTTATAGGATTGAAATATTCTAATTTCCTTTCCATGTATCCCTTTTATTGCTAATTTCTGTTATTCTTGTCTGCTGGATTTTTGCCTTCACATGACTGATCAGGGAATCTTTTACGTAGCCTCAAAAGAAAGAAGTTCTGAGCATCGTTAAATATTTTATCTTAAGAACATCCCCAACCCAAAGTATTAACTACATCTGTGTTTTAGGCAGAATTGCTGTATGATGTAATACTGGGCTGGTCCACCTGGGAAGGGTGATAATGCACTGAGTTTTTCTTTGGGTGTTGGTACTGGGAGAGGAACAGACATCTGGAAACATGTTTTGGAGCCACAAAGACATAGATATAAATTTTCCTTTCAGCCCTTAACTAGCTTCGTGATCTTCAGCACGTTCCTAAAATAAAATAAAATAAAATACTCACCGTGCCTCAGTTTCCCTGTTTGTAAAAAGGAGTTAATAATATTTACCTTGCAGGGTGGATGTAAGGATTCCAGAAAATCTACGTGAGGCCAAGCATGTGTCTGACATACGAGTCTGCTTATTTCTATAATGAGTATATACTTCGTTTTTAAAAGACAAACATAACTATGTAGGAAAAAATTTAAAAAGAAAAACGAATTTACTGGGCTTTATTGAAATGAATTGCAATTCATTACTCACTTCCTAGTGAAGAGTCTAAATCTTGAAAATTCAAGAAGCTGGAAATGTGAACTAGAGTGCCCTGAGGCCAACCATGATCACCTCATAACCTGGCTCCTAAAATGTAGTTAATCCCAGGCTTTTCCTCCTTTTTGTGTATTTGCGAATATACATCAAAGACAATGGAGTAAACGCCCTGGCGTGGGGAAGCCACATCTGTTCTCCAACCCTGTTTCGGGACGATGTGCTCCCCTGTCTGGTTCTCACCTCAGCCCCCGAGCTGAGAGAGACCCAAAGCAACAGAGGTGATTACGCGGCTGCTCTGTCAGCAGGTGGAATTAACTGCTCAACTTCTGGAAGAGTAGCCGCTTCCCCGCAGAGACTAGTGTGGAAAAGCCGTTTCTGGCCCTGCAGCACTTTCCCTCGCGTTTTACACAGGAGCTCTTGACACTCAACGCCTTCCTCTGAATCTGAAGGAAAGTTCCTGGCTAATGAAGGACTCCCTGAAGAATGGCTCCACAAATTACCACACGTTCAATTACCAGAGCTAACAGAACAGTAAGTGTTCCCAGGGGCCTCAAGCATCCCCGGAATTCTCATTTTTCCCATTTGAGTCAAACTGGAGTTAAAAAGTTGCAACTAATTATATGAAATCAACCATCTTTACTCTGTCAGGGTAATTCAACCAACATTAAAATACAGATAATATTCCCAGGGATAAAAAAAAATAAATCTTAAGTTTTTTCCTCCATGGGGGCTAGATAGGTTTAGACCTCTGAACTCTCAGGACTGGTCCGGGCTTCCACCCTGGGAGAAGTGAGGAAGCTCTGGATGCAAAGGTAAAGACAGCCTTGAAAGCTGTGTGCTTGAGAGAAATTACCTATAGAACTAGCAGGAGGACAGGGTTTTGCTTAAAACCTGTATGATTTTTGGAGTTGTAACACACAGAGAATTTCAGAAAATCTCTAATCTCAGAAGAATCTGTATGTAAGTTCTGTCTTTGTTTTCTAATCGATGAAACCCAAGTTGTTTCCTTGGGCTAAGGATTGTAGGGTCAGTGCTAATGGTGATTTCAGACACCAGTGTGCTAACAGCACACCCCAAACCACAAAAAGCTTAATTTCAGAAGGTTACTCTGAAAACTGTCCTTTGCACTTGCCCTTCCCCTACCCAGAAAACTGACCCCAGACATATGTGTACGGTCCCTTCACTCACTCCATTTGGGTCTCTGCTAAAATGTCTTCTTATTGGAGAAGCCTTCCTGACCATCCCATCTGAACACACACACACTCAGGATCAGACTTGGTATCACCTTAGGATGACTCCTTTTTCTTATTCCTTATTTTTCTTTCTCACTGCCTCTCATATTATAGATGTACTTGTTTGTTTTCCACCCGCCCCTCTACCAGTGTAAGCACAATGAAAGGAGGAACTTTGTTTTTTCACTGCTGAATCCCACCCAGTCCTCCACAGAGCACTTGAACACATGACCACGGTTCAATAAATATTTGTCACACGAATGAATGCACTGTAGGTGTTTTAGCCAAATTATATATCTCCAGTTGTCTTCCCGACAAGATATAAACTCTAACTAAGCTCCTGAGACCCACACAAGGCTACTATCTCCTCAGATGTCTTTGCGCAGCTTAGGAAACAAGTGTATCCGTGTGAGCTACCCTGAGAGTCTACAAAGAGCAAGTTCCTCTTCTGATCTTCCCAGGCGGTAACACTGATGAACGTGCCACTTGCCTCCTCCCTGCATCTCAAATTGTCCCACACTCAGTGAAACCTAGATCTCTTTTCTTACCATATTGATCTGAAGAGCTAGTGAACAGAAGGTAGTCAGAAGCACAGGTCTGGGATTCAATATCCAAATCGCCCAACCTCAGAATCAATCTCTTCCCCTTTGGTACTGTGATCGTCTTTTCACAAACGGTGTGATTGGGGTAAGTCCCTGGATAATTCTTAGATGTCATGGTGCCACTGTCCTTGTACGTCACTATGTGCCCACAGCCATCACCTGTTAAAGAAAAAAGAATACAAAAAGTAAGTGAAATTAATTTTTACTGAGGACAGAAAACGTCCAGTATAATCTTCATCTTAGGTATTCTACTCCTTCTATGGAGAGAGAGGGAAAAGCTAAAAAAAAAAAAAAAAAAAAAAAAGCATTGAATTATTAAACAGTATTTCTTATTCCAGGTTATTTCATCTCTTGTTTCTCAGTTTAATCTTCTGAACATTGTTGATCAAAATGTTTCATGTAGGGGCTTCCCTGGTGGCGCAGTGGTTGAGAATCTGCCTGCCAATGCAGGGGACACGGGTTCGAGCTCTGGTCTGGGAAGATCCCACATGCCACGGAGCAACTAGGCCCGTGAGCCACAACTACTGAGCCTGCGCGTCTGGAGCCTGTGCTCCGCAAAAAGAGAGGCCACGATAGTGAGAGGCCCGCGCACTGCGATGAAGAGTGGCCCCCGCTTGCCACAACTAGAGAAAGCCCTCGCACAGAAACGAAGACCCAACACAGCCAAAAAATAAATTAATTAATTAATTAATTTAAAAAAAATGTTTCATGTATTAGCACGGTAAGCCCTTTGCAAATACATCATTTAGTCAAACTACTTTTTCTAATCATCTATCCATCTACCCATCCACACTTGCACAGTGGGCCCTTGGCATTCGCAGATTTGCCATTTGTGGTTTTGTCTACTAGCAAGTCAATGCCATGAAATAATTTGCAACTGAGAAAATACTACTACTCATTTCAGGGGTTACTGTCCTGATTAAATGGGATCATGTATGCAAAATGCTCCTGGTAGAATCTGAGGCTTATGCTGAGAGGACTTTGTTTAAGAGGCTGTCATTCAACTGGGGACTAACAAGCATCTGACATCCACATCTCAGTTAGCAACAGTCACAGATTTGGAAGTTCCTGATAGACTCAAGATGTATCATGAGTATCAAGGATCTACTGTATTGAGTGCTTGCCACCTGCCAGACACGGCATTGTTGGAGACACATAAATGCAGCAATAGCTGCTCAGGACTCAGAGTGAAATGGGAGAGTTCCATGTTCAGATAACTATAACACTAGGTGCCCCTGCCATAGCAGAAGCTTAAACAAAGGGCCAAAGAGGGCAAGAGAGAATCTATTTCAGTGAATTCTCACTACTTCACTAAAACAAGGAATTCTCTTAAGACTTTCTGAACAGATAAGTTAATCAACTGACCAACAAGTTGTTCCAGTATATTAAAGTGACCAGGTTAATCACCCAAACATCTAACAGCATGCACAACTGGGTGGGCTGCAAGGTTAGGAGCAAACACTGCATGCAAAGTACGAAGTACAAAATGTCTGTGGTTACTATGGCTTCAAAGAAACAAAGCCAGAATTTTTGCCCTTCACTGGAGGGAGAGAAAGTAGAAGTCTGTTGGAGAAGGAACTCTCTGAGGTGGTAACAGAAGGCATCCCAAAGCCTCCTATGGACAAGCCCCAACTTGGGCATTGTGGGAATCTGAAGCCCAAGGCAGCCTTCTTCCTTCTCCAGGCTAGTCCCTGCTAGAGGATTCATCTGGGGTCTTCCTTTATTCCACCTCCTTCTTGCCCTGAGGCTTGCAGCCCAAATGACATGGGGGCCTAGTTAAAATGAGGGGTTGGGGAAAACTGCAGAATCTGTTCCAAATCAGCAGTCAAGCTCCAGGCAAGGACCCACCCATTATGCAGAAACTCTCACAAGATTCCAAGCAGGGAGGTTGCATTGGGGGAGTTGACCTATAGAAGCAATGAGTTAGTACCAGAGGGAAATGGAGATAGACAGCTAAGATAAAACTACTCTGAAACCTGGAGGTCCAGGCAGAAGTTGTGGAGTTTATACAGTAGGCAATAGGGGCCCACAGAGGTTTTTGAGAAGGGAGATAATGAAAGAGGTATTAGAAAAAAGTTTTGATACAGGAACTAGAATGCAGGAGAATCTGCCTCAGAAGAGCAGTAGGAGGGCTAGGAATGGGGTGGCTGGAATGGAAAGGGAAAGAAAAACAGGGGGAAGTTCACAAGAAAAAAATCAACAGGCTCAGGTTTCGGTTAATTATAGTGGGAAAGAAAAGAGGAGAAAAAAAATAAAAAAAACATTGAGATGTTGAGTCCAGAAATGATTGGTACACTGAGGCTAATATGACAGAAAGGGAAGCCCAGAGGGCAAGCAGGTTTGGGGACAAAGGTTGTAAGTTTGGTTCTTAAGTTTGAGGTGATAGCCATATTCCTTGGGCTCTCTGGCAGTAAGTACAAAATTGTTGAGAATTAAACGAAAATTATACTAGAGTAAAGCATACGGTGCAGAAGTACATAGGGGTTTTGATTTAAATTTAGAATTATTTACCTGCTCTTAAAGGCTTTTGTAAAAAAAAAAAAAAAAAAAAATCCAATTGACAATTTCTCTTGGAAACTGGAAGACAGGGCAATCGTACCAGCAGGTGTTCTCACAGGGCTGACGGCGGTGGCTGCCCCTTTAAAGGAGACAAACGCCCTAGCTCCCCACAAGGTCCTGTAACTCGTTTCTAAGGCTTGCCCACCTTAGAAGGCAGTGACTTTGAGCACCCTGATGAAACAACACTAGGGTAACTAGTGTACAACTATGCATATAAATATACACATAACTAACCCCCTCTAAGCCACCAAGATATCACCGGTGAAACCTTTAAATGTCTCTTTTCTTAGTACTATGAAATTCTGCTTTTATAAGAGAAAAGAAAGTGAAATCTTTTCCTAGAAAACATCCCTAGACATAAAATGAGGCTCAGTTACAGGTGAATCAGCCCACACATGATTACTGTATTCGAAGTTTTAAGCGACATGTCATGACAAAGGAAAATTCCAGGGTGTCACTTTTATTCAAGCCTGTAATTATGCTTCTTTTCAATGTCTTCTACTCTAACGCCCAAGAGGAAACTCATTTCACCCAGCGACACTGGCAGAATGTGAGCAGGTTTAAGTCTTCAACACTTCCATCCTTACTTTACGTGGGGGATTGTGCCTCAGATGTGGAGAAGCTTCCCTTTTCCATTAACTATCAGAATGAAACTAGGTCTTTGCTCTGCCAAAAAAACCTGAAAGGAACGGCTGAGTCCTAATTTATCACAAAGCAAACTGTCATCAGAAGTTGCAATTTCACTCCGGCCTATGGAAGACTACTTATGGAGTCTTCTGTGGCAAGCACTAATATAATAAACTTATTCCCTGGGTACTACTGACATCAGGAATTTTCAACCTACTGTCTTTCCACAGTTTTGATGACTTCAAAGGACTAGATATAGTTAACAATATTATAGTATATAATTGGAAGTTGTTAGGAGAGTAGATCTCAGATGTTCTCACCACAAAAAAGAGACAGTAATTATGTAAGGTGATAGCAGTGTTAGCAAATGCTACGGTGTTAAATAACTTTGAAATACATAAATGTATAAAACTAATGCATTGTAGACTTAAACTTACACAGCGTCATATGTCAATTATATCTCAATAAAGCTGAGGAAAAAAAAGAACTAGGGGGCTTCCCTGGCGGCACAGTGGTTGAGAGGCTGCCTGCCGATGCAGAGGACACGGGTTCGAGCCCTGGTCTGGGAAGATCCCACATGCCGCGGAGCAGCTAAGCCCGTGAGCCACATCTACTGAGCCTGGGCATCTGGAGCCTGTGCGCGGCAACGAGAGGCCGCGATAGTGAGAGGCCCGCGCACCGCGATGAAGAGTGGCCCCCGCTTGCCGCAACTAGAGAAAGCCCTCGCACAGAAACGAAGACCCAACACAGCCATACATACATACATACATACATATATAAATAAAGAGAATGTAAGCAGACAAGAATATCATTTAAAAAAAAAATTGAAAAAAAAAAAAAAAAAAGAACTAGAAATATGCCAAAGAGCAAATGGAAAATGCCTAGAGAGAGAAAATGCCTATGGTATCATATATTGAATAAGGCATATGCATGCAATTGAAAACAACAGAGAAGCACTATTTCCACGACCTCATCCTAACACTTTTGTAGCTTAACTCAGAGCCCAACTCTAATTAAGAAACACTGACAAGGAAGACGACAAGAGTTATTTAAAAATCTACCAGTTCACGTTCCATATGTAATGTATCAACATCAATATCGTGGTTGCAATATTATACTATAGCTTTGCAAGATGCTGTCACAGGGGAAACCAGGTAAAGGTACACAACATCTCTCTGTATTATTTCTTACAACTGCATGTGATCTATGATTATCTCAGAATAAAAAATTTAATTAAAAAATTTTGAAAAAATCTGTCAGTCTGGTTAAGTTTTGCTGGCAGGGGGTGAAAATGAAGGGGCTTTTTCTATTTTATACTTTTTATACTATTTGGATTTTGTGATCCTGTATGCTCTTCTACTTAAATTATTTTTAATTAAAGAATTTATACAAGCTTGCATTAAAAAGATCACCATGGAATGACAACAAATAAAGGAGGCCACTTTTATTCTAAAATCTCTGTGTACTAAATCCATTAACCAAGTTCTCACATTTGTCTAAAGAGCATAGGGTGTTGAGTCTGGGGAGGTTCATGATATATGCCCCAGTTTACAGATGAGAAAACAAGATGTATATGACTTTCCTTAAGGCTACTCAACCAATGGTACATACCAGATGACAATTCCAAGGTGATCTAGTTCTAGGATTTTAAAAACACTTTTGTCACCTCTTTATTTGATTTTGTAACACAAGTGTATTTGTGTTTAATTTTGGAAAACCACCTGCACTGATGCCTTACCAGACCTCTTTTTAGATACTTTCACAACATCTGTCTATTAAAATGAACAGCTCCCTAATAAGATGGAGCTTATCTGGCAATGGTCACAAATAGATGGAAAACCTTTGGGTAGAAGGTTGAGGAAGAACTTTATTTTTTTAAACTAATTTTTATTGGAGTATAGTTGCTTTACAAGAGGAAAAACTTTAAAATGAAAGGATCAGGCAGGTCACCATCTAAACTTACTAATGGATCTCAGCATGACTACAAGTGAGAAAATCAGATATTACAAGTCTCCTGCTAGGATAAAATGTGCTCTACATACCAACACCTATGAAGCACTCTTGCCAAAAAGCAAAACATTTGAATTGATAATTGACTCTGAATCTCATCAAGCCTTTATGTCTAACTTCAGTTTACAGGAAAAACAAGGGGTAGAAACACAAGTGTATTGACACCACAAGGAAGTCATTAGCTGAATCCAGGTGATATTCTAGGTGCAACTGACCCAGTTTCTTCAACGATGAACTGTATAAAGAAACGTTTTAAAAAGTGTTTATTTTAGATTAAAGGAAACTTAAACACCAGAACAACCACATGAATCTTATTTGGACCATGACTTGAAAAACCAATCTTACAAAACCATTTTAAAAAGATAACTGGGGGCAATCTACAGATTCAGTGCAATCCCTATCAAATTACCAGTAGCATTTTTCATAGAACTGGAACAAAAAATTTTTAAATTTGTATGGAAACACAGAAGACTCTGAATAGCCAAAACAATCCTAAGAAAGAAGTATGGAGCTGGAGGAATCACACTCCCTGACTTCAGACTATACTACAATGCTACAGGAATCAAAACAGTACAGTACTGGCACAAAAAACAGACACACAGATTAATGGAACAGGATAGAAAGCCCAGAAATAAACCCACACACTTATGGTCAATTAATCTATGACAAAGGAGGCAGGAATATACAATGGAGAAAAGACAGTCTCTTCAATAAGTGGTACTGGGAAAACTGGACAGCTACATGTAAAAGAATGAAATTAGAACATTCTCTAACACTGTATACAAAAATAAACTCAAAATGGATTAAAGACCTAAATGCAAGACCACTCCTAGAGGAAAACATAGGTAGAACATTCTTTGACATAAATCACAGCAATATTTTTTTTTGATCCATCTCTTAGAGTAATGGAAACAAAGGCAAAAATAAACAAATGGTACCTACTTAAACTTAAAAGCTTTTGCACAGCAAAGGAGACCATCAACAAAATGAAAAGACAACCTACGGAATGGGAGAAAATATTTGCAAATGATGTGACCCACAAGGGTTTAATTTTCAAAACATACAAACAACTTATACAGCTCAATATCAAAACAAACAAACAAACAAAAAACAGTCCAGTCAAAAAATGGGCAGAAGACCTAAATAGACATTTCTCCAAAGAAGACATATAGATGGCCAACAGGCACATGAAAATATGCTCAACTTAGCTAATTATTAGAGAAATACAAATCAAAACTACAATGAGGTACCACCTAACACCTGTCAGAATGGCCATCATTATAAAGTCTACAAATAATAAATGCTGGAGACAGTGTGGAGAAAAGGGAGCCCTCCTACATTGTTGGTGGGAATGTAAATTGGTACAGCCACTATGGAGAAGAGTATGGAGGTTCCTCAAAAAACTAAAAACAGAGTTACCACATGATCCAGTAATCCCAGTCCTGGGCATACATCCTGAAAACACGAGAATGCTAGTTCAAAAAGACACGTGCACCCCAATGTTCATAGCAGCACTGTTTACAATAACCAAGACATGGAAGCAACCTAAATGTCCATCAACACATGAATGGATAAAGAAGATGTGGTGTGTGTATGTAAACACATATATATAATGGAATATCACTAGTCATAAAAAATAATTAAATAATGCTATTTGCAGCACGATGGATGGACTTAGAGATTATCATACTAAGTGAAGTAAGTCAGCCAAAGACAAATACTATATGGTATCACTTATATGTGGAATCTAAAAAAATGATACCTATGAACTTATTTACAAAACAGAAATAAACTCACAAACATAGAAAACAAACTTATGGTTACAAAGGGGAAAGTGGTGGGGGAGGGA
This sequence comes from Balaenoptera acutorostrata, assembly GCF_949987535.1. Lineage (NCBI taxonomy): Eukaryota > Metazoa > Chordata > Mammalia > Artiodactyla > Balaenopteridae > Balaenoptera > Balaenoptera acutorostrata. The sequence goes on from NC_080077.1 coordinate 44,256,240, forward strand.
TAAATTAGGGGTTTGGGATTATCAGATACACAGTACTACATATAAAACAGATAAACAACAAGGTCGTACTGTATAGCACAGGGAATTATATTCAATATCTTGTAATAACCTATAATGGAAAAGAACTTGAAAGAGAATATATAACAATCACTTTGCTGTACACCTGAAACATTGTAAATCAACTATACCTCAATTTAAAAAAAGCTGGATTTTCAAATGCAATATATTTACACTAATAAATACCAATGCTAATTTTAAAAAAGATAATTGGGGTATTAAATAATATCAGGGGAGTATTATTCACTTTTTTAGGTGTGATAATGGTATTGAGGTTATGTGAGAAAATGTCTTTACTTTTAGGGATGCCTACTGACATATGTAGGGCTGAAATGACATGACGACATGTGGTCTGGGATTTGCCATAAAATACTTAAGCAAAAAAGGGAGAGAGGAAAATAAGTAAAAAAGATGGGGAAATGTTGATGGTTACCATAGCTGGATGATGAGGGTTCACAGGTTTTTTGTGTTTTTTTTTAATTAAAATGAAAAGAAATAAAGGTCAATCTTGAAGGCAAAAAAATACAATCTTGGTTTTACAGTTAAGCTCCACGTGGTGTTGGGAGGACTCAAGGGCAGTGAGCCGCAGTGATGCAGTAGTGGGAGGTGACAGGGACACTGAACTGTCACCACCTACCATCAAGGGGGGAACATGGCAAGAAGGGGGATGGAGGAAGCTTGGCCACAGGGAACTTGTCTACTCTTCACAAGTGGCTACCACGCAGCATTTATCATCTTCTTCCTTTGAACTGTAATTTAATTGCCAAAGCACATGATGACTAAACTGTGTATCATTTCCTCCTCTCCTCAGACTGGAAGCTTCTCCCCCTGTAGAACAGTTGAAGGGTCCACGATGGGCCTAAACCCTGGGGTTTGCTCGGAGCCATAGCTGGTTTGTGAGACTGACCCACCACCTCCTCAAAACAACTTACAGAAATTAAACTGGATGGAGGAAGTTTAGATTTTGGAAAAAGCTGCAAGTACTCATTAATGTTTTATAACTCCCCAAGTGATCTCTACCCCAAATTTAAGCATTTTAATTTTGAGCATTTGGAAACAAGCTAAATTAGAAAAGAGTCAGACTATGACACCTCCGTGCAGATTGATATTAAGGAAACGTTAAGGCCATGTTTTAGAAAACGATTTAATTTTAAAACAGAATATAGACCACATATATAGATATGAAGGGAAAAAGGTTTAAACTCTATATTTTTATGGTGTGGGATTAGAATTGATTTCCATTTTATTTATATTAGTTTTCTAAATGTTCTACAGGATGAATACATTATATATAAACCAGAAAAATAATATAATTATAACTACCAAATCCAGCTAATATGCTTTGTAACATTAAAGGCTACTTTCAGCATTGGTCTTAAGGTACGCAGACGGGAAGAAGTCTCTAAACCAACATACCCAAACTGGCATTAAAAACTTACTCAACAAACAGCTCGGAATTTAGGATAATGTAGTTCCCATTTGAAGGAGATCACAGTCAAGGGGAGAGATACGTAAGTTAACAAGTAATTCCTGAGAGTAAAGTGACAGGTCCAATGGACTCATTATCTGTTCCCCCAAATGCCTGAAATGAATGGATATGCATTTATCTTTCAGACTTCTACATCAGCTATTTAGGAAGTATGGATATACAAGGTATTTTCTAAATAAGCTTAAAACAAATCCCCAGATGCTTGTCTACACGAGTCAACCATTTATTTAGTCTACTCGAATTCCAGTCACTAAGAAAGGAAAACAATAACTTCCTTAAAAGACTACTTCCCTTTGATAAGTAGTCACATTCCACTAACAGCAAAGTGAAATTAAGATATATCTGATACGGACTAAGTTCTGCAATACTACAAAGAATGATTTAGGCTTTGAAAAATTTTTTTAACTTAATTGCACTTGGAAAATTATTTGAAGTAAAACAACTAGTATCTTTACTAGTTGTTTAAGATTAATTCTTTAAGATTAATATCTTTAAGATTAATTATTAACTAGTCCACAGAACAAGACAGCAACCTTCAAACTTGTTGAAGACCCATAGTTAGAATATAGATTTCTCATCACAACCTAAGCAAGCACACATGCATACACCCACATAAATAACAAACAAAAATCTAATGTTATAATATTTTTTATTATATGTAATGCACTGTGATATTTTCTGTTCTATCCCATTTCATTTTTAAGTTAAGAGCGTGCTGGCTGTGCCAGATGAACTGCCTGCCTACAAATGGGTCACAAGCTGCAATTTGGAAAATAGTGCTCTAAAATATCACGAGTGAAACCACTTCTAGAAACATGATTTCATGACAGTTGTATCCTTGCTCTTCCTAATATTCAAGTTACAACAGGTCTCAACACATACACCATTACCCATGTGTGGGTGTGAGAAAATTTCTTCCCATTTCTGAGAGCAAGTGAGCTCTTGATGACTACAATCTTTTCAACCACAAAAGGGAGCTTGCAATTATTACAGAGCTCTTTGTCTGATGGTAAAGCGAACAGCTTTCCCAAGCTATTACTAATTTCACCGTCAGCCATCCTCTCTTATAAATGTTGTTCTTCTCCAGTTGTGCTTAACTTTTTCACTGCCTGGAAAGGAATGGAAGCACAAGGGCAGGAGAGCCTTTGTATTCTACGTGAGAATAAAAAGAGTAAAACAGAAGTTATGACGGTAAAACTTCAATTATTCAAAATCTTTAGTTTTCCTGAAAGGAAAATGGATAATAGTCACAGCTATAGACTAGAAAGACATGACCAAGTTCTGCAAAACTGTTCTGCAAAACTTAGAATCTCTTTAAACCTTACTCTCACTGTGTATAAAATAGATGCTACAACACAGTGTTTCCTATCAGCTAAAAAAATCACTTAAAACAAATCAATTTGAATGCATGAAAATTAAACAAATCATTTCAAGAGGTCCTATCCAAGAGTCCCTACATAATGGGAGACTATTTCCATCAGTGTGCAAAGACATCAATAATTTTAATATTAACATATTAAAAAGCATCATTTATGCCCAATGGAGATAAAAATCTCAAAACCTAGTTTAATGCTATTCTTTCATGTGCTATAAGTAAAATCAGTGAAAACTCTATAGTTCTTGGTCACTCTCCAGTCTATGAAAAGGAAAAACGATCACTGAAAGGGCTGTGGATGTGGCGGAAGAGGGTTGCGCACATGTCGGCTTCTAACTTCATAAACTATTTCCATATACTTGGGAGGTGACAGAGCACAATGGTTATGACACTGGGTTCCTGTGTCCTTGGGAGCTGTGTGGGCTTGGGTGAGTCCCTTTACCTCTCTAATCGTCAATTCATCATCTGTAATATAGAGATAATGATAGTGCCCAACTCACAGGAACATTAAATAATATAATGCTAGTAAAGCACTGAGCACAGAGGCTAGCATACAGTGAGATTCAATACATTTTAACTACTATATTTCTATTTTAAAAATACTACACATATTAAAGTATCAAGAATATTGCTTTGAATTAGCTGACTTCTTCCAAATTCCATCACTCATTGGCTCTTCAATTCTAAGAAGTTACCTATTTTGTATCAATGTTCCTCATCTTCAAAACAACCACCCAAAACTGGGTGTGGTAAAGATGAATGAGGCTGTGTGTGTTAAGTGCTCAAAACTGCTGAGAAGTCTAACCGGAATTCATTCCCCAAGATTTATCTAGGGCCACTAACTGCTAGCTCAGCATCTCTCAAAATAGGCACTGGATCCCTCAGTCCTTAGAAGGCTTTCAAAGAGATCACACCCTTGTTGCCAAAAGAGGCAAATAAGCTTCCAGAATCCCGCCTTTTTCTTCACCACAGGACATCTCAAAGCCCTTGCAGTGCATGTGAAGCTTTAAAGGAGGATGCATGCTCAATAGGCATCTCCTGGGAGTAGTGTTTTGTGGGACACACTGGCCAACTCCTGGGCTGGGCTCACAAAAGGGGGGTGCACAGAGAGATCCCAAAACGGGGCTTCTGGGATCAAAGATCAGATGTGGAGAGGTAGATTTCGGTCTTTAGAGCTCTAAAAAATGGACACTGAAATTGTAACCTGTCACTGATATTCAAAAGCAAGACTTGCCACTGTTGTTATTAACTTACAAGTGCTTAAGTTACAAGGGGAATTGGCAACAAACTGGACACGATGTTTGAGAGAAGTGTCCTAATTTCACAGATAAAAATGTAAAACAAAACAAAACAAAACGAACCCCTTGTTTGTAAAGCAAAACAAGTCTAGGATGACTGTGTTATCCTTGTTGAATAGATGCTCAGGATACGGAAGTTGGAGAAAAGTGGCTGCTGACCTTTATTAATAATGTCAGGATGTTGATGTCATGTCTACGTTGCAACTGCTGAAGCTGAGGATAAACGCGAGCAATCCTTCCTGTCTCTACAATGTGCTGTATTTTCTAACCTTGGTTCCATGTTAAATATGCATATCACCAATATTCACATAATGTGTAACTGGATGTTGACTTTTCTCTTGGCGTCCAAAAATTCCAACATTACCAAGTACAGACAAAGTTCATCTGAGTTTCAGAAGTTAAAACTGTGGACAAACAACAAGGTCCTACTGTAAAGCACAGGGAACTATATTCAATATCTTGTGATAAACCATAATGGAAAAGAATATGAAAAAGAATGTATATATATGTATAACCGAATCACTTTGCTGTACAGCAGAAATTAACACAACATTGTAAATCAACTATACTTCAATAAATTTTTTTAAAAAGTAAAACTTTAAATGTTTCTCTCTTGCTCCCTCATATACACAGATATTTTCACTTTGACAGATTTTTTTTAAATTAATAAGAACCAAAAAGTTATTGGAACAGGAAAAAATCATAAAATTAATTGTGAAAGTGCTCTTACTAACTAACCAACCATTTATTGTAAAAGGTGACAGATACTGAGTGTTCTAAGGGACTTTATATTACCTTATTTAATCTTCAGGACAATCATATTTGATGGATGGTATTATTAGTTTCCTTTTTAAAAATTATGAAACATTTCACACACACATGCGTACATACAGATAGCTGTGTATAAAGAGTACTATCTCAAACATCCAAGTATATACCCCATAGCTTATAAGACAGGACATTTCCAATACAGCCCAAGAAGCCCACAGCACCCTTTCTTTACCACATGTCCTTCCTATTGTCCTTGTTCTATGTGTGAAGAAGTTGAGGCTCTGAGAAGCTGAGTCATCAGCCCTGGTGGCGGAGCTGGCATCTGAACCTCACCTGTCTGACTCCAGAGACCATGAAACTCAAGCACTGAGGCGGCAATTGCTGAAGTCACCCATTTCAGAAGTGAGGACGCTGAGTAGAGAGATTTCAGAAACCGCCCAAGATCACACTACCAGGGTTTTAATGCCAGCACAACCGGCATCAAAACCCACATTACTATTATTTATTTATAGTCCTACTCTTTTGGTCTTGAAATTAACATGAGGAAGATAGCCATATTTAATTCAGGGTTTCTTGTAAAACTTATGAGGAATCCCACCACTCTCTGTTTTTCATCATTTAAGTAAGTGCTTTTTACTAGCCTGTTAAAGGAATAGTCTGAGAGGCGGCTAGTTTACTTCCCACAAAGGCTGTTCTCTTTGCTTCTCACCAATGCAGCTCCTAAAAGCTGCTCTGTAAATGAAGGGTCAGTAGATTCAAGTGCTGCTTCTCAAACTTCAGTGGGTACAGCAACCACCCGGGGATCTTGCTAATGTGCAGGGTCTGAAATTTCTGCATGTCCAAAAGTCTCTGGGTAATGACTCTTCTGCTAGTCTTTTTAAGACATACTCTGAGTAGCAGGAGACTAAAGGGCCCTCATTATTAGGAGGGATCTTGCAGTGAATTTTCTTAAAAATGAAAAATCCTTGAGATACCAGTTTTGTATGGTTTTACTTTAATATCTATTCCTAAAATTGGAACACATCTATATTTTCAATTCTCTGACACATTTTTACTCTCGATATCATTTATACATCCAGGACAGAAAATATAAATTTCAGGATCTATATTTAAGCCAGAGTGACGTTTCTGACACCTGGACAAGAGCGTCAATTTAGGAATTATCTGAGCACAGAATGAAAAATACACAAAGAAATAGGATGAGAAGGTTTGCGGGAACATACGTGTACGTACCACATGTAAGGAAAAAGCAATCAATGTTAACTAACCAGAAAATAGCAAATCTCAGTTGGGAAAGAAATGGCATTTTATCATTCATCGAATGAGGTACAAAACATAAGAGTTGAGAGAAAAATAAATAAATCATAAAATTCATATCACGTTGCATGGCCCTGAAAATTGTATAGCCTTTGCACATTCTGTATTCTGCACTGCTAAATGTATCACAGTGGATTAAAGCACAATAGCTACTAATTGGGAGTTTTAAAAGTCTTAATATTTCTGTAGCAATTGTAATCATCTCTAAGAGAAGCCAAAGGCTATTAATTTAAAACTTTATTGCAGGGCTTCCCTGGTGGCGCAGTGGTTGAGAATCTGCCTGCTAATGCAGGGGACACGGGTTCGAGCCCTGGTCTGGTAAGATCCCACATGCCACGGAGCAGCTGGGCCCGTGAGCCACAGCTACTGAGCTTGCGCGTCTGGAGCCTGTGCCCCGCAACGGGAGGGGCCGCGATAGTGAAAGGCCCGCGCACCGCGATGAAGAGCGGTCCCCGCACCGCAATGAAGAGTGGCCCCCGCTTGCCGCAACTGGAGAAAGCCCTCGCACGAACCGAAGACCCAACACAGCCAAAAATAAAATAAATAAATAAATAAAGTAGCTATAAAATTAAAAAAAAAAAAAACTTTATTGCATAAATAACCCCCTGAAATTGTGTTCCTCCAAGGCTTCTTTTCTTGAACTTGATCTCACCTGGATGAACGTCCCTTGAAGATGAGGGGCAGAAGACCATCATACGGCATTTAGAATTGTAGGACAGGCACCTGAGCCCCTCTTTAGGCACATAAAGTGAACGCATCTGGGGCAAATGATTCAATCTCTCTGAATCTCAGTTCCCTCAACAGCTCTCAGAATTGTCGGGATTAAATTCAATTCAATTAGATGCAAAAAAAACCCCCAAAAAACAAAAAACCACCTGATAAAAAAATATAGATGAAGGTAAGGTTTTAAAATGTTATTTACATAAAAAATATCTGATTGGTCAAACAATAATGATCAATAGATGCTTAAACCACTGAGTGAAATGTTGATGGGGAAGAGTAGTCTGAGTGAGCGAGAGACTATTATCCCACAGACTACTTCCAGGTCATATAGGAAAAGGCAACTTTATAAAGGATGGATTGAGTTGTCACTTCCTGAAGTCACTGATCATTCTCAGCATCACTGAAATGGGGGGGCAATAATAATAACAATAATAATATATGCATCTTGTTGTGATACAATGAGCAGTACATGGCACCTTGAGGTACTTTTACCAAAAACAGTTAGCCTGAATCTAATCAAACCTGTAGGTCTAATTCAGGTTTATACGTTAGGGGATGGTGCAAGTAAAAGAAAGACACACCACTCAGAAGCAGTAAGTCAATTTAGGATGTGAGCTGTGTCACCAGACAATTGAATCTGACTTCCTTGCAGGAAAGTAAAATGTATGTGGGTGGGGATCAGTGGTAGATCAAAAGTGACTTAAAGAGACGTAATAACTAACTGCAATGTGTGGACTTTGTTTGAACAAACCAATAGTCAAAAGACATGTTAAGGTTAACTGGGGAAATATGACTTGAGTATTAGATATTAGGGGAGAAATGCCATGAAGTCTTCAATATATTTTAAATACCTCAGGGGAAAAGCAGTGTGTTTGTTAAGATCTTAATAATATAGCACAGTAACTGTAGCAAAAAGGATGAAAAAGGAAAAGGAAGAAGAAAGATGGGCGGAAAAAGAATTTCCTACCCCAAAGGCAAGAGGGTCTCAAAGATTTTTAGACCCTTTTGAGCTAGCACTAACAGCAGGTACAGCACCATTTATCTGTAGAGTTGGCTATCTTCTATTTTAGACTAGGGGGGAAAAAAAGGCAAATCTTGGTCCATGTAATTCTCACAATAAGCAGCCTCCATTCTAAACTCCTCGGAGTGGGAGCAATTCAATAAACAGATCTCATGTCCCAGTGGGCTCATGGGCTATTAAGTCTCAAAAGTTTCCTCCTTTGGACTGAAATCAAACACATTTCAATCTGCTTTTGTGAAAAGCAATTAAAAAAAGCTGAATTAAATCCACTCAGCCAGTTAAAAATTAAGTGAGACCCACGAAGATGTTTACCACTTTCCCTGGAGGAAATTTTATGTACTGGCACTTTGAATTTAACTGGACTTCTGACCTCTGTCAGACATAACAGTGAAATAAAGTTTTTTTTCCCTTTTTCTTTTTGCAAGAATAGAGTGCTCCATAAAAATCATTTACACACAACCTCTAGGTACATCCACTAAACACTCTCCGTCATGAAATGGAGTCATATAAAATTAAAATGACCATATGTAAGCACATATCAATAAAAGACAAAGACATTTCTGTAAATATGGGGTATTAGAACACCCAAGGAGATAGTCTATGAAAACTAGATGAACAGATTAAACAGAAATGGCATTAAACAGTCAAGGCATACAGGACTACATGGCTCAACACAGTGTTAATGTCACAAATGCCTAAACACTGTCCCCAAGGGATCTTCAAGGTAAAGCAGGGTCCTGCTGCCCTCAATGTATAAGCACCTGCAGATTTTAGGGGACCAAAGACCACCTGCTCCTCTATTCTCAAGACGGCCAGCACCTAACTTAATGGCAGCTTTGCTGGTATTACCTGGAAAGGAGTCTCTGAGATTCCCAACTCTTTTCAGAGTTGAATTTAGTTATTTTCTTGAATACATGTACGGTGTGTCTAAAGACATCACAATAGTCATGTATGCAATTTCTGTTTTAAAACACTTTAGTGACTACTACCCTTCACCTCATTCTCTCAAACCTCAGCCACAAGCGTTCATGCACCGACTCAGGAAATAGTTATCTGGAGCCTGTTATCAGCCAGGCACTATAACCGGTGCTGGTGGTGAATAAAAAAGCTCTCTTTCATTTTGCTCTCGCAAAGCTTAGACTTTCCTTCTATTTTCTTCCCATTCCCCGCCCCCCCCCAAAAAAACCCCTATCCTCTTCAACTCCCACTGAAAGGCAAGTTTGGCAGTTGGTTCCGGATCCAGCATACTAGGGGTCATAGTTAGAATTTATTTCCACATTGGGTTAAAAATCACCATGTGGTTGTTTTTCCTCATGAGTTAAGTCTCTCCTATTCCTGCACCCCCAGGGCAAACAAATATTTTTTTAAATTTTATATACAAAGCAGAGAATGAACATCTGGAAGATGACATCAACATGACTCTTCAGTTGCAAAAAGGCAAAATTACTCTGTAGTCTAACGAAAAAGAATCTGAAAGTCTGGCAATATTTTTCCTTTCATCTTCAATGCCAGACTTTGAATATACCAGAATGAGTTCCTCTATTTTAAATCCATATTTTCAGACTTTTTGTTTACAAACAACACTTGGACTAGACATACAACTTCATTACTTTGTCTTGTTGCGGTTGTGATTCTCAACTAGAGTCTGCGCTGAGTCTTTAATAACAGGGCAGGAGCTGTGTTTTCACTGTCTTCTCCCCCCATCCTCACTGAGGGGGGAGAAGACACCCATTCCCTACTGAGCACCCATCATGTGCTGGCCACTGGTCAAGGCACATAGCTTCTCATGGACCTTAACTTCTCACAGTGGGGAGACAGACAAGAAAGAAAAGTATAAATTATAGACTCTGTTGGAAGGTGGTAAATGCCCAAGAGAAAACTGCAAGCAGGGAGGGGGAATGTGGAGTTCTGGGGAAGGCGAGAGGGTTCCAGGTGGTTAGGGACATTCTCCCTGTGAAGGCAATATTTGAACAAAGATCGAAGGAGAAGGGAGTCACGTGGACATTTGGGGCAAGGCTGTTCCAGGCAGAGGGAATAGCACATGCAAAGGCTCTGAGGTAGAAGGGTCCCTGATACCACTGAGAAAGAGCAAGAAAGTCAGTATGCCTGGGGATGCGGGGGAGTGTGGTAGAGAATGAGGTCCGAGAGGCAGTTGGGGAGGCAGAACAAAGGGGTCCCCGTATTTGTCAAGTTAAGAGTAATAAACAGTAATGATTAGGAAGAGAGCTGGCATTTATTGAGTTCTTTGTGCTAAATGCAATTCCAAATAGGTATCGTGTATTATCTCCTTACAAATTCAAAGCAACTGGTCGCTCTAATAGGCACAGAGTTGCATTTATGCTTTAGGACACGCATGGCAGTAAGTGCAAAACTCCATAGGAAGTATTTCCCTTAACAAGCCCTCACCCCGCCCCTGCCTTAACATGACTAAAACCTTCACTAAACGCTGCAATTAATCTCCCCTTGCATCTTAAAAATAAAAACATAGTTTCTTATAAATGTCAAATGTCTTGCTTATTTCCAAGTTGTGGTTTTTTATACGATAATCAAGTCTGTTCCAGTACCCGAAGGTGAAAGGGTTCAACTTATGAAAAGTTAATAAGTACAGTTTGAGACACTATTCAGAGTTCAAATCCTGCTTTAATAACATCCTTTAGATGTGTTTAATGAATCCTTTAGCACAACTTTTTTTCCCCCTGTAATACTGTATATGGTATAACTTCATGTTTCAGAGTGTGTTACAAATTACATCGAATAGAGCCAAAAGACATGGTACATATTGTTCTGCTGGCCATGTTCCCTTCTTTCTGCTGTACTTGCATTTAAAAGGCATCCTGACATATAGAAATAAGCATGCCAAGAGAGCTGGGCTTGCTAAACAAAGTTAGTTAGTGGAAGTACCAGATGTACCTTTATAAAGAACTTTGGTAGACTCTATTACTTAGTTTCCACTAATTAGGACATAATTTGAAAATATCTCCTAATACAAAAAGATTGTTCAGTTCAACTCAAGAAACATTTATTGGTCAGGTGCTCTGAAGATAAAGACAATCCCAGTGGCTGCCCTCAGGAACTTACAGTCTCCCAGGCTGACCGAATCGCAGGCCTTCAAGATGAAGGAAAATCTGGGGTGAGGGCAAGCACTGATGCAGAAGGTGCCAGAACAAACTTGTGACTACTTTTTAAAAAGCCACTCACCCCAAACATCAGACATCAGCTGTCCCCTGTTGAACCAAAGATAAAGGAGTGATGGCTTAAAAACAGAACTTCCGAAAGTAAAAAGTTAGAGGTGGGCAGAATTTTTTAATCCATTTTTCTGTGTCTAATTCTACGCTTAGAAGTTTCCTCAGAGATTAACTGCTTATTTTTATTCTTCTAATACTTAAATCAGAAGGAGGAAATTTTTAATATCCATTTCCAAATATTTTGGTGAAGAGAGAATCAGGGATTTTTAGTTAGCACAAATTCCTCACATGAATTAAGGGTATTTTATTCCACAAAACTTATAATCAAGGAAATAAGACCTAAGCCCAAGCCTATGGATTTATACAAATCTAATCAATGCTAATGATCAATTTACATGTGATATTATGTAAAGTCAAAATCATGTGAAACAATCTGTGTAAATATCTAACTTTAGTTAAGCGGATCCAGAGGAGCAGGGCACAAGAAGGAGCTAAAATCAGCCCATATTCTGCTCATCATGCCCTAATGCCTGGGGCCTGGCTGGCTGTGAATACAGGAAGAATGGACTTTTAAAAAAAAAAAATAAATTGAGCAAAAATACCACACAGGCAAGTAGCAGCCTTAAAAAGGAACTAGTATAGCTTCAGGGGTCACCAGACTCTGTCTTTAAAATTTTGAATAATTTCATTGACTAGGCTTACCAATATTCAGATTAATGTATCACATTTGCCTCCCGAAACATAATACAATGAATAAAAGTCTAATATTAAATTGTCTATGACACAGACAGCAGTAGCACTTTACCATAACCCTAACATTATCAGATGTTTCCACCATCTCAACGCTGATTTGAATCAGAATTACCTGTGGGCACTTTTTAAAATCGCATATTCCCAGGCCCCACTCACTGGATGGTGTGATTCATAGTATGGGTCTGGGGCTTTATAAAGCTCCTGGAGAGAGTGGTGATCAACTAGGCTGGGGAGCCAAGCAGCAGCAGACTAAGCTGACTCCAAGGACAACGGAGGTAAAATGTAGTAAATGGTGTCTTCTCACCAAAACCAGACTGCTATGCTAAGGCTACCCTCTTGCCTTCTAAACATTGAGAGCACTAATATCACAGATGACCACCATCCAACTGTACATCCAGTAGCATATATCAAAACCTAAAATGGTTCTGCATGCTTAAATTTATGAAAACTTGAAAAATAAGTGACCAAGGGCTAATTGGGAAAACCACAGATGTGAGAAATACTCAAAAAACACTGATTATGCCTCTTCACTCATGAGGTATCAGAACTCAAGTCCGTAGATTTTTTTCAGTAAATGTGCCAAATCTAAGTTTTACTTCTTTTGCGATCGGTTCTTTTAACATCCTAAATATATAGGATGCTTCACCGAAACATGACATCTTCTTCCATCAATCATGTGCAGTAAAGTCTCAAATTTGAAGCTCTAAGAATCTAAGCAATCACACGTCTTCCCAGAGAACTGCTCTATAAAGTTAACAGCCTGGATGCCATATAACATCTAAAACTTCATTTGGAAAGATGGGTGACAGCTCTGGCCAGATTAGTACAGGGACACATTGTTGGATCTATTCATAGATGTACAGTATTGAAGGTGCCTCTTCAAACAGTGACCTGAGAAACATTTAAGCGCTTAAAACACCCATGATCAACATCGTACATTTTAAATAAAAGCATACGTATTTATATTTTACGATATTCCTAGCATTCTGCTACAGTGCCAAGATACAGTTTGTCTAAACTTTAGCTTTTTTTTCTTTCCTAACAAATCGGTATGCACGCAAACTTAGGAACCACTACCAACATCTTGAGTATTAATGTTTCAGACTGGGAATACATGGTTCAGTGAAAAAAACGCCAGCATTTGGCTTAGTTTTGATTCTTGTCTCATTAGAAAACACGGGGCGGGGGCACGGGGGCAGTCAAAATATTCTGGCTAGATGCACTGCCATTAAGTAACCTCAGTCGTAGAGGGGTAAAAGTAAGGGAGGAGGGAAACAAGAACTGAAAAAATCCGCAGAAAGCTGCCCCTTGCGATCAATAAAGAACTAAATTACAAGGATTTGCCTACAGCTGGTAAAACGGCTCACTGCTCTCATCTGGTGGCTATGCCGCAGTAAACTCGGTTGTGGGCTAATTAGGTCCAACTTGAAGCCAAGGACCAGGTCCAGAGAAAGATCAGCCTGGTCGGGAGTCGACTCGCTCAAACACCCAAGAAGGAGCCGAGCCACAGGGTTCCAAGTCGGGGCGCAAGCAGCTCACTCGTGACGGGAGGCGCGGTGGGACTGCCGGCTTCCCAGGGGGACCTCAGGGAAACCCTTCCCGACCATCCGTGCAAGCCACAAACTCACACGCTACGATTCCAGCCGCGCAGGGAAGCGAGGCGACCGGGAGGGCCAGGCCGCCCAAATGCCGGGCAGCTCTGTTAAAAGGAGGCTTGAGAGGGGCCTCCCCGCACAGGACTCTCCCCTAAGCCTGGGGTCGTCAGCTCGCGACCCCTGGGCCATGTCACTTCAGGAAGGAAGTCTGGAAACTAAGTGAGCGGGGCTGCGGAGAGAGAAAGTGGGGAGGCGCCAAGCTGGTCCTCTTGTTTGGGAGCGAACGGAACGCAGTTAACTTATTTTACACTCGAGCCGCCATCGGCCAGAGAGAGCCGGACTCCGCAGGGCGCAGGCTGCGACCCCGACCGCCTCCCGCGCGCGGTCCCCTCCAGGCCCAGTGCGCCGCCCGCCGGACGCGCTCCACTCACCCAGCTCCTCCGCCTGCAGCCAGAGCGGCGCGGAGACAGCGAGCAGCAGGGCCAGGAGGCCACGCCGAGCAGCCCCCGCCTGCGCGCAGCCGCCGCGGGCGCCGGCCACCATGGCCCCGCCGGGCGCCAGCTTGGCAGGCTCGGCTTCCCCTTGGCGCACGCAGCGCCGCCGCCGCCCCGGCCGGCCGCCTCCTCCGCGGCCGAGCGCGGCGCCGGGACTGGGCATAGCCGCGGCCCGGCACCGAATCTCATTGGGGCGGCCCGGGGCCCAGCCCGGAGGGGGCGTCTCCCGCCCCGCCCCGCCCCGTGCGCCCTCCCCCAAGGAGGAAGTCGCTCCGGGGCGGCGGCTGGCCGCGGGGGCGTGGGCGTACCGGGCGCGGCCCGCGCTCCCCTCTAGGTAACCTACGCTCCCCGCTCGCGCTCTCCTTTTCCTCCGCCCCTCCTCCCCCAGTGCACGTGAACCTGGGAGCCCGGAGGACTCCTGGCCTTGAGACCTGTCCCCAGCCGCGCTGTGCCCGGGTCGTCCCCAGAGTGCCTGAGAGAGTGGTGGGAGCGCCAGAAAGCCTACTCTCCTCCAGGGCTTTGCCAACCCTACAGGGGTGGGCATGCCATAGACAGTAGCACTGGGGGACTCGAAATATTGCCACGGTAGGATGATGGTGGTGACAACATCCAGTTCAAGTTCCTTCCTTCATTCATTCAAAAGTTACTAGGTTCCAAAAGTGTGCCTCCCAGGCACAGTGCTAAACCCTTGTGACACTTGCAGACATTAAAAATAATAAGGCAAGTATGCAAACGCAAATCGCAGTCGGTGACGAATAGTGCTAGCGGAGCCCATTCAGCAAGATCTAATTAGACGGCGGGTGACGAGACTGCAGGTAGGAATCAGACAGGAAAGGCCTCACTTAAAAAGTGGCATCTAAGCTGAGACTCGGAGAGTGAATGGGACTTGGGAAGGCGGAAGGCGGGGGACAAGAGAACGGACAAGGTGTGCAAAAGAGCTGAGGGAGGAAAGGGCCAGGGTGGGGGGAGTTAGGCTAACAGGTGGGTTCATGGCCGGAGGTGGAAGCCGGAGCCCTGAGCAGGGTCCGGAACGTGGAGGGCCTGGAAGGTCGCGTAAAGGATGTTTAAACTTTATCCTCGGAGCTAGGAGCAGCCAAGAAGTTGTTCATACGGAGGAATGACACGATCCGATTATCTGGGGGGTGGAGAAGGGCTTGGGGGAGGGGAGAATTACAAGGCTATTAGCGAGTAGCTGGATGGGGAAGTGGCAGTGGAAATAAATGAGGGCAGATTAGATACAGATTTTAAAGACTCTGACGTCTCCAGATCGCGAGTCCTCCGCTCACTGCCATAACCTTCGCGCTACCGTTCGGCGCCCTGCAGTTTTCCTGGGTAACACGCAGCGACAGTTAACACCCGCAGATGCCGAGAAGGGGAAGTGTTAGAGGCGGGAGGAAACAACAGCCCCTCCAAGGTCCAATACTGGCCCGTCACTTGCTCTTTGGATACCCCCGATAGACTCTGTTCACACATACATTCCTTTTTTCCTCTGTCTTTATTTTTTAACTAAATACAAACGCTGTTGAAATTTCCCATGAGATATCTTTGGGGCTTTGCTTTCTCGAAGGCGGCAGAACTTAGAGGAAAGAACTTGGGCTTTAGAAATGAGGCTGATCCAACTCTGAATCTAGGATCAACCACTGACTGGGACTGATTCTCTCTGGGACTCTCTTCGTTGGGGAGTATAATACCTAACTTTCCTGGCTGTCACAGAGACAAAATAAAATATGTATAAGAAGTTCTAGCATGTAAGAGGTAATCAATAAATAATAGGTTTAGCATATTTGTATTGAAAGCAAAGGTCACACCCATGAAAATATTAAATATTCTGACACAAAACATAAAAAGCTACTTTGACACATTGAATCATTTCCTAACTCCAGCTTGCCCTATTTCTTCTTTTCATTCTTTCCAAGAAGGTGAGTATTGGCAGCTGCTGGCCTCTGACAGGTGTGGCTCCCTGAGCAATGAATGAAGAAAGACAATGGGAGCATTGTTCACGGTGAGGAATTCATAGGGTGGGGCAGGTGAGCTCCCAGGGGGGACCTTTTCCATCTCAGGTAGTACCTTGATGGGAATCCAGGAGTTTATTCTACACCAGAATCCTGAGCCAGATCAGGAGAGAGATTTAGGATCTGGTAACAATGAGAAAACCAAAAGGCCAGGTGGATCCTAGCGCTTTGTATGCCATTTCTTCCTTGCAAAATAAAAAAAATCTCTAATCAAGAAAAGCATAGTGGGCTTCCCTGGTGGCGCAGTGGTTGAGAATCTGCCTGCTAATGCAGGGTACACGGGTTCGAGCCCTGGTCTGGGAAGATCCCACATGCCACGGAGCAGCTGGGCCCGTGAGCCACAGCTACTGAGCTTGCGCGTCTGGAGCCTGTGCCCCGCAACGGGAGGGGCCGCGATAGTGAAAGGCCCGCGCACCGCGATGAAGAGCGGTCCCCGCACCGCAATGAAGAGTGGCCCCCGCTTGCCGCAACTGGAGAAAGCCCTCGCACGAACCGAAGACCCAACACAGCCAAAAATAAAATAAATAAATAAATAAAGTAGCTATAAAATTTAAAAAAAAAAAAAAAAGAAAAGCATAGTGAAAGAAAAATGTGAAAATACAACAGATTATCAATTATACTTTTGTATATAATACAATAAATAAGCCTCATTGAATTGATATACTTCAACCACACAGACTTTTGTGTTAGGCATGTGTACCTGTTTTATTCTTGAGTTGATACCATTTTGATCTTTTTCTAAAATAATGCCTTATGGAATCTCAGAAGATAATGTAAAGTTCCAAGATTCCATTAAAAATTATAATTGTTAGAATCCATCTGCAACATCTCACAAACTAAGATTTAAAAACTGCTTATCATATGAAACATCTCTCGGAAGGGGCTCTCACAAGGCTATCTAACCCCAACCCCTACTTACCATTTAGTCTTTCCGTATTTTGCATATCTAACTACAATTTATGCTTACGTCTGTAGCTGTTCTGTAAAAATAGAGAACAGCTGGTCAGGGCTGCCTTGTTTTATATGTAAAATATGTATTCTGTATTGCTTAGGCAAGACAGAATTTAAACAGAACTGCAAGCCTAATATTATTCTAAAGTAGTTACAAAGCTTCAGATTGTAGTTCAATTTGACAACCTAATCAATTTTGTCCTTAACATTTAGTAACCCCGATTGTGACTCTATGAAGTAGACCAAAATGAGAAACCCTTACAGGCTTCTGCTTCCTCAACACTCTCCCTTTTCTGGTTCAACTCAATAAACATATTTTAAATATTTTCTATATGTGAGACAATGTGATGGAGATACAATGAAAACAAATACAGGTACTTCTCTCCTTCTAATGATAGAAATTTGAGAAAAGTAATGATATAGGTTGACAAGTACAATAAATGCAAGAGGCTCAGGGTGTTATAGAATCACAGAGGACAGGTACATAAATGGATTTCAAAAGCCTGGGAGGTCGTGGGAGGGGTGAAGATGGGAAATAGAAGAAAAATGTTTGTCAGATGAAGAACTGTGAGAAAGCAGAGTAGAGGTGACAGTTGCTTATAGGAATCGAGCCTAATTCATCGGGGCTGGAACAGTGAGCTTGAGACGGGAGGGGAGAGCCTGAAGGTGGGGTAGGAGGCAGGAGAAGGATCTGAGGGCTCTAAGGGCAACGGGAAGCAGGGAAACTGGCAGAACTTGTTCAGATTTGCATTTTTGAAAGACCATACTGGCTGCAGGGTGGGGAATGGATTGGAAAGGGAGGCAGGGAGACCAATTAGGAGTTAGCGGCAATACTCCAGACTAGAGATGACGACACCTCACCTCCTGTACTCAAAGGGGGCGGCCCCCAGGCCACCAGCATCTGCAACACTTGGGAGCTTTCTAGAAATGCAGGCTCCTGTCCCCACTCCCACCAGGAACTCTGAACCAGAATCTGCATTTTAATAATATCCCCAGGTCAGGATAAAGCCATGGGCAAATCTGAGCAATAAAGGATAAAAACACAGGGCACATATTGAGTCTTAGAATATAAACAGTGAGAAAGAAGAAAGATTAAATTTTGAATGCAATGGCCAAAATAATTTGTATCACCCACATTATTTCCTCATCTGTAACTCCCTACTGACTTTTTAAAAAAATTTATTTATTTAATTTATTTATTTTGGCTGCATTAGGTCTTTGTTGCTGTGCACAGGCTTTCTCTAGTTGTGGCGAGTGGAGGCTACTCTTCCTTGCGGTGTGCAGGCTTCTCATTGCAGTGGCTTCTCTTGTTGCAGAGCACGGGCTCTAGGTGCGTGGACTTCAGTAGCTGTGGCATGCGGGCTTGGTAGTTGTGGCTCGTGGGCTCTAGAGCGTAGGCTCAGTAGTTGTGGTGCATGGGCTTAGTTGCTCCACGGCATGTGGGATCTTCCCAGACCAGGGCTCGAACCCGTGTTCCCTGCATTAGCAGGCGGATTCTTAACCACTGTGCCACCAGGGAAGTCCCTCCCTATTGACTTTTCAAAAACTTTGGTTGCCTATGTTCACTAGGTAGCTGTGTCATCTAAGATCCAGCAAGAATCCTTAAATGCTGTAGCTCACGGTGGCCAGGTCTCACCTTCTGGTCCTCTCTTTTGGGGGCCCAGAAACTTGATTTCTGTCAGTGTGCTTGACCTTGTGGATACTGCTCCATGATTAACTTAGTCACAGAAGTATACAAACCAGCATCAGTGTCAATTTATTAATTAACAGTGAGAACTATAAAATGGTGAGGGACATTCTCTTCAGCCTGAAAACAACTTTGGAAGCTAGACTCCATCAGAGGTTGTTAGGTGAACATAAAAGAAAAGCAAGGCTGATTATTTGAGGGGTTCTAATGTTTGAAGGCAACACAGTAAGAATACTTATCCTTCCCACCTCTCAACCCTATTAAAGTAAAAACTTATTCTGACACTTATTAAAACTGTAAGGAAGACTTTGTTCAGGGCTATCTCAGTAGGGGTTAAGACTATGCCAATAAAGGGAAAGATCAGGTTTACCTCTGAATATGGCAAAGACAGCTGGGGATTTCCAGCCAGGGAGCAGAGTGACAGGGGAGTGGATGGGACATGACTAAGAGGAGACATCAAGGGTAGGAGGATTCTTGTTAAACCCACTTAACTTAACCCACTTCAGCAGGATTCCTGCTGAAGGCAGGTCAAGGATTTATATATCAACAGCGGGGAATGAGGAACTCTATCAGCTATCAAGGGTAATCAGATATCAAGGGTGGGAGAGCCTCTCTAAACTGACTTAACAGGAATTTTACTAAATCCTAACTATGCAGGCCAGAGAGGGCCCAAAGATGAGGCCTAATCAAAAAGGGGGCTCGGAGGAGCTTGACTTTATTTTGGTCAAGGAGAGTCTTTGTTACACATGTGTGTGTATTTCTGCCACCAGCACTAAACAGCTAGAATAAGCAGGTCAAACTCTCTCCCACTGCAGAGCTTAACAGAGAACTGACCTTTCTCTAAGTTCCGTTTCTTCTTTAGATATTAATGTGAGAATCAGGCTCTCTCCTGCCTAGACTTTCTCCCATGTTCACTCATTCTGTTTCCAATTCACTATCTATTGATTTATGGTGTTCACTTTCAAGGAATAACCCTGTTTTCAAGTTCTAGTTGCCTGCAATACATTTGTGTAATTTTATTTATTTATTTATTTTTAATTTGGTTTTCCAGTTTTATTGAGAAATAATTGTCTACATCATTGTATAAGTTTGAGGCATACAGCATGATGATTTGACTTACATATACTACTGTAGAATGATTATCACAATAGGTCCAGCTAACATCCATCACTTCATACAGATACAATATAAAGAAAAGAAAAAAAAAACTAAAGAATTTTTCTCCTTGTGATGAGAACCCTTAAGATTTACCCTCTTAACAACTTTTCTATATATTACACAGCAGTGTTAACTACAGTCATCATGTTGTGCATTACATCCCTAGTGCTTATTTACATTTGTGTAATTTTAAAATATAGTTTTTGAAGAACGTTCATATACTTGATCTGAATGGGTTCTTAGCTCTGGGGTGGTTGTTACCTAACTGCAGGATGTTCACAGAGCCCACTGAGGCTGGAAAAGCTTTGAAGCCAAGAAACTTATTTATTGAAACTTTTGTTTCCCAAATGGATCTGAAATTTCGTTTTTGTTTTCTGTGGTGTGTTGGGTGGGATTTAGGGTAACTGCATAGTTTCTATTTCGTTTTGTCTTTTTCCAAACACATTCAGAAGAGGCACAGTGGGGCAGCTTCATCCCCCAGGCTTAAAAGAGCCCATCACTAACCAGTGGCTCATTCCCACTCTCTCATGGGAGATTGAGATGGAGGAGACAGACCAGTGTGGATTGCTGGAGGAGAGTTCTAGGCTCTGCTGTCTTCACAGTTGCCACCTTCAGTCCAGAGACCTGGGTCGTTTGCCTGGGTGAGGAGGGGAGGGAGGAGGAACTTTGAGGCTCACTTCTGCGAGCAGGCTGAGCCAGGGCCCTCGTACTCCTCCTGGAATTACACGTCTTTAGCGGCTGTCATTCAGAACCCCCAAGGTAAAGGAGAGCCCTCCACCTCACTCATAACAGCCACAAACTGTTGATATGAGTGTTGGGATTGGGCCTGGGAGCTGAGTGTCCGGCTCAGCTGACAGGCTCCAGTGCTTCCCCCTTTCTCCTCTGGCCCCTCCATCTGAGCCTAGAACCCAGGGAGGAAGCACTGGAGAGGAAGCTTGGGGAGCAAGGGCTTAACAGGGAGACGACAGCAGGAAGCAGAGGGTACCAAACTGGGGAGCCCTGGGTGTGGGACTGTAGGGTATCCGAATTCTGAAGCTGAAACTGACTTTTAGACCTTTAGGCTATGACCTCTGAGATTAAATCCAACGTGCTCAGAGCTGGGGAAGTAAGAGGAAGGGCTAGGGGAACTGAGCAGCCCCTAGCACAGCCCCACCCCTGCCCGCTGCTCTTACGCTCTTGTGATACAGGGGGCAGGGGAAAGGCTCTGGACAAGGAGTCAGGGAGAACTGGGTCTAGTCCTGGCTGCAGGAACTCTGTGACCTGTGCAAGTCGCTCCCCCTCTTGGGGCCTCATGTCTACAGGGAGGAGGCTGGACTGACTGGAGAATCTGTGATACTTCCTGCTTGGACATCCGGGATACTGTCCTGATGCTAATGTGAGCCACTGGGGAAGTGAAGGTGATCCTTTTTGATCTCTGGGAGGCATTGTTGGAAGCTTAAAACGTTGAACAAGCAAATGAAAACTTTCAAGAAGAGGTGGCTCCCATCCTCTGGTCTCCCCCCTGTGACTCTCAGATATTCAGACCTGAGGACTGAGGGTTTCAAAGAACAGGTATCTGGTGTGGAGGGGGTGAGAGCAGAACATCTATGAAAACATGCATGACCACCTCGCAGTGCCTACAGCGAGAGAAATCATGAAGCCGGGGACAAATGAGGGCTCTCCGTTCAAAAGCCTGGGCCATTTCTATCAACTTCTGCTAAGAGAGTGGGTTCTGATTTCTTTTTTTCCTTCTCCCTACATTCCAACACGTGCTTTGACTTTATAGTTCGAAGAAAACAAAGACCATTAGTAGCCACCAGTCCATTTAAACAGGAGATGCATTTCTTTTAAGCAAAAGGATGAACGTTCCAGCAGGAAGACCTCAGCAGCAGTATCTGGTCTTTCTGAAGATCCCTTCTGCCCTGTCCCCACACAGCAGTTTGTAATTTCCATGCAAATTACCAATTCTTATCCTGATAAACGTCTTGAATGCAGAAACTCAATGAGGTTTAAAATAAAAAGTCCTAGTGATGAGTAAGAAATCGGACTATTCCTATTAAAAACTATTGTCCACCTTTTTTCTTCTAAAGCCTTCTATCTCCTACCTTCACGTGCTTTATCTCAAGAAAGATCCTCATTTAGTAAATATGTGAAGGATTGAATTTCAGCTTGTTTGTCAAACAGCTTTGCCTTTTCAAAGAGGATGTTTTCCATTTTCTCTAAAAATCTTAATGTTTGTGCCATATGACTTTAAAAAAATCGTGTCTCCATACCACATGGAGATGATCACAGGTCAGAAAACAGAGAGATAAAAATCTTAAAATCAAGAAGTTTGAGTAATTAGCATAGGGGTTCCTAAATAAACAGAGAGCACTTTATGGGTTTGATTCTGAAATCTTCATTTAGACAACAATTCTCTTGGTTAATGGAATTTTTATTTGAATAGAAACACAGAATTAGGAGATTGAGAGGCAGGTTATAAGGACTCCAGAAGCCTTGATAGTCCGTGAGCAGAGCCACTGTGGGGAAGCCAGGCAGTCTAACATCAGTCTCTCCCCGTCCCCTCCCCGCCCCCTCCCTGCACTTGGCTACTCTGTGTCAGCTTCTCAGATTCACCAAATGAGATCTTTAAGGATACAGGGTTGGCAGTCCATGGTTAAAATATGAGCTAAGATTGGGATTGACATATATACACTAATATGTATAAAATAGATAAGAACCTGCTGTATAAAAAATAAATAAGTAAAATAAAATTCAAATCAGAAAAAAAAAAAGAAAATGTTCTAAAAAATTGACTGTGGTGATGATTGGACCTATCTGGTTGTGACTATACTAAAGAACCATTGAATTGTACACTTTAAATTAGTGAATTGTATAGTATGTGAATTGTATCTCAATAAAGCTGTTTAAAAAAGAAAAAAAAAAGAGCTAAACAGTTTCTCTTTCACTCCTTCTATCCTTTCCCTCTTTGCAGCTTTCAAGGGTCTTCCATACTTCTATGAATCATTTTTACAAAACTTTACTCTCTTCCTGTAGCCCAGAGGTGTCTTTGGGGATGTTAACTGATCCCGTTTTAACAGAATTACAGATGGTCCCCAACTTATGATGGTTCTACTTATGATCTTTTGACTTTATGATCAGAAAGCGATACACATTCTGTAAGAACTGTACTTCAAAGTTTGAATTTTGTTCTTTTCCTGGGCTAGCAATATGCAGTACCAGGCTCTCTTGTGATGCTGGGAAGTGGCAGCTAGCTAGAGCTCCCCGTCAACTACACGATCAGGAGGGTAAACAATTGATATACTTACAACCATTCTGTACCCATAGGGCCATTCTCTTTTTCACTTTCAGTACAGTATTCAATAAATTACATGAGATATTCAACACTTTATTATAATACAGGCTTTGTGTTAGATGGTTTTGCCCAACTGTAGGCTAATGTAAGTGTTCTGATCATGTTTAAGGTAGGCTAGGCTAAGCAATGATGTTCAGTTAGATGTAGTAAATGCATTTCAACGTATGATATTTTCAACTTACGATGGGTTTATCAGGACATAACCCCATCATAAGTTAAGCAAGATCTGTATTTTTTAAGAGGATAGCTTAAACAGCTTGGGCTGCTGTAGCAGGTACCCTAGGCTGGGTGGTTTAAACAATAGAAATTTATTTCTCTTAGTTCTGCAGGCTATGAAGTTCAAGATCAAGGTGCTGACAGATTCAGTTCCTGGTGAGAACCCTATTCCTGGTTTGTAGATGGATGGCTTCTTGCTATATCCTCACATGGCGGAGAGAGAGAGAAAGAGATTATCTCTCTCATGTCTCTTCTTATAAAGATGCTAATCTCATTCATTAAGGCTCCACCCTCATGACCTAATTAACTCCTAAAGGTCCCACCTTCAAGTACCATCACATTGGGGATTGGGGCTTCAACAAATGAATTTGGTGGGGGGATACAAACATTCAGTCCGTAGCAGAGGAGCTATTGAAAAACAACAATATCAAATTCAGCTTCCTGGGCCAATGTTTTCTGTCCCTACTTGAAGGTGAACCCAGTTGGCTTTATCCCTAAGGCATATCTTGAGGACTGAAACACACTCAACAATGGAACTTGAAATTATGTACCATTTATCAAATTTGGGGGCTGGTGACTGATCACATCTTTACACCCACATTCTTAAGTTTTCTCTTCTGTTGAATGTAACTGGGATTCAAAACACCAGCCTGGAGTCATCAAACTTTCCCTGGGAAGCCAAGTTGGTCCTACTTTTCATTGGAAGGAGGCAAATATACCTGATTTCCAGCTAGAGACATGACAAGATACTATCAAAGACAAAAAGAGAACAATGTTGGGATCACTGAGACCAAGCAAAAGGTCAAGACTACAAGTCAGAAGTACTGTCAGGATGAGGGTCTCAGAGCCAAGCCAACAAAACAGCCTGGTTTGAGGACAAGGTCTACTTATGAGGCATGGCAAGGTTCCCATCATGCTCTTCATGCCTGTCTGACTGAGGTGTGAAAAACAGCTTCAATGCCCAAAGAATAAAAGTACAAAGTGGATATGACAGGCTGAGGAACTGAAGGTTTTGTTGGGGTCTCAGCCGTGTACTCCTGCACAGTATTTTAGGTCAGTGGCTCACTTCTGTTAGTGTACACCATTGACCAGATTATTACCCCGGAGAAAACTGTCTCCTTTCCACCTGTTTGGCTTTCATGACAGTAAGGTTTATTTCTCCCTTGTTCTTCTGCATGTTCAAATATCACAGAAATTCCATAAGCCTCTTAATTCACTCTGCAGAAAATCTGCTCTAGAATGTACTATGTGCTGTGTTATCAAAATGTGTTACTTAAAAAGAAGCAATTGGGGACTTCCCTGGTGGTCCAGTGGCTAAGACTCCATGTTCCCAATGCAGGGAGCCCAGTTTGATCCCTGGTCAGGAAACTAAATCCCACATGCATGCTGCAACTAGAGATCCCACATGCCGCAACTAAAAAAAAAAAAAAAAAAAAGATCCTGCATGCTGCAATGAAGATACTGCATGCCTCAACTAAGACCCAGCATAGCTAAATAAATAAATAAATAAATAATTTTTTTTTTAATTTTATTTATTTATTTATTTATTTATTTATTTTTGGCTGTGCTGGGTCTTCGGTTCGTGCGAGGGCTTTCTCTAGTTGCGGCAAGTGGGGGCCACTCTTCATCACGGTGCGGGGACCGCTCTTCATCGCGGTGCGCGGGCCTTTCACTATCGCGGCCCCTCCCGTTGCGGGGCACAGGCTCCAGACGCGCAGGCTCAGCAGCTGTGGCTCACGGGCCCAGCTGCTCCGTGGCATGTGGGATCTTCCCAGACCAGGGCTCGAACCCGTGTCCCCTGCATTAGCAGGCAGACTCCCAACCACTGCGCCACCAGGGAAGCCCAATAAATATTTTTTAAAAATAAAAAGAAGCAATTGGACTTCTGCTTCTGGGAAGACGGATTGGACATACTTTTTCTTATTCTTCTTGTTAAGTACAGCTAAAAACCTGGAAATTGCATATAATACAAACATAAGAAGACTATGGAGGAGGGAGATGCCTAGAAACATTGGGACCCAAGGAACAACATGGTGGTGAGTTTCTTTTTGTGTTACCCATCACAGACTTGGAACTGCAGAAGGTTGCAACCAGGAAACACCAATGGGTACAGACCAAAGAACACACACACACACACACACACAAAACAACCAAAGCTTGTTCTCTCTAGCCAAAGGACCAGAGAAGGGGCAGCATAGGAAGATAGAAAACTTTTAGACAATCACTTCTCTACTCTAGCCAAACATCACAGATAAAACTATAGCCTCATCCACACCCACATCAGCAAAGGTGGAGGGGGGAGCCTAGACTTCTGTCCTCATGAAGCTGTAATTATGGCTGCCAACACCCACTCTGGGGTGGTGTTAGAAGACCAAGTAGGGAGCTGGGACTTTCCTCCCCATTGGTCAGTAAAGAGGTCCACCTCCTGCACCTATAATGTCAGTGGAGACCACATGGCAAGTCAAAATTCCCATCCCCACCCAGGAGTAACGAGAACTCCAACCCCCCCACCCCCCACACACACCTTGGGTGTCACTGGAGGCCAAGTGGGGAACCTGGACTTCTCCCTCCATTGGGAAGTGATCAGGCAGCACACCACTCTTTCCCTGCTGGAGGTGTGTCAAAGAAACCCAGCTAAAACAGGTTTAAATGAGATCCAGAGTCTCATAACATAATGTGAAAACATTCAACTTTCAATCAAAACTCACTCACCATATCAAGAACCAAGAGGTTCTCAAACTGAATGAAAAAACAAAGTAGATGCCAATGCCGAGGTGGCAGGGGTTTTTTAGAATTACCAGACAAATATTTTAAAGCAGTCATGATAAAGTTACTTCAAGGAGCAATTGTGAATATGCTTCAAACAACCACCGCAAAATAGAAAGCCTCAGCAATAAAAGACATAAGGCAGAATCAAATAGAAATTGTGGAACTGAAAATACAATAACAGAAATTAAAAGCTCAGGATGGGCTGAACAGAATAGAGGAGGGAAAAGAGGAAAGAATCGGAACTGGAAGATAGAACAATAGAAACTACCTTATCTGAACAATAGAGAGAAAATAGACAGAAAACCAGGAACAGAGCCTCAGGGACCTTTGAGGTAATAGCAAAAGATCGAATAATATTGTCATTGGAATCCCAGCAGGAGAAGAGAGAGAGGCCAGCACCGAAAAAGTACCTGAAGAAATAATAACTAAAAACTTTCCAAATTTGGCAAGAGACATAAGCCATGAGATTCAAGAAGGTGAATGAATCTCGAAGAGTATACACCCAAAGAAATCCACGGAAAGGCACATCATAATTAAACTTCTAAAAACTAAAGACAAAGAAAAAAATCTTGAGAAAATAGCCAGAGAAAATAACAACTTACTACGGTGGGGGGAAAAAACAGAATGATGGGAGATTTCTCATAAGAAATCATGGAGACCAGAAGGAAGTTGCACAATATTTTCAAGTACTGAAAGAAGTCAACCAGAATCCTACACCCAGAGAAAACGTCTTTTAAGAATGAAAAGGAAGTCAACACATTCTCAGAAGAAGGAAAAATTAGAGCTTATCTCCAGCAGATGCACCTGAAGAATGGCTGAAGTAGTTCTTTAAACAAAAAGGAAACATTAAAGGAAGAAACCTTGGAACATCAGGAGGGAAGAAAGAAAACAGTAACCAAAAATATGGGTAAATACAATAGACTTTCCTTTTCATCTTGAGTGTTCTAAATTATGTTTGTTGGCTGAGGCAAAATTTTTAACACGGTCTGATGTGGTTAAAAAAGTGACTTGAGAGCTAAGAAGACAGAGACAGAGACAGAGAGGGGCATTCTATAATGATAAAAAGGTCAATCCATCAAGATGACACAGCAATTCTAATTGTGCAAGAACCAACCACATATGTAAAATGTTTTAAGCAAAAACTAATAGAAGTGAAAGAAGAAATAGACAAATTCATAACTATAATTAGAGACTTCAACACCCCTTTTTCAACAGTTGATAGAACAACTATACAGAAAATCAGCAATTACATAGAAGCCAACCCCACCATCACTCAACAGGATCTATGTGACATTTAAATAACACTCCACCCAACAACAGCAGAACACACATTCTTTTCAAATGTCCACAAAACTATACTAAGTTAGACCATATCCTTGGCTATAAAACTAATCATACAAATTTAAAATAATTGAAATAATACAGAATGTGTTCTTTGACCACAGTTGAATCAAACTAGAAATAAATAATGGAAATACCTCAAGGACTTAGAAAAAGAAATACAAACTAAACCCACAGCAAGAAGAAAGAAGGAAATAATAAAGATGAGAACAGAAATCAATGAAATTAAAAATCAGAAAACAATAGAGAAAATCAATAAAATAGAGAGTTGGATTTTTGAAAAACATAACAAAATTTGACATACCTCTAGCAAAACTGATAAAACAGAGAGAAGAAACAAATTACCAATATTAGGAATGAAAATAGAGATAGCACCACAGGCTTTGCAGACATCAAAAGCATCACAAGGGAACATTTATACTACAAACAACTCTACATACATACATTTGACAACTTAGATGAAATAGACCACTTTTTTTGAAAGACATGAAATACCACAATTTACCCAATATGAAGTAAGTAATTTGAAGAGCCCTGTAACCATTAAGGAAATTGATTTCATAAGTAAAAATCCTCCAAAAAGAAATCTGCAGGCCCAGATGCTTTCACTGGAGAAATCTACCAAACATCTGAAAAATTAATATCAATTATATACAAACTTTCCAGAAAATAGAAAAGGAGGGAACACTTTCTAATTCATTTTATGAAGCTAATTTTACCCTGACACCAAAACAGACAACAAACAAATAAAAAACACCCCAGAAACATACAGACCAATATTCCTCAACACTACATATTCTAAAATCCCTAACAATATAGAATTAGCAATATATAAAAAGAATTATATTCCATAACCACGTGGGGCTTATGCCAGATTTGCAAGGCTGGTTCAATATTTGAAAATAACTGTAATCCACCATATTAGCAGGCTAAACAAGAAAATTTACATGCTCATATCAATTGATGCAGGGAAAATATTTGATAAAATTC
This sequence comes from Balaenoptera acutorostrata, assembly GCF_949987535.1. Classification (NCBI taxonomy): domain Eukaryota; kingdom Metazoa; phylum Chordata; class Mammalia; order Artiodactyla; family Balaenopteridae; genus Balaenoptera; species Balaenoptera acutorostrata. The sequence continues at coordinate 44,284,776 of NC_080077.1, forward strand.
AGCATTCACTCACACACACAAAAAACCATAGAAAAGAAATCCCTCAACTTCATAAAGAACATCTACCAAAAACCCTACAGCTAACATCATATTTAATGTGAAAGCCTGATGCTTTCCCACTAAGATTGGGAACAAGGTAAGAATGTCTGCTCTCACCACTCTTATTCAACATAGAGCTAGAAGCTCTAGTCAGTTCAATAAGACCAAAAAAAAAAAAAAAAAAAAAAAAGGAAATAAAGGACATACAGATCAGAACAAAAGAAAAAAAGAAATAAAACTACCTTTGGTTGCTGAAGACATGATTGTCCATGTAGAAAACCCCAAGGAATCTACCAAGACTTTCCTAGAACACGTAGGTGAGTTTAGCAAGGAGTGGCTTGATTTGTGAGTTTCTGGGCAGGTCCAGACAGCCCGCTTTCTCTCTTCCCATTTATTAATCTACTGCCCGGAGTAATTTGGTTTGTATTCACTGTAGGATTTGGGAGTTATTTTCATTCAACTCATATTCTGTAGTTAACAAGTCTGTCTGCCCAGACTAAAACAAAACAGCTTTTCTATTGAAAGCAAAAAGCTACTATTTTTATGTAGCTAAAATAAGTCGTATGAATCTTTTCACCTTGATTGTGTGGGGAACAACACATGTGAGTAGCCTAGCCTAAACTGTCATAAGAAGAAATATGGGCTCATTTAGGTTTCAGAAAGAACAAAAGTACAACCATAAAGCAAAAATAATTTAGGAGTTTGAAAAAAATAAGGATTTCTATTTCACAAAGGACATTCTGAAAAAAATTTATAGGTAGATGAAAGACTGGGGAAAGATATTTGCAACTCCTAAACAGACAAGGAGCCAACATTTGGAATACATTCATATGTTCAAATCATCCAGAAAAATCCAGGACATGTTTCAGAAAATAGGCAAATTATATGACATACCATTTACAGAAACCTAAACGCCTAACACATGTATAGACAGCTGTCCAAACTTATTAATTAATTTTATGTTATTTTATTATTATTTTTAAACATTTTTATTGGAGTATAATTGCTTTACAATGTTGTGTTAGTTGCTGCTGTATAACAAAGTGAATCAGCTATACATATACATATTTCCCCATATCTCCTACCTCTTGCATCTCCCTCCCATCCTCCCTATCCCACCCCTCTAGGTGGTCACAAAGCACCGAGCTGATCTCCCTGTGCTATGCGGCTGCTTCCCACTAGCTATCTATTTTACATTTGGTAGTGTGTATATTGTCATTGCCACTCTCTCACTTCGTCCCAGCTTCCCCTTCCCACTCTGTGTCCTCAAGTCTGTTCTCTACATCTGCGTCTTTATTCCTGCCCTGCCACTAAGTTCATCAGTACCATTTTTTTAGATTCCATATATATGTGTTAGCATACGGTATTTGTTTTTCTCCTTTTGACTTACTTCACTCTGTATGACAGACTCTAGGTCCATCCACCTCACTACAAATAAGTCAATTTCGTTTCTTTTTATGGCTGAGTAATATTCCATTGTATATATGTGCCACATCTTCTTTATGCATTCATCTGTCGATGGACACTTAGGTTGCTTCCATGTCCTGGCTATTGTAAATAGAGCTGCAATGAACATTGTGGCACATGACTCTTTTTGAATTATGGTTTTCTCAGAGTATATGCCCAGTAGTGGGATTACTGGGTCGTATGGTAGTTCTATTTTTAGTTTTTTAAGGAAACTCCACACTGTCCTCCATAGTGGCTGTATCAATTTATATTCCCACCAACAGTGCAAGAGGGTTCCCTTTTCTCCACACCCTCTCCAGCATTTATTGTTTCTAGATTTTTTTGATGATGGCCATAACTTACTAGTGAATTTTAAATGCAATGAAATGTCAGTTTACACTCTGTGAGAATGGCAAAAATAGAAAGTTAGATAATATAACATTTGGTGGGGATGTTGGATAATAGGGACCCTCCTGCACTGCTGGAGGGAATGTAGACAGGTGCCGCCATTCTGGACAGTGATTTGGCAGTGCTCAATCAAATTAGGTACCCACAGCTCTATGATCCAGCCAGGACCATAATGGGACATGCATGAGGATGTAGAGGAGTCAGGATGTCCATTACTTGGGGGAATGAGCAAGTGAAATGTGGTGTTTGCACACCTTGAGCACCATGCAACATTTAGAAGAAATGAACTTGATGTGCATATAACAGCATAGATAGATGTTACAAACATGGTATGGAGTCAGAAAGACTCAGATGGGACCTTGTGTGTGCAAATTTATATAAAGGTTTAAAACACACACTCAAAAAACAATGCTTTTTACAAAGTTTCATCTTAACTCAAGACAACACATAAACTACATTACTTTTGTTGCCTGTAGTGGGGAAGAAAACAAGGGTAATGTATATATAACTAAGCAAAAGGGGCTTTGTATGGACTCATGACATTGATGATGCTGTGACTTGGAATGAGTGATTAGCTAAATTCTCTGAATCTGAGGTAATTAAGGAAGAAGAGATGAAGGAGTAATGGAAGACTGGGTGTATAGGAAACTGAAAGCTGAGATGATTTCATGTCACATCAGCTAAGTGGAGTTGATAAATTGGGAAAGACACATTAGGCATGCACAGCTCAGTTCTTTCCTTTTTTCTTGGGAGGTGGACTCCATTGCATAGGCCTGCTTAGGTCCAGGGCTCTCTAGGATTGGGTGGGCAAGTTTTCCTAATTTTGTAGTTTAGTCAGTAGGCCTAGTTGGGTCTCACACTTTCAACCAAGGACCATTGGTAATGGCTTCCGTTTTTACTTTATTACTTACATTGTTTATAATGGGATGGGGGAGAGGGGTACTACTTATTGGGAGCTCACCAGAGACTGCAGCTGTCACAGGCACTTGAATAACCTGGGTTGTGTTGCTTTTATTATTTGGCAACTAATTTTTCTACCATCTTACCCACCCAGATCAACATACAGCATGGACTTGGCAAAAAACATCTTACTGAGTTAAGTAGTAAAGGTCATGGTCTCACCACTCACTGGAGAAGAGTGAAGCCATTAACAGAGCTTGACATTGATTCCGGCAGAGAAAAGCTGGAAGAAGGACCTTGGTTCTTGTCTTCTTTGAAGAAAGAATTCAGCAGAGAGACCAAGTTGGTGAAAAAGATAAAAGCATTTACTAGAAGCAAAGTACCGTGTGGAAGAGCACACAGGTGAGCTCAGAGTGAATTGCCTGCAGTAGGGGCAGCTTAGGTTGCTTATATAGGGGCAGTTTTTTGGGTTGTCTCTGGCCAATCATCTCCATATTTGGTCCTGGTGTGGGCCCACATCTCTCAGCCAAGATGGATTCCAGCTGGTATCTTCTCCCTCCTTTTGTCTTTCCCCTAGACTGAGGGCCTTTTCTGTGCATGTCTTGGGTCAGGAAATCCACAAGAATGCACCCAGTCAGGGGCCAAGGCTGGTATCCCATCTTGAAGCGTCAGCAGGAGACCAGCTGCAGCTGATCAGCCTGGGGAAACCAGTTGCAGCTTCTCAGACTAGGGCCTATATCTCTCCTACCTCAAGATCGGAGCTTGTTGACTCAGGTATGCTTGTAAAATTAACCAAGCTTGCTTATCAGGCTCTTGCTGGCTACTTTCAATTATTACTGTGTCCCTAGGGTGTGGTGTACTAGGAGGAAAAATGAAAAGGGGGCTGCGGCATGCTGGGAACAACAGGCAGCAAAGGAGGTAGCAAGGGAGCCAAACAGCATATAAAAACCTTAGTCATCATGGAGTGCCTTGTGCAGCACAATCCCTGATGTCCCTGAACCTTAGGACAAAGGTGATGTTTTCCTCAATATATTGTGTTCAATTACACAAGAAGATATCTGATACAACTTTAATAGATTGCTGTTAAAAATAAAAAGACATTTAAAATGGTTAACTTCAGCTTTCTTAAAAATTGCTCATGTACCACACCTAATTCTCCAATCTTGTTTGATAAATGAATTATGACTTGATATTACTATTTTAAAATAATTGTTATATTTACTGAGTCTACTTTTGGTACTTTTCTAAAAAGGTATATCTTATCCTCTCTGCACTTATCTAAGTAATAAACCCAAGTTCATCATTATGGGTTCCAAGTCCTTTTCTTTTCTTTTTTGTGATGTTTATTTACTTTTTTTTAACATCTTTATTGGAGTATAATTGCTTTACAATGGTGTGTTACTCTCTGCTTTTTAACAAAGTGAATCAGCTATACATATACATATATCCCCATATCTCCTCCCTCTTGCGACTCCCTCCCACCCTCCCTATCCCACCCCTCTGTTGGTCACAAAACACCGAGCTGATCTCCCTGTGCTATGCGGCTGCTTCCCACTAGCTATCTATTTTACGTTTGGTAGTGTATATATGTCCATGCCACTCTCTCACTTCATCCCAGCTTACCTTTCCACCTCCCGGAGTACTCAAGCCCATTCTCTACATCTGCGCCTTTATTCCTGGCCTGCCCCTAGGTTCTTCATAACCACTTTTTTTTTTAAGATTCCATATATGTGTGTTAGCATATGGTATTTGTTTTTCTCTTTCTGACTTACTTCACTCTGTATGACAGACTCTAGGTCCATCCACCTCACTACAAATAACTCAATTTCATTTCTTTTTATGGCTGAGTAATATTCCATTGTATATATGTGTCACATCTTTATCCATTCATCTGTCAATGGACACTTAGGTTGCTTCCATGTCCTGGCTATTGTAAATAGAGCTGCAATGAACATTGTGGTACCTGACTCTTTTTGAATTATGGTTTTCTCAGGGTATATGCCCAGTAGTGGGATTGCTGGGTCGTATGATAGTTCTATTTTTAGTTTTTTAAGAAACCTCCATACTGTTCTCCATAGTGGTTGTATCAACTTACATTCCCACCAATAGTGCAAGAGGGTTCCCTTTTCTCCACACCCTCTCCAGCATTTATTGTTTCTAGATTTTTTGATGATGGCCATTCTGACTGGTGTGAGGTGATACCTCAATGTAGTTTTGATTTGCATTTTTCTAATGATTAGTGATGTTGAGAATTCTTTCATGTGTTTGTTGGCAATCTGTATCTTCTTTGGAGAAATGTCTATTTAGGCATTCTGCCCATTTTTGGATTGGGTTGTTTATTTTTTTGATATTGAGCTGCATGAGCTGCTGGTAAATTTTGGAGGTTAATCCTCTGTCAGTTGCTTCATTTGCAAATATTTTCTCCCATTCTGAGGGTTGTATTTTCGTCTTCTTCGTGGTTTCCTTTGCTGTGCAAAAGCTTTTAAGTTTCATTAGGTCTCATTTGTTTAATTTTGTTTTTATTTCCATTTCTCTAGGAGGAGGGTCAAAAAGGATCTTGCTGTGATTTATGTCATAGAGTGTTCTGCCTATGTTTTCCTCTAAGAGTTTTATAGTGTCTGGTCCTACATTTAGGTCTTTAATCCATTTTGAGTTTATTTTTGTGTATGGTGTTAGGGAGTGTTCTAATTTCATTCTTTTACATGTTGCTGTCCAGTTTTCCCAGCACCACTTATTGAAGAGGCTGTCTTTTCTCCATTGTATATTCTTGCCTCCTTTATCAAGAACAAGGTGACCATATGTGCATGAGTTTATCTCTGGGCTTTCTCTCCTGTTCCATTGATCTATACTTCTGTTTTTGTGCCAGTACCATACGGTCTTGATGACTGTAGCTTTGTAGTATAGTCTGAAGTCAGGGAGCCTGATTCCTCCAGCTCCGTTTTTCTTTCTCAAGATTGCTTTGGCTATTCGGGGTCTTTCCTATTTCCATACAAATTGTGAAATTTTTTGTTCTAGTTCTGTGAAAAATGCCATTGGTAGTTTGATAGGGATTGCATTGAATGTGTAGATTGCTTTGGGTAGTATAGTCATTTTCACAATGTTGATTCTTCCAATACAAGAACATGGTATATCTCTCCATCTGTTTGTATCATCTTTAATTTCTTTCATCAGTGTCATAGTTTTCTGCATACAGGTCTTTTGTCTCCTTAGGTAGGTTTATTCTTAGGTATTTTATTCTTTTTGTTGCAATGGTAAATGGGAGTGTTTCCTTAATTTCTCTTTCATATTTTTCATCATTAGTGTATAGGAATGCAAGAGATTTCTGTGCATTAATTTTGTATCCTGCTACTTTACCAAATTCATTGATTAGCTCTAGTATTTTTCTGGTAGAGTCTTTAGGATACTCTATGTATAGTGTCATGTCATCTGCAAACAGTGACAGATTTACTTCTTTTCTGATTTGGATTCCTTTTATTTCTTTTTCTTCTCTGATTGCTGTGGCTAAACCTTCAAAAACTATGTTGAATAATAGTGGTGAGAGTGGGCAACCTTGTCTTGTTCCTGATCTTAGTGGAAATGGTTTCAGTTTTTCGCCATTGACAACGATGTTGGCTGTTGGTTTGTCATATATGGCCTTTATTATGTTGAGGTAAGTTCCCTCTATGCCTACTTTCTGGAGGGTTTTTATCATAAATTGATATTGAATTTTGTTGAAAGCTTTTTCTGCATCTATTAAGATCATCATTTGGTTTTTCTCCTTCAATTTGTTAATATGGTGTATCACATTGATTGATTTGCATATATTGAAGAATCCTTGTATTCCTGGGATAAACCCCACTTGATCATGGTGTATGATCCTTTTAATGTGCTGCTGGATTCTGTTTGCTAGTATTTTGTTGAGGATTTTTGCATCTATGTCCATCAGTGATATTGGCCTGTAGTTTTCTTTCTTTGTGACATCGTTGTCTAGTTTTGGTATCAGGGTGATGGTGGTCTCGTAGAATGAGTTCGGGAGTGTTCCTCCCTCTGCTATATTTTGGAAGAGTTTGAGAAGGATAGGTGTTAGCTCTTCTCTAAATGTTTGATAGAATTCGTGTGTGAAGCCATCTGGTCCTGGGGTTTTGTTTGCTGGAAGATCTTTAATCACAGTTTCAATTTCAGTGCTTATGTTTAGTCTGTTTATATTTTCTATTTCTTCCTGCTTCAGTCTCAGAAGGTTGTGCTTTTCTAAGAATTTGTCTATTTCTTCCAGGTTGTCCATTTTATTGGCATAGAGTTGCTTGTAGTAATCTCTCATGATCCTTTGTGTTTCTGCAGTGCCAATTGTTACTACTCCTTTTTCATTTCTAACTCTATTGATTTGAGTCTTCTTCCTTTTTTTCTTGATGAGTCTGGCTAATGGTTGATCAATTTTGTTTCTCTTCTCAAAGAACCAGCTTTTAGTTTTATTGATCTTTGCTATTGTTTCCTTCATTTCTTTTTCATTTATTTCTGATCTGATCTTTATGATTTCTTTCCTTCTGCTAACGTTGGTTTTTTTTTTTGTTCTTCTTTCTCTAATTGCTTTAGGTGTAAAGTTAGGTTGTTTATTTGAGATGTTTCTTGTTTCTTGAGGTAGGACTGTATTGCTATAAACTTCCCTCTTAGAACTGCTTTTGCTGCATCCCATAGGTGTTGGGTCATCGTGTTTTCATTGTCATTTGTTTCTAGGTATTTTTTTGATTTCCTCTTTGATTTCTTCAGTGATCTCTTGGTTATTTAGTAGTGTATTGTTTAGCCTCCATGTGTTTGTATGTTTTACAGTTTTTTTTTCCTGTAATTGATATCTAGTCTCATAGCATTGTGGTTGGAAAAGGTATTTGATACTATTTCAATTTTCTTAAATTTACCAAGGCTTGATTTGTGACCCAAGATATGATCTATCCTGGAGAATGTTCCATCAGCACTTGAGAAAAATGTGTATTCTGTTGTTTTTGGGTGGAATGTCCTATAAATATCAATTAAGTCCATCTTGTTTAATGTATCATTTAAAGCTTGTGTTTCCTTATTTATTTTCATTTTGGATGATCTGTCCATTGGTGAAAGTGGGGTGTTAAAGTACCCTACTATGATTGTGTTCCTGTCAGGTTCCCCTTTTATAGCTGTTAGCAGTTGCCTTATGTATTGAGGTGCTCCTATGTTGGGTGCATAAATATTTACAATTGTTATATCTTCTTCTTGGATTGATCCCTTGAGCATTATGTAGTGTCCTTTTTTGTCTCTTGTAAAAATCTTTATTTTAAAGTCTATTTTGTATGATATAAGAATTGTTACTCAAGCTTTCTTTTGATTTCCATTTGCATGGAATATCTTTTTCCATCCCCTCACTTTCAGTCTGGATGTGAGCCTAGATCTGAAGTGGGTCTCTTGTAGACAGCATATATATGGGTCTTGTTTTTGTATCCATTCAGCCAGTCTATGTCTTTTGGTTGGAGCATTTAATCCATTTCCATTTAAGATAGTCATCGATATGTATGTTCCTATTACCATTTTCTTAACTGTTTTGGGTTTGTTATTGTAGGTCTTTTCCTTCTCTTGTGTTTCCTGCCTAGAGAAGTTCCTTTAGCATCTGTTGTGAGCTGGTTTGGTGGTGCTGAATTCTCTTAGCTTTTGTTTGTCTGTAAAGGTTTTAATTTTCCTGTCAAATCTGAATGAGATCCTTGCTGGTAGAGTAATCTTGGTATCAGGTTTCTCCCTTTCATCACTTTAATTATGTCCTGCCACTCCCTTCTGGCTTGCAGAGTTTCTGCTGAAAGATCAACTGTTAACCTTATGGGGATTCCCTTGTATGTTATTTGTTGTTTTTCCCTTGCTGCTTTTAATATTTTTTTTGAATTTAATGTTTGATAGTTTGATTAATATGTGTCTTGCCGTGTTTCTCCTTGAATTTAGCCTGTATGGGACTCTCTGCGCTTCCTGGACTTGATTGACTATTTCCTTTCCCATATTAGGGAAGTTTTCAACTATTATCTCTTCAAATATTTTCTCAGTCCCTTTTGTTTTCTCTTCTTCTTATGGGATCCCTATATTTCAAATGTTGCTTCGTTTAATGTTGTCCCAGACGTCTCTGAGACTGTCCTCAATTCTTTTCATTCTTTTTTCTTTATTCTGCTCTGCAGCAGTTATTTCCACTATTTTATCTTCCAGGTCACTTATCCGTTCTTCTGCCTCTGTTATTCTGCTACTGATTCCTTCTAGAGAATTTTAAATTTCATTTATTGTGTCGTTCATCATTGTTTGTTTGCTCTTTAGTTCTTCTAGATCCTTGTTAAACGTTTCTTGTATTTTCTCCATTCTATTTCCAAGATTTTGGATCATCTTTACTATCATAACTCTGAATTGTTTTTCAGGTAAACTGCCTATTTCCTCTTCATTTGTTTGGTCCGGTGGGTTTTTACCTTGCTCCTTCATCTGCTGTGTATTTCTCTGTCTTGTCATTTTGCTTACCTTACTGTGTTTGGAAACTCCTTTTTGCAGGCTGCAAGTTCGCAGTTCCCGTTGTTTTTGGTGTCTGCTCCCAGTGGCTAAGGTTGGTTCAGTGGGTTGTGTAGGTTTCCTGATGGACGGGACTGGTGCCTGTGTTCTGATGGATGAGGCTGGATGTCGTCTTTCTGGTGGGCAGGACCATGTCCAGTGGTGTGTTTTGGGGTGTCTGTGACCTTATTATGATTTTAGGCAGCCTCTCTGCTAATGGGTGGGGTTGTTTTCCTGTCTTGCTAGTTGTTGGGCATAGGGTGTCCAGCACTGTAGCTTGCTGGTCATTGAGTGGAGCTGGGTCTTGGCATTGAGATGGAGATCTCTGGGAGAGCTTTCGCCATTTGATATTATGTGGAGCTGGGAGGTCTCTGGTGGACCAATGTCCTGAACTTGGCTCTCCCACCTCAGAGGCACAGGCCTGACACCTGGCCAGAGCAGCAAGACCCTTTCAGCCACACAGCTCAGAAGAAAAGGGAGAAATAAATAAATAAATAAATAAATAAATAAATAAATAAAATTAAATTAAACGTTATTAAAATAAAAAAATAATTATTAAAAATAAAAAAATTAAAAAGTAATAAAAAAGGGAAAGAAAAAAGAAAGAAGGAAGAGAGCAACCAAACCAAAAAACAAATCCACCAATGATAACAAGCGCTAAAAACTATACTAAAAAAGAAACAACAGCAACAACAACAAAAACGGACAGACAGAACCCTAGGACAAATGGTAAAACAAAGCTATACAGAGAAAATCACACACAGAAGCATACACATACACACTCAGAAAAAGAGAGAAAGGAAAAAAATATATATATTGTTGCTCCCAAAGTCCACCGCCTGAATTTTGGGATGATTCGTTGTCTATTCAGGTATTTCACAGATGCAGGGTAGATCAAGTTGATTGTGGAGATTTAATCCACTGCTCCTGAGGCTGCTGGGAGAGATTTCCCTTTCTCTTCTTTGTTCGCACAGCTCCAGGCGTTCAGCTTTGGATTTGGCCCCGCCTCTGCATGTAGGTCACCTGAGGGCATCTGTTCTTCGCTCAGACAGGACAGGGTTAAAGGAGCAGCTGATTCTGGGGCTCTGGCTCACTCAGGCCGGGGGGAGGGAGGGGTATGGAGTGCGGGGCGAGCCTGTGGCGGCAGAGGCCGGCATGACATTGCACCAGCCTGAGGCGTGCTGTGCGTTCTCTCAGGGAAGTTGTCCCTGGATCACAGGACCCTGGCAGTGGCGGGCTACACAGGCTCCCGGGAGGGGCGGTGTGCATAGTGACCTGTGCTTGCACACAGGCTTCTTGGTGGCGGCAGCAGCAGCCTTAGTGTCTCATGCCCGTCTCTGGGGTCCGCGCTGATAGCCGCGGCTCACGCCCGTCTCTGGAGCTCGTTTAGGCGGTGCTCTGAATCCCCTCTCCTTGCGCACCCTGAAACAATGGTCTCTTGCCTCTTTGGCTGCTCCAGACTTTTTCCCGGACTCCCTCCCGGCTAGCTGTGGCGCACTAGCCCCCTTCAGGCTGTGTTCACGCTGCCAGCCCCAGTCCTCTCCCTGGGATCCCACTGAAGCTCGAGCTTCAGCTCCCAGCCCCAGCCTGCCCCAGAGGGTGAGCAGACAAGCATCTCAGGCTGGTGAGTGCTGGTCGGTACCAATCCTCTGTGCGGGAATCTCTCCGCTTTGCCCTCCGCACCCCTGTTGCTGCGCTCTCCTCCGCGGCTCTGAAGCTTCCCCCCTCTGCCACCCCCCGTCTCTGCCCACAAAGGGGCTTCCTAGTGTGTGGAAACCTTTCCTCCTTCACAGCTCCCTCCCACTGGTGCAGGTCCCGTCCCTATTCTTTTGTCTCTGTTTTTTCTTTTTTCTTTTGCCCTACCCAGGTACGTGGGGAGTTTCTTGCCTTTTGGGAGGTCTGAGGTCTTCTGCCAGCGTTCAGTAGGTGTACTGTAGGAGTTGTTCCAGATGTAGATGTATTTCTGATGTATTTGTGGGGAGGAAGGTGATCTCCACATCTTACTCTTCTGCCATCTTGAAGGTCTCCCCCCCAAGTCCTTTTCTAAAGCCAATGAAACATGTAAGAGTTTTAAACAAAAGAAGTATCTGTAATTTAAACCATTATTTTGAGTGCGCTATTGCCTTACAGAATGTTGTGAAATTGCAACATGTATATTTTCTGTTATGTAATTGTAGACTTTGATCAGAAACACACAGAGACTTCCCTGGTGGTCCAGTGGTTAAGACTTCACCTTCCAGTGCAGGGGGTGCAGGTTTGATCCCTGGTCCGGGAGCTAAGATCCCACATGCCTCACGGCCAAAAAACCAAAACATAAAACAGAAGCAATATTGTAACAAATTCAATAAAGCCTTTAAAAATGGTCCACACACACAAAAAAAGGAACACACAGTTAAATAGTAACCTGTAATAAATTTATATTACATATGTAGCTGGGTTTGCAGATTCTCTGTCCAACTTAGAATGATAATAATGACTTTTAATTTCTTCAGTTCCATTTTGAGGAAACTGCGACTATGTTTGACAACTTGGGCTGGCAATAACGTTTCCAACAAGGCTGGAAACACACATTTTCCCGTGTCTGTACTCTGATCTCTGCAGTTCTCATATTCACTCAGATGCTTAAATCTTCATGTGCACTGAATCAGAAGGAATCAATATGAATATGAGAAGACATCTTTACAATGCTGAGTAGAAATTTGCTGGGAATTATTTATCTATCACATAAACTCCAGAAGCTAAACATAAAATTTTAAATTATTTTTCTGCTTAAAATACAGTATGTGATTATTGTAAAAATGTAAAACATTCCAGAAGTAAAGGACAGAATTAAGGTTTTTTGTCTTCCTAATTCCTTTTCCTCACCCACACCAGAAAACCACTGTTATGTTTTTGTGTGAGTGCCTCAAGAATTTCCAAAATTGAGCTTTGATTTTGCCACAAGAACATCACTGTTTAAGCACAATTATTATTTTGTGACTATATTGACATCACATGAATAAAATTTTTAAATGCAGATAAAATTTGGTTTACTATGTGTAAACTTATGACAGGAACTTTGAGGAATCACTTCACAGTGTTAGATGTGATTCATTTTAGATTCCATTCTTTAGAACAAGAAGAGCTGGTTAGGCCTGTTTCTCTTGGCTCCCACAATCTTTTCCTGGCCCAATCCAACTTTATCTCAAATTGTTATATACCCAGTAAAAACTTGTTTTCACACTATTAGTATATGTTACTTTTAATAGTTCTTGGATAAATTATTTTTTTGCTTCTTTTCTTTGTCGGAAAAAAGTCAGCTAGTATAGGCACTAGTAGCTTAAACTCTGCTGAAAGTAATAGCTGCCTCTGTCAAAGCAAGGAAAGCTTTTGGGACAGTTAATACCAAGTTCTTTGCATCCTGGATAGATACAAAAGCTTAACAATTTGTAATTTTACACTTTCCAGTACATTAAAGAGGTAGATAATTGATCTCTGTTGATTTGCAACCAAAATTCTTGGGATATCAAGTGGGTGAATATAAGTAGGAGAGTAATTCTCAATTTTGTTTCCAATTTTTTTTTTTTTAAATTTTATTTTTGGCTGTGTTGGGTCTTCGTTTCTGTGCGAGGGCTTTCTCTAGTTGTGGCAAGCGGGGGCCACTCTTCATCGCGGTGTGCGGGCCTCTCACTATCGTGGCCTCTCTTGTTGTGGAGCACAGGCTCCAGACGCGCAGGCTCAGCAGTTGTGGCTCACGGGCCTAGTTGCTCCACGGCATGTGGGATCTTCCCAGACCAGGGCTCGAACCTGTGTCCCCTGCATTAGCAGGCAGATTCGCAACCACTGCGCCACAAGGGAAGCCCCTGTTTCCAATTATTAATGCTTAATTAAAGAGACAAAATACTTAATAAATAAATGAATAAATTGCTTTTAAATTAATGGATAAATACATGGCTTTAACAAAGATGTGGTAATATTTTCTCATAATTGAATAGCCAAATGGTTCTAAGTCCATTCATTAATTTATTCACTCATTTGTTGTTTGGTTAGTGTATCCAGCCATCTATCCATCTATCTATCCATCTAGAGAGGTTAAGTGACTTGGTCAAAGTCACACAGCTAGTTAGCGGCAGGGACACATGATAATTTGACATGAGCTGATTTGATATGGGGTCATTTTAGATTTCTAAAACATAAATTATTGAACTTCTATTTGTTCTTATTTGATTTATTTTTATTTACTTTAAATTAATGAATATATTTATCTGCTTAACAAAGGAAACTAATTTTCACTTGACATTGTAGTGCATGGCTTAGTTGACTATAGGTTTTCTAACAATGTTAACCTTACTTGAGTGGGTATAGAGAAGACAGGTGATGATGGGAGGGATATTTGGACCATAGTGTGATACCCTAGTCTCCATTCCACACTGTTCAGTAAAATCCACAATTCAATTTTTATCATTTCTTTCAGTACTCAGTAACACATATGTTATACTCAAAGCTATCAAATGCCTCTATAATGTTGGTTTTGGCCAAACTTTTTGCAGAGAACAGATTTTTAAAAAATGTATCTTCACTGCCTTAATGATTATAAAAATAATAGATGTATAAAAAAATCCAGACAAATAGAAATAAAGCAGAAAGAGCCTTGAAATGGGGCATGGTTAGGGAAGGATAAGAGTCAGGGATATCTGTAATAAAAAATAATGTGGCCACTATAAAAAAAAACAGCAGAAAATAAGTTTTGGTGAGGATGTGGAGAAATTGGAACTCTTCTGCACTGTTATTAAGAATGCAAAATGGTGCAGCTGCTATGAAAAGCAGTATGGAGTTTCTTAAAAAAAAAACAAAATGAAACTAGAATTACCATATGTTCCAGCAATCCCACTTCTGGGTATGTATCCAAAAGAATTGAAAATAGGATCTTGAAGAATATTTGCACATCCATGTTCATTATAGCATTATTCACAATAGCCAAGAGATGGAAGCAACAGAAGGGTCCATCCACAGGTAAGTAAATAAAATGTGACATGATAGAGGTGGTAATGCTACAGTGGAAATCATATTGCAAGATATAAATGTATCAATCAAATCAACACATTGTATACCTTAAACTCACCACAATGTTATATGTCAATTATATCTCCATTAAAAAAGGGAAAATGTGGTATATATTGTACATATAATAAAATTATATTTAGTTCTTAAAAAGAAGGAAATTCTGTCATATGCCACAGAATGTATGAAACTTGAGGACATTATGCTTGGTGAAGTAAGACAGTCACAAAAGGGCAAATACTGCATGATTTCACTTAAATGAGGTATCTAAAGTAGTCAAACTCTGAGAAGCAGAGAGTAGAATGCTTGTTGCCAGGGGTTAGTGGGGAAGGGGAAAAGGAGAGTCGTTGTTTTATGGAGTTTGAGTTTTGCAAGACGAAAATTTTCTAGAGATCTGTTGCACGACAATGTGCATATAGTTAGCACTTAGAAATGGTTAAGATGGTAAATTTTATGTTACATGCTTTTTTTTTTTTTTTTACCACAATAAAAAAATAGAACCCAGATGTCTTAAAACAAACAAACCCCAGTGATTGTATTTTGATCAAGGGCAAGTGTTCTGTCTTAGTAGTTCTGGGGCTGGGACTAGAGTTCTCCAGCTTTCTAACTTGTGAGATCAGATCTGTGTCACTCTGCCACGTTGTCTCTTGGGCTAGGGATACAGATGTTTCCCAGAGAAGCCCCGTCATCCCTGTGAGGAGGCCCAGGACAGCAGAGTGCTGCAGGGGAATCAGCCCTGGGTTCAGACTGCTCTCTGCACTGGGTAGGTCACTGAATCTCCCAGCCTCGATTTCCTTGTCTACACCTGTGCATAATATCTATTTTACTCTGTAGTGAGGATTACCCGTCGAGCCTTGTTAGAAAAGCATTGTAGCTATTTTGACTGCCACCTTCAGGCCTTTCTAGTTTGAGTTTCAGGGCCTCTCTGTCAGCAACCCAGATTCTCAGTACTCCGAACCGGCAATGCCGGGGCAAGCTCCTGGGTACAAACCTCAGTGAGCTCAGAAGGGTAGCATTGTGTTCCAGAGCAATGCAATTCCGGAATGCAATGCCAGAGCAACCAACAACAGCCAAGTTATCTGAATGGACCTTTGAAATCTGTTATAAAGGTAAGCAACCATCCCTAAAAGAAAGGTCAGAGACACAGCTTTCAAAATCATCATTCATATCAGAAGAGTGCTTGTACTGCCTATTCTATCAAACAGGAAGTTATTATGTAAACTTCAGGATCTATTGAGAAACTGTAAGTGGGACGTGCCTGGCCTTCTGTGGAAGAGAGTAAATGGCATTAACTAATTAGTGACCGATCCCGCCCACATATTAGGCAATATGATTTAGAGAATGTATTATTTAACTCAGACAATATATTCAGTTTTTGAGGAAAGCAGCTTTCATAGCCCTAGATATATATTTTACACCTCAAAGATCCTCTGCCACAAGTGGATTGCAGTCCTGGAGGGCTCTCATTGATATTACTATTTTTTCTTCTTTTTTTTATTGGAGTAAAATTGCTTTACAATGTTGTGTTAGTTTCTGCTGTACAGTGAAGTGAATCAGCCATATGTATACATCTATCCCCTCCCTCTTGGACCTCCCTCCCACCCCACCCCCCATCCCCCATGTAGGTCGTCACAGAGCACTGAGCTGAGCTCCCTGTGCTATACAGCAGGTTCCCACCAGCTATCTGTTTTACACATGGTAGTGTATTTATGTCAAACCTAATCTCCCAATTCGTCCCACCCTTCCTTGCCCCCGCTGTGTCCACATGTCCGTTCTCTACGTCTACGTTAATATTAATTCTCTACGTCTCTTGTTAATATTAAAAACTACATTAAAAACAAAAATGACTGTTTAGTCAGTCTAATTATAGTTATTCAGTGGTTATTTTTACAAGAGTTGTAGAAGTGGGCATTTAGAATCTCAAAACAGAAGTTCACAGACAGAGCAGGATAAGAATTGAAATATATGATACCTTCTCTCTTAGAGAATTAGATAGAATTAGAGAGAGTTAGATAGTCACTGTTTACCTATTCAAATTTCAGCAATGCCATGATAAATATCTGAGTCAACATGGGCAAACAAAAGACAAACAAGTAAGATTAGGACTGAAGACTCCTAGAAGAAAACAAAGTCGAGCATGAAGAGTCCTTAGAGATCAGATTGCTTTTTATTCCATGGACATTGTGACCTGACATTAAAAAAAAGAGAGAGAGAGAGAATATATGTCACTAGATTCATATTTAGTCTGGTTTTTTTTTCTCCTTTGCTAATTATTTTTACTCAGCTGTTGAGTCTATAGTGCTGCTTTATTAACAGGAGGTGAACACTGGCGTGGTGCATCACTTAGAAACTATAACAGGGAATTGCTCAGTAATTTCTCAGTAATTTCAGTGTTGTCTTTTTGTCATGCAAAAGAAAGTAGTCCATACTTCCCTTTACCCCTACTTTAATGATGTGAACAAAGAGTTTCCAAATTCCAAGTCTGTTGTTGTTTGTAGTAAAAAGTATACATTTTCTTCTAGATTCCTTCTTTAATGAAAATAAGGAAATATAAATAATTTGTAAATATCATGTCTGCAACATTGGATTTATGCTAATGGAGCCAATGCAAATTGAAGGTCATTGTTTTGGTGCCCATTTCCCAGATAGATAATTGTTAAGAATGTTCAAGAAGGGGGTTCGGCATTCAATGAAAGGTTGGACTAGAATTACGTTTTCTCAGTTTAAGAATTTTAACACACTCATGTGTCCAGATTTGGTATTAAGCATGTAAAAGTAATTTATTTCTAAGACTCAGGTATTGAAGCTAGTGAATGATTAACTTAAAAAATAGAGAAGATTCAAGATTATCCTTATAATATCCCTGTCACTCACCTGAATTTCAAAATTCTTTCTTAAGTTGAGGAAAAGGAGTGAAGTTACAATCCATGAAATGTCATGGGCATGTATAGTGTGTGAAAATGTGTTTTGTGTTTTTTGGTGGAGAAAAGGTGGAAAACATTGAATTTTGTGGTTTCTAAGTCCCCTAATATTCTACGATTTTGCCAAAAGCAACAACAACAACAACAACAAAAAGCCTTAAAAAAGGCATGCATTGATAGGCTTTGAACTGTTTGATTAAATTTGTATTTCTTGTCAGGGCTCCAGGGAGGTTTGGAAACATCAATCGTTAACCATCCGTGTCTGTTTACCAGTATAAAACAAAGCCATTGATCTCACAAGGAGTTGATGGGCATTAGCATTTCCCCATAAAGATAAAGATTAGGTTTTATTAACATAGCTTTTACTTAAATTTTATTTGGGTTTATGGGGTGTCACACTGCCACCCTGTGGACATGAGGCTTTTCAGCTTTTAGGGAGGTCTTTTAATTACTAACGAGTACTCTGCCTAAAAATATGCAGGGCTATCAACTGTAATAAACATACCACTCTGGCGGGAGATTTTGTTTATGGAGGAGGCTATGCGTGTGTGAGGGCCGGAGATATATGGGAAATCTCTGTACCTTCCTCTTAATTTTACTATGAACCTAAAACTGCTCCAAAAAATAGTCTTAAAAAAAAATTATCACACGAGAAAAAAAAAAAAAAATGCAGGGCAGGGACTTCCCTGGCGGTCCAGTGGTTAAGACTTCGCCTTCCAATGCAGGCGGCGTGGGTTCGATCCCAGGTCAGGGAGCTAAGATCCCACATGCCTCGTGGCCGAAAAACCAAAACATAAAACAGAAGCAATGTTGTTAACAAATTCAATAAATACTTTAAAAATGGTCCACATCAAAAAAATCTTAAGGAAAAAAAAGCAGGGCAAATAGCATCTATTTATCGGTCTGTCTGCCTAACAGATAGATATGTAATAACTTTAAAATTAGTATATGTGAAATTGTGAAATTTTGGGGCATTGTTCACCATGCAGGAATTAAAAGAACAATTGTTTTCTGCTTAAATGAAACTATGTAAAATGATAGTTACTACATAAGCCAGTTTTAAAAAATATAATTATACCATCACCAGAAACCACAAAACTCATCCCAGGAAAGTGGGTTTCTCTTCTGAGCTAAGTCCCAGTCGAGGTTGGCCAACTGTCCTGGTTTGCCTGGAACTAAAAGTTTTCCTAGGGTACAGGAATTTCCATGCTAAAACTGGGGAAGTTCTAGGCAAACCAGGAAGAATTGATCCCCCTAAGTATGACTCACATATTGCTGTCTTGCCCAGGGATTTTAGCCTTGTTTCTAGTAATTTGTCACAGACCTAGGGGAGCTCACTGTAATCTCTATAGAGTAAAAGGAGAGTATGAGGTACTAAAAGTAAACGGAGCCAATGTCATGAGCAGCATAATTCATAATAGCCCAAAAGTGGAAGCAATCCCAGTTTGTCATCTGTTGAGTAGATAAATGAAATGTGTATTCATACAATGGATATTATTCAGCAATAAAAAGGAATGAAGTATTGATACAGGGTACAACATGAATAACCCTTGAAGACACTATGCTAAGTAAAAGAAGCCAGGCACAAAAGGCCACATGTATGATTCCTTTTACATGAAATGTCCAGAATAGGCAAATCCATAGAGACAGAAAGCAGATTAGTGGTTGCCAGGGGCTGGAGGGAGGCGGAATGAAGATTGTTAGTGGGCAATGGGTTTCTTTTTTGGATGATGAAATGTTCTTAGATTAGCTAGTGGTAATGATTGCACAACTCTGTAAATATACTAAGCCATTGAATAGCACACTTTAAATGGGTGAATTGTGTGGCATGTGAATCATATTTCAATAAAGCTCTTTACAAAAGAAAATAGCTCCTTGGCGTCATGCTTCCACTATAGCAGACTGTCAGCAAACAGGATGATGAATAATACAGAAATATATGAAAAATTAATGTATGTGTAAAAGTTTGCATGATTAACCCCTTTCAGGTCTATAAGCTATGGAATCAATTAACTTCTAAATGACTTGAGAGAGTAAGGAAGCCATCAATTTCAGATGCAACTTTGCCTATATAGAGGTTTGGAGATTTAGTGTCAAATACATCTATCTGGGTTTGACTCCTGGCTCAAGCACCTAACTGCTCAAGCCTCAGTTTCCTCACCTGTAAAATGGGTTTGATACCATGTTCACTGAGTTGAGTTGCTGTAAGGACTGAAGGCGTGCAGGTCTTGAGTGATCTGGTTGGCCTTCTGAGGCAGGACTGTCGTGGCGGTTCATGCACATCCTACTTTTCCTGTTGTTGTCACCCCAGGTACTGACTAAGTGCTGGGTTGGGTGAATTGCCATTCTGGGTGAAGGAGGGAAAGCCTCCCCTCTTAGGCCACACAGGGCTTTTGTCCTTTGGGAGGTGGCTGTGGTCTGAATATGTTGATGAGCTCCTCAGAGCTGCCATTCATTAGAAAGTCAAGTCAGCAGATTGTGACTGGGAGAGCTTTTCATTCCAAGCTCTATGAGAGAGTCAGGGCTCCAGGGTGCATTGGACCTCAAGCAGCTCTGGAGGCTGGATGATGGACAGGGTGTGATAGTCTCAAGGATCTACTTCCCGAAGGACCTGTTCCTATCTTCTTAGACCATTTGTTCTTCCTTCATCTTGCTTTCCTTCTGGCCAGTCACTAGGCATTATTTTATTTTATGATTCATACTACTATCTTTCGCCTTATATATAAAATGCAATAGTTTCTCTAGTGCTCCAAAGCTTGGGCAATTATCAAAGGTTGTAAGTTTTAGTAACAAGGTGTTTCAGTTGACTATTTTTCTCAGTATGATTAAATCACCTCTTCTTTTCCTGGCTTTGCTAGACTTGGGCTCCACAAGGTAGGGGGCCAGTGCCTGTCAGGCACTGGCGCTCACGGGGCGGGCACACAGGATGTGCGTGCTGAATGCTTATGTGAGGTGAGCAAACCAGTTAATTTATAACAATGAGTGGGGCTGGGGGAGAGAATTCTATGCAGTATTTGTCATATCCCTGTATACTCCCTTTCCCCACTCTCCCGAATGGTTTCTTCCCTCAATATTCCCCTCGTCCAAAGTCTCTTAGGTGGAGAATCTATGAGAGGAATAAAATTGAATGGACTTAACTCAGGTGCCATAGACTTGGCATCACTATAAGTTTTGGTTGTGCTTGAATCAGAGGAGTTCTATGGAGTTATAAACATGAGGGGAGTTTGGGTGAGGCATTCCTGGAGAGCAGCTCCTGGCTGAGAGAACTGGTCTTGGTTATAAACAGTTAAATCCAACTCAGGGAAGGAAAGTGAAGAAAGGTGTCTGATGCTTCGGGTGGGGTGGGAGGGTGACAGTGCGAAATCTAGATCCCGTCCTGGTTCCTCCTTCTGTCGGTCGTCAAGAAATCATGCAGAACTCACCTGCAAGGCCTCAAGGGGTGACCTTTTGAGCTAAATCTCAGAGAAGAATGAAGAAAACTCAGGAGAATAGAGAACTGACCTAAGATTAAAGCAGCAGAGGGAAACTACTGATGTTGTATTTCAAATAGGAACCATTTTTTAGAATTTATTATTGTATTTAATTTTGAAAAAAATTTCTGTGAAACCCAATTAAATTTTTCAAAATTAGCATAACTTACGAGATTCTTTTAATAACAATTAACACTAATAGCTGATCTCCCCCCACACACATACACATACACACACACACACACACACACAGAGAGAGAGAGAGAGAGAGAGAGAGAGAGAGAGAGAGAGAGGGAGATCCTAAAACCACAGTGAAAGGCTTTTTAATGTATTTGCTTAATAAGTATTTGTTGAACAGGTATTAGGTTGAAACATGTGAAATTGATGTTCGGGTATCAGCCATTTCACATGCTTGAACCTATTGGCTAAAGTAGTCATTCAAGGAATCAGCAGTGAAAACTCTCCTACTCGCAAGGGATTGATAATCTAGTGTGGAATACAGCCTTTATACAAATAACTAAAGAGTAATTAATCAGCAAATAATTACAAATGTGCCAACTATGAGCAGAAAGAGGGACCCAGGGGACCCTGGAATGAGGGAACCAAAGCTAGTCTTGGAGGGGGTGGGTCACTGGGAAGGTGGTGTGAGGGATGGGTAGAAAGGGATGGGATGAGTCAGATGGAGAAAGGGGTGGGTCTTCCAGGCAGTGGAGACTGATGAAGGAAGGCCCATTGGTGAAGGAAAGAACCAGAAGGAGTTCTGGCCAGTTGCAGGTGATGTAGGAGGAGATCAGAGGGAGAGAAGCTGAGCAGGTAGGCTGAGGAGACCCTTGTAAACCACCTCTGTTTTAGGGATTTTAGATGTTGAACTGTTAAAGGGTAAACTGAGGCACATTAACAATTTTAAGTTTATTTGAGCAAATATAGGTTCTAATGGGGCAGTGCCAAATCAGAATCCATTTGGAGTGAAGTGTTTAGGAGTGCTCTGTCGACAGGAGCTGGGGGAAAGACTTACACAGAGAAGGTGGGAGAGAAGCAAAGCAAGGAAATAATTTGATCAAGCAGTTGCCTCATTTGGGAAAAGCCTAGTTGGCTGTTCGTGATGGATTGTCCTCAGGTTTCGATTTCTCAACCTCGAGGCATATTTACAGGCTTAGGTTTTGGTTTGCTTACCTAGACCACCACAGCATTAGAGCCAACTCAGTCTAATGCGTTCCTTGTTTAATTAGTTTAACAGTCCAAAGGGAAATGGGAAGGCGACAAAGTGTTTTAGGCAGGGGAGCAGCTGATTTTTACACCTTGTGTTGGTATAGAATTAGTCTCAGAGACTGTCTAGTTGACATTTCCAAGTCTGAACAGAATGAAGCATCCAAAGTCTGAATTGGTGTCCAGCAACCCAAGTCTTAGGAGTGCCAAATCCGTGCACCTGTCTCTCTAGACAGTGTCCACCTGTGATGAGGGCAGTGCTTGTCCTGGGGAGCAGCGAGGCAGCTATCTCACCACAGCCCTCACAGCTGGGTTGCTTGAGATTCATTTACAGGCTTACTTGTTCCTCTGGGAAACTGTGAGTATTCAGTTTCCAGAGGAACAGATGGAAGTAAAGATTCAGAAAGGAGGTGGCATAGGAAGACATCATAGTTCTCTTTTACACTTGAAATAAATGGTTTGGGGTAGATCAGTTGCTGGGGAGTCCCTTAAAAACAATGGAGCCAGGGTTTTGAAGGGACTATTTCAGTGAAAATTCAAGGTAGGTAAAAAAGCAACTGAAAAAGTACAATAATGACTACAGTAGCTGATCTGCTTACAATATTGGAACACACAGCCATGTTGGCTGTAGATAGTGCACCATGTACGGTAAGACTGTTTAATATCTGGAACAAACCTTACGAGTAAATAATAGCCCTGTGCTCCTGAAGCTTAATTAGGACCCATCCTTCCCATGTGATTGGGATAAGCTACCGGAAAAAAAACTGGAGTTCTTATTTTGAATTTTTGATGTTAAATCTTTTCTTATTTGATACCGATATTCATCACCCATAAACATTTTTGTATCACCTGCAAGGTGCTGGGCTTCATCATTATCTGTTATCATTTTATGTTCTTTTTTATTGTTATGTATCACTTTAGAAGCTCTTGACTAAGAATCAGAGTAACAAGTTGAAAATGTCTTAAACAACACAAACATGATCTCATTTAAAGAAGTCCGGGGCTTCCCTGGTGGCGCAGTGGTTGAGAATCTGCCTGACAATGCAAGGGACACGGGTTCGAGCCTGGTCTGGGAAGATCCCACATGCCGCGGAGCAACTAGGCCCGTGAGCCACAATTACTGAGCCTGCGCGTCTGGAGCCTGTGCTCCGCAACAAGAGAGGCCGCGATAGTGAGAGGCCCGCGCACCGCGATGAAGAGTGGCCCCCACTTGCCGCAGCTGGAGAAAGACCTCGCACAGAAACGAAGACCCAACACAGCCATAAATAAATAAATAAATAAATAAATAAATAAATAAATAAATAAAATTAAAAAAAAAAAAAAGAAGTCTGGAAGTAGGTGGGCCCAGTGTTAATTCAATTTTTCATTGATTTTTATATTAAAACATGTTATGGAGTAAAATGCTAAATTTGTATGAATTTTAAAACCGAAACTAGAGATACAAAGAAAATTTGAGCTCATGAGCAGCTCAAAGCTCAAAACTCAAACCCAAGTCCAGAGATCGCCATCATCCCCACTTAACTCATTAATTCTCCTTTGCTGTCAGAGTTCTCCCACAGAGAAGATTCAAAAGCACAGGGCACTGTGATCTTGTGAACATAGTGGTGTTCATGATTAGAATAGACCAGTGAAGTCTAGCTATTTCACACATGTCAAAGGGATTTAGTTGGATCAACTTTTCACAATTCTAGAGACCAGGGAACAGTCTGATTAGTCAAACTGATTGACCTAATGACATGTTAAGTTCATGAGGACATTTTTAGTTCCCAATAAACCAAAGCTTAGTCTACTGTCCAAACCCTATTCAGTCTTAGTTCTTTGTCTTGGTAACTCCTTTGAAAAATAGGTAGTATATTTCATATATTCTGAGAAATATCTAGTATAATGTAAGTATTATATAAGGAATGTTATTATTACAAATGATAATAATACACTTAAAATGTTGCCATTCCCGCCAAGAACTTTATTCAAATCTAAAAACTGAGAAATGATTAGTTATTGCAACAATCGGAATGCAATATCTTATAGTTCAGGGATTGTTTCTCTCCTATTATTATTATTATTATTATTATTATTATTTTAAATTTTGGGGCAGGAGTGGGGAGTGGGAGCTACTCTAAACTTTAAATTTATAGTGCTAAATAAAATACATTTCCTCTTTAAAAGGAGCAGGACCATTCTAATTAGATATTCCAGTTCAGAGAGATGAAAAGAATGCTGATGACCCACTGAAAACATTACCTGGCTAAAGGCAGTTTAATGTCAAGGTTAATGTTAAGATTAAAATTAAGGTTATGGAGTTTAAGGTCAGATAAATATGGATTTCAGTCCCAATTCTGCTACTTCCTATCTGTGTGAACCCAAGAAACTTTGTTAACCTTCTCAGGCCTCAGTTTTCTCAACTGTAAAGTGGATATGCTAATAATATTTTATTGAGTCTTAGACTGGAAGGAGATAATACACATAAACCATTTCTCAGTGTGCAGTACACAGACGTTGCTCATTCAGTGTGAGTTAATCACAACAGCTATATTTGTATGTTGATACAAAACTCATGGTAGAAGAAAACCACCAGAACCATTCTGAATCATGTGTGTATTTCAAAACAGGGAAATTAAACTTGGACACATAAATATAAACATTCAAATAACATATCTTCAAAACTCCAATCTTTTTTTCTTAATGATTACCTTTTAAATGGGAACCCTGAGTGAGGCCCCCAAAGCAATTTACCTCACTCTTGCCAGAGAGATAATGGGCACTCACGCTTGATGATATGGCAGCTTGACACTGATCTCCACTCTCTAGGGTGTTGGCTATTAATGTCTGGATGCCTGTGGTTTGAACCAACCTCCTTCTCCAAGCCCAGTCTTTGAAATAAAAAAGAAAATATATTATTTTAAATTACATTGTTAAATATATTTTTAGTGATACTAAATTACATTATTTAATATATTTAATAATATTTAATTATATTATATTATAATAAATAATAATACATTATATTATTACTTATATTTAAAATATTTAATTAAGTTTTAAAATATCTTTAAAACATTTAAAGATATAAATATTTTAATTATATTTAAATAAATATTAATTATTTTAAATACAAAATTATATTATTATAAACCCCTATCTTAGAGGAGCTTTGTAACAATTTTGTGTCATAAAATTTCTTTCTAGCGAAGGATTCAATTGGAACCTTTGTCTGATGTATATGTTGCAATATTTGCAAATGCAGATCGGGTGATTTGATAAAGAAATAGAGAAACTTGCTAAGCCTGAAGTCATGGTTTCCTAGTTCTTCATCCTCTCTGAGTTTAAACAGTGTGTCTATCATCACAATAGCAATAAGAGCTTTTGAAAGAAAGCACTTTGCTCTCAGCGGTGATCTTTACTTGTAGGTGGCCCAAGTGCTCTTGTTGAAAGTATGTGAAAGAGATTGAGAAATCTTTTTACTAAATACAAATAGCTAAAGAAAACAATGTTTGTGCAAATGTTTTTAATTTGTGAGCAGGTAACCTTTTTATATTAGCAAAGACTAGTTCACTGTTCCAATTAAAATCACAATTTTATATATCTTTAAATAATAAACAAAATTATATAGTTTACTCAATGCTATAATATCTAATATAGCAACCTGCAAACTTAGCCCTCTATCCCCACAAATCTGTCCTTTTTCCTCTTTAGAACTTATTAGCATATAATAACTTAGCATGCGTTTAATTTTTTGAATTTTATTTTATTTTTTTATTCAGCAGGTTCTTATTAGTTATCTATTTTATACATATTAGTGTATCTATGTCAATCCCAATCTCCCAATTCATCCCACCACCACCCCCCGCCCCGTCTTTCCCCCCTTGGTGTCCATACATTTGCTCTCTACATCTGTGTCTCTATTTCTGCCTTGCAAACCGGTTCATCTGTACCATTTTTCTAGATTCCACATATATGCATTAATATACGACATTTGTTTTTCTCTTTCTGACTTACTTCACTCTGTATGACAGTGTCTAGGTCCATCCACGTCTCTGCAAATGACCCAATTTCATTCCTTTTTATGGCTGGGTAATATTCCATTGTATGTATGTACCACATCTTCTTTATCTATTAGCAGGCGTTTTACTTGTTTATGTCTGGTGTGTCTTCCTCTGGTCCCTACCCAAGTGACGACTGGGATTTTTATCTGTTTGCTTCAGTGTTGTCTTCATAGTTCTTCACATGGTCTTTGGCACATAGTTGGCAGTTAATAACTGTTGAAGATTCATTCAGCAAATCATTAGGACTAATTTAACCTCAACTGGAACAACGTGGATACCTAAGTGACAAAATTCTTAAACGTGAAGAAATTAACGAAGAATGTACCAGGTGGCAGGTACTAAAACTTCGTGATTGAATCTATTATTATCTCCGTTTACAGAGGAGAAAATTGAGACAGACAGAACTGAAGTAACTCCCAAGCTCATAAGTGGAGCCAGGATTAGACACAGGCTAATATGGGAGTCCGTGTTCTAACTACTGTACTATTTCCAGGAGACAGAAAAGGTGAGGGCTCTGATGTCAGAGACATGTTGCAGGAGGGGGTGGGTAAGAGAAATAAAGTGCTTTGAAATCTAATACCATGTCTACCACCTAATAAACGATCTCTCCATACATGTTAAGGGTGAAGAACTGTTTTCTGATGTACCAAAGCCTCTCTTTACCACTGCAACAATTTTTTTTTTTTAATTTATTTTTGGCTGTGTTGGGTCTTCGGTGTTGCACGCAGGCTCTCTCTAGTTGTGGCGAGCGGGGGTTACTCTTCGTTGCAGTGTGCAGGCTTCTCATTGCGGTGGCTTCTCTTGTTGCAGAGCACGGGGTCTAGGTACGCGGGCTTCAATAGTTGTGGCACGTGAGCTCAGTAGTTGTGGCTTGCAGGCTCAGTAGTTGTGGCTCAGGGGCTCTAGAGCTCAGGCTCAGTAGTTGTGATGCATGGGCTTAGTTGCTCTGCAGCATGTGGGATCTTCCCGGACCAGGGCTCGAACCCGTGTCCCCTGCATTGGCAGGAGGATTCTCAACCACTGCACCACCAGGGAAGCCCACCACTGCAATAATCTTTGAAGCAAAGAAAAGTCTAGAAGATTCCCTTTTTTCTCTTTCCTAGGAGAAATTTGGTGTATTCTTGGAAAGACATTTTTAAGTCTGAAGTCTGTATTCAAAGCTAATTGGTTTTGTGCTCAGACTAAGTCATAAATGGTAAACAATAATAAATGATGTAATTGAAAGAGGAGGTAAGGGGGCTGGGCACACCCATTAAAAGAATGACACAGCCATTAAGGACACAACAAAAACTGGTTAGAATCTACTAGGCCCAAGATGGCAGAAGATTCAACTTCCGGTAGACCATGAGCCTCATTATATGCTCATTGTAATGCATTAGCACCCTAGATGACACACCCACAGGCACCATGACAGTTCCGAGGCTGACCGTAAAAGGCCAAAAAGTGGGTGGTCCAATAAAGATGTTAAAAAAAAAAAAAAAAGTGGGTGGTGCTCCAATTCCTGGAAATCCCTGCCCCTTCTCCAAGATATTTAGTTAGAATATTTCTCCCACTTGATAGCCTATGAAGTTACCCAGCCCATAAAAACTAACCACCCCTACACCCGGGGGCCGCTCTCACCTCTGCGACGGACCGCATCCTGTCTATGGAATGTGTATCTCTCTAAATAAACTTTGCTTTCACTTTACTATGGCTCACTCTTGACTTCTTTCCTGCGCAGAGCCAGGGACCCTCACTTGGTGGCCCATTCCAGGAACTCGCCAGAGACCTGGGACATGACCATCCTCCATGCCCCGTTCTCCTGCAACATAATTAGTTATTAGTAAGGCTTCCTATTCTGCCCCCCCACCTTTTTAAAATTGGTTTCTCAATATCTGTAATAATGCCAATGCTGGAGTTTTTCCCACGTCACTCACGGCTTAATAATTACGATTATAATCACACATTTCTTAAAGTCCTTTATTACCAGATAAAAGTCCCCAGCTTGGTTCTCATGGGTCAAAGTCACTGCCTCCCTCACCTGCTCCCATTGCCCATCGAGGTTTCCTGCCTCAACAAGATGCATCTGTGCTTTCCTGTCCTCTGCCCACCGTCTGTCCTTCGGCAGTTGCTTTCTTTGCTCTGTCCATATATTTCATGCCTGGAGTAGGGTTTGAAACAGCAGCAATTCTGGCCCAAGATGGGGTGCTGGTGGTGTGTGTGGCAGTCTGCACGGTCACTGGTGGTGCCATGTGATTCTGTGGGGTTCCTGGGCCCCAGCTCCTCAGGGGTTGGAGAAGCTGCATTAATGTATTTATTATTTATTTATTTATGGCTGTGTTGGTCTTCGTTTCTGTGCGAGGGCTTTCCCTAGTTGCAGCAAGTGGGGGCCACTCTTCATCGCAGTGCGCGGGCCTCTCATTATCGCGGCCTCTCTTGTTGAGGAGCACAGGCTCCAGATGCGCAGGCTCAGCAATTGTGGCTCACGGGCCCAGGTGCTCTGCGGTATGTGGGATCCTCCCAGACCAGGGCTCGAACCCGTGTCCCCTGCATTGGCAGGCAGATTCTCAACCACTGCGCCACCAGGGAAGCCCCGAGAAGCTGCATTAAGAACAAAGGTTGGGGGACTTCCCTGGTGGTGCAGTGGTTAAGAATCCGCCTGCCAATGCAGGGGACACGGGTTCAAGCCGTGGTCCGGGAAGATCCCACATGCCGCGGAGCAACTAAGCCCGTGTGCCACGACAACTGAGCCTGTGCTCTAGAGCCCGCGAGCCACAACTACTGAGCCCACGTGCCACAACTACTGAAGCCCGCACGCCTAGAGCCCGTGCTCCGCAACAAGAGAAGCCACCGCAATGAGAAGCCTGCACACCTCAACGAAGAGTAGCCCCCGCTCGCTGCAACTAGAGAAAGCCCACGCGCAGCAACAAAGACCCAACACAGCCAAAAATAAATAAATAAATATATTAAAAAAAAAAAAAAAAAAGAGAACAAAGGTTGGGGCCACTCTTGAGGGAGAGGAATGTGAAAATCCTGTTATAGATTCTGGGTCCTCTGATCTGGAGGCTGGGAGAAGAGGGCCTGATTTTGCCTTTGAAAACCTCTCAACTTTATTACAAAAGCAGTTTTCACTTGAGGGCTAGCTTTAGGTAAAACGGTTAAGTGGTCATCTAGTATCTAGTTTCAATCTCTGGAAGTATCTTCCATGAAAACACAATGCCTTTTAGTCTCAATTAGATTGAAAAGGCTCAAAAAGTGCAAATACTCGGGAGAGTTGACAAATAAAAAGCAATGCTTTTGTCAGGACATAAGAAGGCCCTGGGTGGCTGGAAGGAGTGCTCAGTGGAACACAGGTATTTGCCTTGGAGGCCACTGGCTCTGACTGGAGAAATTTCAGCCAGCAGCCCATTCATGGGAACCAGGTATCAAGAAATAGATTATTTGTGAAGATATAAATTCGGAGTTTCTACCAGAAGTTTATGGAACCCCAGACTCCGGCAGAAACTCAATAAATGGAAGTGAATCACAAAGTTAAAGTGAGAAATCCAGCAAAACTGACTTGGTGCCTACTTCATCTATGAATGAGGGTGTCTTAAATTCTGGCCAGTGGTAGGATTGAGAGCCCAACCTGGGGGTACTGGTGAGTCAGTTCACCTGTGAGAAGCTGGGGGTCATGGGTGCAGGGGGTCAGGGGAGCAGACAGGGAAGATGCTGTGAAATGCACATGAAGAAACCTCTAAAGACTGTGATGAAAATAACGCACTCTTATTGTAATGAATGTCTTGCAGACAAGAAACAGAAGGTTTTCTTCCTCCCTCCCTCCCTCTCTCTCTCCCCGCCACTCACAGAAAAATACTTTGGTACATTTGCATCCATTTTCTTTTTTTCGTTTTATTTTACAAAGTTGAGACCAGTCTTGTTGCAGGAAGGCGGACCCCTTCCAGGGCCTGAGAGTGGGCTCTTGTCTAACACTCAGAAATGAATTGTCTGAGGAGACACACATATTGACAAAGCAAGAGGCTTTATTGGGAAGGGGAGCCCAGGTGGTGATCAGCAGGGTAAGGGAACCCAGGAGAACTGCTCTGCCACGTGGTTCGCAGTCTCGGGTTTTATGGTAATTGGGTTAGCTTCTGGGTTTTCTCTGGCCAATCACTCTGACTCAGGGTCCTTCCTGGTGGCGTGCACATCGCTCAGCCAAGATGGAATCCAGCGAGGAGGATTCTGGGAGGTTGGTAGGACATATGGACTGGTGTCTCCTCTCTCCTTTTGACCTTTCCTAAATTATTCCGGTTGATGGTGGCTTGTTAGTTCCACATTCCTTACCAGGACCTCCTATTGTAAGATGATTCATGCAGATGGTTACTATAGGATCTGGCCAGGCCGGCAGTTTTAGTCAGTGGTTCCCCTGACAACATGACCCTTCTCAAGCCTAACAGTGTAAAAGGTCCTTCTTTGGGGCTCCTTTTGATGATTGTAAAATTTTATTTCCCTGGAGTTATGTGGTGCTGATAGAGTGCAACTGAGTTTGAGGATATACATTGTATATTTTCAATAAATATAATTTCAAAACTCTGATGTATTTGATCACATCAAATCTATTCTGTTGCTAACCATCTGTATAGCTTATTCTAATGAAGCAGGATTAGAATAAAGGAATGTTTTAACAATTTCTCCTTTCACAGTGCCACCTCACTGATTCAATCTATGAACAAGGCAATTGTTTCAGAATGCGATCTCTTTTTTTTTTTTTAATTTATTTATTATTTATTTTTGGTTGTGTTGGGTCTTCGTTTCTGTACGAGGGCTTTCTCTAGTTGCGGCAAGCAGGTGCCACTCTTCATCGCAATGCGCGGGCCTCTCACCATCGCGGCCTCTCTTGTAGCGGAGCACAGGCTCCAGACGCGCAGGCTCAGTAGTTGTGGTTCACGGGCCTAGTTGCTCCGCGGCATGTGGGATCTTCCCAGACCAGGGCTCAAACCCGTGTCCCCTGCATTGGCAGGCAGATTCTCAACCACTGCGCCACCAGGGAAGCCCAGAATGTGATCTCTTAATTGCAAATTGATCCCATGGGAAAGTCGATTTATTCTAAGGGATTTTATAGGAGTTTAAGTCTTATTTGTTGGGATAAAATTTTTAATGCATGCACTAAAATTTTGTTCAAAGACATTTGGAGGAACTTGTTTGATGTGAACTCTTGCCATGTATTTAGAGTATCCTATTTTAACTTGAGATGAATTTGGAGGTTGTAAGTCTTATACTTTTAAATTTTCATGCAGGATATTTAAAAAATTATTATTTAAAAATTTATTTTTTGAAACTGTAATATGTACACATGGTACAAAACTCAGACATTACAAATGAATATTAACCCCTTGTCAGATATATGATTTGCAAATATTTTCTCTCATTCTGTAGGTTGTTTTTTCATTTTGTTGATGGGTTCCTTAGCTATGCAGAAACTTTTTAGTTTGACGTAGTTCGCCTTGTTTGTTTTTGCTTTTGTTGCCTTGTTTTTGGTGTCAAATCCTCCATTTACATTTGATTCAAATATCACTTCCAGTTTTATCACTTTTTGTTTCTTTGCTGCATTTTTATCTTTGTTGGCCAATTCCCTTTTTTCAATTATCCATTTTTCTAAACATCATTTTGTAAAATGTCATGTGGATTTACCACTGGAAGACAAGGAGGCAACACAACAACATGCTTTGCTGTCTGTGTAAGAACTGAATAACAGATGTGCAGTGAGTGGCCAATCACTGACAGACTTTGAAAGAAGTGACATAGTTGGTATCTGATCTTAATGTGCATCTGTTATATACACCTGATTTGTGGACTGCAGAGATAGCAGAGAAGTTTGTATTTAATGCACAATAGTCACAGTTAACATATTGGGCTAACTGAAGTTTGAACTGTATTATTATTTAACTAAACTGTGGTAACTTAAAATTTCTGCATTTCAGAACCATCCCAACAATGATTGCCTATACGGTGGCAGATTTTATTTTCCGAAGGTGGTGTAATCATCTCTTCCTCTTATATGTTCTTCTAGGACTTTGCTATTCCCACATCAAAAGGTAGGGTCTAATTCCCCTCTTCTTGAATCTAGGCAGTTTTGTGCCTCTCTGGTAATTAGTAAAATGGAGCAAAAGTAGCTGCATGATTTCTAAAGCTGAATCATGGAAGTCAATACAGCTTAACACTGGCACACTTTTACCAAAGCTCTAAGCCACCATGTAAGCCATCCAATTGACTGGAGACTATTATGTTGTGAAGGAGTCCAAATAAGTCTATTCGGAGAAATCACCTGGAGAAGATGTGTGAATTGGTTGATCCAGTATTTTACTATTGAACTTTTAGGTTGTTTCAAGTCTTTTGCTAATATAATTAATTCTACAACAAATATCTTTGAACATACTCCATTTTTCACAAGTGCAAATCTATGTACCGGTTAGATTCCCCAAGCCAGAATAAGCACAAGTCTTGATATTGTAAGGATACTTCTTTTTCACATGCCACCAAAGAGTTAGATCAAGTGAGAGTAAAGAATGTATTTAGGTTTTCAAGGAAGTACTTAGTGGTCCACTTTGTTAGTGAAGTAAAAGTTACAAATATTATTTGTGCTAATCAGACAAAGGCACTGGTGGCACAGTGAAGAAGATAAATTTTGTTGGGATGAGAAAATCCCTTAGGCAAGGTAGTTTATTCTCTGATTTAAAAATGCTTTTGTAGAAAGATGGCCATATCCTTTGACCAAGAAGCTGGATAGTTGCATATTCTTTAATCTACGTTCTTTAAAATGCAGAAAATGAACAAAGAGCAGGCAGACAGTGGGGAATTTTTTCAAGAGAACAGGTTTTAGGGGTCAGTTCTGGAGTCAGTACCGTTCTTCTTTATGTTGTTCACCGATTTGGTTAGCATTTACTAAAAGATGTTCAGCTCAAAACAAACCCTCATGCGGGTGTTGCTCACAATGAGAACTTCATGACATTAAGAAAAGCTTAAGTTACATTAGTATAATTTATTTAAGAAGACAAGGAAGTTGATTTGGTACTTCAGATTGTCATAAGAAAGAACACCAACACGAAAATATCTAGCCTTAAAGAGTTAACCCTCAGCAATCTAAAAAGTAGCTATCCAGAATGACTCACTTCTGCACATCGCAAATTTCAAATTCTTTGTTTCAGGCTTAAACTTTATCTTGATGCTGGGTTCATTGAGATTTGTACAATATTTCCTTTTCAGGACAGCTACACTGGGACATATCTTAGGTTTCTGTGGTGGCTGGTTTCAGTTCTGTCTCAATAGACCTGATAAGGCTGTGTTTTAGTTAATATGTAGTGAAGTTCTGAAAGCGCTCTAACAAACTTCCTTGTCTTTAGCTAACCCTCAGAGTATTTGTCTATTAATTGCAGCTTTGTTTGCTTTTTCATTTTGAAATATGTATTTGGTTTCGAAGGTTTCTGTTTTCTCTCTCTGCTGCATCATTTGATTTGGGTGCTTCGATTTTTTTGATAATTCATTATTAGAATAGTATTACTGCTTGCTAAAGCATAGATGGTCAAAACCCAATTTCCTGCGTAGCTGAACAAACCTCAAAGAAGTGAAGTGGTGGAGGATCCACCGAGTCTGATCCCGTCTCAGACTGCACGTGTCACATGCTTGCTGAAATGCAATTTGCGTTCTCTACTTTGTTTACTTTCCATGTGAAGCGCTCTCCTAAGACCTAACCTTTACGCAGTGGGTGACTTTCTTTATGGGAGTAAAAGGAAGCTACGTTATGAAATAGCTGTTATGGGAACGATACAAGCTATCTAGGATTCAAAGGTCTAAACACTATTTTAAAAGGCAAAGATATTCCAACACATCAAAACAAACCCAAAAAATCCACCAGCCACTCTTTCAACTGAAGTGATGAAACCCAAAGAATTCAGATAGCTAAATGGAGAAAATGAGAAGAAAGTTCATCTAAGAATCCGCCATTGGTGAAGTGATGAAGAACATTTACTGGCTTGTTCTGAAACTTGTCAATTTTGTGACTCTTGGCTGCATATGGATTTCTGTGGTACAGTGTACAATTTTAAACAGCTGCCTAAAGTCATGTGTAACTAACCTGGTAAGTTTTCCTGGTCTAATATTTGTCTTTGTAGAAATTAGAACATGTAGAATTCAGCTTGTTACAAATGCTTGAATTATTTTATCTTTATGAGAAGTTTTCTCATGAGAAGTTGGTAGCAAGGCAAGAAAGATTCTTTTTCCAAAATGAGTTAGGAACATTAGTCATTACAGAAGGTAGGGTAGAGCTACTTTATTTCTTTAAGTTATCTGTTCATAGATCTTTTATTTTTGCAGGGGGGGGCATGGGTTTCGGGTAAAGAAGGCTTAAATAAAATCAATTTTGCACACCTTAAAAAATATCAGTTAAACTCATTTATTACAAAGTTATTTATATTTGTCTTGAAGCATGAAATAGGTTCGGCCACAGGGCAATGCCTTCTAATTGTAGACAGCAGTACTATTTATATTGTGGATGGATGATTGTATTGGGAGGTGGATGATGAGGGAAGCAGATGTAGGTGCCATAGAGAATATTTAATCTTACTATTAGTTATTATATATGTATATATTATTTTATGTATTATATATTTATATACAACAATTATTATTAAAAGACAGAATTGTTTGTAAATTCCTTTCTATCTGTGCATTTGTAATTCTTCTGGTGAGTTTTGCTGGACATTTATGATTTCCTTCTCATTTCTGGGTGTCATTCCTCCTATATATAGTGTTTCATATCTTTTCAGTTATTTTGACTTAGTTGTGCTTAAAACAGTCACTGAATCAACTTTAAAAACCAAATACATTCTAGCCAGGGAAAGATGCACTCTTCTTATCTAAAGACAAAGGAAATAGCATGATAGCTTACATGTGACAATACTTATAGTCGTACTTTTGAAAATAATAAAAGTACTAAATACAATATTCACTATTATGCTAGGGTATTAGAGATAGAAGTCTGTGGTAGAATAAAAAAGAAACATATTTGTGTTACACTCTTGGTTTAATTTAAACTATAGTTTAAAACACTACTTAGGCTTACTATGGTTAGTAGCACTTTTTAAAAAAAGTTTGTTATTTTATATAAATCTTTGCTGAAGACTTCACTGCTACGAATGTAGAATTGTGTGCTTTAGGTTTTTACAGTTGTAATCTAAATTTAAACATGGAAAAATGGGACTATTAAATGTTTTCTTTATTAAAAAATTAAAAATTTTTCTCTGATTATAACAGTACATATTCATTGTAAAATATTTATAAGATAGAGAAGAGCTAGAGAAGAATAAAAGAAAAAATCCTCTAATTCCACCACTATTAACCTATGATTGTATTTTCTTTCAGTGTTTTTCCTCAAATATGTATATAATTTTTCACACAGTTGTGTACCCAGCTCTTTCACTGAGCACTACATGGTGGGTTTTCCCCTATACCCTGAAGTTTTTATGGAAACAGGATCCTTAATATATTTAGAATATTCCATCATATGAATGTACCACTATAATTTGTTTATTAATTTCCCTACTATCAAAACTGATGTTGGTTGTTTCTATTATTCTATTTAT
Source organism: Balaenoptera acutorostrata (assembly GCF_949987535.1). Taxonomy (NCBI): domain Eukaryota; kingdom Metazoa; phylum Chordata; class Mammalia; order Artiodactyla; family Balaenopteridae; genus Balaenoptera; species Balaenoptera acutorostrata. Next base: position 44,320,358 of record NC_080077.1, read on the forward strand.
TTTATTTTTTAGCTAAGCTTAGTTTTGTCTTATTTTTGTGTGTGGGCTCCTTGATTTCAGGGTTTGGCAGGAGGAGTAGACAGTCTGTCCTTTGCCGAGTTACCTTCCGCTCACCACCTACAGAGAAAGGCACAGCTGATGTGGCAGTGGCAGAAGACCCAGTCTGCCAATCTGACAGTAATCATGTCCCCCATCTGGGCCTCCCACAAGGGGCTGGGGGGACAAAAGCTCGGTGTAAGAACAGTGAACGGAGCCATGGGTCAGAGGAAAGATATGAAAAGTGCTCGAGTTTATTTCACTGTTTGAATTTTTTTCTGTGCTCTCCTTTTTAGTCTGGATTTTTGCTATGAAGGTCATCTTCGATTTCACTGGGTGGTCCTCTTTTTTTCTTTTTTTCTTTTAAATTAAATTTTTTTTTGCTTTATCATGCTGGGTATACAACATACTTCCTATAACTGCTAATTCATATATTTCAACATTTCTAGAAAATTATTAGTCATCATTTCTCAAAAGGTTGTCTCTACTATATCCTTTTCTTGCCTTCTGAGACTCTAATTGGATGTATATTATATTATTCTCACTGGGTGGTTCTTGATATTGAGGCATCTTTGTCTTTTAAAAAGAAACAAAAGAGTCTTGTACAAAGGAATGTTAGAATTGCTGTCCCCAAATGCACAAATCAGGGTTCTATGCTTGAGTGTGGGTTTTACATTAATGGAGGAATCTGTGTGTATTAGTTGAGTGTATTAATTGACCTGATATTATAAAATTACATATGCCATGTGCTGCAGAGAACAAAAAATAATGTTCTTCAGAACACTAGTATTGTGAGATCCTTTATGAAAAAGAGACAAAAGAGATTCATGGTCAAATAATTTATGGAAATGCTTTTTGCCATACCCTCTTTTTGTAGATCCACAGGACACAACCGCATATTAATGGCTTTGTTTAATCACAATTTTCTGATCTTCTTTGGCAACAAAACTCTTTTTTTGAGTAGCAAATCCCAACAGCTGAGGAACTAGTGTTCAGAAGTGCTCTTTTACAAGTATCAACTCAATTCAAAAAAAGACTATTAGAAACTATAGGATTAGGAAGGTTGTCCTGTTTTAAAAAATGTACTAACATCAATACCTTTCTCATATGTCAATATGTAACTGTATAACAAGATAATGGAACAAAACCATAATCCAAAAATTCCATAAAATATCCAGAAATTAGCACAATTTGTACTGGTACAGGAATAGACAAGCCAGTAAAACAGAATACAGTCCAGAAACAATACCATGTACATAAGGGAGTGGGGAATATGATAAAGATGATACTTCAAACCAAAGTGGGGCCATACATTTAGAATGAAAAATAACTCCTTCCTTCAGCAGGTGAAAGAATAGGTAAACTGCGGCAATCCAGGAAATGGAATATTATTCAAAGCTAAAAACAAACGAGCTATCAAGCCATGAAAGACATGGAGGAACCTTAAATGCATATTACTAAGTGAAAGAAGCCAATCTGAAAAGGCTGCATACTGTATGATTCCAACTGTATGACATTCTGGAAAAGGCAAAACTACGGAGATACTGGAAAGATCAGGGGTTGAGAGGGATGGCGTTGGGCTAAGGGGAGATGAACAGGTAGAACACAGAGGATTGTTAGAGCAGTGAAAATACTCTGTATGGTTTTGATATCATAATGATGGATATATCTCATTATACTTTTGTCCAAACACCAAGAGTGAAGGTAAGGTAAAATGTGGACTTAGGGTGATTATGATTATGCAAATGTACGTTCGTCCTTACTAAAAAATGTACTATTCTGGTGAGTGGTGTTGATAATGGGGGAAGCTATGCATGTGTGGGGAAAGGGAGTTTATGGGAAATCTCTGTACCTTAATAATCTCAATTCTGCTGTAAACCTAAAGCCGCTTTAAAAAAATAAAGTAAAAAGTACAGTACTTCTTTCTTTAAAAAAAAGTTTAAAAAAAGGATTAAAAAAAATCCAACTCCTACATCACTACCAGATTCAAATAAATTCCAGGAGGCATTTAAAAAAAGATATGATTTAAATACAAACAGACAAATAGCAAAACCAAACCAAAACAAGACCTCATCCTATAAAAATATTAGAATAAATTAGGAATGAATATTTCTATAATCTTGGAGTGGGAATGCCTTAAGAAGCCTGCTTCAAAAATCCAGGATCACTAAAAGAAATTATTAATAAATTCAACTGCTTAGAAACTAACTATATGACACTAAACGGAAGACAATAAAAACAAAGCCAAAGAATGGAAAAAAGCTTTACGTATGATAAACACAATTTTACCAACTCATATATACATATATATGTATATATATATGAGTATTTAAATTAAGGTTAGAACATGAAGACTTACTTTAAAAAAGAAGAACTATGAATGGTTAAAAAACATGTGAAAAATGTTCAATCTCATAGCAACCATAGAGTTGCACAGAAAAAATGAATTATTAATTTTCTTCTATCAGATTGGCAGAGATAAAAAATTTTACAGTTGGCCAAGTTTGGATAAGCTGGGACTTTCATGTGCTGTTGGTTAGGATGTAAGTTGATAGATTTCTAGAAAACAGTGGGTTAATAAATGTCAAAATTAAAAGAGAAAATATACTTTTAACACTGAACATCAAGAAATTTATCTGAAGAGATTATTGCATAACTAACAATATGTCTGCAAAAGGCTGTTTATAGCAAATTTGCACATAATATTAGATTTCTAAGTGCCTGGCACTGTACTATAATAATGAATATATGATTTAATTGAATCCTCACAGAACTTTATGTTTATTAATATTATCCTACTTATGTTTCAGATGAGAATACTAAGTTTAAACAGCATAGGTAACTTTCAAAAGATCACATCAGGAGCAAATATCATATGTGGGATTAAAATACAGATCATTCTGCTGTGTTTCATTATTAGGGTAGGAAGTAAAGAATGAAATTAGTTCCGGCTGAGGCGGGCAAGATAGAAAAGCTTGTGCCAAGAAGTAGGTGTTGGGTTGAGGATTTAAGATCCAGGACTGGGATTGTGTCTTTCAAGCAGGTAACTGGAGCAGGTGGAACTAAGTTAAACGACGAGGATCCTAACTCCAACGTGAGGAATTTGGTGCAGATTACAGGCAGCATCCGTGCTTTGGTTAAGAGCACAGGCTCTGGAGGCAGCTAGTGCCCTATTCAAATCCTAACTCTTGGACAATTTACAAAACTTCCCTGGGACTCAGCTGCACAATGGAATTAACAATAGTACCTGTTGAATAGGGTTGTTGGGACTTTCAATAGGACAGTGTAAAACACCAAGAAGAGTGGCTGGAACGTGGGAATCACTCACTAATGTTAGCTGTGATAATGAGGAGGAAGGGGATGGAGAGGGAGTGGAGATCAGGAAAGAGTGTTGACAAATCTGCTTCATCAGAACCCCCTAGACCCAACTCAGGAAACTACCTTGCCCAAGACCATTTATGGGCACGCCATTCAGCCTGTTAAATTTAATTTTGAGAGCTGCCGAAAGAAGGACTTAATCCAGTTACAATGCGACTTTATGGTCATCAAGAAACATCTGTTGTTTTATAGTTTAAAAACTACCCAGCATCCACCCTTTTGCTTTTATGAGCTAACCCTGATATTTTTGAAGGAGTAGGAGAAAATTCAATTGCAAATTCACCATCTTACACGTGGTTGTGTATGGTTGTGTTTCAGTCACACAAAGGGGAATCAAAGGCTTCATTTTGAACAAAATTATGAAAACAAAGAACTGTGAAGCATGTGGTTGCACAATTAACCTAAAAGATACAGTTCTTACTCTCTATGTACTCATTATCTAAAAACAAAAAAATATTAAGCCTTCTTCTCCTTTCCCTACAAATACAAGTGGTTAGGGAATGGAGATTAGAGGAATCTTTATTTACACATCAAATGAGAGAAAAAAAGTCAACATTTGTCCTTTGGTTCCTGTGCCTGATTACTTCTCAAGTATACCCCCATGATGCTAGGTCACCGGATGATGTTTCCAAGAGACATGACTTCTGGACCATTCCTGAGTAGTAGGCCATGTTGAATTCATGGATTTATTCCTTCAGCTTATACTTATTGAACACTCATTATCCCTCTGGCACCGTTCTAGATGCTGGAGAGAGTGGAGAGCAAAATGGATGGTGCTTACGCGGAAGGGAGAGAGAGGGCTCCACAAACTCAGTAATGGCCGCCTTTTCTCTTCCCTTTGAAAAGCACAGACTATTTGGAAGGCCACAACAGACGCTTAAGCCACCTCCCAAGCCCCTTTAGATTTTCGATTGTCTCTTGCTTGTGGTACGTGTCTTGTAGAACGTATCTTGCTGGTAGTGCTGGGTCAGCCCAGGACAGATGGCGTGCTCCTTGCTGAATTAATCACCTCTCCAATTCAATGGTTCGAATTCAGCAACTTTTAAGGGGAGGTTCTGGTCAGTACCAATTAGAGTTACTAAAAATATTCACTTACTTTTCCTCTGCCTATAATTCTAAGTCAATGAGTGAGGCAGGTTGACAATTAGATCATATCCATGTAAGGCTATTCGGGTGCATATCTGATTATCAGAGACTCAGCATTGCCATCCTTTTTAAGTCCTTCTGCGCATGAAGGACTCCACTCAAAAATGACCAGGGAGAGGATGGACAATTTATAGACTTTTCCCACCTTAGTTTCCATTTCTTTTATTTTCCTCCAGGACAAAAAAGTTCTTAAAATTTGTGAAAATGTGAGAAATAAACAGAGTAATCTGTTGTTTTACTATATGCAAAATTCTGAATTTGTATTTTTCCCCTGTTCTTAGTAAGACTGCTTTTAAAAAAGAAAAATGCCATGTGCCATCAGGCAGGGCTACAAGGCCTGATCCCCATTTTGACACATGGCAGCTGCTGCACTTGCTTGCACACATGTGTACATACACACTGCCTCTGTGTAAAGCCTAGAATGTGTCTGCAAATTGGGCTTTTAAAAATTAACATCAATCTCGTATCTATCTATGAGAGAAATGAGACTTTAGTTTTGGTTTGTTTTAAGAAAAAAAAAAAAAACACCCTGACTTCAATGAACTATTGGCAAAAAAAGATGATGCCATGACTGTGTGAATGAAGAGAGGATGGTCTTCAACTGAAATGCTGTTAAACATGCACCACACTTGACCTATTGGGCATTTGTGAACAATCTAGAAATTTCTGGGTTGTGACTGTACATTTAACTTGGTGATTCATGAGAAAGCCAGAGGGGAATCTAGTAACTCTTGATGACAATGGGTGGTTTTCTGTTTCATTTTACAGTAGCAGGCTCTAGTAGTCACCTACAAGTCGTTTCATTTGTGAGATCCAAGAGTAGAGCAGGAAGATTGATACGGATACTCAAAAGCTTAATACCAAACAATACTTATGGTCCTTATGTTTATGGGAAGCTCAAAAGGATGGAAAGAAAATCTTTAAAATTTTTTGAGAAGATTAGCATCCAGGTTATAGGGGTATGAGTAGAGAAGTCTTTTAAAGAGCAGCTCAGGGCTTCCCTGGTGGTGCAGTGGTTGAGAGTCTGCCTGCCAATGCAGGGGACACGGGTTCGAGCCCTGGTCTGGGAAGATCCCACATGCCGCGGAGCAACTGGGCCCGTGAGCCACAATTACTGAGCCTGTGCGTCTGGAGCCTGTGCTCCGCAACAAGAGAGGCCGCGATGGCGAGAGGCCCGCGCACCGCGATGAAGAGTGGCCCCCGCTCGCCGCAACTAAAGAAAGCCCTCGCACAGAAACGAAGACCCAACACAGCCAAAAATAAATAAATAAATTAAATTAAAAAAAAAAAAAAAAAAAGAGCAGCTCAGTTTTAGACTCTGTGCTTTAAGTTTTCATGGCAGACTGATTGAAAATGTAGCACTGCTCTTTATTTAACTATGGATATTCGGCATTTTAAAGGACCTGGTGACAGAAGATTATTTTTTTTGTAAATATTGCCGCATTATATGTGAACACTTTGCTAAGTGGCTTATCATGAAATTTGCTGAATCTCTGAAAAAGCAACAGTTCAAAATGAGGTTTCGAGAATAATTCTGACCAGGATGTCTTTTGTTGGTGTGGCTGCTTTGATTAAAACCTTCTGTGAGGCATGGCCCTTCCGTGATAGGCCCAGATGCAAATTAAGGTGACGACTGTATGTTGACCTACTAAACAAAAAGCACAACAGCTCCGTAACCATGAACAGATGTGGTTACTTCCCTGCTTAGTGAAAATTGCACACCCAACCCCCTAATGCCCCACCCCCGCACCAAAGGGAAAAAAAAACCTGTTTCAGCAGTGGCTTCTTTTAGGCATATGTAAATCCCTTCATGGAAAGTTACGAAACCCCGTTAATCCCACCTGTGAATGATTGTAGTATTTAACCCAGAGGTTAGTTCCTATAATGCTTATTTCACGAAAAGCCCCCCACCCCCATTTTTAGTGGTTAGTTTGTATAAAGCAAGCTCCAGACTGTAAGCCTGAAAAACCACAGTTTTCCCAAACAGGCAGGATTTCCAGCGAAATAGTGTGAAGGCGACAGGGTTAACAGTCTTAAAGTCATTATTCAGACAAACTGAAAGTCTCTAAGTATGATGGTATAGGCCACCATAACCTTGGAGTCCTTTGAATGAGTTTTTGCACATGACACATATAATTGTATACGTGATTAGCATGGTCATCAATCTGTTTCGGGTATGCATATCCTATATTTATGTTTTAAAGCCCCCAGTACCACCTTTGTCTCTGCATGAGACAATTTAAGTGAGTTGCTGGTATCAGGACACTGTGGCATTCTCTGGGTCATGTGGTTGGCAATTTACTCAAGAAAATTTGAACACAATGTTTTTTTCATTACCCTTATTTTTTTTGAAACCGTAGTTTTATACAAAACTATTTCATCTGTCTTCTGGTGGTACAGTATTTACAACAGAATGGTTATATGTTAAATGGTTGACTTTTCAACCAACTCAAACACCTGGTTAGCATAAATCTTTTAATAGTAATGCCATTCCATTAACTCCTTCGTTACCAGAACTTCTGAAAATCCCTTTGCTAAAGAGTTGGAGTGTGACTGGCTATATAAACCCCAAATACTGCATAGCCATGAGAATTAAGACATACTGTTCATATTAGTACATGAGACTATATAAGGAACAAAATCAAGTTGTTTCTGGGCTTTAGGTTATTAATCTCATGATCAAATAGTCTGTTTAGCTTATGACTTCATTTTCCCATTTCTGAATTTCATATCCAAGCTCACTAGTGATTTCTATATTGGAAGCAATTTCTTGGATGGAGGAAAATAGTTTTTCCCATTATCAAAAAAGAAAAATCCAAAATAATAAATACAGAAACACAAGGAAGAGATACACCTTGAAAAATCTTGCCTAGGGAAATACCTACATTTTTACCTTGTGTGTAATGAATGAAAATGTATACAGACTTAGGTTGGAATATGAATGTATTTTTTGTATAGTCTGTTATATAATGTTAATTAAACGCAGTCAATGGTTGTTTCAGTCTCTTAAAAAAATAAGAAAGAAAAATGCAAACATAATTCATCTCTAATCCAGCAGTCCTTGATTAATTGACTAATTCACAGGCTTATTTAATACTATGTAGAACCTCTCCATTGTTCTTAACTACTCCTTTTGGCTACACCCCGACTCCCACCTTTATCACTTTTGCAGAGTCCTTAAGCATTACATCTTAGACAGGCATACTTCGTTTTACTGCACTCTGCATATATTGCAGTTTTTTGCAAATTGAAGATGTGTGGCAACCTTGTGTTGTCTGATGATGGGTAGCATTTTTTAGGAATAAAGTATTTTAAATTAAGGTATGCACATTATTTTTTTTAAACATAGCACTATTGCACACTTAATAGACTACTGTAGTGCAAACATAACTTTTATATGCACTGGGAAACCAAAAAATTTGTGTGATTCCATTTGTTTCAGTGGTCTGGAACTGAACTTGCGATATCTCCAAGGTATGCCTGTTAATTTGCACTGACAATTTGTCTAGTTTCATGACTGATTTAACAACTTTAAAACAGTTGGCTCCTTACTTTACAGTTAGAAAACACTGAGGAGGCAACACTACTCCAGGAAGCTTTAAAAAAAAGGTGTGGTAGTTATACTGAACACAAGATTGATAGGGGTGTTCACTCCTTCCTTCTTCATTTCAGGGCAGACAGCTTGATGTGAGCACACCATACAATCTGAGTGAACCGGTGAGTAATCGCTTCCACCGCCTGGGACTTTATAGTGTTTGCATTGATAAAAAAGGGACAATGGTCAGGTTTGATTACCATAGAATAATTCCTAAGTAAAAGCTCATTTATTTGTGCCTGATGGAGGAAGCTGGATGGAAAACAGCGAGAAGTCTGAATCACAGAGTATTCAAACATGAGTTCAGGAACAGTGTGTTGAAGTGGAAAGAGCACAGGACTAAGCCATGACCATGATTTTGATTCTACATTGCTGTGTGGCTTTGGGCAAATTCCTTAAAATTTCTGAGATGTAGTTAAAACTACTAAAGTATGTGTATTCTGAGAGGGTTGGATTAGATAGCCTCCGCTGGTGCTCCTAATAATTACATTTATGGTTTTATTACTATTCTGCACCTGTATCCATTTACTCAACAAGTGTTTAGGGGCTCCAAGTGTAAGTCTAAACCAGACATAGTGCTGGGTAGTAGAGACTTAAGAATGAGTAAAATAGGGTCTCTGTTTTAAAGGACTCTCAACCTTGTAGGAGAGACAGACACATGCATAAAACCACGGCCAGACAGCAATGCGAGAGTCAGATCAGCAATGTGTGGGAGGAGCAAAGAGAATACACAAGAGGAAAAGCACTTGCTTGCCTGCATGGCCTGCATGGCTAAAACTAGAAAGATGGACTAGAGCAGAAAGGTACACCGGTCAGAGGGAGCCCTTTGTGCCAAGACACAGAGGTTTCAGAGAGCTTGACTGGTGCAGAAGAGGAGGATTTCAGCTTGCTTGGAGGACAGGGCGTGTGTGCAGAGATGGCAGGTAGAAGAGGTTGGCAAGCTAGGCAGGCCCACGTGGTGGAGACCTGTGAGTACCATGTTGGTAATTTGGTTTCAGTGACACACAAAGTTTTAGGTAAGAGAAGGGTACGATTAGGTTTTGTTTTAAAAAGATCACTCCAAGTGTGGAAACAAGAGAGGTTCCTCATGAGGCTGTTGGCAAGCGGTGGCAGGCACAGGAAAGCAAGGGCAGTGAGTGAGCGAGGAACCCAGAGAGAGTCCAGGTAACGAAGGAGTGAGTCAATAGGACTTGATGATGGATTGTCCATGGGGCAAGGGGATGGCAGAAAGAGAAGCCACCCTGGTTCCTGGCTCGGGCAGCTCAGAAGATTGAAGCATATTAATGGGAAACACAGGAGAGAGAGCAAATTAGAGGGTAGAAAGTGAGGAATCTGATGTTTCATTTGCTGAATTTGAGGTACTTGTAGGGACTTAAATGGAGATATCTAATGAGCAATTGGAAATCTGTGTCTGGAGCTCTGGAAGGAGTCTCAGCTGAGGTTCACATTTGGAGGTTATTGACACCTCGGAAGGTTGAAGCTGAGGTGGGGGATGAGTTCACTTGGAGAACTTGAAGAGTGAGAAGAGAAAAAGTTGAGGATAGGACACAAACACAGAAGGAGTAAGGAGAGGAAAAAAGAGATGGCAAAGCAGAAGGAAATGAGAAAAAGGTGGGCTCTAGGTGTCATCATGGCCTGTGGACGGAAAGGTCAACACAATCGCAGGCACAGACAAACCAGGTAAGGGAAGGAGGAGCTGGCTGAATCTGTTCAGTAGGAGGCCAGGGCAGCTCTGCAAGCAGGTTTTCAGCGCAGCTAAGGGGTGAAAGCCAGCTAGTGGGCAGCTGACTTCCCAAACTGTCCACCTACTTAGGTTTTGATGGGCTGCCTTCTGTTTCAGTCCCCAGCTTTGTTTTTTGCTTTTTGTGTGAGGACACCCCATTGACCTATATAATATGTTTGATGCCACGCTGTCCTGGACTTAACCTGCTGCCAAGCACCCAATGGACAGTGCGTTCCCTGAAGGTCAGGTGCTCTCTGGGATCTAGGTCTGCTCACCCCAGGCTGGACTACACTCAGCAGCCCTGAGCCACACCAAGCCCTGCCTGCCTGTAAATATGACAGCTCTGCTTAGAATTCCAAAGGTCCTGATCCTTGTGAGGCCACAGATTCCTTGGTAGATTTCTATTTCAGAAAAACTTCATGTCACTATTTGCACTTTCGGGTGACAAGAAAAAATCATCCTTCTTCAGTCATCATTGTCTCTTATTGTCTCTTGTAGTGCATCCAAGGATGTCATTTTTGGAACTCTGCAGATCAGGAAAACTGTACTTTAAAGTGTGTAAGTATTAATTATGTTTCTGTTTTGATACTAATGTTTCCCTTAAGAGAAACGTTCTCCAAGAGGATTCCCATTTCAGCTTCCATTGGCTTTCGATTAGTTTGTTTGACTCTAAAGCAAAAGTATGAGTAATACATAGTAATAGAAAAAATGAGATCAACATTATTAATGCAACTGGAGATGGAGGGAAGTTAATGCAAACCATGGAACCCAGAGATGACCAGTTGCTCCAAATTATAAAGACCTTTTAGTAGAATGTTAGGTATTTGTTAAATTTCCTAGCTCTGCACTTCTCAAATTTTAATATGCAAATATCACGGATTTTGCTAAAATGCAGATTCTGATTCAGTAGGTTTTGGGCAGTACCTGAAATTTTGCACTTGTAACAAGCTCCTAGGTAATGCAATGCTTGTTGTCTCCAGACCACACTTTGGATAACAGGGTCCTAGGTCATGTTCAGTTTCTCTTCAGGGAACATGGTAGCAATCTAATCCAGAGGGCACGAACACCTGGGTCTACTCCACTTTGTATATAGGAAATACATCTTCAATACTTTATTTTTCATTTTTCATTTATCCTGGCTTTGCCAATTAGTGTGTGACTTTGTTAAGGTACTTCACCCTTGGTACTTTGCTTTCCTTATCGATAAATGAGGATAATAATCGAATCTCCCTGCTAGGGATAGTGCCTGTTACACTATAATTACTCCAATCTCATGGCTAAGAGTTTTGTAATTTAAAAATGGGTCGCAAACTTCCCTGGTGGCGCAGTGGTTAAGAATCCGCCTGCCAATGCAGGGGACACGGGTTCGAGCCCTGGTCCGGGAAGATTCCACGTGCCGCGGAGCAACTAAGCCGGTGCGCCAAAACTACTGAGCCTGCGCGCTAGAGCCCGCAAGCCACAACTACTGAGCCCACGTGCCACAACTACTGAAGCCTGTGTGCCTAGAGCCTGTGATGCGCAAGAAGAGAAGCCACTGCAATAAGCCCGCACACCACAACAAAGAGCAGCCCTCGCTCGCCGCAACTAGAGAAAAGCCCACGCACAGCAACGAAGACCCAATGCAGTCAAAAATAAATAAATAAATAAATTTATTAAAACAAAGAAAAAATGGGTCTCTTTGTTCAGGTTGTTCAAGTCAGAGATTAAATCAGTTAGGATCATGATAACTTTAGGTAATATCATTTTCTATTAATGACTCAAATTATAGCATTGAGATTTAAATCCGTCATTAACATCTCCTTATGTACAGTCCTCATAGCTTTTCTTATATAGTGTGTCTTCACAGATCTCCGCTATGGGAGTCACTTAACGCCCACTCTCATGCTTGTGACTGTGTGCTTCATAGAATGGAATTTACCAAAAGATGGAGCAGGTGCTGTCTGCACTTGGGAATTATTACACACTCTAAAAACACTTTTCCTTCTCCTTGGTAGCACTCTGTCCAGATGTCAATTTAAATCATTATTTGTCTAGTTACGTGTTTAGTATCTTTTGCCGACATGTAAGCCCATCAAGGCAGGATCCTCTCTGTCTTGTTCACACTGTGTCTCTTGCACTGAACACAGTGAGGGCTTGTAGCAGGTGCTCAGATCTCACTTGCCGAATGAGTGAATGGGAAGTACCATTTGTTGCCAGTAACAGTCCAGGAAGCAGAGTGGATGCTGGAGTGGCCAGTCTGGGCAGAGGAACCTGCCGGCCTTTCCTAGCCAGAGCTGTTGGTGGTTTTCATTTCAGGTTCTGTCTCCCCAGGCACCTGCCAGCACCCCTTCATTCTCTAACCTGGTCCATGACAGATTACCTCTTAACGGACTGGGATTTTTTAGTAGACATCATGCATCCCTGTTTCTCCAATGATGCAAACAGCATAATTTTTATAGCTCTTTGTACAGCAGCCTTCCTGGATGGAAGGCCCATCTATGGGCTCCCTTGCTTCTGATTTTTTTTTTTTTAAAACAATGGTTTCATGAGCAGTGATGGGGGGCCTCTGTGTTTTGTTTTGTTTTGTTTTTTTAAATTTATTTATTTTTATTTATTTATGGCTGTGTTGGGTCTTCGTTTCTGTGCGAGGGCTTTCTCTAGTTGTGGCAAGCGGGGGCCTCTCACTATCGCGGCCTCTCTTGTTGCGGAGCACAGGCTCCAGACGCGCAGGCTCAGTAATTGTGGCTCACGGGCCCAGTTGCTCCGCGGCATGTGGGATCTTCCCAGACCAGGGCTCGAACCCGTGTCCCCTGCATTGGCAGGCAGATTCTCAACCACTGCGCCACCAGGGAAGCCCCTGATATTTTTTTTTATTGATTATTTTGTCAGTGGTGGAGCAAGAAATTAATTTGGAAGAAATGCCTAGCTAAGTGTCATTAAAATTATTTACAACTTTAGAGATTTTCAGTAATTTTACTTTCCTTTTCTTTCTATGCAGAATGATACCTATGCTGCTGTTTGTGAGGTGAGTGTCAGTCACTTACAAAAAACATGTCATTAAACCCCATGTCTTTCTCTCTTGTCCTTAAAAAGCTGTTAAAATAAGAATGAAGAAAACTGAGTCCTTCTTAATGCACAGAAATGTTCTTCCTGGGAGTGCTCTACTCTGGCTATAAAAATGACTGTATAATTCCATTTTGACATAAGTATTTGCTGTGCTTTATATATCTATGTGCATACATAAAATGCATAGATGTGTGTATGCACACACACACATTCACATATATACATGTGTATTACTCTAATCTGGTTTGAAAGGTTCTGATTCCTGAAGCCTGGGTGGGAGAGGGTGGCAGGAAGAGAGGAAAAGGCACATGGAGGACTACCCTCATCTCTGCTGATTTCATTTCTTCCCCATAAAGCCTATGCGCTATCATTAATACAATGCATTAGAAGAGATCCCTTTACACAGGGAGGTCAGCTCAGTGCTTTGTGACAACCTAGAGGGGTGGGATAGGGAGGGTGGGAGGGAGACGCAAGAGGGAGGAGATATGGGGATATATGTATATGTATAGCTGATTCACTTTGTTATAAAGCAGAAACTAACACACCATTGTAAAGCAATTATACTCCAATAAAGATGTTAAAAAAAAAAAGAAGAGATCCCTTTAGTTACAATTTTCTTCCTTATTCAGCGAACTCTTTCAACAACAATTTGAAACACAGCTTTTTAAAATTTTAATTTTAATTAATTTACTTCCTGCTATGACAATAAGGTACCTTGTGCAGACTCTGGTGCCCAGGTCTCTTCTTATCAACGCCTCCCCGCCATCCCTGCCCCCAGTCTCCCTCCCCATAGGAGCTCCCTCTCCTGCGCTTGACTTTCTTCTTCCTTCAGAAAGACCTTGGGATTTTGATCTTTCCCTACTCAATCTTCTTCAACTAAACTTCCCTGTCCTGGATTCCATACCCTTTAGAATTCATTTTAGTTTATTTGACAATAAGTATTTATGATGAAACTGCATTATTTCTCACTTTAACATCTATGCTGTATTCTATTTAAAATATCCTTGAAACCAGAGAACAGAACTATCCTATCTTGCCTGAGGACGAAACAGAGATTGTCATTCATTAGTAAAATAGAAAAATTTCCTTTGAGTGGAAAATAAAGTAAAAACAAAAAAATAAATTGGAATGTTTTCTCAATAGTCTGTGGCAACCCTGTACCTGAGTGATTTTTCCTTGGGAGTGGATGGTGATTGAGTTGGCTAAGAAAAGATAAAACAGAGAAGAAAATTTGCCCCGTATGTAAATAGATAATTAAGTTCTTTCCTGATAGAGATTAAAAAAAAAAAAAGACTGCCTGAGAACTCTCTTATGTGACCAAAATAAAGGCAGCCAAAAAAACAGTCCCTGGAGGATTGTGTTTAGAAGCCAGAGAGAGTTAAAGTGTCTCAAGCGTTGAAGCAGCCCAGGACTGGGTTTCTAATGTGGTAGTTCCCTGTTCATCAGTACGCTGCCCAGTTGTCTGTGCTTATGAAATGTACATCTTTTCTCTCTATTGTAACATATAATTATTCTATTCTTTTCTATCATATTTTGCTATTTTATACATTAAATAATGTAGAACTGAACAGTAATACATGCTCAATAGAGGTGGAGGTAGAGATAAACAAAGAGATAATTAATTAATTAATTAATTAATTAATTAATTAATTTGGTTGCATCGGGTCTTAGTTGCCACATGTGGGATCTAGTTCCTTTGACCAGGGATCGAACGCGGTCCCCCTGCAATGGGAGCACATAGTCTTAGCCACTGGACCACCAGGGAATCCCGAGAGAGAGATTTTAAACTCAGCTGCTCACACTTTTAGGAAATCAAACTCCTCTACCATCAATGTTTCAACCTAGGAAGCTTGGAATCTGCCCACATGTTCCTTGGAGGGAATAGTTTTACAAGTGGTAGCTTAGCAAAATATAACTTGGAAAATGATGTTAGCAAGTAAGGTGGTTTATCCCTGAAGAACACAAATTAGATTATCCTAATCTAAAAGGTTCTAAAAACCTTTTTATGGCTTCTCACTGCCAGTTGAGAAAAAATACAGACTGCCAGTGTTTGCTGGCGCCCCTGCCTCATCTTGCCCCCTCTTCCTTGTTCTCTGTACTGGCCACACTGGCCTTTCCCTCTTCTCTGAGTATACGTGGCACATTCCTGCCTCAAGGTGTTTGCCCTCGCCCAGATTTTTGCAAGGCCAGCTCCTTCTAATCCCTCAGGTCTTGCCTTGAGGGCCACCTCTGCACAGTTCTTCCTGACTGCCCTCACTACAGTTAGTCCCCTTCCTGTCTGGTCATGCCGTCTGCCTTTGACTTGTTTTATTTTCCTCATGGTGCTTTTCATATCTGAGCATATTTTATTTTTTAAGTTTGTTACTCCATTATTGTCTCTTCCCTTCTAAGAGAATGTGAATTCCATGAAGTCAGGGAACTTGCCTGTCTTATTCATTGCCATGTCCTTAAAACCTAAAACAGTGCTTGGCATATAAAAGGTATCAATAAATATTTTTTGATGAGTGAATGAATGATTTTTTAGGAGATGAAGCCACAATTGGTGTGGAGATTCTGCAGTAGAGGTATCCCAGGAGGATGGTGGGGCATGTCCTCCTTGCGCTACAGGAATAAGGAAAGGCACCGACAGCAGGTGTGCCAGTCTGGGAAACACAAGCATGGAGCCAGAGGGATGATGATTAAAATGGTCTTACTGCTATGAGAACAGAGACAGCAAACTGGTGCAGCCCCTGGGAAGTATGAACTTGGCTTCTGCAGTGGGAATGGCAGCTCAGTAGCCTGGAATATGCTGTATAAATGCCCCATCCAGGGGCTGTGAGCTCAGATTCTGTGACTTTCTTAAATCCGAATTCCTTTAGATTCTCTCCAGGCAACTTGAGCTTGAGAAACAGTGGATAATTTCATTTGAAGTCTAATGTTAGATTAGAGAGAGAGAGAGAGGAAGGCACAGAGAGAGAGAGAGAGAGAGAGAGAGAGAGAAGGAAATCCTAATCAATAGCTTTGCCTCCACTTGAGAAAACATTTAAACTCCTTGGAGTATAAACTTCTAGTTATAAGATTAACAGGTTCTGGGGATCTAATGTACAGCATGGTGATTACAGCTAATAACACTGTATTATGTACTTGAATGCTGCTAAAGAGCTGATCTTAAATGTTCTCATCACAAAAAAGAAATGGTAATTATATGATGGGATGAAGGTGTTAGCTAATGCTTTGGTGGTAATCATTTATCTCAATAAAGCTGGAAAAAAATACAAGCTTCACCAAAGTAAACAAAATGAAACATTTAAACTCTTAGATAGGTCAGGACTAGCTACATTTCCAAATAAACATTATTCCATCTCCTTTCTTCTCCCTCAGTTTTCTTTCTTGAAAAGAAAATCCTATGTTAATGATAATTTTGCTCCCACTTGGTATATTTATTCTCTGCAGTTAATGAATGTGTTGAATGTATTTTACTGAAACCTGCAAAGAAGATGTGAAAAGTATACTAAACCCTTAAGTTAAATAATCCTGAGCCCAAACTGAAGTATTTAAATTAATCCTTAACTAAGCAAACCTAGGCTTATCAGGCTCCACTTCCTTTGAGTGCACAGATCAAACATGGGACAGCTAAGTATTTGCAAATTACAGCCCTTCTCTACCTGGATGTTCAGGGTAAATGCATTGTGTCATGGTTTCCACTATTATCATGAGAAACAATAGCATGTTGTCCTAGGTATTGTAAACTGAATGAGAGCAGGAAGATTGATCATGATTGTGTTGTAGTTTTACGATGTGTACTTTTTCTCCAAGTTTCCCTCCCCATTAACTATTGTTAATGCACCTGTTAAAAGTTGCAGGAAATTTATCTCTCAGTCTTCAAAATGTTTTCTATATTTTCTGTTAATGAGATAAACATGTTAATCATCATTAGGTTTTTGTAGACCTTAAAATTTAACGTTGGCATTAAGACAACCATTGAAATGTTTAATTACTATAAAGTTTATAGTCCATTTTTAATTTTTCAAGGAAGACATGGATATACAAAATAAATAGGCATAATTTTAGGCTAGAGCTTTAGGTTATTAACTCACTAAAGCTTTGACTAAGATGGCAAACATATAATTGCATTGTTGAGCTCAGTATTTTGTCACATTGTGGGGTGTCACCCATTAGAGGGTCATGAAATCAATTTACTGAATAAAGAGTCACAATAAAATGACATAGAATAGAACATATAAGATTGCATCACAGGTCAGTATTCCTTTTTGGGATGAAAATATTCTAAAATTAGATTGTAATGATGATTGTACAACTCTTTGAATATACTAAAAACCACTGAACTATGTGCTTTAAATGGGCAAATTTTATGGTTATGTAAAATATATTTCAATAAAACTATTAAAACAGGGAAAAAAATACCATTTCAAGAATCTTTTTTTCCCAACATGTATGTGTGTACTAAGTTGTTTTGTTAAATGTATTTTGGAATGTGGGACATGGTCAAAAAAGATCGAGAAGTGTTGTTCTAATCCCACTAGCAAATGGGAACTTAAGTATTACAGCTGAAATACTTGATATACAGGTATGCTTATATATCAGGCATTAATATTTCAAAATTTACTTGAAGCTTAGCAGCAAAAGCAGTACAAAGGCTGTTCTGACTGGCATGCTACCTGTCTTCCATAGCGAGAATCCTGTGAGGTCGGCTGCAGCAGCGGGGAAGGTGCATATGAAGAGGAAGTGCTAGGTAAGCAGACGCAACCAACTGTTATTGAAAGTAATTTACACTACTCCAGGGACCTGTGCTAATGTAGGGGTAATGAGCCACCTCTTAAAATATCTAGACTTCTATGTCTCAGTATGATCAATATATATATATATATTATTGAATATATATATTTCTCGATAACTTCAAATGTGGAAGCCATTTTGACAAAGACTCAGCAAAACTCTTCTTTCAGAGCAAAATAGAGGAAACAGCACATGGCATGTTTAGAACTTGAGATTTTGCCCTCAGTTCAGTGGATGCAATTACTTCTGTCTTAACGAGAGAGACCAATGTGAATCCTGAGCAACTTGATGTCAGGAAATGCCACTGTTTTAATGAACTGAAAGTGTAGAAGTATTTTATTTAATGCACATTTCATTACTCAGCTAACAGTTATTCAGTCGAGTACCTACTATAGTTATGACTCCCTACAAGACATTGGGAAATTTGCACAATGTATAAAAGTTATGCTTCTCAGTGTTAAATTTTGAGTAAGTAGGGAACTTGGGTTTCCAGCTCCCTCTGACTTATTTCAGAGCAGGTTGGGTGTCTCTAAGTGACTTTGCCCAAGTGTGTTAATTCTCTAGTGGTTTCTGAAGGACCAATGCTTTGATAAATTATAACCTATATGTTAGCAGCTAACTTTTCCAGAATTCCCCAGTGTTTCCTCCCACTAGGAGACAGACAGTTCCTTCCAGAACAAGAGATGATTGGTTCTTCCATAAGTTGTAGTCCTTGTTTCAGTGGCTTGCTCCTTGCTCTCAGTGGCTGATGGAAATTGGAAGGTGGATCTTGCCTTCCTATCCTGATTTGCTTCTGCCCTTTAATGTCCCACAAAAGACCCTCCCTGACATTTCTGTGGAGGGGTAGTGGTATTACATTTTTTACCTTCTGTGTAGTGGGAGTTAGTTGTGGATAAAATTTGTATTCTGTGGTTTCCAAACTGTGCACTGAGGTTCCCCAGGACATCACATCTACCTCACAGGGAGGTGTGGGGCATTTTAAATATTGAGGGAAACACAAGGGTAGTCGATGTCTGTGGGACATCACAGGAACTACTAGCCAGAGGTAATTGATGGTATAAACAATGGATTGCACTACATTCCTTTCTATGCTATCATATCTTTACAATCCTGCTTTTTTGTGGATAAAAAGCAAATACCATGAGGAATACAACGTGGAACAGGAAATAAGGATGGAGGTGTCCAGTCTGATTAGAATATTTGAGAAGTTGTGCAGTGCCCAACAGGCACACAGATCCGAGTAGTATGCAATTATTTTTATTTAGGGATGAAATAAATATATTATTTTGTCTTTCAATTTATGTGTTTTTTTCCCAAACATCTACTAAGTTGATAGGACACGCATACTCAAGTTATAATACTTAATAAATGGAACTGTTTAGGTGATTCTTTTGTTCTAGTGGGTCAGGAAAAAATTACTAAGATATTAAAGATGCCAGAACTGAGAGAGTTTGGGAAACTTTGATTTATATCCTTTTCTTATATTCTAAAATTATACTACCAACTTAATTATACAATTCTGTTAGAGTACAAGTGTAATCAGTGCTTTATTTTATATTTTTCATTTGCTTATCAATGTCTATGTACCACTAACTGAGATGTACTGAGTTTACATATATGGCATTTGTGCTTACAGACCTTATCTTTAGTTTGTTCTGATGAATCTTTTCACCCATGTACTTAAGACCCTGTTTGTCTTTAACACATCTGGTACTGGTCCATTTATCTGCGGATCTGCTACATTATTCTATTTTAGATACCCTCCATCCTCCCCTTTTCCACATGGTGGGGATGATAATAGCTAATAATATATTGAAATAAAAATAGCTATTATTTATTAGGCATTTATGAGTCAGGCACAGTTCTAAGTAATTTATAGGTTTTAGCTCTTTTTGTCCTCAGAGGTATAAACACTATTATCCTCCTCATTTTACAGATGAGAAAAATAAGGCACGAGTGTAAATACTTACTTGGGGCTGCATAGCCAGAGAGGGATGTAACTTGAATTTTAACCCAGTTATCTCATTCCAGAGCCTATTCTTAGACACTCTGCTATATATTGAAAGTAGTATATAGCTCAGTTTAGCTTCTCTTTCTTTTTTATAATTTTATTTTTATAAATTTATTCATTTATTTATCTATTTTTGGCTGCATTGGGTGTTTGTTGCTGCGTGTGGGCTTTCTTTAGTTGCGGCAAGCAGGGGCTACTCTTCGTTGCGGTGCGCATGTTTCTCATTGTGGTCGCTTCTCTTGTTGCAGAGTACGGACTCCAGGTGCACAGGCTTCAGTAGTTGTGGCACGCAGGCTCAGTAGTTGTGGCTCGCGGGCTCTAGAGCACAGGCTCAGTAGTTGTGGCACAAGGGCTTAGTTGCTCCACAGCATGTGGGATCTTCCCGGACCAGGGCTTGAACCTGTGTCCCCTAAATTGGCAGGTGGATTCTTAACCACTGCGCCACCAGGGAAGTCCCTAGCTTCCTCTTTCTCATTTGGTTCACTCTTGTCTTGATATTTTAGAATAAACCTACCTCATCTCTGTTTTTCCATATGCATCACCATGGCTTTGAAACATATGTCTGTATTTAGCTATGAAATTTACATTTACTTGTACTTATATAACTCTGGCCCCTTCTGCCCAGTTCTTAACTTACATCTTTTCTGATGTCTCCTGGTTCTTCTTCCTTGCTCTGCTGACCACTCCATCAGTGAACTCCTCTTCAAGGTATCCCACAGCTATTCCAATCCCTGCTGTTAAGCATCTCACACTATAAAAAGGGAAAAATAGAACTGTGTTTTGCCTGTATAGTTATAGTATCCAAAAATGAACCCTAAATGGAATAAGCAGAGAAGGGTTGTGTTAAGCCACTCTGTGGGCTAAACTTTCAGATGACAGTGGCTTTACTTTTTCTGGGCCACAGAGTATTTTTGTAGTATGGACTTTAATTAGTTCAGATTCAGTATCTATAGTGATTAGAATTGTGTCAACTTTTCTCTTAACTGGAAAGAGGTCATGGGAGTTTGTATTTAATCATTTTAAGCTCCTTAAAAAAATTTACCATCTTTTCTGAACCAGAGTAGTGATTCTTTTTCTATAAAAGAAAACTTATCCTCTAAGTTCAGGCAAAGATGCCTGCTTTTGCCACTTCTATATAGTACTGGATATCCTAGCCAGAGCAATCAGGCAAGAAAAAGGCATCCAAATTTGATGGATACAATAAAAGCCATCCAAATCTGAAAGGAGGAAGTAAAAATTCTCTTTGTTTGCAGATATTGTGATCTTATACGCAGAAAACCCTAAAGATACCACAAAATACCATGTTAGAACTAATAAACAAATTTGGCAAAATAGTAGGATACAAAATTAGCACTTGAAAATCAATTGCATTTCTATACACTAATAATGAACCATCTGAAAAGGAAATTAAGAAAACAATTTCATTTACAATAGCATCAAAAAGAACAAAAACACTTAGAAATTAACTTAACCAAGGGGTGAATGACTTGTAAAGTGAAAACTACAAAACATTTCTGAAACAAAGAAGACAAATAAATGGAAAGTCATCCTTATTCATTGGTTGAAAGACTTGGTATATTATCAAGATGTCAATATTACCAAAACAATCTACAGATTTAATGCAATCCATATCAAAATTCCAAAGATGTTTTTGCAGATCTTTTGCATGAGATGGAAAGACCCATCCTACAATTTATATGGAATCTCAAAGCACCCCAAATCCTGAAAAGAAGAACAAAGCTGGAGGATTCATACTTCCTGATTTCAAACTTACTACAAACCTACAGTAATCAAAATACTGTGGTATGCCATAAAGACAGACGTCAGTGGGCTAGAATAGAGAGTTCAGAAATAAATCCTTATATATATGGTCAAATGATTTTTGACAAGGGTGCCAAGACCATTCAATGGGGGAAAAGACAGTCTTTTCAGAAAATAGTCCTGAGAAAACTGAATATCAACATACAAAATAATTAAGTTGGATCCTTATAAAACATCATACACAAAAATTAACTCAAAATGGGGACTTCCCTGGTGGCGCTGTGGTTAAGAATCCGCCTGCCGATGCAGGGGACACGGGTTCAAGCCCTGGTCCAGGAAGATCCCACATGCCGCGGAGCAACCAAGCCCATGCGCCACAACTACTGAGCCTGTGCTCTAGAACCCACGAGCCACAACTACTGAGCCTGCGTACCACAACTACTGAAGCCCCCGCACCTAGAGCCTGTGCTCCACAACAAGAGAAGCCACCGCAATGAGAAGCCCACGCACCACAACGAAGAGTAGCCCCCGCTCGCCGCAGCTAAAGAAAGCCTGCGTGCAGCAACAAAGACCCAATGCGGCCCCCCAAAAAATAAATAAATAACTCAAAATGGATCCATGATCTAAATGTAAGACCTGAAACTATAAAAATCCTAGAAGAAAACATAGGGCAAAAGCTTCACAACATTGGATTTGGCAATGATTATTTGGATATGACACGAAAGGCATAGGTAACAAAAGAAAAAATAGACAAATTGAACTTCATGAAAATTTAAAAAATTTAAGCACACTATCAACAGAGTAAAAAAGCAACCAATAGAATAGGAGAAAATATTTGCAAATCACATATCTGATAAGGGATTAATATCAAGAATATATAGAAAACTCTTAAAACTCAACAACAAAACCCCCAAACAATCCAATTAAAAAATGGGCAAAGGACTTAGACATTTCTACAGAGAAGATATACAAATGGCCAAAGAGCACATGAAAAGATGCTCAACATTACTAATCATTAGAGAAATGCAAATCAAACCTACAATGAAATACCACTTCTAGGCAAAAAAAAAAAAAAAAGCATAAAGTTCCAGAAAAGTAAAAGTGTTGACGAGGATGTGGAGAAATTGGAATGCTGTGCACTGTTGATGGGGATGTAAAATGGTACAACTCCTGTGGAAAAAACCAAAATATTAAAGACAGAATTACTGCATGATCTAGCAATTCCACTTTGGGGTATATACTTGAAAGAATTGAAAGCAGGGTCTCAAAGAGATATTTATACACCCCTATTATACTCAAATATTGAATTCACAATAGCTAAAACATGGAAGCAGCCCAAATGTCCACTGACAGATGAATGGATAAGCAAAATGCAATATACACATACAATGGGATATTATTCAGACTTAAAAAGGAAGTAAATTCTGACATATGCCACAGCATGAATAAATTTTGAGGACATTATGCTAAGTGAAATAAGCCAGTCACAAAAAGACAAATACTGTTTGATTCCACTTATATGAGGTATTTAGAGTACTTAAAATTATAGAGACAGAAAATAGAATGGTGGTTGCCTAGGGAAGGGGGAGAGAGAGGGGGGAATGGGGAGTTATTATTTAATGGTTAGTTTCAGTTTTGCAAGATGAAAAGAGTTCTAGAGATGGACGGTCGTGATGGTTGCACGAGAATATAAGTGTACTTAATACCACGGAACTGTACACTTAAAAATGGTTAAGATAGTAAATTTTATGCCATGTGTATTTTACCACAATAAAAAATTCTGACGAAAAAGCAAGCTAATGCATTAAATTAGTCACGATTTTGGAAAATAGAAAAAGTAAAGTAAAATAATTTCATCCCAGTGGTACATACCATTCAGAATTCTAACCCCTCACACAGTGCCTGGGAAGTAGCACCAATAACTGTGTGTACCAATTGTAATGTTGCTACTGTTTAAAAGTCATGAAATATTTCACAATAAAAAACAGCAGAATATAGGATCCTTTGGAGTACAGACCACTACTTGCACGTATAAAAATAATGTGTTGACAAAATGGGCAACAACTGTAGACATATAGTGTAAAATTAAAATATATCTTGAGATACATGTCCTGGGGTAGTGGATGGTTCTGTTGCCCCAGACACACCCTTGGTACCCACCCTTCTAGCCTATATAGAAGTGGTATCACAAGAGAAAACTGGACAGTCTCAGAACACTCCATGTTGCTTGCTTGTAAAAAAAACTATTGTCAAAGATAAGTGCGTTCTATGGGGAAAAAAGCTGCCAGACCGACTGGCTGATTTAAAAAAATAAATCACTTGAATATGTGCATCAGTTATTGTTCAGGTGATAACTGTGGCAAGAGGGTGCTGAGGGCACTAGATGAAGCAGGGACACGCTCTCCTGCTTTGACAGACAGGGGACATGGTGAATGAAACCTTGTTTTCTCCCCAGAAAATACAGACCTCCCCACTGCACCATTTGCTTCTTCCATTGGAAGCCACAGTGTGACATTACGATGGAAATCGGCCAACATCTCTGGAGTAAAATACATCATTCAGTGGAAATATGCACAACTGCCTGGAAGCTGGACTTACACTGAGGTATGAACTGCTGCCCATGTGCCTAAACAGAGACTTTTTCTTCAAATTATTAAAAGTGCCAAATTACTACATATAATTATAGGTGTAAAGACATTCTAGAGAAGATTCAAACGTAAAATGAGTGGTTGGATTAGATGAACTTTAATCTCTGCTACTCTTTATGCTAAACCTTTTATTTTTAAGGAAAATATATTATTGGACGTATATATTATTCCTTCAGCACAGCATCACATAACGAACTACTTATATCATTGGTCATTATCTGCCCATCCCATTGAAAATGATTCCAACTAGGGTGGAGGACAGGGAGGTCATCCAGGACGGTCCCTTTTAGGAAATCAAAAGCATGTTCAGAGAAAAATAGTCCCAAGACACCAAGTATATTAACATGGAAAAGTAAAGTAAAGCCTTGAGGTAAGTGCCATATAATTGAATCCATAATTTTGCAGTTTTGAAGAAGGAAAGAATTTTGGTGTGAATTATGCTGACTGACGTCGGGATAAGCTCTGCTTCTCAGCTCTGAGCTCCAGGCCTCCATTTCAACTGGTCTGGCAAGCCTTGGGTCACTCCATATCCAGAAGGCCATCCATCATCTACAAACGAATCTGTGCTCTTGAGTTACAATATACGGTGGCTATTCCATAAATGCTGATTTTTGATCTCTTGTTGATTTAGGCCGTGTCCAAGCTCTCCTATGTGGCAGAACCCTTGCATCCCTTCACTGAATATATTTTTCGAGTGGTTTGGATCTTCACAGCCCAGCTGCAACTGTATTCCCCTCCAAGTCCCAGTTATAGGACTCATCCTTATGGAGGTATGGCATGCACACGTTGCTTAAGAAATCAGGGATTATTCCAAAGCTTTGGTTAGTTCATTTTATTTTAAACAATGAAATAAATTTATTCCTTCATTAATAGACCCATCCAACAATGGAGTACCTAGCTAGGTGCCAAATAGTGTTCTAGGTGCTCACCATACTTCTGTGATCAAAACAAAAATACCCATTCTGGTGGAGAAGAAATACTCTAAGCAGTAAACCTAATAAATAAGGAAAGTATATTGTAAGTAGGAAGATACGGGATGCTATGGTAAGAGGAACATTTTGAGCAGGGTCTGTCCTTTAGAAATGGGGAGTGTATTAAAGAAGGTGGTCAGAATAAGTCTCATTAAGCAGTCAGGAATTATGGAAGGTTTTTTTTTTTTGTTTGTTTGTTTTTTTTTGTTTTTTTTTTTTTTTAAATTCTTATAGCTACTTTATTTATTTATTTTTGGCTGTGTTGGGTCTTCGGTTCGTGCGAGGGCTTTCTCTGGTTACGGCAAGTGGGGGCCACTCTTCATCGCGGTGCGGGGACCGCTCTTCATCGCGGTGCGCGGGCCTTTCACTATCGCGGCCCCTCCCGTTGCGGGGCACAGGCTCCAGACGCGCAGGCTCAGTAGTTGTGGCTCACGGGCCCAGCCGCTCCGTGGCATGTGGGATCTTCCCAGACCAGGGCTCGAACCCGTGTCCCCTGCATTAGCAGGCAGATTCTCAACCACTGCGCCACCAGGGAAGCCCCTGGAAGGTTTTAAAGAAGAGGAGTAGTTGTTTTGAGTACTCCTTAAAAAGATAATTTTGGCCACTACACATGGAATGGATTGAAGGAATGAGAAAGACTGGAAAGTACAGAGGTAGTGAGACCAGCTGGGAGGTTATTATAATACTTTAACATTTGATTAGAGACGATTTTAAAAAACAGTACATATATTGGGGCATTTTCTGATTTCTTCTTTCAAAGATGTGACTTCCATACCAGGAAAAGGATTCAAGCCTAGAGCCTTTTAGGGAGGTGAATGCCTGGGGCAGACACTCAGGGAGAGTTGCCTGGTGCTCTCACCCTCAGAGTTAGCTGAGGGGACTTGGGAGGACTTATTCCAAGTCAGATGTTAGATGTCCCTACCCCTCGTTCTGGAGATTCAGCTGTGTGCAGAGACCCTCACTGTGAACTAGGCCTTGGACAGAAGCATAGCTAGACAGCTGATGAAGCTGGTTGGGGCATTTTCCCTCTTCCCTGATTAGTGCTCTCTTCTTGCTTATCAGATTTTAGGGTATGTGTGGCACCTCTGCTGATTATTCCCTGACCATCCTTAGGACCTCAGGTCAGACACTGGCCTAGGGTCATATTCGAAATGTTCCAGATCCGAGTAGAATACGTGGATCCTTCTTCATTCAAAGCAATGCCTCATGTACTCCAATAGTGTTGGAACATTTTCCAGTGCTGGAGACATACCGTGGTCCAGGGCCCAAGGCTAGTCAAATCAAAATAATGAAGAAGGCAAATTTTGCTTTCCATTTCTGGGCCTTTCTCTGGATATGCAAGCCCACGTACCCTCCAGGTGTTCCAGTCCTTGTACTGGGTGTCTTTTCCATGGATCGCATCTCATGCCTCAATTCTATCTCACGTTTTTTAGCCACATCAACACTTATAGAGTTATCTGTTTCATGTTCCATCTCTTCATGATTCTTTTCTTTTTTAGCTATGGGAAATATATGATTTTTAGTTGCTATTACTGCCTTTTAATTGGGGCCCTTATGAAGATAATTTCTTAATCAGGTGGAATGGTTACCTTGCCTAACCTGACCAGCCTTCTCAGGGACGATTTTTGTGGGGGAGATTTGGACAATAATCACAGTTCACCATGTGACATCTACATGCTTGAAGTGGAGCAGATCATGTCTGTCTGGGCATTGACCCTAAAGAGTTAGTTTTTCTGACATCCTGATTCTGATTCACTGGGAGATGATTCCTACTTCCCTGTTCACCAGGGTGACTGAGCGCATGGAGCAGAGGAGTGACGTGATGGTATTTGTGCTTGCTAAAGCTCAGTCTGAGAGTTGGCGAGGAACTGTATCAGAGAAAGGCTGAGAGATCAATTAAAAAGCGTTTTTAAAACGCAGCCAATGTGAGGGCTGAACTGTCTCTTTTCTCCCCACTCTAAAGGGTCAGGGGTGACGCAGAGCACCTGCCAAAATTGTTCCGAGGCAGAGAGACTACTGAAGAGCAAAGTGACATCAGTCTGTCTTTCTAGGGAAAGAGGAAATAAAAGGGTGTGGTTTCAGGGCGTGGGGGGTATGGAAAGCAGGTGGAGACATGGATGGAAGATAGGCTGTTAGATCTTTTGTTTTCCTTTCTGTTCTTTGTCACTTGGGTAGCTCCTAAAGTCTGTGGGTGAGTGCTTAATTAGCGAATGCATGCTCCTTTCATCCTTCGCAAGGGAAGGGATGTTGCTAAGGCACAGAAGGCCTGGATTCCAGGGGACCTTGGGAGCTGGGGGAGGAAAGTACAGTCTGGGTCAGCAGAGCTGATGCCAGCAAAAGTGAAGCAGACTGTTCTAATTCAGGCTTATCTAAATCCCTATCTTTAGCTGGAACTAGTCCGGCCACAGCACTCTAGTGCGGGAATAGGCCCCAGGACTTACTTCTTTTAACTTGTGTTAATCATTGACTCCAGTTTATTACAGGTTCTCTTCTCCTTCCTAACCTGGTTCCATCCCATGTTTCAACTTATTTAAGTCTCTGGAGATTTTTGATCACTTTTTTTCTAGAACATTTATCCTATTTGCATACTTCCACATTTAATTTTATTGCATAAATTAGAAGTGAGGAAAATAACATTTGAAAGAGTCCCTTAGGAAAGTAGCTAACTGGTATCATTTAGGGATCAAGAATTGCAGTTCATAGATATATTACTATCTTCTCTCTATCACTTCTTATGAATATTAAAAAAAATACTTCATTTATGCTGTTTTCAATAAAACAACACTTTTTTTTCCTATCCTATTTACATTTTTACATTTTTCACGGTATCTTTTCTGCTCACGATGTCACCATTATCTCTTCCAGTTCCTGAAACTGCTCCTCTCATTAGAAATATTGAAAGCTCCAGTCCCGACACGGTGGAAATCAGTTGGGCTCCACCTCAATACCCAGGTGGACCTATTTTGGGTTATAACTTAAGGCTGATTAGTAAAAATCAAAAGTTAGATTCAGGGACACAGAGAACCAGTTTCCAGTTTTACTCCACTCTACCAAATACCACCTACAGGTAAGAATTAAGTGGTGTAGGAAAAATGTAACCAGCATGCAAAGGGGAAAGGTGGGGTGCGGAGGGATAAATTAGGAATTTGGGATTGACATATTCACACGACTATATATAAAATAATCAACGAGGACCTACTGTATAGCACAGGGAACTCTACTCGATACTATGTACTAACCTATATGGGAAAAGAATCTGAAAAAGAATAGATATATGTATATGTATAACTAAGTTGCTTTGCTGTAGACCTGAATCTAACACAATATTATAAATCAACTATACTCCAATATAAAATTAAAAAATAGTAACCAGCATGGGTACAGGCATGATAATTATTTAAGAAATAGGGCTAAAAAATAGTTTAAATGTATTTTGAGAAGTCGCATTGGCTTTGTGCTGTTGGTTTAAGTTACTGTGGTTTTCCTCAAGTTTTTATGCTTATTAGATTACACCATCCTGAGCAAAAACATTTGTAAGTATTTCTATTATATTCAGAGATAAATATAAATGTGGGCTAATAAATATGGGCTTATAAATATGGGCTAAAAAAGACATTATAAGCACCATAAATATCATTTCTTCATTTAATCCAACATGAAAAAAGTAAGGAGGTAAAATTCTGTTAATGGTATTTTTGTATTAACTGTTAAGGGGATTATTTTATTATTGTTAGCTTTTCCAGCATTTACTAAGACCTCTTTAAATTAGGGCATGAATGGGGGTCATGCAGATAGCAGAGTTCAGTTTTTGACCTCTGTGACCCTGAACTATTCTATGGGGAATGCAAACAAGGATGTGATTTATGGTCATTTTAGTGCTAAGCAGTGGCACCAAGTAACTAGATACATGCATTGCCACATCATCCTTTAAATAGAAATGTTATTGCTCCTTCTATTTTTATCTTATTTTCACACCATGCCATGTAAAATACATCTCTCCAAATTGTTTTTGGAATAGGTTTTCTGTTGCAGCAGTAAATGAAGTTGGTGAGGGGCCAGAAGCAGAATCTAGTATTACCACTTCATCCCCAGCAGGTAGAGACTGGGGATACGCCTCCTGTTACACGGAACTGAGGGGGTGGCAAGGTTGGGTTCAGATCTTAGAGGTCCTGGGTCATCTGGTGCTCCCCAAGACCCTACTGTTCTGCCCAAATGGACACTGTCTTCTGAATACTTGGTAAGTTTTCAATTTTAAATGAGTCCCAGTATTTGACAAATAGGAGTAAGTTGTTTGGTCAAAAGTTTCCACGTTGGAATTTAAAAATTAAAAAAAAATTAGGGATTAAAAAAATGGCTTCAAGCAAACCCTTGGTTTCAGTTAAAGTCACTAGTGATTATGACTCTCATTTACACACTTAGGGGATACATATATCGTTTTCTGCCCTAACCTCCACCTTATATTATGTATTATCATTTAACACAGATCAGATATCTTTTTCTTCCAGTTTCCTTAAGGTTTTTAAATATATCTAAACTTAATAAGTTACATTTTACCATTCTGAATATTCAGTCTACCAAATTAGCTTCTGTTATTATTTTGCAAGTACCATTTTTTTTTTTTACTTCGGCATTTTTTATTTATTTATTTATTTATTTATTTATTTATTTATTTATTTATGGCTGTGTTGGGTCTTCGTTTCTGTACAAGGGCTTTCTCTTGTTGCGGCAAGTGGGGGCCACTCTTCATCGCGGTGCGCGGGCCTCTCATTATCGTGGCCTCTCTTGTTGTGGAGCAGAGGCTCCAGACGCGCAGGCTCAGTAATTGTGGCTCACGGGCCCAGTTGCTCCGCGGCATGTGGGATCCTCCCAGACCAGGGCTCGAACCCGTGTCCCCTGCATTGGCAGGCAGACTCTCAACCACTGCGCCACCAGGGAAGCCCATTACTTCAGCATTTTAACAATTGTCTTGAGAGATTGAATACTTTCTGCATCATGCCCACGTGAGCAAAATAATAAAAGAAAATGCTCTC
Organism: Balaenoptera acutorostrata; assembly: GCF_949987535.1. NCBI lineage: Eukaryota > Metazoa > Chordata > Mammalia > Artiodactyla > Balaenopteridae > Balaenoptera > Balaenoptera acutorostrata. The sequence continues at coordinate 44,350,478 of NC_080077.1, forward strand.
TAAGAAGCACTGGAAATATTTTGGGGAAGCGAGTTAAAAGACTTTGGAATAACACACAAAGATTCAGAATTCTAGGAGTCTGCTCTCTGTTTTCATGGGAACCCCATTTCCCGACTTGACTGCCCCTTCCTCTAATCTGCACACGCCTATGCCAGTGGGTAGTGAATGTCATCTGTCACCAGCCTTTAGTTTATTTTTTGGGGCTGTTACTACACTCTAGGAAAGGAGAGGTATTTTTGTTATGCAAGAAGCATCCAGAGGGCGAGTTAAATACAGAGCAGGCTGAAGGTTGTTGTTACCATGATTATTGCATAACATTTATTAATTACACTAAAAGTGTTCATCAACGCACACTTCTTCAGTCTCTAGTTGAACAGGATGTCAAACAGAGTTCTGTAGTCCTCACATTTCATTACTACGGACCTTTCTCCTGCCTCAAAGGGAGATAATTAAAGACAAAACAGAGACAACCAAAGTTTGTCCATATGTGTGTGTTATGCAACAACCCGCTCCAGCCTGGGCTGGACCACCTCCACCAAGCAGTCAGATTTCTATGGTGGAGGATAATAAGCTGAGCTCCTATTTGGGCAAGGCTGTTGAGAACAGTGGTACCGCATGTGATGTTATTTTGAGGGCATTTAGGGGCACATACCCAGAAATCCTACTTCACTGACACTGTACTTCTCATCCCAATCACAGAATGTGATTCAACCACAGTTCAAATACCCCAGTGCCTTCAGAGAAAATCTGACCAGCCTCTTTCACGTGCTAGTCCCCTTGTTTTGAAGGGTGGTATTGATCTTTTTTGTGTTAATGTGCATATGATTGGTCTGTCTGTCTAGAAACTGTGTTGTTGTTTTAGTTCAAGAAGAGGAACAGTGGCTCTTTTTATCCAGGAAAACTTCTCTACGAAAGAGATCTTTAAAACATTTAGTAGATGAAGCACATTGCCTTCAGTCAGGTGCTACACACCGTAATATTACAGGTCAGTGTAATAGAGAAAAATGTTTCCTTAGTGTGAAAAGAAAGATCCAGGTTGACTTCAGTTTTAATCCCTTTATTAAGGATTAAAGAAATAAATTCTCTTTCATGGAAGTGTTTTGTCTGGTTGTTACCTAATAACACACATATATTTGCATGGCTCTTCCAGGAATATCAGTTAATGTCCACCAGCAAGTTGTTTATTTCTCTGAAGGAACTCTCATATGGGTGAAGGGAGCTGCCAACATGTCTGATGTGTCTGACCTGAGAATTTTTTACAGTGGTTCAGGATTAATTTCTTCCATCTCTATAGACTGGCTTTATCAGAGAATGTATTTCATCATGGATCAACTGGTTAGTCTGAGAATTTAAAGTAAACAACTTGATATTGATACTCTAATGCATATCTTGGTATATTTACAAGTAAACATAATTCTTTCATTCAATAATTAGTCACTGAGTGTGTAAGTTTTAGACACTGGGTTAGCAACGAACCATAGATCTAGCCTGTAGGAGGGTCTAGACTTTACCTAGTACTAGTCCTGACCTACCATTAAATCATCTTTATTGTGATTTTTCAGAGCTACGAGTTTATACTAATGATAATTCATCTTCCATAAGACAGTGGTGGTACCTGAATTATCACTAGATAAAACTGCCAATCATGATCAAAATCAGCTGCAAGCATTGTACATTGTATAATAACCATGGATAACTTCAGTAGGTCTCTGAAAATATTGTATTACCAAATCTTTGAGAAGACACAGTTTTCTGTGTTTCAAGTTTCCTTCTTTTAAAGGGACAGGCTGGTCACAATCACTATGGCTGGAAGCCCCTAAGCTTGGAAACAGCTTAAATATTAATAAAAATAGTTGAGTGCTTCTGTAAGCCAGGAAAATACGTACTTGTATTTCACGGATACCAAGAGGATATAAACTCATTAAGATATAGGATATAACACTGTCTTTTAAGGGCTTTTTTGTGTTTTCTAAAAGTGCTCTGTGACTAGTGAAATTCTAAACACAGAGCAGTTGCTCAAGAAATACTTGTTGGCCAAATTGAATAGACACTAATTCTACTGATGTACTCTTCTCTAGGTATGTGTCTGTGATTTAGAAAACTGCTCAAACATTGAGGAAGTTACTCCTCCCTCAATTATTGCACCTCAAAAAATTGTGGCTGATTCATACAATGGGTGAGTGTTAGCCTTGTAAATGTGAATTCTCTTCCTTTGGCAAGAATCTTGGGGAAACTTGCTTGCTAATAACATCCTAGTACCAGATGGGCCAATCTATGTATCTGATTTCACATTTAATTAAATCCAGGCAAAGTTTTTTCATTCTTATAGAGCCAAGAGGAAATTTCATTCAAACTTGATCCACAACTTCTCTAGGTAAGTAGTTTTTCCTTTCTCCTTCACAGTAAAATATGGGCTTATGGGAAAGACTTCTTGTCTGGGACTCCAGGGCCTGGGTCCTCGTCTTGGGTATGTCACTATTTTATGCATGACTCAGGGTCTTATTCCCCCTCAATGCTCCCCATGAGAAGCCCTTCCTGCCTCTCTTTCCTCTTTTCATTGCACCGTTTTCTCTTGCTGAGCAATTCAGTACCTGTTCATTTTTCTGGTCTGGTTCTCACATCTATCAGGAGGCTGGTTTAGAAAGAACACTGCTACCATCCACTTTAGGAAACAGAAACTGATAGCTAATAACAAGTTAAAATTTGCCATTACAAATCACTGTTTCCCCCTGCCACAAATGAAATGGACACATTTTAGCTCAGTTGTGATGCTAAATTGTAGTAGAACTTCAAGAAAGAACTTCGTGTCTATGACCTTTGCTTTATCCTTCCATACGGGGAAGACAATAATTCTCAGTTGGGGTATTTTGAGGATGAAATGGGGTATTCACTGTGAATGTATTACATGATCTCCACATGCTCAAATGTGAAGGATGAAAACATAGGAAGTTATTTTGGGGTTATTATTTCTTAAATATAATCAGATAATTACAGGTTAGTAACCAATAAGCAAGGCCAATGTTTGTAAGACTAAACATTTTTCTTTCTTGTAGGGATAAAGTTGTTTTCATTTTGAATGAAAAAAAATATAGCCCATAACACTTTTTATCTTTCATGAATTGACTTTCTTGCTCATTATTGATTTAAAATCAAGATTGTCTATTCATATTCTTTCATAATTTACCAGATATTTATTTTAATGTTTTAAGCTTCAGTGAATTACTGAATTACAGGATTTTTCCTTTTTTTTTTTTTTAAAACCCTGTGATGTAGGACAAGTCCTTTGGACTCTTTGGATCTTATTTTCCTCATTTGTAAAAGTCTAAGATCCTATGAAATGAACTTTGTTGCTGGCAATTACACGAAATGACTCATTCTGAGGATAATGAACTTCACTCACTAAATCAGTCACTCAAAATACATCTCAAAGAGGTCTTTGGTGGCTCTTTTTTCCATTAGGATAAAACTGATTTGTGCTTAAATTTTGAAATATGACTAGAAATTATAATAATAATTATTCAATAATAGTTATCAGGCACTTAATATGTGCTTCTAAGTGCATTACTTCCAATAATTCATTTAATTCTTGTTCAGCCATATGGGGTAGTACTTTTATTAACCCAATTTTATAGATAGGAAAGCAAAGCACAAGTTGATTTATTTACTGCCCAAGACCATCAGCTGTTTTGCGCTGGAATCAGTATTTGACTTCTTACTCCAGGGCCTGTCTTCTAATCATCTCCCTATACAGTGACAGAGTTTCTGTAAAAATCAAAACTTTTAGCAACGCTTTGTATGTAGTATTCCTGAAGAATTTCAGATAGATGAAATAGTTTATTCTTCTGATTAAAAAAGGTTACCATTATGCTGTTATCTTGCACCACTGAATTATTCACTCACTGAGTTTGTACTTATTATAAAACTCTTCCCTCTCCCCCATCCCTGCTGCTTCTCTCTCTCACCTCCATCTTCCTCCCCCCACACCCAGGTCTCCTCACCTTTCTTCTCTTTTTCTTTCCCTTCCAAAGTGACAATGAGGGTTAAAGACCTGCGCTCTTCCCTGCTTCAGTAAAAGAATTGTAATCTTCTGAAATCCCTTCAAAGTCCCTTAACAATTTGAATTTGGGAAACAAAAGAGGAAGTTAAGAGCCAGGTTATTTCTGCTCTTTGCCTGCCACAATGTTCTCTTAAGAAAAATAACATAGGTTCATATCTCAACATGAAGTTTACATCTCGGGATGTTATTCGGGCACAGGAGTCTCGAGCATGTTGGTAAAGATTTGGAATAGTCATCAAGGAGAATAAAAGCGGGACTGAACAGGACAAGAAAAATGATTTGACAGTGGTGATGAAAGGTTGGAATCCTGCCAACCCACGGCATGGGCTCTTGATAAGAAAGATTTACTAAGCAAAAATATACGTGTGTTAACGTCTTTCTCCATGATCACAAATTCTAGATTAGCTACATGCGAATTAATAGTTTTATGTTTTAAAACTGTATTTATAAATTTGATTTATCAATGAAATATTTTGGCAGTGTTTTCTCTTTCATTATTAAAAATCAACCTGTATCATTACCATGATATTTGGCTCCAAATTAGGTGTTTTATCAAAATTCTTCCACTGGCTCCTTTATCCTGATTGTTGGGTGGTCCTTCCCAGCTGTTTTACTCAATTGTGGGGTATTTCTTCATGATTTTGTAAAATGGTAGCCCTACTGTCTCACTCAATTGTGAATATTAAAAAAAAAAAAAGCTTAGTCTACTACAAATGCAGAGTAGTACTGCTAGATAACTGTGTAAAATAATAACCGTCCAGTTTTAAAAAATTGCTTAAATGTTTTTGCTTTCTTCCATTTTGTAATTCACAATGCATGGGAATATTTATTGACAGAATTAGACTAAGAATTTGTGTATATTGGAGAAAAATGTTTCATAATAAATAACATGTTCGGTCATGTAATTTTTATATAATATGCTTTCCTTTAAGAGTAGATTTCATTAGAAAACCTTTAAAGACCCTTGTTGTTCTTAAATTCTGATTCGTTAAAAAGTCACATTTAATAATTAGGAGATTATGCATTATAAGGGAGACTGACATTTTCCAGTGTTCCAACTTCTAACTTAAATGACTGGAGCATATCTTTAATAAATACCTTTACCAGTTTGCACCTTGGGAAACCCTGTACTTATCCACTCTGGAGATATCTGGTTCTGATTGCCCAACAGGATAAAACAATGGGCTGAGGCATTGTTACTCCTTCACCCTTGCACTGAATCACACCAGGCTTCTTTTGCTCCTGTGTCAGGTATGTCTTTTATCTCCTGAGAGACGGCATTTATAGAGTCGATCTCCCCGTGGCTTCTGGTCGGGACTCGGAAGTTGTGCGTATTGTGCAGAGTGGCTCATTAAAGGACTTTGCAATCAAGCCACAGTCCAAGCGAATCATTTACTTCAATGACACCGCCCAAGTCTTCATGTCAACCTTTCTGGATGGCTCCGCGTCCCACCTTGTCCTGCCTCATATCCCCTTTACTGATGTGAAGAGCTTTGCTTGTGAAAACAACGACTTCCTGGTCACAGATGGCAAGGCTGTTTTCCAACAGGATTCTCTGTCTTTTAATGAGTTCATCGTGGGATGTGACCTGAGTCACATAGAAGAGTTTGGGTTTGGCAACTTGGTCATCTTTGGCTTGTACACCCAACCACACCCGCTGCCGGGCTGCCCACAGCAGCTCTCAGTGCTGTTCGGCTCACACCAGGCCCTGGTTCAGTGGAAGCCCCCTGTGCTCGCCATTGGAGCCAGTGAGTGCCCTGTCCCCAGCCTGGAGACTGGCCTTGCCAGAAGGAGAGGAAAGCTTGAATGGCTTGACATGGCGACTCAACTTTGAGGGCCCATATGTGATTATTTAGTCATCAACCCAAAGCGCTACTTAGTGCTCTCTCTCTCTTTCACACACACACACACACACACACACACACACACACACACACACGTGTTTATACATTTGTTCTACATTTATCAGTTTTGCATTAAGAGACTCTCTATATTTCATCATATATGTCCCAATAGAATGGTTGGAGCATTTATTGAGCGTCTCCTTGGAGTCAGGCACTGACATTCTAGTCTGAGGGAATGCATTAGCCAGGGGGATGGAGCACTTGGGTTGAGATCATGTATCCAGGGAGATCTTGCATGAATTTGAGCCTAAAACTCTCTGGACTTGAATTTTCATCTCTGGAGAGGCAGCATGTGTGGTGGGTATGCAGGTGGGCTCTGGAGCCAGCCTGCATGGATTCAAAGGCTGGTCTTGCCCTTTTTTAGCAGCATGACCTGGGCAAGTTACTTAACCACTTCATGCATGTTTCCACTACTGGAAATAAAAATATTAATTATATATTTCTATGGGATTGTCATACAGACCAAATTAAGATGCATAGGTAGAACACTTAGAACAGTGTCTAGCACAGCTGTTGGCAAATTTTTTCTATAAAGGAAGGACCAGATAGTAAATATTTTCAGCTTTGTGGGTCATATGGCTTCTGGCATAGCTACTCAACTCTGTCCTTGTGGTGTGTAAACAGCCATAGATAAAATGTAAATATGTAGCTGTGGCTGTGTTCTAGTACAACTTTATTTACAAAAACAGGCAGTGGGCCAGATCTGGCCTGTGGGCTGCCGTTTGCCAACCCCTGGTCCCCTAGAGTATCTAGCAAACATTGGCTATTTTTTACTTTAAGACTAAGTTAATTATGCCTGTTTGCTGTATATGTCAAAGATGGCTGAAAATGTATTAGCAAAAAAAAAATTCTTTTGTATTGTTTGGGATTCTAGGAAGGAGATACTCTACCAACACTGGGAATTATATTAGAGATTCATCATTAAGCATTTGTTTATTAGGAGCTTGTATAGAAAACCCCTCTGACAGTTCTATGCAGCCAATCATACAGCACTGACAGGGGAACAGTGGCTTCCGATTTGTTGGGCATGATGTCTCCTTTGATGGGACAAAATGAGTGGGTGGGATGACCACTGTCCTAGTCACGTCACCAAGTTAACCCTGGTGATTATGGGGCAACAGGCCCAATTATCCTTTCACTCAAGGTGAAGCTGTAGATAAATTTACTGACAGTCCTTTGTTTGCCCTTGCTGATGTCATCCTCGTCAGTAATATTGTTTAACTCTTCCAATTAGGCCCTTCCGCCTGGCAGAACTGGACTTACGAGGTGAAAGTATCAACCCAAGACTTTCCTGAAACCACTCACTTGTTCTCTAATATAAGTGGGACCATCCTTAATGTACACGACCTTCAGAGTGCTACAAAATACAAGGTTTTTGTGAGAGCAAGTTCTCCCAAGGGGCCAGGCCCTTGGTCAGAGCCCTCAGTGGGAACTACCCTGGTACCAGGTGAGAAAATATTCTTGATTTAGGGAGTGATTCTGACAAAAAGCCTTTCTCCCTATGTCCTTTAAAATTTCTCCCCTTCGATGTGGTAAAAAAATTAGAATGAGGGTGCGTTGACCCCTTGAGGATGTGTTTATTATCTGAGATTAGGAAAGCAAATGAAGCATTGTGTGATATTTATGTTCCTAACCTGCTATTTTAAACTATCCAAGATATTTTTTAACAAACAATATAATTCTCTTCTTCTTCATGGTTTTCTCCTTTCTCATGGTTTATTAAGCAGTAGCCCTCCTTGAACTCTGAAGGTCTTGGTGAGAGAAGCTGAGGGGCTGTAAATTATGTTGAATTCTATCCTCTTGGTTGAAAAAAAATGGAAAGATAACTGACCCATTTATACTACTGTTGTTATCACAATCGCTTCTGGGTGCTCTGAATAGGACCATGGCCACCAATAGCTAAAGCAAAAAAAAAAAAAAAAAAAAAAAAAATTCTGCCATGACCGTGGCATTGCTATAGAGGCAACGTCGCTACACATTTCTCTTCACATTCAATTACAACTATTTACACAAAAATCAGAAAGTATGTTTAATACGATAGATAATTCTTTTAAGCAGATACAATTACTCATATTATTCCAGAGTATTTTTCAAAATGCTGATTGACTTTATGAAGGAAATCTAAGGTATAAATGTGTACCTAAAAAAAGTGTGTTTTCTGTGATATTTCTTTCAATTTTTTTTTAAAAAACCGAACAGCTGCAGAGCCACCATTTATCATGGCTGTGAAAGAAGATGGGCTTTGGAGTAAACCATTAAATAGCTTTGGCCCAGGAGAATTCCTATCCTCTGATATGGGAAATGTATCAGGTAAACACCAAGTCCCCTGTACACTTGGATGGCAGGTTTCTACTTGTAAGACTTCCTGAGATATTCAACCAATCAAAAGGATTGAGTATTTTAGTATTAGGTCAATAATGAACGGAACAAATATTGACTGAACTATACTGCCAGTGACACTATTAAGAAAATGTCTGTTCTCAAGGAGGAGGGCCATTTATTACTCCACAAAATATAGTTATTTAATGACTTATGCCCATTTCAGGAAGGCTTTGATATACTTCTCATGTATTTTAATTTCTCAATGTTGTCTCACAGTAACAGCCTAACTTGTTCCATGAAGACAGCTATAGTTAAGTAATTTATTATGAGTTTGCTTTAAGACTGGAGCACAGAACAGCTATGTGAAGTTCTAAATCAAGTATAAGAAAGAATTTCATGATAAGATTAAGTAATGGTATCTTACTTTAATGGCATCTTCTATAATTTATTATTATTTATTTATTATTTAATGGCATCTTCTATAATTATCTAATTATTAGATCTCTTTGTTTGGCTATTAAAAGTACCACAGCATTTCAGACCAAAATGAGTTGGACTTAGGAGCCAGTGTGGTACTAATAGAAAGAATGATGCTTTGAAGTTGGCTTGAATCTGGGCTCCTCCTCTTTTCATCTGTGAGATCTCAGGCAGAATAGATAATTTCACGGAGTCTTGGGCTCACCATGTCAAAAATGGGGATGGGGAGTTCCCTGGTGGCCTAACAGTTAGGGGTATGGGCTTTCATTGCCACGGCCCGGCTTTAATCCCTGGTTGAGGAACTGAGATCTCGCAAGCCTCGCAGCACAGCCAAAAAAAAAAAAAAAAAATGGGGATGATTTCTACTTCATAGCTTTGTTTTAAGAGTTGAGTGAAATAGGTAAAAGTGCCCAAGACAATGTTTGGCAAAGAGGAGACACTCAATGACTATTAGTTCCTCTCTCTAGTTCCAGGGGTTAAGATTTTGGGATAATATTCTTGACAGATCCTTGAAGCTCTAGTGAGTATCTATGTTAGTATATGCTTTAATGTTATGTTGAGGTGCATGTATGATTTGGTGACTCGCCATGTTTACACTGGCATGTATGAAAAAATAACTGCTACCAATTCACTTTGTTTTGAGACATGGATTGGTATAACAACAGCCTCTACTACAGCGACATGAAAGGTGATGTCTATGTGTGGCTGCTGAATGGGACGGACATCTCAGAGAATTATCACATACCCAACATTGCAGGAGCAGGGGCTTTAGCTTTTGAGTGGCTGGGTCACTTTCTCTACTGGGCTGGAAGGACATACGTGGTAAGTAGAAGCCTAGCATTCTGGATGCTCTCGAACAATGCCCACCCATTTCAGTGATTGGAATGTAATTTTCATGACTTTTTTCATACTTGTGTACCGTCTATGCTAATATTTACTTAGTATTTGTCTCTAAGCCTACTCACTTTTTTTTTTTTTTTTTTTTTTTTTAATCCTCCACTGTAACAGCTCCTTTACTTTGCAGTGAAAATTGATTTGTATATTCTTTTCCTCTGAGTCCTTGTGGGATTTTTTTTTTTTAATTCAGACAGAAAGTCACAAAAATTATACTCATCCTCATCAGTTCACTCAGTCCCATGTAATTAATTTCTTTTTTTTCATCTTGATCTTTTGTTAGCACTTTTATGAGTTCATCAGTTTTTCATTAGAGTTCTGAAAATGCTTATTCATTCAGTTCAGCAGTACAGTCAGTTACCAGAAACCTGTACTTGTCAGAGTCTTTTCCATGAATTTCTTGAAGATGAAACTCTTTTATAGGAACATATTTGCAAAATCATCAGAGTACACCCAGAACTGTCTGTAAATGACAAAAGACTTAAAAATGACCATGGTTAAAGATTTGATGAAAGTTCATAATAATGCAGTTGACAAGAAAATTAGTTATTTCTGAGATATACATTTTAAAGTAATAACTAGGATTATTACTTATAACATTATACCAGAACATATAAGATTTTTAGACGTTTCCTGTAATGTCTGAAACATTTATATTAACGTTTCCATACATATTTCCATACAAATACAAATATAAGATTTTTAGAAATTTCATGTAATGTCTGAAACATTTATATTAACATATTTCCATACATATTTCCATACAAATACAAATATAAGATTTTTAGAAATTTCATGTAATGTCTGAAACATTTATATTAACATATTTCCATACATATTTCCATACAAATACAAATATAAGATTTTTAGAAATTTCATATAATGTCTGAAACATTTATATTAACATATTTCCATACATATTTCCATACAAATACAAATATAAGATTTTTAGAAATTTCATGTACTGTCTGAAACATTTATATTAACATATTTCCATACATATTTCCATACAAATACAAATATAAGATTTTTAGAAATTTCATGTAATGTCTGAAACATTTATATTAACATATTTCCATACAAATAACCCAATGAAAGTTTAGTATTAGTTGTTTTGTTTGTTTTTTTATACTGCAGGTTCTTATTAGGCATCAGTTTTATACACATCAGTGTATACATGTCAATCCCAATCGCCCAATTCAGCACATCACCATCCCCACCTCATCGCAGTTTTCCCCCCTTGGTGTCCATATGTCCATTCTCTACATCTGTGTCTCAACTTCTGCCCTGCAAACTGGCTCATCTGTACCATTTTTCTACGTTCCACATACATGCATTAACATACGATATTTGTTTTTCTCTTTCTGACTTACTTCACTCTGTATGACAGTCTCTAGATCCATCCACTTCTCAACAAATGACTCAATTTCGTTCCTTTTTATGGCTGAATAATATTCCATCGTATATATGTACCACAACTTCTTTATCCATTCGTCTGTTGATGGGCATTTAGGTTGCTTCCATGACCTGGCTATTGTAAATAGTGCTGCAATGAACATTCGGGTGCACGTGTCTTTTTGAATTACGGTTTTCTCTGGGTATATGCCCAGTAGTGGGATTGCTGGGTCATATGGTAATTCTATTTTTAGTTTTTTAAGGAACCTCCATATTGTTCTCCATAGTGGCTGTATCAATTTACATTCCCACCAACAGTGCAAGAGGGTTCCCTTTTCTCCACACCCTCTCCAGCATTTGTTGTTTGTAGATTTTCTGATGATGCCCATTCTAACAGGAGTGAGGTGATACCTCATTGTAGTTTTGATTTGCATTTCTCTAATAATTAGTGATGTTGAGCACCTTTTCATGTGCTTCGTGGCCGTCTGTATGTCTTCTTTGGAGAAATGTCTATTTAGGTCTTCTGCCCATTTTTGGATTGGGGTGTTTGTTTCTTTGATATTGAGCTGAATGAGCTGTTTATATATTTTGGAGATTAATCCTTTGTCCGTTGATTCATTTGCAAATATTTTCTCCCATTCTGAGGGTTGTCTTTTCGTCTTGTTTATGGTTTCCTTTGCTGTGCAAAAGCTTTGAAGTTTCATTAGGTCCCACTTGTTTATTTTTGTTTTTATTTCCATTACTCTAGGAGGTGGATCGAAAAAGATCTTGCTGTGATTTATGTCAAAGAGTGTTCTTCCTATGTTTTCCTCTAAGAGTTTTATAGTGTCCAGTCTTATATTTAGGTCTCTAATCCATTTTGAGTTTATTTTTGTGTATGGTGTTAGGGAGTATTCTAATTTCATTCTTTTACATGTGGCTGTCCAGTTTTCCCAGCACCACTTATTGAAGAGACTGTCTTTTCTCCATTGTATATCTTTGCCTCCTTTGTCATAGATTAGTTGACCATAGGTGCGTGGGTTAATCTCTGGGCTTTCTATCTTGTTCCATTGATCTATGTTTCTGTTTTTGTGCCAGTACCATATTGTCTTGATTACTGTAGCTTTGTAGTATAGTCTGAAGTCAGGGAGTCTGATTCCTCCAGCTCCATTTTTTTGCCTCAAGACTGCTTTGGCTATTCGGGGTCTTTTGTGTCTCCATACAAATTTTAAGATGATTTGTTCTAGCTCCGTAAAAAATGCCATTGGTAATTTGATAGGGATTGCATTGAATCTGTAGATTGCTTTGGGTAGTATACTCATTTTCACAATGTTGATTCTTCCAATCCAAGAACATGGTATATCTCTCCATCTGTTGGTATCATCTTTAATTTCTTTCATCAGTGTCTTATAGTTTTCTGCATACAGGTCTTTTGTCTCCCTAGGTAGGTTTATTCCTAGGTATTTTATTCTTTTTGTTGCAATGGTAAATGGGAGTGTTTCCATAATTTCTCTTTCAGATTTTTCATCATTAGTGTATAGGAATGCAAGAGATTTCTGTGCATTAATTTTGTAACCTGCAACTTTACCATATTCATTAATTAGCTCTAGCAGTTTTCTGGTGGCAGTTTTAGGATTCTCTATGTATAGTATCATGTCATCCGCAAACAGTGACAGTTTTACTTCTTCTTTTCCAATTTGTATTCCTTTTATTTCTTTTTCTTCTCTGATTGCCGTGGCTAGGAGTTCCAGAACTATGTTGAATAATAGTGGTGAGAGTGGACATCCTTGTCTCGTTCCTGATCTTAGAGGAAATGCTTTCAGTTTTTCACCATTGAGAATGATGTTTGCTGTGGGTTTGTCATATATGGCCTTTATTATGTTGAGGTAGGTTCCCTCTATGCCCACTTTCTGGAGAGTTTTTATCAGAAATGGGTGTTGAATTTTGTCAAAAGCTTTTTCTGCATCTATTGAGATGATCATATGGTTTTTATTCTTCAATTTGTTAATATGGTGTATCACATTGATTGATTTGCGTATATTGAAGAATCCTTGCATCCCTGGGATAAATCCCACTTGATCGTGGTGTATGATCCTTTTAATGTGTTGTTGGATTCTGTTTGCTAGTATTTTGTTGAGGATTTTTGCATCTATATTCATCAGTGATATTGGTCTGTAATTTTCTTTTTTTGTAGTGTCTTTGTCTGGTTTTGGTATCAGGGTGATGGTGGCCTCATAGAATGAGTTTGGGAGAGTTCCTTCCTCTGCAATTTTTTGGAAGAGTTTGAGAAGGATGGGTGTTAGCTCTTCTCTAAATGTTTGATAGAATTCACCTGTGAAGCCATCTGGTCCTGGACTTTTGTTTGTTGGAAGATTTTTAATCACAGTTTCAATTTCATTACTTGTGATTGGTCTGTTGATATTTTCTGTTTCTTCCTGGTTCAGTCTTGGAAGGTTATACCTTTCTAAGAATTTGTCCATTTCTTCCAGGTTGTCCATTTTATTGGCATAAAGTTGCTTGTAGTAGTCTCTTAGGATGTTTTGTATTTCTGCGGTGTCTGTTGTAACTTCTCCTTTTTCATTTCTGATTTTATTGATTTGAGTCCTCTCCCTCTTTTTCTTGATGAGTCTGGCTAATGGCTTATCAATTTTGTTTATCTTCTCAAAGAACCAACTTTTAGTTTTATTGATCTTTGCTATTGTTTTCTTTGTTTCTATTTCATTTATTTCTGCTCTGATCTTTATGATTTCTTTCCTTCTGCTAACTTTGGGTTTTGTTTGTTCTTCTTTCTCTAGTTTCTTTAGGTGTAAAGTTAGATTGTTTACTTGAGATTTTTCTTGTTTCTTTAGGTAGGCTTGTATAGCTATAAACTTCCCTCTTAGAACCGCTTTTGCTGCATCCCATAGGTTTTGGGTCGTCGTGTTTTCATTGTCATTTGTCTCTAGGTATTTTTTTATTTCCTGTTTGATTTCTTCAGTGATCTCTTGGTTATTTAGTAACGTATTGTTTAGCCTCCATGTGTTTGTCTTTTTTACGTTTTTTTCCCTGTAATTCATTTCTAATCTCATAGCGTTGTGGTCAGAAAAGATGCTTGATATGATTTCAATTTTCTTAAATTTACTGAGGCTTGATTTGTGACCCAAGATGTGATCTATCCTGGAGAATGTTCCGTGTGCACTTGAGAAGAACGTGTAATCTGCCGTTTTTGGATGGAATGTCCTATATATATCAATTAAATCTATCTGGTCTATTGTGTCATTTAAAGCTTCTGTTTCCTTATTTATTTTCATTTTGGATGATCTGTCCATTGGTGTAAGTGAGGTGTTAAAGTCCCCCACTATTATTGTGTTACTGTCGATTTCCTCTTTTATAGCTGTTAGCAGTTGCCTTATGTATTGAGGTGCTCCTATGTTGGGTGCATATATATTTATAATTGTTATATCTTCTTCTTGGATTGATCCCTGGATCATTATGTAGTGTCCTTCCTTGTCTCTTGTAACATTCTTTATTTTAAAGTCTATTTTATCTGATATGAGTATAGCTACTCCAGCTTTCTTTTGATTTCCATTTGCATGGAATATCTTTTTCCATCCCCTCACTTTCAGTCTGTACGTGTCCCTAGGTCTGAAGTGGGTCTCTTGTAGACAGCATATATATGGGTCTTGTTTTTGTATCCATTCAGCCAGTCTATGTCTTTTGGTTGGGGCATTTAATCCATTCACGTTTAAGGTAATTATCGATATGTATGTTCCTATGACCATTTTCTTAATTGTTTTGGGTTTGTTTTTGTAGGTCCTTTTCTTCTCTTGTGTTTCCCACTTAGAGAAGTTCCTTTAGCATTTGTTGTAGAGCTGGTTTGGTGGTGCTGAATTCTCTTAGCTTTTGCTTGTCTGTAAAGCTTTTGATTTCTCCATCAAATCTAAATGAGATCCTTGCTGGGTAGAGTAATCTTGGTTGTAGGTTCTTCCCTTTCATCACTTTAAGTATTTCATGCCACTCCCTTCTGGCTTGCAGAGTTTCTGCTGAGAAATCAGCTGTTAACCTTATGGGGGTTCCCTTGTATGTTATTTGTCGTTTTTCCCTTGCTGCTTTCAATAATTTTTCTTTGTCTTTAATTTTTGCCACTTTGATTACTATGTGTCTCGGCGTGTTTCTCCTTGGGTTTATTCTGTATGGGACTCTCTGCGCTTCCTGGACTTGGGTAGCTATTTCCTTTCCCATGTTAGGGAAGTTTTCGATTATAATCTCTTCAAATATTTTCTCTGGTCCTTTCTCTCTCTCTTCTCCTTCTGGGACCCCTATAATGCGAATGTTGTTGCGTTTAATGTTGTCCCAGAGGTCTCTTAGGCTGTCTTCATTTCTTTTTATTCTTTTTTCTTTAGTCTGTTCCGCAGCAGTGAATTCCACCATTCTGTCTTCCAGGTCACTTATCCGTTCTTCTGCCTCAGTTATTCTGCTATTGATTCCTTCTAGTGTAGTTTTCATTTCAGTTATTGTATTGGTCATCTCTGTTTGTTTGTTCTTTAATTCTTCTAGGTCTTTGTTAATCATTTCTTGCATCTTCTCAATCTTTGCCTCCATTCTTATTCCGAGGTCCTGGATCATCTTCACTATCATTATTCTGAATTCTTTTTCTGGAAGGTTGCCTATCTCCACTTCATTTAGTTGTTTTTCTGGGGTTTTTTCTTGTTCCTTCATCTGGTACATAGCCCTCTGCCTTTTCATCTTCTCTGTCTTTCTGTAACTGTGGTTTTTGGTCCACAGGCTGCAGGATTGTAGTTTTTCTTGCTTCTGTTGTCTGCCCTCTGGTGGTTGAGGCTATCTAAGAGGCTTGATGGGAGGCTCTGGTGGTGGGTAGAGCTGACTGTTGCTGTGGCGGTCAGAGCTCAGTAAAACCTTAATCCACTTGACTGTTGATGGGTGGAGCTGGGTTCCCTCCCTGTTGCTGTGGCGATCAGAGCCCAGTAAAACCTTAATCCACTTGACTGTTGATGGGTGGGGCTGGGTTCCCTCCCTGTTGGTTGTTTTGCCTGAGGCAACCCAACACTGGAGCCTACCCGTGCTCTTTGGTGGGGTTAATGGCAGACTCTGGGAGGGCTCACGCCAAGGAGAACTTCCCAGGACCTCTGCTGCCAGTGTCCTTATCCCCACGGTGAAACAGAGCCACCACTCGCCTCTGCAGGAGACCCCCCAACACCAGCAGGTACGTCTGGTTCAGTCTCCCCCAGGGTCACTGCTCCTTCCCCTGGGTCCCGATGCACACATTACTTTGTGTGTGCCCTCCAAGAGTGGGGTCTCTGTTTCCCCCAGTCCTGTCACAGTCCTGCAATCAATTCCCACTAGACTTCAAAGTCTGATTCTCTAGGAATTCCTCCTCCCTTTGCCGGACCCCCAGGTTGGGAAGCCTGAGGTGGGGCTCAGAACCTTCACTCCAGTGGGTGGACTTCTGTGGTATAAGTGTTCGCCAGTCTGTGAGTCACCCACCCAGCAGTTATGGGATTTGATTTTACTCTGATTGCGCCCCTCCTACCGTCTCACTGTGGCTTCTCCTCTGTCCTTGGACGTGGGGTGTCCTCCTTGGTGAAGTCCAGGGTCTTCCTGTCAATGATTGTCCAGCAGCCAGTTGTGATTCTGGTGCTCTCGCAAGAGGGAGTGAGAGCACGTCCTTCTACTCCGCCATCTTGGTTAATCGAGCCTCACTTTTTAATTAGAATGTATTTAGGTATAAAGGAAATTTTATATCACTATGTGGTGTATTAGTCACATGTTTTCAATAATATCTTAAAATAAATATATTAAAATGTTCACCAGTGGGTTAGTGTCCTAGGGAAGATGGCACACTCCAAAGGCATGATTAAAAGAAACTAAGTGAGGGGACTATTTTCAAAGGTATCTACAGGGCTAAGGAAAATGAACAAAGGATGGTGAAGCATGCCCTGGGCTAGCAAGTGTGGGAGGATATTACTGCCACCAGGCATAAAGGGCAAGGGAAAGAATGGTGAGGGCTGTAGCTTTAGGAGAGTTGCTGACATGAAAACCAGCCACTGTCAAAATGTATGGTCTAGCAAGGACTGATACGGGGGTACATATGTACCCCCATCCCTCTTTTCTTCTGGCATCTGATCTTCTGCCAGTGCTTCCATTGGCTGAAACTCTCTGGAAGCCAGAGAACAATGGAGCTAGGTTGATGTAGTCCATTGATATCAGGCTCAGGGGGCACAGAGGAGGGTGGAGAGGGTGGAGAGTGGATTTGGGGGCAAGATGAAGACATCCCGCGCATTGTGCACACTGAAGAAAAGGATGGTTGATGATGAGAACACTGGTCTAACAGATCAAGAAATATGGTATGGAAATCGTTTTCTAATCAGGAAGGCATGTGTCCATTCATTTATTTACTCATTATCTGTTACCAATATGTTTAGAGTCTTGAGAATAGGCATAGTAGAGAATATGAAGAAAACAGACGACATGCCTCTGCTCTTTTAAAAAAAAATATCAGCTTTGTTGAGATATAATCCATGTACCAGAAAATTCACCCTTTGATTGTATAAAATGCAGTGGTTTTTAGTATGTTCAGTGTTGTGCAACCATCACCTCTTGCCCCTGCTCTTTTCATGACATAAAAATACATTCATGAATTAATAGAAGAAGCGTACAGAGCAATGTATTTAGAAGCAAAGCAATATGGTATAGTCTGAATTCATAAGTGCCAATGACTTGTAGGCAGAATGGAGCTGACTGGGGTTAATCAGAGAATGCTCCCCAAAATGGGTTAGTTTGAAAATAGTTTTGAAGGAGGAAGTGGAAGAGTGGGATAAAAACTGGTTTCAAGTATTTGCTCTGTCTCTTATAAAACTGTTCAACTCCTTGAAAAATTACTTAACTTCTTTGAACCCAGTTTAGTTGTGAAAAAGTAGGAAATAGAAATCCTTTACAGGCTTAATGTGAGGGCTAAAAGAGCTAATATTTTAAAGACTGAAAAAAAGAAGTATAGTGCCTGGCACATAATAGGTACTCAATAATGATAGTAATTAATATTATGGAGATATACTGACAGGAGCAAGGAGAGAGACATCACCATTTATCAGGAGTACTCATCTTCTTTGGGAGCCTAATCAAATACATTTTTATGTGTTGATTGGATGTATGATTAGGAAGAGCAAGTATTTTAACTCAAAATAAATGTATCTCCTTTCTCTTTAGAGGCATGAAAAGGAGTAAACTTCCTTATAAACTCTAACTTTCTTATAACTTCTGTTATGTTTCCAAGGCTAGGCACACTACCCAGCACATAGTGCCAATAAATACTTGTGGTTGTACAAATGAATGTATGAATGCAGTAGTTTACTAACAATTGCAATAAACTATTCATGATGCCATTTGAAAATCACTAACTGACATGATTATGTTTTATAGATACAAAGGCAGTCTCTGTT
This sequence comes from Balaenoptera acutorostrata, assembly GCF_949987535.1. NCBI lineage: Eukaryota > Metazoa > Chordata > Mammalia > Artiodactyla > Balaenopteridae > Balaenoptera > Balaenoptera acutorostrata. Next base: position 44,368,942 of record NC_080077.1, read on the forward strand.
GACAGGACACACAGACATTGTGACTCACGTGAAGTTGTTGGTGAATGACATGGTGGTGGACTCAGTTGGCGGATATCTCTATTGGACCACACTGTATTCAGTTGAAAGTACCAGGCTAAATGGGGAAAGTTCCCTTATACTACAGGCACAGCCTTGGTTTTCTGGGAAAAAGGTGAAAATTAAAAATAAGATCTGATCATTTAATAGTACTAAATAATGCTGTTTTATAGTTATAATAATACTGTTTCTGCTTATTGTGAGTTGTTCAGGTAGAATCTGAAAAGAAATACTGTTATGGTAAGATCTTGGTATAACCAAACTTTCTCTAAGTCTTATTGATTGTCATAATTGATTAAATAAATTAGAATATAATATGGAGATTTTTATAGTTTGCTTTATCTTGAATGGACTCACACTTTAAGAGCATTTTAATTTCCGTCTGTTTTCATAGTCTTTAGGAATTCTTTGGATATTTTAGAGCTTCTTGTTGGGTGATGATTAGGTGTTTTATTATTTTCAATCAATTTCTGGTACTGACTGCTCTAAAAACTGTGGAACTCCTAGGAAAGTTGACTTCTCTGTGCCTGTTTCATTATCTGAAAAATGGGAATATTAACAATTGTCCTACCTCTTAGGGTTGTTGTGAAGATTAAATGAGATAATTCATGGGAAGTAGTGAGAATAGTTCCAGGCACATGGTAACCACTCAATAGTTAAGCTTGTATTTTTTAACTCAATCTAAAAAATACCCTGATATAGAAATGGTTCTAAAACAAATGTTATTTTTACTTCCTCAACTTCTAGAAGCAATACCTATTTTTCTTGATCCTGTTTAGCTACCCTCTAGCAACCCATCTAAATTTCTGAATTTTGTTTTTTCTGATCATCATAATAATATATGTCTACTGTAGAAAATTTAGAAATTACAGAAAAGCATGAAGAAGAAATATATCATTTATACTATTTCTATCTAGGATATTTCTTAAAATTTTCTTATTTTTTTAAAGCCTTTTTTGTTGTCAGTGGCGATAATACAGATGTATCAGATCATTTATAAACAAACAAATTGTTGAGTCACTGATCCTCAATTCCATAGGATGTATCAGTTATAATTCCTAAGATTGGCACCTACAGATTATAACACAGATATTTAAAAGAAATAGAAATTTACACACCATATCCAGAGATTAATTATTCCTGTCAAATAATGAAAAATCCCTTAATTCTGTTTTAGAGCCACTTGAGTCTGAATATAAAGAAAGTATATTTTTTATGTCTCAATAAAAAATGTTAGGGGAAAAACTTTTTTGTGTAAAAGCATATTAAAGGTAACAGTATATCAGGAGTAACTTCCTATTCATCCCTGAAACTTTGTCAGTAATCTCCCTGCTGTCCTGATCTTGTCGTTTGAGCTTTTTCTACTCAGGATAGCTCGGGAGTGGCCCTGGGGACTTTTCTGTAAATGAGTGAATCATTAGATTTCTCAGCATGTTTGAGGAAATACACTTTTCTTTAAAATCCACTCCAAATACTCTCACAGGCTGGCTAATGTTGTTGCTACTTGTGCAAATCTGTGTTCTGGTTCTGTGACTTGTTGTCTTATTCATCTGCCTCCATTAATGCTAGTAGGTGTTTTGAAGGTAATATGTTTTGCACTGAGCAAAGCGCTCCATCTCACTGTCATTCCTTTCTGTGTTACTCACAGATTTATCACGGAGTATAAGATACTTTGCAATCAACAGGTGTAATAAAATAGTTAGCCAATCATTTATAGAAAGACTCATTTGTGTGATGAAAAGAGAAAATGAAATGAGATATTCATTTAAAGTGAAAAGATACTTTTTGCCACATCTGATGTGTCAGGCTTATAGTATATAGTACATTTTACCAGGGAATTAAACTTCAAGGTTTTCGTTTAGATCAAAGGGATTATTTCCTAGGTATGGGAGTTACTAGACGTAACAATGGTTACCAAAGATTTATGGAACACCTTCTGACACTGCTTAAATATGGGCCCAAATGGCTGGTGTAAAGGAATGGGGTAATGATCCAACACCTGAATTTCACTTATAGCTTGAAGTTTGTTGTATTCCAGCAAAGGGAGTTGTAGAATCTCTTTTTTAAGAGATAAAGTAGAGTTAATCTGTAATTTAGAAAACTCTAGTGCATCTCATTATAGATAACCAAACAATATTAACCTGGTTTCACTTTAACTGGAAAAATTATCAATAAATCTCTTTTAGCCTGAAGAAAGGACATAATTCAACTCCCGAAAGGCTAGGAATTGCTAGAATAGTTTTCTACCTTTTGGGAAAGGAGTAGGTTGAGTTTTCTTGAAGATTGAAGGCTGTGATTTACATGACTACTGAAGGTTCTTGCAGCCATGGGTCTTGAGATTATTTCTTTGTAGCAAGCCTTGGGTAACCTGCCAGCAAGTATTTTTAGTTGTTGGATACTTTATTGTATTCTTTTTACATTTTTCACTGGCTCATCTTTTTGTTTATATGCTGTTGTATCTTGCTAAAGATACAGTCATCAACTTTAATCCTATCTGATACCTCTCAGCCTCTAGGTCTGCCATAGAAAGACTCTGCTATTCTGAGGTCAGACTCCTAGCAATCTCAACTCATTTGAAAAATACCTATAAAGCCAAAGAAAGCAAAAAAGATCCTTTGGATTGTAACTTCTATCTCATGCACCTTATTTCATTGGAGAAACAGTCCTCCCTCAGGCCTCACGTCGTCAACTGGATGTAAAATTAAGACATAGATTGTAAAAAGAAGACAAAGAAACAGTAGTGAGAAGTGGTTGTAAGATGTCAGCTGGAAATAGGACTTTATATATACATGACTCTATCCAATTATATCACATAAAAACCCTGTTTGTGTTATATTTTAGAAAAATGTCAGGATGTTTTTGGTTGTAATTAACAGGAGATATAATTTTAAATGGTTTGAACCACTGGTTCTCAAACTTGGAGACACATTGGAATTACCTGGGGAATATGAAGACATACTGGAGACTGGGTATCATCTCCAGAGATCAAAATTTAACAGGATGCAGACTGGGAATTGAGAAGTTTAAAGAACTCCACTGGTAATTCTAATGTGCAGCAATTGCGAACAACTGATTTAAACAACGATCAAATTCATTGGCTTATGTGGCTGAAGAGTCCAAAGTTATGGCTAGCTTTAGACAAGGCTTTGCACAGTGGCTCAAAGTCCCTCATTCAGTAGGACCTGGAGTGTGGTTGAAAATTTGTATTTGTAACAAGTTCCCAGGTGATGCTGATGCTGCTGGTCCAAGACTCAAACTTTGAGAACCACTAGAGATAAGTATATAGAAGTGAATAACAGATACTTCTTGCCATTTGGGGATTTTTAGGAAACCAGTGCTTATATCAAAATTACATAGTAATAGACATACTCATATAATATTTATATTCAGTGAAAGGCAAAAATCACTGAGTTTATTATTCCAAAGAGGATGTTAAAGAGAAATCTGTAGCTTAAGTGTGACATAATCACAAAGGTATCCTTAAACATGTATTTGATTTGTTTTCTTTCCATATTTTCTATTTAGGTAATTGCTCTAACTTTAGACCTTAGTGATGGGCTCCTGTATTGGTTGGTTCAAGACAGTCAGTGTATTCACCTGTACACAGCTGTTCTTCGGGGTCAGAGGTAAGTAAGATTGAAGGCAATTGGTTGAGAATAAGAGAACAACTTGCTCCTCAGTTATAAATGATAGTGCATGAGAATTCATTTATTCTTCCAATAAACATTTACTAATTTTCCACTGTGTTGCAGGCATTGTGCTTGTAAGGAAAGGTAAGTTTGTAAATAACTAATTACTGTAGGATGTGGTGAATACTGTGATAGGGTGTAAAGAGAGTCCAGTAGAGGCACTGAGGAGAATGCCCCTCAAGAGCCCAGGAAATGGGTGGATGGGTTTTTCTGCTTCTTAATATAGTCTCCAACTATGATTATAGATTTGCCTATAACTCTTTAGTTGACGTATCTGCATGCTTTGTATTTAGTATTGTTATCTATATACTCGATTATATTGTATTTCCTTTTATTACTATAAAATATCCTCATTCATCTATGGTAATACTCTTCATCTTAAAGACTATTTTGTCTGATAGTATTAGGAAAGTCATAGCAGCTTTCTTATGCTTAGTGTTTGCATGGTACAGCTCTTTATATCTCTTTACTTTCAATTTTCGTCTTTACATTTAAAATGTGTCTCTTGTAAATAGCATATAAGGTTTTGCTTTTTTATGCAGTCTGACAATTTCTGCCTTTTAATTGGGGTGTTTGGTTCATTTACATTTAATATAATTATTGATATGTTGGGATTTAAGTCTACCATCTTGGTGTTTGACTTCCATTTGTCTCATCGGCTGTTCATTCCTCTGTTCTACTTCTCTGCATTTTTGAGGGTAAATAAAATACTTTTTTAGTATTCCATTTTATCTCCTCTCATGACATTTTAATTATGTGTATTTATAATTTTGTTTAGGTTGCTTTAGAGAGTAAAATATGCATTTTTAACATTAAATGTCTTCAACTTACCACAGTCATATTCAAAATATTCTTACTTCATAAATGATTTTAAAACTTTATGGTGATATGTTTCCAATTATTACCCTTCACTCTTTGTGTTCTTGTTGTCATATATTTTACTTTCATCTACACTCTAAAATCCATGTTCATTACTATTTTTAGTTTAAACAGCCAATAGTTTTTAACTTCAAGGAAACAGTTACATATCTCAAATTAAAATACAGGACATAAAATCATTAAAGAACAGCAGTTAAAGGGAGGATTTAGAGGTCATATTATTACATAGATGAGGAAACTGAAACCACAGATGTGTATAAATTTGCTGATTGTCACATGGTAAATTAGAGAGATAGTCAGGAAAAGGTTAAAGTAAAACAAAAGGTCCTGCTCTAGGGCAGAGATTTCTAATATTGGGTTCTTGGACCCCCTAGGGAGGTCATGGAGGGCTTCAGGTTGTGTGTGAGTGCTTGGAAATTGAGCATCCATTCATTTCATCAAATTTTCAAAAGAGTCTAATCTTACAAAGACCAAGAATTCGTGCTCTATGAAGACAATGTCAAAATTACTTTTAGATTAAAAAATATATATTTTTTGGTTTATGGAAAAACTCTTAATCATAGAGACTATGAAAAAGGAGTATATGTTTATAAACCTATAATGCATACAAGCACAAACACAGCAAATCTGATTAATCATTTATTTCATATCAGCTATAACATACAGCTCTGGTTTGTTTCCCAACTGTGAACCATAGAAAACTGGTTGTTCCCTTCCCTAGAAATGTAAGGTACTGGCAATCTGATTGTCAAAAGAATCTGTCTGTGAGATATAGACGGTGTTCAAAGTGACAGTGTCCTGAAGGATTACGGCTCATTCTCCCTGTCTGTACATTCCAGAGGACAGGCTAGCTGGCGTTGAGAGCCCAGCTCCTCAAGTGTCCAGAAAAATCAGTATTATTGGATTTACCAGATAGAGGAAGGAAGTTTCTCCTTTAAAAATGCATTTCCTTATCTCAAGGTTAATAATTTTCCTTGTATGCATGCCCAGTGGAGTGCAGCAGATCTTGACAAGGTTACACAAAGGACAGGCACTTTTGCCCTCCACATAAGACTTGCCTTTTTATCACACTGGGGGAAAAAAAAGCTGTACATAGAGACAGGGATTCCAGAGCCATGTTACAAGCAGAAATTTTTTCCTATTATATAATCAAGCTTCCTTCTTCTGCATTTTAAGTTCCTCACCTCTAGTCTAGATCAGCACTGCCCAATACAACTAATGTGAGCCACATATATAATTGTAAATTTCCTTGTTGCCTCATTTTAAAAAGTAAAAGCATATAGGTAAATTATTGAGTTATTTGTATTCCTTTTTCATATTAATTCTTGGATAGCTTGGGTGTATTTTACATGTACTGCACATCTCATTTTTTTTTTTTTATAAATTTATTTATTTTTTGTTTGTTTATTTTTGGCTGCGTTGGGTCTTCATTGCAGTGCGTGGGCTTTCTCTAGTTGCAGGGAGTGGGGGCTACTCTTTGTTGCGGTGCGCGGGCTTCTCATGGCAGTGGCTTCTCTTGTTGCAGAGCACGGGCTCTAGGCATGCAGGCTCAGTAGTTGTGGCACACAGGCTCAGTAGTTGTGGCGCACAGGCTTAGTTGACCTGCGGCATGTGGGATCTTCCTGGACCAGGGCTCGAACCCATGTCCCCCGCATTGGCAGGCAGATTCTTAACCACTGCGCCACCAGGGAAGCCTGCACATCTCATTTTGCGCACTAAGTTTTCATAGGAAATACTTGATCTGCAGTTAGATTTTATAAAATTTACAATTGAAAAAGTTGATTTACGTACCCAGGTTTTTCCAAAATAAACTTTTAAAAGTTTTCCAGTAAATCATACATATGATTCATAATATGTAAATCAAATATTAGCTTAAAATTTTAACCTAAATTAATTAAGATTAAATAACATAAAAATTCAGCTCCTCAACTGTAGTAGCCACATGTCAAGGGCTCAGTAGTCACCTGTGGCCTAGTGGTTACATTACTGGACAGTGTAGTTCTAGCATAGAGTAGAGATGAGATTAGCTGTCTGTTGTCGTTCAGCATATTCTGAACTTGACAACTGTAAGCTGCCTTTCAAACTGCTCTTCCCTTTCCTATGTACAGCCATTCCCTTTGGTTTATTAAAGAATGAATCTATTACCAACATATAACATATATATAATCTATAACAACATATCTGTCTTGGAGGTTGAAAAGGGTGCATCTGTCATAAAAGTTCAGGCATATTTAGTCATGTCAGGACTGAGCATATTGCTCCAAAGGAGCCTACATCCTGCTGTTCCCTCTGCCTAAAATGGTCCCCAAACCCAGTTCTCTTGGTTATTTTGTGTTCAGATTGCATGGCTCAGCTTAAACATCGTTCTCTAAGAGTGGCTTTCTCTGACCAGACCCCATTAGGTCTCCTTGTTTAGGAGCCCACTCTACCTTTCCTTTTACAGTGCCATTCAATGGTGTAGATATTTGCTCATTACCTGCCTATTCTGCTAGGCTGTATATTTTATGAGGGCAGGGACTGTATTTGTCTTATTTACCACCGTATTCCTAGTGGCCAACACAGAACTAGGTACCCAACATTTGCTGAACGAATGAATAAATGAGTAAGCCCTCAGTAGAGTAACCTCAGCTGCCCTCTATACACAGCTCATGCTTCATGGAAGGGTTTACCCTTTAATGATTTTTTTGTTGTTGAGCTTTGATTTAAATACAGCTCTACCTGTTGCTGAGGACTGAAGGGTTTGAGGTACTCATCTCCTGTAAGTGAGGAGGTTGTGCTGAAATTGCGATGAACACCAGATGGCAAGAGTTTTCCGATCAGCCCAGGAGATATTTACAGGAGAGGAGTCTTCAGCTGGAAATGAGGGGCAATCCAAGCCAGTGACAACTAAGGATCTCCAGTCTCACCCTGCAGGGAAATCTCTATCCTGGGCACTGTTTTGGGAATGCTGAACAAACGACCTGTGAGCGAGGCTAACCTGAACACATTCACAGATCTAGGCTGCAGCAGCTCTGTGTGTGGTCCAGAAGGGCCAGCCTTCTTAGGCCAAGTGCATCCTGCTTGGTGAGCTTCTTTCCATATGGAATTAGGTTTTACATACCTCACCAAGGTTACTGGAAAGTTCTAATGAGAAGTGGAAACGACAAAGTGTAAAATTAGACAAGTGGGTGAAAGGCCAAAAGGCAAACCAGGTGCTGGCTTCACATCTGAGTAGGTATGAATAAAGACTATTTTATGAGAAAAAGGACTATGGGAATAGTACTAGTGAACGTACTTTTTCTTTATAAGGCTGACACCTCTCAGGTCCTCGGAGGTAGTTTCAGTTTTCTCAAGGAAGTATTATGAAACTCTCAAAACAAAACTTTTATTTATTTTGATTTTAAGTGCCATACTTTTCGAAAGAGGGGAATGTCAACACTTTAAAAAATTTTAGAGAAATCATTAAAAAAAAGTGAAATAACTACTCCAAAAGACTGAGAATCACTGAGATAGTTATTGTGAGAACTAGACAACTGGAGTAATTTTAGAAATAATCAAGCAGATTTTTAAAATAAAAATCATTGTAAAATTCCTTGTCATTGAGAAAAAGACTTTAAAAGCAGTTTAAAACAATAGTCTGTTTCCTTGAATTCCCTGGTCTGAAACGGAGCATTTGGACTAAGCTGTGGAAGTTGATAAGTATCACTGAAGCAACAGACAGTTGTGAATAGCATATAGTGAATGACTAAACAACCTAGAATAAAGAATGGTGAGTAAATAAGATGACTAACCAAGAATAGGAGGAAGGCATGATGCAATGAGGAGAAACAAATCAATGGGTTGTGCCTTTGATGTAGGGTAAAAATTTTTTTTGGTAAAAATCACAAGGATTTATTAAAATCTGTGTAACACTCTTGCTATTGCAATATCACATTCATAAGAAAAACCCTTGAAAATTTGCTTTAGGTATACTTCATAAAAAATGTAAAAATCAACTTAATATGGAATTAAGAATAATGACAATTATTGTTGCAAAGTATTTTCTCTTTGTTTTCAAACACACACACTCACAAACACACATTCTCTCCAGTACTTGAATGTACCAGCCCTTACCCCCACTCCAGATAGACATACTAATTGACGTCCTGTTTCAGCAGTGCTGGGGACACCACCATCACAGAGTTCGCAGCCTGGAGTACTTCTGACATTTCCCAGAACTCACTGATGTACTACAGTGGTCGGCTCTTCTGGATCAATGGCTTTAGGATTATTACAGCTCAGGAAATAGATCAGAGAACTAGCGTCTCTGTTTTGGAACCAGCCAAATTTAATCAGTTCACAATTATTCAGACATCCCTCAAGCCTCTGCCAGGTACGATATTTTATTCCTGCATACCCTCTCTTCTCCATACTTTCTGTTAAATAAATGTTAAGGTTGGGGTTTTTTTCTTTAGAATTATGTTTTAAGAGGAAAAAAAGGCTTTAGTAGTTTCTGTTAATTTGCTTGCAGTCATTTTACTCTTAACCCAAATTTACAGCCTGAAACAGAAAAAGATGATTTTCAGGATATATTAAAGGAAAGAAAACTTTTGTTTTGGTTCTAATTATTAGTAATTTCTATTAATCTTCCATGTATCTGTGATAATTGATAATCCTAAATTCTTTCTTTCTCTATTGTTTCTTTCATCCCATAGGGAACTTTTCCTTTACCCCTAAGGTTATCCCAGACGCCATCCCAGAGTCTTCATTTATGATTGAAGGAAATGCTTCGAGTTTTCAAATCCTCTGGAATGCTTCCCCAGCAGTGGATTGGGGTGTAATTTTCTACAGTGTGGAATTTAGTGCTCATTCTAAGGTATGGCATTGGTTCTAGTAACTTCCATTTCTCAAACAGAGTGTAGCATCTGTGTCAGCCCTGCCCACACTGATTTGCCACTTTCTTTACTTAGCCAAGCTCATCTCCCTCACTGTTCCTGTAGCATTTGATTATTAAGATTATTCCTGAGAACTCTTTTTTATAGCCAGTCTCTGATTGCTTTGTGGTTAGTGTTAACCATTGGTGTGTTAGATACACTGGTCCTTGTGGAACAACATGGAATTTACCAACATTAGCGTTTCCAAAATTGCAAGGTTTAACTTTACATGTGAACCAAAGTTTGAAGATTTTAGTTAATTAGGAATAAAAGATGTTATGATTCTCTCCCTAAGAAAATAATGTTTTGTGTTTATATTTTAGTTCCTGGCTAGTGAACAACATTCTTTACCTGTATTTACTGTGGAAGGGCTGGAGCCCTATGCCTTATTTAATCTTTCTGTCACTCCTTATACCTACTGGGGAAAGGGCCCCAAAACATCTCTATCACTCCGAGCACCTGAAACAGGTACAGGGGTTAAAATCTCTTTTAAAAAAAGACAGAATCTCACCTTCCATGATCTAGAATGGATAGTTAATAATTTTTAAAAGTAACTTTCAGTTTTGTAGATGTGTTTAGATTCAATACTCTTTCAATGACTTTTTGGAGATTAGAATAGCACCACTAAAATAAATCTGCAAAATTTATTCCAAAGGAATATCTCAAAGATTTCTTAAAGACTGTTTCACTTGACCGTAATGATACACAGTATGTATATAATGCAGAAACATGGTTCAGGTAATTTGTGAGATGCTTCATAAAGACAAAGGGGATTTAAGAACAGTAAAAATTTCCTGGAAGGCAGGTTTACCAGGAGGTGTTCTCACAAATGGTAACTCAGAATCTTCTGTAGGTGAATATCGATGTCTAATTTTTTTTAAAAAATGTATTTAATTAATTTATTTTTGGTTGCGTTAGGTCTTCGTTGCTGCGCGCGGGCTTTCTCTAGCTGCTGCGAGCGGGGGCTACTCTTCGTTGGGGTGAGGGGACTTCTCACTGCAGTGGCTTCTCTTGTCGCAGAGCACGGGCTCTAGGCACGTGGGCTTCAGTAGTTGTGGCGCACGGGCTTAGTTGCTCCGCGGCATGTGGGATCTTCCCGGACCAGGGCTTGAACCCACGTGCCCTGCATTGGCAGGCGGATTCTTAACCACTGCGCCACCAGGGAAGTCCCTCTAAATTTTTAAAAAATGTTTTTCTTTGGAATATATTTTAAAAAAGGAAATTAGCCACACCTTTACGTGTGTATATCACTTTAAAGTGTACAAAGCACATTTATATATATCACTCCTTTATTAAACATTTATTACATCCCTATCATGTGTCAGAAACATCATTGTATCATTTCAGTGACCCTCAACATCATTGTATCATCTCTGTGGTAGGTAGGACAGGTGTTATTATCTTGGTTATGCTAAGAGAAAATGGAAGCCTAGGAGTTGCTCAATGTAAATTAGCTAGTGAGTGGCAGGGCTGGGGCTTAATCTGGACTTTTCACTCTAGTTTCTTCAAATCTCCATTCAGTCATTTTTGCAGACACTGGCGAGTGATCTTATCATGTTGATTTAATTTATATAAACTTCCTAGCATGGGACCTGGCAGGCAGTAAGAGCTCAATAAACAGACATATGTTCACTGTTGCAATTTTTTTTAAACTGTTAAGATTTTATCAACAATATTTATCCATGAGTCTCATAACAGGAACATAGTGGAGCCTGGGCAGGTTCTGGAGCAGTTAGCATTTGGATCCAGGTATGCTCTCTTTGAGATTGTCTTGGGATGTCAGTTTTAGTTGGCTTCTTCTGTAGAAATGGACTTGACTATCAGGGGATGCACTGGGGGCTAGGGGCCATCAGCACTCTGAAATAAGGAAAAATGATAAGATTTGGCCCTTGCCTTCGGGGAATTTACAATATAGTTGGAAATTATTCAAATTGACAAATATTTATTAAGCACTTACTGTGTGCCAGTCCTTTACTAGATTTGGGGGGATTTAATAAGGAATAAGAAAAGGTGCTTTCTCTCTGACGGAGCTCATAAGACAGTAGAGAGATAAACACAGACGCTGCTAATGATAACAGAAATAAGACAGTGACAACTGAGTAGCAGTGGCATAGAGTGAATAAACAAGCTATGAAACCTTCACCTCTATCAAGCTGCCTCTCAGCATTCTTATGAGAGGGCCATACACGCAGACTGGTATGGCTGGGGAAGGCCTTTGGGGAGTGGAAACTTTAGCTGGGCTCTAAGGCATGAAGCAAGAAGAGGTTTATCCCATGTAAATACAATGCAAGAAGGTCTGGGGATTGGATAACGATGTGAGTGTTGAACATTAAGGAGCAATGTGATTGGAGCGGCAGAGTGGGAGGGGACCTATGGAGGAATCCTAAGAAAGAAGAGGGATGTCTTGGATGGAATGACTTGGAAATCAGGCAGAGGAATTTCTCTTGATTGACACAGAGAGAGAGAGAGAGAGAGAGAGAGAGAGAGAGAGAGAAATTAATTAAAGGATTGGGAGAGGCTAAATTGCTTGATGTGGCTTCAGAATAGATGGCAACAACTAAGCCATACTCTCAGAGAGGGTTCACGGTGAGAGGGCCTGGATCCTGGATATGCTGTACTTTACACCCGGAACTGGCTAAAGGCTGGATAGAGATAGTGTCTTCCTTCCTGGTGACTGCCATTTCCACCTCCAGAATGAGAGTAAATACTGTATTTTATAAGGTGAACTAGCCAGCTTCCATGTATACAGACCACAGATGAGAAAGGTGTGCCTCAGTGGTAGTAAGCAGGATTTGGGTTGGAGAAAAGGAAGATTTGCAGAAATATCAGGATAGGTTCCTGAAGAAATCTATGGAATATTCTCTCCTGAAGATCTTTAAGAAGAAGATAGATATACCTTAACTGTCAGGAATGAGAAATATTTATTACTAAGGTGCTCTGCATCCTCATCATGAGTGGTAGAAGTTGACCTTGTATTGTTTTCTGCCCTATCTGTGTCTCTGCTTTTCAGTTCCATCAGCACCAGAGAATCCCAGAATATTTATATTACCAAGTGAAAAATACCACAATAAGAATGAAGTTGTGGTGGAATTTAGGTGGAATAAACCTAAGCACGAAAATGGTGTGTTAACAAGATTCGAAATTTTCTATCAAATATCCCACCAAAGCGACACAAACAAAACATTCAAAGACTGGATTGCTGTCAATGTCACTTCCTCAGTGATGTCTTTTCAACTTGAGGGTATGAGTCTTGGGTACAGTGTTGCCTTCCAGGTATGAGAGTGAAAACAGGGATACAGGGGTCTGAATAGTGTAGACAAAAGGTGGATTAAAGGACCAGGTTAAGAATTCTGCCGCTCTGTCAATAATTTCATGTATGCTGTGATCACAGAGGTCAAGTGGACAGCAAAGGTACAGAAGGGAGAGGGGACAGCTAGGGTAAAGGACATCTTGACAATTTTCTTGCTTCCAGATTCAGAACAAACATTACTTTTTGGCTCCACCACTATAGGCCGTGTACCACACTAGGTGCTTTTATATTCATTATCTCATTTGATCCTCCCATTGTGAAGAAAAAGCCATGTCCCTGGGTGTATCAGGTACCAAAGCTGCGTGGTTGGGAAGTGGTGTGCTACAGTCTAGCTTCTAGAGTCCTTTCCAGTATATTACATCAGCTGCTGGGAGTCATCTGGACGCCCCCAATTGCAGCTACTAAAGGAAATAAAAGCTGAGGGTCTGGGTAGTTGACATCTCACATTTGTCACCTGGTTGCGGAGAGAGGAGAAAGTCGGAGAGAGTAGGAGTCAAAAGGAAAAACGACTGCCACCAATTTTGGCATTTTAAATATAATATGACATAGCTTTCCCCTTATGGTAGATAGCCTGATGATTTTCACATCGTCATTATGTACCAGGTTGGTGACAATGTTGTACATATTTAGAGTTATTTTCCATTTCATTTTGGGGAACATAATGTTTTGGGGAGTGTTTTAGAGATTTGTGGTTTCCAGAGGATCTATTTTCTTTTTGTAAAATTCTAATTCAGTAATTATTTTGATAATATATTAGGTCTACATATACTAATCAAAAAAGTTGTACATAAAAGTTAAAGATAACACACATTCCTATTTGTTAAGAATCATATGTGTTCCAGTTAAATAAATAGTCTGGTTAAGTGTATTTGCCTATAAGCTTATATTGGTTCAAATCTCAGTCACCACAGAGCTTTGCAAAGTGATCTGCATGTATAGGCATGAGTCTTACTTAACACGGTCCAGTGCAAAAGTGAAGACTGATTGATATATGCACCATGATAAACACACACACATGCATGCACACCATACACAGATAGTAATAAACAGAATATAGTAAAATAGATTTAATACTAGAGGTGTAATAAGAATAATCCAGTGTTTTGTTGATTGAGAGGGCACTTGAGGTTCTATCTTTCAAGGCCATCATTATGGATGGCAATTTTCTTTTAGGCTATAGAACACAGGCAAGTTTTGGAAGTGGAAATAATTATTATATAATAAGAGATATGTAATAAAAATTGTTTTAAAAAACTTTGCTGTTAGAACACAGCATGGCACAGTGGGAAGAAAAGCATACAGACCTCAGAAGACTTAGTTTTATGCCAGTTTCTACATGTGTCATTGTGGATAGGTTACCTACCCTAATTATGACCTTTGTCCAGTTTCTACTCTTAGTAGTTGTGAGGATCAAAAGAGATAATATACGTAAAAGTGGTTTGAAACGCACGACTCATTTTCAAATATAAGGGTTAATTACTATTTTCTTTTTATAAATCTTCTTTTAAAAAAGTACAGTAAATTTAGTTATTTGAAGCTTCTTATTGATTTCATGATAAAGTGGAAGTTTACCATAATCTGTATGGTTTTGTTTCTGTTAAATGTTCCATGTAATTTAATTTTGGAAATAGCTAAAGATCTTTTATAGAAATTCAGATCTTTTGCCAATAGAGGTTTGTGCCATTACTTTGTACTTTTCTGGACAAAAAATCCTACCAAAAATTGTTTGGGACAATATTTTTCCTCTTAGTAATTTTTTGCTATATACTTAGATGTGAATAACTGAACCTATTCATAATATATCTCATAATTGTGAAATGAAACATTCAATAATTTATCAGTCTCAGAACTTAACTGTTGTCACTGAGGACACTTTTGAATGCACATTTTTGTATGCTTTTTTTTCTTTAGGTTCGAGTCTTCACATCCAAAGGACCTGGACCATTTTCTGACATAGTAAAGTCCAAAACATCAGGTATTTATTATCTAAAACCTGTGCGAATAACAACTAGTGATTTAAAAACATTTTTGACCCTTAGTATTCTCAGGGATACCCAAGTGCTATCTCTGAGCTGAAACTAAAGTCAAATAAAATAATCAATTTTCATCATCGCCAAACATGCTTAAATAAACCTAGGCTTAGAGCACCCAGGCAGAATCCATTGAGACGGGTGTAGTAAATGAGCCCAAAGGAGACTCACGGATTTCAAAATGGCTTGATGTTGAATCAAGGGATTTTGCTAAAGTTCTTTTTCTCATACATATTATCTACTTGTTTTTTGTTTTTAGAGATCAATGCATTTCCATACCTCATAACTTTTTTTGATAACAAGATAGTTTTGTTAGATATGGATCGAAATCAAGTTGTATGGACACTTTTGGCAGAAGGCGACATTGGTGCCATGGGCTACACAGCTGATGACGCAGTGGCGTACTATGCTCAGGGAGACTCACTCTTCCTCCTCAACATGCACAATCAGTCCAGCTCTGAGGTATTTCGCTATGTAATTCTTCTGAAAGGAAGTGGAGTATTTGCATATCACACAACCCTGTGATGAAAATGACGAGCCAGTGGTTGAGCCATTAAGATTAGAATGGTTGAAAAGGACAGATGTTGTGTAATTATTTAGTCACAAATGAATTCAGGTTATGTTTTGTGCAGATGTGATTCAGGCTTAATTTAGCAAACAGTGATTGGGCTTAAGGCACTGTGTTACCTGAGATAGAGGTAAAACAAAATGTCACAGTCCTTGAACAAATCCAGTCTAGTATTAGTCTAACAAGAGTAAGACAGTATGGCATGGTGATTAAGAGGGTGAGCTTTAAAATCTGACAGCCTAGAATTTAATTCTGACTTTACTACATGCTAGAACTGTGACCATCAGCAACTTATTTAACCACTATGGTTGCATAGTCCCTCATTTTAAGGTGAAGATTAATGAGCTAATCCATGTAAGGCATTAGCACAATGCCTGGAATGTGGTAGGTATTCACTGAATGTTAGCTAGTGGAGAAGACAGGCAGAAGACTGTAAGTGCTATGCTGAGGGCAGGATGCAGTGGAATCACAGAGAAAGGAGGCTTCATCCAGCATGGAGTGGTGGTGGTGGTGGTAGAGTGGAAAGACATCTTGGGTACAAATAAGATGAACCAGGTGAATGTGGGGAAAAGCTGAGGGAGCAGCAAAGTCCGGGAAACCAGAGAGCCATAGCCTGTTCGGGCAGCTGTAACTAGAAAGAGCTTGGAATGGAGGTGGGGGTCAGGGCAGAGTAAAAGGCAGGTGGTAAAGCTGAAGAGATGGGCAAGAGCCTAAATATAAGGGACCTTCTTTACTGTGCCAAGGAGATAAGTGTCAATTTTGAAGCCAACATCAAGCCATTCAAGAAGTTTTGTGGGTCATTAACATGATCAAGTAGTGTTTTAGGAAGACCTCTCTGTTAGCAAAGAAGAGAAGGTTAAGTCTGAGGCAATCAGCAACTATCACAGGAATCCAGACAGGAAATGTTAAGCAGGAAGTGAGAGACAGTGAGGTAAGAGAGGAGAGGACAAGCTCAGGAGATATTTAAAATGGGACTAATTCGCTATGGGTAGTAATGGGAGGAAGAAGTCAAGGGTGAACCACAGTTGTTGAGACTGCTCTTCAGGTGAGTGTTGGAAATCCATAAAAATATAAAATGCAGGAGAAAAGGAGGTTTGGGGGGTGGGGTGATGAATTTTGTTTTCTGAGATCATTCATTTGGAGATGTTCAGTAGGCAGTTTGATATCTGAAGCAGTAACTCAATGAGAATCTTGCCTGAAGATGTGAATTTGTAGCTCTGGTCTATGGATTACAGTTGAAGCCACGGCAGTTGAAATTAACCAGGGAAAATATACAATGTGAGAAAAGGACCAGTGTTACAGTGGCACACAGTCCAGAGTCACCGAGATTTTGGATTACAAAAGAGAAGTGCAGTAAATAAGAAATTGAGTGATTACAAAAAAAGTCCTCAGAGTTGAAGAAAATGAGCATTATCTTCTTGGCTGTGTTTTCTACCTGTTGTTAAGATTTTCCGAGATGCAGTGGTTTTTGATATCACAATTATTACAATTGACTGGATTTCAAGGCACCTCTACTTTGTGCTGAAAGAATCACAAAACGGAATGCAAATATTTGATGTAGATCTTGAAAACAAGGTGAAATATCCCAGGAAGCTGAAAATTTGCAACAGAAATTCAACAATAATCTCTTTTTCTGTATATCCTTTCTTAAGGTATGTGAAGTGTGAGTGTCTGTTTCTACTGTGATGAAATAGACATAAACATATTTAATGTAATATCTTTGGTTTAATATCAGAGTCAATGATGGGACAATAAGATGCTTAATGTTCTTGATGTTAACTTATACTAATTCTACACATAAATGATGAGCCTACAACCACCAATATATAAAATTAATCCATACTGACAATTCCACTAACCTAAAGTTAGGTTAATTACCAGCGGGAAACCAAAGGATATTTTTATACCAGTGAATTTAATAATATCCCCAATTGGTAAGGACAAGAAGGGGACTGAGACGGCAGCAGGAAATGAGCAGGAGATAGACAGGAAGCATGTTTTCCACAGTAAATGCTATTCTGGGCTCATCCATCTTTAATTAATGTCCTTATGAGATTAATTTTAAGGCCTCCATTCAGCAACTGAATAGCAGTTTCTCTGGCTGAAGAGATATATTTTGTTTGTGCCATAAGCATGGTTATAGTCTATCTTGAAACTAGATTGGTAACTAGTATTAAGAAACAGAAACAAACTTGAGGGGAAGGGAATGGAGATGGTGTTGATGAAAAGTATGCAAATATTTTTCATATTTAGAGCCAGTAATGAGCCATTTAATACAATGCCTAAGGTCATTATAGTCCAAGGCTTTCGTTGCAAACACATTTATTGAGAAATCTTTGGAAAATGCTACAAACTAGACTTCTTGTGATCTCTTCCATCAGAAGGTTATTGAACACTGGGACATGTTCTTTCCAAAGGTGGCATCTGTCCCCACAATCATTAGAAATGATTGATCTTCATTAGAAACTGATATTTGCAATGATATGTTTTACTCATTAAGTTGGAGCATCTTTTTTTTCCTATAGTCGCCTGTATTGGACAGAAGTTTCTGATTTTGGATCTCAGATGTTCTACTACAGTATTATCAACCAGACCTTGCACCGAATTCTGCAACCACCAGCCATAAACCATCCAAATGGAAGAAGCCAATGTTCTTGCAATGTGACTGAATTCGAGTTAAGTGGAGCAATGACTATTGATACCTCTGACCTAAAGAAACCACGGATATACTTTGTCAAAGGGCAAGAGATCTGGGCAATGGATCTGGAAGGATGTCAGTGTTGGCAAGTTATCATCATGCCTGCTCTGCTTGGTAAGACACTCGTGTGTGTACGTAGATCTTCACTAATAATGGCAGCCCCTCCAGCTCCATTAAAAAGGGGTTACATTCAACCTATACTCAAAGGAATATGTGTGTATATATATATATATAGTATTTGCTCCAGACTGTGCCAAATGTTTTTGTAGAATTCAAGTTGTTTTCAGGCAAATTGTACATAGGCATTCACATACTTTTCTGGATCTGTGGGGGGCTTTCTTTTGTTGTTATTTTATAATTAACAGTAGAACTACAACTTATTGAGCTCAACTATGTATTCTAAGCAGGCGACTAAATGTATTATCTCATTTGATCTTCAAAACACCTCAGTGAAGTAGATACTAGTATCCACATTTTACAGATGAGGAAACTGAGGCTGAGAAAGGTAATTTGTCCAAAGGGCCATAGTTAATAGAGGAGCTGGTATCTGAAACTGGGCCTAACTACAGCATCCCTGATCTTCCCACCAGTACTCCACCCCCATGCTGATGATCTCATTGCTTCCACATTCAGCATGACTTGGTCAATACTTGACAGGTCTATCTGTTGAAATTCACAATCTTGTGGAGGAAATATTTGAAAGTCTAAAGTCACTTGGAAGTCTTCTAATTAGGAGTAATTGCAAAAGAAAAAAAACACTTTAAATACCCCCATATATTCTTAACGGTCTAGTCCTCACTATCCAATCACTAATCACATGTGGTGATTTAAGTTTAAATTAATTAAAATTAAATAAAATTCAAAATTTAATTCCTCAGCCACACTAGTCACATTTTAAATGCTCAAAACCCACAAGTGGCTAATGGTTACTGTATTGGGCAGCACAGATGTAAAATATTTCCATCATCAAAAGTGCTACTGGGGGGCCTTCCCTGGTGGCGCAGTGGTTAAGAATCCACCTACCATTGCAGGGGACATGGGTTCGATCCCTGGTCTGGGAAGATCTCACATGCCACGGAGCAACAAAGCCTGTGTCCCACAACTACTGAGCCCACGTGCCACAACTACTGAAGCCCACGTGCCTAGAGCCTGTGCTCCGCAACAAGAGAAGCCACCGCAGTGAGAAGTCTAAGCACCGCAGCAAGGAGTGGCCCCCCTGCTCACCGCAGCTAGAGAAAGCCCGTATGCAGCAAGGAAGACCCAACACAGCCAAAAATAAATAAATTTATTAAAAAAAAAGTGCTATTGGGTATTGCTGGTTTATATAGTAAAGTTTTGAAATTGCAAATGTGTGTGTGTCTGTGTGTTGTAACTGCATGTATGGTTTTGTTGACATATCAGCCAGAGCCTTTTTTAAAAATTTTATTTAATTAATTAATTTATTTTTGGTTGCGTTGGGTCTTCCTTGCTGTGTGCGGGCTTTCCCTAGTTGAGGTGAGTGGGGGGTCACTCTTCCTTGTGGTGCGCAGTCTTCTCATTGCTGTTCTCTTGTTGCGGAGCATGGGCTCTAGGCGCATGGGCTTCAGTAGTTGTGGCACGTGGGTTCAGTAGTTGTGGCGCACGGGCTTAGTTGCTCCGCGGCATGTGGGATCTTCCTGGACCAGGGCTCGAACCTGTGTCCCCTGCATTGGCAGGCGGATTCTTAACCTCTGAGCCACCGGGGAAGCCCCAGAGCCTTTTAGAAGCAATTCCAATGTACTTTCAATGGGCTTAAGAGTGGAGATAATGTTCTGAACTTCTCTTATTAGGAGAATAACTTGATTCTGTTGAATCTGTGACAAAGACTCTTTCCTTGGTCAAACTTTAATTGCTCTTTTTTTTTTTTTTTTTTGGGCCACGCCGAGTAGCTTGCTGGATCCCAGTTCCCCAACCAGGGATTAAATCCATGCCTCCTGCAGTGGAAGCACGGAGTCTAGAGTCCTAACTATTGGACCGCCAGGGAATGCCCTGATCAAACTTTAGTTATGCTCCTGTGAGCCCTTTCCTCAACTAGGCCTCAAACTTGGTCTTCCCTGTCCATCCTTGCTGAGTCCAGTTGTAGCAAGTCTTGCCAAATCAGTTTAGAGAGAATCCCTCATCTTGGTATCTGATAAAGTTCTTCGCCCCTTGATGTTCTTGGCCAAAAATCCTATGAGGCCAGTTTAGCAAGAATCCCCCTCCCCTTGATGTCTCCTCTTAGTAATTTTCTTGACTGCTCTCTCCCTCTGCTTGTTGGCTATAACTCCCAGTTGTCTTTGCTGTATTTGGAGTTGTGCACATCTCCCTCCCCTACTGCAATATTGCAACAGCCTTGATTAAAGTCTTCCTTACCATTTAAACAAGTGTCAGAATAATTTTTCTTTAACATCTGATACACAAGAATTATCTAATGGCCATTATTTTATAGCTATAGAACTAGTCAGTCTTTCATGAAGCCACAATTGAAATCCATAATCCAAAAATTAGAAAATTAGAATGACTTTAGAGATCATTTAGCTGACGTAATATTGGAAGAAATCCCCTCTACCAAAACAGCTTTCTTTGAGCACCTGTTTATAAAACAATTTATTACCTTATAAGGAAGTCTGTTTAATTTTTGCACAGTTCTAAACGCTAGATATTTTTCTTATGTTTAGCCGAAGTTTTCTCCCCATTCCTCTCATTCATTGGCCTGAGTTCTGACTTTTAAATTTACAAAGAATAAATCAATCATTTTCCACATGATAGCGACTCAACTATGTGGAAACAGCTGCCATAGCCCATACTAAGCACTTCCTTTAGAGGAAAAAATTCAAGTGTCTGTAAGTAATCCTTAGGTGGTATGGCTTCTAGATCTTTCTTTGCCCTATCCACTCTCCTGAGGTTTCGCTCTAGCTGCTTAGTTCTCTTAAGTGTTGTCCCATAATGACTCACTGTACTTTTCAGTATGTTCTGGTCAGCACAGAGGGCCTCTGAATTCCCAGGTCTTCTTTTACTGCAGCTAAAAGTGACATCAGGTCTTTGGGCTGCCTGCCATTTGAAGAACCCATAGTCTTTTTCATGTTAACTATTATTAAGCCAGAATTTCTTTCATTCCTTATTTACAGATTTAATTTTAACCTTGAATTTAGGATGTTATATTTGTTGCTATGAAATTTCAATCCATTTCACGATTCTGTTGTGATATTTTTGAATAAGTCAAAGACTGAATGTACTAGTGACAGTAAGAATCATGTATTATCTGCAAATTTGATAAATATGTTTATTATGCATTCATTCTAAATCATTGATAAATATACTGAGCAAGGCACTGAGCCCTGCGCCTCAGCTAATACCTTCCTTCAGTTGGTGTTGTTTGGGGTGGAATCACACAGGTAAGTTTTAAATCCTGGCTCTGCCCTTGACTAACTTTGTGGCCTTGAGGGGATTATTTAACCCCTCGAAGCCTCAGTTTCCACTTCTACAAAATGAGGCTAATAATAATAGTATTTGCTTTGTTGGCTTGATACGGAGCTAAAATGAGAAAATATCTGTAAAATCCTTAGGCTAATGACATAAAAGTATTATTTTTTCATATTGAAATAATAGAAAGATTCAAAATTTATCAGTTATGCTATAGAAAAAGGATTTCACATATTGCTTAGAGTAGAAAATGTCAGATATGTATTTTGTTCTTTATGTTCTTTTCTGTTTTTCATCAACAGGAAAAATGCTTGTTAGCTTGACTGTGGATGGACAATTTCTATATTGGATCTCCACAGCAAAGGACAGCACACAAATTTATCAGGCAAAGAAAAGCAATGGGTCCATCCTCTCCCAGGTGGAGGCCCTAAGTAGTAAGCGTATCTTGGTTTACAGTTCAGTCCTGCAGCCTTTTCCAGGTAAGAAAGTCACATTCTTAATCAGCTTGTTCTCCCAGTTTAGGGTCAGGAAAATTTCATAATGTTTCCTCCTCCAGGGCTGTCCCTCCAACTCTTTGTTGTGCTCTCAGCATTGCTCCAAATGGTCAGGGTTTGGTGCACATTGTGATTGCTGTTTGCCCTGGGTCACAATTTATCTCTATCTGTATATATGGCTTGGGCTGTGGCAGGCTACTTTAGACACAGGAAACCCTTGCCCTGTCATTCTCTCTGTCTATCCTCTTTGTCTTCTCAGTCCCATAATTTCCCTTCTTTTTGTCTTTTTTCTCCCCTGATGATATTTTAGACCTCCCAGTGGTGTCAAAAAGCTTTGCATAAAATTTCAGGTCTTTTTCAAGGTAAAATGCCTATGTATTATAGGATTAGATATGTCAACCATTTAACATGTGTACATTTGTGCTACCATTTTTATTAAGTTTCTCTCTTGCTTGTTTAATGTGTCACTCATGAAGTTTTTTAGTGTTGTGCCCCTCACTCTATTTTCCCCACACATCTTCTGGATTTTGTATAATGCAATGACTTTTAGGAATGCATGTATCACATTATGGCAGAACTGACTATATATTTTTTGCTGAGAGTCATAATAAAATAAATGTTTGAAATATAAAAACCAACCAACCAAAAACAAAAACAGCACTACATAGCCTCATGGGTGACATTCAAACCTAAAGTGGTCTCTGAGTTTTTTCACAAGCTCTCTCTGCCATTAAAGTCACAATGTCATTCTAAATTCAGTATAATTCCCTCTTAGAGAGAGACAGAAATGAGTAAAACAAACTCTCTTTGCTTAAATGTATTCAGTTATAAAATATGTAAGTTATACAATATGAAAACATGGGAGAACTTATAAATAAGCTGAGTGCATATTTTGGTGAAATAATTCATTTAAGAGATTTAAAAAATCCACGCAATATCTGTTTGAGGTTGAACACACACGCATATCCCTAGAAATAAAAGTCCTAAAGGTAACATCAGTTTTCATAATCGGAATTCATTGAAAAATATGATTGATATAATGCTCTCATTACTTTCTTCAAAATAAAAAAGGGTCAACGTATTTTGCTATTCACTGTCTAGGTACGCAATTAAGGGTAGTTTAGCTCCATCTGCTGGAAATTGTAAGCAATTACCAGTTATTTTGCACTCTTCCCCAGGCATTTAACATGTTCAAAACGTATGTAAAAAACGTGTCTTCCTGTCCTGAATAACATTTCCAACACTCCAATACACCATACCTTGTCAGTTAAATAAAAAGAAAATATGATATTATTCTTGATGTTAGATTAGATAAATCTGCTGTTTCTCTCGTACGTACGTGTGTATATATTTAATCTTTTTATTATTATTTTAGATAGAGCATTTCTGTCTCTAGCTTCAGATATTGCAGAGCCAACTATACTTAACGCCACTAACACCAGCCTCACAATCAGATTACCACCTGCCCAGACAAACCTCACATGGGATGGCATCACCAGCCCCACTCCCACATACCTGCTTTATTACAAAGAAGTAAATGACAGGAAGAACAGCTCTGAACTGAAAGATAGAATGCTGGTAAGGTTGGAGCCCGTTGTCTTTGTCTTTTCACAAGATGCCTTTTTCTGATATAAAATCCTCAGCCATAGTATTTTCTATATTATGTTCTGAAACACACTGTGATGCAAACTTTTACAGCTGACTCATCAAAACATACTGTGTTCTATCTAGTCTCTTGCCTACGAGTAAGTTAAGCTTCAAGGAAGTATATTAACCCTAATCAGTCGGTAGATTGCCTTATAGTGACTGTTTCCTGAGTGTCCTAAAAGAGCTGGGTTTGTTGCCCTCCCTAATTATCTAATTATCCCCAGAAAGTGATAGAGACTTGTTTTTGTGGCCATTCCAGCAGATTCAGGGGTAAGAAATGAATTGGACAGAAAGAACATTTCTGTATACCTCTCCTCCACAGCATATAGCTAATATAAAAATTGTACATTATATTTTTGTTTATTTTCTATACGTTGTGAAATGTGTTGTTATGCGGGTACTACGTTTTTATTCATCATTGTATTCCTAGCACCTAGCATACTACTTGGCATTGTATAGGCATTACTAGATATTTCTTGAATGAATGAATGGACACAATTCATTCCATCATAGGCATGGGTGTTCCAGTTGTCTTTGTGATGGAATCGTATGTACCCAGTAATTTTCTTTCTGCTTATTTTTTAATCAAGTCAAAGGTGAAATTGACCATCATCTATTGGAGGTTTTAATCAAGTCAAAAGGTGAAATTGACCATCATCTACTTTCTTTCTGATTCTTGTAACTTCTTTTATTTTGTCTATTTTTTAAAAATATATTTATTTTAAAATTTTGTCTATTTTAACCTTTCTTTACACATTTCTAACAGGAGTTGTTTCAGAGACAGATTGGATCATTTGGCTGACCAAGATTGGGTTTCTGGCATTGGACATTTCTCTTATTACAGCTTATCTCTTATTGTCTTCATAATGATTAATATTGGCCAAAGGCAGTGAGTGGTTCTCAACCTTGACAGCACATTGAAGCTTTTAAAATTTCTGAGTCCATGCTTCACCTCAGACCAATGCAATCAGAATCTTTAGGGGTGGGACCCAGGTATCAGTATTTTCTTAAAACTTCCCAGATGATTCCAAAGTGTAACCAAAGTTGAGAACCATTAGTGTAAGGAAAGCCTTTTTAGTTTCTTAAACTTTATTTCTGAGAATGATTAGATAATGTAGCTTAATCTTTTATTGTATTCACTGATGTGTCACATCCTTACAATACCTTCCTGCTGAATTTCTAATGCAACTCTAATGAGAGTGTGCTCTGGGAATTCAGCTTCCTAAGTGAAATGATTATGTCACAACTGACTGAGGCTGCCAATCATTTGGCATTTATTCTTGGAGACAGACATTAAACAACTCAGGTCTGGGCAGACTAGTATAGTGAAGATTGTCACTCATGATCCAAGATTTAAAGATGAATTAAAAATTTTTGAGTCTTTTAGTTTTTTTCTCTTTGATTAAATAATTTCTCCCCGTTTGTACAAAAAAATAAGACACTGATTTATAAAAATTAATTACAGGAATTTCAGGAGAGTATAGCCCTTATTGAAGGTTTACAGCCATTTTCAACATATATGATACGGATAGCTGTAAGGAATTATTATTCAGATCCTTTGGAACAATTACCTCCGGGAAAAGAGATTTTGGGAAAAACTAAAAGTGGAGGTGAGTTATGGGCATGGTGCGGGATTTTCTAGAGTGGAATTTTGTGATATATGTGCTTGTGTGTGCCTATATTTGTTTTGGGGGGTTTTTTAAAAATAAATTTATTTATTTTATTTATTTATTTTTGGCTGCGTTGGGTCTTCGTTGCTGGGCACGGGCTTTCTCTAGTTGTGGCGATCAGGGGCTACTCTTCATTGCGGTGCGCAGGCTTCTCATCATGGTGGCTTCTCTTGTGCGGAGCATGCACTCAGGGTGCGCGGCCTTCAGGAGTTGTAGCATGCAGTCTCAGTAGTTGTGGCTCACAGGCTTTAGAGCGCAGGCTCAGTAGTTGTGGTGCACGGGCTTAGTTGTTCTGCGGCATGTGGGATCTTCCCGGGCCAGGGCTCGAACCTGTGTCCCCTGCATTGGCAGACAGATTCTTAACCACTGTGCCACCAGGGAAGCCCTATACTTGGTTTTTATCTGGATGCTAAGTTATCTTTATTATGTGAGTTTTTTTTAAGCTTAATAAGAAAAATGTATTTCTAGGAGAATATTCTGTTGATATGATCCTTACTCTAACACCAGAAGATGATGGATAATATCCCATCAAAATGAAAAGCAACTATATGGCAAAACATCATAATCAATTCTATGTGGCTGGAAACACATTCTTTGGTCTCACCTCACAGTGTCACTCTCTTCCCATGTATTTGCAGGTCTCTGTACATGTAGTGAAACCTAGGAAAGCCAAGCCTTTTCTCTATGCGAATTTTACCAAGGCTACTGAGTTGTAAAGTGATATAACATCATTGCCTTAAAGAAAGTGGATTTAGAATCTGAAAAGGTGTTGTAAGAGGTGGCGATTATTATGAGGGGAGGCCATTTCTTTCACACATCTCTGATGCCATTCACAAAACTCACCCGAATTGGATTATTCATCATTGGTCATATCCTTGAGCTGGAGTCAGAGAATGATTTAGTCATTAGGCAAAAATAAGCGAGAGCCTTTCAGGCAGTCTGTTAACTTACCATTATGTAGGAGGCTGGCTTTCCTTCGGAACATCTGTCATTCATTCTGCTCACATGATATGCCTATTCCTCAACCAAGACCCCATTACTTCTTTCCATCTTTCAGTGCTGTTGCAACACGCCTTATTGTGCACTGTTATTTATTTCAGTACCAGAGGCGGTTTGGCTCATTAACACAACTGTGCAGTCAGACACCAGCCTTGTTATATCCTGGAGAGAATCTCACAAGCCAAATGGACCGAAAGAGGCAGTCCGCTATCAGGTGGCAATCTCTCATCTGGCTCCCATTCCTGAGACTCCACTAAGGCAAAGTGAATATCCAAATGGGAGGCTCTCTCTCCTTGTTACTAGACTGTCTGGTGGAAAACTCTATGTGTTAAAAGTACGGCGAGTATATTGGGTACTTTTATTGCCATTCTCAAGTGCAAGGTTCTAGAAAAGTTAAGCAATTGTTCTTTTCTACAAAAAGGTTCTGGCCTGCCACGCCGAGGAAATGTGGTGCACGGAGAGTCGTCCTGTCACTGTGGAAACGTTTGACACGCCAGAGAAACCTCATGCCTTGGTTCCAGAGAACACGAGTTTGCAATTAGATTGGAAGGCTCCATCTAATGTTCACCTTATCAGATTTTGGTTTGAACTCCAAAAGGTACATCTCACTGTACACTTTTTACAAAAATTTTATTTATTTATTTTTTTGGCTGCTTTGGGTCTTCTTTGCTGCGTGTGGGCTTTCTCTAGTTGCGGCGAGCGGGGGCTACTCTTCGTTGCGGTGCACAGGTTTCTCATTGCGGTGGCTTCTCTAGTTGCGGAGCACGGGCTCTAGGGCACGTGGGCTTCCGCAGTTGTGGTGCGAGGGCTCAGTAGTTGTGGCTCACAGGCTCTAGAGCGCAGGCTCAGTAGTTGTGGCGCACGGGCTTAGTTGCTCCGCGGCATGTGGGATCTTCCCAGACCAGGGCTCGAACCCGTGTCCCCTGCATTGGCAGGCAGATTCCTAACCACTGCGCCACCAGGGAAGCCCTCACTGTATACTTTTAACGCACATCTTTGTTTTATGCTATAGAATAAATCAAAAGGCCTTTTAAAAGATATCTCTAGGGCATCCAGTTGTATAAATGAGCAATATATTTGACAAGATTCATTGATTCAGGTTTGCCAGATAGAAGTGGTAAACTATCTAGACTAATTTCTGATGGAAAAAATTCCCAGTGAGATTAATTTGCTCTTAAAAGGCTTCACATAAAAGGGTATAAATTATGGTTTACTGGTTTCATAACGTTTTACTTACTTTAGATGTTATCAGCATGGCTCTTCAGTTTAAAGTCCATAGCAATTTGCTGTCTTCTATGAAAAAAAATGGAAAGAAATGAACAAACATAAACCTAAAACCTTGTTTAGAAATGTTCTTTCAGCCATTTCAGGGCTGAATAGCAACAGGAGAGAAGTAAAATATAAAACTAGTTTATTCTAAACTAGTTGGATCTTGGCTTGTAAACTAGTTTAAATGGCTCCTCATCCAAAAAGCTTCACGCTTTAACCAATGTAAAAATGCCCACTGAATTTAAGCATCAGTTAATCTAATTCATTCACTGCTAGGGAAAGTCTACATTAATTTTTATACTGATATACTTAATAGATGATTAAGTTTTTATAACTGGGATGTTTCATTTTCCATTATTATATATTTGTGTGTCCGCATTTATAAAGATTGGTTAGGAGTGTTTTGTTTAGTGGGAACTTAAAAATAAATCAGTACAGTCATGACCTCACTTTTCTTTAAAAATGGAGTTGCTCCCCAGAGGTTTAAAATTTTCCTATGTAAAATATTTTTTATAATCTTGTACTTTTAGATAAAAACTATGAAAAATATGAAACAGCAGTGAATATTAAGTTGGTAAGACCAAAGACCATAGTTCAATCAGATCTTTGCCATTGAGCATGTTTATGATGATTTGTTGCCTAATTAAAACATGGTCATTTCATAAAAATTCAGTTTTAAATTGAAGAAATTGAAGGATCATCTCTTTGGGGACATCTATTTAGGTGAGCTTAATGTGGTTCTGTTTGAGGTCAAGGGGAGGGATGTAAAGTTCATTTCCCAGATCAAAGACGTGAACTGAGGAGGGACCTTAGAGGTGATGACTCCAGCCTCTCGTTTTACTGATGAGAAGCCAGAGACCCAGTAAGGCGCCCTGATGAGTCAGATATCACAGCCGCGCAGGGGAGGACCCTCAGGGCTGACTCATCCTTACAGAGGTTCTCCTTGGTTCATACACGGAAGGAACATGAGTCATCGTCACCCACCCAGCTTCTCAAAGTTTGGGAGAGGGGCAGCAGACAGGGGCCACCTGGCTCAGTCCTCATGACTTTCATGTGATGCTTTTTCTTTCAAAACTTGCACTACACTTGCTCAGCACAGGTTCCAGATAGACCACTTAAGAAATCATGAAGCTGAACATGTAAGATAGTAATTTCTATATGCATGACCACCTACAAGTACTAACTGATGAGCACAGTAGAAGGCTGTGTTACATCTAGTCAGAAAGTTCTATTTCTTTTGAGCAAGTTGAATCTAACTCATAATGATAGACAGCTAGCAATGGTCCTGTAACTCCACACTGAAACTCTGAGGGGTGAGTGGGTAAATATTTTAATGAATTTTTTTTTTAATTTTTTAGACAGGAAAGGAGAAAAGGATAAACTTCCAGTCTTCATCTTTTCCTTACATGGAAAAATGAGGGAATTAGAGCACAAGGCTAAATTTTTATCTTGGTCCTAAATTTCATAGATTCTTTCTCACAACAATGTATAGCAGAAGAACATATTCAATTTAAGATTGAGGAGAAACAAATAATTTTGCTTTGGTAATTTTTTTTCATGGAAATTCATTACAGTTGTCTTTTTCTCAGCTGTCCAGGGGAATCCCTACCAGAACCAAACATTTCTGAAGTTTCAGTCTCTGAAACTGAGACACTGAGTTTGCACCATAGTCTGCACCATTTCCCTCACACCCTTGCCCAGGAATTTGGAGATCCTCTGTGGTAGCCTTCCCCCCCTGCACCTGTTGGCCTCTGATGAATGGAAAATCCCAACTCCCTTGTGATTTACTGGGGTAGCCCGTGGAACCTCTCCAAGCTGATGGTCTGCCCAGAACATTCATTGCTGTGGTGAGGTCAATACTCCACAGTTTTCCAGCAAAGCCCCTGGTCAAACATCTCCCTCACATTCCAAGGAGCTCTGATAATTTCTGGATGGTGTGGAATGTTGGGCCATCTAGACTATTCACTGAAGGCTTCTATGACAGAGCATTAAGGAGGCAGGACCAAAAAGGGCTAAAATTTTTGAGCCAGGGCTCAGCATTTCTCTCGCTCTGTCTCTCTCAGAAAGTTCAGAATAAATATTAAGGACCCAGTGCATCTGTTTCATTAGGCTGTATGTCTCAGTGGGATTGAGACATTTATGAGTTTAACAGGCAATGTCTCTGACATCAGCATTTCTGGGGTTTTTTTTTTTTTTTTCATTCCTTCTGTTCCTCTTTCTTTCTGGAACCAGGTGGTCTATTCCCTGAAGGTGCTACAGAGAATCATTTCTAACTGAACAGAAAACTAATATAAAGTGCCCATCCAATGAAATGGCATGACCTTGTGAGTGCTAAATGAAAAAGGAGATGTAAAGTCAGGTTTATTTATGGAAACTGACCTTCTTAGGAAACTCTACTGAGGAAAATACAAGAAGAACCCTTGACAGAATGCCTCTGTCTTTTCCTATTTGTACATTGAAAAAAATCATCATTTTCAAACAAGATATTAAGGGTCCAAACATACAGATATTTGTAAAGCAATGTTTCAAAGAAAGAAGTTTAAGATAACTATAATTAGAGACCCAGTGAAATGAAAGTAACATTTCCTATATTTAACTTGTAACCTTGCTACTTATTGACTGAGTGATGGTGGGCAAAAATGTTCTTCTTTTAGGGAACTAGGCTTCCTATGTATAAATATAAGGAATGTTGGTTAGATGTCTGAAGAGGGTTTAGGGAGGAAAAACTAAATGTTTTAATTTATAAGTCACTGTGGACTTCTTCAAAGAATCAAAATATGTAAAAATATTATTACTTTGAAATTAGCAAATCCGTGGAATTGAAAGTATCACTGTTTTGATCCATCATTTCCCCTCAGGTGTAAATTTGTGTTCTCAGCCATCCTGATTTAATAAAAATGCCTTTGATTAGGGATAACAAGAAGTCAAGCTTTGAATCCTCCTTGATGATATATAGTCAGGGGTGCACTTCCCACCTTGGACTTATCTTAAGGACCACCATTCAAGTCACTTATAGCTTGTCATAAAAAATAAAATTGCTGTAGGTGGTAAGGATAATATTTGGGATCAAACACTCATAAAGGAGCTCTTATTTTTTAATAGAAAGTAAACTTTAAGTTTTAATTGCCACAAGCTTTTGAATTTCTATGTTTAAAACGTTTTTCTTAAAGAAACAAAATGTTAATTGAGACTTCTTTTTCTAGTGGAAGCACAATGAGTTTTACCATGTTAAAGCTTCGTGCAGCCAAGGTCCTGCTTATGTTTGTAACATCACAGATCTACAGCCTTATACTTCCTATAATGTCCGAGTAGTGGTGGTGTACAGGACAGGAGAAAATAGCACCTCACTTCCAGAAAGCTTTAAGACTAAAGGTGAGTACTAACATATTCCGCACTTAGAAAACTTTAGACGTTTCTCAATTCTTTTCTCATCGTTTACTTCACTAATCCTAGAGGTTGAGATTTTTCTTAAAAGAGTAAATTACTATCCATGGAGTCTGAGTGAAGAAATTGAAAAGAGGTAGGAGTCCTTACTGGCAGTAATGAGATAATACTCATCTGGTCTTGCAGGATCCTGAACTGGGCAAAATTATTTCAGTATTCTGATTTCCTGTCTAGCTATGATATTTTGCAGTAAGAACTAAATGAAAACAGTGTCACTGAGTGTTCAAATATTTACTTACTGACTACTATAACAAGATGCCAAAAATAAAAAATATCTAACAAGTATATTAAATTAACTAGTGTTCTATAAGGTATACCATAACTCCAAGTTGATCCCTATAGGAATCAAGGGAAAGTGCTCCAAAACTTACAATAATTCTTTTTATTTGCATCACTTATTTCGTGTCAGGCTAAGCTCTATTGTTACTCCTATCACTAATCCATCTAATCTGTCACTAATAAAAACCTCAGTTACACATTTAAAAATATGCAATCATATGAGAATTTTTGAATATTTCTTGAATAAAATTTTTGAATAATTTTCTGAATATTTCTTTAATGTATCTGGCTTTCCTCTGAGTAAATATAGTCTATAGAAAGATGTTTTGCAGAATATTTTATACTTCTAACATATAAATCAGATTTTCTTTTGTTTCCAAAGCTGGAGTCCCAAGTAAACCAGGCATTCCAAAATTATTAGAAGGGAGTAAAAATTCAATACAGTGGGAAAAAGCTGATGATAATGGAAGCAGACTTATGTACTATATCCTTGAGATCAGGTATGTCTGTTTGCAAAAGTGCTTTGTAAACTACAAAGACCTAAGCAGTTAATTGTAAGGTATTATTAGATCAAAAGTAACAATATTTATGAATGTGTATTCATAAATAAACACAAAGGATCTTTAGTTTAAGGGCCTTACATGCATCATTAGGTTCTTTGCACAATTCCTAGTGGTCAGCCTTGGCACTCAATTACAAGGCAGATAGTCATTCTTCTCAGAAATCTGCAACTGCTTGTCAATGGAAACAATTCAATCTTTTGAGCATGTAACTAATATTTACTTAATACCTATTCTGAGCTGATGTTTGATGTTAGATGATGGTATGCATGTAAATTTCTGAGGTTAATTTGTTTTAGGAAGATGAATAAGGTCTAGTGAGAATTGACAATGAGTTAGGTATTTTTCAGAATGTAAAATCAGGTCAAGATCCGAAATGGCCTGCAGGGTATAGGCAACCCAGGATTCTCTCTCCATTGTCAAGATTACAGTTTGTAGTGTGTTCCCAGGGACTGAAAATGTGCCTTTGATGAAAACCTGATGAACATATGCAACCTCAGATCTGGCCAGTATGGGGAGCTCTGTGAATCATAACTGGCTCAGATGAGCTGATTTTGTGCCAACTTGAGGGGAGAATTCCAAATTCCACAGACACTCCCCTCACGGGACTCTGAAGCCATCTTTTAAGAAGCTCCAAGGACAAAAGTCACTTCCATAATTATAGTCCTGGCAACTTGAGCTTTAGATCTATTTTTGCTTCATCTTGCTCTGGCATTCCCATAACCTTAAAAAAATTTCCTGCCCATGCTAGAGAATTATGTTGGCCATATTTCTAACTGAAACTTTCTTGAAATTTCTGTCACTTTTTTTTTTCATGAAGAGTGCAATACATTCTGACCTGCAGAACCATCCTGGTGGTCTGTGACTGCAATTATGTTCACCAACCAGGCCACACTATGGTCTTACTAGGACCCCTGTAGTGTATTCCCCTCAGTAACACCTTAAGTGCATAGCTCCATAAGTACTCTGCATTTCCTTGCCCCCAAGTCTCTACTCTCAGGAGAGGGACTATGGTATAATAGAATGTATTATCTGTCTCAGAGTACCTCACAGTGTCTCAGAATATCTTCTTCAGTCAGGATACTCGTGTGTACTTGCTGATGGTGCAGTGGTGGTTGTAGTGCAAGGTGCATGCACTTGGGAGCTGAGACGACTGTATGAGTTTTCCAGGGAAGCTGGAACAAAGTACGACCAACTGGGTGGCTTAAAACAACAGATATTTATTCTCTCCCAGTTCTGGAGCCTAGAAGTCTGAAATCAAGGTGCCGGCAGGACTGCGTTCTAGGGAAGCTCCTTCCTTGCCTCTTCTTAGCTTCTGGTGATGACTGGCAATCCTTGGCATTCCTTGGTCTGTAGATGCATCACTCCAGTCTCTGGCTCTGTCATCACATGATGTTCTCCTTGTATGTGTCTGTGTCCAAATTTCTCTTTCTTAAGAGGGCACTGGTCATTGGATTTAGGGCACACCCTCATCCAGTATGATCTCATCTTGACTTAATTACATCTGGAAAGACCTTATTTCCAAACAAGGTCACATTCACAAGGTCTGGGTGGCATGAATTTTCGGGGGAATTATTCAACCCAGTACACAGACCATGTTTAAATCCTTGCTTTATTGCCTTCTTGAACTTAAGTTTTCTCATCTGTAAAATGGGATGATGATATCTACCTCTTTAGGTTGTTGAGAAGATTCAATGAAATGAAACAACATATGAAAAGCCCCAGTACGGTGTGTTGTAAATAGAAGGTGCTCAACCAAGGAAGCATTTCTCCTTCTCTTCCTCAGTGGCCAATATCTGTGAAGAGGCACTTTATACATTTTTAAGGGTCTCTTTCTCTTGGATCATCGTTGTTTGGGTTGAACAATGAAATTGCCAATGCCCAATGTGACACTTTACACAATGTACAGAAACACTGTGTCCTACAGCTTTACTTAGGATGGTCCTGAGGTCACTTAGCTCCTGGTCACAGTTGTGACCATCCTTGCTGCCCTTGCTCATTTCCTGTCCCTCAGAGGCTCAGCCCTTGTGGTCCTTGGTGCTCTTTCAGGACAACCACTCAGTTAGTGGGAGCAGAACTGGCTTCCATTACTTATCCTCAAGGTTACTGTGGGTTGGTACTAAGTCCTAAAACGGCTGTGGTCTGAAAAGTTTCAGATTTGAAAAGTTCGTTGTCAGAAAAGACATAATTGGAAGGCCTTGAACTTGCCTTCAGTCTATGGTTCTGTTAAAAGTAATTTCAGTTATGTCTTTTGAACCCAGCTCTTGTTCCCTTCCCATGTTTCGTTATGAAGAATAATGAGGATTGACATTGAGGTAGTGTAGGCCAATATAAATGGAAGCAATGAACCTTGGAGTCTCAGTTACAATGATAACTTTGGTAGCTGAACTATTTTATTTTCCTTTTCAATTTTATGTTCTGTATTTTATCCAGATATGGTATCAGTAAATGACAGATAGCATAAGACACCAACAATTACGAAAAATAAAAAATTCCCAGTTAAAAATTATGAAATAATTGTCTTATGTGTTTGGAATTCTGAGGAAAGTTTGCACACCCTAGTAGTAAGAAGAGGATCTTCAGCTTTCTCTTGGCCATTGATTATTCGTAATTTTCCAGATGGGCTGAGTTGGTTGGCTCCAGGCACTGTTGGGATGACTTTATGACTCTGCTGTGTTCTGTAGCCAAACCATGTGAGAGGAATGAAATCAAGGGCAAAGTGTGCAACAGGAGACGCTTTGGAGCTCTGTCATTAAATGATATATGAGCACCTAGAAATAACACATATATTGTCTTGTATATTTCCTATATTTATAACTTTGCTCTTTCTTTTGCAGTGAGGGCACTTCAAACAATTCACAGAACCAGAATTTAATGTGGAAGATGGCATTTAATGGCTCATGCAGTAGCATTTGCACATGGAAGTCCAAAAACCTGAAAGGAACATTTCAGTTCAGAGTAGTAGCTGTAAATAATCTGGGTTTTGGTGAATATAGTGGAATCAGTGAGGATATTATATTCGTTGGAGGTATGTTATCATGTCTGTCTATATACTAACTTACTACACAAGGGTTCAGAGGTAAAGATAAGTGAATTCTTAGCATTAGCAGTAAATTGGGTGACTGTATAACTTCACCAATCTATCACTGAAACTATTGAACTGTTCATTTCATCTGATGTGATCTTCCTAAAACATCAAGATCGGCACGTCCTTTTTCTCCTCCGTAACAATCAGCTAATCGTTGATGCCCACCACATCAAGTCCATGTTCCTAGATGGATTTCCAAGGTTGTCCACAGTCTGGTTTTTATCCAGCCTTATTATTCTGTTCCTGGTACTCTCAGCTGCTACACAACAGGCCTGAAACTCTACTTCCCGATATCTGTATCTTCCACTGGGTAGCCTAGTTTTGTTCATAACACATTACCTTTCTAGTCACATAGGCTAGAAATCTCAGTACCATGTAGGATTTTTCCCTCTATTTGGCCACCAAGTTCTGTTGATTTTATTATCTTGATTTCCGTCTAATGAGTTCACTTCTTCCTATTTCTACTTGGACTTTCCTAATTTAAGCTACCATTTCTAGCCTGTGCTCTTGGCTTAATCCTACTGCTGACAGTTAATCTAGCTGAAGCACAAGCTGGATCACTTCACCGCTCTCTGAAATGCTTGAAATGGCTCTCCATTCACTGCCTTCAGAATCAAGTACAAACCTTTCTGTGGCATTTAAGGCCTTTTGTGATTTGCCCTCCAATTGTGGTTCATCTTTCCTGATATTTATCCTTATGCTGTAGCCATGTCAGACTGGTAAAAAAACTTTCATGACACTGGGTCCTCAGCCTTTGTTTCCCTCAGCCTACAGTGCAGGCTTGCACCACCTACCACTTGTCCTTAGCTGGGATTTCCTTTCTTTCACTTTCTGTCAACTGAAATTCTTCTCATCCTTCAAGGCCTAACTTTATTTTATTATTTAAAAAAAAATTTTTTTTTTATTAACATCTTTATTGGAGTATAATTGCTTTACAATGGCGTGTTAGTTTCTGCTTTATAACAAAGTGAATCAGTTATATATATACATATGTCCCCATATCTCTTCCCTCTTGCATCTCCCTCCCTCTCACCCTCCCTATCCCACCCCTCTAGGTGGTCACAAAGCACCGAGCTGATCTCCCTGTGCTATGTGGCTGCTTCCCACTAGCTATCTATTTTACGTTTGGTAGTATATATATGTCCATGCCACTGTCTCACTTTGTCCCAGCTTACCCTTCCCCCTCCCCGTATCCTCAAGTCCATTCTCTAATAGGTCTGCATCTTTATTCCCATCTTGCCCCTAGGTTCTTCTGATCATTTTTTTTTTCTTTTGTTTTTTTAGATTCCATATATATGTGTTAGCATACGGTATTTGTTTTTCTCTTTCTGACTTACTTCACTCTGTATGACAAACTCTAGGTCCATTCACCTCACTACAAATAACTCAGTTTTGTTCCTTTTTATGGCTGAGTAATATTCCATTGTATATATGTGTCACATCTTCTTTATCCATTCATCTGTTGATGGACACTTAGGTTGCTTCCATGTCCTGGCTATTGGAAATAGAGCTGCAATGAATATTGTGGTACATGACTCTTTTTGAATTATGGTTTTCTCAGGGTATATGCCCAGTAGTGGGATTGCTGGGTCGTATGGTAGTTCTATTTTTAGTCTTTTAAGGAACCTCCATACCGTTCTTCATAGTGGCTGTATCAATTTACATTCCCACCAACAGTGCAAGAGGGTTCCCTTTTCTCCACACCCTCTCTAGCATTTATTGTTTGTAGATTCTTTGATGATGGCCATTCTGACTGGTGTGAGATGATATCTCATTGTAGTTTTGATTTGCATTTCTCTAATGATTAATGATGGTGAGCGTTCTTTCTTGTGTTTGTTGGCAATCTGTATATCTTCTTTGGAGAAATGTCTATTTAGGTCTTCTGCCCATTTTTGGATTGGGTTGTTTGTTTTTTTGATATTGAGCTGCATGAGTTGCTTGTATGTTTTGGAGGTTAATCCTTTGTCAGTTGCTTCATTTGCAAATATTTTCTCCCATTCTGAGGGTTGTCTTTTCGTCTTGTTTATGGTTTCCTTTGCTGTGCAAAAGCTTTTAAGTTTCATTGGGTCCCATTTGTTTATTTTTGTTTTTATTTCCATTCCTCTAGGAGGTGGGTCAAAAAGGATCTTGCTGTGATTTATGTCATAGAGTGTTCTGCCTATGTTTTCCTCTAAGAGTTTGATGGTGTCTGGCCTTACATTTAGGTCTTTAATCCATTTTGAGTTTATTTTTGTGTATGGTGTTAGGGAGTGTTCTAATTTCATTCTTTGACATGTAGCTGTCCAGTTTTCCCAGCACCACTTATTGAAGAGGCTGTCTTTTCTCCACCGTATATTCTTGCCTCCTTTATCAAAGATAAGGTGACCATATGTGTGTGGGTTTATCTCTGGGCTTTCTATCCTGTTCCATTGATCTATATTTCTGTTTTTGTGCCAGTACCATACTGTCTTGATTACTGTAGCTTTGTAGTATAGTCTGAAGTCAGGGAGCCTGAAGGCCTAACTTTAAATGAACCCATTGTGATGCTTAACTGCTGGTCCTTAGGCAAAATGAACTATTGCATTTTATACACACACAGCCCATTATTCTATACAAAACTGACATCATTCTTATTTGCATTATAGTTAGTTATCTGGAGAAGAGCTCAGCAAACCTTTTCTGCAAAGAACCAAATAGTAAATATTTTAGGCTTTCCGGGCTACATTCAGTGATCTCTGTAGCATCTTTTTTTTCCAAATAATATGTATATATATATATATATTTTTTTTTTTAATTAATTAATTTATTTTTGGCTGTGTTGGGTCTTCATTGCTGCACGTGGGCTTTCTCTAGTTGTGGCGAGCAGGGGGCTACTCTTTGTTGCGGAGCACGGGCTCTAGGTGCACGGGCTTCAGTAGTTGTGGCTCACGGGCTTAGTGTCTCTGTGGCATGTGGGATCTTCCTGAACCAGGGCTTGAACCCATGTCCCCTGCATTGGCAGGCGGATTCTTAACCAGTGTGCCACCAGGGAGCTCCTTCAAATAATATTTTTAAAATGTAAAAATTATTCTTAGTTCATAAATAGTACAAAATCAGGCTGCTGTGGCCAGACGTGGCCTGCATGCCATAGTTTGCCAGCTCTGGTCCACATGTTTGTCTCCTCTGCTCAATGAAACTATCTAAGAGCAGGTACCATGTTATCATGTTTATATTCCTCAGTCCAGTACTCATGGAATTAAATGTACATGAAGATGTTATAGAAGAAATAATACTCCCAACCATATAGTGCGTGAAGACTGAGACTTCTTTGTCCCAAACTCGCTAAAAGATTATACATGTTTCCTCAGCCATTTTAAAGTAGAAGACGGGGTGGGTATATCCCAATGATGTATTGGTAAACCAGATCATTGGAAAAGAAAAAGAAAAGAAGAAAACCTTGATTTTGATTTCTCATGGTGTAAATACTCTCACCATGATTGATTTCAAGCTACCGATGGTTTAACAAGTGGCTTGCAAAAATCCAGTAGGAGCTAACTCTGGCATATCTGGCATATCACTGAGACAATCTAGTTTTACTCTTTGAATTAATTTCTTTTTCTCATTTATTTTATTAGATGGTTTTTGGATACCAGAAACAAGCTTTATACTTACTACTATAATTGGAAT
The DNA here is from genome assembly GCF_949987535.1 of Balaenoptera acutorostrata. Taxonomy (NCBI): domain Eukaryota; kingdom Metazoa; phylum Chordata; class Mammalia; order Artiodactyla; family Balaenopteridae; genus Balaenoptera; species Balaenoptera acutorostrata. The sequence continues at coordinate 44,407,580 of NC_080077.1, forward strand.
ATTTCTGGTTGTTACAATCCTATTGACCTTTGGTAAGTATAGTAGATTTAAAAATATAGGTAATAAACTGTTTATTTGATCATATTACTTGATTTAATCTCTGAGTTGATATAATTTTCCACATGAAATAAATTTATAAAATTCACAATGTTACCTTTGGCTATACTTCAATAGCCACTAACTCCTGTGAATTTTTTTTTCTAATCTGGGGTAACTTTTATGAAAAATAAATCTGTATTTACACTTCACAGTATACTTTAGATAAACCTACTTGCAAAGGCACCAACTTTAGCCTTCTTTAAAACAGTATTACAGATTGGCTATATAACAAGTGTTTTGTGACTTATAGTTTGAAATAAATAAAAGAAAAATGACTCTGGGTATAAAAAAAGTGTTGGATTAAAGGGAAACCAGTGACAATCCTTGGTCGGGATAGTTTAGGTCTCCAGGCAGACAGCCTGGTCTAGAATGAGCAGGGCCTCTTGCAGAAGATCCATTTCTGCCTTATAGCATTCAATACTCTCACTTTCAGATGTCTGGCCTGCTTGTTTCAAATCCCTGTTCATTTGTAAATGACCAGGAAAGCAGATTAGGTTAGATAGATAGAAAGCTAGCTATTTCCCACCACTCATTTTATACTAATGTACTGGTCTTAAAAGTCTTTTTTTTTTTTTTCTTAAGATTTAATGATGAGAAAATACAGTGACAACTCCCAAAAAGATGATTAAATATTGGACCTATGGGGTTACCATAGTGGATCATACATCCTGCTTCATCCTATTGTTTCAGCATAATCATTAATAGTACTTTCTTTCAGTCCCCAAAATGTTCTGGTTCGGATTATAAGATATATGGTCACCCTGTCATTATTAACGTATGAGTCCCTGACATGCTGAAACGTTACAAAAAAGACATGATATTTACCAGAGGAGAACACTCAAGTGCATATTCAGGAAACAGTAGCTTCTTTTTTTTTTCATAAATAGGGGAAAGTTTAAGGAAAAGTTACAAACATAAAGTTGAACTCTCAGGATAAAGAAAGCCAACATTTTACTAAGTGTTCTAAATCTATATTCTTCCCAAAACTGATTGGAGTCATAAGCTATTAGAGAGCACATTGAAACTTGAATTGAGATTTCTTTTCAAAGATTCCACACCAGATAATATATGGAATATATTATTTCTTCAGCTAACTAGGAAAGCTAAAAATTTCAGCTGACCCTGCCAGGATTTTAACCTGTGGTTCCAGGGAGTCTAAGTATTGCACAGCTGATGTTTGTGCCACTAAGCCAGCCCCTCCAGAATTATGCATATGACTGCAGTATATTTGGCAGTTGGCATATAGGCTTGGCTGCTTGTCTGCTTTCCTACTGGGAAGGAGTATTACATGAAGAGTCCTTCATCTGACCTTTGCCTGCCTACTGGTACATCACCATTGTTTAAACCCATAACTCTAGTGGATGAACATGAGATAATTTCAGACAATCTATTGTGTTTTCAAGACATCCTATGGATATCTGACTTTCCCAGGACTTAAAGGTCTTTATTGTACTTGGAACTCACAGATTTTTGAGTATAGCTAGGCTAATTTGGTTCTTTTGCTTTTAGTAGCAGTGCATGTGGTTTTACTGGTAGGATTATGCGAGTGCATGAGAAAAGACTGAGTTATTCAAATAATGAAAACAGCAATTGTTTAAAAATTTGTATTGTGCAGAGGGCTCTCATCAGTCATACTTATAAATACAAAATTGAAGCAAGGGTTTTAAAATAAGCATCGACAGCTTTCACTTTGGTGAGTGGTTATATCTACTGTGCAACATGAGCCTGACACTGGGAGCAAAGGAAAATAAACTGTAAAATACAATTGCTGATCTCAGGAGCTTGCCATTTAATGGGGGAGGTAAGACATACCTGTACGAAAAGATAAGTAGCAGGATATGTGTTAAACAGCAATAAAAGGAAATAGGAAATGTAGAAGACAGTGACATAGCCATGCTGACTGAGAGCCACAGTTGGTCTTAGATGTTCAGAGATGTGAGATCAACAGAGGTGGCAGAGGTCTTGGAAGGCATCCCTGAGGATGTGGGGCCTCATTCTGGGCCTTTAAAAATGAAGAGGGATGGTAAGAGCATTTTAGGTTTGAAGAATTGCATTAGTAAAGGTACTTAAGATCTCTCCCTGTGTGGTCCCTCAGACGGAATTTCACTTGCATAAAACTCTCACCTGTTGGGTACTGAAGCTACTATGGAATAAAGTTCAAATTTTAATCATCATCTCACAAAGCATCCTTGCTGTTTTCAACTTCTGAGCCAATATTCAAGTATTGATGGGTGATCTTAATGATATAATTGTATTTTAATCTTTGAAAAATATTACTTATGTTTCATGATTATAAAAATAATATTTGCCCATTGTATGAAGAAGACAATACAAATCACCCATGATCCCACAGCTAGGGAGGACCACTACTAACACTTGGTAGATTTCATTCTAATAATTTTTCTATGTATTTGAGTATGTGTATTATGAAAAACAATGAATATACACTCTTGTACTCTGCATTTTAAAATAAAGCATGCCAGTATATTGAAAGCATTCCTCAGGTCTGTTGAGGAGTATAACCTGGACATATCTGGATTCAGAAATGAATTTGTTCACTAATAATTATTATGCAAGTTTGTTTTGGTTTATTTTGATTCTAGTTTATGGGTGATTTTGAGAAATAAGTTCTGATATTAAGTTGCTTCAACTTGTTTATAACAGCAATAAGAAATATATTAAAATTTACTCTGAGAAGTGAGATAAAATGTGATGTGGTATAAGTTATGTGTTTTTATATGGCTTTGTACCTGGATTTAGTTATTCTATTATGGGCATATTTTTTCAATCAAATTCTGTTATTCTATCCATAGTTTTCTTCAGTATAAACTTTAAAAATGTATTGTTAGCATTTCCTAAAGAAAAAGAAAGCAATGTTTTATTTTGTAAATTATGTTCTTTTGTCTTTATAGTCTGGCACAGAAGATTAAAGAATCAAAAAACTCCCAAGGAAGGGCTGACGGGTCTCATAAACGAAGACAAAGAGTTGGCTGACCTTCGAGGTCTGGCCCCTGGAGTAGGACTGGCGAATGCCTGCTATGTGATACAGTATGTAACCTGGGCCGGCATTACAGGGCACCTAGATGAAGAGTGGGCAACTCTAAAGAGAGTGTCCACGCATGCCACGTTACCCAGAACTGTCCTGCTTTATGCCCATATTATTCTGGCATATTCAAAAGTAACACCCCCTTTCACTCTCAAATGTGACCTGGGATGGATGGCAAATTATGTTGTTATCATATCCTAAGAAAAATAAACAAAAATTAGTTGTTTTCTAGTGTCTTATCACATAGTTTGAAAGTCAGTAAAACAAGGAGATAACTACTACGTGGAAGGGAGTAGATGGTAACATGATTGATTCAACTGGAAGAGAAGAATTCCAAGGTCTCTTGTGTGTGCTATTAAGTCAATTCTATTCTGTTTTCAGAAATTCTATGGTGATTGCCTACAAAACTTCTCTAAAATAGACGAGGTTTGAACTTCCATTGTCATCATAATTAAAGAAAATATTTAAATGTCTCATTGTACAAGACACTATGTTATGTTCCATGCAAAAAGGATTATATAGCCATCGGCCTTGCTTCTAGAAATTTATTTAAAGACATAAGAACACAGGATTTGAAGTAGACACAGAGGTGACCTAAATCAGCCTTTCAGAGTTGACTTTTCCTGGAGAAAATATGCAGCATATCTGATATTCAAGACTCTCTTTTAAAATCTCAAAGCGTTTTTAATGCAGATGGATTTCCTTCCCTTCATGATATTCCAAGTGAGAAGCTTGACTTTCTAAAAGTTAACCTGATGGACAAGGAGTAATTCTGTGGTCATAGTAAATTTTGTTTTACATGAGAGATCAGGTGTATGAAGTAAAGCAAAAGCTTTTGAGATCATAAGCCCAGCTGTATTTATTACTAATTTGCAATAGCTTTTTACACAAATTGGTGACCTGAAGAAATTAATAACTGATAACTTTAATGAAACAAACTACAGTAAAAAGTCTTGAGGCAGTGCACACACAGGCATGCTATCAAAATGAAGGTGCCTAGAAGTGAAGTAACATGTTCTGTCTGGGTTTTGGAAGAGAGAAGGAATATTCTGGATGGTGGAATAGGAAAGGAAAAGGAACACAGACACATCACTATGTCACGTTGAATGCACTACAGTGTTGCAAAACCATAAGATTTCTCTTCCTCTTTCTCATACTTTTTCTCTCTCAAACACTAACACCAACACCCACTCGTAAACCATATGCATTTTGGGAGACCAAAAATATCGTTATTTTCCAGTACGCTTCCAACCCAAGAGGAAATTGAAAGTCTTCCTGCCTTCCCTCGGGAAAAACTGACTCTGCGTCTCTTGTTGGGAAGTGGGGCCTTTGGAGAAGTGTATGAAGGGACAGCGGTAGACATCTTAGGAGTTGGAAGTGGAGAAACCAAAGTAGCAGTGAAGGTAATGCTGATCTTTTAACTCCTTGACTTGTTATGTCAGCATATTTACAGGGACTTACTAATTAGCTAAGACCTGGCAGACAGTCTTTCCCTTCAAATATACTATAAGAGAACTGGGGTGCTAGGTGCTAGGGCAGATAGTAAATATTTTAGGCTTGCTGGCTAGACGGTGTCAGTTGCAACTACGCAACTCTGCCATTGCAGTGTGAAATCAGCCACAGTCAATATGTGAATGAATGGGTGTGGTTGTGTTCTAGTAAAACTTTATCTATGAAAATGGAAATTTAAATTTTATATTATTTTCATGTGTTATGAAATACTCTTCTTTTTTATAATTTTTTTCAACCATTTAAAAATGTAACAAGTTAATTATACCTTAATAAAGCTGGAAAAAATAAAATAACAACCAATAAAAATGTAACAACTATTTTCAGATCATAAGCTGTACAAAAATAGGTAACAGGCTGAAGTTGGTCCACAGGCTGTAGTTTGCTGACCCCTGGACTACACAATTATTCATCATGGTGTATTTGATGTAGTTTTAAAGGAAGCCCTGGATATACTCTCATATTTTTATAAAACTTTCTTTTGATCAAAGGATGATGAATCTTTTATGTAATTGAGTAATATCCTGATCACTGCTTGTTAGGAATTTATTGCTTTGAGAGTGGGCTATACAACCAGAGAAGTTGGCGAAATTTTCTCCACTTCCAATTGATAGCATTTAACAGTCTTTCACATACTCTAACCTCAACTGGTTTAAACAAGTGTTTCTTTTTCTTACATAACAAGTTGACTTCTGGCTTTGGTGTAGTACTGTGTCAGACCAGAGCCAGTATATCTGAAATTCTCTCAACTTTGTACATGTATGGTGCCTCATGGTCCCAAGATGTTTGCCAAAGAATCAAGCATCACATCTTCATTCAGGACATGGAGAGGGGGAAGGATAGTGTTAGATGTATATGTTCAGGAAAGTAAAAGTTCTGCACACGCCTCTCTCCCTCAGCAGTTTCCCCCTTACATCTCTTTGACGAGGACTGAGTCATATGACCACCCCTGCTTGCAAGGGAGGCTGGAGAATTGGAGAACACAGTTTTTTATGATAAGGGTGGATATTACAAAACAAAACAAAGATTGTCTCCATTAACCCACTGAGCTCACGGAAATGCCTGCTATACTGATTCCTGGCTTGTTTTTACATTGCACAGACTTTGAAGAAGGGCTCCACAGACCAGGAGAAGATTGAATTCCTGAAGGAGGCACATCTGATGAGGTATCAGGGCAGCTCTAAAATAATTTTCCCTTGGTATGGGTGGGAAGCTCTTACATCTTATTGGTGGATTTTTTTTTTTAATCTTTATTTATTTATTTATTTATTTTTGCTGTGTTGGGTCTTCGTTTCTGTGCGAGGGCTTTCTCTAGTTGTGGCGAGCGGGGGCCACTCTTCATCGTGGTGCGCGGGCCTCTCACTATCGCGGCCTCTCTTGTTGCGGAGCACAGGCTCCAGACGCGCAGGCTCAGTAATTGTGGCTCACGGGCCCAGTTGCTCCGCGGCATGTGGGATCTTCCCAGACCAGGGCTCGAACCCGTGTCCCCTGCATTGGCAGGCAGATTCTCAACCACTGCGCCACCAGGGAAGCCTCTGATTGGTGGATTTTTAACATTCAAAATGACCTGACATAACAGATCATGCCCAAAATAAACATGGCTGAAGTTTAAAAGGAAATATGTCTGGAGTGACAAGTATTCCATAGAACCCAGTCTTCTGAGCCTGGGCACAAGCAGTCCTCAGGCAGTCCTTTCTTTTACCTTCAATAAGAAGCATGTTTTGCAAGGGATTTCTGAAGCTGTTCAGCTTTAAATATGCTTATGTTCTTCTAAATGTGTGATAATGGGTCAAGTAGACCAAGTAAGGGAGAGTTCTCTTAAGTACAGTGATGTCAATGAGAATATCCCTGGTCTTGGTAAACTTGTCTTCAAGGTTAGAGTTAGTTGATGGTCATGAAAATTACTCAAATACATCTTAATACACCCTGAGGCAGTGGTTGATCGGGTCCCAAGTTGTGGTTTCTGATTATCAGATTGGGGCTTACTTGCTTTGACCTCTTGAGAAAATATTTGTAGCCAAACCTGAGTGTCTGAATTGTTTCTCTGAAAGGGAGAGAATATTTCATACTTGTCATGACCAAAAACATAATGTTCTAAAATATTTTTCAAAGAAGGACATTAGTTAGAATTACTTTCTTTTCCAGAACATAAAATGCTTAATATAAATATCACTTCTTGGGGCTTCCCTGGTGGCGCAGTGGTTGAGAATCTGCCTGCTAATGCAGGGGACACGGGTTCGAGCCCTGGCCTGGGAAGATCCCACATGCCGCAGAGCGGCTGGGCCCGTGAGCCACAACTGCTGAGCCTGCGCGTCTGGAGCCTGTGCTCCGCAACGAGAGAGGCCCGCGCATCGCGATGAAGAGTGGCCCCCGCTTGCCACAACTGGAGAAAGCCCTCGCACAGAAACGAAGACCCAACACAGCCAAAATCAATCAATCAATCAAACATACGCATCTGATTCAAGATCCTCATTAAAAAAAAAAAATAAAATAAAATAAAATAAATATCACTTCTTCTAAAACTCCCTCTGTTCTATCCACATGCCTTGGCCACTAGGGGTTGCAATATTACTTCTGTAAGGCAGGCATGCAGCTGGGTTCTTGGAAAAGGAGGCTTTCATTTATTAAGAGGAAAAAAAAAATCAGGGTTTTGAAGGAAACCAGAAATAAAGAATTGTTCTATTTCATAAAGATCCTCACTAGATTTCTGTCGTTGTCATGTTATCCTGCCTGTCTCTTTTCACCTTTTAGCAAGTTTAATCATCCCAACATTCTGAAGCAGCTTGGAGTTTGTCTGCTGAATGAGCCCCAGTACATCATCCTGGAACTGATGGAAGGAGGAGACCTTCTTACCTATTTGCGTAAAGCCCGGATGACATCGGTAGGAAATGGGGTCCACAGTATTGGTTATGTAATGCAGATGACCTATAAGTTCGTCTTATTTTCCTTTAAATTCAATAGGCTGCAGTTTGGGCTGATGGTAGAAACTTAGAAGACTTCTGTCAAAAAAATTCTTATATTTCCTTCATGTTGGATTAGTCAAACTAGAACCCTGGGCTAATGTCTGGCATTTTCTGGCTATTTGAGCCTGTTCTTAGTATCTAATGGAAAAATAGGTCTCTCCCTGCCAGAATCATGGTTTCTGAAGAACAGAGAATGTGTGGAGTTTCTCTGTACTTAATCTATCTGCCTTTCTGTCCCAAATTGAAATTTCCAGCCCTTAGTCTTACATCTCTCCCAGTTGACTTTTCTGTGTGGATTTTCACAGGCGTCTCAAACTTTGGCCAAAACAGAAGTCTTGATTTCATGCATCCTCCTTCATGCCATCCATCCGGTTCCTTACTTTTCTTTTCCTGCAACCATGCTAATAGGTCCCGTCCACTCTAGGGTCCTGCTAATAAAATGCAGCCCCGATCCGTCCTCTCCATGTCCGCAGTGCCTAGAGCAGCATGCAGCACAGTGGACAGTGTAAATACTGTGGCACGTGTGGGGAATGAGGGCCGGGGGGTCTCAGCACCTGTGGGAACCTGCTTTTAGGTCTCAGGTGAGAAACACCTGAGACAAAACAAGTAACTAAAATTTAAATGTGTAGTTTTAAAAATTACGGTTTTAATTTCTATTGAAGTATACATTATATAGCTAAAACACTGAAATATATGACAAGGTTTATGGTGAAAAACAGGAGTCCTGTGCTCTATCTCACCCCCACATCCCAGGCCTCTGCTCATTCCTTCTGGTGTTTACCTCCACTTCCCTAAACGCTCTGCTTATACTGCTGCACAGCGAGTTTTCAACCTTGGGGGAAATCTATTGACTGCCTAGTGCAAGAGGCAAGGATTTAAGCTCTTAGTCATGTACCAGCCCGACCCCACCAGCTCTACACACAGAAAAACTTTGTTTTCCCCATCCTCTGACAGTTACCCCAATTTGCAGATAAATCAATATTGCAAGTTTATGTTACTATGTCTATTTAATGATTATTTGCTAAGTTACTCAAATACTATGATTGTGGTTCTTCTCTTGAGTAGTTTAATAAATGCCTCCCCTCCCTATTTGCTTAGGTTTCTATATTCCTAAACTCTCTGACAGAATTGTAACTCTTCTCACAATATGGGTAAATATATGAGATAATCCAGCTCCTCACCATATTTCTCTTGGACACTTCCCTCCTGGAGTCGATACAGGCACTTGTCTTCTGGTCTCTACAGAGCTGTTACCCTAGGGGTTTCCTTCACATGTACCTTGGTAATTTCCATGTTGGACCTTTATTTCCTCAATTCCATGGCTTCTTTGTTCTGTTTTAGAAAAGAGAAAGCATGCAAGGCAAAAATCTTTTTTTTTTTCATTTTGAGGAACTGTTCTTCCCCCACACCCCACACTTGATTAATAATTTGGCTGGATTCTAGGTTGAAAATCCCTTTTCCTCAAAAATAAAACTCCTGCATCTTTGTTTTCTAGCTTCTACAATTGCCTTTAAAATGTTTTATGCCATTCTGATTCCTGGAGATATGATCAGTGACTTGCTTTTTGTCCTTCTCTTTGGAAAATTTTAGGAACTTCTTTTTTTTTTCCTTATAAATTTATTTATTTATTTTTAGCTGCGTTGGGTCTTTGTTGCTGCTTGCAGGCTTTCTCTAGTTGCTGCGAGAGGGGGCTACTCTTCGTTGCAGTGTGCAGGCTTCTCATTGCAGTGGCTTCTTTTTGCTGCGGAGCATGGGTTCTAGGTGCGCGGGCTTCAGTAGTTGTGGCATGTGGGCTCAGTAATTGTGGCTCGCAGGCTCTAGAGTGCAGGCTCAGTAGTTGTGGCACACAGGCTTAGTTGCTCTGTGGCATGTGGGATCTTCCTGGACCAGGCCTCAAACCCGTGTCTTCTGCATTGGCAGGCAGATTCTTAACCACTGCGCCACCAGGGAAGTCCCAGGAACTTCTTTATCTGTGGTGCTTTTTACTCATCTGGACACTCAGCCTGGAAAATCATCCCTTTCAGTTCTGGGATTTTTTATATTATTTCTTTGGTAATAAAGAAAACTCTTTGTTCCCTTTATTTCCTTGTTCTAGAAATCCTAGTAGTTGGATAATGGTCACCTTTGTTTTATCCTTTTCTTTTATTAGCTTTTATTAGCTTTTATCTTTTATTATTTTTATTTTCTACTCTTTGTATTTTTGCTCTCAATTCTGGTATATTTCCTTAACTTTTTAAGAGAATTTAAAAATTTAATTTGCCACAGACTCATTCTTATATTTTGACTGCCTCTTAAAATAGTATTCTGATTTTTCCATACATGCAAAATCTTCTTTTATCTTTCCTAGGATACTAATTATAGTTTTTTTAAAGTGTTAATTTGCTTCCTGCATTGTCTTGACTTCCTTTTTGCCTCATTGTTCTGGGATCTGTTTGTAATATGAGAAGCTTTTCTCAAATGTTTGGTAATTTGTGGCTGGTCTTCATATTTAATAGTGAGACCTAAGAAGCTGATTGGAGCCTATGTCTGTGGCAGCTTCCTTTTGGTTGTCAGGTGGGACCCTGATGTTCCGTTGGGGTCCCCTAATGACAGCATCTGGATGTCTTCCCTGGCATATGCCAGTTTCCCCAGAGAGGAATCTGCTGGTCTCCTGCCTGGGCAATAAATGCCTGAGCCTCAGTTCAGGGAGTCGAGTAGGGGAAGAGGGCTGGAGGTCTCAAGGCTCAGGATGAGGATTCTCATTTAATTCCCTTCTCCATTTTTAGCACAGTGCCTTAGTATGACTGGTATCTTTGAACTTGGAGTTGTTCTGGTTCTGTGTGTGTGTGTGTGTGTGTGTGTGTGTTTAGCAGAGGAAAGCCTCCTGCTGCTGTGGGGCGGGGATCTCGGGTCTAGTTAGCCCTTAAAACAAACTTTTAAATATTCACCTTGCTTTCAGTCCTGCCCCTCAACCCTGCATTCAGAGATACTTGCTACCTCGAATTCCAGAGTGTTTATGGGGTTCTATAGTGAAAAACATCACTTAATTCTTGTCTTTTCCCTCTGCAGGCAGCCAGCTTTCATCTCTCTTGGCTCTGCTAAATGACCACACCTCCACCTGCTTTCCTTCTTCCAAAATGTTTCCTTGCACTCTATGTATTCTCCTGATCTGTTTATCCTCTTGAGATCACAACATTTCCTCTATAATGTCATTTTAGTAAGGTTTGGGGAGCGAATGAAACTAAAATGCATAAATTCAATTCCCCATCTTTAACAAGAAAGTGCCTCTGTAGATTTTTTTTTTTTGGTTTTTTGTGGGGGAGAGAAGAGACAATGAAGATGGACTGAAAGAACTCACAGAGCTGCTTTTCGCAAACTACTCTTATTCAGCCAGTGTCCTAGCGGTTCTGACGATTGGTTCTCAAGCGCACTTCAGTTCTTCCGCTGCCTTTCCTGCTGGCTACCAAGGCAGCGTCCATAATTGTCTCCCTCGCCCTGACCTTATAGGACAGGGTGCCCTTAGGTGCTGAGTGTCAGAATCAAGGTGCGGGGTCCACAGCGGAGGGCCACAGGCTCTACGCCCCCGTCAGGCTAAGTTCACGCGGGGCCAGCCGCCTCTCCACAGAGAGTGCTCAGAGGCACCTTTCCAGAATTACCACAAGCACCCTTCTCCCCATCCCCACTCTGAGACTGTTTTGTTGGGTTGAATGCATATGGATTGACTGCAACTGGGTTTATAAACCTTAGTCTGGTCCTTCATTTTTAGGAGTCAGTTTCTGCCTCATAAAATGGAACACTGAATCCAAAACTTTCTCGGCTTCTTTTAGCTTAGATATTCTAAGATTGTAGTAAGATAGAAAAAGTGAACAAAAAACCCTATCTATCAAAATAATACAACTACATAGCCAGATACAATTCAATTTATGAAATCTTTGCTGGGTATTTATTTTACGACAGTGGAGGGTGTGGCTCTTGCTTTCAAGGGCCCTGCCACATGGTAGGGTGGGTAAGTCACATATGAATGACTCATTTAACGTAGAAAGAGGGAAGGCCCATTAGAATGGAGTAGAGAATACACTGCTGAAGCACAGAGGAGAGAGAGATGATTTCCAGCTGGGGAGATGTGAGAAGGCTTCACGGAGGAGGTCTTCTGTTTGGGACACAACCAAGGTGCGAGATAGAACAGTTTCTGAAACTACACTCATATGAGTTATAAAAGGCTTTGACTAGGGATGGACAGAGATGGAGGTTCAATATGTCCGGAGGGTTTGGCAAGAGAAGACAGGTGGTAGCCGAGGGCAGCATCTGGGGTTAAGGAGGCCCGACATGGGGTAATGAAATGTTCCAATAGGTTGTCACAGGGACTATTAGGAGCAAGTTATAATTAGAGATTCAAGCAGGCAGGCAGCATTTGAAAATCTGTCAGCAGAGAACAGGGCACTAGCCCCCAACTGAAGTTCAGGAGTAGGATTCTCTGCAAAGAATGTCTTCAAGAGTAGAGTAGGTTTTGCTAAGGGCAAAGCAGGATTCCATTCACAGAGGAACCAATGAACCAGTGGAGACACAAGGCAGGGAGTCAGACACAAGGCTGTGAGGCGCGCATCTAGTGGACCTGAACAGGGCTGCAAGGGATTGATTCTTGGGAGTAAGATTGAGTTTAGTTTTAAGACATAGGTGTGGTTGAGTGGGACCATGGCAATGTTGAGTCCCAGAATTCAGGATTCTTCCTACTTTTGGGACAAGACATGAGCGTGTCAGGGGAGTCAGAGGGAACAGCATTTAGAGCACCCATCTATGAGGAATCAAGGGATTTCAAGGTTGTGAATCCTTTGAGATGCTCACTGAAGGATGTGGATGGAAATCAAGAATACGGAGGGCATTCCAGGAATGATAGCAGGAATAATAAAGAGAGGTTGAGAAATGCAGAGCAGGTATAAGGAACTGCAAATGGCCCAGTGTGACCAAAGCACAGATTGTGAGAGGAGAATCTATGGAAAATACATGGATGTAAAGAGAGGTTGGTGCAGCCTGGGGCTGCCATGGAGGCGGTGCTCAGGAATCTGTAATAGACTCTACAGGCGGTGGGTCACAACAAAGTGAGCTAATTAAAGCACAGGAGGCTGGAGACATGGGAAGTTTGGGAAGCGTCAGATAGGGATGAGAAAGGCTTGAAATAGGGTAATTGCAGGGAAATGGTAAGGGACAGACAGTATATGAATATAGCCTTCAGGAAGGAACTTTGAATTTTTTCCATATGGTACTAATAAAAACTTCAACTGGCTTTGTTCATGTAGAAATCATCGCAGCCAGTACAGGCTCAACTGTATATTTGTGCTGGCTCTCTTAGATGAGAGGAGTAATCTGTGACCTTGAAATAGAGTACTGCTAACAATTTCTATGGGGCTCATATGGAGAACAAGCCCATTGTCATGACTGACATTATAGCGTGACATTGGGCCAATAATTAAACTGATTAAACTATCATCATTACTGCTAATGAGAGCAGCTACTGTTTATTAAGTGCCTGTTATGTCCCAGCCACATTACATATCTTATCTCAAATCTGACACAGTCAGTATTATTGTTCCCATTTTACGTATGAGAAAGCTGCTTAGTGAATTAAGCAATGTGAGCAAGTTCACACAGCTTGTAAGTAGCAGAATTAGGTTTTAAACTAGTCTGTTTGACCTAACACCCTGAGATCTTTCCAATAAAGATCCTATATTGCCTCTGCTTACTAAAGATAGTCTTATATATGTATATTTTGGTAGAAAGCATATAAATGTAGTTCTTTTCCTCTTTGTTTGAATTCTTTTACCATAACTAAAAATTCCTTTAAAACATCATATATATGTGTGTGTACATGCATATATATGTGGCCATATATATACATATATATTTTGTGCAAACTGGAAAAGTATCTGTAAGTTTTCTTTTATTTCTTACAGTTTCACGGTCCTTTACTCACCTTGGTTGACCTTGTAGATCTTTGTGTAGATATTTCAAAAGGCTGTGTCTACTTGGAGCAGATGCACTTCATTCACAGGTACAGTGACATTCTGGATAAAGTATTCTTATGAAGATTGGCACAATAATCACCTGTAGTTTGGGTAGAATATACAAGATAATTAACATTTTCATTCCTTCAAAATAGCAATAGTTTCTGTTAAAATCTCTCTTCTCTACAGACCTCCTAGTGTTACTTGTCTGATCTCTGGAACTTTATTATTATTATTATTATTAAGTATAGCTTCTGCCATAGGGATCTGGCAGCTCGGAATTGCCTTGTCTCTGTAAAGGACTATACTAGTCCATCACGGATAGTGAAGATTGGGGACTTTGGACTTGCGAGGAACATCTATAAAAATGATTACTATAGAAAGAGAGGAGAAGGCCTGCTCCCTGTTCGGTGGATGGCTCCAGAAAGTTTGATGGATGGAATCTTCACTACTCAGTCTGATGTATGGTGAGCTTAACAGCACACAGAGAAACATGGGCAGAACCATCCAATGCCAGAGCCAGAAGGGATCTTAAAAGGTCATCTAGTTTGTTTTTTACGTGAGAAAACATAAGACCAGAGAGGTTAAGTGATTTGCCTCAAGCTAAAGTGAAAGCTGGTGGGCAAGGAAGGGCTATTCCTGCGTCTCAACAGTTTATACCTCTCCCTCCAATTAGTTTTGATCCTTTACCTTACTGGTGTATGTGGAATAGATCCATTTATTTCAGATAGCTTATTACTCTCCAAAAGTGTAGAAGCTATGACTAATAGGAATTGGTGCCTATGAATTAATGTCCAAGTATGTGTCCAAATGCCTACTATTTTGGGATGTTTGGTCATTAATTTATACACAGAATTTAAATCATGGATCTCAAAACGATTAGGACATGAGGGAGGTTTGGACAGCTCTTTATTATTTGAATAGAACCCCTCATTTTTGCTTGTTGACCCCAAACTTTTGATTAGAGCTGCTCAAAATGTAAAGATTCATCCAATAACTTTTAAGCTGGACTGGACCTCTGCAAAACTAGGGATGAAATGAAGTCGGTCTTCAGTGTTGTCAGTTTATATTCACGCCTTCCCTCTCCACATTTACTAGCACTCAAACTCAGGAAGAAAGGTGAAATGCTTTCTTGCTCACCCCTAGTGTGTTTGCATAATGAAGCTATGAAAGCCATAGGTAATGGAGGTCCACAGTGCAGATTCAGCCAGGGAAGAGGAGCATAGTGTGTGTGTGTGTGTGTGTGTGTGTGTGTGTGTGTGTGTGCGCCCCCACTAAGCCTTCCTATCACCTTTGCAGTGTTGCTAGTATGCAGTTGCTTGTTCTCTTTTTCTTGAGGCCAACTTTTTTTTAAGTCTCCCATTTGCCTTTTATGGGGCCAATAATGCCAATCACAAAGTAGACTCTGATAGCCCCAGGAATAATTATGTTGGAAAAACTACTGTAAACATGATGTTTCTAATAAGTATAATTAAAGCAAACTCTTTAATATCTTTAGGTCTTTTGGAATTTTGATTTGGGAAATTTTAACTCTTGGTCATCAGCCTTATCCAGCTCATTCTAACCTTGATGTTTTAAACTATGTGCAAACAGGAGGGAGACTGGAGCCACCGAGAAATTGTCCCGATGATCTGTAAGTTAATCATGTTCCATAAGTACCCAAGAACAAAAACACGTGCACATGCAATCACGTGCCTCATTGGTATGGTATTTTTAAGTAAAAACTGAATCTATATATTTGTATATCTTACGTAAAATGTAAATTGATTGTGGCACTTAATTTACTAAATACATGATGGTTTCTTTTTATTTATATATATACATAATATTTCATTTCAGAAGCAAAATCTAGAACAGCAGAATATGTTTATACTCTAAGAGAATTCTAATAAATAAATAAAAGCTCTTTGTGTATATGTGTGCGTGTGTGTATGTGTGTGTGTGTGTGTGTGTATTCACATATATACTCATTTTATTTTGGAAGGTCTAATTTGACTAACATCTTAACCTGCATATTAAAAGGTTCTATTAACTAGGAATTTATTGTTTAAAAGTTGGATTGCTTTTGTTGATAAAGCTGTTATTGGGATATAGTACTGCTAAAAATTATATAGGTTGTTATCTATTTATGAACTTCACACGAAGTGACTACGTAAGTATTAGTGACTTTATCAAATTGATCCTGGCAACTATTGAATTCTAATAGATTTGTGATCCTTGGAACAGTAGGTGATTTTGATCTAATTATAAAGGAAAACCAAGCCAAGTAATTTTGCTGAGTACTAATCTACCTTCTTGTGAACAACCTTAGCAGAACTATCAAGTCTTGACACTTTCTCTAAGAGGTGTTTTACCCAAGAAATTTCTAAAAGAGCATATAATCAACAAGTATAAACGACTCTGTTGTGTGCACTACACCATGCTAAGGACTGTATGGAATACAGAGGTGTTTAAACCGGAGCCACGCTTCTTCAGCATCTCTGAATGTATTTTGAAAGAAAAGACACACTCATGGAGCAGTTGGATAACAGGCCAACATGTAATAAAGTGCTAAACTGTGTGGTACAGACAAGTGCAAAAGGAATTAGCAGTATGCGGATACACACCATGGTTGCACTGCCTTGCCTATGCTGTGTTATTTCGAGGATTATTCAGACTAGAGCCAAAGATGATTAAGATCTGGGCACCTTGGCTGGATGTTCTATGGGTGAATGTTTTTGTATTATTTAAATCTTCCAGCTAGAAGAAGATTGGAATCACTGTCTGTTTCTGATTTAGCTCTTATAGCCTCTGGGATATTTACAGAGGGATCAGTTATACACATACCTGAACAAGTTTGGTGGCAGTGTCTAAAAGTATGATTCATGATCCTTTTGGGGCAGATGGAAACACTTCTATAAGTTAGTTAGGAGTAAGAAAGTTATACACAATTTGAAAAACTTTAGTCTAGGGCTTGAGGAAAAAAACCCAGCATACCTAAGTATAAAATACATTTTAATTAAATAGTTAGCAAACTAATCACTGTTTTGCATCTCTTACACATCTATTGAACACTCAGAAAATTTCTCCCAAGTTTCAGTTGCACAAAATTTTCCTTGTGCTGTTAGAATTCTATTTGGTATATCTTCCCCTCTAGGGGGTAACGTACCTCATCATAATTAGGCTTTAGTTTTGGATAGGCACTCTAGGAATCAGTCACTGAATTATACGTTTTGACTGATGTGTTCATTTATTTTGTTTGGGGAAGAGGGAGGTGGATAATTAATTGCCCGATTGTGGAGAAGAAAAATGCAGGTATGTTGAACTTTGCTCTATCCAAAGGTATCCAAAAATTCAACTAGAAGGAGGAGAAA
The DNA here is from genome assembly GCF_949987535.1 of Balaenoptera acutorostrata. Lineage (NCBI taxonomy): Eukaryota > Metazoa > Chordata > Mammalia > Artiodactyla > Balaenopteridae > Balaenoptera > Balaenoptera acutorostrata. Next base: position 44,424,528 of record NC_080077.1, read on the forward strand.
GGAGTGTTAGAAAAGTTCTAGAAAAATATTCCTGATTATAAGTGGAAAAAGATAATATTTTATATAATTTTACCTTGAATAATTATTCAGTTGGATACATTATTGCTCTTATTTTATAAAAATATAGTTTCCTTGAAGCTAAAATTTCCATTGCGGATTTTGAAGTTCATTTGAACATCAGTAATTAAAAAGTGAGCAATGCTCCAAGCCCTCTAAGGGCTGCATGCTCCAGATCCCTAGGAAGGGTTAACGACCCATGGCCAACCAGGAAGACAAGCTGTGCTAAGGAAATGGAGCTCTCAGCGATGCCATTCAATCTGCCCACGGCCTTAAGTTGTCATGATAAAGATTAACTACTCTCCTTAGAGTACAGAGGGAACTGATTTTTATTTGAAGCAGTTCTCTGAGATCATAGGCCCAGCTTAGAGGGTTGAAAGTCTGTGCTGAGCCAGGCTGCACCTTCTATTCACTGCTTAAATACTCAGCACCTGGATGCACTCTGGGTCAGGTGAGTCCATAGATGGCTACGCTGTGCTTAGCTATTAATGGAATGTGAGAGTTCAGAGCATTCCTGCCCTTCTTTCCATAGCCTGGGATGTACGGTGCAAAGCCCAGCCCTCAGCATTCTCTTCAGCTTTCAGTTTGCACAACAACCATAGCACTCTCAAGAATAAACGGGATCAAAGGGCAGTCTACATCAAGTGAGAGCTCTTTCACAGGTATCACAGGGGCAACTGAAATTACTGGAGAGTCTCTCAAATGACGGAGGCGACAATGGGAGAACATGGAGGCTCACCACCTTATTTTTACCCCTTAAGAATATGTACACCTAGACGCTAATTGATGCTAATTGGGTCTTTCCGGGATTGGGTATTTTGAAGTCTGTATTTTATGTGCTTTGCTTAAAGACCTATAGAAACTCATCCCCTTAATACTGAAAGATGCCATGGAGTTTTCAACTGTTGAATTTCAATTGCCTTATGAATCCAAGGATTTTACTCAGAGACTATTAATGAACATGGTTAATGAGATTGTGCTATTGTGGAAAAAACTGAAGCAAAGAGGAGTAAAGGGGTTGGCATAGTGAATGGAAGAATTTGAAGCGGAACACTTAGCTAAATGAGATATTTCAAGTATAATGTGTGAGTATCTGTTTAGAGGTAGAACAACCAGCCCAGGTAAATTTTAATAAAAGTGAAGGAGCTGTCAGTTTATTTAGACTAATATGCTTGAATATTTGTAACTATAACTTGGTACAAGTATTTAATGCATGATACTGAATTGTGGCAAGTATGTATTTGTAAGGAAAGACCCCTATGCCAAAGATATAGTTGTTGTTAATTTACCTGAAAGATGTAAGAAATGCATTTTTTAGGATTGATAACATTTTAAAAGCCTAGTCATTTATTCCATTGTCAGCTTAATGCTGTTTAAGAGCACAAGTTGTACTCTTTACTTTTAAATGATTACTGCTTTATAGAGCTCCTCTTTTCTTAAGCTAGGGCAATCCAGTGCTCATTTGGCCCTGGGCAGTGGGAGAGAAAGGTTTTAAGTACCATCAGGTCAATTGTTTTTGTCATCAGAGAGTTAAGAGTAATGATGGACTCAATGTAAATTAAAGCCTCCATAGATGAAAATTAGGAATATCTGATTAAATAACTTGCATAGATTAAACTTTTGGAGGGGAGTGTGAGTGGGTGAAGTACAGAGTGGCAAAGGGGCAACTGTATGGATGGCTTCTCTCCCCTCTCCCTCCGTCCTCCTCTTCCTCCTTCTTCCTTCTCACTAAATCATCTCCATTAAGTGTCTTGAATACTTTGTAGAATGAGGTGGGATATAAATAAATAAACTAAAAACTTCATAATTGAAATACGACAAGTCTTGAGAGAGTCAATGTATCTTTGGCAGTATCTCAGAATCGCAACTTTCTTTTTAGAAGGGATAGGCTCCCTGTGGCAAGTTACACTTCACTTTCTCCTCTCACCTCTTAGGACAGCCCTAAGATTCCCATCAAGATTCTACTTTAACTACTGGTTTAAACTCCATGATCGAATATCAGTTACACGATGTTATTTCAGAGTCGAATTGTCTTTCATTGAGTTCTCTGTGTCATCCCTGTTTCTAAATGCCACAGATTATAAAGAAATATGTAAAAGATTAGGTTCTTAGCGATGATTCTAATCTTTAAAAAATAAAGCCAAGTTTGGCACTCCATATCCAGAATGTAAGTTCCTTGTAATATATATGAAAAGTCATCAGATCAATACTGAAAAACAGACCAATATTAGGTTTCTCCATGATACTCTGATATCGAGTATTAACTCTGACCTGAGGTGCTTGCAAGAATGACGGAGATGGAAGTGGAGTCTGCATGCCATATACAGATACAGCTATTTTAAATACAATAGCTATGATGATTTCTGTGTCATTGGCACCTAGCAATTGAATATTTTCTTACTCCAGCTCCACTGTCATTGTCTTAGTCCAACACCATCATCTCTCACCTAGTCTTCTTCAATAACTTCCTTCACTTCGTCCCAGCTTACTGGACAGTCCAACACCATTATCTCTCACCTAGTCTTCTTCAATAAATTCCTTTGCTTCATCCCAGCTTACTGGACAGTCCAACACCATTATCTCTCACCTAGTCTTCTTCAGTAACTTCCTTCGCTTCGTCCCAGCTTACTGGACATATATTCACTACCAAATGTGAAATAGATAGCTAGTGGGAAGCAGCCGCATAGCACAGGGAGATCAGCTCAGTGCTTTGTGACCACCTAGAGGGGTGGGATACGAGGGTGGAAGGGAGACACAAGAGGGAGGAGATGTGGGGATATATGTATATGTATAGCTCATTCACTTTGTTACACAGTAGCAACTAACACACCATTGTAAAGCAATTATACCCCAATAAAGATGTTAAAAAAAAAAAACAACTTCCTTGCTTCCAACTTGCCCCTCTACAATCAATTCTCCACATATATCAACTAGAGTCATCCTTTAAAGATGTAAAGATCATGCCCACTTAAAAACCTTGGACAGCTTCCATTGCAGTGCCATAAAATCCAGCACCTAGCCTGGCCCTTGTTCTGTGTGATCCTCACCTCTCTGACCTCATCTTTTATACTCTCCCCCTCAATGACTGCTCTACAGCCACACTGGCTTTCCTTCACATTCTAACATGTGCCAAGCTCTTTCCAAATTTAGGAATTTACACATGCTTTTGCCTCTTCTAGTGTGTTCCCTGACTTCCATCCCCACCCAGTCCCCATGACTAGCATCTTATTTTTCTACAGAGTTCATTGGCTTAAACATCACCTCTGCAGAGGGTCCTTCTATAAGCAATTTGCCAAAAATGTTCCATCTCTAATTAGAGCTCACATTTGTTTTCTTTAGTACATTTTTTAGAACTTATAATTTGTAATTGTATGTTTATCTGTTGATATGGTAGTACTAATATTTTTAAATACTTCTCAGTTTATGTTTCTTTATCAGTCTTTCTCTCTCTGCCCCCAATCTGCCTTCTAGATCCAGAAAGTAAAAAAAGAGAACAGGTGCTTGACCTTTTTAGTGAGTCAGTAGACTTGGAAATGAAGCTTGGAGGAGAGAGAGGGTTATCTGTTGGGCTGGCTAAAAACTGCCTTTGATTTTTAAGTAAAAATAAAAGACACATTTTTCATTTTCACCAAGAACTTTATTGAACAATGTATTCACCCTCTTATTCCACTACTTTCTGCCATTTTTCAGGCAACTTAATAATTCCATCTTCCCAAAACTTATCTTTTTGAGCAAAGAACTGTTCCAGGTGCCTTTTACAGTCTTCCAGGGAATTGAAATATTTTCCATTAAGAGAATTTTGTAAAGACCAAAATAAATGGAAATCCGAAGGCACAATGTCTGGTGAATACAGCAGATGAATCAGAACTTCCCAGCCAAGGTGTAACAGTTTTTGCCTGGTCATCAAAGAAACATGCGCTCTTTTGTTAACCTGATGGAAGATTATGCATTTTCTGTTGACTAATTCTGGACTCTTTTCGTTGAGTGCTGCTTTCAGCTGGTCTAATTGGGAGCAGTACTTATTGGAATTAATCGTTTGGTTTTCCGGAAGGAGCTCTTAATACAGGATTCCCTTCCAATCCCACCATATATACATCACCTTCTTTGAAGACCAGCCTTTGGTGTGGTTGGTGGTGGTTTATTTCACTTGCCCCATGATCTCTTCCATTCCACGTTATTGTACAGTATCCACTTTTCATCATCCGTCACAATTTGTTTTAAAAACGGAATGTTTTCGTTACGTTTAAGGAGAGAATCGCATGAGGAAACACAGTCAAGAAGGTTTTTCTCGCTTAACTTATGTGGAACCCAAACATAAAAGCGATTAACATAACCAAGCTGGTGCAAATGATTTTCAACACTTGATTTGGACATTTTGAGTATGTCAGCTATCTCCCGTGTGGTATAACGTCGACTATTCTCAATTAATGTCTCGATTCGATCACTATCAACTTCAACTGGTCTACCCGACCCTGGAGCATCCTCCAGTGAGAAATCTCCAGCACGAAACTTCACAAACCACTTTTGACACATTCGATCAGTCACAGCACCTTCTTCATATATTGCACAAGTCTTTTTGTGCGTTTCGGTTGCATTTTTACCTTTCTTGAAATAATAAAGCATAATATGCTGAAAATGTTGCTTTTTTCCCTTCCACCTTCAATATTAAAATGGCTACACCAATTTTGATAAGTTTTTTTTATAATGCACGCTGATGTGACAGCTGTCACATACATACTAACAAAATTGTTTTGGATGAAGTTAAAGACAACTAAGTGCTACTAGAGCCACCTTACGGAAAAAAACCAACGAACCTTTTAGCCCACCCAACAGACTCCTTTAGCTCCTTGTTAGCTTGCTAAATGCCAGGTGTGAGCAACTAAACCTATAATTCTATATAAGGATAGTCTAATAAAAAAAGACGAATTGAAGAGAAACTCAACTCCTTCTAAGCCCCGGGCAAGTGTAGGAAGAAGAGACCTTAACAGATAGAGGTAGGAGGATGAAGATGTTGGATATTTAGGTCTCGAAACCTCTGTAGGCCTCAGATTAGGTGTGGGTGACACCAAGCACAGGGAGCAACTGCCCACTCCTCCCAATTTGGTGGGATGGCAAGGAGACCACTGAGCTGGGGATCCCCCACATTGACATGGACACCCAGCATCATGAACAGGGTAGGATGGCATGTCCAGACAGAGAACATGTAGCTTGCACTTCTAAGCCTCCTTTGTTTCCTGTGTAGAGTGAACATTTTGTTGAAAGCTGGAGATTCAGCCAAGGAGCATCCTGTGGGCAAGCAACAGAAACAGGAAGGGATTTCCTGGGCCTTGTCAGCACATATGGGACATGATGCTGTCTCAGAGGCCTGCAGCTAGAGAGAGAAAAGGGGGGACCAGTTCAGGGAGAAGGGCCAAAAGAACAGGTTAAAGGGATCATAGACTGCAGAGAGCAGCCGATGCCTGCAGGATGGACCAGATCAGTCACTCCTTATGGAATTACTCATCATTCCATTCTGAGACTAGAGAAGGAGGGCACAGTGGGGTCCAAAGGATCCTTCACTGTGCCAGTGCAACTCACAAAAGACTTTCACCCAACATAAATCCTGATACCACCTTGGAGAGGAAGACAGAGGGAGTAGGAATAGCCTAAAGATAAGAGAGACTGAGATATTATCCATAAAAGACTGAGAATTACCTAAAAAGGGTGGTTTAAAATATTGGAATGGGCTAAGTTATAAATGGCATTGTACGAATTTTCTTCTACTAGGTGGGGCTTTGAAAATTAGTTACAGAACTATAAAAGAGCTACAATTTCCCCCTGCTCCTATGAGTTGTAGTGGATAAATTTTGTCTCCCTCTTACGTTTGCTATATATATCATATGAGGACAGGAGTCATACTGCCACATCTCTTGCTCTTGATATACTGCTCATATATAGTAAGTGTCCAACAAATCTTTGCTGAGTGAATGAATGAACATTAGTCAAGAGTTCTGCACAGACATTTCTTAGACAACCATTAAGGAAAAGAGAATGTTCAACCAGCTATTTATGTCTAGGAGAACTGAGTCTCTTAATTAACCTGGCAGTGTAATGAAGAGTAAAAGCATTAGAACTGGATCTGATTTCTACCTCTGGTCTGCCACTAAATATCTGTGTGGCTTGGAGTAAACCTTAGATTTTGTTTCAGTTATCAGTGTATGAATGTAAAATTTAATCTCAGCTTCTTCAGTAATTTTTATAGCTGTTAGTTTCCTAATGGGTTCAGTAAACATTTTCCAACCATCTATTTACTATCTATTTATTTAGATTAATAACTGTTGAATGTCAGCTTTTCAGAAGGAAGATGTTTTCTAATAAACGTAGTTATATTGCCAGCCACTATTATATAAGAAACAAAAGCTTTTGTTCTGGTTCAGTTATATTAATTACGGAAAACTGGCAATAACTCAAATTCTTTTCCTTCTGAAATGACCTTACCTGGGTTATCAGTAATGGCTACCTAGTGATATCCAATCACTATTTACTTCATGTCCTTACCCACATATCCAGGTGGAATTTAATGACCCAGTGCTGGGCTCAAGAACCTGACCAAAGACCTACTTTCCATAAAATTCAAGAACAGCTTCAGTTATTCAGAAATTTTTCCTTAAATAGTATTTCTCAATGCAGAGGAGAAACAAACCCCAGTGGAGTCATAAATGAAGCCTTTGAAGGTAAGTTTGATTCTTCTTCAGAATTTTTGGGTTTTCTCTACAGTGTGAACTGAATAAGGTTAAAATGGGATGTACGTGGAAGACATCTTACAGTGCGTAAGAAGAATAATATACTGGCGCCATCCTCATAATCAAGTATTTATTGTACTCCTCTTTGAAAATAATTTTGATTTGTTCATTAAATTAAAAAAAAAAGAATAATTGTATGGCCCCTGGATTTATAATTTAAGATAGTAAGGATGAGACTTAACATGTTAGACTATATTTTCATGAGGCCTGTTCTCTCTGCCCTCCACCCCTCATGCCAGTTTGCACCTCAGTGGCAGAGTTGAGTTAATTATAGTTGATGGTACATTATCGTCATTGGTCTATGCAAGACTTCTCTTTCATTTGTTTGTTTAGTCCCTTTATCTCCATATTCCTCTCCTGTTCTATTTCCTCCCTTCACCTGCCAGGCAGCCATACCAATGTCTTTAATGTGTATCTTTTAATTTGTTGTATATTGTATGCATGGATACTATCGTGTTATGTAATGCTTCTTTTCTTTCTTTTTCATTAAGTACTGTGTTTTTAAGAGTCATCCATGTTGCTATGTATATATCTAATCCGGTGCTTTTAACTGCTATTTAGTTTTCTATGATTATTGTAGTGGGTCACACCTTGCTAAGGTCTACTGTGATTCCACTTCAGTATTTTGATATTAAAACACAGTAGTCACTTAATTCACTTCCAAAATCAGATTTACAATACATTTGCCTAATTGGCTGCAGAAAAATAAATTTTAAAATGATCCTTTCCAGCTGCTCTTAAACTTCATCCCATTATTAAAAGTTCATAGGACCCTTTGTTTTTTCTCAAATGCAAACATTCTTGCTTAGAAATAAACCTGGCAAGATGGACCATGACTCAGAATCCCTCAGAAATTAAGACTCTCCGTCTCTGCACTGATTGATTACACAATGGCTGATGGTTGCCCTGGAGTCATCTCTCTACAGTGAGACCTTCACCTTGAGTGGTGCACTTGACTAATAATAGCAGGGAAAAATACGAAGCCCAAGGACGAATATCTGCTTGTCTTGTTTGCTGTGCTTCTGACTATACATTTTGAGTAACTCTGGATCCATGACATGAATGGAGATAAGACTCTGATCATGAGACTTCTTTAACACAAACAGCTAAGTGACAGATTGGGAAGGGCTGTGCTTGCTTTGAGCATGCATCTTGATCCTCATCAGAACAAGCCTTGTTAATAATCTCACATTGGCTCTACCTGCCTTCTCATCATGGAACCGAGCTGATTCTAGGAGTGCCAATGGTTGAGCCCTTAGGAGTTATAACTGCAAGGCAACCCCATTTTTCTGGAGGGTTCTATACGTATACTTGACTGTGTGAAGGTTAAGAAAAAACATACCTATAAGCCATTCTACATACAATAAAATCCTTCTCATTTTCTAAACATTTGCTTAATGTATTCCTTTGAATGAATTTTTGAGAAAATTTAAAAAATTATTTCAACAGATACCTGTTGACTTTTGTGCAAGGCTTAGTATAGTGGTAAGCACCAGAATTTAATGTGTACCACTGGGATGCTTTAAAGAAAAAGAAGAGGCAAGAATATTTCTTTCCCTTGAGAAACTAGAGTCAGTTTCTTTAATCTTGTATGTAATGTTTAGTAGTGAGCTGTTCTTCTACTGGTGATTTTGAAAGTTGTCCTTGTCATAGGACTGTGTCTCTATCCACAGGAAAGGTGAGTGTCACCAGTCCACTACTGAATAATACTGTTTTGCTCAAGCCATTTGAATCTGCCCCTGCTTGGCCTGGTTCTTATTGGTTGTAACTTCACATATGGAAACTTTAGAGGAACAACAATCTGGGGTGGTTTGCTAATATGTAAAATGAAATCTTTTGTTCCTGAGGTAGATGAATGGCAGTAAGTGGGTTGAGTTGATTGCATAGATGTCTGAAAGGCAAGCAGAACATGGTTTTGCTTATTGGGCACTGAAAGCATGATTTCCTTACTAAATCACTGCTCTGATCTCTAGAAGGCAAAGCTTAACTACTAAGACTCTGATTCAGATTTTCTTGTGAATATCATTTTTGTGGCCTTTATAAAATGAAACACAATCATCTTTTTAAAGGTTTAAAAAAGAATTTTTATGTTATTTTACAATCAAAAAAGTGACTCCTGATCCTTTCCGATTTTTCTTCTAACTTTCCTAGTAATTAATCTCTGTAATAGTTCTTGCTATATTATTTTTATAACTGTATTTAAAGATCTTTATTAGAAAAGTAATTTATGTTTATTGTTTAAAAAACATATAAAAGTATCTAAGCAGCATAAAAAGTTAGTCTCTTACTCCTTCCCTGTCCTTACTCCCCATGCTAGCCATTGTTTGTGATTTGATAATATACTTCCAGATATTTTATATGCATATACAACTATTTACAGATATGTTCATTTGTGTATGTTTGTATACATACACACTGGCTGGTAGTCTAGAGGAATGAGTGAGATGTAGATTCTCTGGTCAGTTCTCCACCATTTTTCTTTTTTTTAACAAATGAGCTTATTTTTGAAGATTTGGTGAGCAGATGCTTTTAAACTACATCTTCTGCCAGAAGCCAGGAGGCATTCTATGTTGCCATTGAGAGGGAATTCATGTTCTGTGGGAGTCCTGCGGCAGCATGCCAAACCTACACTGTATGGCAGACGGAGAGTCAATAAAAGCCACTGAGAGGTTAGTCCTAAACTGAGTCCTGCAGGGGGGTGAGAAGAAGGTATCTCAGGATAGAAGGAGCAGTATGTAGAAAGTCAGGGAATAACAGAGAATGGGGGTTCACAGAACTGCAGGTAGCTTATCACACTTGACGGTGGGAAATGGCAAGTGATGAAACTGGAGGAACACTGGTCACACTAATCACGTAAGAAATGAAAATTAATGAAAGCTGAAATAATGAATGGTGACAGGTATAGAAAGAAGGATATGGAAACCAGACTTACCACAGGGGTAGATGCTAGAGGATTTGTCATCTAATTGGGTGAAGAAGAGAGAGGAGACGATGGTGAATCCCAGTGATTTGAGAAACTAGGTGCAAAGTCGTGCTCTTCCCAAAGGCGGGGGCACAGGAGGAGGAACAGCTTTACGCATGTTTGGTTTGAGCTGAATGTGGGAGAAATGAAGAAGCCCAGTATTCAGTTGGAAATACAGGTAGTTGAAGTCAAGGGTGTAATTGAGGTTATTCAATTAAAGTGTATAGAATTAGAAGAGAAGTAAACAGTGGATGGGACCCAGAAAACAGCCAATATATGAGGGACTGACAAAGAATGATGGTGGGCACTGAGAGGAGAAGTCAGAAAGGGAAGAGGAAGGCTGTCATGGAAATCCAAAGGAGAGAGGCTCACAGACTTGAGAGTGGTCAAATGCTGCAGAGATAAAGAGTTCCATAGGGTTGCGAGGAATTTACAGTTGACTTGTGTTATATTTTAAAATTCAACTCCTCGCTCACGGAAGCCTTTCCTTCTAATGTGTACAGACATTTTATATAAAAATTACGGAGGCTGTCATAATGGGTGTTAGAGGGCCTGAGAGCTTAGTTTTACCTTAGGGTCTACCAGAAGTCTCCATGAACCCTTAAGAAAATCTTTTCACCATGTAGCATTACCTAGTTCATCTATGAGACCGAGGTAACAGTACATATAGAGAACAAAACTCTTTTTGTGAATGGCTTTTAATTGCAGTATTAGTTAACTTTATTTTAGCACTTTTTTATATATCACTTGTGCTATGTGGGTTAACTCATTAAATCCTCACAATAGCTCTATGAAGTGGGCATTATAATATTACCATTTTACAGCTGAAAAGATTGAGGTTAGTAACTTGCCCATGGTCATCCTGCTGAATGGGGCTGGAGTAGGACTCTATTCTAGAGCCTTTGCTCTCATCCTTCACAGAGACGTGGCTATGGTTAGAAAACTGCTCCCACACTCTCCCCACTTTGTTTTCTTTGGTATACTGATTTATTTAGGTGCAAGTTGTTGAAAGACTGAATTAAAATTCTAAATAATATTTAAAAAAATAGAGAAGCAGACATAATGAGGCAGAATAAGGATGCAGGAAGAGGTTAACAGGGAATATAATCAAACTCTGATAATTTAGATAGAAACAAGTAATTCTGTGCCATGACAGATATATACTTTTGGTACAAGAGAAATTCACATTCTGAGATTTACAATGAATGTAAATCCTGATGATAAGGAATGGAAAGAGATATGGGGATCACCAGAAATTTTGATAATTCGATGTGACTGAACAAAAGTGGCAGAGAAGAGAGAAGAAATACAATGAAAAGCAGAGTTTGCATATTTGCAAAGGATAGAAATCATGGAACAGTCTCTTCAAGGCAAGCCTAAACTTAATTACCTTTTAAGTAAAAGAGAATGTATTTAATAATAGTTTGCTGCTTTGCAGACTGCTGGGCATATTTAACAAAACTGTAAGAAGTCTTCTTTGCTATTGTCGGAGATACGTAAGAAGAGAGGAAAGCCACTGGGAGGACTTTTTTGAAAAAAAAAAGGCATTAGGATTTCAGGGAGCAATAATACCCTGCCTATGCTATGGTCCTACTGACCTAATGGGGTGGAGAGGGGATAGAGAGAGAAGATTAGTAACATATCTGGGGATCTAGTAAAAATATCCCAGTGACTTCATCCAAACATTTGTGTAAACATCACCTCATCAGTCCCAGAGAGTTCTACAGGAAACAAATCTAAATGCTCTTCTGCTGTTCTAAACATAGCCAGTCAGCCAGCATATGTCTTGTCTGTAAATATCCTGTCTTACTTGGAAGTCTTTATTTTAATATTTCCCTCTTAAACCAAGGGTTGCCAAGTGCATGCCATCTTTGCTCAGGATCTCTCTCTGCTTTAAGGACCTGCAGGTTTTCTATACAGTAGTTTTTAAACCAAAATAAACAACCCGTCCCATCTCTCATAATTATGAAGTAAGAAAATGTACTAATTGCTGAAAGCTTGCCAGGGTCAAGTTACTAAATATTGCCCTAAGTACTATGAACCAATGAAATAGTTAGCTAATGATTTCTCTTTGACATATTGCACCAGAATTTGTAAAAAGAATTTATTTGCCTTATGTAAAAGACTTTTTTGCAAATAACTCGATATAGGCAAAAAATTAAATCATGTTTCAGTAGAAAGTTTCCCAATATGCTATTTAATGGACTAAATGTATGAGTGTGAAGCAGCTGATAACATGAGTAGCTAGACCTATATTGTAGGTGTACATTTTTGCTGAAATTCTAAACTTCTTTAGCCTAATTTCTTTAAGCCCTTCAGGAATATCATCCTAATTTCCTCAGTAATCTGGGCTGCCGGGCAATTTAAAGTTAAATATCCTATTTCTTGCTATCATTTTTTGATATTTTCTATTGCTATTATCATGCATAGCAAGTTATTCTTATGAGTTTCTCAATGGCTATAAGTACATATTGACAATAATCATAACAGTTGGATCCTTCCATAGATATTCAGCACTTAGGCACTAACCAAGCCTGACACCCGATAAACTTATTTCTGTGGGAGATATTTCACAACACTGACTATTTGTGTGGTTTGAAATATACTAGAATGATGTTTGAACAATGAAGAGGAACATGGGGTGATGCCCAAGAACCTGTGAGCCTGTAGCTCGGCCTTCTTGTTCTTCAGCAGTGGGGGAGGGCCTGAAAATGAAATAAACACCTAATAAGACAGAGCAAGGACAGTGATTCACATGCTTCTTTAATAAAATAAGCTTTGTAGTTCAGGTTTGGAACTTGGTAATAGGTAGATCCGTTAAATTCCATCAGGGAATAATAGATGCAATGGTGCTTCCCTTAGTCCTTTGAAATTATTTACATTTTCCCCATATTTCAATTTAAATAAATCCAGCCTGGGTGTAGGTCAGGGCTAAGCACAGAAGCTTGGCAGCCCGGCAGGCCTCACCCACACATTTGGATGCACTTGTGCTGGAAGTAGGATGAGGAGAAAGGGAAGGACCTGCGTCTGCTGACTGGAATGTTTCTGATTTGCAAAACGTGATGCTGTATGAAAGGACAGTAATGTTTCCGACTGTAAATTTTTCATCCAGGTAGTAACACCCAGAGATTGGAAAGCATTGATAAAAAGCAAATAATTCCCACAATATACATTTGCATATTTATCTTGTTGATTCCCTAGAATTTTGCGGAATGTTTCAGAAACCCTGCAATTAGGTTTCAACAAGAATTCTTATACTTTTCTAAGTAAGAAGGTCAGCTTCTAAGTAGAGAAAGACAAAATAATATGAGCACAGTTGTGAAGAAGGTCAAACTACCCTCTGGCTGCCCATCTTTCTATTGCCACGCCCACCTCACACACATGTGTGTCTGGAGTCAGTGCCTCTCAAGGACTCCTGCAGGGCACACTGCTCACCACCTCCTTGTCACACAGCACGGCAGCTCCACTCTCCCCTCAGGGAGGTCAACATGAGGACACAGACTAGAGCCAGACAGTTTAGGTTCAAATTCTAGTTGTGTGACCTTGGGAAAATTGTTAAACTCCTCTGTCCTCAATTTCCTCATCTGTTAAATGGAGATAGTGCCAGTACTGACTTAATAGGAGAAGAATGAGTTAATATATGCATGTTGCTTAGAACAGTGCCTGGTACGTAGTAAGTAGTCTGTAAGTATTAATAACAGCAATTATTATTATTATATTTCATATCAGTGCTTATCACCACCTGACATAAATTTAGTTTTGTACTAGTTTATTGTCTGTCTCTCCTCATTAGAATGTAAACCCCAAAGAGCAATAAATGTGTTTTGTTCACTGCTGTATCATCAATACCTAGGACACAGCCTGGTGTGCAGTAGGCATGCAATAAATATTAGCTTAATGAATGATTAAATTACTTTATCTAAAGAAATACATTTTTAAAGGTAGGTATTTTAGCTGATGTGGCAAGATGAAAGGGTAAGCACTTCACACAAAAAGGGCCGCACTAGGGCCACTTAATTCCTGTCACAAAGACCATGACCTGTTTCACCTGTTATGGCAGAGTTAATCACCTCTGTGCTCTCATCACTTTATGTATTCCTTTCTTATATACGCACACATGACCTTCCATGGTACTATTTCTGCTTTCTTACTAGACTGCAGTAGCGTCAAGGACAGGGAACATGTCTTGGACTTTTGTGTTCCCTTAGTGGTCATCATAAATATTTACTGAACCAATGGGTAAGGCTGGTGTTGTTCTAATTCTCATACAGCCTGGATATTACAGATAAAGGAAACCAAACAGATGCTAGAATAACTTTTGTATTTTTTTTCACAGATGAAGATGGTCATATGATTTGTTTGAATTCAGATGACGTTATGTCAACTGCTTTACTGGAAACCAAGAACCAAGAAGGGTTAAACTATATGGTACTTGCTACAGAATGCAGACAAGATGAAGCAAATTCTGAGGGTCCTCTAAGCTCCAAGGCATCTGAATCTTGTGGTCTGAGGAAAGAAGAGAAGGAACCACATGCAGACAAAGACATCTGCCAAGAAAAACAAGTGGCTTACTGCCCTCCTGGCAAGCCTGAAGGCCTGAACTATGCCTGTCTCACTCACAGTGGATATGGAGATGGGTCTGATAAATAGCTCTGTTTGGGAAATGCAGAGTTGAGAGAAACACTCCTCCCATTAAGTAGTCGCTGAAAGAAAACCTAGTAGAATGATAGATGTTGTGGGTGGTGGTCTATGACTCTGAATTAACACAGAGAAGTTCCTGAGTTCTCATCTTGGCCCCAAGAGCCATGTGGTTTTAGTTGTGACAATCCCCATACCAACTGTCTAACCTTCAGCAGAATTCTGAGGTGAACTTTGGAGCATTTGGGAAAGCTTAGAAAGACTCATGAGTCTGGAAATGAAACTGTGATTCCTCACCCCGAGGTCCCTTAGGCCACTGCCCACCCTTCAGTCTGGGCTGTAAGAGAAACATCTTAGTTAGATGGTTAAAGACTAAACACTTATGTTTAGAGACCTGAAGGAGGAGGATGAGAAGTGTGCTCAAGGGGCCAAATGAACTACAGATTACCCCAAAAGGGACAAAGGAAGTGACTAAATAACTCTACACATACAGAAGGAACTAGCACCTATGACATGAGAAGTCATTTTGAAAGCTATTACTACAATAAAATATTGTCCTAATGACTACTCTAAAATACTTTGTATTTTGGAGACTTGGAACAGCAGCTTCAGTCATATTGACAACAGGACCATGAAGGTGTCTACGTCCTAAAGCTTAGCATTCCACGATCTTTGGGTCATATAAAAATCACTCTGTGACTTGTGTGCTATTACAGAAATTAGCTAATATAAAGATGGTTTTTGTTTGCCATATCTCTTTTATACATAACATACTTAGGATTACATTTACTATCCAAGTGTCCTTAAAATTAAACATAAATGATTATATAATGTTAATTCAAGCTGTGTGATTTTAGCAACCATACAAAATAATAAATACCTAAATGAGAACTATTAAAAATTAAATGAGAGCACCTAAATGAGAGCAATTAAAAAATTGCTGCAGAGAAACACTCTGATTTAAAGCCATTCGTTATTTTGCAGTTACCCATTTAAATCTTAAAGTCTCAAATGCTCTAATAGCAACACCAATGAAAGTATTCTGTGTTACTTAGTTGCAGTATACAGGATGTTCACGAGCTATAAAGAACACTTTGATCATAACATTTGCTAAAAACTACTGTGGAAGAGGAACACATGTTTTCACCTTGGATCATTTAGTTCATTTTTAAATTTGCCTACTGCCTGAGAACATGCACAGATGATAGGCTGTATGATGAGGAACACAGGGAGGTCAATGTGTCAATTCTGTGGTGAACAGCCCCCAAGTAAAGGTCCAGGATTTATGGCCACTCTGCCACATCTGTCATCTCACTGAACAAGGCAGAATATTTTCCCTCTGATCTTTTGACTTTCTAATGGGCACTGATCATTCTTTTTGTTAGCCCAGCATATGATGCCCCTTCCTGTGTTGGAGAATTCCTCTACCATTATATTCCAAGTGGGAGCTATGCTCCATTTGCTTCCCCAAGATCTCTCGCAGTGAGAAGGCAGGCAAGTGACCCTAGCCCCTACCACTCAGACACAGCCACCACAGGCTTCTAATTGAGAGCGAAGGAAGCAAAGAAATAGGAACCACAGTGAGTCGTCCCTGGTGATGGTGGCAATTGCAGCTGGTCTGGCTCCCAGCATGCAGTGTCCAGGGCCAGGACAGTCGGCAGAGCAAGTCTGGAGCCTGGTGCCTCTGGCAGCTGGGGAGGCCAGACTGGCCTGGTTCTGCTGTCTGCTTCTGGCCGGGCTCCCTGTTCCATAGCCTCTGAGCTGGGTTCTCAAGCCCTCCCAGGGATTCTGTGACTTATCTCCATAGCCTTTTTCCCCCCCTGTATTTACATTTATTGATTCAATCCTTTAATAGTTTATTCAACACATAGTTACTACATGCCACGTTCTGTTCCAAGCACTAGAAATACAGCAATGAACAAAACAAAATCCCTGCCTATATGGAGTGTAGTTCACCTACTATAACTACTAGCGTAGTTCACAGTACTAAGCATTTGGCCAGGTAGCAGTTTCAAAAATAAAGAAAATGGGTAACATGGAGTGTGGTCATCTACAAACACTGGCATTAACAGTTCATGCTGTCCTGGGAGAAGCAAAAGAAATGAGACATACGGAAGAGTAGACAGTAGAGAGTCTTTTAGTGCTAAACCACAGAGTTTGAATTTCATTCTGTAGTAGATGAGTCATCAAAGCTTTTTAAATATTATCTCCATAGCCTGTTAATAAATGTTTTTCTTTTAAATCAGCCAGAGTCAGTTTCTGTTTCTTGCAACCATGACTTTTGCTCTGCCAGTGCCACAGACCTTTATTTTGGAATACACAAAGGGATTAGAAGCATATAGAAGAATTTGATTTTCAGTACAATACATTTTCATTACAATCTGGACAATAGAGAAATTTATAGAATAGCTAAGGGGAGGGGAACAGCCCGTAAAATATCATGTTTCAGCTAGGATATAAGTGCAAATTAGTAGTCTTTTTCTATAATTCATAATGAATAATATTGGTAGAAATATTTAATGCAACATAAAATAGACAGTGGCTGAAATCTCATAGGTAAATTTATTATAGATGAAAGTAATTGATAAAAATACAAATGGCTGGTAATACTGAAAACTATGTAAGTTAATTCTGGAAAAATTAGATTTTGTAATCAAGAGGGAAAAAATTGGCAATGGCTAAAATTGGCACTTGTTAAAATATGTCCTTCACTAAAAATTAACAGAAGAATAAAACCTATTGATAAATTTTTTATCTGCAAAATACGACCTGGGAATGTTAGACTTGAGAGAAATAATGGCTCCCAAAGGCAGAAGTTATAATTGGTATGAACGAAACAAAACAATACAAAAGCCGATCAATAAATCTAACCTTCATTTTAAATTGTTCAAGGAAAAGAAATAATCCATAAGATTATTATGGTTTAACATTGCCAGTTGAACAAAAATTTACCTGGATAAAATTAATGTGTTGCTATAATTCTGTTGAAAATGCTTTATTCAAAATGTCCTGGAGAAAAGAGCCTGTCCCTGGTCTCAGATACCCTCTGTGTTGCTTACCCATCCTGCTTTTCCCTGGCCTATTGGAATGTTCTCACCTATTCTTCTCTGCTTATCTAAATTCCAGTCTTCCTTTAGGATCAGCTCATATTCCAACTTTTTGGAAAGGCTTGTCCCTAACTCCCTCCCCTCTCACTTCTCAGAATTACTGTTGCCCTTCTTGTCTTTATATCTCATTTGCTGGCAACCACATGTATTTCCCTTCTATTTCTATGTATTTTATCTACTCGAATAAATTGCAAGCTTTCCGAAGACAGGGTGATGTCTTTTAACACTTTATACCTTTAATCTAAAGTAAGTATTCATATTTAATGGATGAATTGGCTTTTTCATCATCCTTTTCCAACACACTTCACAAGTCTTCACTTTTAGCTCATGGAAGGGATGCCAGAAGATTGGTCTACTGTCAAGAGGGGCTCAAGAGGATTCTTTAGATCCTGACTTATCTCTTGAGACCTAGACATATTACAGAAGTTGGTGGACTGCTTTGAGGTTCAGATCAAACCTAGGTGAGGCCTGAAATTCTGAAAGCCCTTGAAATGATGGTAAAGGATGTTAAAGGAGGCAAAAAATTATTTTATCATTATCATTTCTCCCATCTTAAACCCAACTTTTATCCTCAGAATAGCCTTATGGATGTGGAATAAATGTCATAAATTTTAAGTTGTCCTTGACTTCTCTTTGACCTTCTCTCTTTGGTAAAGAGGAGCCCATCCAATTTTGCTTTTTGCATTGGTCAAGGCTATGGGGTGCCCAAACCAGAAGACCTATCCCAATCCTTCTAGGCTCTTCACAACTAGAAGAATCAAGAGGACAAAATATACAACCCAAACTCCATTGTATATATTTTAGAATATTTCCTTCCAGGTTTTTTTTTTCTTCCCCATGTGAGCTTATTTTCATGGCTGGAGTAGTTGTATTTCTCTTGTTTTTTTTTTTTTTTTTTTCACTTACTTTATTGTATAAGCTTTCCCCCTTATCATTACAAATTCTTTGTGAATGTTTCTAATGACTGTGTACATCCCTTAGGATGGATATACTGTTGTTTAGTGTTCCCATGTAGATTCATTCACTCATTCATAAATATTTATTGAATGCTTACCTCACAGGAAGCATTGTTATAGGTGCTAGGAATAGAGCAATAAACAAAGCTAAGTCTTTGCCTTGATGGAGGCCACATTCTAACATTCTATCAATAGATGGGGGAGAAGACATAGTAAATAAAAAACAAAAATATATATGACAATACATTAAAAGAATCATACACCATGATCAAGTGGGATTTATTCCAGGTTGCAAAGATGGTTCAAACATCCACAAATGAGTCAGTGTGATACACTGCATTAACAAAATGAAGGATAAACATCATATGATCATCTCAGTAGATGCAGAAAAAGCATTTGACAAAATTCAGCATCCATTTATGATAATAACTCTCAACAAAGTGGGTACAGAGGGAAGGTATCTCAGTATAATAGACTGTACATGAGAAGCTCACAGCTAACATCATACTCAACAGTGAAAAGCTAAAAGCTTTTCCTCTAAGATCAGGAACAAGACAAGGATGTCCACTCTCACAACTTTTATTCAATATACTATTTGAAGTCCTAGCCAGAGTAATTAGGCAAGAAAAAAAAATAAAAAGCATCCAAATTGAGAAAGAAGAAGTAAAACTGTCACTATTTGCAAATAATATGACATTATATACAGAAAACTCTAAAGACTCCATCAAAAAACTATTAGAACTAATAAACAAATTCAGTAAAGTTGCAGGATACAAAATCAATACACAAAAGTCTGTTGCCTTACTTTACATTAATAATGAACTATCAGAAAGAGAAATTAAGAAAACAACCCCATTTACAATTGCAACAAAAAGAATAAAATACCTCAGAATAAATCTAACTGAGGAGGTGAAAGAACTATATTTTGAAAACAGTAAGACAGTAATGAAAAAAACTGAAGAAGACACAAAGACCCTGAATAGCCAAAGCAATCTTGAGAAAGGAGAATGAAGCTGGAGACATCATGCTTCCTGATTTCAAACTATATTACAAAGCTATAGAATTAAAACAGTAGTAGTATTGATATAAAACAGACACATAGATTAATGGAAGGGAATAGAGAACCCAGGAATAAACCCATGCATGTATCATCAATTAACTCATGACAAAATATGGAGGGAAGAATGCACAATGGGGAAAGGACAGTCCCTTCAATAAATGGCATTGGGAAAATTGGACAGCCACATACAAAAGAATGAAACTGGATTGCTATCTTATACATAACTCCCTTTAGTTAACAAAAGTTAACTTAAAATGGATTAAAGGCTTGAATATAAGACCTGAAACCTTAAAACTTCTAGAAGAAAACACAGGTGGTAAGCTCCCTGACATATGTCTTGGCAATGATGTTTTGAATCAGACACCAAAAACAAAAGCAACAAAAGCAAAAATAAACAAGTGGAACTGCATGAAACTAAAAAGCTTTTGCATAGCAAAAACAAAACAAAATCGACAAAATTAAAAGGCAGTCTACTGGATGTGAGAAAATAATTGCAAATCATAAATCTGATAAGGGGCTAGTAGCCCAAATATACAAAGAATTCATATAACTCAATAGCAATAAAAAAAAGGGAGGGAAGGAGGGGAGAGTGGTAGTGGGGGTTAGATCATACAGGCCATGGTAGGGACTTTTTACCTGATAGGAAGACACTAGGGAATTTTGAACATATGAGAGACATGATTTGACTTTGGTTTTAAAAGGATCATTCCAGAGCCCATGTGAACAAGGGACTGAGAGTAGGGTGGGACAGAAAGGTAGAAACAGGAAAATCAATTAGAAAGTTATGATAATTAACCACGAGATGATGACGGCTTGGCAGGGAAGGTGATGAAACAGCAGTGAAAGTGATGAAAGTGGTTGATTCTGTGTTTCTTTTGAAGATTTTGCTGATGGATTACATATGGAGTACAAGGGAAGAAAAGATTAAGATTTTTAATCTGAGCAGTGGGAAGAATGGAAGTTACCATTTATCAGATGGGAAAAACTGAAGGAGAAATGATTCATTTTGAGAGGCAAGATGGCAATTAGAGGTTCGGTTTAGGATATGTTAGTTTTGAGATGATTTTTAGAGATCTAAGGGAGAGGCTGACTATGCAGTGGGAGAGGGGATTAAGGAAAGGGTTCAGGCTGGAGAGTTGTCAGTATATAGGTAAGGCTGAGACTAGCCATGAGACAGGTCCAGCTCAACCAGGGGTGTGTATAAGAAAGAAGGTTCAAGGACTGAGGCCAAAATCATTCCGTGTTTAGACATTAGGGAGCTGAGGAGAGACTACCAAAGAAGACTGAGAAGGAGGGGTCAGAAAAGTAGCATGAAAATCAAGAGTGCATGGAATCCTGGAAGCCAAGTGAACAAAGTGATTGAAGAAGGATGGAATTATGAACTGTGTCAAATATTACTGACAGGTAAGGTAACCATATGTCTTAATTTGCCTGGGATAGTCGCAGTTTATGCCTTTGTCCTGGATTATTACCAGTGTCCCTTTCACACTTATAAGTGATCTTGTTCAGACCATAAATTATATGGTCCCCTGCGGTGGACACGGAAGTGTGCTATTTAGATAATCTTTCAAGAGAACCTGCTTTGGGGAGCATGGCTAATTGACACCTCCAGCTTCTGTACCTTCAGATCTACTGTGACATTCATGCCAGGTCATGCTTCCCTTGGGCCATTTCCAGCCACTGACTAAACACAGAGGAGTACCAGGAATGGGCCATTCCTGCCTGATCTGGACTTTATTTGGCCACCAACAGGCCATTTTGACTTGGGGACTGACTATCAGTCTGGCTGAGACTTTCCCAGAACTGCACTGTAATCTCAGGCTTTCCCTATCCAATCCTTCCTTCTCTCTCTTCTTAACAGGTGTCAGGCCTGCATTGCAATCTGAAGGCTTTTTTCACCTACCCTTTCTCTCTCCCCCTTTATCCTTCCACGGCCTTTCTCCCAACAAATCATTTGCACATCTATTCCTCTTGGCATCTGTTTCTTTGAGGCCCTTAACTAATACAGATAGTACCAGGAATGGCCCAAGAAAACAGGTAGCGAGATGGGATCTGGGGTCTGGCTCACTCATCATCCAAGTGGCTAAGAGGACCTCATCATGAGTGATAGATATGTGGGGCACAGACAGTCCTGGGCACAATGTGGCAGCCCAAATGCTATGGATTTCACCAGTGGTGAACAAGAAAAATATCCCACGGAGGGGAACACCTTTGCCAATGTGATGATTCAGGCCTTTGAAAGATATACAGGCGATGATGCCTATAAGAACAGTGGAACTCGCCGGCTGTTTCCCTGCAGAACAGTTGTACTGATTCCCTGCAGAAGGATCATGAGAAATTAAGGGTATGTAGCAAATAAAGGCTAATTGTGAGAGCTAGAAGGTGTCTCTGATAGGTTAAAAAGAGGCGCTTATAAACTGTAGAGTAAGAGTAGACACAACTGAGGGGCAAGCCCCGCATGTGATAGCCAAGGTAGGTCTGTTGAGAAAACCTGTGACCCTGAAACCCTGGATGGGGGCAACTGGATGGATGCCCCCAAGGAATTTGGCTCAGCTGACCCCTCTCATCCCTCACTGCTTGTCGAGATGGCTCATACCTCTAACGTAAGAGCTAGCACTTTCTCTGTACAGGGAGATACTCCTGTGGCCTCTCCCCAGCAAGGCAACAGGTGCCCCCTTGGGAGCTGCACCTACCTCTGCTGGGGACTGCCAGGTTGATAACCAGGGTTAAATCCCAGCCTAACCTGACTTGGGATATGCTGGGTCTGATAAAGAAGGAAAGAGATTACATCTCAAAGGAGCTCTAAGAATTAGCTAACATCTAATGGTGGGAGCCAGGGGAGTAATGTTGGGATTACATTCGGAGGGTACGTGAGTAAGGGGGTGGGAAGGTAAGACTGGATAAGCAGGAATTCATTCACTCAGTGGGATTTCCTGGAACATGAAATTTTAACATCTTGGAAAAGACCCAAGGCAAACTTTCAGCTAGGGTAGCCTTGGAAGCCTGGAGAAAACAAAGGCCCATGCTGAGATGCCCTGTCAGATGGGAGAGGAAAGAATAAAAAGACTGAGGGAAGTGGGAATGCTGGCATGGACATATTGTGTGAGGCCAGAAGACCCATCAAAGGACACACTAAGGTCATTAGGAACAGGCTGATGAGAGGGGTGCCTCACTGAGTATCACTAAGCAGCTCAGTAATGGCTTCCTCTGCAGACCATCCACATCTGGGCTCGTTAAGATCTATGGACATGACACAGCCCTGAAATAATAGATACCAGATGGCTGCACTTGACTACTAGAAGCCAGGGGACCCCCATCACCACGATGATGGAGAGGCACCCAAAGAAGCTTGAGCATAGGGAGTTGTGGAGATGGTTAATAAAGTATGTTGTCCCCAGGACAAAACAGAAGGGCAGCAGTGCTTACCATTTACAATCAGAGAAAGGCAAAAATGGAGGCGTTAGGAGGCTGATGTGGTCACTTGAATAAAAATCACCATTGTAAAGATCTGTAACCCATTGACTGAAGAAGTGGACAGGTCCTAGGACAGAACCTGTAACACTATCATGGTATATACTATGATGATTCCACCACAGAGCACTGTGGCCATTTATTCCAGTACTGTGCACTGGGAATCCCCAGACATTTCAGACTATTAGACATAGGATCTGAGTTGACATTGGTATCTAGAGACCTGAAGCATCATCATAGCCCCTTTGTTAGGGTGGGGTTTATGGAGCCAGGTATTAAATTGAGTCCTGGCTAAAGGCCAACCTACAGTGTGTCCACCGGGCCCATGACCCCACTGGTGATGATTTCTCCACTCTATAAATGTGTAATAGGGGTTGACATACTTGGTGGTTGAATCACTGGATCCTTGGCCTGTGGGGTAAAATATATCATGGTGTGGAAGGCCAAGAGGAAACCTCTGGAACTGCTGCCCTCCTCTCTTCCCTCCCCTAGCCAAGATAGTAAGTCAAAAATAAAATAGGATCCTGGGGAATTACAATGATTAGTGCCAGCATTTATGTTCGAAAGGTCGCAGGGTTCATGGTTTCTGTCACACCTCCTTTTAATTCACCAGAGCTTCTGCAGAAACCACATGGATCCTGGAGAATGGCTGTAGTGTAGCATGAGTTAAATCAAATAGTAGCCCAATTGCAGCTGCTATGCCAGGTGTAGTATCTTTGCTAGAACATATTAATAAGGCCTCAAATGCATGGTATATGTCTTGACCTCTGCTTATCGGAGGATCTTCACTGATGTATTCACCCTATCGATGAGACAAGTAAAAGGTTACTGAGAGCTGATCTTCAGGTTTATTCAGAGCTAACTGATGACCTTGGCAAGTATGTGTGTAGCGGAAGCTAAGCTAGAGTGGGTACAAGAGAAAATGGAAAAGTAAGTGGAGAGAGCAAGAGGATGACTCATTTAAGGCTTGTTGCCATTTAAAGGGAGCAGAGAAATGAGTTAGTAACTAAAAGGAGACAGGGTCAAAGAAGGTTGCTTTTTTTTTTTTTTTTTTTTAAGGCAGGAAATATTGCAGCCTGTTTTATATTAATGGGAATGATCCAGTAGAGTGGGAGAAATGATGATGCAGGAAAAGAGAGGACAATTGTTGAAGGGATGTTCTTGAGCATAAGACAGAGATTGAGGATCAGGATACAAGTGCAGAAAAAGGATATTTGACACTGCCTCCTAAAAGTGAAGAACCTCTCCCCACTCCTTTTAATAAGAGGGTTTTCTTTACTGAAGCAGCTTCCAGACTATTTTTATTTTCTTTTTTTTAACTTGTACATTAAACCTCAGATGAACCTGTATTTTAAAATTGGTTTGCACATAATAAAATAAAAAGTTTAATGCAATAATTTGTGTATTTTTTTCACAAATAGTTGGTAGTACCTGCTCAATGTACTTAATATCCAGCTGAGGGGGTAAAGAATAAGTCAAGAGAGAACGAGATAATCTTTAGGGTTACTGCAACCTTTTAAATTCTGAACTTGTGTCCCAAGATGTTAAATAATAAATGGCAAAAAAATGGCATAGACATTAGTTGGTAAGAGTTCCGATATGGGTGAGACCACTTACTGTGTCTGGTGTGGAGATAAGGCTTCCAGGAAGAGGCAGAATTTACGTGAGACGTTGAAGAACAGATAGCATTTGGATGAGAAGGTAGTTAGGGTGAAGGTTTTCTAACAGAATGGGAGGAAGGAATTTACCAGGAACCTTCTGTGGAATATGAGAAAAACACTGCCGAGTGCACTAACCCAGAGGAACAGTCAACTAGAATTGTGATAAGTACTCTGGTCACTTCTAGATGATGTACCCTTGAGCTGAAATAGTCTCGTAGTGAGCTTGATGTCCTCCTGAGAACTGTGACAAGATAGCTCTAACTTCATTCTGAGCATCCATATGGACATATAGGACAAGCACAAGAACTAGATCAGGAAACGAGCAGACAACATGCAAAGCATTTTCTATAATATCACTTTTAGAACTTTTCTGTTTATAGTAAGTAAGGAGGAGAATAAAGCATGGGTAATTTGAGTTCAAATTAGAAGTTCCTCTAATAAAGGAAGAGACAAGAATTAAATTTGCACCCTAAAATAGCAGTAAAAATGTAGTCAGAAGCTTTTATGATGTGAAAGAATATACATTGCTAAGTGGTATAATTTTGTCTTGTTTTAACTTAATGCCTTGCCCTTGCTCTGTGACACAGGGAGATTCAGTGGTACCTATACTTTCTACCTCAGTCTCCTAAGACCCAAAGCCTATATTAACCTGCAGCCTGGTACATTTTATGGCAGTGAAGCATTGTTTTTCTTTTTTAGTTTCAATACATTTTATTAAAAATTTTTTAAAACCTTTAAAATTTTTATTGGAGTATAGTTGATTGAAAATAG
Organism: Balaenoptera acutorostrata; assembly: GCF_949987535.1. Classification (NCBI taxonomy): domain Eukaryota; kingdom Metazoa; phylum Chordata; class Mammalia; order Artiodactyla; family Balaenopteridae; genus Balaenoptera; species Balaenoptera acutorostrata. The sequence goes on from NC_080077.1 coordinate 44,449,993, forward strand.
TTTCAATACATTTTATATCGCAAACAAAAAAGGGGGATGGCAGTATCTCACTGGCAGATTTAAAAATTTTTCAGTCCTTAAATATCAAATAACCAGGTGTCCCAAACTTCAATGCAAGATGGTGGTGCCTGTATTATCATTTTTAAAATTTACTAGCTAGTTTGAAACAGTTAAGTATAAAATTGTGAATAAAACTTCCCTTCTCACCAATCCCAACTGAATACAACTTCATCATGGTTTTCCCTCGGGATACAAGTCTGACACGTCCCTAGGCTCTTATCTTACTCCTTTCAAAAAGTACAAGCGAAGAATGCGTTTTTAGAAGAAGGCTTTGAACAAGGAAGAACAAATATCATAAGCTCTGTTCTTTGTGTTTCTTACCAAATCTGTCTGTCAATGCCCTCTGTCAGTTTCTGAGTGTGGAGGAGAAATTGCCCGAGGTAAAAACAGGATTTCACACTCCACAAAGCAAGATGGAAGAACACTAATAATACAGAACCTTTAGATATATTTGAGATAACCTCCCAGATATGTCAAGAAATTCCATAAAAAAGCAGGTACAATGAAAAAAAGTAATATGATACTAGAGGAAAAAGCATTCCATTGTTTTCTGAGATGGATTACACATTGGGTAAAATGCACTAGAAGAAGAAAAAAGAAAAAGGATTGTACCTAGTAAAAATAAATAGCAATAACAAAAAGTTTTGTTTTAATTTTTGTTTGTTTTCCATCCCATTTCTTGATAATACCATTACTGGTACAGGGCTGATAATGTAGTTGCTAAAAATAAGGGCAAAGCTGTAGAAATGAGAATTAGCAGGAAACAAAATAAGCTCTGACATTCCCATCAATTATAATCCATGTTTTAAGCAATTGTGTGTTTAGAATTTTAAGATACTTGATTTGCTCTTCCTGAGCGAAAACTATTTTTACCTGAGGTATTCTAAAGAAGCTTCCAAATTATGAGGTAAACAGAGTATTTTACCAGTTGTAAATACATATATAGACTAAAGTATATACTCCTTAAATAAATGTTGGTAAAAATCTCTAAGTGGTAGCTAGATCGTTAGAGTCATGCAAATATTGATTAGGAATCAAAAAATTTTAATTCTTTAGTTTTGTTTTCCAAATTTTAGTCTACCTTTAAACTAAATTTCTTATATGTAATGAAAATTGTATATTTATTAATTTATGCAGTTTTGATAGGAAATGGAAATAATAGTGACAGAGGAGGATAGTTTGAGCAAAATCACTTTAGTGACTTTGAAATTTTGGGAGATAAGTAGAACTAGAGCTTACTAGGAGATTCTAAGAACAAAACAAAGGAACAGAAAATATGCTGCTGTTGCTTTTCTAGATGAAAGAAATGAATTCCGTAAGACAAAGGAAATTTGGACTCCTTATTTCTATTTTAGAGGTGCTTCGTTTCATAAGAGTACACTGGTAAACCCATGAAAACACTGTAAGTTGAGGTAGACATGACCCTGTGTTGTGGAGAACTTTAGATTTTTCTCTTATTGAGTTAAACTTGTGTTTTAAAGTGGAAAAATTCCAAATAAAGGGTAACATTTTACCAAAGTATTAATTATTCCAGTAAATTCACTATATATTTCTCTAAACAATATGTGTTTCTCTAAACATTAATTTTTCAGTCAAATATTTTACTCTTTTCCCTCAAAGACAATTTGTCTATTTTCTTAAAGTGAGCTTGGATTAGCAGAATCACCTCTGCCGACTCTGCCAGTGGCCACTCTGCCTGGACGCAGTGTTTCCGCTGGGGTGGAGGTCAAGGCTGGAGACAACTGGGCGCTCCTCCTGAAGGCTGCCTTGCCTTTTTAGGTTATGAGGGTCTCTCTGTGTTTAGGATAACATGATTGACAGCTCTGCTCCAGCTCCAATTAGCACCCTATAATTTATTAGCTTCTGCTTTCAGATTGTGCGTTAACTTCACAAATATTTCAACCACGGAAACAGCAGCTATCAAGTGTCTCTTTCCTGATCCAGCCCTCTGTGGCTGGAATGAAATACAAGGAAAGAGCGGTACACTTGGTCTGTCAAGTGAGAATAATCATTTGTGTCTGTGCCTGTCTGAGGGCATGGGGTCTCTGATTTCTCTTTAGGCATGCATTAGTGGTGTGTATGTGTGTCTGTGTGGTATTTGTAGATAAACAGATTCTATTGTATGGATCCTGTATTTGTATTTTGAGTTTCATTTATTCATGGGAGATGAGGGAGAGCTGGTATTGAGGAAATATGAAATTTACATTTGCTTAATCCTGTTGTTTGTGTAAATGTCAGAACTTCAGTTATGTGCAAACAGCAACTATAACAATGATATTGCCTTTAGGACATTCTTTCCTTTACTCCAGAATTTAGAAATATGCAACAAATAATGAAGAACAACAAATCTTAAAAATCTTGCTAGGAAGAAGGGACCATAGAGAGCAAAGACCTTCACAAGTACAATCAAAATGTGAATTATTTGCATGCAAATTATCCATAGACTGTTAAAGCAATTTTATAAAGGAATCTTATGTTTTTTGGTTTCGTTTATTTTTAGTCTTTTCAAATATCTTTCAACTTTTCTTCCATGCTTTGACTCCTAGTGAATTATGTTTAAAAATGCAATTTATGGAAATGGCATTTATATGGAAAGCAGTTTAAGTTTTATTTTTAAAAATCCCCAACTCTGAAGTAACCGATCACTAAGTGTTTAAGGTTTCTTGTTTATTTTGATAGAAGGTGTATATGTGCCTGCACATAAACACAGGATTTACAATTCTAAGCAAATGGGAGGTTAAAATTACAAGTTGTTTCCCCCTATTCGAAAGGGCACAGAAAATGCAGTACTTACCCAGAAAGAGCGGCAAGAGAAGCTTCCAGTCAGGGAGTCTACGTCCCAACACTCACCACCTCTGCCCTCCCTCCCATCCAGGCCTGAATCAATCTTAAGTCACTGCCAGAATTTGCCACGCATCGAAACAGAACTTCAAAGGGGAAATGAGACAGGATGGCAACTCTTATTAAGCTAAGGGAGTAGAATAGATAGAGTTCCCTGCAGTTGGGTGACCGAGTTCTCAGCCAGAGGGCAATCGGCAACAGGATTATTTGGTGGCGGAGAGCTGTCTCTCCCCTTTTCGTCACCTCTCCCTCAGTAGAGGCCAAGTGCAAAGGGAAAACTGTGGGTTAGGAGGACACCAGTGCCAACCGGGATGATTAGAGGAGAATCTAATCTTTCTCTCAGACCCCCAACCAGGTATAATATATGCAAAAACATCATGTTTACCTTTTCTCATGTCATCCCTGCTTTCCTTGAATGTCCTTTTTTCAACTACTAGGGCCTTCTCTAATCTGCATGGTTTCACGAATATTAGCAAGACAAGCATGAGAATTCATCCTTTACATGACTTGGTGGGCCTAAAAGAATGTCAAAAAAATGTCAGTTAGAGCTATGAGTTCACCAAAGTTCCCTTTGAAAGTCTTATTACACAGAACCGACTGATGATAGTTCCAGGGCCTCTTGCATTTCTACTTTGGGAATGTATAACATGGAGGGAAATGCTCTGCTCCTCTGCTCCGTGTGTCCTATGTGCTAGGTCACTGGAGCCCTGTTCGGCAGTCTGGACGGTCTGTTCAGGACTGCCCCAAAGGCCAGTTCCAGTGATTGAGTCTCCTCACCAGCAACCTGATATTCAGGTCGGATGCAGCTCAGGAGAGAGGCTTCAGTAATGAGAACCTCAGGGCTGGGAAAAGGCCCCCTGTGGGTTCTGATCAGAGATCTTGTGAGTGCTAACGCAGGTTGAGCACAGGGAAAGCTTCTTGGGGAGGAGGACTACTTGGAAAAGATGTCCAGCAGAAAATGCACTTGCTGTGCTTTCTTCTTCATCTGTACACTGAGTGGCAAAATTTTAAAAGTGCGCTGGAACTAAATGCGTTTTATTTATGCTTGTATACACCAGCGATCCATGCCAGTAGAACATGGATTTAAAAAAATCACAGAGAAGTCCAAAGTTAATTTTAGTTATTGCTTCAATGTCCAAACCTCAGACTAACACGCTTAACACGACTTGGTTATGTTGGGTGTGAAGAGCTTCAGAGCAGAGAAGGCTATAAATACTGAAATGAATTAATAAGAAAAGCAATAATAATTCCTTCCTAGAGATGAATGGAAAAATGCATCTGGCTGAATGGTCTACAGGTAGTGCCATTTGACGAAGGAGTCTGGACAACGTCCTATGATACTTCCTTTGAGACCTGGGATTCTATAAGTTCTACAGCATGTCAGTCTTTGCTGGCCTGTCTCTTTTCCCTTCTTTATTCATCTATTGTGGAGGAGAAAGTAAGCCCAAAGTTGAGCATTTCAAGACAGATCAGAAGTGGACCAGTAGTTACTGCAGTGGATAACAGTGCAGTCTCTGCCCTGGGCTGCCTGGGTTGGCATCCTGGCTCTGCCCAGTTATGTGACTGGGCAGATTACTTCTCCTCTGTGAGCCTCTGTGGTAATAAGTACCACACAGAATTGTTGTGAGGTTTAAATGAGTTAACCTATATATAAAGCCCTCAGACCAGTGCCTGGGGCATGATAATTAACATTAGTTATTGCTATATGCAATGCAATTAGTTATTACTAATTACTATCACATCTGGGACAATATAATCATATAGTACCTTCCATCTGAGCAAAAACAGTAATAGGTTCTTGTAATGATCATAGTCTACTTAACAGGTACCAAAATGATAGAAAGAGGGGATGGGTAACTCTGCTAAGCCATGTTCTGAGTAAGGTCCCTTAACTGCACCCAACTCTTGAGACAGTTACCCAAGATACACTGTATTTGCCTCTTGTGTTATAATGAAGATCAAGATTTGAATTAATATTTTATGCTTTAACAACTTTCAAGGGCAGTTTGGGCATAACACTAAATCTCTCTCTTTAAAGAACACGAAATCTCTCTCTTTAGAGAAAGAACATGAATAACTTTGGCGTCAAGGGAAAATAAAACCGTTAATTCAAAAATTTCTTTTTTTTGGCCTAGCTGTAGGTTTGGTTTCCTAGCCTAGCTGATTAAAATATAAAATAACCAGTATTTCCAAAACATTTTTAAATTGAGGACTCTACTATCTGAAGAGTCTAGAATTTAAGAAGTAACAATAATCCTCTTTTGGAGAAAAATGTGTGTATCTGACTGAATGGTATACAAGTAGTGTTTTCTATATATCTCTGCTTTTACTTGATGAAGGCCATCAGGTAATCTGGGCTTCCATGGGTTACCATTTTCTCATCTGTAAAACAGAGTGGGGATACCCAACTTCTCATCTCCAGGGTTGACATGAGGTGGAAAGGGGTTCACAGGTTTCACAGCATGACAATCACTTTGGAAAACCAAAAATATATATATGAAGTAATTTTACTTCCTGACATCAGATCATACTACTATAAATTATTTTATGCTATTAGAGAAAAACTAAGGTATTTGTTTTCCTTTTAAAAAATAACACAGCGACCTAGTGGTAAACAAACATCTTTAATGTTCGTTTCTTCTTCCTCATCCCCTTCAGTTTTGCCCACATGTGTACCCCTTCCCCTGTCCCAACACTAAAGTGACCAAATCATGACCACAGAGACTGAGAAGAATATTCGAGGTACCAGAGACTCCATGGGCATCTCTTCCCCTTGTGGTGACTCCTAGTTCTTCTTCTTGGAGACAACTGGGGCCTCTTGATGCTTACTTTTTTTCACCCAAAGAAGGATAGAGGGAGGGACAGAATTCGTGGGAGAGAAGGCAGAGAGAGCTTCTTCTTTCATCATAAAATGTTCTTTGTAAAAAATATGATATATACACACACACACACGTATAAAACATATCCAGTGCAACTGCAATTGCTGTGCCAAACACTGGGAAGTGCCCCCTTTGGTCGATGTATTTCTGGAGTTTTAAACAGTTGTCCTACAACAGCTGCATTTCAGTAAGACTCGGGCAGGTGGCTCCAGATTCGCCACTTGCCGCTCACATTCAGGCTGAGGCTTCCACGTTCACAGTCCGAAGAAGAAAGTGTGTCTTTGTGTCTGGAGTGGGTGTTGTAGGGAGGGAGTGGGCAGGAAAGGAGCTGGAGGCTACAGGTGAGGAAGAAGGAATTGGCTTCTTTTGACTTCTCTACCACAGTCTTTGATGCAAATACAAATACATTTCAGTCTGAGGATATTGACATTGCAGTGCTATGATCACACTACTTAATGAAATAATTCACATCAGCATAAAAAATATTCACACCAAAACATCTCTTTTTCTTTCCCTATTTCCGAGAAAACTATGAATCATGTCACCTAAGTGATCACCATGGATATTTCCAGTGATTTGCCCAAAAGTCATTAAGCGTCATTCAGAGTCTTTGGATTTCCTCTTTTGGCAGAAGGAATTATTTTTAGATGAAAATTCTGTCGATGTGTGTTCTGGTTTTCCCAATACACGGAGAAGTTTGAAGTCTCTGCATTCCCCCATGTCCTCATCCATGAAGTGAGAGGCACAGATGCCAGCCTCCATGGCTGGTCAGAAGGGAAAGGGAAGGGGAAACCCTGGGTCAGCAGATCAGCTCAGGAGGGATGCACCACAGAGGGAATAACGACGAGCTGCAAACCAAGATCAGAAGCTGTTACAAACCCACTTGATTTCAGCTCTGAGTGTCACCAATTGCGCTATGCAGAGACCTACAGGGAAGAAGGTGGGTTGTCTAAAACCAGTACAGATCCTTGCTTTTGTCCTGAGGCTGCAAACCTGAAAACAGAGAGAAAATAAAAGGGAGAAAGAGAGGGAGAAGAGAAAGAGAGAGGGAGAGAGAAGGGGGTGGGGGAGGGAAGGCACAAGCTATTTAAAGAAAGAGAAAGACAAACACCACTGTTTCATTGTGAAAGTCACAGAATTCATCTAAAGGGCATGAATGAAAGTAAGAGCAAAGCAAACAAGTGTCAAATTTGCACCTGAGGGAAGGGAGAGCGGGAAAGACTATGAGCCAATGATTGCATTTATTATATAACTATTTTTTTCATTTGCCCTAAAAATAAAGCAAACAAAAAAGTAAACCCTTATTTGACTGTACCTTTCAAATTCAACTCTTCAAGCTAGGGACTTAATATTATCACTAAAATCGTGTTCTTGTTAAGTTTTATGTTTTCCAGAGACCTATTTAATTTGACAATTAAGTTGATATCAGAGTCATGAGTCATATTTGTATGACTTGTAACTACCACTAGAGGTGACAAGACTCCCTCCCCAACCCCAAGTTGTGGAGGATTTTAAACTACGCTCTTAGCAGGCACTCTAGATCAGCGCTGTCCAACAGAAACACAATGGGAGCCATGGGCATAATTCTAAATTTTCCGGCAGCCACATTGAAAAAAAAGTAAAAAACAAACAGGTGAGACTTAATCTTAGTAATATATTTTATTTAACCCAATATAGTCAGTATGCAATGTGTTGAAAATATTTCAACATGTAATCAATGTAAAACATCAGTGAGATGAATTTTACATTCTTTTTGGGACAAAGTCCTGAAATCCAGTGTATATCATACACTTACAGCACATCCCAATTCGGCCTGGCCACGTTCCACGTGCTCAACCGACACATGTGGCCGGTGGCTACAGTACTGAACAGCACAGAGCTAGAACCTTTCCAACAAATTTTATTTTAAAAAAATCCTCTGTAATATTAGCCAGCTACTTTCTCATTCTGCCCACACCGATGACACAGGGTCATCTGTCTGCTGAAACACAACCCCGCCATGCAGACCTTCGGGCCTCAGGGTCACTGGGGTCTCCAAGGAGAACTAAGTAGGGTCCCGGCCTCAGCCCAGGTTTGGGCACAGGGCAGGAGGGGGGGCCCGGGGATGCCACGTTCCCTCTCCCGCTTACCTGAGTCCACGCTGAGGCCCAGGCCCCCGGCCACGTCCCCCGTGGGGCTCGCGAAAGGTCCCCCGGGCGCGGCCCATGTGGCGCCGGCCGGCTCGCCCTTGGCCGAGAGCTCACAGGGCGGGCTGCCTGGCGCGGGGGCCGGCGCGGGAGCGAGGCGGGCCGGGCGCCCCGAGGCGGCGGGCATCAGCAGCGGCCCGTAGCGCGGGTCGAAGTGCGGCGCGTAGACCTCGTGCACGGCGGCGGGCCGCGGGTAGGCGGCGGCCTGGGCGCCGAGGGCGCCGCCCAGCGCGTAGGGGTGGTGCGAATGCGCGTGGTGGGGATGCGCGTGGTGCCAGGGCTCTGCCGCGCCCTGGTGCAGGTGGCCGTGCAGCGCGGCCGGCGAGTAGGGGTCGGCAGCGGCGAAGGGCAGCTCCGAGTGAGCGGCGGCCAGAGGGCTGCCCAGCGGCGCGGGCACCGGCGTCTGGTAAGCGCTGTTCCAGAAGGAGGCGGGGAAGCTGCGCTGGCTCATCGGGAAGGAGCCGTCTTTGGGTCGGCGAGGCGGAGGGGAGGAGACGGAGAGAGGAACGCATCACCGCCGGAAGCACGGTTGCCGATGCCGCTCCGCCGCCGCAGAACTGAACGGCCGGGGCGGGCAAAGGGCGGGAAAGGCGCCGTGCGGGGCGCACGCGCGGCGCCTCTCTCGCGGGGCTGCGGCCCGGGAACGCGAGGTCCGGGCGCCGCACGGGGGAACCCCCTGGGGAGGAGTGCCGCTTCCTCGGATTTTGCAGGCGCGTCCCAGGCTGCGGGAACCCGGAGACTGGCGGGGAGAGGAAGAGCGGAGAGACTTCCTTCCCCAGCCCCAGTTTCAGGGCGCAGGAGCTTCCCTCAGACTCCGGGCTGGACGGCCTCGGACCAGAAGCGGCCTCGCCTTTCCGGCCCGCAGCCTCTCCTCAAGCTAAAGGTACCTCTTCCCGCTCTTGGTCGGCCGCCTAGCGATCTCACTACCCGCTCTCGCGTTTCAGCCTCCCTTGCTCCAGAAAATGTGACTCTCCAAGGCCTCTGATAGACTGGAAGTCCATCGACATATTTCGGAGTCTTGCTATCATTAGCCTCCTTTCTAGAAACTTTATTTCAAAAAATTTTTTTTGCAAAGAGTAAACTTGACCTATTAAAAGGGCAGCTGTATTATTTGCAGAGGGGGACACGAAGGGACAGGTCTTTTCAGTTTTAATTAACAAATTCTTCGCATCAAAATGTGGATGCCAGGAATAATAATAATAACAACAATAATAATTATTATTGTCTGTATCATTGTTGACCCCTAGTGTCTGGAAGCATTTTAAGAGAACAGCATTTAGATCAAATTTGTTGCCTTTAGTTGGGAGGAAAGGAAAGAAAGACATTTAATTAAAAGAACCCTGGAGAAGGCATCTGCATTTCATAGTAGATAATTTAAAATGCTTTGAAAATGCATTCTAAGTAGTGAACAGTCTTCCTGTTAAAAGTATTTAGGCAACTGGAGAATAAAAAGAATGTTTTGTATTTAAAACTAATGTTTTTGGATCTTGTGTAGGCAAGGCTTGTACAAACTGTCACACTCTTAAGAAAAAAAAGGAAGGGCAACGGTTGTCATTTCCCCCAAAATGAAATATTTGTTTTCCTTTGTTACAACAAAGTCCTCATTTCTCAGCTTGGTACACATCAAAAGCTAAGGTTAGTGAGAAAGTTACCAAAGTTACCAAATAGTTACTTCCACCCTTGTTTTGGTAATAAGGGGAGGTCAAGATTTCAGAATAGAAGGGAGAGTTCGTTGACTCATCCAAGAAATCACTGTCCCAGGCTAGGTAAAGCAGTGTTTGGTGAGAAGGGTAAATAAATAAAGAAGGGATGTGTTTGGGAAAATTCCTTAGAGATGTTTTGGCTACCCTTAAATTCTTATTTCTTTATTATTTTACTCGCTTATTGAAAGACATTCTCTGCTTCAAGATTTCCCAAGTAATCAAAATCTGGCAAAAGGCATAAGTAGGTTTTAGGAGACATTCTTCAGCAGGTTTTGCTTGCATTGCATTCTAGGACTTTTTTCTCTGGAAAGATTTTTCAGAAATGGGGTAAGGGCCCTGTAAGCTGTTGTTCGTGAAGATCCCCCTCCCCCCTTCCCCCCCCCCCCCACCTGCCTCGGGAGGCTGTTGGAAACCTCACATTTCCACAGCACATTTACATACATTTTCTGTTTGCCTTACAGACACCTCCAGGGATAGTTAAGTGGGCAAGTATTATTCTAATTTTAGAGACCAGTAAATAGAGTGACCTCCAAGAGGTTAAGAGACTTGCCCAAGGTCATATTGCTAGGAAGTGGTGGAGCCAACACACAAACGTAGGCCTCCCAATTCCAAGGCTATTGTTTTTTTCTAGGTCACTGCTCTGCTCTGCCTCTTCAAGGAGAGATCTTAGGCCTGTGCCTACTCCTCCTTCGATTTCCTTATCCTCCCCCAATGGCCCTCCTCACCTCTTCTCTAACACCTAGCATTCTTTCAGCTGCATCTCTTTGAACCCCTGTAGGTGGACCCCAGGCTGTGAGGGCTCTCTATCCTCCCTTGCCAGTTGGGGCCCTATACTTACCCCGCCAGGGCCCAGAGCTCCGCGGGGCTTTGCTGCTTGTACAGCTTGGGGAATAGCTGCTAGGCTGGCTCAGGGCCCGGCTGAAGTGCTCGTCCACCACAGAGCTGATGTCTCCCTGGAAATAGGTGAAAAGGACGCAGCGGGAGTTGATGTACTCCGCCTCTGGTGGGCGCTCTTTCTCTGGGCTGCCTTCTTCTTCTTTTATACTAGCCGGAGTTTGGCTGGAGAAGGAGCTGCCACTGCCGCTGCTGTTGCTGGGGCTGGCGTTGCACTCCTGGGCTTCCTGCATTTTGGAGTAATAGGCTAGTTTCTGCTCAAAGGAGAAAGAATAGAGAAGTCAATTTCAAAAGAGCGAGCAAATTGTGTTCAGACTGCACTCCCTCATCCGGATCCCGAAGGTATCCAGGAGCAACTGACATCGGTGCCCATGCCAGGTGCTCAGTAACGTGGGCTGCAGTCAACAGGCCTCCCAACCTGCAGCTCAACAAAGGTGGTGTTCCTGAGAGGCCGACTGCCCTTCTTGGAGCCTCTGTCTCCCTGGAATTGCTGCCAGGCCACAGGGAGAACTCTCTGAAGGTGTCAGGGTGAAGGTCCTGGAAGACACCTAAGCAGTTTGACCGCAGAGCCCGGCTCAAGGCAGATACAGTTTTAAAATCAGGCTTCAAGGGTAAAGGGCACCCAAGTCCAGTTAGGGCCTGACTGTTCCCTGCCTGAGAATTCAGGGCAGACGTACAAGATGCAGGATTAAGCATCCTCATGATAGAACATGAAAATAACAAAATCCACTCCACACAACAAGTATGTAAAGGAAGAACTGCTGCAGGATAAGAACATGGAATAACATCGTGACATGGATCATTTTAATAAATGCAAGTTGATATTTGGTCATTCATAAACTGGCCATTAGAAAGTCTCAGCTTTTAAAGAGATCTTCTTTTAAGTAAGGAAAAATCAGTGCGCTATGAGAATTTCTACCCTCACCATCTGTGTATATTGAGGAAGAAAGTAATAAAAAGGAGCAGAGGATGATCTTGGCTGTAAGGTTGGGTAAATCATGACTGTCTGATAGTGATTTACAAAACCAAGTGTGGCCGCTGAAAACATTTTCTTAGAAACGAGCAATGGACTGAATACAGTGTTAAAGCAGTATGCAGGCAGGGATGCCCTTCAAGGGAGACCCTGATTATACAAAAATAAACAGAGATATTGGTGCAATAGATTGGTCCAGGGTCAGGGAGGAGAAAGGACCAAACAGACAGAAAACCAACCCTCCTTTCCTCTTTGTAATACTCCCAGCCTGGGAAGGAGCTCATCTTAGACACCGAAGCCAGAAGACTGGAGTTGTTTAGAAATATCACCATTTCTACCACATTCCCACTTGGCTTACAATGAGAGACTCTGGTGATTCCTAAAATTAACATTGAGACTAAACAAACTTCTGGTTGGGAAGTTTTAAAAAGGAGAGGAGGAGGGAGAAAAGCAAAAACAAAAGGCAAAATCTAACCATTCCATCATTAATTCATCCGGAAATTATCAAATAGATACTCTGCAAGCAAAATTGGCAAAAGCATGGACTCGGACACTGGGGTGTATTTCAATTTTCCCGAAGCAGGAGTCCAGGCCCTCACTTTCCAACCTAGTCCGGACTCCTAGGGGATACCCCCCCCCTCCGCCCACTGGAGTGCGATCTTATTCATTTCCTGGACTACTGTCCTCAGTTTCGACTACAGCAGCTGAGGAATGAAAAGAAAAACTTCGACCAGATATAGCCCGGAGAATAGAAATATTGTAAAAATTAAACGAAACTTGAAGAGTTTGCAGAACCGGGGCTAGTGGTCTTCTCAAAAGTGGGTTTGTTGATGGCAGGGCAGCCAGACTCAGCTAGCTAAAGGCGAAGTATTATCTATGAAGCTTGCCTCTGCCGGGTCAATAATATTTCCCAGAACTTTGCAAAGCAAAGATTATAAAGCCAGTGAGTTTCGTGCGGTTCTCTTTGTAACGAATTGGCTGGTTCTGTAATTAATTGGCCTGATCGCCTGAGAATTGAAACGGAAAAAAAGCCTTTGATAAAATAAGCTTGCAGAGATGAGAACGCGAGTTTTTGATTCTCAGAAAGACAGAGACAGGCCTTTGCTTTTGTTTTGTTGTTACTCTCACCTTTGGGACCAAATTTTGGTTTTCCCTGCGTGAGCTTTGCTCGCATCTTCCCGCGCCAGCACCGGGCTCGGAAGAAATCTGGAGTCCGACAGACCCTAAGAAATCAAGGCAGCTCGCGCGATCCTCGTCTAATTATTCCCGGGAAGCCCGGGGCACGCATTAGCAGGACTTAACTGCCTTCCCGAGAGAGCAAACGGGCAAGCTAAAGGGGTTAGCTCAACCTACTGGGTGGCAGCGCGGGCAATCCCCGCATCCGGGAGGCGCCCGCCGCTGTTCGGACGCCCAGTACCCGCGCGGAGGCACCGGGAACCTCTGAGTACTGGCAGTGCTCGGAGAAGCCGGGGCGCGCCACCTGTCTACGAGGCCCGGCCGAGAGGAGACACGTACCTGGTGGTAAGGGGTGTAGGCGGCTGCGAAGTAAGGCTGGGGAGGACCGTAGACTTGGTACATAACATCCAGACAGCTCATGGCTTCCCGCAGCGGAGACGGTTAAGTGTTTTATCATCAACTCTCGGGCGGCGGAGGGCAGGGATGCTGCATGGGCGGCACTTGGACCCGAGCTCCCAAGTCATCCGCGGCGGAGCGAGGGGCAGCGTGCTCCGCGGCTCGGGATCCCGCTCGCACGCTCCCTTCCCACCCCTGCAACTCCAGCTGCCACCGCGCTCCGAGATAGAAGCGCCGGGCCTCCAGCTAGTGGGCATTTAAACCCCACGCGGGGCCGGCGTGCTGACGCCACTCCCGGGCCGCGGAGGAGGAGGGGTTGGGGGGCGGGGCCGGGAGGCCAATTGGGTGCGTGGGACGAGGGACCGAGGGGCTGCCGGTGTGTTTCCCTGGGCTACCCGGCGGCGAACCTGTGGCCGAAGGGTGCGGTGAACTGCGCAGCCCGGAACTTGAGCCCTGAGACTTCGCACCGTGAGGAGCAAGGATTTTCCAGGCTAAAGCAGGAGGGGGCGGGAGGACGGAGAGGAGAGGGGAGAAATGGGGCTTTTACATTTGGAGAGAGAAAGTTGTTGAGTAGTGGGGAAAGGTCTTGTGGGGATCCCCGAGCTCACACTGGAGAGTTGAGTGTGTGCGTCCGCGGTGGCGAGGTGGGGAAGATTCTTTGCTCTCGGCTCCTCGGCGGGAGGAACGGCGCTATCCCTAGGAATCCCCCAGGAAATGCGGATCTTCGCAGACAGGATGTAAGAGTCTGGGAACTCCTCTCTGCGCGGAGGAGCTCCCTCTGCGGGGAAACGGCAGCGGCTGAACCCTGTAACCGCTGCCCTGCGGCACCTCCTTTGCGCCCCCTCGGAGCCAATCCACAAGCCGTCAGCTACCACACCTTTTAATTCCGCTCACTGGGGCGGGTCCCTATTGCCCCTCTAGATTATGACCCCGCCCTTTCTCTTTGACGCCCTCCATCCGAACCCTCTAGGTCCGCGTTATTCGCTCCCCGCCTCCAGCTCGTCCGGGTACCTGCTGCTTTCGAGGAGTCCAGGCGGCCTTACCCAGACCCCGGCCGCCCCGAGTCTCCTCGGCCGGCATCCTTTAAAGTTTCAGTAACTTTTTGGAACGAGGACTCATTGGCTGCGAGAGGAATTATCCTAGGCACTAAAGGGAGGTCAGAGAGGGCTTTTGCTGACTCTTCAGTCAGTAATACAGCAGCTGCGATTTTGTTTGTTTGTTTCATTTCAGAGGTGAAAGAGAATACACTCCGGTTGTGAAACACGCATTTCTCATCGCCGTTCTGTTTCTTTCCCTGAGAGCTCTCCTGACTCGGACCTGCTTTCTGCAACGCTTTCCGCCTTCCCAGGCACCCCCTCCCCCAGCCCTGTAGTTCTCTGTCCTTAAAGTTTAGGAACGAATTGAGACAAGGCTTTCTGTACGTCGGGACAGGTGGGGGAAAGAACGTTACAAGAATACCCGTGGGGCATACTTGGGGGTAGGGAGGGTAGAGGTTGGGAGCATTGAGAGCCCAGACCCAAGAAAGTGAATAGACCCAATTTAGTGAATAACTAGAGTTTATAAATAGAGTATAAATACAACAAAAAGTCCGACATCGATTCACAGGCTATAAAACTGCGAACAAATGCACCCTTAAAAGATGTATTTGTTTTTAGGGACTTCGCTGGTGGCACAGTGGTTAAGAATCCGCCTGCCAGTGCAGGGACAGGGGTTCGAGCCCTGGTCGAGGAAGATCCCACACGCCGCAGGGCAGCTAAGCCGGTGCACCACAACTACTGAGCCTGCGCTCTAGAGCCCACGCTCGCAGCCAGCGCACTGCAACGAAGAGTAGCCCCTGCTCACCGCAACTAGAGAAAAGCCCACGTGGAGCAACGAAAACCCAACGCAGCCAAAAATTAATTAAATTAAATTTTTAAAAAAGATGTATTTGTCTTTAAAACGTGAATATTTTAAGCCAAATGGTTTCAGGGTTGAATTTTGGTTTTGTCCAATTTATAAGTGGGTCGTGGCTCCATGTCTCCAGTTCGGTTTATAAATGGTGAGAAGTCCTGAGCGGCTGAAGTGTTTTTTAAATTAACTACAGTGCAATCTATTTTAAAGCAAATTAAAAAAAAAAAAGACACCCTTGTGGTACAGTTTTACGCAAGTCTGTTTTTAGGGGCCGGGCTGCCTTGTGGCTGAGCTGGGTGGCTTCTGGAGCCTACCACGATCCAGGCGCACAGGTGAAGCAGAACATCCCTTCCACCACTACTCCAACCCTCCCTCCCCAGGAGTTTTGGAGGAGGGCAACAATCGCTTTACCCGTATCTCCTCTGGGGGCAAAAAAGCGAACGGTCATGGGAAGAGCCACCCTCGCTACTGGGGACCACTTCGTCTCGCACCAAGCCAGGACCTGGGTGGGCCCGGCCCGCAAGCCCCGGATCAAGTGTAAGGATACCGCAGCGCAGCGCCCGGGACAGATCGCCGCCAGTAGGCGCGGCCTCCGTGGGTCGGTCACATTCCCGCTTTTCGCTCAGGTCCCTCTGTCCATCCTTGGACATAGAGTTTTTACTCTGGCTTCCTTGGGGTAGGGCATCTCCAGGCCCGAGCATCCGTCGCCTGAGCGCACTTCCTCCCGAGCAGCCCAGGCTCTGCAGCGTGGCCAGAGGCTGGCAGTACCGCGCGGGAAAAGCGGTAGGAGGCAAGCGCCAAATCGCACGTCTAGCCAATGCGCTCGGCAGCTGGAAACCTGTCCTCGCTCACCTCCCAGTAGACATCGCCTATCCTCTGTACCCAGTCACGCTGACATTTTAATTTTACTTTGGCCCTGAACTTTACTTTTCCCACAAATGCAGGAGAAAATAACGACCACCTTTCTGAACCAACAAGGCCCAACAAATTGTTAGTTTTGAAAAGGATTACAGGAGCAGCGATTTCCCACATTTTGAACGAAGAAAATGAAGAGAATGCGCTGCCAGTTGCCTAAGACTTTTTTCTGTTCACATTTCTCAATCCTCTCTTATTTGAAACAGTTTTTAAAAACATCACTGAACCTAACTAAGGGTACTGACTGCACAGGAGCTTAAAGGAACACAGGCATTTGGGCCAGTGAGCAACAGTCCTGAATTTAGGCAGGAAAGCAGTCTCCTCCCCCCCAAATCCAAAGTAAAGAGAGGAAAACAAACAGTATGCAGTTTTAAAATACATCCAAATATTGAAGCATGTTCAGTCTTTTCTGTATATCTGAAAAGCTGTCATTTACACGTGGGTGGTATTTATCAATCTGATGAAGTTGCCTCGTGTTTCTAAGTTTAGGCAGAAAGTAAAACACAACTAAATTTAACCCCTCTACTCTCTCAGCCATTCAAACTGCCAGGACATTAGTAGGGTCAAAGGAGTCAAGTTTTGATTTAGAACCTTGGGATGGGGTACAGGTTGAAGGAGAAAACTGGGAGGAAAGTCTCTCTCCTCTTCCCTCTTTCTCTCTTCCTCTTTCACAGTTATTTTAGGAGAAGAGATTGCAAACCAAACAGTTAAATGTCCCAGAACTTGGGTCCCGAGGAAAAATGTACTAACATCCCCAGAAAAATCAGCTATTGTGAATTGCATCTAATGTAATTGCCTTTTAACTTCCTAATTGGGCTGAGGGAATATAAAACTTCTTTTAGAAAGGAATTCCACTTTATGATAGCTTCATGGCAATTTACTGAGCTGCCAAGGTGGGGGAGGGGTTGCCATATGAAAATAAAATCAATTACACCAAAATTCCCTTTCAGTACCCTAGTTCTAGTGTGCAATTCTAACAATATCTATAACTGTGAAAATAAAAAGTGCCTTTACTCTCAAAGTTAATGAATGAAGCCAAATTGCTTTTGAATGATACATGTTTCAATGATACATGTTACTTTTCAATGATACATGTTTCATTGTGATTCATAATCACAATGAAATTATTTTCTTTTCAGAAGAACTGCCTCTCGTTTTTTAATAAGCTGACTTCATTACCTTCTGAATTTTTTCTGTCCACCTGTGTCATCTTATTCTGAAAACTGCAAAGAAGCTGCTTTATAGGAAGGATGTAAGGAATGGAACTAATTTGGAGTGCTGACCTGAGCCAGCCCAGCCCCTCCCTCAGCCATGGTTTATTTGAATCATTGAGTCTTGGCATTTTATGCTGCCTTGTTTTGCCAGCCAGAGGATGAGCATGATGGTAATCTCGCAGACTTTTTTTTTTTTAAACCCCTAAACCCATCATTGCCTGTTTTACAGAGCAGAGATGTGTTTGGAATTTGGAGAGTAGCTGACAAGATTTTGTGGATTCAGCCTATTAATAGTATTAGTTGAAAACATGTCTGCAGAAGCCAGCTTTTTCAGTGTTAGTTAGTAATGATACTCTAGTGATTAATGGAGGGTCTGAATGGTGATTTTATTTTAAAGAAATAAAGGAAAAAAGAGAAATTCCTGTTCTCCCAAATCTCACTGAAATGCTAAGTGGAGGGATTCCAGTTTACTTCGTGAAAAACCAAGAGAAAGAGGGTTCAATTATTTTCATGCAAATTAGAGTAGCTTTTAACAGTGTTTTCAAGTAAAAATCCTCCATGATCTATCCTGATGAATAGATGAGACTGCTTTGTAATTATTAACATATATTTGGTTATTATAAGAATGTTAAACTTTTCCTCCTTTATATTTTAATGACTATTTTCATGTTAGGTATAAGACAACTTCCTGAATTTAGTTTTCTCTTGAATTCATGTTGACAGTAATGTCCAGTTCTAGGATTAAAAAATATATTTAATACCAGATTCATCTTTCAGAAATGAGTTCTTTTTAATGAGTCTCTATGAGATGCTTAGTATAAAAATATTATTATACAAAAACAATTCACAAGAGCCTAGCCTTAAAAATGATAACAAATGACAAAAAGGGAGATTTGGAATAGATGTGTGGAAAATATTTTGGCTTGTTAGATTTTTACAAGAGTGGAAATGTTAGAAGAAAATTTACATCCTCTGATTATTTACTTGGACACAAAGAGTTAATTCAGAGAACATGTATAAATTATTTCTTAATGGGAAGAAGTTGATTTTCATCTTTACTTGGCTGGAAGAGTCACTCTACTTGCCTTAGATTTCTGACCATAGTGGATTTTTTTTCTTTAAAGACATACAGTCTGGAGATAACAGCCTAGAAACAAACATATGCTAGAAACTAATATATGTGTGAAACTCCTTTTGTAAGATGCAGGGACATAGAGGATTTTGCAGATTCAGAAGGTAGAAGCAGACTGAAGGATTTAAACTGTTGACTTAGATATTTGACAGTATTGGTGTTGATCCATTCCCAAACTTCTGTTTATAAACTTCATTTCAGCAGGATGCTAAAGGGATTAAAAGGAGACCACAGTAATAACAGACAGAAGGTGAAGATATCCATCTGAGTGTGATGTCCTGTCACATGCTTCAAGAAACAGCTTCTTAGAAACTCACTCGTAGGAAGTTTCTTTTGGCATGTGTGGAAGAATTTTTAGGACTGACTCCTAGACTGGCATTGTTTGTCTTTAACGTCTTTGGTTATAATGACTGATTTTGAAGTCTATTTCATGGTGACATAACTAAATTAGGTTTAACTATGCCTTAAGTATAACATGTAGAAAGAAGTTTGATGGTGCATCAGGACACTTAGCTTAGCAGACGCCAAAGCAGACTACACGTTTTATTTTTGATCTTAACTTTATACCATAAATACTGTGCATCATATTTTAAGGTAAAAGTCCAGTTGTTGACTGTGAAATTTAAACTTCACCAGCTGGTATTGTTTTTCATCTTTAAGAGAGGAATGAATCAATCAATTTGTAAAATAATCCAACCCGTGACATTACAGGGGTAATAAAAAAATAAAAGTTTTAAAAATTTGAAATGTAAAATTTAAGGACAGTATATCATTTTATATGCCTCATTGCAAGATATTGCTGCACAGTGAATCAAAGTGGAAATTTGTCAGTTGTCCAGCGAATTTGGAATGAAAACCAGCTAAAGATGACCATGTAAGAAATCAAACTGAAAAATTCAGGTCTCAAAGTGGGCTTTCACCAAGTAAGCTTCTTTCCATGTTAGTAGATCGATGCTTATACTCCTGAGCATAGCTAATTCTTTCTCCAAACAAACCATGTACTCAGAACGTGGCCATGACCTTAGTAGTGTCTGTTGGTGTTTGTAAATATTTTAAGAAGCCAGTGATTCTGAAATGGTTCAAAATGAACACGTATTTTTACCCCTTAGCGTTCTTTTTCTCTGTGGGAATTCAGTGGAAAAATAAATCTGAAACCCTAATCTGCATCAATGTATATGGCTTTGTTCCTGGGTATATGAGGAAGTAGCTAATTCCAAGGCACTACCCTTTTATTATTTTTGGTAATGGATGTGGTAAAACAGCCTTTCAGTAATGCAGTAGGATAACTCTATTAGTAAACAACTATTGCTCTTAGAAAAATAGGCCGTGTCTGTGCATTTCAAATAAAGTGCTAAATTAAAGCAACCCTCCCAACAAGTTAAACAGAAACAAAGGTCCTTCTTTTTTCTTTTTACCTTGGGTAGTAGACCTGAAAACTACAGAGAATTATTTCAGTAGAAAGAAAATTCCAATAGTAGATGTCAAAAGGAAGACATTTCAGAGCACTTGTTGTCAGATAGTTAGGTGAGCAAGTAGTTAAAGAACCAGAGAGAACCCCTAGCTCTTAAAAGGGGCGGGGAAAGGTGGAAGGGTGTGTTGCTGATTGCCACCTTTGAAACACTGGAGATGGCCGACTAAAGCCCTGGCTGCCTGTAACTGTAGAGGTCACATACTTTGGGATCTCAGCCCAGTGGCTACATTTCATGGGACATTGCCCTGTCTTTTCTCTAAAAGTAATACACCCTCAACCGGATGACATTATCTTAGTTACTTTCTTAAGAATGGAAGGGGCTGATGAGTAGCATGGAAGGAGTGATGGACTGGATATCAAGACACTGTATACTGACCTGTGGTGTGAAATGTTGTCACTCCTTAAGCCCTCAGTTTGCTCATGTATACAAAGAAGAAACTGGACTAGGTTATCTCTGTCTCAGGATGTTTATGATTCCAAACTCTGAAATTGGAATAAACTCACATTTGATTTGAAAATAGCGTAATGTTTCTAAAGATTTCCGCTATGCGTGTTATTTCCAACCAAAGATCCTTCTTGAAGAATTGTACATGATCACCTTTACTTGAAAATGTCCTGTGTTCCCCAAATCTCATCAAGCAGGGGTCTATTCTTAAATGTTGGACAGAATTAGTTAGCCAGAGATCCTTTAGAATTCCAGGGAGATGTAATACAAAAGGGAGCTGTGTCTTCCAAGCATTGGGTGAGTGAAGCTGAGATCTCTGGTATGCAGTATCAGAAGCAAAGCTGCCCATTACGTTTGCTTTCTGTGGGCCTGAGTACATGTATGTACATACAGTGTCTGCTCCTTGGGAAATAAAAGTACAGCCTTTCTGAACTTTCATGAGACTAGGAACAGAAGATAACCATTCTTTTATCTGGTAAAGTTGGGGCTTTGAAACGAGAACTTTTTCATTTTTATCACAATATGTAATTACTGTATATTTCAATGTACAGTAATATATAGCTTATTTAATGGAGGAAATGAATTACTAGAATTATTAGCCATAATATCCTGCTTAGTGATTAGTACCTACAAATCCCCCTGCCCAGGACAGGTGAATGATTAAATAGTAGATTTCTGGAAGAAGACAGGCAACAACACACACTATGTTAGGAGTCTTACTTTAGATAGAAATTTTGTTATTTATTTTTTCCTGAAGAATATGTGAAAATTGCTTTCTGTAGAGATGAGAGTGAATTAACCATTAGATTCACTCCTTTTGCTCAAACACATATAAATAATAAAGAAAATGTAAAATGAGATAACCAGAAAACACAACTGGACCCCAAAACAAACATTCTAAGGCAAAAAATAAAAAAGGAACTCAAAGCTATGAGCAGGGCTAATGCCCTGGGCGCATCCTAGTCCACAACCTGGTCTTAAGTGTATTTTTCAGAGCTTCTGCTCCTTTGTGATAACAAAGACAATGCAGATCTAGGCACTGAGTCCAAAGCCATCTAGCCCAGTTCTTGGTCATGAGGCTGCTTCTTTCCCCCCTACCTAGCCAGGATGTATTGTTTGTTCGGTTTGGTTTTCAGATTCCACATGTAAATGAGATCATGTAGTCTTTGTCTTTCTCTGTTTGTTTCAATTATTTCACTTAGAATAATACTTTTTGATTCCATCCATGTTGTCACAAAATGCACTGAGTGATGGCTGAGTGATGTTCCATTGTGTGTGTTTACATATATATATATATATATATATATATATATATATATATATATATATATATATATAAATATAAATGAATTAGTGTTTTTGTTTTCTTCGGGTAAATACCCAGAAGTGGAATTGCTCGATCATATGTCAGTTCTATTTTTAATTTTTTGAGGAAACTGTGTACCGTTTATCATAGTGGCGCACCAATTCTCAATCCCACCAACAGAGTATGAGGGTTCCCTTTTCGCCACATCCTTTCCAAAACTTGGTGTTTGTTGTTTTTTGATAATAGCCATTCTAACAGATGTGAGGTGGCATCTAATTGTGGTTTCGAATTGCACTTCCCTAATAATTAGTGATATTGAGCATCTTTTCACGTGTCTTTTGGCCATTTGTATGTCTTCTTAAGAAAAATGTCTGTTCAGGTCATCTGGCTATTTTTTAATCAGGTTGTTTGTTTTTTTGATGTTAAGTTGTATGAGTTATTTGCATATTTTGTATATTAACTCCTTATCAGGTATCAGGTATATAGTTTGCAAATATCTTCTCGCATTTGATAGGCTGCCATTTCATTTTGTTGGAAGTTTCCTTTGCTGTGCAAAAGCATCTTAGTTTGATGTAGTCCCATTTGTTTATTTTTGCTTTTGTTTCCCTTGCCTGAGGTGACATATCCAAAAAAATATTGTTAAGACCGATGTCAAAGTGCATACTGCCTTCGTTTTCTTCTAGGAGTTTTATGGTTTCAGGTCTTACATTAAGTCTTTAATCCATTTTGAGTTGTGTATGGTATGAGAAAGTAGCTCTGCTTGATTCGTTTGCATGCAGCCATCCAGTTTCCCCTGCACCATTTATTGAAGAGACTGTCTTTTCTCCATTGTATATTCTTCCTTCCCTTGTTGGAGATTAATTGACCATATAAGTGTGAATTAATTTCTTTTTTTTTTAACTTCTTTATTAGAGTATAATTTCTTTACAATGGTGTGTTAGTTTCTGCTTTATAACAAAGTGAATCAGTTATACATATACATATGTCCCCATATCTCTTCCCTCTTGAGTCTCCCTCCCTCCCACCCTTCCTATCCCACCCCTCTAGTTGGTCACAAAGCACCGAGCTGATCTCCCTGTGCTATGGCGGCTGCTTCCCACTAGCTATCTATTTTACATTTGGTAGTATATATATGTCCATGCCACTCTCTCACTTTCTCCCAGCTTATGCTTCCCCCTCCCCATATCCTCAAGTCCATTCTCTAGTAGGTCTGCGTCTTTATTCCCGTATTGCCCATAGGTTCTTCAGGACCTTTTTTTTTTTTTTTAGATTCCATATATATGTGTTAACATACGGTATTTGTTGTTCTCTTTCTGACTTAATTCACTCAGTATGACAGACTCTAGGTCCATCTACCTCACTACAAGTAACTCAAATTCGTTTCTTTTTATGGCTGAGTAATATTCCATTGTATATATGTGCCACATCTTCTTTATCCATGCATCTGTCGATGGACACTTAGGTTGCTTCCATGTCCTGGCTATTGTAAATAGAGCTGCAATGAACATTGTGGTACATGACTCTTTTTGAATTATGGTTTTCTCAGGGTATATGCCCAGTAGTGGGATTGCTGGGTCGTATGGTAGTTCTATTTTTACTTTTTAAAGGAACCTCCATACTGTTCTCCATAGTGGCTGTATCAATTTACATTCCCACCAACAGTGCAAGAGGGTTCCCTTTTCTCCACACCCTCTCCAGCATTTATTGTTTGTAGATTTTTTGATGATGGCCATTCTGACCGGTGTGAGATGATATCTCATTGTAGTTTTGATTTGCATTTCTCTAATGATTAATGATGTTGAGCATTCTTTCATGTGTTTGTTGGCAATCTGTATATCTTCTTTGGAGAAATGTCTATTTAGGTCTTCTGCCCATTTTTGGATTGAGTTGTTCGTTTTTTTGATATTGAGCTGCATGAGTTGCTTGTATGTTTTGGAGATTAATCCTTTGTCAGTTGCTTCATTTGCAAATATTTTCTCCCATTCTGAGGGTTGTCTTTTCATCTTGTTTATGGTTTCCTTTGCTGTGCAAAAGCTTTTAAGTTTCATTGGGTCCCATTTGTTTATTTTTGTTTTTATTTCCATTCCTGTAGGACATGGGTTGAAAAGGATCTTGCTGTGATTTATGTCATGGAGTGTTCTGCCTATGTTTTCCTCTTAGAGTTTAATAGTGGCTGGCCTTACATTTAGGTCTTTAATCCATTTTGAGTTTATTTTTGTGGATAGTGTTAGGGAGTGTTCTAATTTCATTCTTTTACTAGTAGCTGTCCAGTTTTCCCAGCACCACTTATTGAAGAGGATGTCTTTTCTCCACTGTGTATTCTTGCCTCCTTTATCAAAAATAAGGTGACCATATGTGTGTGGGCTTATCTCTGGGCTTTCTATCCTGTTCCATTGATATATATTTCTGTTTTTCTGCCAGTAGCATACTGTCTTGATTACCGGAGCTTTGTAGTATAGTCTGAAGTTTGGGAGCCTGATTCCTGCAGCTCCGTTTTTCTTTCGCAAGATTGCTTTGGCTATTCGGGGTCTTTTGTGTTTCCATACAAATTGTGAAATTTTTTGTTCTAGTTCTCTGAAAAATGCCAGTGGTAGTTTGATAGGGATTGCATTGAATCTGTAGATTGCTTTCGGTAGTATAGTCATTTTCACAATGTTGATTCTTCAAATCCAAGAACATGGTATATCTCTCCATCTATTTGTATCATCTTTAATTTATTTCATAAGTGTCTTATAATTTTCTGCATACAGGTCTTTTGTCTCCTTAGGTAGGTTTATTCTTAGATATTTTATTCTTTTTGTTGCAATGGTAAATGGAACTGTTTTCTTAATTTCACTTTCAGATTTTTCATCATTAGTGTATAGGAATGCAAGAGATTTCTGTGCATTAATTTTGTATCCTGCTACTTTACCAAATTCATTGATTAGCTCTAGTCATTTTCTGGTAGCATCTTTAGGATTCTCTATGTATAGTATCATGTCATCTGCAAACAGTGACAGCTTTACTTCTTCTTTTCCAATTTGGATTCCTTTTATTTCTTTTTCTTCTCTGATTGCTGTGGCTAACACTTCCAAAACTATGTTGAATAATAGTGGTGAGAGTGGGCAACCTTGTCTTGTTCCTGATCTTAGTGGAAATGGTTTCAGATTTTCACCATTGAGGACGATGTTGGCTGTGGGTTTGTCATATATGGCCTTTATTGTGTTGAGGTAAGTTCCCTCTATGCTTACTTTCTGGAGGGTTTTTATCATAAATGGGTGTTCAATTTTGTCGAAAGCTTTCTCTGCATCTATTGAGATGATCATATGGTTTTTCTCCTTCAATTTGTTAATATAGTGTATCACACTGATTGATTTGCGTATATTGAAGAATCCTTGCATTGCTGGGATAAACCCTACTTGATCATGGTGTATGATCCTTTTAATGTGCTGTTGGATTCTGTTTGCTAGTATTTTGTTGAGGATTTTTGCATCTATGTTCATCAGTGATGTTGGCCTGTAGTTTTCTTTCTTTGTGACATCTTTGTCTGGTTTTGGTATCAGGGTGATGGTGTCCTATAGAATGAGTTTGGGAGTGTTCGTCCCTCTGCTATATTTTGGAAGAGTTTGAGAAGGACAAGTGTTAGCTCTTCTTTAAATGTTTGATAGAATTCGCCTGTGAAGCCATCTGGTCCTGGGCTTTTGTTTGTTGGAAGATTTTTAATCACAGTTTCAATTTCAGTGCTTGTGGTTGGTCTGTTCATATTTTCTATTTCTTCCTGGTTCAGTCACAGAAGATTGTGCTTTTCTAAGAATTTCTCCTTTTCTTCCAGGTTGTCCATTTTATTGGCATATAGTTGCTTGTAATAATCTCTCATGATCCTTTGTATTTCTGCAGTGTCAGTTGTAACTTCTCCTTTTTCATTTCTAATTCTATTGATTTGAGTCTTCTCCCTTTTTTTCTTGATGAGTCTGGCTAATGGTTTATCAATTTTGTTTATCTTCTCAAAGAACCAGCTTTTAGTTTTATTGATCTTTGCTATTGTTTCCTTCATTTCTTTTTCATTTATTTCTAATCTGTTCTTTATGATTCCTTTCCTTCTGCTAACTCTGGGGTTTTTTTGTTCTTCTTTCTCTAATTTCTTTAGGTGTAAGGTTAGTTTGTTTATTTGAGGTGTTTCTTGTTTCTTTTTTTTTATTAATTAATTAATTTATTTATTTATGGCTGTGTTGGGTCTTCGTTTCTGTGCGAGGGCTTTCTCTAATTGCAGCAAGCGGGGGCCACTCTTCATCGCGGTGCACGGGCCCCCCACTATCGGGGCCTCTCCTGTTGCGGAGCACAGGCTCCAGACACGCAGGCTCAGTAATTGTGGCTCACGGGCCCAGCTGCTCCGTGGCACGTGGAATCTTCCCAGACCAGGGCTCGAACCCATGTCCCCTGCATTGGCAGGCAGACTCTCAACCACTACGCCACCAGGGAAGCCCCCGTTTCTTGTTTCTTAAGGTAGGAATGTATTACTATAAACTTGTCTCTTAGGACTGCTTTTGCTGCATCCCATAGGTTTTGGGTCGTCGTGTTTTCATTGTCATTTGTTTCTAGGTATTTTTTGATTTCCTCTTTGATGTCTTCAGTGATCTCTTGGTTATTAAGTAGTGTATTGTTTAGCCTCCATGTGTTTGTATTTTTTACAGATTTTTTCCTGTAATTGATATCTAGTCTCATAACATTGTGGTTGGAAGAGACACTTGATACGATTTTAATGTTCTTAAATTTGCCAAGGCTTGATTTGTGACCCAAGATATGATCTATCCTGGAGAATGACCCATGAGCACTTGAAAAGAAAGTGTATTCTGTTGTTTTTGGATGGAATGTCCTATAAATATCAATTAAGTCTATCCTGTTTAATGTATCATTTAAAGCTCGTGTTTCCTTATTTATTTTCATTTTGGATGATCTGTCCATTGGTGAAAGTGGGGTATTAAAGTCCCCTATTATGACTGTGTTATTGTCGATTTCCCCTTTTATGGCTGTTAGCATTTGCCTTATATATTGAGGTGTTCCTATGTTGGGTGCATAAATATTTACAATTGTTATATCTTCTTCTTGGATTGATCCCTTGATCATTATGTAGTGTTCTTCTTTGTCTCTTGTAATAGTCTTTATTTTAAAGTCTATTTTGTCTTATATGAGAATTGCTACTCCAGCTTTCTTTTGATTTCCATTTGCATGGAATATCTTTTCCCATCCCCTTACTTTCAGTCTGTATGTGTCCCTAGGTCTGAAGTGGGTCTCTTGTAGACAGCATATATACGGGTCTTGTTTTTGTATCCATTCAGCCAGTCTGTGTCTTTTGGTTGGAGCATTTAATCCATTTCCATTTAAGGTAATTATCAATATATATGTTCCTATTACCATTTTCTTAATTGTTTTGGGTTTGTTATTGTAGGTCTTTTCCTCCTCTTGTCTTTCCTGCCTAGAGAAGTTCCTTTAGCATTTGTTGTAAGGCTGGTTTGGTGGTGCTGAATTCTCTTAGCTTTTGCTTGTCTGTAAAGGTTTTAATTTCTCCGTCAAATCTGAATGAGATCCTTGCTGGGTAGAGTAATCTTGGTTGTAGGTTTTTCCCCTTTATCACTTTAAATATGTGCTGCCTCTCCCTTCTGGCTTGCAGAGTTTCTGCTGAAAGATCAGCTGTTAACCTTTTGGGGATTCCCTTGTATGTTATTTGTTGTTTTTCCCTTGCTGCTTTTAATATTTTTTCTTTGTATTTAATTTTTGATAGTTTGACTAATATGTGTCTTCACGTGTTTCTCCTTGGATTTATCCTTTATGGGACTCTCTGTGCTTCCTGGACTTGATTAATTATTTCCTTTCCCATATTAGGGAAGTTTTCAACTATAATCTCTTCAATTATTTTCTCAGTCCCTTTCTTTTTCTCTTCTTCTTCTGGGACCCCTATAATTCGAATGTTGGTGTGTTTAATGTTGTCGCAGAGGTCTCTGAGACTGTCCTCAATTCTTTTCATTTTGTTTTCTTTATTCTGCTCTCCAGTAGTTATTTGCACTATTTTATCTTCCAGGTCACTTATCCATTCTTCTGCCTCAGTTATTTTGCTAATGATCCCTTCTAGAGAATTTTTAATTTCATTTATTGTGTTGTTCATCACTGTTTGTTTGCTCTTTAATTCTTCTAAGTCCTTGTTAAACGTTTCTTGTATTTTCTCTATTCTGTTTCCAAGACTTTGGATCATCTTTACTATCATTATTCTGAATTCTTTTTCAGGTAGACTGCCTATTTCCTCTCCAATTTTTAGGTCTGGTGGGTTTTTACCTTGGTCCTTCATCTGCTGTGTGTTTGTCTGTCTTCTTATTTTGCTTACCTTACTGTGTTTGGGGTCTCCTTTTCGCAGGCTGCATGTTCGTAGTTCCCGTTGTTTTTGGTGTCTGCCCCCAGTGGCTAAGGTTGGTTCAGTGAGTTGTGTAGGCTTCTGGTGGAGGGGACTAGTGCCTGTGTTCTGGTGGATTACGCTGGATCTTGTCTTTCTGTTGGGCAGGTCCACGTCTGGTGGTGTGTTTTGCGGTGTCTGTGGCCTTATTATGATTTTAGGCAGCCTCTCTGCTAATGGGTGGGGTTGTGGTCCTGTCTTGCTAGTTGTTTGGCATAGGGTGTCCAGCACTGGAGCTTGCTGGTCATTGAGTGGAGCTGGGTCCTAGGGTTGAGATGGAGATCTCTGGGAGATTTTCACCGTTTGATATTCTGTGGAGCTGGGAGGTCTCTTGTGGACAAATGTCCTGAACTTGGCTCTCCCACCTCAGAGGCACAGCCCTGACGCCTGGATGGAGCACCAAGAGCCTCTCCTCCACACGGCTCAGAATAAAAGGGAGGAAAAAAAGAAAGAAAGAAAGAAGAAGATAAAATATAAAATAAAATAAAATAAAGTTAGTAAAATGAAAAAGATAAAAGAATTATTAAAAGAATTTTTTTTAAGTAATAAAAGAAAAAGAAAGAAAGAAGAGAGCAACCAAACCAAAAAACAAATCCGCCAATGGTAACAAGTACTAAAAACTATACTAAAAAAACAAAAAAACCCAGACAGACAGAACCCTAGGACAAATGGTAAAAGCAAATCTATACAAAATCACACACAGAAGCATACACATACACACTCACAAAAAGAGAAAAAGGGAATAAAATATATATATCGTTGCTCCCAATGTCCACCTCCTCAATTTGAGATGATTCGTTGTCTACTCAGGTATTCCACAGATGCAGGGTACATCAAGTTGACTGTGGAGGTTTAATCCGCTGCTCCTGAGGCTGCTGGCAGAAATTTCCCTTTCTCTTTGTTCTCACAGCTCCTGGGGTTCAGCTTTGGATTTGGCCCCACCTCTGCGTGTAGGTCTCCTGAGGGCGTCTGTTCTTCGCTCAGACAGGACGGGGTTAAAGGAGCAGCTGATTCGTGGGCTCTGGCTCACTCAGGCCACGGGGAGGGAGGGGTATGGATGCGGGGCGAGCCTGTGGGGCAGAGGCCAGCGTGACGTTGCAGCAGCCTGAGGCGCGCCGTGCGTTCTCCTGGGGAAGTTGTCCCTGGATCACGGGACCCTGGCAGTGGTGGGCTGCACAGGCTCCCGGGAGGGGCGGTGTGGATAGTGACCGTGCTCACACACAGGCTTCTTGGTGGCGGCAGCAGCAGCCTTAGCGTCTCATGCCCGTCTCTGGGGTCCACGCTGATAGCCGCGGCTTGTGCCTGTCTCTGGAGCTCGTTTAGGTGGCGCTCTGAATCCCCTCTCCTCGCGCACCAGGAAACAAAGAGGCAAGAAAAAGTCTCTTGCCTCTTAGGCAGCTCCACACTTTTTTCCGGACTCCCTCCTGGCTAGCTGTGATGCACTAACCCCTTCAGGCTGTGTTCACGCAGCCAACCCCAGTCCTCTCCCTGGGATCCGACTGAAGCCTGAGCCTCAGCTCCCAGCCCCCGCCCGCCCCGGCGGGTGAGCAGACAAGCCTCTTGGGCTGGTGAGTGCTGGTCGGCACCGATCCTCTGTGCGGGAATCTCTCCGCTCTGCCCTCCACACCCCTGTTGCTGCGCTCTCCTCCGTGGCTCCGAAGCTTTCCCCCTCCACCACCCGCAGTCTCCGCCCGCGAAGGGCCTTCCTAGTGTGTGGAAACCTTTCCTCCTTCACAGCTCCCTCCCACTGGTGCAGGTCCCATCCCTATTCTTTTGCCTCTGTTTTTTCTTTTTTCTTTTGCCCTACCCAGGTACGTGGGGAGTTTCTTGCCTTTTGGGAGGTCTGAAGTCTTCTGCCAGCGTTCAGTAGATGTTCTGTAGGAGTTGTTCCACATGTAGATGTATTTCTGATGTATTTGTGGGGAGGAAGGTGATCCCTACGTCTTACTCTTCCGCCATCTTGAAGCTCCTCCGTGAATTAATTTCTGTGCTCTCTATTCTGTTCCATTGATCTATGTATCTGTCTTTGTGCCAGTCCATACTGTTTCAATTTTTGTAGCTTTGTAGTGTAATTTGAAATCAGGGTGCTTCCTTAAGATGAGGTAATTTTTCTCTTAACTATTGCATAAGGTTTGAAATGCATCTTTCTGAGAGATGAAAAGATCTTTGTCCCTTGGAGTTTCTGAAAACTTACACCCTACCGCTTCAAAATATACCTGCACATATACATTTTTTAGGAAGCAAAAGAAACAGTTGAATTTTCCAGCTAATCAATACATTGATTTAGACCTCTATTTTCTTTGCTTAAAGAATCTTTAGGCCAATGAACTCATTTAATAAAAACTTGTATGACTCAAACGATAACAAAAATGTCTTTTGGACATTCTAAATTGTCAGGGCTCCAGATTAACTTAGTTGTTACTGATATAGTATTTTAATAATTGCATTAATAATAGATAACATTTTGAGTACTTAGTAGACACTTTGCATATATTTTATTTAATTTTTCTAACAGCCCTATTATCTTAATTTTATATATTAGGGAGCTGATATCTTTAGGAGTTCAGTAATCCTTCTGAAGTCACAGAGTGAGAGAGCCAGAAATCATATTTGCATTTTACTGATTCCATGACCTCTTCTCTAAAAGGTGGTTAGCATAGTTTTTCACTCTGAGTCACAAGAAGGATTTACTTTGATTTAGGTTTTATTTAGGGAAATTCTCCATAAATGCTCAGTTAAGTTCTTAATGGTTCTATAATGATCCAATATTTACTTAGTAGGGCCTCGACTTTAAACATCTATTAATATCTTATATCTTGATAAACTTTGAACTGTATGAACAACTTGAAGGTTCTAACTAGATTTCAACAGGCTTCTCATAGAAGTAGTCTTTGTATTTATTTTCTTTTTGTGTCTAACAATTATGCCCTCATTATAGTCTGACAGTAAGAAACTAAATTTATAAATTATCTCTACTACATGAAGTTAGAGGCTACTGGCCATACTTCTTAGGCTTCTTTTGAGATAGATATTCTTTTTTTTTTTTTATAAATTTATTTATTTATTTATTTATTTTTGGCTGTGTTGGGTCTTCGTTTCTGTGCGAGGGCTCTCTCTAGTTGCAGCAAGCGGGGGCCACTCTTCATCGTGGTGCACGGGCCTCTCACTGTCGCGGCCCCTCTTGTTGCAGGGCACAGGCTCCAGATGCGCAGGCTCAGCAGTTGTGGCTCACGGGCTTAGTTGCTCCGCGGCATGTGGGATCTTCCCAGACCAGGGCTCGAACCCGTGTCCCCTGCATCGGCATGCAGACTCTCAACCACTGCGCCACCAGGGAAGCCCCTGAGATAGATATTCTTGTATGTTGTAAACAATAACATGGATCGGAGTGCCATGGGCTTAGTGTACAATTCATAACCAAAGTCCTGACCACTGCAGAAATGAAGAACCCATCTCTAAAATTTAGAGATTCAATTGAGTGAGAAAAGGATCTCAATGTTTAAAGCATTTCATTGTCTATTTAGCCTAGTTTTACCATCTATGATGGACATGGTTAGACAAAATACTTAGTTTTGTCTCTTTATGAACTTCATGTAAATTTACTTGTACTGCATGTGTTCTTCTGTGGCCTGCTTCTTTCACTCATATTTATGTTTTTTCTATTCATCCATGTTGATATGTAAAGGTGTAGTCCATTTATTTTCTCCTGTGTACACTGCTGTATATAGTCTGTTGTAGAGAATAAAACTACAGTTTTATTCATTCTATTGTTAAGGGGCATTTCAGGTGTTCACGGTAGTTTTTTTTTCTTTGGCTGCGCCACCCGGCTGCGGGATCCTAGTTCCCCAACCAGGTATTGAACCCTGGCCCTGGGCAGTGAAACTGCAGAGTCCTAACCACTGGATTGCCAGGGAATTCCCAATGTTCATAGTTTTTTGATATTGAAAAAAACGCAGGTATGGGCATGTCTCCTGGTACATACATGTACAAGAATTTCTTTAAAGTATATTATAATTGGGAGTAAAATGGCTAATCATAGGGTTTATGCATGTTTAACTCTACTAAATAATGCCAAAATGTTTTTCTAATTGATTTTACCTGTTTATACTCCCACCAAGAAGGGGTAAGAGAGTTCCCATTACTAAACATTCTCCACAGCACACGGTCTTGATTTTTAAATTGCCCAATATGTTATGTGTATATTGAAGTCTTATATTCATTTCCTTTTTCTTGATTACTTATGACAGTTAGCCATTAATGTCTTCTCTTCTATGAAATGTCTGTCATGTATTTTGCACGTTTTTTTCTACTTGGTTGCTTGTTTTTTTCTTTTAGATTCATAGGAGTTTTACATATGTATTGAACACTAATCCTTTGTTATATGCGATGTAAATATCTTCTCCCATTTTGGTTTGTCTTTCCACTCCTTTATGGTAGGGTATATTCCCATACCTTGTAGTTTATTTTTAGAGCATCTTGGATATTTTTGTATTTTGAATTACCGTATAAAATTTTAAATTAGCTTGCTAGGTTCCATGAAAAGTCTTCCAGATCAATTTGAGGATCAGTGACATCTTTTTGCCATTGGGTCTTTCTGTGCAAGTACAGGAAATATCTCTTTATTTATTTAGGTCTTTTTAAATGTCTTTCAAGATGTATCCCTAGGCATTCTCCATTTTTGGTTGCTCTTGTTAATGGTACCTTTTTTAAAATTTTTATTTAATTTATTTTATTTTTGGCTGCATTGGGTCTTTGTTGCTGTGTGCGGTCTTTTCTCTAGTTGTGGCGAGTGGGGGCTACTCTTCATTGTGGTGTGAGGGCTTCTCATTTCGGTGGCTTCTCTTGTTGCGGAGCACGGGCTCTAGGTGCACGGACTTCAGTAGTTACGGCATGCAGGCTCAGTAGCTGTGGCTTGCGGGCTCTAGAGCGCAGGCTCAGTAGTTGTGGCACACAGGCTTAGTTGTTCTGCAGCATGTGGGATCTTGCCGGGCCAGGGCTCAAACCCGTGTCCCCTGCATTATTGGCAGGTGGATTCTTAACCACTGTGCCACCAGGGAAGCCCAATGGTATCTTTTTAAAATAAAATTTCTAATTTATTGTTGCTGGTAAAGACAGATACAATTGTGCATTGAGTTTTTAAATTAATTTTTATTGGAGTATGGTTGCTTTACAATGTTGTGTTAGCCTCCACTGCATAACAGAATGAATCATCCATACACATACAGATATCCCCTCCCTTTTCAACTTCCCTGCCATTTAGGTTACCACAGTGCATTAGGTAGAGTTCGTGTGCTATATAGTATGTTTGTATCAGTTGTCTATTTTATATATTGTATCAGTAATATATGTGTGTCAATCCCAGCCTCCCAATTCCTCCCTCCCCACTCCTTTCCCCCTTGGTATACATACATTTGTTCTCTACATCTGTGTCTCTATGTCTCTATTTATGCTTTGTGCATTGATTTTTGTTGTTGTTGTTGTTATCCAGCCGCCTTGCTAAATTTGCTTATAAATACCAATAGTTTACTTATAAATTTTTCCAGTATATTTTATGTAGACAATAATATCCTCTGTAAATGATGATGATTTTACTTATCACATTGAATTAATTGAGATGACCAGACAAACTTTCTCCTTAATCTGTTAATGTGGAGAATTTCATCAATTGATTTACTAATATTAACCAACCATGGTGATGTCTCATATTTTTCATAATTTTTTGGATTTGGTTGTGAATATCTTGTTTAGGAATTTTTTCATGAGTGAAATTGTATTTTTTCTGTCTTGTAGTATGTTTAGCTTGTTTTGTTATCAAGACTATGCTAACTTTATATAAAGAGTTGGGGATGTTCCCTCTTTTTTATTTTCTAAAAGAATTTGCTTATGATGGAATACAACAGCAAGTATTGCTTGCAAAGTTCAACACGAAGCATCTGAACCTATTCCTGAAGTCGTTTTTAAAGACATTGTATGTGACTGTTTAAAGGAAATTTAAATCTTTTCAACTTTAAAAGATTCAAGTTTGGGAAAATTATAGCGGTAGAGAAAATATATCCAGTTGGGCCTAGTACTGTTTATCTTTTCCTTGCTTTTGTTATCTAGATTCTTCTTTATGGTGAAAGGAATTCACATCTGTTCTATGGGGTAATTCATATTTGTATATGAAGTCTAATAAAAGTTAGATACAGGAAAAAGAGGAGATACTAATTCACCATCTCCTAACTGGTCAGTAGTCTTGGAAAGTATCCAGCAATTTGAGTAAAAAAAATGTCTGCTTGTTAAAATTTGGGGATTTCCTTGCAGGGGAGTGTAGACTGGCAAGCTCTTCGGGAAGTGGCCTGGGGAAATCACAATTGCACCTCAAGTCTTATGATTGTCAGCTGCTGGAAAAGGAAGGAAATCTACTTTAGCTTAGGTAATCAAATACACTTTACTCTGAAAGTCAGAGTATAATTATCTTCAGGAACAAGTGTTCTTTGTTTAACTGTTGCATGGTTGAAGCCCATGTTTGTTAAATTGGGTCACCATACCAATTTATTCCAAAGGATTATCATGGCAACCAATTCCAGACAATTTTCCTCTAAACCTTTATTGTAAAAGTTCAGCTCCTTTACAACTGCCAGAAGATTAGGTTACTGCTTATAGTAACTGCTCATTTATGTTCTTCAGTCTCATAAGGACTTTCAAAACATTTTACTTAACACATTCCATTTCTACATAAAAAGATAGGCTTCAAGTGAGATGCCTTTTTAGTCTGGGTTAAATTTGAGACATAAGTATACATCAGAATTTAAATGGAGTGGAATAAATAAGTGAACTGTGCATTTGCATTTCCAGTCTAATTGCTGAGGTCTGTCAAGACAGTTTGAAGATTCATCAATTACTTAAACTTACTCTTCACTTTCAATTTGCAGTTATGATCTAAGTTTCACAGGTAGTGAGTGGGGTGTCAAAAACTGAAGATGCAAGAATTTAGAGAAGAATCACCAACCAAGTTATAGCATTGTAACATTTCAACATTTCCTTATATTTTTTTCTTTCCCTTTTTCTTTGGGTACATTGAAGTGATTTTTAAAAATTAAGGTAAATTTGCATACAGAAAAAGTTCACCCTTGGCCATGCATAGTCATATGAGTTTTGACAAATGCAAACAAGAATGTAACCCCCATCAAAATTAAGATACAGAAGTTTTATCATTAAAAAAAAAATTCCCTCAAGTGTCTTTGTAGTCAACTCCTGACCCCTCTCACTCCTAGATTCTGGCAGCCACTGATATCTTTTCTGTGCCTGTAGCTTTGCTGTATCCAGACTAGAATGCCATATAAGTGGAATCATGCAGTATGTAGCCTTTTTTGGTGTGGCTCCTTTCACTTAGCAATATGCATCTGAGATTCATCCAAGTTGTTATGTGAATTAATAGTTTGTTCCTTTTTATTGCTGAGTAGTATTCCATTGTATTGGTGTATCACAATTTGCTTACCCATTCACCTATTGAAGAACATTTGAGTTGTTTCTACTTTTTGAATATTCCCTTTTTACTTTCTTTTTTTTTAAGATCAAGAAGTAAGCCATGATTTATACAAAGAATAAAGCCATCAGACAGGTTATTTCCTAGTCACAGAGTGGGTCTCTTTCCCACTCTGAGCTGCCTGACTCTGAGGCATCTGAGATGTGAGCAACCTTCACTTCTGAGCCTTATTCTCATTCGTGCTTTCCTTTAGTTTGCCTACTAAGTTCCAGAATTGCTGTATTATGCTGCACTTAAGACTACCTTTTCGAACCTTTCCATACATTCTCAAAATCACTGATCCTCTTTCAATGGAAGCATGATTTTATCTCAGAACTTAGGTTGAAATAAAATATTCAGTGGCATGAATATTTGATCAATTTCTATGCTTCCCACTTGCTTTTAAACCCCATGAGAGGGGGATAATGTCTCCTTTTGCTTGCCATTATTACCACAGGAGGTAGCATAATACAGAACCCACAGTGACTTAAATTAGGCAAAAATACATCACAACTGGATTTAATTATTATTGCACATATTTAGGTATTCTTTTGATGGGTTGGGGATGTTTGGATGAGTAACAACATAGCAAAATATGACAAAACATGCATTTTCTTGCCTTCATTTCAGCAAAATTGCTAATTATGTTATTATCATGAAGAGTTTAACAATATTTGTTTTCTATTAGCAGTAATGTCAAACCAAATAACTTTCTTTGAGTCATTGTAGTTCTTTGATAGGTTTTATCAATTTCTATTTGGAGAAACTTTGCTCTACTGAGACAGTAGCAACTGGAATTCTCAATAAGTTCTTAAAGAAATAATTACATTTGGAAATGAACCATGAATTTTACAAATCAGGTTCAAACATTGCTATGGTTTAGCATATGAGAAATTACCATTTTTACAGAAAATATTACAAGATATTTTAATTTCATCTTCTATATTGCTCTGATTTATATAATGATATTCACCATCTCTAAAAGTAATATCTCAGTCAAATACTGTGTATGTTTTCTTTCAAAAAATTTAATATCAATATATTCCAAAAAAATAGCAGTGTATCGATCAACTATAACTTGATCAATAATGGTCAGAAAATAGTATAAATGGAAATTCATTTATTATTTATATGTGAATTAACTTCACAGTCAGGTGAACTTCCCCCCATGTTTTAATTTCCTTATAATTTATTGGAATGTTACATTTATAGCATTTTATATATCTTTAAATTTAACTACTCTCTTTAAATTTTTTAGAAGTTAAAAAAGCCTTTACAAAGTGAAATTGCTAAAGTTATATATATTTTGGTAAGTTTTGCTAACATTAATAGCAAGCAACTGTTTATACCAATAACTCTGGCTACTACAAGTTTAAAATTAATTTCATATCCTGCCAATGTCCATGATTCACTCCTGGAGGATATTCTGTGATTTGGCCTAAGACTCTTTGTGCATCTCATATCTCAACTAAATTAAATTTAATTGTCTTAACAATGTAGTCAGATATTCTGTTATGTGGCCAAAAATACTTTTTAAAGTCACAATTGATATGTTTCATCAAGATGTTCTATTTTTGACCAGATCTAGAATATATTATAAATAATTGTTAAATTGTTCCCCAAAAGTCACTACTATCTGCACAGCTGAGGCCATGTCTTTTAGTGACGAATTCAAAATATACATTGTACTTGGCACAAAACACTTCCTGGTTTTCAGCTAAAACTCTGGCTTGTACACCCTTTTCTTCACCAACAATGTTAATGTCATTTTCTTAGTCTCCCTCTCTAGACTTTTAAAATTAATGTCTAAAATTTAAAGTTGTTTCTTTCTTCACAGAGTTAAAACCTTTAGTTTTTTTTTATTAGGTGTAAAACCAAGGAAATACTAATTACTTGTGATGTTCTTGTTTTTTTCTCTGGTAGATCAACGATACATAAACTCAATGTTAATCTTTCAACATGACTTTTATCTCTGGTACAGTTTAGCTGAACTGAGTAAAACTTGTTTTTTCAAATTTTATCTATGATAATTTCTTTCATTTTATTACTCATTAAATTAATAATCCCAGTTTGAATTCTCCACACTAGACAGTGATCCTTTGCTTTATTATTAGTATTTTTCATCTACCTTAAATGTTTGGTTATTCTAGCATCAAATTTTGAAATCCTTTCTATTAAATCAAGAAAATTTTCAGTTGTCTGTATATATCATACCGACGATGCTGACTTTGGCTAAATACTATTCACATGATACTATTCTTTCAATAATATTACAATAATATTCTATACTGACATTTAATTTCTTTGTTGAATCCATTGTTTGGCAGTTTATTCAATTCCTTTTTCAGTTCTAGAAATTGCATGAGTGCTTTTTAGTGTATGCAGGTGAAGTTTTAAGAACATATGAGTTTCCTGTCAAAAATACCTTCATTGGCCAAAGCTGATCTTGAAGATGGGCTGTGAAAATAGGTAACAGCAATAGCAAAACACTTTGTCTTTGAACTTTGTTACTCCCCTGCCTAGAATGCTCCTGCAGTCTTTCTCGATCTCATCTTGTTTCCTTGCTGAATTCAAGCCTCTGCACAAATGGCCCCTCTAAGAGTCTCTTCTCCAATACCAGGTTTCATAGCACCCCACCTCTGTCATTTTTCTATCCCCTCATTCATTTCTCTTTCTAGCACTCATGATGACTTGCTTATCATGCATCTTCCCAAGAGAACATAAGCCCAGTGAGGACAGGAACCCTGCCTGTTTTGGTCACCACTGTATCTCCAGTATCTAGAGCAGTTACTGACCTATAGTGAGCACTTATATAGTTGTTGAATGAATGTAGTTTCCATTCTGAAATTTGTTTCTTTATTTCATCAATGAATTTACTCAGCCCAAAGCCAAAGGCCCTTTGTTATTTCCTATTAGGTTAATTCCTCTATAGCAGTGATTCTCAAAGAGTGGTTCCCAGACAAGCAGCATCAGCATCACCTGGAAACATATTGCAAATGCAAATTCTCAGACCCCACCCCAGACCTACGGAATCAGACGCTCTGGGGGGCAAGACCAGCAATCTGTTTTCATAAATTCTCTAGGTGATTTTGATGCATGATAAAGTTTGAGAATCACTGCTCTATATATTATAGGAGTTGGCATTGTGAATTACTTTTTAAATATTACATTCCCACTGTGATTTGTATTAAAGGCACGTTGAATGCTAGAATTCTTTTTCTTTTTTTAGTGTGGACAATCTGGATGATATTAATCATACATTATTCTAGAACTCCCACTTAAGCTTATTCAAGAAATGATCATGAAGATAATCTTTCATTATACTTTAAGAAATACCTTAATAAGAGAGTAAATGATGCAATTGGTTCAATACCCTTTATAGTTTATTTGTGCTGGCTGGAGGTGACTACTGCTTGAGGGCTATGGGTTTTAACTTTTCCCTACTTTTTTTTCCTACTCTTTCCTCTTTTTTTGTTTCAGTTCCTAAAACTTGAGAGGAAAATGGATTTGAGGGTGGAAGACAAGTCTGTCTTGGGATCAAGTTTGGGAAAAATTGTAGCTTTCATTGTTCTTTTAGTAGAGAGAATAATTAGGATCTTAGTGGTATTTCCATTTTTATATATTCATAATGGTCTTATCCCATATCCCTAATCTTTCTGACAGTTATCTAAAAAAGATCAAGGATTGTTATTCTTCTTTCTTAACTGATGTGCTTTGTGGATGTTTTTTGTTGGGTGTCATGCACTCTAGTGTTTATGAATTAAAGTTTGCTAAGTGTTACTGTGAAAGACTCTCCAAGCTTCATTGCCTAATCCAAATCTCTTAATTGGTGTGGAAAGTCAAATCAGCAAAAAGATTGTCCTCAAAATAATGAGATACTTGTTGGTCATGCTGTTTTATTTTATTTGGTTTAAGCTAGTGGTAGAATCCTTTCTTATGTGTTTTTTGAGAGGATAAGGAAAAATATTTTATTGTCGTATGCTCATTTTTATGAAAAGAGGAAACGGACAAAGAAAGGGACATTTAAAAACATTGATCCCGAGGAAGGGAAAAATGAAACATGTCATTTATTGGAAGTTGATGATAGTTTAAGGACAGCTAACTTTCTGCACAGTGTCTGCACTTCCATATCTAAATGTTTTCCTGCATGAATTCTCCTCTTAAATGTTAAGAATTGTTTTCTATAGGCTACAAAAGTGAATCACACTGCTTTTTAAAACACCCACACACATATGCACACACGCACAGAATTCTACCTTTCAGATCTCAGCATAAATCAACTGACTGACTTTGTCAATTACTTTGTCCCTTTTTCAGTTCCCAAGGATTTGAGAAAATGACACCAAATCCCAAATGAGAGGGAATAAAGGAGTTCATAAAAAAACTGAGATTCCCTCAACGACTCCATTTCAGCAGTCATTGATCTGGTGAGTGGAAAGATTACAATTTTATTACACACACACACATATACACTGGTGGCGTGGATGTAACTTCCTTCAGGGCAATGACATCATGGCAGAAACATACTCCAGATGAACTTCCCAGGTGTTATGTATTTCACCTTGCCCCTACTTCTGGATCACAGCTGACTGGTGTTACTTGAGTTGTGGACAGTGCTGATGTAATGTGAGCCATGAGTGTGGAAAGAAACGTGGACTTAGAAACGTAACTTCCGAGGTCAAGTTCCACCTTGGCTCTTATCAGGTCTTCTACCTGGGGCTGCTCACACCTTTTTTGACCTTTCTGGCTTTTGTCTCTAAAACGGGCACGATACCACATGTCTTTCTTTCCTAGGGTTTCAGATGAAGTCATGAATGTGAACAGTCTTTGTAAATGCTGTGCATGGTTCAAGAGGAAGATATTATTAGTGTTATTCTCACTATTAACAACTATAAGGCTTTTGAGAAATAGGACATGAAAATAATGATTAAGGGCAACCATGAAAGACATACACATCCTGAGTACAGAGAGAATTGGGTCAAACTGAGAGCATTTGAAGGAGCACTGAAAGATTGCTTGTCTCATCATTTCTTTCTCACTTTCCCTAAATGACATTCATGGCTCCTGGAAACCCACGGCTCCTCGAGGAGCTTCCTGAGTTAATCTCAAAACAATGAGAAAACTTTGAATCTCTTTTTGGGTTGCCACATCGCTTACTCTTTCTCAAGACATTCCTATCCCTCTCTTAAAGACTGAATTATGCAGGGATGTTGCAACCTTGAACTCCCCCCAGTGAAGGGATGGGGAAAGTGGCTGCACACTGAAAAATGCAAGGCATCTGGAAAGAGTGCCCAGAGGCTGTAATGTGCCCTGGTGACCAACTGGCTGCCTGTATCCTGTTCTCTCATTCTTTTATTCCCTCCAGACATCCTTGGTTTCTTTTCCAGCCCTGAGTAGTAATGACTTCTTCATCTGGCACAGCCACTGGAGAGGGAGAGTGAAGGCCTTCCCAGGCCACGGGGACCATGCTCTGCTTCTATTGGCCGGAAGAGATGATGGACGAGCAGCAGATGCTGCTGTCAGCCCAGCCCAATCGCTTAGCCTCTGGAGATTATTGATACACAGTAGAGGCCGGTCAGCTGTTCAATGGAAGAGTCCCAGGGTCAATATGGGTCCCAAATCCAGGAATATCGGAGTTCTTAGAAAGCAATTGCTTCTCAGCCCTATGCATAGAATGCTAGTATCCAGAGAGCATCACCTCAGAATCTGAGACTAGGTATAACCCCCAAATATGCACTCTCAGAAAAACAGCCGAATAAAATTCATCCAGGGTCCCTGAGAGGTCCTAGCACCCACTGGATGTTACCTCTTTCTTGTCCCTCCTTATCACCTTACTTTATTTCCAGATTTAGTGACAGTGGCGTTCCAAAGACACACCTGGCAGTGCTGCAAACCCCACTCTGTGAAACACTATCCACCGATTAGTGCTGACACAGCACTAGGCTCCAGAATGCCTGTTCAAACCCTTTTCCTTTTACCTAGTGTTCTCTCAGGAACTAAGGTTGGCCTATTAATTGGCAGTTTGCACACAAATCCCTGATATGCCTGCAGCACTAGTCCCTAGTTCGTGCCCTGTGTTTGTAAAGGGAAAAGGGGATGGGGCTGGACACTTTTTTTCTGTGAACTAGACCTCCTAGATTCAGTTCACATGTAAGTGCTCAGCATGCCGGCCCTCTATGTGGGCTCCTTAATGAACAGCTGAGTGGTCTCTGATGCATTTCAGTCAGTGATCTCTGTAGGGTGGAGGTGGAGCCTAGCCCTGAGCAAGGCAGCAGCTGCTGCCTTCCATCACTCTCTCTGGCCAATAGAAAGAGTGAAGGACCTGCCCGTAGGCAGGATAGGCTGACTGCTGACTGACAAATGAAGGATCATTACTCATGCTTGTAAGAGAAACCCGGCAACGTCATGATGGGAAGTATGACTCTGACAGCGGACCTTTGCTCCAGTG
The DNA here is from genome assembly GCF_949987535.1 of Balaenoptera acutorostrata. NCBI lineage: Eukaryota > Metazoa > Chordata > Mammalia > Artiodactyla > Balaenopteridae > Balaenoptera > Balaenoptera acutorostrata. The sequence goes on from NC_080077.1 coordinate 44,491,847, forward strand.
CTCCTTTGATAGGTCAAATACTTTTCAGATTCAGAAATATTATGTCTGTTTACAACGTCTCATTGATAGTAATTCCTTATTATCAGATTGTAGGGTTTAGGATCAGGATGTTATTTTGGGAAAAATGACATAGCTCCTAGGGCTACCTAAATATATCCTTAACGTTGAAGACTTGAGATAAGAAACATAAATTATTACAAAGTAAGCCTGACTGGCAAAGTAGTACAGAATTAACTTACACTTCAATGGATCACAAATAGGTTAAAGCAAATATTTTTTAAAATGGCACAGGAATAAAACATTTAATTTTTTCTTTCTAGCAGTGACCTCTCTGGTATTCATCTTTCCTGGAATAAACTCATATTCTGGGTATGAGTTTGCTTTTCCTGCTCATGGGACCTCAGCTAGCCCCACTATCCATAACAACAGCACCCTCTCCCTGGGATAGCGTAAAGTCAGTGACTTGTCAGTGGGATGTATAGTGCCTCATGCCTTTGCTGAGTAAGGTCTTTCTGTGAATGCATCACAGTTTAACTTCTCTCTCTGCCCTATCCTGCTTCCTTCCTTTCCCTTCCCTTCTCTTTCCATCAACAGGTATTGATCTAGTGAACACTCCTCAATAAATTCCTCATACAAATCTCCATATCAGAATCTGCTTCTTCTTCTTGAGGAACCCAATAAATGACAAGGAAAGAGTTTTTAAAAGTTAAAATATGAAATTCCTGAAGTGGAAAGAATTAAATAGAAAGGCTGATAGGTAATGTCTAGAAAATTTCCCAGAACTTAGAACAGCTAGATGAGATGTGAGAAAAAAAATCTGATGTTCCTCCAGAAGGAGTTTTGAAAAAGGGAACAGAGGAAAAAAGGAGAAGTAATAAAAGAAAAAAAAAAACTAGAAAAAAATTCCCAGACTTAAAGGGAACAAGTCTTCAGATTGAAAGCATTCCACTGAGTATTCAGCTAGATGGATGGAATAAAGATTCACCCTTAGACATATCATCATTCAGTTTTAAAACATTGAAAGTAAAGAGAAGTAAAAACAAGGAAGGTTTACCACTTTTAGGGAGTAAGTCTGGGGAGTAGGGGAGGAGGGTATAGAAGTCTTTTATTTTTCATTTAATATCACTCATATACTACCTGCAGGAATTACTTTATGACAAACATACAAACTAGTAAATAAAATCTTCTTAGTCTTTGATTCCGTGTAATTTAATTTTCTAAGAAGTTACAGCTGACTTTGAGTTCAGGCTCCAGAGTAAAACTGTCTGCATTTGAACCCTGACTCCCCTGTTTTCTTCTAGTGTGAGCTTGGACAGTTTCCTTAACCTCTCTATGTCATCCATCCCCTGTGAAATGGGGATAACAGTAGAACCTACCTTATAGACTTTTGTGAAAATTAAATGAATATGCATAAAGCTATATGCATAAAGCATTTAGCTCAGGGTCAGGCACATAGTAAGAAAGCAATGAACATTAGCTGTTATTATTTTATGAAAATAAACATAAATATACAGATAAATTTATATACAAGATGTTTATTACAGTATATTTTGATAATAAAAACCTGAAACAACTCAAATGTCTAACAATAGGCAAATGTTTAAATGTTATGTTGTATTTATAACATGACAGTCAGTTGTTAAGAAAAGTCTTGTTTCCTAAGAATATTTATTGACATGAAAAAACACTGATTATATAATCTTAAGTGAAAGACAGGCATAAAACTACCTATATCTATATCTGCATACAATACACACACACACACACACACACACACATATATATATATAGACAGATATTCCAATTTTGTAAAAGAAACATTCTAGGTATATAGTAAAAGCCTGGAAGAAAATAACTAAAATGTTAATGGTGGTTGTCTCTTTAGGTGATGGGATTACAGGTAATGTTTACTGTCTTCTTCATGGAGCTCCCACCTTGGTGGGAGGGGAGGTCATTTGCCTCGTTTGAGGAGAGTACCTCCCTAAGGTGGAGGCTCACCCACGTGGCCTGTGGTCACCTCTCGAACGCTGCCGGAGCCCTGCTGCTGTCAACTGTGTCTGTGTCTCAGGGAAGCACCTGAGAGCTGAGGAGAGGAGAGGCAGGAGGGGGATGGGCAGAGTGGGAAGGATGGTGACTGACTCCCTTCAGGGCCCTGACAGATAAGCAGGCATAATTATGACCCCCTGAGCTTTGGGATCCAGTATGTAAGGAAATGATCTCTAGAGAGATTCCACAGGTTTGGTGAACAATGAGTTAGGAGAAGGGAGTAGAGGGTATGCACCTAGACGAGTGGCTTAAGGGTCCGATTATCTCCCACAACCTCCCGTCCTCCTTTCAAAAGATCAACCAGGTGTCCTTTGGCTCAGCTTCGTCCTTCAGATCCTTGTGTGGCCCAGCCCTCCTCCCTGCACAGGACACACACACGTCTTTCAATGCTGCCCTCTCCTTCCAGCCCACGCTTGCCAGTCCTCCTTTAATCTCCCGCCTTCCAGCACCCTGCACACCCAGCGCTCCACACATTCCACCGGGTCAGGACTCAGCTCCCAGGGCTCTTTCATCATTGGAAGACCTGACGGTTGTTGCTAAGCAGAGTATACAGGGCACAACTGTAGCAGCTGTTTAACTCAAGCTAATTCACGGTATTTCTCAGTTTGCCTGGATTATCACTGGGGAAGCAATGACTTCCCAGTTTACTACAAAAGCTGATGTACCTTGATGACCTGTTATGAAAATGATATTTATGTTCTATGACTTGAACTTTACTCAAACCCCAGGAAGCAAACATTTATTAAGTTTATATTACTTGCAGCATGGTGATGAGTTCTGCAGGAAAATAAGAAGTCACAAAAGAAATAGATGACATTGAACCTGGGTTAGATAGTAAGACCACATTTTTGGATCGGGACAGACTGGCACTTATGTGCTTGCTTTTTGTTCCACTTAATCAAGTAACTTGGAGTAAATTGTGTATGCCTGCACAAGGTCTGAACTCTAACCCATGGAGGTCACTTGAAATTAAAGAGAACTAACATCAGATTCTGGCTCCACCTTGTGCTAGTGCTGTGATAGGTGGCCAGTTGCTTCACTTTTCTGAGTCTCAGTTTCCTCATCTGTAAAATGGAGGTGATAGCAGTCACTGTGAAAGTAAATGAGGACATGTATGTAAAGGGGCTTCTTGGCGTGTGCCTACGAGGTCATCGCTCAGCAAATATGGGTGCCCCTTCCCCCCCCACCGATAAATGGCTGTTCTATGGACTTGAGTGTAAAGTCGAACTATGTTTTAATCCTGAAAAATGGCTAAGCTAGTCGATATTCATTTCTTAAGGAATAATGAATACTACGAGGATTGGTACAATGGGAAATGGAATGATCATTTAGAACTGTCCGTTCTAAAATAATTTCTGACTTAAACTGAATGTCATTGGTTGTGAAGAGCTGGCCCAAGACCTGATGAAATAACTCAATGGGCCTCATTCTCCTGGTTTTTACATATATGATGAAATATAATATAGCCCAACATTATCAGATTCTGAGATCTTATTGGCTTAATGGATGGGAACTATCAAGCCTGGTGTCTTTGTCATAGTTGACGAACATTTTTGTTGAACGACAAAGGAATAGTGATTTTCAGACTGGAAGCTGTGACTGATTCCATGTGTGCAGCCCAGGGATGTTCACTGTGGGAAGGCTCTCACCTGCTCTGTGGTAGGTAATAGAAGAGCGCTTTAAACAGCCTTCTCTTGTGGCTGACGGGCTGGTGACATTTATTGTATGCTGCCTGGGTGCTGATCACCTCACTCATTTACATGCTTATCTCTTTCATTTCTCCCAACCATGCCTTCCCATGGACTATTTCTGAACCAAATGAGGGCAATGTCTCCACAGCATGGAAAATTCACACTTTTCCCATGGCCCTTTGGGCAAATTTACGATCAGTGACACAAGGGGGAAATTTAGGTGGGGTACCAGCTTAGGGGAAAAAACAGGAAAATCTAAACCAAACTAAATCAAACTTGAGCACAGTGAGACCATGACTAGAGAAGTAGTAAGGAAAGGAAAGGAATACTTACAGAATACCAACTATGTGTTTGGCACTATGCACACATGACCTTGAAAGAATCTACTACAGTGTCTTCCCTTTTAGACCTCAGTCCTCTTTATGGCATAGGATCTTTTGAAATACACCTGAAATAAACATGGACAAGCTGGAGAACTTTGGAGGGTGTAGGATAGGGAAGGGAAAATGTTAAGGGAATCTTTGACTCTATCCTCTCCCTGAAGTTTTGTGTAGATCTGTCACCATATTCTGGGGTGTCGTCCTTGAGCTTAGAAGAAGTGATGCCTGATGGGGAGAGCATGAGCTCAGGGCTTAATGGTGGCTCTGCTCCACTTACTGCATGACTTTGGGAATCTAGACTCTGAGGGTTTCAGCAGCCTCAGGTGCAAAATGGGGATAAAATGTACCTCAGAGGGTTATTTGAGTATTAGAAATAATGTTTGTAAAGTGCCTAGCACATATTTAGTACTCAAAATACTATGACTTGCATCTGTTATTGTCCCTAAATCCAGTGCCCCAAAATCACTTGCTTAGATTATATAAATTTTTTAGATGACCTACTAGTATTGTTACCTGATTCGACACCAGAGTGATCTTTTTAAAGTACAAATTTAATGTCCCTTTCGTACTTCAAAATCTTGAGTGCCTAAATCTTTAGTGCTCTTTCTTTCTTTTTTTTTAAAGCAAATGACCTTATTTATTTATTTATTTATTTATTTATTTATTTATGGCTGTGTTGGGTCTTCGTTGCTGTGCAAGGGCTTTCTCTAGTTGCGGCAAGTGGGGGCCCCTCTTCATTGCGGTGCGCGGGCCTCTCACTATCGTGGCCTCTCTTGTTGCGGAGCACAGGCTCCAGATGTGTAGGCTCAGTAATTGTGGCTCACGGGCCCAGTTGCTCCACGGCATGTGGGATCTTCCCAGACCAGGGCTCGAACCCGTGTCCCCTGCATTGGCAGGCAGATTTTCAACCACTGCGCCACCAGGGAAGCCCTAGTGCTCTTGCTTAAGGCATTTTTTAAATATAAATTTATTTGTTAAATTTTTATTTATTTTTGGCTTCATTGGGTCTTCGTTGCTGCCTGCGGGCTTTCTCTAGTTGCAGCGAGCGGGGGCTACTCTTCGTTGCAGTTCACGGGCTTCTCATTGCAGTGTCTTCTCTTGTGGCGGAGCACAGACTCTAGGCACGCAGGCCTCAGTAGTTGTGGCTCATGGGGTCTAGAGCGCAGGCTCAGTAGTTGTGGCACACGGGCTTAGTTGCTCCACAGCATGTGGGATGTCCCCGGACCAGGGCTCAAACCCATGTCCCCTGCATTGGCAGGTGGATTCTTAACCACTGTGCCACCAGGGAAGCCCTTTCTTAAGGCATATAAAGAGCTTTAAAACTTGTCCCCATACTACTTGAGAAGATTCTCTATCCTTCTTTGCATTCTCCATCCCCAAGGCGTGCTTCTCAGGCAAGCGGTTTATGCAGTCACACAGGGCCTTGATTTCAAAAGGGACTCCATCTTAAGGCTCCATCCTAAGGCTCTGGTATGGATTTCTTGAAATTCTTGATGATTTTATCTTTGAACTTGTGTTTTGTGAGCTACCACACAAGTAACAATAGAACATGGGCATAAGCAGCGCTGACATAATTAGACTGTAGCTTACACGAGCATGAGCTCAGCTCTGCTGCGGCTAATGTCTGAGCCACTGGCCTGGCCCCCTGGCATGTACCTGGGGCAGTCTGGGGTGCCATGGGTCCCCAAGGGGGCATCCAGGGTTAGAACCTGGACCCAAATTGGCAGTGGTCATGGCAGCAGTAGAAGCCGAAGCTGCAGCAGTGGCGGCAATGATGGCCCTGGGAGAGAGGTGTTGTATGGGGTCAATACCTGCACGGTGGTGGGAGGTGGGCTTCTTGTCCATCCCTGGAGCCCATCCCTGTGCATTTGCACAAATATGAACTCTCCAGCCTGAGGGCAGGGTCAGGATCTCTGGCGATGGGACAATAAACTTTGTCAGTAAATTATTACAAAGTCAAAACGTACACACAGATATTGCAATAAAGCATATCAGGGAGTTATTAGAATTTTTCAAGGAGTTTTGAATTTCTGGTTTTGAAAACTGCTGCAACATTACAAAGCAAATATCCATAGGCTTAGAAATGGAAATTAAATTTAAGGATGATCACATTTGACAGAAAAGAATGCTATTTTCATATGACACTTCACATGAACCATTAAAAGGAGACAGTTACAAAATTAAGTTTTCCTTGTAATTGAAGACACAGAGATGGAATGCATAAACAGGTATTTTGAATTATATGCAAATCACGAAGCTACTTTTAGCTTCTTATATAACCTTCACAAGTTTTAGGAAATGTCATAGGAAACATTAAAATGTCGTGTAAATTTACATTTAAAATTAAATTCAGATCTACATGAAATTGATTTGTAGAAAAAGTCAAATCTTTTTAAAAAATTGTTCTGAAAGAGTTATCAGCTCTAGATGTACTAAAAGTTATATTATAAAATAATTTATCAGAAATGTATCTCAGTGTTGTCACTGCCTAGAGAACAATTCCAGTAAATTTGCATCAGCAGAAAGACCACTAGAAATTATCAAAAAATATTTATGATCTTGTGTTAGCAACTGTCATTGCTTTTAATTGTATTGTTTGGAAATTTAGTTCCTAAGAGTACAAATTCTTTTTTCCTTGTAAGTGAATTTGTAGAAAAATGAGCCAGAAACTAAGATATCACATTAGTAAATACTGTTATTCATTATAGTACATAAAATTATGACACCAAAAATATTTAATCTTCTTTGCAATTTTCAAGTATGCATTAGTCATATATCACTCTTATGATTCTATTACTTTCTTTTTTAAAGGTAGAAGCTTTTTATTTTAGTACCTTTCACTGCACTTTTCCCCTGCTTTTTAAGCTAAAAGCCTCACATTTTCATTGTGTAGGGCTCCACACAATATATAGTTGACCCTGCCCATCCCCCCACCATTGCTCACCTCCTATTAGGCACCGAACACACTTCTGTCTAATAGTTGAACCCACAATGTCCTTCCATTTTGGCATTCCTTTGGTTATGTTGTTTCTTCTGCTTAGAATGACCTTCCTGCCCTCTTTCATGTATAAATCCTACTCATCCTTTCATAGACATATTCTTGTAGCACTTTGTACATACATTGATTATAGCCTTACTATTTTGTGCTATCATTAGCTGTTTGTATGTTTCTTGCTTTTGCTAGATTCTGATCTCCTTGAGAGCAAAGACTCTACTTCTTTAACGGATACCATTTCTCAGTACCTAATAACTGTGCTTTTCATGTTTTAGGAGTTTAATGAATATGATTAAACAGAGTATTGAGCAGAACAGCAGTCAAAAAATTAATAATAAGGAGATGCTGAACATTTGGCTGAAGCATTGATGAGGGTTTGTCCAGCTGATCAGCAAGCATCCTTGCCCGATCAGTGCTATATTCCTGGAGAAGTTACATAAAATCTAAGATCTGAAGGATCGGTAGATGTTAGGCAGACAAAAGGGAACAGGGTAGAAGAGGGCAGCATCAAAGCAGAAGGGATGCCAGGTGCAAAGGCCCAGAGGACATGGTGAGTCCCAGGAACTGAAGATATCTTCCTCCTCAAGAAGCATCCTTGTTCTGAGAGGGATAGCTTTCATGAAGAGTGAAGGAATGTTTTTTGACCAAAAATTATAGAAATATCATATCATTCTCCATCCCCAGGACCCCCAAATAAACTTTCAGGATTCATCTCTAGGTCAATAATAATGACAGTCAAAATATTTAAGAAAATATTTAATGTAATGGGTAGAACTTTCCTTATCACTAAAGTTTAAATCATTAGATATGTCCCTGGATCCTCTCCACCTACCAGCTCATTAGCTAATCAATGATGTTATTGGTTCAATTGGATGGTTTCCTGAATTAATTAGACGGTGTTACAGAGGTTCACTTCTGGGTATGGGATAGATGGGGATGACTTAGGTCTGTAGTTAGATATGGTGTCCCTACCTTCAGTGTCTAGGTCACAATGGGAAACAGGTAAGAAGGAAGGATCATGGCAAACCCATTTCTATCGGCACAAGTAAAAAACTTCTTAAAGCCTGTGACCTTTGCATACAAAGGGGAACCCAAATCTGGTTTTCTAAATCCAATGTGAATGTCATCTATCTCCCTGAGTGGGACACAGTTAACATGCCTTAAGAGTTTCCCTATGGTAAAATGTTTTTCTTTCTTTTTTTTGTTGAGAACTTTAATTATATCTTGAAATATTATAGTTGGTTGTAATGTATGTTGATCCCTTGATTTTAGCAACTATAGGTAGCTAACAACTACAAAAAAAATCTTCTGAAAAAGGCCTAAGGATTTTACGCTGAATGAGGTCACAGGCCTTCTCTGTCTTTTATGATCCTTGAGGCTGTTTTGTTTTTATGTGTTATTTCTTAAGTTGTCTAGGGAATCAGTCCTAGAAAAAGAATTTACAAACATGCTATTTTTACCTTTGCTCTATAGTGTCTCAACATATGGCAAAGTTTCTGTGAAAGGGGTATAAAAGCCCCAGAAAGTAAAGGAGACATGAGTACACAACTAAATTTAGATATTTATAAAGTACAAGTTATGTTTATAAGCTTATAAATAATTTTTTTTGGTAAATATGCTTCAACTGCTAATAATAATCAGGAGAAGGAAAGAGAAGAGTGAGTATGAGAGTTCATATTTCACCTACAAAAAAAAAAAAAGAAAGTCCAGATGAAAGGGAGTGAGTGAAAGAGGAAGAATAAGGAGTTTATTTCCTATAGTAAAAAATGTACTACTATGTGTTATAAGCTGAGGATGTCTTAGGACTTTAAAGATGTACCCTGTGAAATTTAAGAAGTTATTGATGAAATAGTATACGAAGGTGAACTATATTAAAATACTTTTACAACCATTCCAGACGTCGTGGTCCAAGTTGGCATGTCAAACCTGGTAGGTCACCCACTTCTGACTGTAGCTTAGATTGCTGGGAGACACATCTTCCTCATTAGTTTCAGGTGACAGCTCAGCTCACTGTACAGGAGAGATCTACTTGTAGAGAAAGAGAGAAGAGGGAGAGGAAAATTTAGCACTGCATTTTCTTAGGGCAAGAAATTCCACCGCATCTCCAATGTTGGCCCATTGCCTGGGATCTCCTTAAACACATGACCATCACTCTTCTCCCTATTTCTGGCCTGGATTTGGAGTTTGGTGGCTAAGCAAACCCTAGTTAGAGCTAAAATTAGGCAGCCAAATTGTGACAAAACATACCTGTCTTCAACAAAGGAGAGATGTCTGTTTAAGGAAAATTGGATCTATCCATGGGTTAATGCCAGTTGCATGCATCTTAGCAGTCTGTTTCTATGAGGCAAAATCTGAACTAAAATAGACCAACTAACTAAACTGCATTCTGGCTTCCAACCCTCTAGTACTGCCACAGCAGCCCAGTTCTGTTGTAAACGGACTGGTCTAGCTGGAGGAGAGTTTAAGGAGTTCAGCAATGTAACAAACTATTGACACAGATGGGGTAAAGCAGCGGGAATAGATATAACCATATCCTTTGGATTAACGTAATTTTATGGTTTCAAAGATGTCAAAATTTGGAAGTCTTTTGCATCATGGGAGGAATGTATTTAAAGTCTGAGAGTTACAGCATTCTCTTTAACTTGACAAGTATCTGATAGAAGAGGGATTGTCATCAAAACTAAAGCAAAGTGTAGTAACAATAACGGCTTATTTAAAAAATGTTTTTACACATACTTTTCCAAACATCTCTGTGAATATCTTTTGACCATCCACGTTATGGCTGTGGTATTGAAGGGGATTCAGTGATGAATCAGAGATTTTACTGTCCCTTCAAGGAGCGTAGGATCTATTTAGAGGCAAGAAAAAAATGCAGGGAAAATGAAACAACAAGAAAGAATTCAATAGCAGTTTGAGGTAATATAGAAGAGATAGTTGTTTTTACATAGGAGGTACATAGCTGCACACTTATTTGAGAGATGAAGCAAGCCATCCTAAGTCCAGAGGAAGTCTGAAGACACAGAGCTCTTTAGCACCTGTGCAGGGACTCAAGCTCAGGGAACCAGACAATTAGGCAATTAGGTTGCTACTCTTTACATTGCACAATACTTAATACCAGGGCCAAAACACAAACAAACAAACAAACTGAACCAAACCAAATCAACTAAATAACATATGTTCTCCCCTCCAACTATAACCACTTTAGGGTTAAGGAACCCATTCTCCCTGGTAATGATAGGTTGTTCTTTCGTCTCAGTCATTTCTGTGATCCATCCCACTTCTCTCTTTTTTTAAAAAAAAATTTATTTATTTATTTATTTATTTTTGGCTGCGTTGGGTCTTCATTGCTGTGCGTGGGCTTTCTCTAGTTGCGGCGAGCGGGGGCTACTCTTCCTTGCAGTGCACATGCTTCTCATTGCGGTGGCTTCTCTTGTTTCGGAGCACGGGCTCTAGGCGCGCGGGCTTCAGTAGTTGTGGCTCCCAGGCCCTAGAGCACAGGCTCAGTAGTTTGGTTCACGGGCTTAGTTGCTCCGTGGCAAGTGGGATCTTCCTGGACAAGGGCTTGAATCCGTGTCCCCTGCATTGGCAGGCGGATTCTTAACCACTGTGCCACCAGGGAGGTCCCATCCCATTTCTCTGGAGACAGCTGTTGTGTACCTCATTATGACCATGCTCCCATCTCTGTTCTTCTTGCAGAGCACCTTAGCTCTGTGAATTGTATTACCATCCATCCAGTCACCTAAGCCCTTGTATCAGGATGGAGCTTTTGTCTTGTTGGCTCCGTGTCACTTCTAGTCCTTATATCTATTGGGGAAGAGGGATTTAGCAGAATAACACCAAAGGTCTACTCTAGGGGGATCAAATTAGGAAGGGAGATGTGTGCTTGTATAGTGGGTGCTGTACTCTGTGAAATACCAGAATCCCATACTGCACTCCCAGGATGGAGGTAGAACTGGGTTTTGCCAGCCTCAGACAAAAACGGTTGGAATCTTTCTGGCCTCACAAGGAGCATGCAGTTGCAGGGTGGAGCCTGGACTGTCAGGGTAGTAAGATAAAGGAAAGAGGTTCTGGGCATCCTTCTGAGGCCAACTTTGTTTGAATTGAAATAGCAAAACATTGTTTTGCACCCTGCCTGGAACTCTAATCAGATAACTAACTCAGTAGAGCTAGTTTCTTTTTGGTAATGGATGAAGCCTGCTTACCTTCCCAAGCACCATGGAGCCTGTAAGAGCAAGGTTACACCGGAAATCTCTGGGTCACCATTGATCCATTGCGCTGCCTCAAAGAAGTTCACTTTTTACTTCTTCCTCATTTCAGACATCCAATTGACTTCTGAAATCTATAAATTCTTTCTGGAAGAAGATTTTTGGATTAGTCCAACTCTTTGCAGTACTGTTAACAATCTCTTAATCTAGGGAGGCCTCGACTCCCACGTGGATTCCCATCACAGCATCGTAAGCAGCTTCACTACCTTTGGCTTTGACCTTCTCAAACCCATCCTCCATACAGCAGCCGCCACGTCGGGTCAGGCCATTCCCCTGCTTAAAATTCTTCTGTGGCTTCCCACGGCTCTCTGGATCAAGTACATTTTGAACTCCTTTTAGGTTGTTGAAAGTGCTCTGCCTCTTCTCAGAAACTTTCAACATTTCCTCTTTTTAGCCTAGAAGACAGTTCTCTTTGTTTTTACGTCACTAACACTAACTCCACTGCCAGGTATATTCCTGTAACTACCTCCGAGAGTCTTTCCTAATGCCTCCCACTTCTGCCCCATGTTAGGTTCTATGTTCTTGTTTCTATAGCAACTCGTATTTGCCCCTCCTCCACAACGTAGCGCCCATGATTTTTTTTTTTTTTTTTAAACAGATCTTAAATTTTATTTATTTATTTATTTATTTATTTTTGGCTGTGCTGGGTCTTCGGTTCGTGCGAGGGCTTTCTCTAGTTGCGGCAAGTGGGGGCCACTCTTCATCGCGGTGCGGGGACCGCTCTTCATCGCGGTGCGCGGGCCTTTCACTATCGCGGCCCCTCCCGTTGCGGGGCACAGGCTCCAGACGCGCAGGCTCAGCAGCTGTGGCTCACGGGCCCAGCTGCTCCGTGGCATGTGGGATCTTCCCAGACCAGGGCTCGAACCCGTGTCTCCTGCATTAGCAGGCAGATTCTCAACCACTGCGCCACCAGGGAAGCCCCATGATTTTTTTTATACTTGGTTTTAAAGTTAATTTTTTAAGTAGTCTTCCCCACTAGCCTATAAGCTTTGTGAAGTCAGGGACCATGATGTCTTGTTCACTGCAGTAGGACCTGACTCATAGTTAATCAATGGAAACTTGCTCTATTAAATCCAAGGGAGACCCCTCTAGTTACACTGTCAACAAAATGCAAGCATTTTGGATGAGTTTGAGATAAACTTATAATGACTTCTATACAGTATTTTAAGCAACTGCACAATAATTAAAATAATCAACTCAAAGCACCTAAGGAAGGTATAAACTTCTACTGATCTGCCTATTTCATGTCACGCTGAACAACTGTGTTCATTTAATTCAGATTCTCTAATGAGCACCTACGTATGCCAGGTTTTGTTCTAGGTATTGGGGAACAGAAGTGAACTCAGCAAGATTTTTCAGATGGCTATTATCTGTGCTTTCATGGGCCTTCCATTCTAGTGGAGGTAGATAGAGAATAAAATAATAAATATCAATGAGATCATTTTATTAAATAAGTGCTAAAATAGAGCAGGGAATGGAAGGCTGTTACCTAAGGAGATGGTATTGGAGTTGAGACCTGGATGAATACCAAATATATGTATTTCTTATTATAAATCACAATATCACAGAACCCCAAAGAACTTTTGTTTATATAGTCATATCTATTGATATTTATTATACTAGAAAGTAAAACTGAGAAATTAAGTAATATTCACTTCTTAACTTACTAAAAAAATCCATTACATGTTAACATAACATATTTTTATAAAATGTAGCCATACTTTCCAAAACAAAATAATTTTAGTGAGAAGATTGGCATTGTTCTATATTTTTTCAAGTCTCTTTAATATGTGGCTTAACAAAAGACAGTTGGATTCTCATATCTGCTTCTGTATTTAATCTGTTGCAATATCACATGTCCTATACCCTCTGGAAAACTCCACTGTTTATTCATACGAGAGCAAGAGGGAAAAAGACAAATAATATCTTAGTAATATTATGAAAATAGTTTTAATTTCATAGACTTTCCCTGAAATGGTTTGAGAGCCCTAGGATTCCCAGAAGCACATCTTGAAAACCATTTCCTTATACTTCTCTTATTTTTCTCAGAGTGCTGGCCCCAAAGTAGCTGTTCAATATATATTTATTTTTGCATAAAAATTGAAATGTAGTTTAACTTTTTTCTGCTTGCAATTTTGTTTAATTATCCTTGCACATGAAAAGATACAGCAATCCACCAGGTTTCAGCCAGTGCAGGATTATAATGGTTTATTTGGTGAAGCGCTACAATGGATGCATATGGAGGAGTGGGGAGAATACGGAACACACACACTGCCCTGTGTCACCTGGGAATGGCAGCGCACACGTGGGCAGGAGAAAGCTGGGATTGCAGGAGTTTCAGGAGAAAGTGCAGGGAGGGTTGGATATGGAGCCAGCACTTGGTGCTGTAATACAAGAGGTGCTTAGTCAGCGTGATTTTAGTGCTCAAGAACACGGAGTGAGGGTTGGTGAGACCTCATGGATCACGAGAGATCTACTTGCCGGGCTAGGATGAAACCTTGTAGATAGTAATTCTCTCTAACCATTCATAAGTCTCAAATGACTGCACTTGTTATTAAAGTACTTTCAGACTTTATATGGTACCAACTGTAGTATCTAATAAGGTTTAGTAAAAGACATACAAGGATACCAGGAAATGGGCACCCCTCAACCTCCATGAGAGGGCATCACATAACCAGAGGGTAATGACAGTTTTGGTGGTGTGAGCTGTGTCCTGGAGGAGACCTCTCAGCATGGACATTTAACAAGCCAGATGAGAGATTGCTAACTGGATAGGTTGTTTTGAAGGCCCTTTCTCTAAATTCCTATAAATAGGAATGAAAAACTCCATAATATTTTATGGAGTATGTGATAGCTCTAAGTCATGGAGGGTTTTAGTTACACTGTTTGTACTGAAGACATGTGAACGTAAACACCCTTCTTAAGCTTTCAAAAAAATGTATGAAATTACCAATTTACTCCCCAGAACCCCAGGACTGTTACTTTAGAAAAACATCAGAGAAGAATAGAGGGAAAACTAAGGCACCAACAATATTTCTAGTGAAATTGGTGGCCAGCCCTTGTACAGGGTCACAGGAGTGACGATAATTCTTTGGTTAAAATTCAGACATCAGTAGTGGGAAGGAGAGGAGTGTTAGACACTGAAGGAATCTTCAGGATTTATGTATCAAGGATTTTTCTAGTAAGGATGCATGTTTGGCCTTTTATAAGGGAACTATTATAGAATGCAGGTGAGCTTCCCCCTGAGGCACACTCCTGTGTTGCTCAATTCAGGCATGACCTTGACACTTGAGAAGCCAAACCATTCTGCTTCTTTTCTGAAGCCATCTGTTAACACCAGAAGTGTCCTGACTAAGGGGAAATGAGATTTACGGTGGGCCAAGAAGATGGAGGAAGAGGGAGAAGGTTTTATGAACATCTTATGACTTAATTTTACATTGCTTTCCCTGGACTGGAAGTTCATTTGGAAAATAAAGGATGTTTAATGGACTCCAAGACACTGTTGGAAAGTGCAAAATTTATGGATCATACAATCATTCTAACGTGACTGATGTTTTCATATTGACCTTTTGCCCCATTTCATGGCATTAACCTAATTATGTGTGTTAGCTGGAGGTAACCTTAGGATATTAAGTATCCCAGCTCATTTTTTTACAGAATTTCTTAAAAGACTTTAAATTTGGTACTCCACAGCAGGATGAAGAACAATATTTTATTGACATTGTACAGAATAGAAATTTCACTGTTGTTCTTTAAAGAGATAACAGACAAGACTCTTTTCTGGTTTGGGGTCTCAAGGAATTTCTGCATTGTGTTCCTTCAGTCATTAACAAATTGAAAATATAGAAAATGTCTGTAGAAAACGAAACAACATTCCCCCCCCTCCCCCAAACCAATGAAGGACAGCTGCTAACAGGGAGATTGGATTAACAAAGGAGCAAGTGTATGAAATGCAGCAGTATTTGCCCAGACACTGAGTTTCTTTCAGCCTCTCGGGCTGGCAGTGGTGAGAGAGCCATCTGTCCTATCGTCTTGCCCTCTGTAGTCAGCCATCAATTTTCCACAAGGGCTCTCAGTGACAGCTCCCTCATAGTGACCATACTTGGACACGGCGTGTGTGACACGCTTTACAAGAGTAGCTTCAAGGATTTAGGACTTAAGATGCTGAGTCTGTGGAGTAGGAGAAACAGAAAAACATAGACAGGCCAAAGGTAGGTGCAAAGTTAGAGACACATTTACTTATCTGAGGAAACGGCTGTACTTATTTTTGTTATGTTTGATCTTGAAATCCCACGCTGTATGGGTTTGACTCCTAATTCACAGCTTGTAAACAATGCTGTTGTCTGAGTAAATAGAAAGAAGCCAATAAGCTGTTCCTGAAAGTCAGAGAAAAGACAAAACACAAACTTTCCTGCGTCTCATTTTGCGATGATTTTCCTTTTTTATAACGAGGTCCGCAAAATTCTCTTCTGTCTACTTCCCAGGTCCCTCTCTCTCTCTTGCAGCTGTTCTACCCTCACTAGAAATAATATGCATAAAAAGAGTATTCTACAAATATGCATCGAAATTGCCATGCTACTTTCCCCCTGCTTGCACTGGTGCTAGAGAGTATTCAAGCTTGGTTTTTAGAGGTCTAGGTTTCATGAAGAAAGATTTCAAGGATACATTTAAAATAATCTCCTTAAAATGTTATTTTGGTAAAAGAACATGAGGTCATTGTGAATATTCCTGGAAAACCAACATTCCATTTCAGGGAGAATTCAATAACCTGCTTGGAACTGCTTTTGGTTGTTCTGAAATTTTATCATCTCCAACACTGCTCATAATAAGTGAGCTATTTTTCTGGGCAAAGAAACCTTTTTGTGATTTTGGGAGGGATGCAAAATGTAGAAATTTGGGCTAGGAATTTTAATTCTGTTTTTCTCTGTGTGTCTCCTATAGAAGGTAAAACTTTGTATTCCTAAGATCATTTGCAGAATGTCTTCTTAAGACTCAGGCTAGAAATTAGGCTAAACTCCAATCTAGAGAAGAAGTTTACTAATCAATATGCTTGATTCTAGCTGGTGAGAAAACAATTTTCAGAGTGAAGAGTTTCAGATGACTGGTTAATATAATATCAGCAAACTTCAGAGGTCATAGAGGAGAAGATTGAAAGACACATGGAAATTACGAAGTTATAAAAACAAAAAGCAAATTAGGAGAAAATACAATGAAACAAAATTAAGAAAAATTCTCTGCATATAAGGAGCTCCTACAAAAACGTAAGATGATGTAAACACAAAAATGAGCAAAGAATATGGTCAGGCAATTCCCAAAAGAATACTAAAGGGCAAATAAGTAGATGAAAATATGTTTGATCTGATTAGTAATTGGGGGAATTCTAATAGAAAATGAAAAGGTAATTTTGCCCATTGCTCAGAAAGTATTAAACATATATTCAGTGTTGGAGAGGATGTAGAAAAATCACAAAATGTATTATTATGAGGACCTTTGATCTAACTTTACAAAGACACACCAACTGTAAAAAAAAATCTTTGAAACAATTGCGGAAATTTAAAATATGGGTTGGGCATTAAAAGGCATGAGGGGATCGTGGTTAATTTTGTTAGGTGTGATATAGCTTATAAATACATAAAAAGAAGTTCTTATTAGTTAGAGATGCAAAGTAAAATACCTATAGGTGAAATTGCATGATGGCCTAAGATTTACTTTAGAAACACTCTAGAATAAAAAATATGTGGGTGTGGGATAGATGAAACCAGACTGACAAAATGTTGCTAATTGTTAGAGGTGGGTGTATTAGTTTACTAGGGCTGCCATAACAAATACCACAGACAGAGTGGTTTAAATAACAGAAATCTATTTTCTCACAGTTCTGGAGCCTACAAGTGCAAGAGTAAGGTGTCAACAGGTATGGTTTCTTCTGAAGCCTCTCTCCTTAGCTTGTAGATGGCCACCGTGCCGCCGTGTCCTCATGTGGTCTTTCCTCTAATGTACGTATCCCTGGTGTCTCTTCTGTGTGTCTAAATTTCCTCTTCTTATAAGGACACTAGTCAGATTGCAATAGGGTTTACCCTAATGACCTCATTTTAACATAATCACCTCTTTAAAAGCACTATCTCTAAATACAACCATATTGTGAGGTATTGGGGGTTAGGGCTTCAACATATGAATTTGGGGGAAGCACAATTCAGCCCATAACAACAATAGAAAATGGGTATATATGGGTTTATTATGCTATTCTCTCTACTTCTGGTAGATAATGGGTGAACATTTCCATAACACATACTTTTAAAAAGCACATTCGATGGTGCTATTTAGAAAAAAAGAGAAAAGGAGAAAGATGGAGAAAAACATATCTATCTATCTATCTATCTTTATCTATCTATCTATCTATCTATCTATCTATCTATCTATCTATCATCTTCTACTCTATGTAAAAAAATGAATGGAAGTATTCAGACCAAACTGTTAACAGCTGTTACTTTTGCAGAGGGTAGTGGAATAAGGAGAGGTAAAGGGATCTTTTTAGGTTTACTTTATATTCATCTGTATGTTTACCATATGTTTTTTGTTCTTTGCTCTCTCTCCCTCTCTCCCTCTCTGTTGGATTGATGGTTTTCTTTGTTTCTTTTTTAAACACAAAAAGAAAAATTTAATCTTTTATTATAATTTAGTGGTTTGAAGGTGATTTTTTAATAGTACATGCCTATTTTAGCTAAATATGTTGAAGTCTTCCAAACAATAACAGGTATTATTTTTATTTCATTTACTACTATATAATTTTTTAAAAATATACTTTACTTTTTAGTGTAGTTTTAGGTCCATAGCAAAATTGAGCAGAAGGCAGAGAGATTTCCCGTATACTACCAGCCCCTACATGCACACAGCCTACCCCAATATCAAAATCCTGCACCAAAGTCGTACATTTGTTACAATTGACAAACTTACGTTGACTCGTCATTATCACTCAAGGTCCTTAGTTTACATTAGAGTTTCCATACTGTGGACTGTGACAAATGTATAATGACATATATCCAACACTAGGGTATCACACAGAGTAGTTTCACTGTCCTAAAAATCCTCTGTGTTCCGCCTACTTATCCCTTCTTCCCCACCAACCTCTGACAACTACTGATCCTTTTACTGTCTGCATTATATTGTCTTTTCCAGAATGTCTTATAGTTGGAATCATACAGTATATAGTCTTTTCATTTTGTAATATGCATTTAAAGTCCCTCTCTGCCTTTCCTTAGCTTGATAGCTCATTTCTTTTTAGTGCTAATATTCCATTGTCTTGAAGTACCACAGTTTATCTATTCACCTACTGAAAGACACTTTGGCTGCTTCTAAGTTTTGTTAATTATAAATAATTCTGCTATAAACATTCACATGCAGGTTTTTGTGTAGACATAGGTTTTTATCTCCTTCGTGTAAATACCAAGGAGTGCAATTGCTGGATCATATGGTAAGAGTATGTTTAGTTTTGTAAGAAACTGCCCACTGTCTTCCAAACTGTCTGTACCATTTTGCATTCCCATCGTGACTGAGAATTCCTGGTCCTCCACATTCTTGTCAGCATTTGGTGTTGCAGTGTTTTGGATTTTGGCCATTCTATTAAGTATGTAGTGGTATCTAACTGTTGTGTTGTTTTGTATTTCCCTGACGACATATGACATGGTGCATCTTTCCATATGCTTATTTGCCATCCGTATAGCTTCTTTAGTGTGGTGTCTGTTCAGGTCTTTAGTTCATATTTTATTTATTGCTCAGGTTGTTCATTTTCATATTGTTGAGTTTTATCTTTGCTTCTTTTTTTCTCTAGTGCTTTGGATCTTATTATCCCTGATTTTAGATATTTTTTTTTGTTCTTCTGATGATTACCTTTAAAATTTTAATATGTATTTTAAAAATTGATGTCTAATAATATGTATCTACATTTTCTCAATGAACAAACAAAATATTTTAGCATAGTTTTACTTGTCTATATGCATCACCATTTTTGTCTCACATTTTGCAGCCATTAGGATTTTAGATTCAGCTTGTTAATGATTTTTTTAAACATTGTTAATCAACCTTGATTATATGATTGATTTATGTCTTTGTTCACTATGGTTTTTAAATCCCATATCATTCCTTTCTTTGGATTTTTTTCTTCAGGAGAAGGTTTGTGATGAATAAATATTCTCAATTCTTGCATATCTAAAATGATTTTTGCCCTTGAACTTAATGCTAGTTTTGCTGGGTATAGAATTGTAGGTTAAAAATATTTTCCCTTAGGGCTTCAAAATATTGCTGTATTGTCTTCTAGATTGCATTTTTGCTTGTTTAGAAGTCTCACACCAGTTGGAATCTTTTTCCTTTATAAATAACTGTCCCTTTCTTTCTGGAAACTTTTAGAATTTTCTGTTTATCTTTGGTATTTTGAAATTTCACAATGATATGTTCATCTATAAATTTTTAAATTTATTATGACTGGAATTGATGGAAACTTTCAAACTGAAGGCTAATACTTTTCTACATTTCTAGGAGATTTTCTTTGATTAACTCTATTTTTCTTCTTTTCTTTATAAAACTTCTATAAAAATGTATGCAGAGAATGGGACTTCTGGATCTATCCTTTTATCTCTTAATTTTATTCCAAAACATCTTTGTGGTTTTTTTTTTTTTTTTTTGCATAATATTCTGGAATAATTACCTGACTTGATGGGCCAGCTTACTGATTTGCTTTACTTTTTGGTTGCTTTGCTAGTTAATTCATGTACTGAGTGTTTTAAAAGGCAACATATTTGAAATTTCCAAGCTCTTTAGTAGTTTCTTTTTCAGGGAGGCTCCACCATTTCAAATCTCTCTGAGGATGTCAATAATACTTATTTTAAATTATTGTTGTTTGTCCTGTTTTTTAAAAAAAGTATGTTTATTATAATATCTTTTCCCTAGATTATTAGTCATTTCTGTTTTCTTCAGACACTTGGTACTTCCTGGTTGTACACTCAAGTTTGTATTTGATAATTCTCATTCATGTGTTCATAGAGCCTAGTTCTGTGTAAAAAAACAATTTGTGGATTTGGCTAGATGTGGTATCAGATGTTCATATCTTCCTTGAGTGAGGGCTCCCTGTTCCTCTGGATGTCACTGCTAGTTGGAGCTTCACCTCTTTGGACTAAGTTCCCATACTTACTTTTATTTGACAATGGATCTATGTTACTTTGTGACTTGAAAAAAATAAAAATAAAATTTAAAGCATTAAAATATTAAAAAAATATAATATCAGTGTTTTACTGGAATAAATGATTTCTCACTGCCTGAATCTGGCCAAATGCACCTTTAAGTTTATATTTCAAAAAAAATGGTTAGGGTGTGATTACCTCTCAAGAAACAGTGTGGCAATTGAGAATGTTCATCTTCTGATAAAATCTTTTAGTGAGAAATATATTATATATAATATTAAATATATATTTATGTTTATCATATTATATTAGATATGTATTTATATAGCTATACATTTATTTATTTATATAATATATTATATAAATATAAAAGTGAACATTTGCATATGCCAGAAAAAAGAAGGTAGGTTTGTAAGTATGTGTTAGTATTGTTACTATTCTTCGATGTTGCCCTAGGGAAAATTCTTACTAACTCAAGTTTTATTCATCAAGGCAGGAACTAAATCTACTATACTATTTGAACAGGCACCACTCTGAAAGGTGAACCACGCAAGGGTTATTAAAAGTAAGCCACTCAGAATATTTTGTAAGCATGATTTTGAGAGGAAGGTGAAGAGACTAAGATAGGCACTGTAATTATTTTCCTTACCAAAAATCAGTAATAGATATATAATCATTTCTATATCATTTCTGTAATGGCAGTTTTAAATGATGACAGTCAGGAAAAAATATAAACTGTTGCAAAATATGTTGTCCTTAATACCATTTCTTCCAGTTAATTTGAAGATTATCTGAAATATGTCACTATTGATATGCTTAACTGATAACTACTACAGCAGAGATGATCAAATTCATTTTATAGCTAGAGGACTTGAGGCTCAGACTGAAATATCCTTCATATTAAAAACACATGCAATCAGTTAGAAATGTCTGAAAAGTAACTTGGATTCGAGATAAGTAGTTTTTGTTATTCTCTGCACTAGATTGATTGATTGATTCTTTTATTCATTTAACCAAACTCCACTCAACTGACTACCTGATATTTAACAGTAAATACTCACTAAGCAATGTATTTCTACATTTGTGTGATGGCTGTCACAATGCAAGTCATTTATAATGTTTTGAATAAATTTAAAAAATCTACTAGAATTGAAAGCTTTGATTCACCATGTCCTAAAATGAGTTTTCTACTAGAATTGAAAGCTTTGATTCACCGTGTCCTAAAATGAGTTATGTCAAACAGTACTTTCACAGAAGTTTCCTTTTAAAGAGTAATGTTAAGTGAAAAAGGGTTAAATAGATTTTTTAATAAAGGACTTTTCAGAGCCTTTACTAAGCTAATGGTCACTGTTAATATCCTCTGGGAATAGTATGCCAAATTTCTCCAACTTATTTCACCAAGCAGTACTTTTTTTCTTTCCCACAAAACATCTTGTGCATTGATGTTCTGTGGGACACACTTGGCATTGCTCGTTTGAGAGTTACTTTCTTCTTGTTTTCTGTCTTGTGTAACACGCTTTGTTTTTTCTTCTTGGTTACTCCAGTAATAAATTGTGAGGAGAATCAAGAACTTTCCCCTTAGTTTTTTCTGTAAATATGCCATTCTATGACCTAGCAAATAAATGTAGAATGATACTGGTATATGGGAATCCCAGTGTAGACACATTGTGAAGGTTAATTTATCTCTAATCAGAAACAATACTTGCCTTTTTCTTTGGTGGCCACATGAGGGAGCTAAAAAGAGTCAAAGATTTCCTTTTTTTTCTTTAATAGGGAATTTTATCCACTTTAAAATACCTATCAATGTGAGTGACTAACTGTCAGATTTTACTTTTTTCAAGTTCAATTTTTGAAAGTCTGTTAACAATATTATCTCAGGGAAAAGAAAAGCATCAACAGAGGATGAACTCTGTATTGCCATAAAAATTCAGGGGAGGGTGTATGTGTATGTGTATGTGTGATTCTCTCTCAGTGCACCAGAGGCTAAGGGGGTATAAACTTTTAGAAAGAAGACTATACATTTATTTATCTGAGAATTGTTAAGATTGTATTTTAATATGATAGGAGAAACAGAGGTAGTATATATAATATATATATATATATAATATATATATATATGAATGTAACATACATATATTAGTAGCCAGGCTGGTAATAAAATTAGCTTTTTTGATTCAAATTCCTAATGTATGGACGACATTTCCAGGACCCTTGAAAGTACAAGTGTGCCTTTTCCAAATGCCTTCTCCCTGCCTCCTCTCCTTAAACCAGAGGTAAACACCATCATGGATGGTGTGTTTATCATGCTTTGCATGATATTTAGCACATATGTATACCTTCCTAAAAATATATTTTTAAAACCTTTTTCTTGAGCTTTAAATTGCTTACAGTTTGTCTTCTGAGCCTTTTTTCCACCATACAACATCATATATAAAATTCATTCAAGTTGTGCATGGAGGTGTATTTCACTTATTTTCACTGCTATATAACCTTCCATTTTTTTGTCCCTGCCACAAATTATTCACCAGTTCTATTTATGTGTACTTGGATTTTATTTTTGTCCTTATGGAGACTGTGTACATTTTCATAGTATGTCTCATGGTGCAAATTTAAAGGAGTTTTTCTAGGATAGTCCGAATTCCTTGGAATAGAGTTATGCACATGTTTGTATTAAAAAGGTAATCCCAGTTTTATTTCAAAGTTTGTACCAGAAATGAATAAGAATTCTTATTGCTCTATAACTTTGCCAACACTTGTTTTTTTCATAATTAAGAAATATTACCAATTATGTTTAAAACGTTATATTATTATTGAGGTCTCATGAATATTTGTTTAATTTTTATTGAGGTTTTTTTGACAGGCTCATTGGGCATTTATGTTTCCTCTTTTTTTTTGGCCGTGCTGCATGGCTTGCTGGATCTTAGTTCCCTGACCAGGGACTAAATGGGCCACAGCAGTGAAAGTGCCGAGTCCTAACCACTGGACCACCAGGGAGTTCCCTGTGTTTCCTCTTTTGTGAAATGCTGATTTATGACTTTTGTCCATTTTCCTTTTGGAGTGTTTGTGTTCTCGTTGAATTTTAAATGCAGTTTTTACATTCTAGATATGAATCTTTTATTGGTTATATGTGCATCCTGCCTTCTCATTCTCTTTATGGTACGTTTTGATAAAAGGATCTTAATTTTAATTTTTGAATTTATCAGTTTTTCTTGATGGTTTCTGCTTTTTGTGCCATTTAAAAATCATTCTCTGTTTGTTGGTCATTAAGGTAAGATATTCACTTATATTTACATCTAAATATTTACACATTTTGATTTTCATATTTTCACTTTTTAAAAAATCTGGAATTGATTTTTGTGTAGAAGATGAGGAAGGGATCCAGTTTGATTCTTTTTATATTGTTAATCAATTGTAACAGCCTCACTCGTTGCATAGCCCATCCTTTCTTATAACCAGCTTCCTATGTTAAATTCTCATTAATTCTAATAATTTGTAGGTTATTTTGGAGTTTTCTATGTTATTAATCTGAATATTGTGATATTTCTGTTTCTTTTTTTCCCCAATAATAGTACCTTTTGGTTCTTCTTATCTTTGCATATTTCACACAGAATCTCTGGTACCATAGTGAATAAAAGCAATAATGTCAGATATCTTGTCTCATTCCTTATTTTGAAAAGAATATTTCCAATATTTCACCATTAAAATAATTTGATTTTTGGAGGTTAACCCTTTGCCAGATTAAAGTATTTCCTTTCTATCCCCAGTTTGGTTAGAGTATTTATCAAAAATGGGTGCTGAATTTTATGAAATCTAGTCTCTGCATCTATTGGAATCATCATAGGTTTTCTCCCTAAACAGTTAACATGATAAATGACATCAGTGGATTTGCTAAATTTGATTTACTAATATTCTAAATATTTTATTCAGGATTTTGCACTCATGTTTATGAACGACCTAGGAAAGTAATTTTCTTTTCTTGTGCTTTCCTTGTCTGGTCTTTTTTTGTTTGTTTGTGTTTGTTTTTGTTTTTTTGGTATCAAGCTATACTAGCAACTTAGAATTAGTTGGGATGTATTTCCTCTTTTGCTATTTCTGGTAGAGGTTGCCTAAGGTTGGAGTGGTCTACTCCTTGAAAGTTTGACAAAACTTGTCTGTAAATTGCCTAAAAGTTTGGTAGAATCTGATTGTTTCCTTTGTAGAATAACTTTCAAGTGTGATACAATTTCTTTAGTAGGGCTTTCTTTTAAAGACTATACAGGTTTTCTATTTCTTTTGGCGTTGATTTTGGTAAGTTTTTAAAATAAGAGTTTGACAATTTTATCTTAGTTTTCCAATTTATAAGAAGTAATTTGGTTGTAGTAGTTTCTTATCTTTTTAATCACTACTGTATCTGTGGCTATATCTTTTTCTTTTTTTACCTAGTATTTTAACTACTAGTAATTTTGATTTTTTTCCCCTCTTGCTCAAACTTGCCAGAGATTTGTCAATTTTATTAGTCTTTCTTTTTTTTTTTAATTAATTTATTTATTTTTGGCTGTGTTGGGTCTTTGTTTCTGTGCAAGGGCTTTCTCTAGTTGCGGCAAGCGGGGGCCACTCTTCATCGCGGTGCGTGGGCCTCTCACTATCGTGGCCTCTCTTGTTGCGGAGCACAGGCTCCAGACGCGCAGGCTCAGTAGTTGTGGCTCATGGGCCCAGTTGCTCCGCGGCATGTGGGATCTTCCCAGACCAGGGCTCGAACCCGTGTCCCCTGCATTAACAGGCAGATTCTCAACCACTGCGCCACCAAGGAAGCCCTATTAGTCTTTTTAAACACCCAAAATTTAGCTTTATTTGTCCTCTCATATTTTTATTTCCTTCCTTTAAAAATAAAATTTTGCTTTATCAAAATTTTCTGAGCACACAGAAATATCTGAACATAAAGATGTTCAAAAAATAGTAGGCTCCTGCCTACTCTCTCCCATTTCTTCTTTCTTGGACACATCACTTTCACTTCTTTTCTTTTCTTTTATTATTTTTTTAACATCTTTATTGGAGTATAACTGCTTTACAATGGTGTGTTAGTTTCTGCTTTGTAACAAAGTGTATCAGCTTTTCTTTTAGCAGATTATTTTGATATTTATTAAGACTCTAAATGACAGGTTTTTACTGCTACTTCCTAATTTTTCAGTTTTAGGCATTTTCCAATGAACTCCATATTAGGTTAACACTCTTCTTTCCTACCACAATATATTTTATTTCATAGCACAAATCACAATCACAGTTTTACATTTCTTTGCATACTTATTTTATTAATATTTGTTTTCCCTTTTAGAAGGTTTGTATGGTCAAGGACCTTGCATGCTTTTGGTTTCCATTGATTCTCCAATGTCTAGAACAGGGTGGACATTCAACTATTCATTGAGTGAGTGAATGAATGAATGAATTGCATAAATGTGAAAAGGAGAACTGTCAGGAATTGAAAGAGATGGGGCTTCTTTGAGGGACAACTTGAACAGGATGAGTGAGGAAAGGCATTGTTACTTATACCAGGTCATCTGTAGCCAGATTGCAGTACCTAAGAATGTGAATTCCTGTTTTGCACAAGGCAGTATTGGAGCCTTTTTCGGTGTTTCTTTTATTTTCTTTTGTTTCACTTAGGTTCATAATAAAGTGCATTAAAAAATGTTCTGTTTCTACAGAGCTAAAGGTAAAGAAATATGGAGATGAGTTTCATTCCATAGGCTTAGATGGTGAGGGCGGGAGTGGATTTGTCCTGGAAGGCTGGGTTACTGTTTAAATGCCAGGGGAGCAAGTAAGTAGAGAAGCATAGTGCATGGGTAATAGTGGTCCTTTTTGATTTCCATTTTTTTTTTTTAAATGTACTCATTTAAATTTTTAAAACTACATAGATTTTCCAACAGGCACACAATAGTAGGCAGAATAGTGAATCCTTTCTCTGTATCAACATTTTTATTTTTCCAATCTTATTTTATTTATCCCCACTGTATTAGGGTTTTCCAGAGAAGCAGAACAAACAGTGTGTGTGTATATATATATATATATATATATATATATATATATATATATACATGCACATATATAATAAATCATATATACATATGATTTATTGTAAAGAACTGGCTTACACGATTATGGAAGCTGAGAAGTCCCAAGATCTGCATTCTGTAAGTTGGAGACCCAGAAAAGTTGGTTTAGTTCCAATCGGAGTCCGAAGGCCTAAGAACCAGGAGAGCCAATGGTGTCTTGGCAGGTCCAAGACCCAAGAAGGGCTGATGTTTCAGTTGGAGTCTGAAGGCAAGGAAAAACTGGTGTTGCAGCTCAAGTAGTCAGGCAGGAGGAGTTCCCTCTAACTCAGCCTTTTTGTTCTATGCAGCTCTTCAATTGATTGGAGGCCCAACCATGCATTAGGGAGGGCAAACTGCTTTATTCAGATAAAGCTGCTGATTCAGATGTTAATCTCATCCAGAAACACCCTCAGAGACACACCCAGAATAATGTTTGACCAAATGTATGGATGGGTACCCTGTGGCCCAGTCAAGTTGACAAAATTTAACCATCACATTCACCCGTATTATGTTTTAAGCAAATTCAAAATATCATCATATTTTAAATGAAAATGCTTCAATATTTCCTGCTACATCATAAGAATTTTCTAAAAAGTAAACTTTATTTTTTAAATCAGTTTTAGATTCACAGCAAAATAGCAAAATAGTACATAGAGTTCCTATATACCTCATACCCAGTATCTCTTATTATTAACATCTTACACTAGTATGGTATACATTTGTTATAATTAATGAACCAGTATTGATACATTATTGTTAACCAAGGGCCATCATTATTTACATTCTCTTAGTTTTTACCTAATGTCCTTTTTCTATTGCAGAATCCCATCCAGGATATTATATTACATTAGTAGTTATACTCCTACGGCTTCTCTTGGCTGTGTTAGTTTCTCAGACTTCCCTTGTTTTTGATGATCTTGACAATTTTGAGGACTACTGGTCAGGTGATGTCAGAATGCTCCTAATATTGAAATTTGTTTGACGTTTTTCTCATGATTACACTGACGTGATAGGTTTTGGGGTTGAAGACTACAGAGGTAAGGTATCATTCTCATCACATCATAACAAGTACACATACTACCAACAGGACTTATCACTGTTGATGTTGACCTTGATCACCTGGCTGAGATAGTTTGTCAGGTTTCTCCACTGTAAAGTTACTCTTTTTCCCTCCTTTCCATACTGTACTTTTGGGAAGAAACACACTATGAGGAACTCACACTTAAGGGCTAGGGAGTTATGCTGTCTTCCTTGAGTGCAAAGTGTCTACATATATTATTTGGAATTCTTCTTCATGGGGCATTTAGCTTTTCTCATTAAAAAATTTTTATTTATTTATTTATTTACTCATGGATATTTATTTTATAGTTTGGGTTATAATCCAATACTGCTTTATTTTCTTGCTCAAATTTTTTCATCTTTGATCATTTGGAGCTTGACTACTTGGAGTTCTTTTAGTTGTCTTTTGTGTCCCTTTAACATACTCCCATCTATGTAGGTTTACAATTTTCTAATTAAGTTTAAAAATTTTTGAGCACTTTCCTCCTGGCATTATAGGATGCTCCATGCTTATCTTGTATATTTTATGCCCCAGTCTTAGGATCAGTCTTTTCTTAAAGAGATCTGTTTCCTTTCATTGGAAAATGGTGTTAGACACCAAGATCTGGACACTAGGTGTGCTCATTACTACCTAGTTGTCATTACTTCTAGGCATTTTCAGCGGACAGAGCAAGGGAATATATGTGTGTGCAAACTTACGTATATATACAGATCTACAAGTATTTCTATATGTAATCATCTGTATATATATTAAATTAAAAATGAGTTCAGACGGATGTCTCCAGTTCTAATCCACTACAAAATGGATCATTCTAGCCTCACACCCTTGCTTATTTGTAAATTACCAGTCCAAGAGTAAGAAATCTGGCTCTCACCTTTCACTGTTTGTTTATTTAATTATTTAATTCTTTTATATATATATATATATATATATATATATATATATATATATATATGATACTGATAACAATATATATATGTAGTATCAGAATTGTTAATTTGTACCTCCTTGGGAAATCACTTTATTAACTAGAGTATACTGCTTATGTTCTGTTTCTTTTGCCTTTAGTTTCACAGACTCCACTCATTTCTAAAGCTACTGAGGGCAGCACACCCCCATCCCCCAACTTCAGAGAGTTGTTTCATACATTTGTAACAGATTGTTTTGTCACATCCTGCATTCCATTCTGTGATTCCCCTCAACTTTCTAAATAATTTCTAAAAATTTGTGTCCATTAAGATTCATTCTTTGTGCCGTAAAGTTCTATGGGTTTGACAAATGCATACTGTTATGTATCTATAAATACAGTATCATATAGAATAGTTTCAGTGCTCTAAAAGCCACCTGTGCTTCTCATAGTCAACTCCTCCCTACCCTGAATCCTCTGGCAACCACTAATGTTTTCACTTTTGACTTTTTCAAAATGTCATAGCGTTGGAATCATACAGTACGTAGTCTTTCAGATGCTTCTTTTAACTTAGCACCATGCATTTAAGGTTCATGTATGCTTTTTGTGGGTTGATAGCTAATTTCTTTTTAATACCACATGATGTTCCATTGTGTGAATGTGACATAGTTTTTTGTAATCCTTTTACCCATTGAAGGACTTCTTGGTTGCCTCCAGTTTTTGGAGATAATGAATAAAGCTATTATAAATGTTTGTGTGGAGGATTTTGTGAAAACATAAGTTTTCAGATTAACTGGGGAAATATCCAGAAGT
This sequence comes from Balaenoptera acutorostrata, assembly GCF_949987535.1. Taxonomy (NCBI): domain Eukaryota; kingdom Metazoa; phylum Chordata; class Mammalia; order Artiodactyla; family Balaenopteridae; genus Balaenoptera; species Balaenoptera acutorostrata. The sequence goes on from NC_080077.1 coordinate 44,521,239, forward strand.
GCAATTGCTGGATCATATGGTAAAGCTATGTTTAGTTTTATAAGAAACTACCAAACTGTCTTACAAAATGGCTATATCATTTTGCATTCCCGACAGCACTGAATGAAAATTCCTGTTGCTCTACACCCTTGCTATCATTTGGTATTGTCAGTTTTTTGTATGTTAGTCATTCTAATAGGTGTGTGGTGGTATCTCATTATTGTCCTAAGATAGTTTTTAAATGGAGAACTAAATCAAATAGCCATTTATATTAGTTAATTAGCGATTTGGATTAGCTGATATATCTGATTATTTTGATTGTTTTTGAAATAACTTGACTGAATTTTTAAAAAATCCTACTTATTTCATTTTGAAGATCTGCACATATACCTCATATATTTAATGAAATGTAAACACTCATGATAACTATAGTAGAGAAAAGAACATGATTCTTCTATATAAATGTATTTAGATCATTTGCCTCCTGTAAAATGCAAGATTAATGCAGAGATTGATTTTTAATTTTCTTATATGGTATGTTGAAAGTTCAGTTTATTTAAGAACGATTTGAATTATTATTTTTTTTCATTTTTATATTAACAAGTTTAATGTTTTAAAAAGACCAAACTTATGGGGGAAGAGGCCAAGGTATTTACATATCCCCCCAAAATGAAAATCTTATAGAAGTGAAATTGCACACTAACAAGGGAACAGAAGAAAGCAGAAGAATGGAAGAGCCTGTGACCACATTATTTATTAGATGTTTGCTGAATTATGAATGAATTCATTCATCAATTCAACAAATTTTTTTTGAGTTGTCCCTATGTAGTAAACAGCTGAAGGCGCAGCAGTGAATAAAAACAGACAAGATCCCCACTCTTATGCAACTTCTATGCTAGTAAATGATTTGGATGATGAGTGAATGAGTAAATACTACAACATTCTTTTATGGTCATGTCATAAACTCTTGTGGTCTTAAATTATTTGAATGAAATATTTGAAATTTCATCTCACCAGATGCTACTTGTGCTATGACTCCATATTTTTTGTCCATTTTTAGGTTGATTTTGCCCTAGAAATCCCCATGCTTGGTCATGTACATGACTACTGTCTGCAAGGTAACACCCAGAGAGCTTATTACATCCATACGCTGGGGGAATGGGGAACATGTTTCTGGGATGGGTGAATGATTTTTCATTCTGTCAGAGAGATCAAATTATCAGCAGGGCTGCTAATCTGCCTATCTGCAAAAATAGCCAGGAATATGCACAAATGTAAACATAAAAGGAGACGCTCATAATTTGCATAGCTCTCGTGTTTGTCCATCAGTCAGCCTAAATGCTTGTAAGCTGTTAGGCTGGCCACACATATGCTGTAGCTTGAGGAATTGTCATTTTATCTTCCAATGAGATGCTTTATTATCACCATTAATTGATTAAACATTTTCAACACTCTTTGAGTAAACCAGTCACGCAATCTATTTCTACCTTGGGCTTCTGTTTATGGTCGGAGTGTGCCAAACATCCAGACTAAATGAAAATATACCCTCCAGGAACCACGCGTGGCATCTCTCATAAAAAGCTGCAGCACCTCTCTGAAGCACGGCTGCTATGTTGTGGGGAATCCCGGGAATCTTTAGCTTAGCTCACTGTGCTAGGAGGGCTGGAAAGTGAGTGGTGAGAAAGGCTTCATGTGTGTGGATGATTGGCATACATACGTCTCTCCTTTTGAGGGAAAAGGAGCAGTGTCAAGGAACAGATTAGGTATCCCTGGGGTAACTGGGGTTTATGGCAATCCCAGTTGACAATGTGAGTTCCAGCCAGATCTCTGAGGCTGCCCCAGTGCTGAGCTTCTGTGGTTTTGTGGATCAGGGGAGGGTGCTGATTCCCTGTTGCTTGTGCCTTGCCCATTTAAAATTCTCTATCAAATCCAAATAAAAAGAAATGATCCCTGCTTGCTGCTCCATTTCGAAGATGACTCTAAAGGCTGGGAAGGCCAGTGGGGGGTGGGGAAGGGGAAGAGCTTGGCTAAATGGAAAGTGTTGAGATGATTCAAAGGGCTCATGCTGACAGAGCAGGGTTGGCTTGACCTTCTGTGGGGGCCATGTACGCAGCCTCCTACTGGTGGTTATTTTGGGTGCTGGAAAGCCTGCCTGCCCTGAAATATCTCTCCGTGCCATCTTGCCAGGTTCTGAAATTCCCACAAGAGCCATCTTCCACTTAAAGGCATTGTGCCTACAGAAGGCGTGGTTCGAGCACAGCCACCCATAGGCAGCAGCACATATTTAACCCGTAATCGCCCATAAGCCTGGAACCTGGCTGCACAGAACAGCTAGCAGCTGTTGGTAACCCAACACTGTCTTGCTAAGAGAAGCTTTTCGACAGCCTCTTCACATAAGTGGGGGAAATGGGTGCCGCAAAGCTCTGGATCAGGAGTGTAATGGCTTCTATGGGAGCAGCCAAATTGCTGCCGTGATGGTGTCTCCATTCCATTCTCCCAGGGTACAGGAAGGCTAGACTTTGGATACTGAGAGGAATGTGGAAATGCAGATACCATCAAGGCAGTGCAGATAAGTTCATGGATGATGGATCCAACATGGAATCGGAGTGCTGGGGTCACACCCTTAACTAAGGGAAGAAGACAACTTTATTTGATGCTCCCCCCATCCCCCAATATCCTGCTTCTGGTCAGTAAAGGTGTCTGATGGTTTCACCGTAATTATTCCTTTGGGCATAAGAGGCACCTGTTAAAAGGTAAACATGTGTTCTCAGAGAGGGATAACCAGGCATTTTTCAGAATTGAGAGCATTCATGAGAATTAAATCATCTCATAGTATAGCCTGAAAGAAAGCTTGGAAGTTTGGTATGCTGCAGCTGTGTGTGAGAAAAACATTCTTCACAAAGTGTTGGAACCCGACAGCCTGCTCAGGGGAGTTAGCCCACTTCCTAGTAAGTGTGGTTAGAGGGTCACATGCTCTCTTCATAAAACTAAATTCTTAGGATGGTATTTAGGGCTGCTTTTCTCTTCTGGCTTTGCTCCTCTTCTTTCTTTGCCTTGGTTTCTCTCTCTGAATTCCCTGCAGGGTGTGGAAAGCTGCATCCCTATAACCCCTTCTATTTTCCTCACTTCTTCTGGGCATGCATTGCATGGCTCAGAACCTGGCTAGACAGATGGATGCCACCGCAGATACAGGCAGCCCTCCCTTCCTTTGAACATGCTTCTGCGAGCTGGTCATATACCTGTGCCTCCCAGGCAGCCTACTGACAGTGTGGCAATTTAAGAGCAGACTCCCTGAAGCTGTTCTGCTGGTGAATCTGCCCTAAAAGCAACAACTATGGGTCACCAACAGAGAAAGGGTAGAGAGCACGCTCCCCCAGCGGACCAACAGGAGCCTGCAAAAGAGCAAAGAAACAGAATAGGGGCTTTGAGCTCACGGAGTATTAGGAAGTGCCAAAGAGAGAGTGAGTAGAATTGGATGTGAAAAAGGTCAGATGGACTCGGGTTTAAAACTCAGTAGCTGTGCCACCTGGAAGTTACTTAATGTCTTTGAGCCATAATTTTCTTTTACAAATGATAGATTAATAGTAATATCTGCTTCATGAGGTGTAATTAAAAGCACATGGTTGATCAGCACTATGATTCTGGCTCATAATAGGCATTTAAAATATTCATTATCATGATTATTATTAAGAGCATTTTCAGTAGAGTGGTGGACTGAGTTTGAACAGGCAGTTAGGAAGTGAAGTCCAGTTAGGAAGGGAGATAGAGTTACACAGTTTTAACTTTTGGCTCAGGTGGGGTTGAAGTAACGATTTTTTGGGGGGATGAAGGAAACTTGAGCATGGGTGTAGATTCAAAGAGAAGTTAGAGACATGATATTCAAGAAAAGAGGGATAATTTATAAATCAAGTCGCTGAATAACTTAATAGGAAGTAGACATGATCTCAAGAGCAATGATTATCATCCGAAAAGAGCAGGGACACATTTTACTTTGAAAGAAAGGGAAGCTTTGTAAGGATGGATAAATATTTCATGAGCTTGGAAGTGGTAGAAACAGAGGGAATTTGAGAGATTCATGCCTAGTGGATTCTGATCAATGGAAAGCATTAGTAGTGACCACAGGATCATGGCCTTTGGAAGAATAATAAAGCATGGAAAAGCCACAAATCTATAAGCCAATGCTCTTCACGATCCAGGGGCCAGTATTGGTCTTCAGTCTGAGACATCATAAGGAGATTATACCAGAATGTAAATCAGTTGTTCCACTAAGGGCACTAGTTAATTCAGCCTTTTTTTTTTTTCCTTAGCAAGACTTTCTCAATGATGGAAAGAGTGTGTTCTTTTACATTCTGGTGCAAGCTCCTTGTCTTGTCACAGAATGGCAACATATAGTTACGACATAGCCATGTAGACTGGCTACTTAGAGTTACATTGCTCTAAACCACTGAATTTTGGGGGGTTGTTTGTTGTGGCAGTTGAGACTGACCCAGCCAACTGCTATGTTCTGGATGTTTGCATCGTCCCCAAATTCATACTTTGAAATCTCAACCCCCAAAGATGATGGTATTAGGAGGCAAGGTCTTTGGGAGGTGCTTAAGTCATGAGAGTGGAGCCCTCAATGAATGTAATTAGTGCCTTATAAAAGAGGGTCCAGAGAGAGATTGCTAGCCGTTTCAACCATGTGAGAACACAGTGAGAAGGCACCTGTAGGAACCAGAACACCACCATGCTGGTGTCTTGATCATGGACTTCTCAGCCTCCAGAACTGTGAACAAAAGCCACCCAGTCTGTGGTATTTTGTTATAACAGCCCTAACAGACTAAGTCGACAATACAGCAAGTTTGGGGAAACAGAAAAAAACGCAAGGATAACAAATTGTAGTCAGAGAAGGAACATTCAGGATTCCAAATGTCAGGGGATTGTGGAATGCTCTTTGTGCTATAGGTTTAGGAGGCAGAAAGATAGGTGCTAGAGAGAAAGCCCAGAAGTGGAGATTAACGGCTTTGGAATTCCAGCTGGAAATTTGGTGTAGCATTCTGTCATCATTTAAAAACATTCTCTTTCCAGGTGGGGTGAGGATAGTTGTCTATGTCTATGGGAGGTTTTGGAGTTAAAATTGCCATGACTTTTATCTCAGCACCGTCACTGTCTGGTTGTTGTCCTTGAGCAAGACACTTTGCTGAACTTCAGTTTCCTCATCTGTAGACGTGTGGACAACACTGTGTACTCTACAGTACTGAGTGCAGTTCATGATAACCCAAGATAAGACATGTAAAGCAAACAGGACATGACTGAGCACTTATTGCACACCCAATGCAAATTGCTTTCTCTTGCTTCTGTCATAGGCAGAGTGGAGGCCCACCTGATTTTGCTCTATGACCACCCTCCAATACAACTTGTTGCAGTTATAGGAATGTTCTATAATCTACACGTTCCAGTGTGGTAGCTACTTCCTCTATGTGGCCGAATACTTGAAATGTTGGCCAGTGCAACTAAGGACTGATAGTTTAATTTTATGTCATTTTAATTAATTCAAAATTTAATTTAAATAGCTACATATGGCTAGTGGCTATCATATTGGATGGCATGGCCCACAGGCATTATTGTTCTAACTGTTCCAATCTGTCTTTTTCTAGTCCATCTTCTGTATTGCTGTCTGAGTTAGCTTACTGAAGTACCACTCTTGTCATATGATTCTTTCATCTCAAACATCTTTAATAGTTCTGTGTTTTCTTTCAAACAAAATGAGGTGGGGTCTGAGCAAGGACGGAAGAGGCCAAGAGAGGAAAAGTGTTAGTCAGGCTTCTCCAGAGAAACATAACCAACAGAAGATAGATAGATAGATAGGTAGATAGATAGATAGATAGATAGATAGGGATTTATTTTAGGGAATTGGCTCATATGATTGTGGAGGCCGGCAAGTACAAAATCTGCTGGGTAGACCAGCAGGCTGGAGACCTAGGGGAGAGTAGATTTTGTGGTGCAAAGGCTGCCTCCTGGCAGAATTCCCTCTTCTTCTGGGAAAGATCAGTCTTTTTCTAGAAGGCCTTTAACTGATTGGATAAGGCCCACCCACATTACAAAGAGTAAACTGTTTTACTCAACATCTACCGATTTAAATGTCAATGTCATTGAAAAAACAAACCTTCAAAGTAACATCTAAAATAATGTTTGACCAAATATCTGAGTACCATGGCCTACCCAAGTTGACACACAAAATTAATCATCACACCTGATAATACCTCTGTCTAGACATTCATCACCAATTCTTAGTATCAAAGAAGAAACAAAGCCAGGCTTTCTGTGTGGGAATAGCCATTCTTTCTGCTATGCCGAAGGGTAGGCATATAAAAACTTTCTTTTTCCTTCAAAACCTCTATCCCCTGGCCCTTTGACCATCTCTATTGACCACACCAGTTCTTTGGCCCTTTTCTTGTTTATGAAAACCCAACACTTGGCTATGCTGTCTCCATGTGGATTCTAATCAGGCTGATTCTGAAAATGACCCTGGCACTGGGTGTGCAGGGTCTTGGTCAGCAGCATGTGCAGCTTTGGTCTCTTCTGTGCTGGGCTTGGCCTGATTAAAACCAGGGACTTGGGGACTTCCCTGGTGGTACAGTGGTTAAGAATCCACCTGCCAGTGCAGGGGACATGGGTTTGAGACCTGGTCTGGGAAGATCCCACATGCTATGCAGCAACTAAGCCCATGAGCCACAACTACTGAGCCTGTGCTCTACAGCCCGCAAGCCACAACTATGGAGTCCGAGTGCCACAACTACTGAAGCCTGCACGCCTAGAGCCTGTGCTCCACAACAAAGAGAAGCCACCGCAATGAGAAGCCTGTGCACAGTGACAAAGTGTAGTCCCCACTCACTGCAACTAGAGAAAGCCTGTGCACAGCAACAAAGACCCAATGCAGCCAAAAATAAATAAATTAATTAATTAAATAAAATTTATTTTTAAAAAACCCCCAAAACAGGGACTTGGAGGGGAAAAGCTTTATATCTTGTTATCAGTTCATTGAGTCATTTAGCCTCTGCCTGACTCTGTAAACGTGACAGTGTTACTAACAGCTTGAGCCCAATTTGATTTATTGGTGAAGTTAAATTCTATACCTCCACAATGATGTCAGTACTTCCTGGGTCTTAAAAAAAAAAAAAAGGAAAAACCAAGGCAGAGCAGCAACTGCAAGCTTAACTGGTTAATCCATAAGTTGTCCAGGCCAGTTGCTCTCTAGATGTCAGGAGAGCAGTGCACTGCCCATTCTGCTCTGGTGAACACAAAAAGAAACCACTCCTTAAAATTTCCAGTGCAGTCAAGCCATTAAAATAAAACATTAAACACTCTCTCAAAATATTTTGGGGAAAGATTGTGATTTGCATTTCTGAGAGTCTTTTAACGACAAGATTATGATGAAAGAAGGTTTTATTCTTCACAGAATGTAACAAGATTTTTAAAGAAGGAGATAAATATGTAAAGCACAATATAGTATTTTTATTGGTATTAAGCTGGCAAATTTGGTCTGCTTGACAATATAAAGATGACAATATGTTACAACTATGGAGATCAGTAAATTTACGGAAACATTTCTATACTTCGTAAAATCATTTCTGTCTTTCTCACACTCTGAATTAGGAAAACCCAGCTGTGGAAAAGGCCATTATGCAGTTAAATAAAACACAGTTGATACAATTGCAACATTCATCTAAAAAATGCTGACATTGGGGGAAGAATTCAGATAGTCCATTTTAATAGGTGACACAGCCCACCTGCCTGGTAAGTGTAACTAATGGAGAAAGACAGGATGGTGAAATCTGAGCCTCCAGCGTTTCCAGAAAACAGGTTTTTACTCATGAAAGTAAAATGGGACTTATAAAAAGTAAACCTTCATGTAAATCTATTATTTCTTTGTGGACATGTAGAGTGTGACTCTATTAGTCAGCCTCCTGTTTGTATAGATTGAAATTGAGCAGCCTGTTTGGATCAAGGGGCTTTTGGGGGTCCTGGAAGATTGGGGTAAATTGACTTCAACCTAGTATAGGCACCACTGTTAAAAAGATGTAACCTCAATATTACAAAATGACTTTGTGTAAAGTGTCTAGTTGCAATTTGGAAAAGACTTCATGGACCATGAGCACACAATAAGGATGAACAAATCCAATTAGCATTGTATTGATATATACATGACTTTGCTTCTGAGTGAGGAGCTGAATATCATCCAGGGTTCCTTGACTGCAGTTACCCAGATCTCTAGAGAGAGGCATCTGAGACACAGGAAGACATTTCAGTCCATTGGTGGTTGACCTGAGATGCTGTCAGGCCTCCATGTCAAGCATGTTCTTTAATCCCAGGAAACTATAACTATGACCAAGTGATTTAAATCACCAGTGCTCTACGATACAAAGGAAATCCATTCTTAAGAAATCTGATGGGAATGGTATAAATGTGAGAGTGCAGATAGTGAGGCAGAAGTTGAAGCCATAACAAATGGGATAAAAATGTTAGATTGTATTCAGATATGCATTTGTTTGAGGAAATCTGTCCTGCTGGGTGGTCTGGGCCTTTTGTCTTTCTCTTAACCTTTGCTATTGTAAAACAATCATTCTTTTAGGTCAATTTTTTATTTTGCTTTCATAATGTATACATGATTGTACATACCTTGAAAGAAAACTATTTCCGTGGTTGTTATGCTACTTCCCTAATATGGAAAAGGAAATAGTCAATCAAGTCCAGGAAGCACAGAGAGTCTCATACAGGATAAATCCAAGGAGAAACACGCCAAGACACATATTAATCAAACTATCAAAAATTAAACACAAAGAAAAAATGTTAAAAGCAGCAAGGGAAAAACAACAAATAACATACAAGGGAATCCACATAAGGTTAACAGCTGATCTTTCAGCAGAAATTCTGCAAGCCAGACGGGAGTGACATGACATATTTAAAGTGATGAAAGGGAAAAACCTACAACCAAGATTACTCTACCCATCAAGGATCTCATTCAGATTCGACAGAGAAATTAAAACCTTTACAGACAAGCAAAAGCTAACAGAATTCAGCACCACCAAACCAGCTTTACAACAAATGCTAAAGGAACTTCTCTAGGCAGGAAACACAAGAGAAGGAAAAGACCTATAATAACAAACCCAAAACAGTTAAGAAAATGGTGATAAGAACATACATATCGATAACTACCTTAAATGTAAATGGATTAAATGCTCCAACCAAAAGACAGACTGGCTGAATGGATACAAAAACAAGACCTGTATATATGCTGTCTACAAGAGACCCACTTCAGACCTAGGGACACATACAGACTGAAAGTGAGGGGATGGAAAAATATATTCCATGCAAATGGAAATCAAAAGAAAGCTGGAGTAGCAATTCTCATATCAGACAAAATAGACTTTAAAACAAAGACTATTACAAGAGACAAAGAAGGACACTACATAATGATCAAGGGATCAATCCAAGAAGAAGATATAACAATTGTAAATATTTATGCACCCAACATGGGAGCACCTCAGTACGTAAGGCAAATGCTAACAGCCATAAAAGGGGAAATCGACATTAACACAATCATAGTAGGGGACTTTAACACCCCACTTTCACCAATGGACAGATCATCCAAAATGAGAATAAATAAGGAAACATGAGCTTTAAATGATACATTAAACAAGATGGATTTAATTGATATTTATAGGACATTCCATCCAAAAACAACAGAATACACTTTCTTTTCAAGTGCTCATGGGTCATTCTCCAGGATAGATCATATCTTGGGTCACAAATCAAGCCTTGGTAAATTTAAGAAAATTGAAATCATATCAAGTATCTTTTCCGACCACAACGCTATGAGACTAGATATCAATTACAGGAAAATATCTGTAAAATATACAAACACATGGAGGCTAAACAATATGCTACTAAATAACCAAGAGATCACTGAAGAAATCAAAGAGGAAATAAAAAAATACCTAGAAACAAATGACAATGAAAACACGACCACACAAAACCTATGGGATGCAGCAAAAGCAGTTCTAAGAGGGAAGTTTATAGCAATACAATCCTACCTCAAGAAACAAGAAACATCTCAAGTAAACAATCTAACCTTACACCTAAAGCAATTAGAGGAAGAAGAACAAAAAAACCCCAAAGTTAGCAGAAGGAAAGAAATCATAAAGAACAGATCAGAAATAAATGAAAAAGAAATGAAGGAAACAATAGCAAAGACCAATAAAACTAAAAGCTGGTTCTTTGAGAAGATAAACAAAATTGATAAACCATTAGCCAGACTCATCAAGAAAAAAAGGGAGAAGACTCAAATCAATAGAATTAGAACTGAAAAAGGAGAAATAACAACTGACATGGCAGAAATACAAAGGATCATGAGAGATTATTGCAAGCAACTATATGCCAGTAAAATGGACAACCTGGAAGAAATGGACAAATTCTTAGAAAAGCACAACCTTCTGAGACTGAACCAGGAAGAAATAGAAAATATGAACAGACAAATCTCAAGCACTGAAATTGAAACTGTGATTAAAAATCTTCCAACAACAAAAGCCCGGGACCAGATGGCTTCACAGGCAAATTCTATCAAACATTTAAAGAAGAGCTAACACCTATCCTTCTCAAACTCTTCCAAAATATAGCAGAGGGAGGAACACTCCCAAACTCATTCTACGAGGCCACCATCACCCTGACACCAAAACCAGACAAAGATGTCACAAAGAAAGAAAACTACAGGCCAATATCACTGATGAACATAGATGCAAAAATCCTCAACAAAATACTAGCAAACAGAATCCAACAGCACATTAAAAGGATCATACACCATGATCAACTGGGGTTTATCCCAGGAATGCAAGGATTCTTCAATATACGCAAATCAATCAATGTGATACACCATATGAACAAATTGAAGGAGAAAAACCATATGATCATCTCAATAGCTGCAGAAAAAGCTTTTGACAAAATTGAACACCAATTTATGATAAAAACCCTCCAGAAAGTAGGCATAGAGGGAACTTACCTTAACATAATAAAGGCCATATATGAGAAACCCACAGCCAACATTGGTCTCAATGGTGAAAAACTGCAACCATTTCCTCTAAGATCAGGAACAAGAGAACGTTGTCCACTCTCACCACTAGTATTCAACATAGTTTTGGAAGTTTTAGCCTCAGCAATCAGAGAAGAAAAAGAAATAAAAGGAATCCAAATCGGAAAAGAAGAAGTAAAGCTGTCACTGTTTGCAGATGACATGATACTATACATAGAGAATCCTAAAGATGCTACCAGAAAACTACTGGAGCTAATCAACGAATTTGGTAAAGTAGCAGGATACAAAATTAATGCACAGAAATCTCTTGCATTCCTATACACTAATGATGAAAAATATGAAAGTGAAATTAAGGAAACACTCCCATTTACCACTGCAACAAAAAGAGTAAAATACCTAGGAATAAACCTACCTAAGGAGACAAAAGACCTGTATGCAGAAAACTAGAAGACACTGATGAAAGAAATTAAAGATGATACAAACAGATGGAGAGATATACCATGTTCTTGGATTGGAAGAATCCACATTGTGAAAATGACTATACTACCCAAAGCGATCTACAGATTCAATGCAAACCCTCTCAAACTACCAATGGCATTTTTCACAGAACTAGAACAAAAAATTTCGCAATTCGTATGGAAACACAAAAGACCCTGAATAGCCAAAGCTATCTTGAGAAAGAAAAATGGAGCTAGAGGAATCAGGCTCCCTGAATTCAGACTGTACTACAAAGCTACAGTAATCAAGTTGTATGGTAGTGGTACAAAAACAGAAATATAGATCAGTGGAACAGGATAGAAAGCCCAGAGATAAACCCACACACATATGGTCACCTTATCTTTGATAAAGGAGGCAAGAATATACAATGGAGAAAAGACAGCCTCTTCAATCAGTGGTGCTGGGAAAACTGGACAGCTACATGTCAAAGAATGAAATTAAAACACTCCCTAACACCATACACAAAAATAAACTAAAATGGATTAAAGACCTAAATGTAAGGCCAGACACTATAAAACTCTTAGAGGAAAACATAGGCAGGACACTCTATGACATAAATCACAGCAAGATCCTTTTTGACCCACCTCCTAGAGAAATGGAAATAAAAACAAAAATAAACAAATGGGACCTAATGAAACTTAAAAGCTTTTGCACAGCAAAGGAACCATAAACAAGACAAAAAGACAACCCTCAGAATGGGAGAAAATATTTGCAAATGAAGCAACTGACAAAGGATTAACCTCCAAAATTTACCAGCAGCTTATGCAGCTCAGCTCAATATCAAAAAAAAAAACCAACCCAATCCAAAAATGGTCAGAAGACCTAAATAGACATTTCTCCAAAGAAGATATACAGATTGCCAACAAACACATGAAAGAATTCTCAACATCACTAATCAGAGAAATGCAAATCAAAACTACATTGAGGTATCACCTCACACTGGTCAGAATGGCCATCATCAAAAAATCTACAAACAATAAATGCTGGAGAGGGCGTGGAGAAAAGGGAACCCTCTTGCACTGTTGGTGGGAATGTAGATTGATACAGCCACTATGCAGAACAGTATGGAGGTTCCTTAAAAAATAAAAATAGAACTACCATATGACCCAGCAATCCCACTACTGGGCATATTCCCTGAGAAAACCATAATTCAAAAAGAGTCATGTACCACAATGTTCATTGCAGCTCTATTTCCAATAGCCAGGACATGGAAGAAACCTAAGTGTCCATCGACAGATGAATGGATAAAGAAGATGTGGCACATATATACAATGGAATATTACTCAGCCATAAAAAGAAACGAAATTGAGTTATTTGTAGTGAGGCGTATGGACCTAGTGTTTGTCATACAGAGTGAAGTAAGTCAGAAAGAGGAAAACAAATACTGTACGCTAACACATATATGGAATTAAAAAAAATGGTTCTGAGGAACCTAGGGGCAGGACAGGAATAAAGACACAGATGTAGAGAATGGACTTGAGGACACAGGGAGGGGGATGGGTAAGCTGGGACAAAGTGAGAGAGTGGCATGGACATATATACACTACCAAATGTAAAATAAATAGCTAGTGGGAAGCAGCCACATAGCACGGGGAGACCAGCTGTATGCTTTGTGACCACCTAGAGGGGTTGGATAGGGAGGGTAGGAGGGAGACGCAAGAGGGAGGAGATGTGGGGATATTTGTATATGTAGAGCTGATTCACTTTGTTGTGTAGCAGAAACTAACACACCATTGTAAAGCAATTATATTCCAATAAAGTTGTTAAAAAAATTTTTAACTAGAAGCTTAGCATTTTACAAAATAAGGAGAATATAGCATACATGTGTCTGCAAAACTACAGATGGTGATGCCATGCATTATACATGAGCACTATACATATGTGTGTATATCACTGAGTACCTGTTTATATTCTGTGAAGTAGCTATACTGGAATCTAGGTCCAGGTACATAGATTTTCTCATGTCACATCTGTTGGGCTACTTCAAACATAGGCATAAATGAAAGGAACTTAGGATAGGTTTTTCTTTATTCTATTTTCTTGCATATATTTTTTTCTGATGTTTTCTTTCTAGATGGTAGAAGCTTCCTGTTATGTCAGTTTGGACCATGTTTGGATACTAGTAACATAACACCTAATAGAGATTTTTTTTGCTGTGGTATGAAGGATTCTTGAAGTTAATGGTGCAGGTATACAATCAGATTCTCAGTGATGTTATTAAAGAATCAGACTTTTTCCTCTCTTTCCATTCTGCTATCCTCAGTACATTGCCCTTTGTCTTCCTACTTGATTCCTCATGGAATGAAAATGGCTGCTGCAGCACCAGACATCCTGTCACATTAAAGGCAGGAAGAAGGGAGGGAGGATATCAACTTTAAGAGAGTCTTCCCCCAGATATTAGAAAAACAAAAGATTTCCCTGAAATCCCTTGTAGACTTAAAGTCTGTGTCATTTGAGACTACTCCTGACTTTATGGAATATAAAGGAAGTGAGTATTAAACTGAGAAAATTGCCTCAATAGCAGAATTGGAGCTCTGTTAGCAAAGAAGAAAGCAGAAAAGCACATGGGGTAGGCAACAGCATCTGCCACTCTAATCATAATAAAATGTCATTAGCTAGCTGATCTTAATAACCTTCACTGATAGATTCCAACTCATCTTTGTAATGATCACTGGTTCTCCCAGGGTTATACAACCAATAGCATTTAATTAGACTCTAGAGCTTCTAATATTTTTCCATTTATTTAGGAATATCTAATATGATCTTGAGAGAAATAATGTTATAAAGAAGATATCCTATGTGATGGTAAGAGAAAAGGAGAAAAGGAGGGATAATATCATTGGCAAGATAATGTAAGTGGAGTTTTTTATGTACCGGATTTTATTTATGTTAGCTTTTCAACTGTGTGGCGTTAGGGTTAATAGTCCAAGACATCACTTTTCAAAGTGTGTTCCTTAGAACAATAAATTCTAAGAGATTCTGTGGACAGGAAAGTTGGCAAACTAAGTTAAACGGATCAAATATGGTTAATCAGGTTCCTTTACTGCAAGACCTATCAGAACCTTTGAAATATAATATGAATTGAGAACATCCAAAGGTAGGAAATTCCATACCATTATTCCATAGTTCTCCTATTTGTATAACCATTCATTACACCATTTATTTAATAACAACTTTGGGGGAGGGAGGAAAATCATACCTTAAATATTGACTTGATAATAGCATGTTTATCCACACAATTACATTCTTATTATTTTCTTCTCCTTTATGCTAGCATATTATTTTGAAATGTTGCTTGATGTTTACTTTTCCTTTTTGGAAATGCCTTTTTCTTTAAAAAAAAAAACAACAAAAACCTCGTAGCCCTTCCACCACTAAAAATAGACAAATATTAAGCATTATTGGTTCCAGAGAGGGAATCCCTGAAGGCAACAAAGAGCCAAATTTTTGGCTTTTGAGTGATTAAGTAAACTTTTCTAAATTTATACCAGAGCCAATATGCTTGAAAGATACAGCTTTCAAGTGGAGGAGTCAGTTGGCCCCTAGATAAGGTTATTTTGGAATTCATTTAAAAATATTCCTTGAGTACTTGCTATGTGCTGGGTGCTGTAAATATTAATAAACAAAATACCCTACTCTCATAGCACTTGTATTCTAGCCTAAAGTAGAAGACAAGAAATACAATAGTATATAAGCAAGCTATTAGGAGGCATTGTGGATACCGTAATGTTCCACTGGAAAACTCCTTCTGGAATGAAGGATTTACTTCTCTTGGCTGCTGATAGAAGTTGACCTTCAGCTGTCAGTCCTCTCTTGGGAGTGCCTTTAAAGAAAACTTCTCACCCAAGGTTAGGTCTCTTTCCAGGGGCAGCCCACATCCAGGTACAAAGGCCCAACCCTTTCATCCCAACTCAGAATATCCCAGCTCCAGAACTCCCAGAAGGTCAGCTGAGGCCTTCATTGGGACAGCATTACAGTTCAACCTTTCCCCTCTTTGCCCAGCCCTGCTTCCCTGGCCTCACTTTCACGGGTGCCTGGTCCCAGCTACTCCCTAATGAACATCCTGCCCTCTTATTAACATCTGGGAATCTGCAGCCCAAGGAAACTACCTGAGACAGCAGGTGATAAACATGATGTTAAGAGAAAAAAAAAAAGAGGATGGGCAATTCATTTGGCGGGGCAGCGGTGGGGGCAAGGTTGTAGCATTAATTGAAGTATTCAGAGTAGGCAGCATGGAGAAAGTGGGATTTGAGCAGAGAAGGGAAGGTGTTGAGGGAGTTATTGAGGAGATTTTTGGGAGCAGAACATTCCAGGAAGAGAGAACAGTTAAAGCAAAGGCCATAAGGCATAACGTGCGTGCCTGGCGTGTTCAGGGAGCATCAGGAAGGCCAGTGGGGCTGGAGTTAGGAAGGGCAGAGTTAATGGGGTTGAGGTCATGTGAGGCCTTGGAGGCCATGGTAAGGCCTTCAGCTTTTATTGAGTGAAATAAAGAACAATTGCTAGGTTAGAACAGTGTGTCAGAACCTGACTTATGTTTTAGGCAGATTACTCCAGCTTCTTTGTGGAGAACAGACTATGAGAAAATAAGAGTAGAAGCAAGGAGTTCAGATAGGAAACTTAGTCCATTTGAGCTGCTGTAACAGAATACTGTCAATTGGGTAGCTTAAAAACAGAAGAAATTTATTTCTCACAGTTCTGGATGCTGGAAGTCCAAGATGAAGGCACCAGAGGATTCAGTGCCTGCTGAGGACCTGCTTACTGGTTCATAGACAACATCTTTGTGCTGTGTTCTCACATGATGGAAGGTGGGAGAGAGGAGGGAGTTCTTTGGGTCTGTTTTATAAAGGCAACTAATCCCATGGATGAGGGCTCCACCTTCATGATTTAATCACCCCAAAAGTCCCACATCCTAATACCATCACTTTGGAGATTAGGTTTCAACACATGAATTTTGGGGGGACACAAATATTCAGTCTATGACAGAGACTATTGCAGTAGTCCTGGTGAGAGGTGATAATGGCTTGGAGTAGAGTGGCAGTAGAAGAGAAAATATGAAGTTGTTGGATTCTGAATACATTGTGAAAGGCCTCAGAACCAATAGGATTTCCTGATGACTTAGATATAAGGGCTGGATTAGAATTTTAAGTAATTTGGCTTGAAAGGTCAATGCCAAAAACTGAATGAAGAAACCATGGAGTTTATCTCTAAATAATACACTATGAGAAGAATATACCATGAACCCCAAAAGAAATGAAAACCAACTCATGGCAAGAAGGAGATTTGGAGAGGATGTAACCAATTTGCAGTCTGTCTTTGAGAAATGCCCAGCATCCTCACCCTTCCAGCTCTGAAACCCTGGGGGTTGACTGGGCAATGAACACCCTGGATAGGTTGAGGGGAATCCTTACACAGATAGGACCATTGCAAAGCTTCCAAGGTATGGCCTGGAAGATGGAAAGACTAAGGGATATGATCCTCATCCAACACAGCATTTGAGCAATGGATTATCAGTGAGTGAGGCAGGCTTCCAGGTAGATGGGCCTGAGAGGATCCTTAGTGTCCTCTACATCAGAGTGGTGTGGTGGAACTTCTAAATAGAGAGGGCCACGGACAGGGTTGCTATAATAGAGATGTGTATGAATGAAGGAGACCCAGTGCCTGGGACCCCTGTGAGTAGAAGTTGTGGTGAGACAAGGAACATCAGTGATGGACACCAGTACGTGACAAGAGGGACCAGATAAGCTGAGGTAAGCTGTCCCGTAGAGGTTAGTATAGATGGAGGAGAGCAGTGGAGTCGTAGACCCTACCTGGGTGCCCAGATAATACACAAGAGGCAGAGTTTTATACTGGAAGAGAATGGCTTACCTTGCATTGTCCACTTTGAGTCTTCTACCTTCAGTGGACATGAGAGCTCAAGAGCTAAATTGATTCCAGTTAATAAAAAAGAAGGAAAATTGAATTTTGATACACTGAACTTTTGTAACTTGAAAATTCATACCTAGTAGATATTTATTCATTATCCAGAATTTCAGTTTGAACTTAGATCTTTGGCGTTTTAAGTGTCTAAAGATATTTCTGAATTAATTTTGGTGCTAGCAGTCATACATGTATAGCATCCTGAAGACATGCTGTTTCTCATAACCTACACTGGTTATGCTGATCTATTTAGCATCTTTTGGCTTGACACTATAAATTAGAAGTATATCGAAGAATGCTGGTGTCTTTGTCTCCATTTCTTGATTAGTTAAATCTATAGTTATGACCCCACATTTAATTAAGTTACCTACAGCTAAAATTAAACTCATTCATTTGAAAAGCAGCCCAAATTATTTTTTTTTAAATTGGGGTATAATTTACAACTAATGAAGTATACACATTAAAGTGAACATTTAAAGTGTTTTGACAGCATGTACACCCGTGAAACCATCACCACAGTCTAGATGGTGAGCATTTCCATCACCTCCAAAACATTCCTCATGATTCTTTGCTATCTCTCCCTCAGCCACTAGACCCAGGCAAGCATTGATCTGATTTCCATCACTATATATGTTTGCATTTTCTAGAATTTTACATAAATAGAATCATATAGTATAGACTTTGTTGGGTCCAGCCTTTTTCGCTTGGCATCATAATTTTGAGATTCCTCCATGTTGTTTGCTAGGTAAGAATTTCATCATATGGATATAGCACTTGTTATTCATTCACCTGTTGTTGGACATCCCCCCCACCCAGCGTAGTGGGTTAAATTGCGTTCCCTAAATATATATATATATATATATATATATATATATATATATATATACACACATATATATATCCTCATCCTACTATACTATGTTTTGCCTTTTTATTTATTTATTTTTAAATAAATTTATTTATTTTTGGCTGCATTGAATCTTCGTTGCTGTGCGCGGGCTTTCTCTAGTTGCGGCGAGCGGGGCTACTCTTCTTTGCGGTGCCCCGGCTTCTCATTGCGGTGGCTTCTCTTGTTGTGGTTGTGGAGCACGGGCTCTAGACACACGGGCTCAGTAGCCGTGGCTCTCGGGCTCTAGAGCGCAGGCTCAGTAGTTGTGGTGCACGGGCTTAGCTGCTCTGCAGCATGTGGGATCTTCCCGGACCAGGGCTCGATCCCGTGTCCCCTGCATTGGCAGGCAGATCCTTAACCACTGTGCCACCAGGGAAGCCCTGCCTTTTTATTTTTTAATGGTGCCTTTTGAAAAGAAAAAGTTCTAAATTTTGGTGAAGTCCAACATCAATGTTTCTTTTGTGTTTTCTATCTTTTGGGCCTTTCTAAGGAAACATGAAGTTTACTTGCATCCCCAGTGACAAATACTTGCTGTGTTTTCCACAGATTTATGTTCCATAACCCTACTTCTGTGCTTTGGCATGCACATTGCTTTTGTTTCAGTGTTATATCACATCATATATTAAGATAGTTTAAGCACAATTAAAGACCCAGATTTGAGTTAAATTCAAATAACCAAAGTGACAATTGAATGAACTGACTCATTTGGCAAATCCATCACTGTGTTCACATGTGCCTTGCATCCTCCTACTGGTGGGTGGTACCCTGGAGGTGCTGCCAATCATCCACACTCATCCACATCCCTTCACTGCTGATGTGTACGGACATTGACATTGCAGCCCTAGCCTCTGCCTGTGGAAGAAGAGAGGAAGGCAGAGGCAAGTAAGGTGGGTGAGGAGCCACAGAGAGTAGTGTAGGACTTTTTGCCCAAACCACAGCCATGGTGAAAGCCAGCTGCAAGTTTAATATAACTTTGTCTGCTGTGGTCAGGACAAAGCACTTTCCCTTTAAAGAAACTTCTTTTGACTGCAACAGTTGCTAACTCGGGATAACGAAAACATTTAAGAAAACTGAGTTGTGTGGTGGTGTGAGGAAGAAGGGAGGGTTTACTTTCAAACTATGGGAGAGGAAAAAATATAACGTTAAAAAGCTAAAGATGTTTCCTAAAAGGAGTTTCCATCTGACTTATGTTGATGTGCAGTTAGACTCTAATTAAAACACCCTAATTCTGTAATGTGGCAAGCCTATAGGAATGATCAAAATCTAAAGTGACCATAAAACTAAATTAAGGACATATGATATAACCATCCATAATAGGTTATTTAAGTTTATATCACAAACATAACATTTTCATTAATTGTTTTACAGTTTCATTTCAATATGATGCAGCTCATTTCTCTTTCCTTTTTCACACTCCTTGGCACCCCTCGTGTTGGACTGAAGGACTGAGTGACAGAACTGGAAGAGGTGTTAAAGAGTTTACATTTTGCAGCCATAAAAGACAGCAGATGTGATAGAGCTGGGAGTTAGGGAAATTGCTGCCTTGTGGAATTCCAGAAGGATTTAGTCAATTTGATTTTGTGTTTGACTCCCAGTAATGGGAGACATTCCAAACCCACTGCTTTTTGTGGATCAAATGTATTGTTTTTTGGCCACCCAGCTGGGTGATGGGACTTAGCAAGAGTAAGAAACCATCTCCTGCAGAGTTGTGAGCGCCTGGAGGAGGGTTGAGTGCTCCCACTGGTATCTGAGCTATAAAGGCGTTGCAGAGAAACGTTAGAGGAGAGCGGAGACACCTGCTCTGTGTTCTCTGCAGGAGTGTCATGCTCCGAGTGAGAGGATGCCTTATGTGACTGAGGATTTAAAATGTTCTAAAGCAACTGAAATGGGAATCACATTGGGAGCAAGGAGTCAACTTGTGCTTCAGCGATGCCATAACTCACAGTCTACAAATGCAGCAGCAGCCACCAAGGAAAAGCTTATAGATACTTGACTGCTCATCTTTCATAGTACCTGTGCTCCTCTCAAATTTCTACCCATTCATTCAACCAGTATTCACTGAGAACGCACTATGCAGCCAGGCGCTGTTGCAGGCACCAAGGGTACAGCTGGGAACCAAACAAAACCTCTCCTCTAGGAGCTAACATTCTAGGTGGGGGAGATGGACCATAAACAAATAAATATTCTATGCCAAATAGTTAGAAATACTATGGGGAAAAATACCAGGTTAAATACAGAAGCAGTTTTAGGGTAGTACATTTCGGAAGGTAAACAGGTTTTCCTCTTCATTAAATTGATACTGCTCACAGTGTGTGAAGGCAAAGCAAGATGCCTAAGACAGACACACTCCTTGGACACCATGTTTATATAACAATATCTATGATTATTATGTTTTCACATAT
This sequence comes from Balaenoptera acutorostrata, assembly GCF_949987535.1. Lineage (NCBI taxonomy): Eukaryota > Metazoa > Chordata > Mammalia > Artiodactyla > Balaenopteridae > Balaenoptera > Balaenoptera acutorostrata. Next base: position 44,541,988 of record NC_080077.1, read on the forward strand.
ATTTCCTTTATGGCTGTCACGACCACCCGACATGGGAAGCAGGACAGGTGTGCTCCTGCTGGGATACTGAGACTTGGAGAGGTTAATGATCTGCCCATTGATAGGCAACTGGTTAGAAGCAGACTTTAGATTTAAGTAATGTTGTATACCATGCTTATATCACACTTAATTTTTCATTCACTCGGCAAATATTTATTTAGTGCCTGGAATGTGCTGGGTCTGGATATGACTTTGGTGTCAATGGCAAAAAAACAGACACTGACCCAGACTCAGGGAGTTCAGAGTGTTGTAGAGGAGACAGATAGTAAGCAAATGATTAGGTGTGACATAAATGTTAAGAAGATGTGTTTCAAGCTGGGGAATTTAGACGAGGGGACCTGACCTTGTCTGGCCTAAGAAATACGAAAGAATGAGTCATTTGAACAATCTAGATATAGTTGGGCAAATGTAATGAAATGTTATTGCATTAAAAATTCCTAAATGTAGCATATTTAAAGTTAACTGGTTGATCAAATTTGTAATTTATGTGTGCACCATTTAAAAAATTGAACTTCCGTCCTCATGTATTTGTGTACGTATGCAGTTCTCCCTTAGCCATGACTGAATAGTTCTAGGGTCACAGCACCTTGGAGATAACATCCAGGTCTTTTCTTGGTGTATCATGAAGAAAGGACCACTGCTTATTTATCAACTTTTTAGGCATGATAATTACCCTTTGTATATATTTCTAAAATGGTAAAGATCTACTCATAATATTTTATCATTATTCTGATTTATGCAAAATTTTTAAGACTTGACATTTATCTATTTAAGAGCAAGAACAAGCTAGACAGGACAATTGCCCACGGGGTGGTACAGAAAGAGGATTGTGAATCTTATACAACCTGAGAGGTGCCTTCCTAGTGTGGCCCAAGGGAGAAACAAAGGGTTCTAACTGGGAAGACAACATTGTGGTGAAATGTGAAAGGAGGTGATGGTGATACAAATGGAAAACAAGTAGTGAAGTTGGAACCAGGAGTTCCAAGAGGAGATCAAATAAGCAACCCATGAGAGAGTTCACCAACAGCGAACAAACATGTTTCTATATTGCCAAGCATGGCAAATTATGGTAGCTTAATACAGTCACTCTTTTAAGATAAAACAGTTAAAAATTTAGACAATTTGTTAATTTTGTTCCATATTCCAAATGGGCCCATTAGCAGTTACTCTGGGCAGTTTTGATGCTCATACATGTTGATTGATCTGAATTATGGAACTACTTTTGGAAACAGCTCTAATTTATAAGCCACTCTAACTTTCTTCAATTTCTTCAGTCGAGTGGAATTTTGCTTCCCAACTTCTCAGTATTGCCCTCAGAAATTACATGTAATAAGTCTACTTCTCCTTTAAATTATGGATCTTTAAATTTTGGAAAATAGTTCTTAGGTTCTTTCCAAAGTAATCCTTTCTTCAGCATCAAGAGAAGTTTTGCTCCTTCAATCATTTCTCAGATGACCTAGTTCTCAAGTCTTATTGTCCCTGTTGTCTTTTTCTAGACACTGTCTAGTTTCTTAAGTGCCTCTTTTTTTTTTTTTTTAAACTTAGGGTTTATTTATTTATTTATTTATTTATTTATTATTTTATGTCTGTGTTGGGTCTTCGTTTCTGTGCGAGGGCTTTCTCTAGTTGCGGCGAGCGGGGGCCACTCTTCATCGCGGTGCGCGGGCCTCTCACTATCGCAGCCTCTCTTGTTGCGGAGCACAGGCTCCAGACGCACAGGCTCAGTCGTTGTGGCTCATGGGCCTAGTTGCTCTGCGGCATGTGGGATCTTCCCAGACCAGGGCTCGAACCCGTGTCCCCTGCATTGGCAGGCAGATTCTCAACCACTGCGTCACCAGGGAAGCCCTTAAGTGCCTCTTAATACATGCTCACAATTGCCTGTGGTCTGATGGAGGATGAAGCCAATCTTTCAAACTGAGCTTACAGTCACACAAAAAAATCTTTCTGCATTGAAAGATTACCCAAAAGTACTAGAAGGCCATGTGTGGGCCTTTAAACATCTAAATATAAACAAATATTTATTGAGCACTTATTATGTGCTAGGTCCTGTTGTAGGTGCTGGAGATAGAAGAATGAACACAATTGCCAGATTTCTTGTTCTCACTGAGATGACATCATAGCAGAGTGTTAAAAGGTAAACTATGACATACTAAAAATTTTAAGTTGTTTTTTTTTGTTTGTTTGTTTGTTTTGTTTTTAGCAAAAATCTATTTGCATTAGGCAGTGCCAAACTGAAAGTGGTTAGGAAACTCCACCAACAGGAGTTCCAGGAGAGACTTTTATAGAGAAAAGGCAGAAGCAAAGCAAGGGAATGATTGATTGGCTACAGCTTAAAGCCTAGTTGGCTGTTTGTGATTGGTTGTCCTTAAGTTTCCATTTTGTAATCTTGAGGCATTTACAGGCTTAGAGTTTGGTTTGCTTACCTAGGCTGCCATGGCATTAGAGCCACCTTAGTCTGATGGCCTCCTTGTTTAAGGGATTTAAAAGAGGGTCAGGGCCAGGGGGCGAGGGATTGATGGATTGGGAGTTTGGGATTAGCAGATGCAAGCTAGTATATGTAGGATGGATAAACAACAAGGTCCTACTGTATAGCACAGGGAACTATATTCAATATCCTGTAATAAACCATAATGGAAAAAAATAAAGAGGGACTGGGCAGTAAACAAATAAACCAATAATTCTCATTCAATTCTGACAGTAGCCAGTATTTTAAAGAAAACAAAATGGGGCAATGTGATGAGAGCAGGACAATGTTGCCTAGGGGACGGGATGTCAGGAAGTTCTGCCAGGGGTGATAAATGGATGGACATATGATTGGAAGGAATTAGCCATGGCAAGACCTGGACCAAATGCAAATCAGCTTGCTCCTCCTCGGCGACCCATTCCATTACCCCTTTTCCACAAGCATACTGAAATAGATTTCCTTCTCTCAGATGAGTCATTTGAGATTCTCCTCTTTTTATTTCCCTATTTTGTCCTTTAAGGTTAAATGCAGATAAAGTTTCATGTAGATAAATTTGTGTGACTTTTTTGACTTTTGTTGTTGTTTGCTTGAGAATTAGTATTAAAAGGAGAATAGAAACATTTTTACTAACCCACTTTCCTCTTTCTTTTCAAATAAATAATAATGATTAGCTTCTATGGAGCCCTTTACCATGTCCTAGTTGCTGAACTAGGCAGTATTCATGCAGTATCTGTGAGGTAGTTTCTATTATTAGCCTTGATTTACTTTTGGTTAAATGGAGGCACTGAGGAGTTAGTAAAGGTGCTCAAGGTCACACAGCTGGTAAGTGGCGGAGCCAGAATTTGCACATTTAACTCTTATGCTGTTACAAATGAGTAAGAGCAAAGCTGTAAGTGTAAGTGAAGTTGGACAGTAGCCACAACTGCTTATGTAGAAGCAGGTCCCAACTAATCTGTGCTCACTGTGGGACTGAAACATATACTGAGCTTGTGTGGGCATATCTGGAGGACATTCACTGAGAGATCGAGCTGGCAATGGAGGAAGAAGTCACCCAAAGGGAAGCAAGCTTCAGGGAACAGCAGTTTGGTTCAGGGACAGCGGTCAGCCCTGGAAGGGAGACGTAACCCCAGCCAGCCCCACGGCTGTCGTCTTACTGTTCTCTGACCCTCTGGTCTGCCCCTGTGCCTTCATGCATGAATTCTGGGGGAGGGGAAGGGTCAGGAAGGTGGGACACAGAGTAAGAGTGTAAGAACTCTAGAATCTCTGTAGGTAGCATAGGTTGAAACAAGAGCGTCAGCATCTGTGGTATTAGGGATGGAGAATGACATTTCGGTACCAGGAAAAACATTCAAACACTGATCATGGTAATGTATTGAAGAGACTTTTCTACACTTACCCCACCCTGATCCTCGGCTCATCTCCAGTCCCACCCAAGGAGGCTCAGAGATAGGATAAGAAGCTCTCTTTCTTTTGTATCATAAACTTTTAAGGATGTGTTATATGTGTACAGAAGAGTGCACTAATTATGAATGGAGAGTGTAGTCGGTTTTCACAAAGTGGACACCATATGGAGACCAAGAGGCAAAACTTAAATGCATCCCAGAAGCCCCTATACTCTCCACCTCACTTATCTTGACTTCTAACAGCATATGTTAGTGGAAGATATTGCATTTTTAATATTTTTTTAAAAATTGGTTCAAAGACCAATGAAAGTCTCCAGTTGCAAGACTTTTAATCTGTTTTTTATAGTTGATGAAAGAATTTTCAGCAACCAAATTACTCAGTGATGGAAACATTTCCAAACACTCATTTCCAAAATGTTCTTTTAGAAGCATGAATTTCTTTCAAAAAGCAACTACTTTCTCCCTCATCTCCCTCATAAGAAACTCATTTCTGAGTTTCTGACTAAGGGAATCTGTGGTGGGGCCCTAGAATTGGTATTTCTAACAAAGTCCCAGGTGAATTGATGCTGCTGGTCTGCCTTGAGAGCCTTGGGCACTACTGCTTGAAGCTAAGAGCTAACAGGGAAAAGATGAATAGGTTTGCAGGACTCCAGGCTGGAAGCCAGAATTTATTTTAGCTGATGGGTACGGAGTCACTTAGGCCTTTTCTGGGTAAGGAATATGGAGGCCTGCCTTTGCCAAAGAGTGCCACATTTGGCTGGCTCTTTCAGATGCTTTAAGTGTCTATGAGCAGTGCCACCATCACACTTCCCTTTGAGACTGACAGATATGTCACATCTGCACATCTTGGAAAATTGTTTAGAGGGTCTCTTTTATTCACCGTCTCCTAGGTGCAGATGATAATATTTTATACTGAATTGTTATATTGTTCTTACTTTATATCTGAAATATATATGATTTTTATATATTAAAAAAATCAATGTGATTTTTAATATATTTAAAATGTCCTATTTTTTCCTATTTATGCTTATTCCTAAAGTTGCTTCCTATTTATGTTGTAAATCTCATTAGGAGACATGCCCATTATGCTTGAATTTTAAAAACAATACTGCCATAACTACCCACAGTATTCTAGAGCTCTTACTGTTTAATTTTTCTAAGCACTCACTTTCATCAGGGTTTTGATTGTTTGAATACTGCAGGGTCTCATTTGCTTAGGATACATCCACACTGAGGATACAAGTTGTAGATCTGTAATTAGAGGGAGCAGACATCTGAAGTGAAACATCAGTATTGATAAAAGAGAGTTATATGATGCTGATAAGATTGTCTATACACCACATTTAATATTTGGGCTCACTCGGAACTAGGGTCAGCCTCATTTATCCTAACTTTGTCAGCTTAGTGACTTGCCACTTAGAAGATGCTATCTCTCAAATGTCACCCAAAGCTGACTCATTGCAAATGAGCTACAAGCAATTAGAACTCAATCTTGAAAACAAAAGTTTTTTCTAAATGATAGGATTATATGGGGGAAAAAAAAACTGTGTAGAACACCATAATCTCTACTGTAAATGTTCTGTCGGTCATGACAAGAGGTGTTACTCTGGCCATGAAATCCTACACATTGTCTACAGCCATTCCTCCTGTTGTCACCTGGCATTACAAAATGGCCACTGGGAACAAAAGGCTTACTATTTTGATGTCCTAGGAGGGTTAAATGCTGCTGTCTTGACATCTGCTGGGATCTAATCATGCTATACTGTACTACTGGCCCCAATTTCTTACTCCTCCTGGTACTTACACCCTTTGCCATGTAACTTTCAGTGGCCTCTAACTATGGAGGAGAGTCTCTCTCTGCACCTTGGCTTTGGGTTTAGCATGTGCCTGTTTAGGCTAATAGAATGGACAGAAGTGGTGGTGTGCCAGTTCTGAACCTAGGCCTCAAGAAGCCTTATGCGTTTCTGTCTGTCCTCTTTCACCTCCCGTCACCACGAGAACATATCTGGGTTAGGCCGTGGATCATAGCATTAGAATAAGAGACACATGGACAAGAATTGCCCTTGCCAAGTTCTACCAGCCAAACCCAGCTTAAAGCAGAGCCGCCATTCAATCCTCAGATATGTGAGCAAGCTAAGCCTAGATCAGCTGATCCCTCTCTGACTGTAGATGTATGAGCAAGCCTCACTGCAATCAACAGAGTCATCCAGCTGAGCCACACCTAGATCAGCCAATCTCTGGCCAACCCACAGATTGCATAAGCTATAATAGATGATTGTTGTTCTAAGCCATTGAGTCTTGAGGTGCTTTGTTATACAGCTATAGCTGACTGATATATTTTCTGATGCCAAAGAGATCACCAAAATGTGACAAAAAAGGAAATGAAAATTGATGCATGGAGAACTGAAAGCAACATGTCATACATTTCTGTGTAAAAGACACTTCAGTAGTAAAAGGAATGGGATTTCAAAAAAGGAAGAAAAGAAAAATGAGCAAAATATTTAGAGAGGCATTTTCAAATACACAAGGATGAGCCAAAGGTAAGATAAGATTAGACATATCATTGAATGAATACTTATAAAATAAATGCACAGTGGATGGTAAAAAAAACCAAAATGCTGTCTGAGGATTCTAGAAAATCCTTAGGCTTCCCATTAAAATGACCAAGCTAATTTCTGGGGGAAAAAAAGATCTAATTGAGGAGCCAGAAGACAAAAATGTTGAAAAATTTACCTAAATAGTAACTCATTTATTCAATCAAATGACTGCTAATTTCTAGGCATGAAGTGTTCATAAAGTGGTTATGATTTTATTCAGATAAAATAAAACTTAATCTTAAATCCATGGCATTTAAACTGATTTATACGAGATTCTGGTAAAATCTTTTTAGACAACATAAATACTTGGAAATGTGTGAGTTTTGTTTGTTTTTTCTCAATATGGATAACATGAAGGAAAACATGAGCTAATTAAATCAGTATAAAAAATAGCTTATATCTTTATAGTCAATTCTTAATTTGCAGTGTACTTTAACGTATACTATTTACAGCAAAGTTGTTGAGGTCATTATTATCCTTATTTTACAACTAAAGTAACTGAGGCTCAGAGAACTTAAGTGTTTTGGGGTACAGTTACTTCTGGCTCTGATTTCAGGTACTGATATGCCCATCAGCATTGTTCTTTTTAAACATAAACATAGATGTTGGCGACAAAGCTTGAGACAATTCTTCAATCTGAATTATAGGAGTTCAGATGGAAGTATCACCATTCTGACATAATGTGAGAGTATTCTTTAATCCCTGAAATAAGATACATTAGAAATGGTTAGGACTCCTGGGAAAATATTTAATATATACTGTTCTAAGGGAGCTAAAAGTTTGTCATATATTCAGAGTGCTAGAGTGAATAAATACTCAGCATTTAGATTGTTTGGTTTTGGTACTTGGGCACACACTGCCTTTTTCAATGTATTTTATGGATGTGTCTTATCTACCCATGTGATTATTCCACTCATATATTTCCCAAATTTCTTAGATGGAGCCAGAAGTTCTCTTGGGGCCTTTCACTAATGTTAGTTTTCTTTTCTTTTTCTTTTTTTCCCCCAGAACTTATTTTCAAGTATGCCTGGCCCATAGCAGTTAGGAAATAAATATTTGTTCAATCAATAGGCCCCATGCTATGGGCCACTTGCTGCCGGCAATAATTGTGAATCCATGTGATAAAAATAGACTGCCCTGTGCTAGGTGCCTCACATATGTTATTTCCATTCATCCTTATAACAATACTACCCAGTACGCATTCTTTTCCCTATTTGCAGATGAGAAAACAAGGCTCAGAGAGATTAAGTAATTTGCCCAAATTCACACAGCTGGTAAGTGGCCAAGGCTAGATTCACAGCCAGGTTTGTAAGACCAGAAACCTAAAGTTGTTCGTCTCTAGCTCCTTTCCTCAACAAATCAAGAAATCTGAGCAGTTTCCTTATCATCCCTGTAAAAGTGAAGAAAATAACGAGCTGTAAAATGCAGTTTTTAATGTGTTCCATTATGCTTAACCTAAAGCAGATCTTGCAGGTGGGCCCCAGAGATCTTAGGTCTCGGTCCAAGCTCAGGGCTTTCCCCACCCATCTGCTACTCTTTCTTCATGCCCATGAGCTGACATTTCTTGATGATTGCTCACAAACTTGGATTCTCCTGAAACTCAGAGCTTTCTAAAATGCTTGCTTGCCAGTGGCTCTTTAGAGGTTTTCCAACAGCTGAGTGCTCTGGACAAACCTCCCTCCCTCACTTCCCCCTTAGCACATCACTCTTCCAGACTCCGCCCAGTCTGTGGGATGTTGTAGCTGGGTGGGAAAGGAGAGCGACAATGGAGGAATCTAATTTCTGAGGACCTTCCAACAAAGATCGAGATGGTGGGCACGGTTGCTGAGCTGAGGTTGGACATAAAATATTTGATGACCTCCAGCTATTTTAGTGACCTCTTCCTTGAGCTTGTGAACCCTTTGTCTTGCCCTGAGAATATCTCCTGTGATGTAGCTGAAGGGGCAAGCTGGAAGTGACTGGGACCTTGGTGATGTGAAACCCAAACTAATATATAGATTGATGATTGATCCAAGAATTGATGATTGATGACTGATCCAAGAATCCTCTTGGATTCTTGAAAGAAGGAAGAGGCCAGCCTACAGATAACCCTAGACTTCCACCAAGACTCTATTTCCCACTTGTTAGAAATAGGACCTAAATTTGGTATGAAACCACCAAACAAAAATCAACAAAAGAATGCAGTGTCTATGTTTTCATACTGGCATTGCAAACACCCAACAAGCCAATAATAATAATTTCCCAAATTTGCCTTTGGCCGGGTCTAGCCCTTTTGCCTTAAGCATATTTCCCTCTTGATGTCATGCTGTCTCCTCTTTGGCATTTTACTAGATCTTGTGGGTCTCTGTCAAGGGCACCAGACAAGCTTTCTGTCAGGAGTTTTTCCAGGCTAGGAGCCAAAATAGTGGCTTGGGCTTGTCCAGAACCTCCTTAACTGTTCTTTTCAACCTCATCGGTTATAACAGAGGTGGGAGGGTGCAGGACACAATGGCTTATGTCATCTAGTGGTTTGCTGACTCTTTATTAATAAACATATAGAAATCTATAATAAGCATGTGAGTTGTCATTACCAGCATGCAGTTTATATCTTGAAGGAAGACATTAAGGATTGGAAGTGGGAAATATCTTCCAACTTGATCTGTCTTCACCAAAGGAAGGAAAATCTTCTAGTTTTGCCAGTGTGAAAGCTCCATCTGCAACCAGTAATCAGCCTGATATTTGAGTCTCTATGTTCATTGTGGTTTTTGCATGGTGTGAAGTCGGCTGGACTTGCACTGTAGCAGACATCACACTGGGGCTCTCAGACACAAGATGGAAAGTTGAGCTGCCTATCAGTAAGCAATATTTTTAAAATCTTGGAACCTTTTCATCATGACATCATTTGGTTTCACAGCTCAGATTGCTTCCTAGCTGATATTCTTTCCATCCAGAGTTACAACGTGCACCTTGTGGCGCTTTGAAAATGCCTCGAGACTTTCACTCTATTTTTACTTATAAATAGATTTCCACTACCATATAAATCAATTTAAGATTAAATCACCTTGTATTAGTATCCAAAATATTACCATAAATTGGAATGTGAAATAAGCTGTGATGAGACCAAACTCAGTTAGACGACACAAAAATATTGAGCAGCTAACATACCGATTCACATTTTATTCAATTAAAAACTATTAGTTGGCTGGGTAAATATATATTTTTTGAAATTCCTTTATATTTAACTCGAGTTAATTTGTTTAGGTTTCCATTTTGTATCATTTCTTTTAAGGAGATTAGAAAATCATCATCCATTGAATCCTGGGATTATTTAGTTTGAATTTTGTATTGCCTGTTTATCTATCGGATACCTGAAATTGGTAGTTTAGATTGCAAAGCACAGTTCAAAAACATACAAGCAGCCTCAGAATAAACACTACAACTAAGTTTTTCATAGATTGCTTAAATCCTCTTATATTCAACTGCGTAGAGACAAACAGAGAGTGCCTTTAGCAAGATGAGCCATTGCTTTATTTTTAAAGCTCGCTTATGTCAACGCTTTCTATCCATGGCTAGGTTAGCCACCATTATTCAGGGGTGAGATCAGAGTCCTTTTCTTTCCTATTGCTGCTTGCCATTTTCTCAACACCTGCCTTGCAAGTGACAGCTCTGTGGGTGTCCTCATAAATTACAAATCATGTGCCTTGGTCCTGATGCCTTGGGACAGGCACAAAGTTAGAAACTGTCCTGTAACTTTAGAACTGTAGCTGCAGGATGGGACAGCTGAGTAGAGAACAGAGATGCACATCAGCAGGGGTTCTGTTAAGACACTATCAGGCCCCCTGCCTGATGCTGGTAGACAGTTTGTCCATTTTGTACTGAAAACCGAGTAGAAGTTGTAAAATGGAAAGCAACGGTCAGCAGGCAGAAGGAATGGGAGGCTGCATCTGAAATGGAGGGTTTTTTTTTCCCTTTTTTGGGTAATAATCAGGACTATGACCATGTGGTAAAAATATATTCCCATTGAGCATCCTCACTTTGTTGAAATACTTATTGGATTTACTAAGACTGATGATGACTTTCTGATATCTGAATGGAATAAGGGTTTTAATTTCCTCCTTTAAACTTTCTCCTCCCATAGATTCCATAATAAATGCTTGAAGTAAACATAAAAATAGCCAAAAATGTAAATATATATAATGGGTAGCTTTCTTTCCACATAATCTATCCTAGGTATATCACATAACTGGTATGCTTATGAGGAAACACGATATATCAGTTAGCTCTAGCTGTGTAACACATCACCCCCAAAGCTTAGTGACTTAACAGAACCATTTATTATTTCTCATGGGTCCACAGTTCTGCTGGTCAGTTTTCCTAGTCTGAGCTGCAATCAGCTAAACTCACTCAAGAATCTATGATCAGTAGCAGGTCCACTAGGCAGCATTGTTAATCTTGGCCAAATTCTCTCATATATCTAGGGCTTCCGTTAGAACAATTGGGCAGATCTGACTCTATTCCATATATTGCAAACTGCCCTGAGCATATAATCATTGTGAAAGCTTAGGAACAGAAAGACAATAGAAAATGTGCAAAAGCTTTATAAAGCCTCTGCTTATGTCAAGTTTGCTACTGCTCAACTGGCTGAAGCAAATCACACAGTAAATCCCAGAGTCAGTGTGGGAGAAGACTACAGTGTGGATACATGAAGACATAAAAAATCAGAGCTATACATGCAATTGGTCTTCCACATATGGCAAACAGCGTAAATTTTCCATCTGAATTATTGGTGTAATAGAATGTTATGATTAGGGTTATACTGACCAAGAACTATGGAGGCAGTCTGAAAGACCCCTCCGCCACCACCCGCCGCCCCCCACCCCGCCCCTGCCAACCTGTCAGGTGCTATTCCTCCACCTAGAATAAGTTTATTTATAATATTAGGAATAAGACACAAAGATCATGTCTTTGAAATTCCTTGGTTGTATTACAACAGCAGATCTCGCTATTTCTGCCTTTTTAAATGAGGGAAGTTAGAAGGAGGGTTAGGGGACTCTCTTTTTTCCCCCTGCACTTGAAATATGTGTTTTCCAGGGATGGAAGCTGCAGTTGACCTGCACTGATATATATATTTTTTAATTTATTTATTTTTATTATTTATTTTATTTTTGGCTGCATTGGGTCTTCGTTGCTGTGCGCGGGCTTTCTCTAGCTGTGGCGAGTGGGGGCTACTCTTTGTTGCGGTGCGTGGGCTTCTCATTTTGGTAGCTTCTCTTGTGGAGCACGGGCTCTAGGCATGGGCTTCAGTAGTTGTGGCTCACGGGCTCAGTAGTTGTGGCTCGTGGGCTCTAGAGCGCAGGCTCAGTAGTTGTGGCACACAGGCTTAGTGGCTCTGCGGCATGTGGGATCTTCCCGGACCAGGGCGCAAACCCATGTCCCCTGCATTGGCAGGTGGATTCTTAACCACTGCACCACCAGGGAAGCCCTGCACTGATATTTAATAGTGCATTCCTAGGATAAATCAGGCGCTTTGCTGATGCTATGCCTAGCAAGGAAAAAATTAATCAAGTTTCCTGACATATGGGTTTTACCAGGTGTCTAGTTTGGTCTTGACGATATAGGATTTTCTCTTTTGCCCCCTGCTAGAGTGGAACTAAGGCTCAGGGCCACACAGGCAGGCATGCACTATGTTCTGATTTAGAAGCAAACCTCATCTTCTCCAAGACAGAGCAAAATTGTTCATGGACTTGATGAGCTCCACCTGCCCTGTTCTTCTAGTGTGGTAGAGGCAATTCTAGGAAATCTACTGTCCATCCAGTGTGTGTGTGTGTGTGTGTGTGTGTGTGTGTGTGTTTGAACTAGTAATTATATAGAGGTCAGTGCTTCTCTTTCTGGTACCACACTCTGTCCTGGGAATCTGAAAGTTGGGTGCCAGTTTAGTGCCAGCAGCATCAGAATCATCTGGGAAACTTGTTATAAGTGCAAATTCTGGAACCCTCACCCCATACCCATTATATCTGAAACTCTGGGTTGGGGAAGGGGTCCACCAATCTGTGTTTTAACAAGCCTTCCAGGGGATTCTGATGCATGCTAAAGTTGGAAATCACTCATTTGGAGCTTCAGTAGCTGTTCTGTCCAGTATGGTAGCCACTACCCACCTGTGGCTATTTATATTGACATTACTTAAAACAAAACTATTTAAAAACAGCTCCTTTTTATTGTGGTAAAATATACACAACGTTATTTTCCACTTCAGTCATTTTCAAGTGTACATTCACATTGTTGTGCTACCAGTACAACCATCTCCAGAACTAAAACAGCTCCTTTGTTTTTTTTAATAAGTTTGTTTATTTTATTTATTTATTTTTGGCTGCATTGAGTCTTCATTGCTGCACGTGGGCTTTTCTCTAGTTGCGGAGAGCAGGGGCCACTCTTCGTTGTGGTGAGCGGGCTTCTCATTGCGGTGGCTTCTCTTGTTGCGGAGCACGGGCTCTAGGCACACGGGCTTCAGTAGTTGTGGCTCGCTGGCTCAGCAGTTGTGGTTCATGGGCTGTAGAGTGCAGGCTCAGGAGTTGTGGCACACGGGCTTAGTTGCTCCGCGACATGTGGGATCTTCCTGGACCAGGGCTCGAACCCGTGTCCCCTGCATTGGCAGGTGGATTCCCAGCCCCTGCGCCACCAGGGAAGCCCCAATGGCTCTTTTTTAAATGTCTGAAGATATTTTTATATGCTTAATATCTACTAAAAAATTAAGTGTTGGCCAAGCTAATAAAAATTAATATAAATATTAAGAGAATGTTAATAAAATAACTCATGAGTATCTTGAAAAAAATAAAATAAAATTCAGTTTCTCAGCCACACTATGTTTCAAGTGCTCAATAACCACATACGGCTAGAGGCGACTATATAAGATGGTACAACTATGGAGAATTTCACCCATCATTGTGGTTCTGTTGCACAGCTCTGTTCTGTAGCTTTTCAACTCTCCAGCTAACTTTCTGGGACTCTAGGTCCTTCAAGCACTGCTCCCCAGAGTGCTTCCCTATACAATGGGCAGGGTCTTGACTTCTGTAAGCTCAGGGGTCTTTTATTATCTGGGGTATCTTGAACATAACGAGGGCTTCCTTTCATCCTTGTGTATCTCTTATTTGTCATCTGTCCCTTGAGGTGAGAGGTGGAAATCATGCAGCCCAGTGGGCACATCCCACTCACAGATGTTTTAATTGGCACACATTGTTTAACAATGGAATGAATCCCCATCATTAAAAATTGGGATTATTTTACATAAAAATGTAACATTTTTCATTTCTCTCCAAAAAATTGGTATATCTGGCCACCAGGACTCCTAGCTGCCTGTAATCTGCTGGCCTGGGAAACAGGCTCCCCTTTACTTGGGTTTGCACACTCCAGTTTGCCACAGGCCTCCTCCAGCCAGTTTCCCTCATTTACGTTCCCTACCTCACACCCTACTTGAAGTTGGACTGCTACCCCCGCTATACGCTTCCCATCTTCTCTTCCCTAGCTCCTCATTCCAGGGACCATCAGGATTCTCACAATATCTGTAAAACAGTCTCTGACAAGTTCTCTGATGACAGGATGGCTTGTCATTCCTCAGTGCAATCGATTTTTTAAGAGAACTTTTAACAGGCCACCTAAAATAACTGAAAGAAGCAGATCAGTAAACCAAGAGCGATACATTCACAGATGCCATCTCACTTCTGAGGCAGGATCCAAGACCCCTAACTTCCACTTGACTCAAAGCAAGGCTCCCCAGGTTGCAGTGTGGAGCCGGTAAGACTTTTCCAGCAGGGCCTGCCTCAGGAAGGAAGAACACTTTTCAAAAACACCAGAGAAATCTTCTTAGGTCCCTGTAGAGAGCAGAGAAATCTGACAGAAATGTGTATATTGCAAATGGACGTCTTGAATTGCAAGAGAGAAGCTGGGGTTATAGTTTTAAAAATTAAAGTATAGTTGATATACAATATTATGTTAGTTCCAAGTGTCCAGCATAGTGAGTGATCTGGTAATCAAATACATTAGGAAATGCCAAGTCCAGTAACCATCTGTCACCAAACTAAATTACAATATTTTTGACTATATTTCTTATGCTGTATATTGCATTCCTGTGACTTGTTTATTTTATAACTAGAAGTTTGTACTTCTTAATTGCCTTCTCCTAGTTTGTTCATCCCCCCCACCCCTCTCCCCTATGGCAATTACCAATTTGCTCTCTGTATCTGTAAGTCTGTTTGATTCTGTTTTATTTGTTTATTTGTTTTGTTTTTTAGATTCTACCTATAAGTGAGATCACACACTATTTATCTTTGTCTGTCTGACTTATTCACTTAGCATAAAACCCTCTAGATCCATCCATGTTGTCACAAAAAACAAGATTTTATTCTTTTTTATGGCTAATATTCCATTGTATATATATACCACATCTTTATCTTTTCATCTGTCAATGAACATTTAGGTTGCTTCCATAACTGGCTACTGTAAATAATACTGCAGTAAACTTAGGGGTCCATATACCTTTTATTTTTATTTTTTAATTTTTAAATTTTTATTAATTAATTTATTTTTGGCTGTGTTGGCTCTTCGTTTCTGTGCGGGGGCTTTCTCTAGTTGTGGTGAGCAGGGGCCACTCTTCATCGCGGTGCACAAGCCTCTCACTGTCACGGCCTCTCTTGTGGCAGAGCACAGGCTCCAGATGCGCAGGCTCAGTAGTTGTGGCTCACGGGCCTAGTTGCTCCATGGCATGTGGGATCTTCCCAGACCAGGGCTCGAACCTGTGTCCCCTGCATTGGCAGGCAGATTCTCAACCACTGCGCCACCAGGGAAGCCCCCCATATACCTTTTCAAATTAGTATTTCTGTTTTCTTCTGGGTAGTACCCGGAAGTGGAATTGCTGGATCATATGGTAGTTCTATTTTTAATTTTTTGATGAAGCTCCATATTGTTTTCCTTAGTGGCTGCACCAATTTACATTCGCACTAACAGTGTGTGAGGGTTTTCTTTTCTCCACCTTCTCACCAACACTTGTTATTTGTTGTCTTTTTGATGGTAGTCATTCTGACAGGTGTGAGGTGATATCTCATTGTGGTTTTGATTTCCATTCCCCTTATGATTAGTGATGCTGGGCACCTTTTTACGTGCCTGTTGGCCATTTAAATATCTTCTTTGGAAAAAATGTCTATTTAGGCCTTTGCCCATTTTAAAATTGGAATATTTGTGTTTTTTTGATACTGAATTGTGTACATTCTTTATATAATTTGGATATTAACCCCTTATCAGATATATCATTG
This sequence comes from Balaenoptera acutorostrata, assembly GCF_949987535.1. Lineage (NCBI taxonomy): Eukaryota > Metazoa > Chordata > Mammalia > Artiodactyla > Balaenopteridae > Balaenoptera > Balaenoptera acutorostrata. The sequence continues at coordinate 44,557,772 of NC_080077.1, forward strand.
CAAATACTTTCTCCCATTCAATAGATTGCCCTTTCATTTTGTTGATTTCCTTCATAGTGCAAATGTATTTTAGTTTGATGTAGTCCAGTTGTTTATTTTTGCTTTTGTTGCCCTTGCCTGAGGAAACAGATCCAAAAAAATACGTCTAAGACTAATGTCAAACTGTACTGCCTATGTTTTCTTCTAGGAGCTTTATGGTTTCAGGTCTTATATTTAAGTCCTTAATCCATTTAGTTTTGTACATGGTGTGAGAAAATGGTCCAGTTTCTTTTTTTTTGCATATAGCTGTCCAGTTTTCCCAACATCATTTATTAAAAAGGCTGTCTTTCCCCCCTTGTATATTCTTGCCTCCTCTGTGGAGATTGACCACAAAAGCATGGGTTTATTTCTGGGTTTTCTATTCTGTACCATTGATCTATGTGTATGTCTTTGAGTGAGTACCATACTGTTTTGATTACTATATTTTTGTAGCATAGTTTGAGACCAGAGAGTGTGATGTCTCCAGCTTTGTTCTTCTTTCTCAAGATTGCTTTAGGTATCCAGGATCTTTTGTGGCTCCATACAAATTTAAGAATTATTTGTTTTACTTCTGTGAAAACAATACCATTGGTATTTTGATAGGGATTGCATTGAATCTGTAGATTTCTCTGGCCAAGGTCAGAGTCAGTGTGGGAAGGCACTACCAAAGGTTGTGGATACATGGGTGTAAAAATGAAGGCAATCAATCTATTATAGTGCTTAAGAAATACATAAAAATAATTATATTTTATACATTGAAATATAGTAAAGAGGAGACGGTGCTCTTCTCCAAAGGCATATTATAAACTCAGTCCAGTTTAGTGAATCCTATTTGATCACTATTTTCCCTCAGCTGTAAAAATGGGCTAAAATTACCTACTGCATAGGATTTCTGTGAGAACTATGTGAAATAATTAATATGCAGTCTTTTCACCACACTTGGCACAAAGTCATCTTCAGCATTCATTTATTTCTTTTTTCTACCTTCCTCCTGTCTCTAGACTCCTATGTAAGCACCTTTAATTTTTCACTATTTAGCTATGTTATATGAAGCTACTGAGAGATATTTCAGTGGTAGAATAGATGTATTTCAGAGATGAATCAACTGACTTAGACATACAGAGGCAGTATCACCTTGAAATGCCTTAAAAAGAAAATTCTCATATTGTATAACATCAGTGAAAAGCACAATTCATCATTATTACATATCACAGTCTTTTCCAGGAGTTGTGGGCACATTCTGATCTCACATACTTTGTTTTATGTGAAGATGTTGCTTAGTAACCTTGTATTAAGGGAGAATGGGCAAGAAAACTATCTCAGGCATTTCTAACTCAGATCAACACCATTATATCCTTGGTATGAAATTGGGAAATTCTACTCAAGGTCAATGGACTCAATAACATTCTTCCTTGGTTCCAGCCTTCTTCTCTGTGACACATGATTTACACTTGAAATATTAACTACTAAGCAAGTCTAAATCATCATTAAATTCAGGTTGAGTATCTTACTGTTCTTTGGGATCTTACACTTTCCTTGAGACATAATAAATGCTCAAAATGGGTAGAGTGTTCAAAGTTTAGCAACTATTAATATCATAAAAAGTCCAGTTTAAAAAAAGATTTAATGTAAAAGTCAAAGGGGATGACATTGCCTCTATATTTGTTTATAAAAGATATTAGAAATCCATTCAGCATTTACTCAAGTTTATTAATAAATGATACTATTAATAAAAGTTTCATACATTCAATTCAATTAATATTTACTGAGTGCCTTTTGAGTGTCAGTTATTGTGCCGGCACTAGGTATGCTGAAACTCACAGAAAGGCCCTCATTGTACAGGTCAGTTAAAAGCATTGATGACAAAGCAGTGCTGCGATGGTGAATTGGAAAACCCCTAGTTCACAATTACTGTGTTGGGTGTCATGATTGCTTTGCATTCTTTGTTCAGGTATTCAGTCTCCACCAAAGGCCTGGAGTCAGCTAGGAATTATTTCTCAATAGGAGAATGATTGGTTGATAAAAAATGTACGTGACTTTATTTCAGATACTCCTGAATAACTGTGATTATCTATTGACTGGCCAAGATCAGGTTTCATTTCTATTCTTTTGCTGTTTTGTGTTGGTAGGATCTGGTTGAGATAGGACACAGGATCCTCTTTTGTTTGGAACGGCAAATACCTGGATTCACTATTCCACCATGATGACACAAAAGGGGGATGGGTAATTTCTCAAATTAAAAAATAGGAGTGGAAGATGTGGAAATGTATGCTGGCTGGAAAAATTAGGACATGTTTAGTTTCCAACCATGGGGCAACTAGCAACCTCAATGGTTTTGTGATATCTGTAACTCTCAGAATATCGTTCTCTCTTCCAACATTAGAGATACAAAAATCTACTCCCCCTTTTAGACCTTCTCAAATTTCACTTATTTCCTTGATGACCCTACAGCTTTTATGAAACAAAATAAGGAATCAGTCATACACTACCTTAGGACACTCCCTGACAGACGCTTAGCTCATAGAGACTGTATCTCACACATCTTCAAAGTTCCAACAGCAGGAAGACACCTTTCCCACACTCCAGTCATCTCAAAGGCCTCTGGCCTTGGCTTTTAGGCAATTTGTTATTTTCTTTGCTCCTGTCAATCAGAAGGGACTCAGCCTACCCTGATGAAGGGGTCCCAGAAAATCTTCCCAGTACAGGGGCATATATTTCCTACCTCCCCTTTAAAAGGATGTTTCCTTCCTATTTTCATGCTCCTTTACATTTCCTAATGGATTTGCAAAGATGTAGACTTGTTCATCTCTTCTCACTAGCTTGTTAACCCCATTAATTCAGACAAACTTTAAATGTACAAGAGTCACTATAAGTTGCAAATTAGAAATCAACAAAAGATATTTTCCTTCAGAAGGTGGAGTACGGTATCTTAGGTGAATTCTCATAAAAACAGACCCTGAGACAAAGATGTGAGTGCAAGTAGCTTATCTGGGAGTTGATCTCAGGAACACCAGTTTGGGGGTGGGGAAGAGAGACAAGGAAGGGAAAGAAGACAATAAAGGGTACATTACTGAGCAGTAACTGGGCCATTGGGGCTCAATACTCCTGGGGCACTTTGGGAGACTGGACTGAACTTCTTTCTGTTATTCCTCCTGAAGAGCAAGGAAGTTGGAGAGTTTATTTTCCAATTCTTTTCATTGGCTGAGGGCTGCTACCAGGAGTATCGCTTCTGGCACTTCCGGCTGCCATGTGCACTGGCTGAGAGCAAGCCCACGCACAGCCAGTTTCAGTAGGATACCGTGAGCATGAACTGGGACCATGAGAGCTGGTGGGAAATGGACTGGGCACCCATAAGATCTCCTACAAATGCAGAAGCTATTGGTGCATTTAAGTCCAATGAGATGGTTTGATCTGTTGAGTGCTTTTATTTGTAGAGAATAAACACATTCTTTTTTTCAAGGATTACAGAATAAACAAAAGTTTTCCTGTTAGATGAAGTTTGTGTTTGTGCACATGTCTACGATGTGTGTACACATGTGTGTTTCTGTGTGTCCTAAAGATTAAAGGTGGATTTTTAGTGCATCAGAAGAAATTTTAGAAAGAGTTAAGACTATGTGGTTTTAAGGGATTTTGTTGATTCCTTGAAAACTGAATGAAGTTACTAAGTTAAAAAAGCCCTTGCGTCACTAACATCCAGTCTTCTCCACACTAACGTAACTAAACAAAATTTAGACAGCTTTCTCTTCGGTCAGCAATTCCAGGACCTACAGGAATTAGTACTCAAAGGTTAATCTTCAAATGTTTTTGCTTAGGTATCCCTTAAAAGCTTTTGAAAAAATATGAGCCCCAAGATATTTGTTACTTTAATATAATTTAAATATTTGCAATGAATTTAAAATCTTGTGTATTGAAAATATCAACCTTTATCCTCAAAACTGCTACAGTCATAATTGAAAGTTTTTTAATGATAACACTTTCATCCCCCCCTTTTTGGAGAAAAGTATATAAATTGAAAAATATTTGAAAAGTTATTTCCTTAAAGATAAAAATAGCAATATTCCTCTTTATGCTTTTTATAGTATTTTGTTATAACTTCATATTTTTAATAGCTTTTTTCATTTCCCTTGGGATATTAATTAGTATTCTTGAAGCTCTCCCTAATGCTTTTCTCTTTCAGTAAGGTAGATACTTCTTGTTTGAAGTCTCTATAAAATAAAACCCCTTCTCCTGCCAAAGTGAAGGAGAGATACTTGGATGTTTGATTGGCAGACAAAGGGACTGAGTCAAAATGCTACTGATACAAACATTCAACCAAATTCTCCAGTTTTCAGCCCCACCTTCACGTGTAGTGCCTTCCCCAGTCCTTAGTGCTCCAAGCCCTGAACCTTTCTTGGGCTTGTATTCCATCTGCATTTCACCCTTAGCACTTCAGTTAGGCTTCCTCAGCTGTGCTAAGACAACGCCCACTTGTCCACTTATTTTCTATCTTTCAAATGTTGTTGGCATCTCTTAAACATTGTCTCTGTTCCCATTTGCAAACTAATCTATAAATCCTTTTTATTGTTCTATAGTGGGGTTTAAGGAGGGCACAGAGATAGAATATATATAGCTATATATAGACATGGATACAAATATAGATATATAAAGAGGCAGAGAAGAGCTTTGCTGTGGTGCTAAGCCAGGGACTTCTCATATTGTCTAAAGTATACGTCTAAGAGATACTGGACCTCTTTAATTGCTATGATCTAGTGGACACAAATATTTGGATGACTCTATGCTCTCTTAATATCATATAGTCATCCAAATATTTGTGTCCACTAGCTCATGGTTTAAGTAGTCTCCTACTTTCTTACTAGGTAGAATAGTCAACATTTTTATTAAAATTGAAAGAGGAGACTATTTTTAAAAAATTTTTCTTGGAATATAGTTTCTCCACAATGCTGTGCCAGTTTCTATGGTACAGCAAAGTGAATCAGCTATACGTATACATATATCCCCTCTTTTTTGGATTTTCTTCCCTTTTAGGTCACCACAGAGCACTGAGTACAGTTCCCTGTGCTATACAGTAGGTTCTCATTAGTTATCTATTTTATACATAGTATCCATGGTGTATAATGTCAATCCCAATCTTCCAATTCATCCCACTCTCCCTCTTTCCCCCTTGGCATCCACACGTCCATTCTCTACATCCGTGTCTGTATCTCTGCCCTGTAAATAAGATTGTCTATACCCATTTTTTCAGATTCTACATATATACGTTAATATACGATATTTGTTTTTCTCTTTCTGACCCACTCCACTCTGTATGACAGTTGAAAGAGGGGACTTTTGATTCTCCATTCCCTCTGCTTGAAAGATAAGCAAATAGCAAACCATGGTTTTAGCAATATTTGGGAAAGGAGAGGGATGTACACACACATACACACACATTCACGCATATACACTAATTTTTTCTGAGAACTTAGGAATCTTTGTAGGCTCTGCTTTGCACAGGAAAGTTTGGTCTGTAAAAATAGAAATTATTGAATTTTTCAAAAAGTAGCTATTTCTGGCTGTATTAGTGAAGTAAAGGAATAGGGGCATAATGAAAAATTCACCTAGAAGAAAAGCAGAGGCCTTGAGCCAGCATACGTATCTTTTCACTGACCCAGCTGCTCAGGAAACATCAGACTGAGATATGTCCAGATACATCAGTTTGGTCTCTAATTCTGGGCTTAAATTTACCAAGCATTAGTGAATGTCACTACAGTTCCCAGAGACTAAAGAGGCATCAACCTCTCTGTGCAGCCTGTAAGCCTCCCTGTAAGGAAACCATTATTCTGCTACTCAATTAACTGCTATGGAGACCAAGAACTATGTGCCCAGGAGAGAAAACCTTCCTTTGTGGGCTAATCAAAATCCAATGGCTTCTGAAAAGGGCTTGAAAAGATCATTAATTAGGAAGGATGCCTAAATTTGGCATTCAAGGAAATAGTGTACAAGTCTAACAATAAAGGCATAAAGAATAAATTCTATAGACCATAAGGATGTCTGGGCTCTTCCTTACTTACCCACTAAGGCTTCTAAGCTCCATTTGTATCTCTAATTACTGGTTAACCATTTGGATTTGATGGTGGGGTTCTTAGGATATTTTTGTATATTTAGCTCTCTGATAGTTTTTTAACCCCTCCAAAGAACAGTGCACCAAACCAAGAATGGGAAATAGGGGGGCAATTTATGTATTAAATTGTTATTTGTAAAAAATTTAGAGAAACATGGGATATTCTGCTATCTTAACAACCATTTGGAGATTACCTTTTGACTTTAGCCCCTGAGCTATAGTAGATGATCATCGATGTTATTTCTGCAAATGATCAGAATATTACTTATTTCCTGTATCAAAATCATTCTAATTATCTATGGATGAGACAGATTCCTTAATCTTCTGTGCAAAGATGGAAAGAATGCAAAAGTTGAATGTGAAGACATTGAGGCTGATGGGATCACGTAGTTTTAAGCAGATTCCCCTTGGATTTCTGTTCTGCCTATATTCACAATGTACCTGGAAGGGCCTCTGTTAAAACAAGGTGTGAATCTGATCTGTAAAAGCCTCTTTACAAAATGCAACTAAGTGAAAAATCCTCTTTTGCATTTTTGAAGTGGTGGGGTTCAGGGTAACATTTAATTACAACTTTGGTTTTTGTGCTTTTTTTCACTCCATAAACTATTTCCTGAAGACAAAAACCCCCCACTTCACCTACTTGACATAGAAAAATAATGAATTGGATGGAAAATTTTTTCTGTGATTAATGAGTACTATTTTGATCAATTTTTAAGTGTTAGTTTACATATTTTATTGGTAGTTCAAATTGTGAAGCTATCCTAGAATAAAACTTGATTGCTTTAATAAAGCAACTAACACTATTCTAGTGATGTAAAGTTGGTAGTTTATATACCTTTCATGTGACGATTCTGGGAAGATGATCCAAGTTGGTGAATCTTTCTGCTCCATGGTCATTCAGCGACCAAGGTCCTTTTCCTGTTATTTTTCTGCCATCCCTTAGGACATCGATTGCATGGGTCAAAACTAAGTTATTGTCATATTAGGGTGCAGCTGGCAAAAGGACAGCTCCTCATTGTCCCAAGAAGCCAGCCCTAAGTGGCACATTACTTCCATTCACTGGCAAGGCTTTAGTCCCATGGCCAGGCTTAACTACAAAGGAGGCTGGGAAACCATGACCTAGAACAGTAGTCAAACTTTTTCTAAGGGTCAGATAGTAAATATTTTAGACTTTATAGGCAAGGCTAGTCCTGTTCTTGTAGCTCAAAAGAAGTCATAGGCAATAATAAAAGAATGGATATTGTTGTGTTTTAATAAAACTTTATTTACAAAACATCAGCCTCCAATCCCTTACATGCCCACCAAGCCTGTTACAGTGGAGGAAGTGGCAGAGACCTTTGTGCAAAGCCAGCAGCAACCAATTTTAAAAATCAGCTTTATGTTTCTCATGTAAATAGAATTTTTGCCATTTCTACATATAGAACCATACCAGGCTAATATTTGTTTGTAAATCACCTTGTAGATTAGATAAAGAAAATGGAAACAAGCAACTAGACCAGAGTTATGGTATTTAATGAGATTCAAAATCTTCATTTACTGTTTTCTCAAACTGCACTGAGTTTGGAAGTTGGAGAGTATTTTTATTCTCATGAGTTTTTCCAGATGTCTTTATGATGAATAAGAACTGACTGATTTTTTTAAAAAATTTAAAATTTTGTCTTGTTTGATGATTTGAATATCTTTCATAAAGATACCTAAAAAGGCCTTCTCTTCAGTAAAGGTCTTGCAAATCTACCCATCAATGGATGGTTTTAAAGTCTGTATTGTATTAGCAGACTCTTGGAGTAGATGCTTTATACATCAAAAGAGGTTGTGATTAGGTTGGCCACAAAATCTTTGATGGTCCTCCAATCAAAAAGTGAGGTAAATGTTCTCTCCCCATCGAATCTGGGATGGGTGTGTGACTGTTGAACAATAGAATATGGTGGAAGAAATACTGTGCCAGTTTCCAGGCCTGGGCCTTAAAAGATCAGTGGCTTCCATTTCCCGTCTCCTACAACACAATCTGGAAGCCCTGAGTCACCTTCTAAAAAGTCTGATGACACTGAGACCACCATCTTTGAGAGGCTAGTGTAAGATGCATCCGTTGACAGTCCCGGCTGAGCCCTGCCCTCCAGCTAACCCACCTGGACCCAGTCCAGAGGGAAGCTGCCCTGGAGCCTCCAGCTCAGCCAATCAGCCCACTGAGTCCTTCTCAGTAACTTCAGTCAAAGCCACGTGGAGCAGAAAAATGGGCTAGCTAAGCAAGCCCTACTCAAATTCCCAACCCACAAAAATAATGAGATATAATAAAACTGATGTTGTTTTATACTGCTGAGTTTTAGAGTAATTTGTTCTGCAGGAATAGATACCCAGAAAAGGAGAAAAAAGGGGAAGATCTCACCATTTGTTCAATTGTTGCTGTATAATTTTTTCCTTAAATTTTTTGCTAATGCTAGTTGTAATTAATAACAATTTAAAATTAGATCACAAGGTATTTTCATAGTGACAATATGACCTAAAATTTTCCACGAGGAAAGAAAATTGTCTCCCCAGAGATAAAAGTGCCTTAGAATAAATTTTTCAAATGTGAGACTCACCAAAAAGGACCCTGATTGAAGATTTATATAATTCAAAATGAAAATATATGAACAAGGCTAAAATAGCAGAGTGAAAATAGAAAATGTCTTGTAAAACATTTTCAAGGTGGGAGGTGACATGTTTTGTGGAAGGGCCCGGTGCTTTGCAGTTAGACCCAAGGTCATAATCCATCCAGTGGTTGGGTGACCCAGGGCAAGTTACTGATCCCCCCTGAGCTTGAGTTTCCTGAGCTATAAAATGGGGATAAAACTGCCTTCCTCATAGGGTTACTGTGAGGATTAAGAGAGATAATGTATACAAAGCACTCAGCAAAACACCTGCCATGTGGTAGGTGCTTAATGAATGGCCATTCCCTTCTCTTTTTCAGCAAGAAAGTGAAAAAACTGAATACACTGGTAATGCATAGGGTAGTTCTGCATGGAAAATCTCTTCCTCTTCTGATTCTGGAAATTATGGTGAGATCCGATTTCTTAATATGTGACTATCCTGGATATAGGCAAATAAAAAAGGAGAGAAGGATTTGAGAAGCAAAGGCATTGTTTTTTAATGTAGAAAAAGCAGGACTTTAAACAAAAAAGTTTTGGAAACCATAGATTTTGGAAAATCTATGCTTTTGAAATGCTATGTTCATCCAAACTTATGTAACTTTTGTTTTCGATTTTAGAAAGATTAATGTCAAGTATTAGCTTGGATTTGACAGAATGGCAGAACATTAATATGTGGTGAAAATATTGGAATACTGGCTCCCCAACCTTAGTTTCTATGGAGTAAAGTGTCCAGAACAAAAATAACATGGTTTTTCAAAGCTCACTCGTCGTCTCAGACAGGTTGTTGAAAATTACTCTCTTCAGATCATTGTTCTCATGATTACCTCCTTATTTAAATTTCTATTGTATATGGTAGAAACTTGGAATTATAGCCATGAGAAGTCAACTTTTAACCTTAAATTTTCAGTTTTGCTTATATTAGAATAATAATAAAATGGTATCAAGAATGTGAGGTGCTCGCGTTTAACAGTCTCTCAGCAGCTGGACTTAAACCAGGAATTATATCTCTTCAATTTTCCCAGACAAGTATGATTTAATTGAATGTAGTTATTTTCAGTTAACATGATTCATTACTTGTATATGCTTTTAAATATATATATTTTATTTTTTATTCATTTCTATTCCACCTTGTTACAAAAAGGATTTAAAGGTTACATGAAATTGAAGATTATGTAAAATTAAGATCAATGAGAAAGAAAAGGACAAACAAGTATAAGGATGTAAAATGCAGCTAGGATTGTGACTACCACACAATGTATGCAGTAGATTTTATATACTTGCTACTATTTGACCCAGTGTTGATGCTAAACTCATTAGCAGCCAATGAGAAATTTAAGTCAGTGCCCAGTTGCTCAGGGGAAACACAACCATTCCTAATACTAAGATCAGGAAGAAACTTCTTCCAAGAGTCCTCATGATGTGGATAGTGTGTAGCATGTTCTTGTTTAATTGTATCCTTATAGATTTTCATAAAAAGAATCTCACAAATCTGAAAAAATGTCACAGTCACATTATCTGTCCTGATTTGGGGGTCAGAAAATATCAGCAACATATACATAAACTGAGTGATTTTCCCAGACTCCACAATACCATGGAGGAAGGCAGCAGGTGAGGGAAAAGTTAGCTCAGCTGGCTGGGTTAAAGGCCAACAATGAATGCATTACCACTGTCATGCTCCAGTCACAGGGGAAAATGGTGGGCTTGCCCCTCTGTTCTTCCACACACACCTCTCAGGTCTCCATGATGTCTTTCATCTACTAGAACCCCATTTACACAAGCTTAGTTTGAATTCCTCATCTCCAGAAGTTTTCTCTAATCCCCTCTGCTTTCTCTCCCCTTTGCAGGTAGAATTTAACCTGCTGTTCCCATTGGTCCTGCAATACTTTGTTTATAGAGCCAGCACAGCCCAATAGTATTTTAGAACTGTACAATGTATCTCTAGTCTTCTCCCCACCCACGATTGTGAGCTCTTTGCAGGCAAGGACTGTGCCTTTCTTATTTCTTATTCTATTTCCCCTTTCCCACCACAACCCACTGTCTAGACTCTAGAATATTACTTAACCATAGCTGGCATATAATAAAGGTTACATAGAATCATTCTCCTTTTCAGAGTCGTCCTTGGTATACTGTTCAACTTGATCAGTTACACCAATAGAAGTGTTGAGATTAGGAAAGCAGAGGGGAGTGATTTGTTCTGGCTGCTGCGGTCTTAGGGAGAGCCCCATTCCTTGGGTATTTATTGTAGAATTCTGTTTTAAGATTCTAGCTTGGCTCATGTTCTCAACAGAGTGTGGATCAATCCCTGCTCTTTGTGCAAGGAAGCCCCATGACTCTCGTTCCAAGTCTGCCAAGTCTGGTTGATTTCAGTGAGCATCATGGACTTTACATTGTTGTTATTTTTTTTAACTTTATGACTTGCTTAGCACGCTGTGCAAAGCTGTTCATAAAAATTAAAAGCCCATGGAAGCTTTGCTAATCAACTCCTCTCTTAACCGGCAGGTGTATGGAAGCTGCTTGTATGTGGCAAAGCTTCAGAAGCTGCAATGTTTCCTTCCAGTGGGTGGAGAATGTTGGGCTTTAGTCTTTTCTGTTGAAAGAAGATGAAAAGAAGCCTAAAAGTGCTTATGGAAAGGGAATGGACCCAGAGAAAAGCTGAGAAGTCACAAAGGGAAGATGTCAGCGAGCAGCACCCCTATTTGCTAAGCAGTTTCTAAGCAACTTTTAATGGAAGGTCAGACATAAGCAAGATAAAGGGAGGAGGAAAAAACATTATTTGACACAATAAAGTGACTGTGAATGCTGCCAGTTAGAGGGGAAAATAGACTGATCAGTCTCGGCACTTACTCACGTGTGTGGGTTTTTTGTGAATACAAATGAAAATCTTTCATAAAAGAGCCTATCCAACTTGAACAACTGTAATAATCCTGGCAACATGTATATATTATGATTAAAAAAAGTTTTCTGTAAAACACACTGGGATTTGCCAACAAGCTTTGACACCCTCATTTCCCCTCATGCCAGTCCACAGGCATTTCATTCATTCACTTATTACATAAATATTTAATGTGCTTCTTCTCTGGATTGGACACTGTGCTAGATCAAAAGAGAGAAATAAGAGAGAGGCTTTGGCTCCGGGGCACTCAGAGTCCAGCCCAGTCTGGTCAGTCAATGAGTACAGGGCAAGCATGTGAAATGGCGCAGGGTACCTGGAGAGCAGGCACCTTCGTGTCCCTGGGGCTATCAGGAAGGACTTCCTAGAGAAGGTAGATCAAAGCCAATTTTCAATCAGTTTTCTCAGCTCTGGCTTAGTTTCTTTCACTCAGGTAACTTTGGAATGTTATTTTTTTCTTTCATGGGAAGAATAGAAAATGACCTTTCTTTTTTCTTCAATGTGTCTGTGCAGAAGAGAATGTTAAGTGAGTACTCATGAATATCATCACTGAAATTTATATAAAGTCATTAATGATGTCTTAACTACTACATTTAATGGCCTTTTGGAAGTCATCTTATTTGACATGGACTGTCTGAATTCTTTGGCAGGTGCCCTCTTCTCTAGGCTGCAATGGCCCCGGGTTTTCCAAGTTATGCTCCTACCTCTCCAGTTGATCTGTTTCTGTTTCCCTTCCAAGTCCTCTTCTCTCCTCCTCTTCCCAGACTATGCTCTTTCCCTCAGCAATTTAATAGTTCCTCATGCCTTGAACTCATGCTTTTATGCTTACACTTCTCAGAACTTTAGCTCTGTCTTCTCACATAGACTCCAGTCCCATATTTATAGATGTCCAGGGTATTCCCACTTTGATATTTCATCATCACTTGTAATAGCCTTTCCAAAGCGGCAGCAGCAGTCCAAGATCCATAAAACATGCATAATCCCCAGCTGGTTTGAGGAATCCTTTTGTCCATCCAGGAGAAAGGGATGGGTGGTAGTGGGCACTGATCCAGTTGAAGGGCAGGTAGTGCAGATGGATCACAAGGTGTGTGTGAATCCTGTTGTTTTCCTAAACCATGCTCTGAGGAGTAGTGAGGAGAAGTTTAATCTAATCATTACTCACTTTTGCTACATGGAATGGCAATGGAGAGAACAAAGGAATGTGACTCTGGTGACTTTGGGCTCCTGTGTAGGAAACTGAAGGATATGTAGACACAGATAATACTTTCATTTCTTCTTCCATGCATGACCTCAGTGAATTCTTAGATTTATTCCAGAAAAGATTTGAGTCAAAAAAATATGGAATTGTTTCTTGTTTATTCTAGGGGATGATCTCCTACAGAAGGATGAAATGCATTTCATGAAGATCCTGACAAATTTATCAGCCTAATCCAGAGTATGAAAACCAAAATTTTAGGTTTTAGGAGAATATCCAGGTACAGTCAGATACTATGAAGGATAAAATATATGACAAAGAGAGATAAATAACAATGCATAATATTTTGCCAGAGAAAATAAAAAGAAGAAGGGCAGCTATCATAATTATGTCCCTAACTGGAGTACAAATGTGAAGTAAACTCAAAAAGTTCTTTTGACCAGGGTTTCCCAAGATGATTCGTGAATGAAAGATTAATATTATGGTAACATTTTCACAACCTTTTTAAATGAAAATCCCTAGAAAAATCCCAATGGACATGAGACCCTCTGACATCATCAAGCAATAATTTGTCCTTTTCATGGGAAGCAAGCTCCATGCAAGAAACTCCTTTCTTAAAGAATAGGCTCTATATTACAACAAAGGAGGAAAATGTTGTGTTTGCAATTTTCATGATAAAAACAGCTCTTTGTTTAGAAATTATGCTGCCTTACTTTCCATGCATTATAATAGAATAACATTTTTTTCTATGTCTTGAATGCTACATTAGACTAATACCAGGGCACATAATGTTTGCCTTGAGAGGGCAAAAATAAAAGGAATTAGACTACCTCCCCTCTTTGGGGAAATTGTCATGTTTCCCTTACAGAGCTTGGCTGTGGGTTGCATCGATTTCCTTTGGGTTTTCCCATCATCAGCACAGCCATGTTTGTGGGAGGCCAGGAGGTGATCAGATTGAAGAATTTCACCTCAGAAGGGGACTGGAAACAGTAAGGGAATATTTGAATGTTGCTTATGATTATATTTTATAGAAAATAAAGGGATTATGAAATCCTTTTACTGGCTTCTGCCTCTTGATGATCTGAAATTTCCATTTCATTGCAATGAACAGAACCAAATTAATGCCTAGCCTAATTCTAAGGTTTAAGATAGTCTTTAAAGAATAATATATAATCTATATTTAATGAAGTATGACCTAGCTTCTTGATATTCATTTCAAAATACTTAATTTGAGAAATGAAATAGGGATTTTTGGATTTGGGAGAATAATTTCCAGGTGGGGAATAGCAATAAAGTCCATGATAAGTGGGTGAACTCCTGACAGAGAAATTAGATCAGTTGTTTTCAAAGTGTGGTCCCTAGAAAAGCAGAATCTGCATCCTTTGGGAACTTGTTAGAAATGGAAATTCTCTGGTCCCACCTCAGATTTACTGAATCAGAAATGTATATGTGTGTGTGTGAGCGCGTGTGCACATTCAGGTCAGAGCAATCTTTGTTTTTGTTAGCACTGCAGGTGATTCTGATGCCCAATAAGGTTTGAGAACTCTACATACAATCTAAATACCCAAAGGTAAAGAGTTTACTAGGTAAATTGTTGGTGTCAATGCAATGGACTACCATGTTTTCATTAAAAATAACAATCTGTAGATAAATAAAATAATAAATTTAAAACATAGAACTCAGAATTACATACAAACTATAATACTGAGGTAATTAAATTGTGTATAACAGGATATTGGAATACCAAATTTGTAAAATTGGAGATTTAGAGGATTGCCTTGGCTGTATACGTGTGATCATTTTCTGTTCCTATTGTTTAGTAGGAGTTTATCTTTTATTGTTAAGGTAAATATACATTGAAAATTTAAAAAAATGCCTACCACTAGAAATAACTTATTTGTTTAAAATGTGTAATAAAAAATATAATTATTTGTTGAATACATGTAAAATACATATTAATTAATTAATAAACAATATTAAAACTTCTCAAATTGAAAGGCCAGTTGCTTCGGGGTATCTCTCTTGTTTTTAAGTGAAAAACACACAGCTGGGAGAAGCAGTGGCTTTCTTGCCAATACATCTGCTTTCTTTACACTGTTCATAAAATACTTCACACTCTCCAGTTGGAGAACAGCTTTCCCCAGGGTGCCACAACTGAAACATTCCAGTTAAAATACTTCATAACACTCAGAGGTTGGAATCCCCCCACCCTCTTTTTTCTTTTTCTCAACCTCTGACTTGCCAAAAGGGAAAAATCCATATATTCTGATTTCATGGACATAAATGCAGGAAAAGAAGTGAATGTATACCATTTGATTCATTAGTATCTGTAGATTATGGATGATTCAATCTTTAAAAGTTCACGATGTCTGAGGATTGGGTTATTTGAGAGATTTCACTTAAACAAGGGCCTTTCACCTCAAAATCATCATTTAGAATCTAGACATGGACAATGACAAAGTGCTATAAACTCCTGACCCCTAAGATTTGTTCCAGTTCTAAGTGCTTGTTGATTCTATGATTCAACTGCTGTTTCATGGCTATGAATATTGTGCAGCTTCAATGTATTTTGTGGAACAGAATATGCATTATGTCATTTAGGAAGATATTACAATAGTCTAAGAGTGAGGCCATATTCTTCTGACTGGAGAAGTGACAAGTCTGAATAGATACAACTAAGTATTGAAAGAGATGCTGTAAAGATTCATCTCATAATCTGTCCACATAGACACCTTAGATTCCCATGGAAGAATGTTCAGAGAAATAAATTTTCATAAACAAAAATAGATGGACAGAAGGCCCTCGCCTTCAAAATATGATCTCATCAGATTCAAACTGATCAATGTTCTAGTAAGTCATAGAGTGTTTGGAGCATATCTGTTTTCTTTTATGGTTTAATCTAATGGTATCCAGTGTATCCAGGTGTGTTTAAGACAATCCATTGAAGTGTGGAGAGAATATATTATATTTATGTTAAAATTTTACCTAGAAATAAGAAAGAAATATGCTTTACTAGCATTTAACATACAAAATGGCACATGTACCTTCACTCGGTCCATATGTTACATTAGGTATGCAAAGTATCCCGAGGGAAAGGTGAAATTTCCACCAATAGAGAGGCTGACAGTAGAACTTCCCTCATTAAATTATTCACTTGTAGGTCATTTTTCTATAGTTCAGTTAAGTGGATGTAGGGACTGTATTATTGAATTATCACTAAATAAGGTGCACAAGGATTTTAAAAGATCCCTCCCCGCAGAACAAAACCCAAAATATGGAGTGAAGGTGATACTGATGATGCAAGTACAAGTGAAAAGTGGCAGAACTGATGTGACAATTAAATTCAGTTCTGAGAAATTCTGACAATCATGAAAACCAGAGTATCAAATGAAATGTATTGAATATAGAAGAGACCTTTGAATTGTTGAATCACAAAGTGTTAAACCAAAATTTTTCAAAAGTAATGAAATATTTTCAATCAGCTTGTTCTTATTAGGAAAGCAAAACTTTTTTTCGAACCGTTAAATAAAATTATTTTAAATATTGTGAATTTCATTTTGAGTTCACCTTTTGACGTCAGTTTTGTAAGGTGTAACATATGAAGTAAAATTTACTCCATTTCAATGTAGCTTGATGAATTTAAACATGTGTATATAGTCATTCATAACTCTAACATCTTTGTCATCTTGGTGTTGCCATCTGCTGATCTTTTTTTTTTCATTCTGTTTGGTATGTTTCTGATTCTTGGTAACATGATTTTTTAAGTTAAAACCTGGACATTTTTGTATTATGTTATGAGACTCCAGATCTTCTGTTTTAGCTGGCTTTCTGTGACACTGTTTTGTAACTGCCTGGTTACTGCCATTGGAGGTAGAATTCCAGGTTTCCCAGTTGGCCTCCAAGGGTAAGTCTTCTCACTCCTGTTTTGTGGGGATGGGAGTTCTGCCTCTTCATGTGGTCTTGACTGAGCTCACGTTAGGGGTAGCCTCATCACTGGATGATGGTGAAGTCCTGACTCTCCACCAAGCCTTCTCTTACAACTTAGTACAACCTGGTGGGGATGAATGTCTGGGCTCTTGGCCTTTGGTAGCATGGGGGGAGATGAGACCAAGGTTTTTTTCTGGGTGTTTGGCTGGAATAGACGGTTTGTTGTCTAGAATCTTTCTGTCTTGCTAGGCTGCCCCTATCCTAGTTGTTTGGCTAAAGAAAACGGGCTTTGTTAGTGGGAATGCTTTTGAGAGTCATCTTTGTTGTATGCATCAATAGATTTGCGGAGTAGTATTCCATTGTGTGAATGTACTACAATTTGTTTATCTGCTCACTGATTGAGGGACAACTGGGTTGTTTGTAGTTTGGAATAATTATGAATAAAGCTGCTACAGTCACATACAGGTCTTTGTGTGGATATTATGTTTTCATTTCTCTTGGGCAATACCTAGGAGTGAGATTTCTGGGTTGTATGTTTAGTTTTTTAAGACCATATCAAGCTATTTTCCAAACTAGTTGTACCATTTTGCATTCCCTTTAACAATTTACAAAAGTTCCACTTATTCTGCATCAACATTTGGTATTATCTCCTCATCATTTGATATCATCAGTCTTTCTATTTTTAGCCATTTTGTTAGGTGTGTAGTGGTATCTGACTGTGTTTTTAATTGCATTTTACTAAGAATTAATGCAGCTAAACATCTTTTCATAGGCTTATTTGTCATCTATATCTCTTCTTTAATGAAGTATTTTTTATTCACTTTTTGAACTGGATTGTTTATATTATTATTTTGTTTTGAAAGTTGTTTATATGTTTTGGATTCAAATTCTCTATCTGATACACATATTGCAAATAATTTTTCTTGTCTATTATTTCATTTTTTATTTTATTCATGTTATATAAATAAATAATATTTTTAATAATATTATTTGAAATGATACATGATATGATACACTATGTTCACCCTGTCTCCTCTTCACTCATACCCCAGCCCATTCTCCCTGTCTTTTTTTTCCTCTAGTAGTTACAGTTGGTTCCCGCCAGCCTTTATCACCACTTCCCACTCTAGGCTTCTTATTTCCCTTTGTGGTAGGTGGATTAGGTACCCCAAAAGTAATGAGGGTGTATATGAAGGTTGGGGTAGAATTAGCCTTATTATACCATATATGTAACATATGTAAGTTATATTGATTATTTCAGAGAAAATACAAACCCTTTATTACTTATTTTATTTTTATTTTTTAAATTGAGGTATATAATATTAATGTACAATATTATATAAGTTTCAGGTGTATAACATAGTGATTCATAATTTTTGAAGTGATTCATAATTTTTGAATAACTATATTTCATTTATAGTTATTATAAAATATTGGCTATATTTTCTGTGCTGTACCATATATCCTTGAGCTTATTTATTTTATATACAGTAGTTTGTGTCTCTTAATCCCCCACCCCTATCTTGATCTTGCCCCTCGCCCCTTCCCTCTCCCCACTAATAACCATCAATTTGTGAGTCTGGGGTTTTTTTGTTTGTTTGTTTATTATATTCACTAGTTTGTTGTATTTTTAGATTCCAAATATAAGTGATAGCGTACAGTATTTGTCTTTCTCTGTCTGACTTATTTCACTTAGCATAATACCCTCCAAATCCATCCATGTTGTTGCAAATGGCAAAATTTCATTCTTTTTTTACGGCTGAGTAGTATTCCATTGTATATATATATACACCACATCTTTTTTTTTTAATCCATTTATCTATTGATGGACACTTAGGTTGCTTCCATATCTTGGCAATTTTAAATAATGCTGCTATGAACCTTGGGGTGCATGTATCTTTTTGAATTAGTGTTTTCTTTTTTTTTGGATGTTTACTCAGTAGAACTGCTGGGTCATATGGTAGTTCTATTTTTAGTACAAACACTTTTAATATATTTAAATCATTGATCATTAAATAATTCTAGACAGCTAAAGGCAGGCAAGTGCTCTGAATGGAGAATAAGGATCATTCTCTCCATCTTCATTTATTCTCAGACTAAATTCCTCCTATTTCCTGAGACCTGATCCTTCTCGTCTCATCTCAGTAAGTAGTACCAGAGTAAAGTGGTCATTGCAGCCAAAAACCTGGGAGTTAGTCTAGCGTGGCCTTTTCTTGCACACAATTAGTCATTACATCTGCCTTCCTAAATGTTTCTGGATCTTTTCTCTCTCCTCTAGCCCTTCTCCCAGTGTCCTCTTAAGGGTAACCTTGATTGCCTGATCCAGTGGTTCTCAAATTTTGGTGTGATCAGAATCACCTCAAAGGTTTGTTAGAACACAAATTCTTGGGTCCCATCCTGAGTTCCTGTTTCTGTAGGCCTGGAGTAGGGCCAGCGAATTTACATTTCTATCAAATTCTCAGTTTTTATTCTAATGCCTCATTCAAGCTTTCCCAGATGGTTGAGTCTCATCAAACTTCACTGACCTGGGTTCAAAAAAAACACTGCTCTTCACTAAACAATGATGGTGGTAAAAATTCTAGCGGGTGGCTCTGGCCATGAATGCAGACATTGTCTTCAGCCCCTGAAAGAATATTTGGGGATGCCACCTGATAGTGGGTTTTCTGGAGAAATTCTCAACTTTGTTGAAAACCAGGGATCCTTGTGATACTTTAAATTTTTCTGTTGAGAACTGGACAGTATGTCTGCCACCACCTAGCAGTGAAATCATAAAATCACCACACATGAAGCTGGGAGGAATTGTAAATGTCAGTAATTTATCATTCCCAGTCACTTTCCATGACCGTATTCTAAATGGGACTGGTGAGGTAAAAGACCTGCTATGAAATAAGCTCATCCTCAGGTATCATCTTTCTACCCTTGAGGCATCTATAATTTGTTTTGAACTCATAAAGTCACAAAACATGAGAATGTCACTGAAACACATGATATGCTTCCTGCAAAAATTATCTTTAGGCCTTTATGAGAAGAGCACCACACTACCTATCAAAACCCAGAGACAAAGCTGATATAAGGCTGTCCACAGGGTTAGATCTTCATGTTTCCTTGCCTTTTGCCCTTTAGAAGTCTTGTTTTTATAAAAGAAATAGTGAAATATTACTGCTCATTGTGTGTGGAATGTGTGTGTGTGTCTGTGTGTGAGAGAGAGAGTGAGACAGAGAGAAAGAGAGAGACAGAGATACAGAAAGAGACAGAGAGACAGAGATACAGAGAAAGACAGAGGGGAAGGGGATGTGTATGTTTATGTGGATATTAAAGCCTGATTGTGTGATTTAACATTTGAAAACTTCACATTCCTCTTCTGGCTTGAGGGAGTAAAAAGAGCCTATTATCGTTTTCAGGCCAGATGTTTTACTTAACTGAGCCAGTCTGATCCCTGCACCTGTCTGGGACCAGCAGTTGCAGGATTAGTGTAAGAGGCTGAGTTTTAAAATCTGGACAACTGTTAGTGAACAAGCGAATGGTGTGAAAACGAACAGGCTTTCAGCATAAAGGATTTACTGTTTATGACATAAGGCAGTGCATCACTGGCCGGGGGGACGTGAGCAAGCCCTGTTACCTCTCTGTCCGCGATCACCCGGATACATTACCAATTGACAATTACGGGGACTGTGGGTAAAGGCAGAAGACAGAAGTAAGGGCCTGGGGGTAGAGTTGGAGGAAACAGAGACATACTATACCATCCATCTGTGAGACAGCCGTAGAGCTACATGGAATTATATATTATTTCTGGTGGATTATGACAATTATAAAAAAGACGAAAACAGCCCCCACCCCCATAAAGATGTTTTTTAACCATGCAACCGCAAGAAAGCAATGGCTTGTTACCCAAAAGTAATTCCTTCCTAAAGAATAATTTGCATTCTACATAATATAGAAAGTAAATATACTAGGTTTTACAAAAGCAAAATAAAAATAAACATCATTTTCATGGGGGTAATATTAGATGTGACTGGGAAATTCTGACTAATCTTAACAACTAAGTGGTCTTTTTCTCTCATTTTAAGGCAACACACACACACACACACACACACACACACACACACACGAGTGCATATTTGCATTACCCGCCCGGCTAAAATATAAAATATAACACTGTCCTTTAGAGTAAATGAATTTCATTGTGTTCCCTATTTTTCAGCTTTCTGTCATATCTGATTTAATACACACACACACTCACACACACATATACAGATTTCAATAATATTGACTAATGATAAAGAAGAATTAATATGGACTCATGTGCTCTTTATCGTCAGAAGAATTGCACTAAATTTGGAGACAGGGACTGGAATTTGAGCTTGACTTCACCTCACCATGTGCGTGTGACCCTGGGCAAGGCACTTAGGCTCCTTGAGCCCTGCGTCCTCAGCTCCAGGATTTTTGTAAGGATTAAGGAAGTTAGTGTACATGAAAAGCACTTTGTAATTCGTAAAGTGGCTTACACATGTTAGTTCTTACTTTCAATTAAATTTATGGAAGAAAATCTGAAATGAATCTGTGTAAAATTAACTCAAGAATGGTGATAAGGATAAACAGCAAGGTCCTACTGAATAGCACAGGGAACTGCAATCGATATCCTGTGATAAGCCACAATGGAAAAGAATATGAAAAAGAATGTATGTGTTTATATAACTAAATCACTTTGCTGTACAGCAGAAATTAACACAACATTGTAAATCAGCTATACTTCAATAAAATTTTTAAAAACTGGTGATGAAACAAAATTCATGTATGTTAAAAACAATTTATACTTCAAACTATCCAGTGTACACTATTTCTCTCAAATAGGTTAAAAAAGAGAGTTTTCCTTCAAGAACTTTAGTCACATTAGTGTCCTCTCATTCATTCAACCAGTAATACAATGGGGCACCTGCCATGTGGCAACCCTAGGGACAGAGTGAAGAGCAAGACACAGTTCTTTCCCTCATGGAACTTCAGGCATTTTGAGGAAGGAGATGGCAAGCAGGTAATTATGGAAGCAAATATTTGATGATTATCATTGAGATGTGCTATGGAAGGGAATGTGTCAGTGCCATGAGAGGGTATAACAGGTGCACCTGACCCAGTGGAGGTGCCACTAAGGCTTCCCTGAAGAAGTGGTATTTAAAATATTATAGTCTTTTGTATAATAGAAGTCATGCATGCTTATCTTTGGTTTCGGACATGGTTTGTATTTTTGAACTGTTGTTTATATTGCTTTTTCAGATACGTGATTGTGAGAAAATGCAGGGTTTGTATTTTTAAAATTACGAAAAGTTTGTAAGCTGTACTTTTCCCAGACTTCTTTCGGTTGCAGACTTCTCTTGGTTGCTCCCTTTGGGTCTGAAAGTCGAATTAAGCAAAAAAGGAAAAGGTATTGCCTTACATAACTGAACAGTACTAGGACTCTACTTTCAGGTGTGGTTGGATATTGGGGCAAATGATATAATCAGGATTAGGACCCTCTCCATCTCTTATTCTCTTCTTTCCTGTGATAACTTTATTCTATGACGGGCTTTCTCCTTGAATGATCTTCTCTTTCCCAATAATTACAAAGGAAACTCCAGAACAGAATCCTTCTGGCCAGACTTGGGTCATGTGCCTACTTCTGGAGGTGAAATGTGGAATCAATCCCAAACCAGTCATGATGAGAGAAGGGGAGGAGCAGATCTTGGTGGATGGAAGACTGAGGCTATCCTTTGCTCACTGCTCTCAGCCCCCAGAATCAGCCCTTGTTTCTTTTTTTTTTTTTAACATCGTTATTGGAGTATAATTGCTTTACGATGGTATGTTAATTTCTGCTACATAACAAAGTGAATCAGCTATACATATACATGTATCCCCATATCTCCTCCCTCTTGAGTCTCCCTCCCACCTTCCCTATCCCACCCCTCTAGGTGGTCACAAAGCACGGAGCTGATCTCCCTGTGCTATGCGGCTGCTTCCCACTAGCTATCTGTTTTACATTTGGTAGTGTATATATGTACATGCCTCTCTCTCACTTCATCCCAGCTTACCCTTCCCCCTCCCCATGTCCTCAAGTCCATTCTCTACATCTGCGTCTTTATTCCTGTCCTGCCCCTAGGTTCTTCAGAACCTTTTTGTTTTTAGATTCCATATATGTGTTAGCATACGGTATTTGTTTTTCTCTTTCTGACTTACTTCACTCTGTATGACAGACTCTAGGTCCATCCACCTCACTACAAATAGCTCAATTTTGTTTCTTTTTATGGCTGAGTAATATTCCATTGTATATATGTGCCACCTCTTCTTTACCCATTCATCTGTCGATGGACACTTAGATTGCTTCCATGTCCTGGCTATTGTAAATAGAGCTGCAATGAACATTGTGGTACATGACTCTTTTTGAATTATGGTTTTCTCAGGGAATATGTCCAGTAGTGGGATTGCTGGGTCATGTGGTAGTTCTATTTTTAGTTTTTGAAGGAACCTCCTTACTGTTCTCCATAGTGGCTGTATCAATTTACATTCCCACCAAGGGTCCAAGAGGGTTCCCTTTTCTCCACACCTTCTCCAGAATTTATTGTTTGCAGATTTTTTGATGATGGTTATTCTGACCGGTGTGAGGTGATACCTCATTGTAGTTTTGATTCGCATTTCTCTCATGATTAGTATGTTGAGCATTCTTTCATGTGTTTGTTGGCAATTTGTATATCTTCTTTGGAGAAATGTCTATTTAGGTCTTCTGACCATTTTTGGATTGGGTTGTTTGTTTTTTTGATATTGACTTGCATGAGCTGTTTGTAAATTTTGGAGGTTAATCCTTTGTCAGTTGCTTCATTTGCAAATATTTTCTCCCATTCTGAGGGGTGTCTTTTCATCTTGTTTATGGTTTCCTTTGCTGTGCAAAAGCTTTTACGTTTCATTAGGTCCCATTTGTTTATTTTTGTTTTTATTTCCATTTCTCTAGGGAGTGGGTCAAAAAGGATCTTGCTATGATTTATGTCATAGAGTGTTCTGCCTATGTTTTCCTCTAAGAGTTTTATAGTGTCTGGCCTTACATTTGGGTCTTTAATCCATTTGGAGTTTATTTTTGTGTATGGTGTTAGGGAGTGTTCTAATTTCACTCTTTTACATGTAGCTGTCCAGTTTTCCCAGCACCACTTATTGAAGAGGCTGTCTTTTCTCCATTGTATATTCTTGCCTCCTTTATCAAGAATAAGGTGACCATATGTGCATGGGTTTATCTCTGGGCTTTCTATCCGGTTCCATTGATCAATATTTCTGTTTTTGTGCTAGTACCATACTGTCTTGATTACTGTAGCTTTGTAGTATAGTCTGAAGTCCAGGAACCTGATTCCTCCAGCTCTGTTTTTCTTTCTCAAGATTGCTTTGGCTATTCGGAGTCTTTTGTGTTTCCATACAAATTGTGAAATTTTTTGTTCTAGTTCTGTGAAAAATGCCATTGGTAGTTTGATAGGGATTGCATTGAATCTGTAGATCGCTTTGGGTAGTATAGTCATTTTCACAATGTTGATTCTTCCAACCCAAGAACATGGTCTATCTCTCCATCTGTTTGTATCATCTTTAATTTCTTTCATCAGTGTCTTATAGTTTTCTGCATACAGGTCTTTTGTCTCCTTATGTAGGTTTATTTCTAGGTATTTTACTCTTTTTGTTGCAATGGTAAATGGGAGTGTTTCCGTAATTTGTCTTTCATATTTTTCATCATTAGTGTATAGGAATGCAAGAGATTTCTGTGCATTAATTTTGTATCCTGCTACTTTACCAAATTCATTGATTAGCTCTAGTAGTTTTCTGGTGGCATCTTTAGGATTCTCTATGTATAGTATCATGTCATCTGCAAACAGTGACAGCTTTACTTCTTCTTTTCCGATTTGGATTCCTTTTATTTCTTTTTCTTCTCTGATTTCTGTGGCTAAAACTTCCAAAACTATGTTGAATAATAGTGGTGAGAGTGGACAACCTTGTCTTGTTCCTGATCTTAGTGGAAATGGTTTCAGTTTTTCACCATTGAGGACGATGTTGGCTGTGGGTTTGTCATATATGGCCTTTATTATGTTGAGGTAAGTTCCCTCTATGCCTACTTTCTGGAGGGTTTTTATCATAAATGGGTGTTGAATTTTGTCAAAAGCTTTTTTGCATCTATTGAGACGATCATATGGTTTTTCTCCTTCAATTTGTTAATATGATTCATCACATTGATTGATTTGTGTACATTGAAGAATCCTTGCATTGCTGGGATAAACCCCACTTGATCATGGTGTATGATCCTTTTAATGTGCTGTTGGATTCTGTTTACTAGTATTTTGTTGAGGATTTTTCCATCTATATTCTTCAGTGATATTGGCCTGTAGTTTTCTTTTTTGTGACATCTTTGTCTGGTTTTGGTATCAGGGTGATGGTGGCCTCGTAGAATGAGTTTGGGAGTATTCCTCTGCTATATTTTGGAAGAATTTGAGAAGGATAGGTGTTAGCTCTTCTCTAAATGTTTCATAGAATTCAACTGTGAAGCCATCTGGTTCTGGACTTTTGTTTGTTGGAAGATTTTTAATCACAGTCTCAATTTCAGTTCTTGTGATTGGTCTGTTTATATTTTCTATTTCTTCCTGGTTCAGTCTCCAACCCTTGTTTCTTGACACACCAGAGGGCTCCCTCTAGCAACAGAAACCTTCTTATGCTTCAGATCTCTGACTTTCTTTTCTGTGACCTCTAGGCATATATTTAAAAGATATATATATTCCATGTATATGTATATTTATTTATTTATTTGTTGTAAGGAATTAGCTTACGTAACTGTGGCTGCTGGCTAAGCAAGTCTGAAATCCATGGGACTGACAGCAGACAGGAAGAGAAGATCATAAGCAGGATGGAATACTGTGGACACACGTCAAACCACATCATTTGGAAAACACACAAACCAATAATTCTCATTCTCATTCCCCAGAGAAAGCTATCACTTACACTACTGTATATTTCTTTCTTTCCAATTTAAAACATTTACCATTCATTTACTTGTTTGTTGAATATTTATTGACTGTCTACCTGGGGCTAGGCACTGTTCTGAGTACTGGAGAGACAGCAGAAAATAAAAAGACAAAAATCCCTGCTTTCATGCAGATTAGAGTCTGATGAGGAAAACAGACAATGGAAAAGATGAATTAATAAAATGTGTAGTATGGTAGATACTGATCATTACGAGTAGATACAAGAAAACAAGAAAATATATGTGGTGAGAGTTGCAATTTTAGATAGGGTCACTAGGGAAGAAGTGACTCTTCACCAGGAAAGGGTCACTGAGAAAGTCACACACACACACACACACACACACACACACACACACACACACACTGTTTCTCTCTCTCTCTGATGACTAATTAGCAAAATTCATTTGATACTATATATATTAGTCTCCTAAAGAAACTACCACAAAGTGAGTGGCTTGAACAAAAGAAATTTAATGTCTTGCAGTTCTGGAGGATAGAAGTTTAAAATCAAGGTGTCAGCACGCTTGGTTCCTTATGAGGGCTGTGAGGGAGTATCTGTTCCTTATGTCACCCCTAATTTTTAGAGTTTTGCTGGAAATTTTTGGCATTCCTTGGCTTGTAGAAACATCATCCCCATATCTACCTTTATCCTCACATGGCATTCTCCCTGTGTGCATGTCTGTCCCCACATTTTCTCTTTTTTATAAGGACATCGGTCAAATTGGATTAGGGACCCATCCTTCCCCAGTAGGACCTCATCTTGTTTACATCTACAATAACACTATTTTCAGATAAGGTCACATTTGGAGGTATTGGGGTTTAGGACTGGGGGTTATACATTTGAGGGGGACACAATTCAACTCCTAACACTATAGATGCAATTTTTAGGCTTCTGATGTTTTTATATCATGAAAGTTTGCCAATATCATTAAATATTTCTTGAAAAAATGACTTTAATGTTGGCATAACTTTTCATACTACAAAAATGTGATAATGACTGAATCATTCATTCCCTATCATTTGACATGAGGTTGATTCCGATTTTTCTCTCAAAATTTCTCATAATTCTTTATCCCACATTTTTCTCAAAGAACTGCACAATGTCAAGAGTGGTTATCCATGAATTGTGGAATTGAAGGGTGAAATTTTATTTTTTTCTTTTTGTTTGTTCATACTTTAAGTTTTTACAATGAACACGTAACATTTTGTAATAAGTAAAAAAATCCACCAAATTTATTTTTTAAAGAAAAGCAGATTTCCCATGTTTTATCCTTTTTTATGATCTGACTGTAGAGCATATTAACGTTAAGTTGTTATAATTATATGATATATATCACACAATGCTGATCACCTTTAGCATTTTTTTTTTTTGATGCTATTCTCTTGTTTTTTGTTTGTTTGTTTCCAATTCTGGGTTGAGGATTTAAAGAAAATTCAAACTAATTTTGACAGTTTTATTCATTTTTTAATAAGTGAATTCTGTGTTTAGAAAAGAATGCAATCCCTTTCAACCGAGTTTCTCCTTTGAGTCAATTGCACCCAAATGTTGGTGTCAGGAGAAAACCTTGGCAGACAAAACACAGAATTACCTGGTTAGCTTTGTCTCATAACTCAGCCCTGCTTTACCTAAAGATCCTCAAGGAAAAGACTTTGTTTTTGTTACTGTGGCCTAATTCAAGCCAACAAGAAGAAAGACTTTGAGAAGCAGCAGAGAAAGGATTAAGTTGCTGGGTTAGGTAACGTATTCCTAAGATTCTTGGGCATTCAGTACAAAAGAAAGGAACTGCACCATATCTCAGAGTCATTCCATTCCTCAATGACTCGTGTTCTATGCACAGCATTTATTTTTTAATTAAAATGTATTCCTCCCCCTTCCGTGACAAATACTCTAGGTCATGCACACAAAGCAGATCTCTGCAAAACAAATTTCTGTTATCAATAATTGTTTAGAAATGGTTAAAACATATAAAGAAAATTCTGCTGTTACTCCTAAATAAGTCTTAACATGTATTTTCTTTGCCCTTGATCTAATTTTATTAATAAAATTCGTAATTCAAAAAATTTTAATTAAGCACAATCTTCTGTCATCTTTATATGTTATTCTGCAGATAAGAAATATGCTAGTATCTTTTAGTTACTTAGAGTAAGGGGGCAGTAAACTCTTTTTCTAAAAGGCCAGATGGGAAATATTTTAGGCTTTGTGGGCGATACCCATCTCTGTGGAGACTACTTGATTCTGCTCTTGTAATGAGAAAAGAGCCATAGATAACACCTAGATGAATGGGCACAGATGGGTTCCAATAAAACTTTATTTACAAAAAATAGGTGTCAAGCCAGATTTTCTTACTTAGAATAATAAAAGTCTGGCATTCAAGGGCGCTCTCCCCATGTCCAGCCTGCTCTTTCAGATTCACCTTTTGCAGTTATCCTGTGTGAATCTTTTGCTTCAAAAATAGTAACCTGTTTGTAGTCCCCTGAACCACCTATTCAACTTCTGTGTCACTGTCCCTCCTAGAAGGTCGTTTGTTTCCTCTATGCCTGTGTAAATTCGCCATCCTCCATGAAGCCTTCCCTGACCACCCCTCCTATGAGGAACCCAAAATACTAATTCCATGTATCTCTCATTTGTCATCCAAACATCAATTCTCTTTTGGAGGCTGTCATAAGTTTATTGTGGTCTTCAGATATTGGCTCAATTTCTGCCCCTGTAACTAAACATGCCTACAAAATTCTGCATTAAAAAGCTGGAAAAGTATTGGAAACAAAGTGATTTACTCCCAAGTGTGGAAAGTCTCTTACTCCTGAAAGAGGAGAAGACAGACAAGCGAGGGGGAGGCGCTACAGCCAGGGAAAGTGAAGGTATCCAGGTACAAATACTAATGTGTGGTCTTAAGAATTCCCAAACACAAACAAAAACAAAACCAGGAGAAACCCACAGAGGATTTCAGGGGGACACTAAGACAATAACCAGGAGAGATGGAAAGAAGAGTGGAGAATGGAAACAAGGATGGGACTGCCTGCTGGAAAGACCTCAGGGCACAAGGCAAGGAGTGGGAAAAACACTAGCATGGGCATCAGTATAAAATGGTAGGGCAAGAGGCTGAGACTGAGCATATTTTAAAAGAACTTTACACAGATGTATGTGGAGAAGAGAAGGAGAAGGAAGAGAGAAAGACACCAGGGCATGCTTGGTAAGAGCACAGGTTTTGGAGTTAGAGAGATCTGGATTCACATCCTAATACTCTTATTTATTTATTTATTTGTTTACTGTTTCTTTCTTGCTATCTCCTTATTAGTAAAAATGGGAATAATAATACCTACCTCATAGATCTGTACTGAGAAATCAAAGAGATAACCCACGAGCAGCTCCTGACACACAATAACTAGTAGGTCATTACCTACTAGTAATGACCACTATAATGCCAAAGCCATGTCCAGGCTGTTGTCCCTGACACAGACAAAAGTGGTTAAGGAAAAGAAGAAAAGAATTTATTCCATCAATAGGTCATTAGTGTGTCTGGAACCTTATGCTTTTCGAACATTTTTTTCTACTACTATTTACCTATTATTGACATTAATAATTTTAAACTCTTTTTACAAATACATTTCATTTCCATGGCTACAATATTTGGGATTCCTGGCACATTCTCTTGACGGTTCACGGTGTCATCATGTTACAGTGAAAGGAACTTGGCCAGTGAGGAGATTGAGTTCCCATCCTGGTTCTGACCACCGCCAGCTGTGTGAGCAGGAAGTCATCACTTACCTCTCCTGGGCTCATTTTCCTCATTATTGAAACAAAAGTCTTCTCTTCAGCTTTACTTTCTCTTTTTAAAACCATTTCTTTATCTCTGTTAATACTAAGACCGCACTTTAATATTGACCTGCAGAAAACCTCATGGTCCCTGCCCTTAAGAGCTGCTCCCTCTAACGTTGTTCCTGCAATTGCAGGGTTGGTGCTTGAGGACCTGAGGGAGAGCGTCACCTTCAGCTCTGCACTCTGCACCCCTCTCACTTGCTTCAGTCTAGTTCCACTTTGACCACCTCCTCTCCTGTCTACCATCTCCTCCCTTAGAGGCAAAGGACTTTCCTTACATGGGAGCAAGAGTGATTTCCCTTTGGTTCCAATACCTCTCCAGTATATTTCAGCATTTGGTGGGCATCTTTGGCTGTAGGAGTAGAATGAGGCAGTGTCTCTAGACTGTGTTACAAAGCTCTGGATTTCTTTCCTGAGTCAGGGACTCTCATTTTGTTAGTATGATTCATTTTTTAAGTTAGCTACTTAGGAATTTACTTGACTCTTTACTGCCACCTAACACATCCATGTTAGAGTCCCTGTGGTTTATTCCATTGACCAGAATAGTCCATTCAATATTTGGAGAGAAAATATTAATAAGAGCTAACAGTAACCGAGCACTTATTGTGTGCTGGAAAAAGTACTAAGCGCTTTTCTTGGATTGTTTTATTTAATATTTGCAGCAATGCTCTGATGTAGGTAACTAGTTATCCTGCTTTACAAATAAAAGAGTAAATTTTAGAGAAATTAGTTAACTTTCCCAGGATCACAAAGAAATAATTGGTTATTTTGGGATTCAAACCTAGGTCATAGACCCAAGTTCCTGAGTTATTAAACAAGAGTTTTATTGGTGAACCTAGAAGTTTATCTCGTTCAGTAATTTTCATCTTTTTAAGGATTATTTTCCCCCTCAAATGAAAGCTTGGGCAAAACACCAATATGTAAACCAAATAAACTTAGAGGTGCTTTATTTTGAAATGCGTGGGGCTGGGGGCAGATAGGAAGTACAGTTTAGAGTCAGATCTAATTAAATTCTCTTCTTCACCAATTCCCCCCCCCCCAGTTATGAGTTGAATTGTGTCCTTCTCTCCCTCCCCTTCCCCATCCACTGGAAAAGATATCTTAAAATCCTAACCCCTAGTCCTCAGAATGTGACCAAATTTAGAAGTAGGTTCATTCTGCTATGACCTGGGCAGAAACACAATCAACAGCCATCATGTGGTGCTGGGACATCAGTAAGTATATGGGTCTGGAAAGCAAGAGATGGAAGTAGGAATGGCCCAGTGATTACCATTTCCCAGTGATTACCTTTGGGAATTGGTGTTTCCTGCCTGTACAACTCTGGGCTCTGTGGGTTTAAGATCCTGGTTCACAAAGAGGGAACGCTTCCAACAGAGGACTCAGCAAAAATCCCACTGAACTTTAAGCTGTGGCCGATGCCCAGGCATTTCAGGTCCCTCATGCCAGGGATTTGCAGACCAGAAGAGGAGTCACCGTCCTGGCAGGCATCCTTTACCCTGATATCAGGAGGAGGCACAGTGGTGGCAGCAGGAATGTATTTGGCACCCTAGTGATCCACTTGCATGTCTTTGAGTGCTCTCTTACCTAATTTGCATAATAAATGGACAAATGCAGCTACCTCAGCCTAAGTACAACATGGGGACCATGTATTCAGACACCTAAAATCTGAAATTCTGGTTCATCGCTCCAAGTAAGCCATCAAGACCCAGAGGTACTACTGATGAGGAGGAGAATCTAGAATGGATATTAGAGGAAGAAAATGAGGAGTATCATTTGTGGCCCTGAGAACAACTGCAGTTGAAAGGGCTATACAGCTGGCCCACTAGCCTGCCCCTTACAAGTTGAAGGCCTCCAGAATTCTGGAGGAACTGCTCTCAGAACTTATGGGAAGAAATGGGTCTATGTGTTACAGGTTCCCACTTAGAAGTACTGCCAACTGATGACCTTCAGCCCCTTTCTGCACAGCTGACTGGGACCTTTGTCCCAACTCTTCCCTCTGCCCAGTCCTGCTTCTTTCTCTCCTCTTACAGGCATTGATCCTAAGAGCACCCTCTAATAAACTTCCTGCATGCTAATCTCCATGCCATAGTCTGCTTCTCAAGGAATCTGACCTATAACAATGTTAGTTTTTCATATTATGCTTAAATATACACGATGGCTTCATTCATTCATTCAAAAATATTTATTGAGTGCCTAATATATGCCCGTTCTGTTCTAGCGCCATGCTGGTGAATGAATCAGATAACATTTCTGCTCTCGTGAAGTTTACATTCAGAGGCAGGAGATAAGTACCAAGCAAATGAACTAACAATGAACAAAAGGTCTATCAGATAGTGATTAATGCTATGCAGAGAATTTAAATGGTGTGTTCTGATAGAAAGTGATCGAATGGCTACTTTTAAAGCTCACTAGGAAGGTGCCTCCAAAGCTGAGACCTAAATGTCTAGGAACCAGCCATCTAGACATCACGGGCAAGAGCCTTCCAAGTAGAGAGAATGGCTCATGGAAAGCCTTGAGGCTGAAATGGGGTTGGTGTTTAAAAAACAGAAAGAAGGCCAGTGTGGCTAGATCTTAATGGTAACCGTAAAGTGTGAAGCGTAAGATTCTTAGAGGTAAACAGGGCATAGGGGAGGGAATGTAGGAGATTTGAAAAGGAAGGTTATAATAGGAAATAATTTTTTTGGGGAGTGCAAAATTTAAAAATTCTAGTCAAATGTGGCAGACTTGATAGGGAGTGTTGAGGGCTCATTTGAGATAGGGGTCTTGGATTTAAAACAAATGAGAAGAGTTGTGTATTTTTTCCAGCAGTGTTCAGCCACTGTTGCAGGCAAGAAAAGGGCAGATAGGATTACATGTGTTTAGCCCTTTGGCAAGTTAGATTGATGGAAAGAGAGCATGGGAGGGAATTAAGATTGTTGTCCTGGGAGAGAAAATGTAAGCTGGGTAAGAGGGAACTAAGGACAGAGTGCTAATGCCTATTGAAAGAAGGGCAGATTTAATGAACTGAGGATCCAGATGAGAGCAAACACTCGCTTGAGTAGGAATCCTAAATCAGGTGGCTAGAAGGACAGGCTGGAGGGTAGCTAGAATTGGATATTGAAACAACCCTTTTGGAGATTGTGCTGTCGGTGATGGCAAGTCTAGAATGGACGGCTGAGGTGGAGTGAGGGAATAAATGTCTTTGCAGGTCAGAAGGCTGAGGGAAATCAGTACTTTGCAGGGATTATCCACATGGAGGTAAAAGTCACTGACAATGGAAGTCACCGAGTCAGATATTACAGTCAAGTTGAATAAGGGAGAGTGAGTGTGACAACAACCCAGGGTAGTCTACATCAAAATCTGATGGTGTACATTTCAGGTTATATGTTTTTACTTTTTTTTTTTTTGTCTAGGTTTTTTTATTTGACTATTTTTAATAAAATTTATTTTTAAGAAAATTTTTAGATTTATAGAAAAATTGAGAAAACAATTCAGAGTTCCCATCTACTCACACCCAGTTTTCCCTATTATTAACGTCTTACATTAGTATGGTACATTTGTTACAATTAGTGAACCAATAATGACACATTATTACTAACCAAAGTCCATACTTTATTTAGATTGCCATAGTTTTTACCTAATGTCTTTTTTCTGTTCCGGAATCCTATCCCATTTAGTAACCATGCCTCCTTCGGCTCTTCCTGGCTGTGACAGTTTCTCAAACTTTTCTTCTTTTTGATGATCTTGACAGGTTTGAGGAGCACTGGCCAGGTATTGTGTAGGAAACCCTTCTATTGGAATTTTTATGATCTCTCTCTAGATTACACTGGGGCTATAGGTTTATGGGAAGAAGATCACATAGGTTAAAATGCCATTATCATCGGATCACGTCAAGGGTACATACTATCGTCATGAATAATCCCTTATGATGTTGGTCTTGATGACCTGGCTAAGATATAGTGTTTGTCACATTTCTCTGCTGTAAAGTTATTCTTTTTTCCCCCTTTCTATACAGTGCTCTTTGGAAGGAAGTCACTAGGTGAAACTCACACTTAAGGAGTAGAGAGTTAGGCACCCCCTTACTGAGGGTAGAATATCTACTTTAATTATTTGGAATTCTTTTCCATAGCAGATTTGTCTCTTTTTTCTCAATTATTATTTATTCAATCACTTCTTTATATCATATGTATATCAGTATATATATGTATTTATGTACATCATAGGTAGATCAGCACCTTTTCCATCCACCCCCTTTGGCAAGGTAGTCTCACACATTTATAATACAGGTAGATTCTCTTGTCATAGTCTGCATTCCTTCCTGGGGTCCCCTGACCTACTAAATGGTTTTTCAAAATTTGCACACATTAAGGTTCACTCTTTGTGCTGTAAAATTCTATGGGTTTTGACAAATATATAATGTCATGTCTCCGTAATTACAGTATCATACAGAATAGTTTCACTTCCCTAAAGATCCTGATCCTTTGCTTATTCAACACTTCTCCTATTCCCCAAAACCCAGCAACTACTGATCTTTTTACTGACTCTATAATTCCGCCTTTTCCAGAATGTCATATTACTGGAATTATACAGCCCTTTCAGATCAGCTTCTTTCACTTAGCAATATGCATTTAAGTCTCCTCTATGTCTTTTTGTGACTTGATAGCTCATTTCTTTTTATCATCACTGAATAATAGATGCACCACAGTTTGTTTATCCATTCATCATTGAAGGACACCTTGATGGCTTCCAGTGTTTGGAGATTATGAATAAGGCCGCTATAAACATTCATATGCAGGCATTTGTGTGGATGTAACTTTTTAAATCGATTGGGTAAATGCCTAAGAGTATTATTGTTGAATCACATGGTAAAATTATGTTTAGCTTTGTAAGGAACCAGCAGACTTTTCTGAAGTGACTTTATCATTTTGCATTTCCACCAACAATGAATTAGAGTTATGTTTCTTCACATCCTCATTAGCATTTGGTATTGCTAATTTCTTAGATTAGAACCATTCTAAAAGCTGTGTGTTTGTGTTTTATTCTTGTTTTAAATCTTAATTCCCTAATGACAAATGAAGGAATAAGCCACAATTAAGACTAGGTTATCATAAACTGCTCAAGTAAACTGTTAGAATTACATCCGGATGCTAATTTGGTGTATGATCCTTCTCCTCAAGTCCTTGATTTAATAACAGGCCCTCTAGGGTATTCATGGGTCTAACTCGACTGAAAAGACTGAAAATAAGTGGGAAAGTGAAACATACATGAAAACTCCTTAAGAGGAGATCACAATGTTTTCACCTAGTGTCATAATTTGATGTCAAAGTTCAATTCAGTAAACAGAAACTACTCTAGATGTTTTAAACAAAACCAAAATCATTAGAGCAGTGGGAATTATAGGTTTTGGCTTTAGGTAAATAATAGAAGCACCATAGCTGTGATCCAGACATCAGGAAATGGCTATTGGTGCCACTACACTGTTGCTGCTGCCTTAGGTGCCCTCCACCCACAAAACTGGTGACAGATAATGGAATCTAAAGTTCAACTGCTGCTAAGAGTCACATCTGTTGGAGCCAAGTCATATACTTACTTAGATTATGTACACCTTCTTAAATTATGTACAACTAATTAGTAGAATCACAGATTTCGCAAAACGCAGTTTTTAGCTTTCCAAACTCTCTGGGTTAAATACCTTCTCCACACTGTCGTCTGTCCTGAGACTCTGACCTGCATTAGTAAGCTCCCTTGTCCAGTGACTTACAAATAGGTTTGAGCAAAGAGGAGTGACAGGGAGAAGATAGTGAGGTTGGGGCGTTTATTCCCCTGATTCCCTCCCTTGAGGCTGTCATGAGTTGGCAGCATCATTTTTGCAAAAGGCTGAAGCTCCTATCCAGTGACTCTCTCCAGATAGCTCTGTCTCTGCGTTCTGGTAACTTCTCCATCTCCTCACACTTTCAGGCTTATGAATGGTACTAGTACCCAGTTCTTACTAATTCCATGGTACTGTCATTTTCCTTCACCCTGAGCACACCTTTGTCAATAATCCCTTTATTAAACTCTCCTCATATTACTCAATTTGAATGTGCCGTGCATTTCCTGCCTGGCCCTTGATTGGTTTATTCGCTAAATTCAAGTACAGTAAAACAACATGTGAGAGAACCAATGTAAGTATTCTTCACACTTGATGACACCACAAGGTCAAACTGGAAGTTTTATTTTTGCTCCTTTAGCCATACAGCTGGAAAAGACAGATTTTTTTTTTTTCATCAGGGACATGCAAAGTTGTTGGGTCTCATTCTGTGCCTTGAAATGAGACTAGATTTGTTATTCTCTCTCTTTAAGCTGTCCAGAGTAGTTTAGAAGCAGGTCTGCCTATCTGCAGACCTTTAATTCCTTGTGCCCGTTATACTGACATGTGGCAGCTTCAAGGCAAGGCCCAGACCATCACCCTTAGTGGGCAGGCTTTTCCCGAGATATTCTGGGCCTCAGTACCTGGCAAATGTGGTAGAAAATTACCCTTGATCTAAAATTTATGCTAGAGGTTACACTCTTTCTAAGACTGTAACTTGAAAAAGACATGGCAAAATTATAATCATATAAATAGACAAACAGATGTGGAAACAATCTTAGAATACGAGCATTATTTATATGACAGGGAAAATTGTGCAACTTCTGTGAAATCTACTAGGAAATTCTTTTTCTTTCTGGCTAAGATTTCTTTCTGGAAGTTATAAATAAACCACAACACAAAACAAAACAAAAGAGCAGGAATTTTTTTTTAAAAAGGTAATTAATTCATTAAACTCATGATATTCTTACTTTATATAAAATACATATGAGGTGGGACATAAAGAGACATATATTTTTCAGAAAAATATGCAAAAATCAAATATAAAGCAGTCAATGCTAAGAGTAACATGAGTAACTCAGACAGTAAGTTTCTAATGGAGTTTTTATAAATTACATTACACCTCCTTGACTAGCTTTACATATTATACCTATAGTGCATCACTGTAATGCATCAACAATGTTTTTAAATCCCCATACAGCTAAAAAGGGAGATGATAATGTTAAACAACATGCCTTAAACAATAGAAAACTAGACAAATTTTCAATAAGGTCTTGCTAAAATGCAATGTAACGTTTGCCCAATATGAGCTTCAGGTCAGTGTTCTTTTCTCTCTGGTAAACGCTGCTTTGGGAGGAAAATCAAGGAGCAATACCCACTGCACTTGCTTTGAACAATGCTTCCATTAGAAGAACTATAACCGTATTTAAGTGGTTTCCTTCCCCTTGCATATTGCCACTACGTTTAATAGCCTTAGGTCTTCCAGAACATGAAAACAACAACTTTCAAAAGCAAAGGCTGCCTTGAACTTTGAATTTTTTCAAATGGAAACCCTGATGTGTATTTCTGAACCCCCTTGGCTTCTACTT
The DNA here is from genome assembly GCF_949987535.1 of Balaenoptera acutorostrata. Classification (NCBI taxonomy): domain Eukaryota; kingdom Metazoa; phylum Chordata; class Mammalia; order Artiodactyla; family Balaenopteridae; genus Balaenoptera; species Balaenoptera acutorostrata. The sequence continues at coordinate 44,594,773 of NC_080077.1, forward strand.
CTTGAAGGAAAAAGAGGATGAAGACACTGGTCTACCAACTACGTGTTTTTATTTTTTGTTTGTTTGTTTTAACCCCATAAGTTATATAGTTCTTATGATAAGCCTCTGGGTCTTAACTAAGCAGTTCTCAAAGGGGCCATCACTGAATTTTGGATTTGCTTTCATTCCCTCACGTTTATGATCTACTATTTGCTTATCTCAGCTCCTAAACTAACCAAGAGAGCCTCTTCTGAGGTCACTGGGCTGCTTCTGATGAGGTATGGAGAGGTTTCTCATCACTCCCTCTAACCTTGGGTCACCTCTCTACGGGTTCTTCCCCTGTCGGTATTTAAGGATGTTCAATTACCCCCAAGTTAAAAAACAAAAGAAAACAAAAACTCCCCCTCAACTATATACATGGTTACTCCCTGTGAAGAATGGTATCCTGTCTATTCCACAATTTCTCAACTCTCCCTTACTCTTCCACCCCTGATAACTGCCCTTCTTCTCCCCTATACTTAAAAACACCAAGGTCAATGATGACATTCTTACTGCCAAGTCAAATGAACCCTTTACAGTCACATCTTTCTAACGTTATCGAAATACTTTTTCTCTTAGCTTAAACTATATCACATAAAAATAATTTTTTTACAAAGATGCAGAATGCCTGGTTTTAAACTCTCCTCCACTGAGTAGCTATGTATCCTAGGCATGTTATGTAATTCTTTAGCTCCCCCCCCACCCCGCCCATTTCATCTCAGTTGGGAATAAAAAGAAATTAAATCTAAAAGCACTTAGAACAGTGCTCACCAGACTTGTTATCAAGTATGCAATAAATGTTAGCTATTATTATGTTTAATTGTTTGATTTCTTCCCTTAAAACGTGTTCCCTCTGCAGCCAATGAGATTGGGTACTTGACACTTTTACTTTGAAAGACAGATTTGGTATCTAGACCGCTGAGTTTACATAGAGGAGGCCCTGGCAGGAAGAGGAAGTGAAGGAATCCCAATTCTGTCAAAAAAGAAGATTGACACAGAGTCAGAAGTAGGAGAACAAACTAATTAGAGATGTGTTCAGATTTCAGAATTGAAGGAGTGTTAAGTAATTTAAATGGAGAGTTATTTTGATAGGGCATGAACCCCACTTTCTGGCCACTCTGGGTTCTTGGGTGGTGGGATGGGTTCTAAAACTCCCTGCAGCTACAGCCCACCCACCGCTCCAGGACAACTAAAAAGGAGTTAAGTTGGGAAACATTGGGCTGGTCATGGTGCGGTCTAATGAGCCCTGCACAGAGGCTGGGGTGGACCACTAAACCTGGGGTGCCTGAGGAGGACTTGGAAGAGACTCAGGGATTTGTAATGCCACCAAGAGCCCTGGGGAGGGCTGTCAGTCCAGGTGTAATACCAGCTCTGACCAAGCTGAGAGAGATCAGATACTGGATTACACTAGCTGCTGAATTTAGCATTGGAGCCAGTGGAATGCCAGCAATGGGAGGCCAAAGGGCAGAGTGGGGACATTGCTTGGATCCGAGGACTTTTCCCTTCTGAGGTCAAAAGGTCCCTTGAGACCTGATGGTTTTCTCTCCTACATACTTCTGGAATCTCTCTTCTTTATGCCTGGAATAGGAAACTTCGCTTCTTGCCTGGATTCCTGTAATAGTAATTAGTTCATCTCTCTCCAGCCTTGCTGCCGTCAACCCGTTTGTAACACTGTGGCCAGACTGAGCTTTCTTTTCTCTCAGACTGATCTTTTAAAACCACAAATCTGATTGTGGGACTTTCCCACTGAAAGCCCTTCAGAGGCATCCTCAGAAAGCCAGATTCCTTGATACCGTTTAGAGGACTCTTCAGAACTTGCGGCTCCTCTAGCCTCACCACCTTGCCTTTCTCCACTCCTCTCTACACTCCCACCCTCCTGAACTCCCTCCTGAACTACTGTTGACTCCACCACATGGCCATGCTGCCCCCGGTGCCTCTGTGCATGCTGTTTCCTATTCCAGGAAAACTGTGTTTCCATGCTTGCTTGTGCCTTTACCTGGATAGATATATTATAGTTCATAATTTTTGCTACAGGCCTCTCTGACTCTTGGATTCTTGGTTAAGATCACCCTCCTGTGTGTTCTCACAGCACAATATACTTCACAATGATCAACACTTTCCACTTGGGCTTACTCTCTGGGGAAATTGTTGAAGTTTTTATCAGAACCAGTAATTAACATCTCTCTATCCTTTCTTGGCTTGGAGCCACAGAGAACACAACACAGAGGAGACAAATTTCTCTGTCCTCAACTTTTTAACCTTTAAAACTATATCGGAGTGCATGGCTTACGTGAGGTCGAATGGTTTTCTAAATCTCCCTTGAACTGAACACATCCTTCAATATGTCGTTTGTTCTCCCCCGTGGGGCCAAGAGCAGATGGTGACAGTCATCAGTTGACTCCCCAAGGACAGAGAAGGAGGAGCCAACCTGTACTTTCTCAGGTCCTTCTCAGCAACTCACCAATCAGGGAAGTCACTCCTACTCCCCTGGGAAAAGACAGTGAGGGAATGGGACCACAGACCGGGAGAGTTATGCAAGTGAAGAGCCAACCTTTCCACTTGGAACCGTAAAGCTGTGGAAGAGGACAGCCTTAGCCCCCAACCTCCTCAAAAGAGGGAGGATTGCATCCAGTTCAATGTCTCATCTCTATCACCTAGCATAATGACTAGCATGAGTTGACACAGTAAATGCTCATAGAAAGAACATCTTCAGTAGTTTTGATATAGATCTACTTTCATAGAAGATCTGGGCCAAATGTCTGCTTGAGATTTCCTTTCATTGTCAAGGGTTAACTTCTGAGTGGTTGCCTTTTTTCAGAATGTGTTACTGTATGAGAATCACAATGTAGTGTCCTGTAATTCTAATCTAGTCAGCGTGCATTGTCTATTTGTCCTATCCAGTGATTTGATTTGATTTTTGATTTTTTTAACATCTTTATTGGAGTATAATTGCTTTACAATGGTGTGTTAGTTTCTGCTTTATAACAAAGTGAATCAGCTATACATATACATATATATATCCCCATATCCCCTCCCTCTTGCGTCTCCCTCCCCCCCTCCCTACCCCACCCCTCTAGGTGGTCAAAAAGCACCGAGCTGATCTCCCTGTGCTATGCAGCTTCTTTCCACTAGCTATCGATTTTACATTTAGTAGCATATATATGTCCATGCCACTCTCTCACTTCGTCCCAGCTTACCCTTCCCCCTCCCCGTGTCCTCAAGTCCATTGTCTAGTAGGTCTGTGTCTTTATTCCCATCCTGCCCCTAGGTTCTTCAAGACCTTTTTTTTTTTTTTTAGATTCCATATATGTGTGTTAGCATACGGTATTTATTTTTCTCTTTCTGACTCTTGAAAAGTCTGAAGATATGGTGAAATAGGTTTGAATTCCCCAAAATTACACACAGGCTGTTTGAGATAGGAGCAGCCGTTGCCGCTTGGATGGGGCGTGGTGCCCGTACACGTGCGCCTTCGTGTCCCGCCTCCACCCCTTGCCCCCACCTTATTGCCCAGCACTTAGCCTTATTCTGTTTGGTTATGTTTCCTGCCTGGCCCTATAACCATTGGAATTTATGATTCTTGTACAACATTTCAGACAAATTGCAAATTTAGGTTTTCCTAGCATAGTCAAAGTGAAATTTTTTCCTCTTAAATATGTAGTACATATTTTATCCTCTCTTTTGAAAACCCAATGGCCATGATCAAACTTCACTGCTATGGAATAAGTCTTCAGGATGCATTAAAGTTTGATTTGATTTGGAAACAAATCTTCGTTTATTAGAATATCTTCGTTTCTCTTCGTTTGTAAGAATCCTTAAGGAAACTAATCTATTGCATAAAGCAAAGTATATTTGATAGTAGAAAAATTATGTGATTTGCAGAACTTAGCCTTCTTGCTGTGTTTGTGGCTTGTCCCTAGGTGTGATTTAAGACTTTCCTTTGCCCGACAATTTATCTGAAAGGTGGTATTGTTATTCTTACAAAACGAGGGCAGTGATTCATATTGGCTGGGGTAAATGGTGTGTTTGCAAAACACTTCGAGTTTCTCTTATCAAAGGGACTATACAAATTCTTTGAAAGGAGCAAGGAGATAATTGTGATCCTATGATCATAGAAATTCATATCACACATGAGGAAGCAGGATGAGTATTTATAACAAAAGCATTCACAGGGATTCATGTAATTCAGAACCAAGGTAAAAGGGTCTCATGTCAGAAATAGTACTATTAGCAGCCAGATCATTATAGAGGTTGTTTAATTAATTCTTTACTGTGAGGAGAAATGCCATTGACACTTCATTATTTTGATAGTGAAACTACAACCGGGGGGCTTTCAAAATGTGTATGTGAAACCACAAATAGATCCCTTCAGTTCTTTGTGAAAAGAGCTCCTATTTCTCTATTCAAAAGCACTATCTTCTGGGTATGTCCTTGTAATTCTTTCCTAATATATTTTCACACTTTGTCCCTGGGAGTCTATGTTTGGGTGAATTGTTAATTGCAGTTTTCATAATTTAAGAAATCATATCCAAGGAATAGTATGGGAAGTGTTCTGAAAAATTGATTGCTAATAATTTATTAAAATCATTTTATTCAAACCCAAGTGACACTCATTACCAGAAAAAAATATTCTTAAAATAAACTGTTATTTTATAGAAAGCAGAATAAGTCCAAATCCAAGGCTTTTGTTATTTTATACTTTCTACTTACTTATTACTTTAAATATTTTATATGATTCATACTTTAGATGGTGACTTTCCTATAAATCTTTCATTTAAAACTGGATACTTAAGACCAAGAAAATGATTTAAAAATTATAAATTTATTTTAAGGTTTTTTTTTGTTTGTTTCACTTATTTTTAAAAAGTAAATTATTCATTAGTTTCATTTCCATGAAATAGCTTTTTGGATGTATTTTTGTTCCATAATTTAGGAAGGCATTAGGATATAAAGTATTCTTTCTTTGCATTTATTATTTCTTCTCATTTTCTTTAGATCCAATATTGCTCTTAAGTAAATCTTTAATTGTTGCATGACTGGTAGAGATAATCTGTATAAAGTATTGCCTTAATAAAGATATGGGAAACTATTAATAAATGATAGTAAAAAAATAATAAAGATTTTTGGCACATATGAACAATCATTCAACCATGAAATATTTTTAAATTTTACATTCTGTGTTCAGTGTCTGAAAACTGGAAAGTGTTATAAATAGCAGAAAAGGGCTGGCAAGAACCAAACTAAGAAGTGAATCAAGTTATTGAGTGACTTTTGTAAAGTGATCCGTATCCGGTAAGTATAGTTCAGCATAACATAAGATGAAAATAACCTTGTATGAAACAATGCTAAATGAACTGAAGGAAATATATATAATTTCACATGCTACATTCTATAATAATGTGCTATGTTGAATTTATCTGGATGTCCTAAAAAGTAACTACCGTTGTTGATAAAATTAAACAAATTAACAATCCACTTAACATTATTCAGAAAATCCTAAATTGTTAACTAAATTACAAACTGTGCTAGATCAGAGGGAGTGACCTATGTTCCTTTTCCCCCCAAGAACTATCTGTATTCTATATATGGCATAGCCTTGGGAACTTCATTAAATCTAATTTAACAAAAGCCCAATTCATCCTTCCAGATACAAATCGTAACTCAATTCAGTACCATTAAAATTGAGCACTTCCTATGTATACAGCCATGTGCTCTATATTAGGATACAAGATAAGACAAAATACCACCCTCAAGGTGATTCGGGATGTGGGACAAAGCAAGCCAGAGAATAAAACAGAATGATGTATTATGGTAGCAGCCTAACTGTCTCTGAGAGACAATGAAGTCTTCCACGGAAGAAACTCCTGAGTGACTCACAAAGGTTATGAGGAGTTAAAGAAAAGGCAGAGTGAATAGCAGTAACAATAGTCAGATGTGGGAGAGAGCTTGTCAACTGTCAGGTCCAGGAAATGCAGGTATTTCAGAGGGGTTGGGGGTGATGAGGCTCCAGTTTGACCAGGTCATGAAAAGCCTCTTCCTCCTGTGTCCTCTGAATCAGGAGACAGTGCAAATCTCACACAGCTACCAAGTCTGAAACTCTGAGGTCGTCTTTGACTCCCCACTTGCTGGCACCTCCCACGTGTAATGGACTGAAATATGGTCTCTGTTCTACCTCCTTCAGTTTTTGCACAAATCTGATTCTTTTGTCTTTCACATGATCTACTGGAATGACATTCCTACTGGCCTACCTGCCTCCAGTGTTATTTTCTACCAATTCATTCTGTACACTGCTGCCAGTGTACAGTTTTAAAGTAAACTTAAAAAAATCAAACTATAACATATATACAAGTGCACAGATGATAACTGTACAACTCAGTGAATCTTAATAAAGTAAATACATTCACATAACCACTACCTAGATCAGGAAATAAGTGATTACCAGCATTTTAGAAGGTCACTGTGTATAGTAATCTACAAATATTACTCAGGTCATGTCGGTTAATACTGTTGTTCAGATTATCTATGACTCTACTAATTTTTTGTCTAGTTACTTATCAATTGACAATAAAAATATTAAAATCTCCAACTGTGATTGTGGAATTACTTATTTCTCCCTTTAATTCTGTCATTTTTGCTCCATATCTTTGAATTTTAAATGTGTTATCGAGCACATATATTTATTATTATTGTTGTTGTTATTATTATTATTATGTCTTCTTGATGAGCTGAACCTTCAGTCATCATGAAATGTTCCTTTTTATTGTGGGTAATACTCTTTGTCTTGAAGTCTATTTTATCTGAATTAATATAGTCACTCCAGGTGTCTGATGTCTTCTGTTGCAAGGTGTATCTTTTTCTATCTATTAACTTTCAACCTATCTGTGTCAGTATGCTTAAAGTATGTCTCATGTAGACAGCAGACAATTTTTTTCTTTTAGTCTACACCAGTCTCTCCTAGTCTTTTGAGGTTCTAATTATTCATATGTTAGAGTTTTGAAATTGTCCCATCACTTCCTTGAAATCCTGTTCATTTTTCCAATCTCTTTTTTTCTCTGATCTTCAGGTTGGACAATTTTCCATTGATCTAGCTTCAGATTCACTCTTTATTTCCTCTGTTATCTTCACTCTTCTGTTAAGCACATCCAGTGCTTCCTTTTTTTTTTTTTTTAATGTTTGGATATTGTACTTTTGACTTTTATAATTTTCACTTGGTTTTTTTTTGGTTAATAATTTTTATTTCTCTATAGATATTTCCTATGTTTTTATTGATTATGAGCATATTTTCCTTTATGTCCTTGAGCACAGTTTCAACTGTTGCTTTAAAATACTTGCCTTCTAATTCTAACATTTTGAATCATCTAAGCGTTAATCTCCATTGATTAAATAAGACCAGGTCATATTTTCCTCGTTCTTTATATTTTGAGATATACTTTATTGTATCTAAGGCAATGTGAATATTATCTTATGGAGACCCTGGATTATGTTTTATTTAATCTTCGTAGGTGTTTCCTCAAAAATTAACTTGATTGGACTTAAACATCATATTCTGTATTTTGAATGATAGCTCAAATCTCAGATCAGTTCCTTTATTTTTATCTGCCATCTGTCCCATGCGTGTGTGGTCAGGGGTCAGATAGAGACTTGGGCAGAGTTTATAGATGGAATTTGGGGCTCCTCCTCTCTAAATCATTCCTTTATGAGATTTTTGTCTCATTTTTCAGTGGGCTGTTGTTGTCCTGAACAAAGATTGTCCTTTGGTTCTTTGGACTAGAAAAACTGGATTTTCTCTCAGAGTTTGTTTGCCCACAGAACATCAAATTTGGCCTATTCTTCCTCTATCAGGGACTTTACTAATCTGCAAAGTCCTTGAGGGAAGGACTGTCTTCATCTTTATATCCCCAGTACCTTAGTATATTGCATGGTTTATAGTGGAAAGGCAATAAATATTCATTGAATAAATGACCAAATTTGCACTGATATTTCTATTCCAACTTACTAAGTATTTTCTACTGCTTTTTATAGCTCTATGATAGTCATCTGGTGATTTGTAGACTCAGATTGCTCCTTAACTAGATTTGCTAATTCTATTCAGTATAGTTAATTTAAATAATCCATCAAAATTCAAACATATCTTGCTTCTGAAAAAACTGCAAGTCTGGATCCTTAAATCTAGCATCCTATGTGAGAAACAGGTTGACTTTATACACAACGCTTTTGCTCTTGATAACTGTTATGGCCTATTTCACCTAATTAGTAAGGTTATTTAAGCAATTTAAATTTTTGCAGAATTTGTTCATTTGTTGTGAAACACTAATTCCTTAGAGAGGAACCATATATAAGTTGAGTTTAATGGATCCCATTATGTTAGTGATCCTTCAAGTTCTTTTTTTCTAATATCTTTTTGAGAAATCAGTACAAATATACTTTTGAGGAACAACTTCTGATCCTAGAATCTGAAAATCCAAGCCAGATATATTCAATTCCTCCAGTGCCCTTAGATTTGTTGTATTCACTACCAAAATCCCAGAACTGTTCACAGAGTTTAGCACATAGTAAATTCACATATACTGTTGTTGAATTAATGAATAAATCAAGGATAAAGTATTGTGTACAAGTCCTCTAGTCATTAACACAGCGTCTTCCTCTAAGCCGTCAGCATTAAAAGATTATCAAGAGCCCTAAAGAGGCAACTGAACATGAGGGATAATTACTTTCAGAAATAAGATTATAGTATAAAAGAATATCAAATCATTGTTTTAAGCATATAACATTTAGGATTTGGGGCAATTCCAAACAACTTTATTTAACATGCTATTTCACGTTTTAATCATATTCCTGTTCAAAAATTAAGCTCTTTGCAGATACCTTACCAAAATTTTTATAGTGGTGTTAGCTGATTAGTTACTCTAGCCATAAGAGTTTTCCAGGCCAAGGTCAAGTGTTCTATGCTTTCTGGTACATAACTATGGAATTTCAATAGAATATTTACTAAAACATTTGAAGAACTCCCTAAAGAAATATTCCTTAGAATTATTTTATCTACTCTGTAACTACTTCTGTAACAAAGATATAAATCAAATTAGTTTATCTTCATACAAAATTTCAACTTTTCCTCTTATTCATCAGGAATATAACAGCTATAGATATCTGTTCAATGAATAGCAGAACACCTTTCTTGTAAGCACTTAACCGTCTCACTGTCGAGGGCATGGTAGACACTATTGATGAGTGTTAGGGGGGTTCAGAAGCTGGGCATCACAGTCACCTGTACAGCATGATATCAACAGATTCTCAGGCCTCATCTGTTGAGATTCTGATAAGGATTCCACCAATTTTTGTGTATTTAAGGCACTCATCTAAATCAGAAATTTGAAAAATAATAAAATCATACTGCCGAAGAGGACTTCACTGAACTCTAATTCATCTCAGATTTCAAGTAGAACAAAAATTAAGCCATCACAGAGAGGTGACACTCTTTCCCTTATATAAATCCTTATAGAAACCCATTAATCAATTTCTCTTTACAGTATATCTTTGCTCAGTTTCAAGACTAGCACCTTATATTTGTATACTATACATTACATGTTTTCAAAGGAGGACAGAATATTTGAAATTAGAAGATCAAAAATCTTTTTTCCAGATACGTTCAGTTTAGTCCATGTCTGTGGAAATGGTAAGTTCTGATCATTTTAGAAGGTCTATACAAGAATATACTCACATCTGTATCAGCTGATAAAGTACAGATTTGCAAAGAGCTTCTTCTCTTTGTTACCAATAGTTGTTTTTGTCCAATGCAAACCTGTGAAAGCATTTGCACTTTACCTTGTTTACTGTGAATTCTCAATGCCTACAAATGCAAACAGACAGATTAGGAAAATAGGCAGCCATTCCTTTTAGCAGGGCTTGGAAGTACCACACAAATTGCACCTCAAATGCCTTCAGGTGTGGAAAGAACCGCATCTTCTTTTGTGTAATCATGAGGCCAATAATCAGCTTCAAGCTAAAGAGGGACTAACAAGACTTCCTCTCTGATCAGACAGAGAGATAAGAGTGAAACACTACCTAACAAAGTTTGTCCATGGTCCTCAGATAAAATGACAATTTTAATGGACTACGGTAAGCTCATTTACCTTAGAAGTGAAGGAAAACCCTTAACAATTAAACATTCCCAAGAACCAGGAAATTTAAAGCAAGTGTCAAACTCATATTTATTGCCGTTACTGAATGACAGGAAAATTGGTAGATAGGGGCAATGAGCCAGCACTGATACATAACTAAAAGGAATGCTTTTTTTTCTCTGCTTTGGGTCACGGAGGGAGGGGAAAGCTAGGGTCTGGAGTTACGGTTTAAGAGGGTACGTTGGAAAAGGAGTGCGAAGGACATACACAAGTTGCAACTGCTGACTTCCTTCATTGGAGCATGTCTACAGGCAACATTTGAAACTCACATTTGGGGAGAGGCTGTCTTGAAGCTGATGTCAGACACCTAAAAAAGAGGCTCAAATGGCCATCATCCCGGCTTGTACTAGTGATGCCTTGTTGAAACGCTGTGTCGCTAAAGAGTAGTTTCACATGAATAGCTTTCTTGGTCTCACACTCAAAAACCTACAGTGGAAATAGAATACCTCTGCTCTTTCACTGTGCACATGAAAGGAACAGAAAAGAGGTAGGAGCATTCTGATCCTTTAAAACAAGCTTCCAAGCACTTTACTCTCTTTTGAAAACTCCATGAATTTTCTTCCTGACACACAGTTCTGGGTCGCATTGTGTGCAGTGCATTAACTCAGCGCTTGTTCTGCACTTTCCCTGCCGCCTGGTTGAAATGTCCACCTTCCTTCGTGAGCCCTTTGTCCTAGGAGGCCCATCCTCCAGCCTGGCAACAGCATGTCCTGTGGGCAGGGGCAATTGAAGCCGCACTTAGGGTGCGTTGACAATAGATTGGTAGTCAGGGGTTTTGGTTTTCTTTCCTGCCTTTCCATAAATAGTTTTTTTGTCCCAAGCAAGCCACTTTGCCTTCCTGGACCTCTGCTCCTATATCTGTAAATCAAGGGTGTTGGACTGGTTGACTTTAAGGTACATTTCTTCTCTATAATTTTAGATTTCTACATAGAAATCTAAATCTAATATCAGTAGGCAATAATTCTATTTCAGTATCAGTAGGCAATAATTATATTTGAAATCTTCCCTTTCTCTTTTGGCAGCCTTTTTACATCCCTTCATGGAAGAAGATAAATTTCCATGTGTTATTTTTTTTTAAAGAGTCAACAGATTCTGTTCATGTGTAATTTAACATTTTAATTGTGTACAACTTGGCTTTCATGTATCCTCAAGAACTTAAGTGACTTAGCAGAGCCTCATCCAGCTCAAACTAGCTTTGATTTGATTTCCAGAATTATTTACACTGCCCAGAGTACTTGGATCAAAAATGTAAATGATGGTCTTGAATAGAGATTTAAAGTGTGTTTGTGTCACCCACACCAAGAGAGACTGTGGCTCAGCTATTTGGGGGAAATAAATGCTTCTTGTATCCTTGCAAGGTGTTCTCCACTGTTTAGTCTGCTCTAATAAGATTTACCAGGGAGGGGAGAGCAGAATTTAGGCTAAATCGTGGAGGGATAGGGTTTGTTGAATAACGGATTCATTGGGGGTGACCATAATCTTTTTATCTGAGCCGGTTCTCTGGATGGATTATTTACCTTTTCATTTTCTTTAAAATTTTATTTTCATCAAAGTTATTTATATGACTAGTTTAAAAGAGCAAATTGCTCTAGAAGGCTTATTACAATAAATTGTACAGCAGTTCCTGGTGCCCCCTTTCCCTACCTTTGATTCCAGCTCCCAGGCCAATTGCCTTCTACTCTTCATTTATTCTCCTGTCATGTAAGCTTTTATGGCTGTAACTTGATTATTCACCTTTAGACACTGGTAAAGATTGGCTGGTGATCAAATCATACTAGTTCTTCTCTTCTTCCCGAGTACATGAGAAGACTCCCAGGTCCCTTGAGGTTACATTAGGACCAAGAAAAATCTATTCATATGAGCAAGAAATGACAGAGCAAATAAATCTACTCTTTTAAAAACATCTTTTCTGCCCCCCTTCAGGCAGGTTCCTGCTCACCAGCCTCTAGCTCCAGGCAGTACTGGCTGCTGTTCTTCAGGCTTGTCGCCTTCATCCTAGGGCTTCCTGCATCATCAGCCTAGGAATTTCCTTCACCTCTTTCCTGTGCTGGATGCCCTGATTTAAGAACCCAATATTGTCCTCTTGAATCTTTCTCTCATTTTACTAGTGAACATGCTCCAGTAGCCTCCTGAGAAAGGGGACCCATTGTCTTGGCCCTTGTAGATTTAAATACATTTTATTCTTTTGTTCTCAGCTTAGGCAGGTTTCAGAAGGAAATAGACAATATGTTTATTTCAACTGTTTTGCTCAAACAGTAAGAAGAAGACCAATGATTTCTTTGAAATAGTAAATTCAACTTTGGATAAATGTCACTTCAGTGACATTGGAGTGAACAAGGCATACTTAACCCTTTGGGGATATGGCCATGCTGATTTCCTCATAAACTAAGGTTCAATTTAGTTCAAAAGTATTTAGCAAGATTAATGTTTTTCTTCATTTTCTTTTTTTTTATTGTTTTCTAACAGCTTTATTGAGGGTTAATTGACATATAATAGCATATATTTACAGCATACACTTTGATGAGTTTTGACATACGTGTGCTCTCGTGAAACCATCAGCACAGCCAAGATAATGAACATATCCATCACCCTGAAAATATTCTCAGTGCCCCTTTGTAATTCACTTCCCACGCCCCCCTCTCCAGGCAACCATGGATCTGCTTTCTGTCACTACAGAGTAGTTTGCATTTTCTAGAGTTTTATATAAATAGAATAATACAATATGTACTCTTTTGGTCTGGGTTCTTTCACGTAGCATAAATAATTTTTTTTAATTAATTAATTAATTTATTTTTGGCTGCATTGAGTCTTCATTGCTGGGCGCGGGCTTTCTCTAGTTGTGGTGAGTGGGGGCCGCTCTTTGTTGCGGGGTGCGGGCTTCTCCCATTGCAATTCATTTTCTAACTTAACACCAAAATTATACTCAGCGTTCTCTGCCTTCAAACTTATTCCTGCTCTCTTATTCCAATTGAGGCAGATAGCAGTCATGCATACAATCAACCAGACATCTTTGGCTCCTTCTCTCCTTCCATGTTCAGAAATGCAGATTCCTCTCCATCCTACCTTTTTGCATTTGGTCCCACCTTTCTATTCTCATTGCCACCCCTAAGCTTTACTCAACCTCTTCTTGCAGCTCAGCCAGATTTCTGGGCCCTTATGTAAAAGATAAGGTGATTTTGGCATGAATGATGGCCTGCAAGTGGCGTTATCTTAATTAAATTTTTATCTTCCTAATCAAGAAAGAAGTCCAGAGGTAGGGAGTTGCTGGGGTGGTTAGTAGCTCAACAATGTCATCAAGGACCCACAGACTCTTGCTATCTTTCTGCTGTGCCATTCTCAGTGTGTAGTAAATATCTCCCTAGTAGTCACATAATGGTTGCTGCAGCACGAAACATGAATCCTTCCTAGGCTCCTGGTCCCCATTTGACTTATCTCTCCTCTGTGTTCAGAGAACTAACCATATTCTTCCTTCTGTTATATTTAATAATGTATACATTTACTATTTAGGATCATGCGTTTCTTAGCGGCAGCAACTTATCCCTGTAGGTATCCCCACAGTATCTTGGTCATAGGAGGTGTTCGGTAAATTTGCTTCGAGTTAAATTAATTTGAATTAAATTGTTGTGCTCAAGGTACTTGAAAAGAACTCTAACTCCAGACATTCCATCAACCTTCAAAGTGTCCTAATGAACTTATCTCTCACTGAAATGAGCTAATCTCATTCTTCTTGGAGGGATTTTACTCTGTGAAGGGTATATTGCTGTTTGGTTGGAATGCAATTTACAGATTTGGAATTCCAAGATGTTCAAAGTAAACAAAATACACCAATTGAAGCAATTTAAAACAAACAATATTAGAGACATGCTCACATTCTGAACAAAGTCAAGTGCTGAAGGGACACTTACAGAAGGTGTTGATTTCTTCCCATTCTTTTCATCCTTAGGTAACTTTAACAGATGAAAATAAGGATTTGTTCTCTCATGCTACTTTACTTTTATTGTCATTCAATTAATTTACTCATTCATTAAAAGGGCACTAAGCATATACTAACTAAAAACAATTTATAATTTTTAGTAGAGTGACATGCATACAAGTGTTGCCTACAAAATTAAAGTAAAGCAGCACTAAATTCATAGAAGATACTGATTGGATTCTGTATTTCTGTCCCATTTGAAGACATAGAGTGATATCATTAAAAACCTAGGAAATAAATAGGCTTTTCCAAACCTTTCTCCTCTCCAAAATTTTGAAGATTCTTTTGGCCCTTAATGATGCACGAAGCAAGTGTACATTATTGCTGTATTTTTAAAGCACTAATGGTATTTTTCTTTTGAAAGCTGTTAGTATTTTATACGTATAAGATCTTATGTCAACTTACCAAAAATGTAGTCAAATTTGGTTTTGTTTAATCAATTAAATTTATCTTTCAAAACACCAAACTTCGTTATCAAAAATATTAAGTATGCATTATTAACATTTTTGATAACGAAGTTTGGTGTTCTCTTGAAAAATACTAATATTATAATTATTGTAAAAACTCCAAATTACAGAATCCAATAGTTGAAATAATGGTCTTACTATTAGGAATCAATAGTAGAGTTTTACATTGCAAGCATCTCAAGTTTTGATATTTCTTTTCTAATTTTATTACTGAGTTCTCTGCATTTTGAGTTTTGGTCATTTTAATAGAAACTCTTATAACAGAAGAAAGATTATTGAGCTTGTCCATTAAAAAGGAAGATATCAACTACAAGTAAAATGGAAATTTTGAGCATGAATTTTGTTCACTTAATGCAGAGAAGGGGTAGTTAGTCTTGACCATTGAAAAGAACAGGATTGTCTTTCTAAGCTAATCACATTCTTGTAAAATAGCCACTTTTGTAAACAGAAACATCAGGATTGTTTAGTTTTCTGTGAAGCAGCATGTTTGGTAAACAAATGGAGAGAATGGGAACATTTTTCGGCTTCCTGCAAAACCTTTAGATGCATGACTGCACATCATCTCTCCAAAGAGAAAATACAAATGAAAGCAACAACTTAAAATCTGTCCAAACATACACTTTTGTTATAAACACAAAAATTATGGAAATGATCTCTTGCTACTATGAATTATTATCATTCATTAGACATTGAATTTACTTTAAAGGGTAGATTTTTCTCGGTTGCTTTAAAACTTTTTGATGTACTAATGGAAAAAATAAAGTTTAAAATTAATTTTTCTGATTTAGAGTTTAAAGATGATGTCTAGGTAACCATCTCCCAATTTTTCAACAAAACACTTATGAATATACAGAGAAAGATAAAAAAATCATAATCAACCCATTTCCAGAATATGGTCAGAAATTTTACTTCCTTCCATAAGGGTGAAGGCATAGTATTAGGAAAAAGTTGGCAACTCAACCAGTCTTCACCCATTAAAAAGAGTCACTTGCAGATAAACATAGGCATTGAAACTTTCATAACACTCCCTGATTATTGGGACCTGCTCTATCCAGTACTGTAGCCACCAGCCACATGTGACTACTGAATAATTAGTTAATATGGCTACTAGAAAATTTAAAATTACATATGTGGCTTGCATTTGTGGATTTCTTTATATATAGACAGTGTTGGTCTATATCATGGCTCAAAAAGCCATGGTCCATACTAACTGTAAAATTGGACAGTCATATTTTCACCTGGTAGAGTTTCTGTTTGAAGTGGCTAGAGTACTTTTCTTCCCTACTCCCTATCTTCATATATCCACATAGTGACTTGGTCTCAGAAAACAAGGCAGAAATTGAAGGTGGAGTTGGGGTGATGATTAACTATTGGTGGCTTATTACATCAGGAAGTTTGTGGGAAGGAATAACAAGGAAAGAGTCCTGATAGTGAAGATTTTGAAAATGGCAGTTATTCATTTATAGCATCATTGCAGCCTGTTAAAGAACAAAGTAGGGTGATAAAATAAGAGCCATACTACATAAAACACTGCTATTCAATGGAAAGTGAAGTAGAAGCTATGCCTTTCAACCTGCCTTTTAACTACAGATCTGAGAAGTGGGTTTATCAGCTCCCACACAGAGAGTAAGAACTAAAGACAGACCTTGTCCTCTGCTGACAAATTCTAAGTCTAGATAAATTTCTCCTCATTCAAATATAATTAAAGAGTGGAGAAAAAAGAAAAGAAAAGAAAGAAACTACTTGGACCAATAGGAATAAAAACATGCTGTAGAACAAAGGAATCAAAACATCATACCGAAGGTTTGGTGGAGGATCGTAATTAAGAAAAAAATTCAACAAGGTTTCAAATTCTCCTAAAACACTTTAAATTGCACTAGAGAGCTTCAGTAAAAAAGATTATGTGAGGACTTTAAATTTTGACCTGAAGACAAGGTAAAAAAAACTGGGAAGTTTCTACATTGGTCCTCAATGAGACCCTTCCTTCCTGTAGCCACACAGTTGATGTTGCCATGTATAAACATGGACAAATATTTGTGTACAAGGTTACGTGCTGCAGAATTTTTACTAGGGAGGTTATGAACAACTCAAATAGCAAGCCATAGGAAAATTGTTTCATAAATTTTATCCTGTTCATGTGATACAAAAATATATGAGGCCATTAAAAACTTAAATTTTTAAATAATATCAATGGCATAGTTTCGATATGCTCATGAGAAAATGTTAAATAAAAAGTCAGGGCTTCCCTGGTGGCGCAGTGGTTGGGGGTCTGCCTGCCAATGCAGGGGACACAGGTTCGAGCCCGGGTCTGGGAAGGTCCCGCATGCCGCGGAGCGGCTGGGCCCATGAGCCACAATTGCTGAGCCTGTGCTCTAGAGCCTGTGCTCCGCAACAAGAGAGGCCGCGATAGTGAGAGGCCCGTGCACCACGATGAAGAGTGGCCCCCACTTGCCACAACTAGAGAAAGCCCTCGCACAGAAACGAAGACCCAACACAGCCATAAAAATAAAATAAAAATAAATAAATTTAAAAAAAAAAAGAAAAAAAGAAAAAACTGTTAAAAAAAAAAAGTCAGTAAGTAATCTGTACATATACAATTTTAATTATGTAATATAGATACAGTAGATAATATATATATAATGGTTGACATGGAACAAAATTTAAAAGTTATCATTGTTTATATCAGATGGTGGTATGCTGTGGATAATTTAATTTTTCTTCTTTATGTTTGTCATATTTTTAATACAGTTGCTATTATTCCCCATAAACAATATAAATTTTAAAATTACACGGACTATTTTATTCACTGTCACGATGTTCTTTATCTTTAATTTTTCCAATATTTTAGAGTACTTTGGGTAGTAACTATGGAATGAATGAATACAAAAAGGTGCTTTTCAAGTGTCTTTGGAGAGATCATTGGTGATTTATCTGTTTTTGAAACTTTTTCAGTAGTCATACTATTTTGGCTTATGCAATCTTTCTATTATTTGGTATTTATTTTTAAAATATATAGCAGCTTCTTTTCTAAAATAATTTAAGGTAGTTTACAATACAGAATATGTGCAATGTTATAAAAAGTAAATGGAAAATCAGGAGGGCTGGGGAAAAAAAGAAGCTGCAAGTAAGCTATTAATAGGCATTGCCATAACTTATGTGATTGAGCATTAGACTTGTCTGTGGCTAGCACCAAAAAACAAAACAAAACAAAAAACACACAAAAAACAAAACAACAACAAAAAACCCAAACAGAAAAAACAAACCAATGAGAGTGTCTTATTATCAGGAAGGAAATGGCATGCTTGGAGTAGGGCCTAGGAGTGGGTGGGGAATGGAACACGTATAGTTTGAAATCCTCCTTTCAAGGGTGATTATGGTTAATACTTCTCTGCCAGATGTTCTCTCACAATTAATGTGTGACCATCAGATGGGTGTTGGAAGGAAACTCTCCATGGGTGCACATGTTCCTGCATGTCCTCCAACTAGAGGTGCTTATTACCTTTATCCTTACATGGATGCTTGTGTGGCAGATAGAGGTAGATAGCATATCCCTCCAGAGCAGAGGACAGGTTCGCTCCTTGTCCAGAATGTTACAAATAATTTCTCCCTCTAGAGCAAAAGTCACATGGGTTTGCTTACTGTCCACTACAAAAACTTAGGGTTCTCTGAACTTGGGGTTCTTCAGCTGTGATTCAAATTCACTGTATGTGCAGCATCCACCTGACCCCCATGACACTTCTGTGGGACTTGGGAGGCAAGGAGAACCGGCAAACAAGATGCTTTTGCTGTCTGCTGTGCCATGAGTAACACAATCTTCGAGGGCTGACCTAGGACACATGTCTTCTGTTAGCACCCAGGAAGCTGTGTCAGGCTAACTCACTAGCTTGCAAATAGAGTAAAAGTGCATACTTTTCAGTTTTTGACAACGATTTGCAAGAGAGGTCTTTTCTTGAAGACCCAGGACTTACAGGGGATAAGACTTTGTCTTTGAATGGATGCATCAACAGACTGATGTGAAAGTAAGAGGAAAGAGGAAATCATCGATAGCTAGTGATAGTCAAAATGGATTTGTTTAAAGCAAACTAATTGGGGCTTCCCTGGTGGCGCAGCGGTTGAGAATCTGCCTGCCAATGCAGGGGACACGGGTTCGAGCCCTGGTCTGGGAAGATCCCGCATGCCGCGGAGCAACTAGGCCCGTGAACCACAACTACTGAGCCTGCGCGTCTGGAGCCTGTGCTCCGCAACAAGAGAGGCCGCGACAGTGAGAGGCCCGTGCACCGCGATGAAGAGTGGCCCCCGCTCGCCGCAACTAGAGAAAGCCCTCACACAGAAACGGAGACCCAACACAGCCAAAAATTAAAAAATATATAAATAAATAAAAATTTAAAAAAAAAGCAAACTAATTACAGTGTATAGTATATGAATTAGTCAAACAAGTTAATGAGACGGGTAATAACAAACCCTAGCAATTCCTGAAGATCATTTACTATTAGATCTTAGTTGCTGAAGCAACGGCTCAAAAATTTAACTATTTTAAAATATCTTCTTATTCATGTTGAAGATATCAAGCTAGAAATATGTCTTCTTTTTGTATAGCATTTGTACATAATGACACCCATGCAAGCCATGCTTAAGTCTCCACACTTCAAAGAAATGACCTTTAAAGTCACACTTAGGGAAAGTAAGCTAAAATCAGTGGGGCGTTCCAGTTGCCAAGGACACTTGTAATCATTTCCTTAATTGTCCTTGACAATCTTATCATTAAAGATGTGGGACATTAATTAATGATGGAACATCTATTCCTGGAAAAATAGGCCTTGGAGGCACAATAGAGTGCTTCTTTTCCATACACTCTTCGTGAACGCTGCTTCTGCAGTGTGGGTCATCCATGTTGCAAGCGTTGCCTGGATGGCATGTAAACATCTGGAGCACTCGATTGTGTGAGGATTGGACTGAATAAAATCAATGCTGATAATGCTGAAAATATGTTCAGAACCAGCGCTCCCTAAGAAAGCTTTTATGCCTAGATTAGTATCAGTGTTTAATTGACGGACTCTTCACTTGGTTAATTACTCAGTCTATTGTGGCAGGGAGAGGGAGGAAAGGACAAAAGCATTTGTGTTATGAATAGTTACCAATAAGGGAATCAAATGAGAGAGAGCTGAACACCCTGCTGTAGAATACTGTCTTCCAGGAAGTCTTCCTTGTATAGGACATGATTTTATTGAATGACTGTCTTTACAAAAATGGAAATTGTTGAAATAGAGCCTGTCTTTTAAAACGAAAGTTAGAACCTTTGTGTTTTTAAGCGACTGTGGAGGGCAAACTCTGAGGTGAACAGTTTTTTTTTTGCCTTCATGTACCTTTTGCTGTAAATAAAAGGACATAAGACACTGAGATATGAAAACACATTGAGGGACTTCCCGGGTGGCTTGGTGGTTAAGAATCCGCCTGCCAATGCAGGGGACACGGATTCAAGCCCTGGTCCGGGAAGATCCTGCATGCTGTGGAGCAACTAGGCCTGTGCGCCACAACTACTGAGCCAGCATGCCACAACTACTGAAGCCCGCGCGCCTAGAGCCCGTGCTCCGCAACGAGAAGCCACCACAATCAGAAGCCCTCGCACCGCAACAAAGAGTAACCCCCGCTCACCACAACTAGAGAAAGCCTGTGCACGGCAATGAAGACCCAACGCGGCCAAAAAATAAATAAATAAAATAAAAATAAATAAATTTATTAAAAAAACCCACACATTGCAGATTTATTCTTTGTACCTTTGAACTTCAGTATAAACTAAACCTTTTACACAAAAGGAAGCAGAAATTGGGATACTATGAAAACACATGCACACATTTATTCTTGATACCTTTAATTGATAATGCTATAATATATAACAGCTTTTTCTTGTCTAGAATGGAAGAATGTTATGGCAATCCATATTTCCTCTGCAATAACGTGATGACATTCAAAGGCATTGAAAACATAAATGAGTTCAGAGAAGGTGTTACTCCTAG
The DNA here is from genome assembly GCF_949987535.1 of Balaenoptera acutorostrata. Taxonomy (NCBI): domain Eukaryota; kingdom Metazoa; phylum Chordata; class Mammalia; order Artiodactyla; family Balaenopteridae; genus Balaenoptera; species Balaenoptera acutorostrata. The sequence continues at coordinate 44,615,420 of NC_080077.1, forward strand.
TGCGTCTTCTTTTCTGGTACCTCCTCATCAGTCTGACCTCTGAATGTTGTTGCTCCCAAGGCTGAGTCTAATGCTTAGCTCTTGGTCCTCTGATCTTTTCCTTCTGCACATACTTCCTTGGTGACTTCAGTCTCATGGCTTTAAACATCATCTATACACTGTTGACTCCCATGATTGTATTTCCAGCCTGTACCTCCTCCCTGAACTCCACATGGATGTCTATTGGGCATCTTAAACTTAACAATTTCAAAACTAAAACCATCTTGGTCTTCTTCCATTCTGCTCTTCCCACAGTCCTCCTGTTTACTACTCCATTTTCCCCGACCATCCTATCACTCCTTCAACTGAAGAAGAGCCCAGAAACATTGTGGGCTTTTAAAAAAATCTCTCACCACTGCTACTATTACACATTTATCCTTTCTTACCTGTATGTTACTCCAGCCCCTAACTGGGACCTCATTCCCATTCTCTTCTCCTCTTTCATACTATTTTAGTTTCCTTTTTTAAAAACCTAAACACTTTACAGATGCTACATCATTTTAATCCTCATAAAAACATTCTGGCAGGGGCACGATTAGGCCCATTTTATACATACAGAACCTGAGGATCGGAGAGGTGAAGGCATTTATAAGGAGCAGAACCAGCCTTTCTGATTCTTAAGCTTATATTTTTTTCTATTAAACCACATCATGTATTATATTTAGGACTTTAAACACCTGTTAATTTAATGAAAACCTTAGTCAGAACAGTCATTTGCTGTCACCAATGAGACTGATGGATGGAAGACTTCATTTTCGAGTACTGGTTTTGCTAGAAACAAACCTCATCTAGACTTAAATAAGCCTGTTGCTCCGTGTGGGCTGGAAGCCAAGCAAGTCACTGTCCTTTGTGGGGAGAGCAGCAGGAACATCAGAGAGGGAGCCAAGGAAAAGCAGGGGAAAGAGCATGACTTGGCTCTCCAGGCAAAACTTGATCTGTGCCACAGACGCTAATTCAGATGAATTTATGGTTTTTTTAAAAAAGATCACCATTAGTGCCAAAAATCAAAGCCAAAGACTCATGCCATGATGACTGATATGAGTGACACTACAGAACTCAACCATCAGGCAAGTCCTACAGTTTTATCCCAACGTGCGTCATACTTGGATTAATATTTGTTTAGGCAAGATGTTGATACTTATCTTTTTATTTCCTTTGGGAAAAGGAATGTCTCATAAGTCATCTAATTTGTCCTCTTTAATTTAGGCCTGGATTGATGTGTCTAAATCAATGAGTATCTTATGGGGGCTTAAAGATTTCTGGGCCAGAATTATTCCCATTATCATATTCCACCAGAATGGTGGGGAGCATTACATTGATCATGTGTTGATTTTTGTGCATAAAATGATGCTACCAGCCCACTCAAGTCAGGATTAGAAAACATTTAGTGAACACTTACTGCATGCATAGTAGGTATTATTATTCCCACTTTGCAGATAAGAAAACTGAGACTCGGAAGGGTTAAAAAACTAGCTAACGTCAATGCCACTGGTTAGTTGCAAACATTCTCTTTGGGATCTACATCTGCAGCCTAGTGTTCTTTTCCTCTGAGATTATTAACATAAAAATCTAGCACAACAACAACAAAAAGTGAACACCTTGCATTTTAATGGCATTTTATTAATGTAGAAATGTAATTATTCTACTTTTGTGAACACACGATTTAATACGCAGTTGCCATCATATCACAATGTCACTTCTATGGAATCACGCCTGTGACTTTGTCCACAGATAAAATATTATTCAGATGAAACAATAATCAAAGATAATATGCTTACTTTATCTTCTGTGTATCCCCATTCAGAACATTCTTTTTAATCCCTAAAAATAACTTTATTATTACTGAAAATGGAATTTCATATCCATCACATTTAAAGTCCAGCTTAAGGGCTTGAGCCACAAGCCACTTTAATAAAGAGATATCGCAGAATATTATAGGACCAGCTAATTGTCTAAAGAATATGTTGACACCATAAAATACCTTCTTAAAAGCAATAGATGCAAACCAAACTCTTTATCTAATTTGCTTATAGCACCTCTGTAATACATCATAATTTGACTCTAGGATATATTCAGATTTAAGACTTACTATGCCAAGATTGCAGTGAGATTTCCTAGATATTTATCACCAATGAGAGAAATGCCTGTAATGTCTATCCCAGAAATTCACACACAGAATTACAGTAACCTGCTGCTTATTACAGGTTAAGAGGCACGTACTTGTGGAATCCAATGCCTCAGTGACAGTTACGGTCATAATTTGACAGACACGACTGCGTTCCTTCCAGAGGCACGGTTCTTTATTTCAAAGCATGCAAAAATGATAAGGTAAAAGAAGAGAAAAAAAAGATGTAGGAAAGAAGTCAAGTGAAAAAGTGATTGATAATGTTTGGTCGGTAGCAAAACCAATCACATACCAGTTCTGTAATTATTTCAAGCTACAATTTAAATATCTCAGTGGGTATTTGACTGATATGACTATAGTTGTCTATATACCCATTTGGGACCTTAATTACTTAAAGTCTAGAATTTTAATTCCTACACACACACATATACATATAACAATTAAATAAACTTCTAGACTTTGAGTCTTGAATTTTCACCTCCTGTTCACTCCTAAGTCCTTACAAACAAGCTTATTTTCTCATCTGAGGAACAGAAACTGCTGATGTCAAAATCACTGATGTTGTCCATGTTGTCAGATCCAATTGACACCTCCCTGTCCTCATCTTACTTGGTTTATTAACAGCATTCAGTACAACTGACTACTCCCTCTTGTCTCAAACACTCTCTTCTCTTAACCTGTATGAAGCCATATGTTTCTGGTTCTAGAGATAATGTATGAGAGGCAATTTAGACTTTGATGCCAGACTGCCTGGGTTTGAATCTCAGCTCATACACTTACAGACTTCATAACCTGAACAGATTTGTTTTACTTTAGCTATAACTCACATTCCTTATATGTGCAAAATGGGATGATAATAGTATCTGTCTGATTTGGTTATAAAGACTAAATAAAGTAGTATTTATAAAGCATTTAGAAAAGTGCCTGGCATATAGTGAGCACTATAAAAATGTTAAATATTTTTAGTGTTAGCTGTTCCTGACTGCTCCTTCTTAGTCATCTTTGCTGACTCAACCCAGCCTATAAACGTTGGCATCCCCTGATGTTGGCTCTCCACCTGTGCCCTCTTCCAGTCCCATAGCTTCACATTTCACTTATTCGTTGATGACTCTCAAATATGTGTCATCTCTCCTGTGGACTCTAGACTCTCAGATGCAACTGCTTAGCTCAAAATAGCCTAAACCATAGACAAATATAGTAGTTCATATAACAAGTTCTAAGGTAAAGTGGTTATAAACCACTCAATTGACTGAGCAGCTCAAAGATATCATTATATCCCTAGGGCCTTTCCAGTTTTTCACTTTTTCATCAGCTAGCTCTCCTGGTTACAAGATGGCCACAGCAGTCGTGGCCATCACATTTAGACCTAACAATGTCTAATGCAGGGTTTCTCAACCTTGGTAATATGGATATTTGGGACTGGATAATACTTTGCTGTGGGAACTGTCCTATGCATTGCAGGATGTTTAGTAATATCCCTGGCCTATACTCACTGGATACCAGTAGCATTCAGATATTGCCAAATGTCCCCTGGGATACAAAATTGCTCCCAGATGGGAATCACTAGTCTAAAGTCATCAAAGGAGCTAACTCCTTCTGTGAGTCTTTTATGAACAAGGGAACCTCTCCAAGAAAACTGCCTCTCAGGTCTCATTGTCTATGTCACTTATCCTAAACCAGTCACTAGCAGGGTAAGTAAGATTACTATGATTCATTGATAGTAACCAGCATTTTCTGGGAATAGGAATAACATTTGAATAGAACTGGCTAGGTCTTCAAGGGAGAGTGGGGTGTTGGTAGGAATATGCAGTGGCTGGGTCCCACCCACTTCATCTTTGCACTGAGACTAAAAGTTAATCCATGCCTTTCTTATCTCAGCTCTCACCACTTTCTTCATCACTCTGTATATTCCAGCCACACTGGTCTTCTTTCTATGCCTCAGGTGCACATTTCTCATCCCTATTTTAAGCCCTTTGTATTTGCTAGTTGCTCTTCTTGGAATTCTCTTTCCCCAGAGCTTTTTATTAGTGATACTTTCTTGTCAATTAGGTCTCAGATCAAGTTATCACCTCCTCAGTGACTCCTAACCTAAATTAGCATCCTTCTGCCCAGTCACTTTCTATTAAAGCATCTAATTTATTTTCTACATGGTACTTACTGAAATGTACCTGTTACTTTCTGAAATGTACCTGTTCGATGGTGGCTGCCCTCCAACAAAATGTAAACTTCTAAAAGCAAGAAATGTGTTCTTTCTTGTTTTTCATTGTATCCTCAGCACCTCTAACAGGACCTGGAATATTAGAAACTCTCAATAAATATCTCTTGTATGAATAAGTGAATCAGTGAATGAATACCTTAGAAATGTGTTCCTGAGCATATGGGAGGAAGCACTTGAAAAACTCTCAGAAACTGAGACTAGCTGGGGGACAACTTAGTGTGATAATTTTCTATACTCAGTCTGGAAAGGGCTCATTTCATAGATTTGGGAATAGAAAAGATGCATAACCTGACTTCCACTTTGGGCCAAGATGGAGTAACAGGGACAGGATTTACCCTCCCACCTTAAACAACTAGAAACCAGGCAAAATATATGAAATAATTGGACACCAGACAGCACAGGGCAACCATTCTTGATAGAAGACAAGCCAGTTAAAGGAGCCCTCCATGCCCCTGCTTAATTAACACCTGGAGAGTCTCCAGGCCACTTTGCAGGGAACGGGAGTCCAGGCAGATGCTGGTAGTTTCCCATATTTGAAGAGATGATGGGTTGGGAGTTTGGAGATAACAGAGAGAATTTGGGAGGTCTGCAGAAAGCACCCCCCCCCCCATCTATACCTGAATAGTGATCACATGCATGTAAGGAAACTATCTGAAACTTGTGAGGGGAACAACCTAAAAGGAGCAGGTAGAGCAATCCTAGGAGCTCTCCCTGGGAATAGTATTATGTCCTAACAAACAAAATGTAAAACCTTGTAATATATGTGACACAGGGTAGACTACTCTGAAGGGTATTGCCTCAGTAATGCAGAAAAACTTGCTTGAGTCTAAAGGCTGCTCTAAATGTGCGTAACAAAGCTTAAAGGCTGCATCATTTTACTCTCTCACCAGGAATGTATGAGGGTTCTGATTTCTCCACATCCTCACCAATATTTGTTATTGTTCATCTCACTGATTATAACCATCCTAATGTGTGTGAAATGGTGCTTTTGGTTTCGAATTACACTTCCCTAATGACTAATGATGCTGATGATCTTTTCATGTGCATATTTGCCATTTATAGATCTTATTTGCAGAATTGTCTATGCAAATTCTTTGCATATTTTTATGTTGAGTTGTAAGAGTTCTTTATATATTCTGGATACAGTCCCTTATCAAACATATGATTTGCAAATGTTTTCTCCCTTTCTGTGGTTTGTATAAAAACTTTTTCGATGTTGTCCTTTGAAGCACATAAGTTTTTAATTTAAGTTCAACTTACTTATGTTTTTCTCTTTTGTCACTTATGCTTTTGGTCATATCTAAGAAACCATTGCCTAATCCAAGATAAATCCAAGATCTTTTACACCTATGTTTTCTCCTAAGGGTTTTTTAAAATATAGTTTTAGCTATTATGTTTAAACCTGATCCATTTTTAAATTGTAAAATACACATAACGTAACATTTACCATCTTAACCATTTTAAAGTCTACAGTTCAGTAGCTTTAAGTATTGATACATTAATATTGTTGTGTAGCCATCCATCTCCAGAATTCTTTTCATCTTGCAAAATTGAAACTCAATACCCATTAAGCAATTAACTCCCCATCCTCCCCTCTCCCAGTCCTTGCAATGACCATTTCATTTTATAACAATATCACTTCGGTCTCTTGTGATTTTAGATTACTGTTTTTTCAAAACAGTTTTAATAAAGCTTTTAGGTTCCACTTTGAAATTTAGAAATGTCTCTTTTAGCAGGTTATTTTCTGGGGGTGATTTTAATAGAAAGCTAGTCTCATTCATTTCTGGTTGATTCTTAATGGTATGTATTTAATTTAATTTAATTATTTTTAAACAGCTTTGTTGAGTTATAATAGACATTTAGTTAAGTCATACATATTTAAAGTGCACAATTTGATAGTTTTTATATGTACAGTTGGCCCTCTGTATCTATGGGTTCTGCATCAGTGGATTCTACCAAACATGGATCAAAAATATTTGGAAAAAAAACTCCAAAAAGTTTCCAAAAGCCAAACTTAAATTTGCCACACACTGGCAGCTATTTACATATCATTTATGTTTATTCACAACTATTTACAGAGCATTTACATTACTTAATTGTAAGTAACTTGAGATGATTTAAAGTATGAGAGAGGATGTACATAGGTTATATGCAAATACGACGCCATTTTATATGAGGGACTTGAGCATCTGTGGATTTTGGTATCCAAGGAGGGGCTCTAGAGCCAATCCCCTGAGAAGAATGAAACATGACTATATACACCCATAAAAACATCACAAAAATCAAGATAATAAACATATAAAACATATTTAAAAACCAAGATAATGAACATATCCATCATCGCCCAAATTCTTCATGACCTTTGTCATTCCTTCTTCCTGGTCCTCCCTGTCTTCTCATCCCTATACAACAACTGATCTGCCTTCTATTACAATAGATTTATCTGCATTTTGTAGAACTTTATATAAACAAAATAATACAATACTTGCTCTTTATTGTCTGGCTTTTTCACTCAGTATAATTATTTTGAGATTTATCCATGTTGTTGTACATATAAAAGTTCATTCTTTTTATGGCATAGAAGTATGCCACTGCATGGATATGCCATAATTTGATTATCCATTCACCCGTTGATGGACGTTTGGGTAGTTTCCAATTATTGGCAAATACATTTGCAATTTTTGACAAATAAAGCTGCTATGGATACTTGCGTCACACAAATCTTTATATAGTCATACGTTTTCACTTCTCTTCGATAAACACCTAGGAGTGGAATGATTAGGTTGTATATTAGATGATTGTTGAACTTTTAAAGAAACTGACAAACTTTTCCAAATTGACTGTATTGTTTTCCATTCCTGCCAGCAGTGCATGAGGTTTCTATTTCTTCCACGTCCTCATCAACAGTTTCTATGTTCCGTCTTTCAGTATTAGATATTTTAATATGCTGCAGGGGCATGTCATTTCAATTGGCATTTTTTTTGAATCTGTAGGTCTCTCTTCATACATTGCAGCTCTAAATAAAATATTTCAGTGGACAATTTAAAGCTACATGCTAAAGGATAAAAATGGAACTAAGGGCTGGAAACAAAGTCTATGAGAATGGTTATAATGAAGTCATAAAAAATTGATCACTCTGCCCAGTTATCTAATTCTTGAGATATTAGGGATTGTATTGAAACTCTCTTGTTTCTCAGATTATTTTTTTTTAATTTTTATTTTTTTGGGGCTGCGCGGCATGTGGGATCTTTGTTCCCCGACCAGAGATCGAACATGCGCCCTTGCACTGGAACATGAAGTCTTAACCACTGGACCACCAGGGAAGTCCCTGTTTCTCAGATATTCTGATATGAAAAATCAGGATGAAGAAAAACTGGAAACTCTCTCCAGACTTGGTTAACTACAGCATTAACATATTGAAAAGATACATGGTGGGAAGCTTTTGAAAGTTGTCTATGTGTGGGAGGTCTTTCTGACTTTTCTACAGTTTGTTTCTTAAGATTTATCCTTGCTATAATTAAGATATTCTCTAGGAGTTAGAAAAACAGCAAGATGAATCTAGGCTTTGTGAAATTTCCTTGAGCTTTATCATACAGCATTGACAGCTTATTAGTGGAAATAAAGCTGTTTGCAATTTCAAACAGCTAACACTGTTAATTCAACCCTTTTATTAACCTTTCACTCCTTTCAGTCTCTTCAAACTTCTCTCAAGGATAAACATTTTCAAAGAACAATTAATGTTAAATATATGCTTGTATATTTATTTTTCATGATGATCATTACCAATGAAATTGTAAATCTCCATTAAGCCTGCTCTATCAGGAGTGTTTTTTTTTCTTTTTTTCCCTTTGTTTCTTGCAGATTTCAACTGATTTCATTTTTATTTACTCTAATAATATATAGTTCAAATATATAATTTTTGCTCTTGTTCTATGCCGGGCACTATGCTGAGCACTTATAAACGCATTTTAAAATCTTCACAAAAATCCTCTGAATAGATATTAATTTTTAATTTTTTATTATTTGTATTATTATTAATATTATTCTAGAGTTTATCAGTACTAACATTAACAAAATGTTGAAGAAAAAACTGCTTTCAGGGCTTCCCTGGTGGCGCAGTGGTTGAGAATCTGCCTGCTAATGCAGGGGACACGGGTTCGAGCCCTGGCCTGGGAAGATCCCACATGCCGCAGAGCGGCTGGGCCCGTGAGCCACAACTGCTGAGCCTGCGCGTCTGGAGCCTGTGCTCCGCAACGAGAGAGGCCCGCGCATCGCGATGAAGAGTGGCCCCCGCTTGCCACAACTGGAGAAAGCCCTCGCACAGAAACGAAGACCCAACACAGCCAAAATCAATCAATCAATCAATCAATCAAACATACGCATCTGATTCAAGATCCTCATTAAAAAAAAAAAAAAAAAAAAAAAAACTGCTTTCACCTTCAATCGTCTTTAGGTAGATAATACGTCACCCCTCAGTATCCGTGGGAGATGGGTTTCCAGGCCCCTTGAGCCGGTGGATACCAAAATCCGCTGATGTTCAAGTCCCTTCCGATAAAGGGGCACGGCACAGTCAGGCCTCCGTTTCAAATGAGAATCGATCCGCGGCTGAGTGAATGTTTGGGTGCAGAACTCGTGGATACGCAGGACCCACTGTGTATGTGTAACTCGTTCTTAAATTCTATAGTGCTTTTCTATATTGTCTTTTTCTTATCTTAGTTTCCAGGAATTTACTTTTATCTTCTATCTTGATAATCTCAACTTTAGGATTATATCCTCCTACTTTCCACTGAAAATAGAAGTCTTTCAGGTTCTGACCTGTACCTATTTCTGTTAGTGTTCATTTCTACTGGTGTCTCTATACTCCATAATTCAGGTTTTTAAAATCCCCTCAATGTCTTGGATCCCATGTATACAAATGAGAGACAATTTTTTTAAATTATATATTTATTTATTTATTTATGGCCGCATTGGGTCTTCGTTGCTGCACGCGGGCTTTCTCTAGTTGCAGCGAGTGGGGGCTACTCTTCATTGTGGTGCACGGGCTTCTCATTGTGGTGGCTTCTCTTGTTGTGGAGCACGGTCTCTAGGTGCATGGGCTTCAGTAGTTGTGGCACATGGGCTTCAGTAGTTGTGGCTCGTGGGCTCTAGAGCCCAGGCTCAGTAGTTGTGGCGCACGGGCTTAGTTGCTCCAAGGCATGTGGGATCTTCCCGGACCAGGGCTCGAACCCATGTCCCCTGCATTGGCAGGCAGATTCTTAACCACTGCACCACCAGGGAAGTCCCGAGAGACAATTTTACATGGTCTGATCCTCAATTTCTCTGCTACAGTCTACACCCAAATATGCCATCAGGTATCTTGAACTTTTTCTATTCTTATATACAGAAACATTTCTCTTTGTCTTTCTTCTAAGCTCTTCTTATCAGATTCACCACCTCTGTTTTAATCAGGTTTTGTGGGTCTTGAGGTTTATACAATTTGGGGGGAGGGGCTCTTTAAGAGAGAGAATGCAAACTTCTGATTATAAATTAGGCAAATATTCAGAATGAGAAAAGCAATGACAACAAGTTACCAATGTTGAAAAGCTGACAAATATCACAAACACTACAAAACAAAAGAAAAACAACATATTATTTTCTATTACTTTGCCCAGTGTACTTTTATACATTTTCTCCTACTTTTTTTGTCTGTCTACTTATGGATCACCTAATTATATGCCAAGCAATTAAAAAATATATCCTATAGACAGAGTAGAAAGGTAATTCAGTCTTTCTTCTAACATGGATGATAGAACTTTGTTTTTTATTATGAATTGTTGGGACATATAAAATATGTGAATTCCCACATGTACTATTTGCAGTTTTGACAAAAGTTTATACCCTACCTCTATAATAATTCTGATAAATTCTATTTCATGAGATTCCCATCTAAAAGGAAAAAAATATGTGGTGAATTTGTAATACTCTGCGCTGCATTACTGGGCAGTAATAACATTGTTTTCTGATGAGGTGTTAATGAGTACTGGATAAGAGGAAAAGCTTTCCATAACTAGATTCTACCTCCAAACAGTTCAAACCTTGCTACTCCTCCACCCCACACTGGGGACTGGCCTTGTAGGACACAGTCAGAGAATTGTCTCTGACAGTAAACGATTTTGATATTTTCTCTATTCCTGTCCCTCTGTGTCACAGCACCAGGTGAGTTGTCATAGTAGCAGAAGGAGTATCTAGGGCTTAGCTACACTCAAAAAGGGCTGAAAACCACATAACTGGATCTCATTAAACTGAAATTATTTCTTCAATTCAGCTTCCTGTTAGCCAGATTCCCAAAAAGCTCACAGCTACTCTACAATACCATCCCCAGCATGAAAGTAGGAGTGACTGAGGGAAAGTCAATGTGGAAAAGGATAGTAGTCTTATCTATTGTTGTGCAAATGTCCTCCTTTTGATAATTTTACAAAAACTGATGACATATACACATTGCTAGAGTCACTCCCAGGATCTTGGAAGGGGCCTGTACCAGGGAGGGGCCCTGAAGTTTAAGCTTATGTGGCTTTTTGTAAATCCAGCTCTAGTCCTCAGTCAAGAAGCTTTGGAATAATAATTGTCATTCATCCACGACTGCCATTCCATTGCCAAATGTTGGCGCTCTTTTCTTCAAACCATCACACAAAACTCTTACCTTCTCCCTCACGTGATCCACCATCTTTATTGAGCACTTACTATACACTAGGCTTTGTGTTCGATTCTGGAAATACAATGATGGATAAGGTATGCATGGTGCTTCTCACAGAGCTGGACTCAGTGGCAATTACTCACCTAGCTCTAGCTAGAATACCTCAGGTTTGCAGTCAGCTGTCAGCCTTCCTAGGCCCTGTCCCACTGTGACTGATTCTTTAGGCTACATTCCACCTAAGCCTTGGGCCAGATTACCACACCACAACCCAGTTCATGGGACCATTGTGACTTTCCCATCACACTGGGCTTTAAGGTCAGATTCCTTATCCTCAGTTACAAGGCCCTTATTACACACTCCTGACTGATTCAGTGGGCTCGTATCATTGTGTGTTCCCCATCCCATTACCACCGTTCAGCTCATGAGAGCTTCCTTCTGCTGTTTGCCCTTTGCATCCAAATTATCCCTCTTCTGGGTTTTTATTACCTCACCTGCCATCCTGTGCAGAATGTTCCTCTCACACAATTTAACCACTTCACTCAAAGCTGCCCATCATCTGGACAAAATCCTCTCTGAATCAAGTGAGATAGTTCATTTTCATCACTTAACACATCCTTTGGGGGTAAAAAAAACCCATAAATTCCATTTTCTACATAAAATCAAATCTCTAATATTTATTTAGTTGAGCAGGAGCATGATACTATAAATTTGGTAATCTTTTTTTTAAAAAAATGTGTAGTTTTAGGTAATTCTTTTAATGTTAGCTTTCAGTTAAGAAATCATTACTTTTCTAACTAGAATTTTAGAGGAAAAAGACTTAGAAGTGGTGAAATTTGGTGGTATTCATATGCAACAACAATATTTATTGTCTGATTCAGAGTTAGAGCTCATTCAGGTGGTATTTGACTGGCTTTGTTAGGCTTGCATCCCAAATTAGCTTTGCTTTCCAATCCAGGTATGGATATGTGAAATGACCATCAGCCAAATGCAGAAGGATACACAAGTTGACGGCAATACATGGTGACCTATCTAGTGGAATGTTGAAACTTGACAGAGACCTGGAGGTGGGCTCAAACTCCACTCTGAGATGCATAAAAATCTGGTAAGAGGCGCATTTAAACCTTGAGGGGAAATAATGAACTTGAAAATGTACTAACTGAAAGGTGCAAAAAGCTCAACCCAACCTTCTTTGGAAAGGCAATCTCTGTCCTGGTGGGTTTCACAGAGTAAATCTAGTATCACTACTACAGCCTTGCTAATGACAGTTGGGGCTCACACAGGCTGAGCCATAATCAATCACATGCAAATCAAATATTCCAAGTGTATAAACAATCTCTGTGAATCGATGAAATGTGTAGCCCTGAGGATGAGGGGATAACAGGTGTATAGTCGCTGTTTGCTCAGAGCTGGTCACATGAAGGAGAAAGCAGTGATGTGTGCAGCTGTATTTATATCCCGCGTTCAATCATGGAAAATGCAGCATTCGATTTCATTGTCCACCGTTGAAAGTAAGTCTTGAATAATTCTTTTGGGAATCTCACAATTCATCTGGACACAGAATTCAGCCCTTCACCACTCAGCTCTGTGGGGTTTTAAAATGCAATTCCAGTCGGTAAATGTATTTTGAACTTTGTGAAGTCAGGGTAGTTAAGACACATGTATTTTGTGAGAGTCTCTTGGAAATAGTGGCACCGTCCCATCTGAGCAGGCACAATGCCTCTCTTAACAGATGGCTGGGAGAGAAGGCAGCCAAAAGACCATGTATGAACAACAAATGTGCTTGCTAAGGGCGGGAGTCCAAGTGGTGAATGTCGAAATTGTTTTCCATCCGAAGCTTGCAGGCCTGTGGCACAGGGAGTGGGGAGTCAGTTGACTCTTGCCCACTAAAGCAAAATGACCAACAGCTTCCATGACTATAGGAAAAGAGACCAGCAGACTTGGGAGTGGCAAGTACTCATCGTCCTTTTACCCTTCTGTGGAAGTCTCTTCTGTCTGTTAGTACCGGACTTTATCTTGTGTTCATTTACACAAGCTAAAACGTGAGTGTCACATGTACATAGACAGTAAATTTGGCATCTCTCGAGATAAAAAATATTTCCACTAGAGGCATCAAGTACAAAGTTATATTGCTTAAGAAGACAAGATATTATTTATAAGAAGGAAGCTGCCTTTGATTGTTGCTACGTTTCTTATTGTGCTTTAAACAACTTTCCACCAAATAAATGTGGATATGACTAGTTGATAATCTATCTGTCTAGTTTAAGTGCTGTAGGGATGTAGCAAGACATCTCAAGTCTTGCTGGCATACGTCAAGACTTCTGAAGTAAACAAACTGCAATGTATATGAATTTTGAGGGTATATTGTTAAGTGATCATTTTTACATTAATGAGAGTTTTTCAGTATAGTCTATGGATGGAACTGAAATTTTAATAGAAACATGATTTTATTGAAATCCAATGTCAACGAGTAAAGAGGGTATGGGGGTGTTTACATACATATGTTTGTAGATGAGGATGTTTTCTATGTGCAAATAACTACATATGTACAAATATGAATATGAGAAAGTGTTCATGTTACTGGACTTAGCTATATTAATTCTTCACACAACTAGATTTAGTCAGTATTCACCTGAAATGCTAACAAAATGTGATAAAGTACAGAGCAATAAGGCAGATAACAGATTCCATCGTAAAATGAGGCCTTTGATCTTTAGACTTTTATTGTGGGACTCTTTAGTTCTTGGAAGCGAGTCTACTTTTCTAAAATTATTATATATTCACAATGAGTGAAGGTAAGAGGGAAGGAAGACCCATTTGGTGTCATAAAATCTGTGTGTAAGTAAGCCTAATACTACTTCTCAAGCAGAGATGCCCAACACCCCTCCTCCCGAAGAAGATTTAGGGAATAATCACTTTCAACCTAATCTTTATCAGATGGGCTGCACTCTCTACCGCATTATAACTGGGCCCCACTCATACTAAATACAAGGTGGATATAAAGGCCGTTTGAAAATAGCATGTATTGTTATGTTTCAGATAAGTGAGAATCTTTATATAAAATAGGGCTGGGTAATTGACACAAGAATTCTCCCATCTGCTGAATCTAATTAGTACAGCAAACATTTATTGATTATTCTGACACTAATGCAGCTTTGTGAAATACATTCCTAGGAATTCTTTCCAGATCCTCTTGTCTAATTTTTTAGTTTGAGCCTTTAGGCTGAAAATCAGTCATGCTGACAACTCATGTTATTTAAATTAAAAAAAAATAATTTACCAAATCCAGAAATATATTCTGTAACTTTTATCAAAACCTAAATGTTATTTATTCTGGCCGCATTTCAAATTTTTTTCATCTGTAGTTTAAAATAATGTAGTTTAAAATGACCTCTCAGTATTGTTGAAATAGCTGAATTCGTTGTTTAATTTCTAAATTAATTTAAATTTTATTCAGTTATAAAATATAGTTAAAGCTTATATAGCTCTGGAACCAAAATCACAGTTTTATGAAAGCAGAATATTTAATTTAAAATGCTGAAAAAATCTATTGGGCTAGTCCAATGAGACATCAATGAGTTTGGATTATTTAATAATTGGGGCCATGTTGCCCTCTACTGACAGTATTGGAGAACTTGCTTTATTTACTCATTATTCTCATTACCTAGCACAAAACCTGTTAATTTAGGCTTCTGTTTTCAATCCTGGTTGCATATTGGAATCACCTGAGAAGCTTGTAAAACAATCCCCATTCCCACCACCTGATGAAGATTCTGATTTATTCACCTATGGCCTGGCATGAGTCGTTTTTATAAGCTCCCCAGGAGATTCAAATATACATCATGTTAAGAAATGCTAGTTGAGGCAAAGAAATAAAGTATTCCCAATAAAAAAAAGTTGTACCCCTGCCCCAGAGCATTTAGCATACCAGTGATCACTAGTCTCTGTCATCTGTTCTGCAGTGCCATTGTCAGAGACACGGTTTCTAGTCCAAAATTTTCCCTGATTAATCATGGGCTAGGTCACCACATGGGCACAGCAGCATGTGAAACATGCATGCAGAAACACACATACATTCACAGTTGCAGGAGCCGCTCTTCCTGAGAACTTCCAACCAAAACACAGCTTCATTCCTATAACTAAGAAGGCTTTCAAACTGATGCCAACCTTCATGGGAAGAAAGGCAAACAAAACTGGGAGGATGGCGTTGAAACTGAAAACAGGAATGGGAGCTTTTTTATCACGAGGTAGGTGTGTGTGTGTGTGTCTGTGTCTGTGTCTCTCTGTTTATTTCTGTGTGTCTGTGATTCCTGTCTTCCCCCTTGGAATGTAATTCCAAGAAGAAAGCGATTTTTATATGTTTTAGGGCAATGCCTGGCACATAGTGGGCCCTCAATGGACATTGTTTAATGGATGACATAAATAAATGAGTAGGCTTATGTGTGAGACCGAGAGAGAGTTTGATTATGAATAAATGTTCAAGGATACTCAAAAAAGAACAGGTAAACCCAAGCTGGATGAAAGAGGACACCTATCCAACTAAAAGATTGAAAACTTATATCACTGTAAAAAATGATAGAATGAGAATAATTAAGAAAGCAAATTTATAATTAATTTCTGGTAACCTATGAATTGTGTCAAAACCCAACCATCCCAAGACCGGCCTTAGAGGTTATTTAAGAACACATGACTAGAAACAAAACTAATCTGTCACCTTTGGAGCATTTTAGGGAACCCAACTCATTATTTTGATAACTTGCAACTAAAGAGAATCAGTCATTTATTTTGCCTTTCCTATGCAAACTATATCACCGGATAACCAAATACAAGTATACTTCTCTAGAAGTATTCCAGTTAAATGAATAAGAAAGTTTATAATTAGAATATCACAGTGAATTGATGTTTTAGGCATTGAGCATCATTAGCTGCTAACAGGACAGAAGGAGTGACAACCAGACATTAGATGCCTCTGGATAGAAGAACACACCGCCTATGAAGCAGTATTGCTCAAAAAAAAAAAAAAAGAACCTAAATCTGGCAAAGCTCTAGGTCCAATTACCAATATACTGAAGCCCCAACTTATGAAGCTGTATCACAGAGATGCAATCAGCAAAATTCAGAATGGAGGAAATTCTATAGGACAAACAACCTGGTTTCATTAAAAATAAACTGCAGGAAAAGGAAGAGTCGGAGGAGGAATCTATTGATTAAAATACCTTAAAAGACATATCAACCAAACACAATGTGGGGACCTTATTTGGAACTTAATTCAAACAAGCAAATTATTAAAAAATTAATGACATTTATGGGCAATTGGAATTTAAACATTTACTGGATATTCAGTATTAAGAATTTATTAATTTTTAGGTGTAATGATGATATTATATGGTCATAAATAGTCCTTATCTTTTAGAACAAATACTGAAGCATTTGTGAATGAATTAAAATGTGTGAAATTTACTTGACAATAATAAGACAAGGGGAAGCTGATGGGGGTGCAGACACTTAGGATTGGCCGTGTGTTGATAATTGTGGAAGCTGTGTGGTAGGTACGTGAAGGCGAGTACTATTTTTTTTCACTTTTGTATAGGTTTGAAGTTAATCAAAGTTTTTAGAAGTATCCAATAAAGGAAAAGCTTCCTCACTAAGGTGAGGTAGATTGGGGAGGGGTGTTCTTCACAAACTATTTAGAAATGGAGCACAAGAAAGAAGATAGAAAGAGGGAAATGTTTTTAGTAGATTATGTTGTGTCCGTGGTAAACTGTTCATTCTTACTGTTTTTCTCTGCAAGTCCTTTTAAATAATGCAGTACCTGCTGTTGAAGTCAGTATGCCAATAGTATTTCCATTTGCCATGAGGAGGAAGGGCCCACTTACTATCCTTGCTGCGGGATTGGTGGGCAAGAAAAAGAGGAGAGGAAGTTGCATTCATGTTGCTTCTCTAGCACATGGAGAATATTTATTCATCCTTTCTAGGACTATTTTTATAGCAATACTAAATATTTAGAAGATGTCTCCACGTGGGGCCCTTTGCTTTCATTTTTCTTTCCTGTGGAAAATAAATTATGCTGCTTTTTTTTTCTTCATCCAGTAACAAACTGTTAGGAAATTGTAAGCTGGCTTTGTTCTCCCCATCCCATCAAAATTTCATTTTGCACTTCAGAGCAGTTGCTCGGTTCACAGAGGGCAGATTGAATGAATGACGGGTTTGGAATTTATAAATCAGGCAATCTACGCTGGTAGTCCAGCAGAGGGAGCAGTGACCATGGATTTGCAGACCCAAAAGAGGACGAAACTGCTTCAATCAGATAGATTGTATTTAGACACACTGTTCCTTTAAGAGCCTGACTGTTTCCTCCTCCACCTTTATTTTACGGACCCTGGAGCTCCAGGTTGATAAGTGAGTATCCATAAGCAGATCCTATTTAGTCCTAACCCCAACGTCATAGAAAGATTCTTGTGGTAATTTGGAACCAGGGGACATGAAGCCAAGATTCTCCTTTTATATGATTTTTAAATTATTATTATTATTTTTTTAACATCTTTATTGGGGTATAATTACTTTACAATGTTGCGTTAGTTTCTGCTGTACAACAAAGTGAATCAACTATACGTATACATATATCTCCATATCCCCTCCCTCTTGCATCTCCCTCCCACCCTCCCTATCCGATCCCTCTAGGTGGACACAAAACACAGAGCTGATATCCCTGTGCTATGTGGCTGCTTCCCACTAGCTATCTATTTTACATTTGGTAGTATATTTATGTCCATGCCACTCTCTCACTTCGTCCCAGCTTACCCTTCCCCCACTGTGTCCTCAAGTCCGTTCTCTACATCTGCGTCTTTATTCCTGCCCTGCCACTAGGTTCATCAGTACCATATTTTTAGATTCCATATATATGTGTTAGCATACGGTATTTGTTTTTCTCTTTCTGACTTACTTCACTCTGTATGGCAGACTCTAGGTCCATCACCTCTTCAGAGCTAGAAATTTCCTTTAAATTCTCTCCCTTTATTTAGTTTTCCCATACCATTTTTCCTTCTCTATTTCCATTTTCTCAAAAACTGGTCAGTGGTGAGGTAGGAGCCATTATACATTTCTGTGCTGCCGACTTTAGGTTAAGGACAGAGCCTCAGACAGGAAAACGGACTCTGCTGTTTCCAACCAGCTATCCCCTTTACACGCCCCCATGACAAAGCTTGAGGATAGAGCAAAGGCAAGGCTACAGTGGGTGCCTTTTGCACAAAGCTGCGGGGCAGTTAGCTCTGGTGGACAGGATGAGGCATTAGTGCCTTTTCCCCTTGCTGCCTCTGAAGATGAACCAAACCACAGAAAGAAAGGCTTAAGGGGCCATGGTAACAGCTGATCTGCTTTGGCCTCGCTGATGACATTCTAAGAACACACCAGCCCAGCTCTACCAAATCTTCATTCTATAAAAAGCAAGGGAGATGGGCACCAGCTTAGCTTCCCCGGTGAGCGTGAAGGTGGATTAACCCCTCTTGGGCATCAGCTACATCCTCAGTTGGCCATTCTTCCCATAGAACTCGGGGAGAAAATTCTGGACAACGTGTCCCATTAAGAGCATATTGTTGTTATTATTTAGAGCAATGTAAATTAGTCCTCACAGTTTCTTTTGTAGAAAGACTCCCCCCACCCTGCCCACCGCCTTGCATCAGAAACTCTATACTCTAGATTAGCGCATCTCAGACTTCAGTGTACACAGGAATCACTTGGAGAACTTGTGGAGCTGCAGTTCTAGAGGAGAGCCAGAGGTTCTGAAAGGGTCCAATCTGGTTTCTCAAAGTGTGGTCCATGGAGCAGCCCCATTGGTATCACCTAGGAGTTTGTTAGAAATGCAAAAGTGAAGTCGTGCAACCGTTTTTTTCCTCTGTATGTTCAGAGGTCCCTGATACTAGAATGATGATGATGATGATGATAATTTTAAATACCACTCATTGAGTACCTATCGCATGCCAGCAACTATATACACATTAACTCTAATGCAAATAACGTTGTCTTTATTTTACATCCAAAAAGTGAAGCTCGAAGAGGATAAGTAACCCGTCCAAAGTCAGGTAGCTGGTGAGTGTCCCCATCCAAGTCTACCAGTTCCAAAGCCTGGGCCCTGTTCGCCACTCCACACTGCAATAATTGAGATCCCTCATCCCACTACCGACCCCCTACAAGATTCCCTGACTGTTTCTCCAGCCTTACCTATTGCTTGCTTTTTCCACTGATTTTTTTTTTTTATTACGCTTGCTGGGTCTGCAGCATCTGCACGTGACCTTGGGCAACACAACTGGTTAAGAGCAGTCATTCATTCTTGGGGCAGTTTCTATATACTTGATTCCACTGGGAGAGATCATTATGTCCTCTTGAGGAGCTTATCAACTGTCTAATCTTTATTACAGAGGAAACAAGTTTCTTTCTCTAATGTTTTACTAAAACATTTAACTTGATTTTCTTCATACTCTGATTAATTCCCTCTATTTGTATCCTCCTTATAAATGGAAATTCTCATCTTGCAACATCAGATTCAAGACAGTTTTCCTGTAATCCATTTGCGGAGGAGGTGTTTTGATTTTCTTGCAAAAATAGACAGATGTATTGCTTTACTGAGACTTACAAGTGTTTTTGGACTAGCTGCAACAGTTTTCCTTAGTCTTTCCCCTGATGCCTACATACATTTATCCAATAAATATTTTTTGAGCACATACTATATGCCAGACATTGCGCTAGGCTTGAGAATATAGTTTTAGTAAAATATACGTGGTGCTTTGCTTCCATGGGGCTTCCTTCAATTATGGTATCATGGTAAGCTGGCTTCTATTCTTGTGGACCTTTTTGTATGACAGCAGGATTGTAATCTCAAGTGTAAATCCTGAAAAAAATGTAGATTTAAGGTTTTGCATGGCGTATGGTATAGTAAAAAAGAGTAGACTGGGAGTTTAGAGACCTGAACTAGACCTCTTTCTCCTTCCCTTCTTTTCCTCCTTCTCTCCTGCTTCCTCCCTCCCTCCCTTCTTTTCTTCTTTCCTCCCTTCTTTCCTTCCTTCCTCCCTCCCTCCCTCCCTCCCTCCCTTCCTTCCTTCCTTCCTCAATCCATCCATCCATCCATTCATCCATTCATCCATTCATCTCATTCCTCTGCCCTTCCTTTTGTCCTCCTCTCCTTCTCAATAAATATGTGCTCAACAATGTGGATACAGCAGGAATCAGGCATAAGAGATCCCTATCTTTGCAGAGCTGAGTCCAGTGGGGGAGACAGACCTTGGACATTTCAGTTGCTCTGAGCTGGATGAAGAAGTATAAGGCACTGTAGGCACAGGTCATAAACAGGCCTGACTTGTAGTCTGGGTCTAAGACACAGAAAACATAAAGTGCTGAAAGTTGTGTTACAAGCCATTCAGTTCCTCTAGTCCTTGTTGCTGTTGTTTTTTATGACAGGTATGTGTGTGTGTGTTTGTGATAGAGTTGAATTTAACAGTCCTTTTAATTCTTAAAGTTTCAATATTCTAAACAGGAGTGTTAGCACAAAAATAGATATAGATTTTTCATTATAAAAAATTATAGGTTTTCATTCTTATATAAAAATGCAATTAACATATAGCAAAACAAAGAGAAATATGCATGCTTGTAGTATAGAACTCTTCAGAATAGATAAAAACCACTATGAAGCTGCATAATTTCTTTCAGAATCAGAAATGTTTTGATACTACAATTCTCTAAGTAATCCTGCTTCTCCCCCACCTTCTCCTCAATTACATGACTGGAATATAATCACCTGTCCTGTGAAGGGTAGCAGTCAAATAACTAAAACAATAGAGTTGCATTTCTGAAATTTGAAGTACAAATAAAAATAATTTTTATGGACTCCGTCCCCAGTGTTAAATCAGTTTTATATATAATAATCTCACATATATATAGACCTACAAAACTAGATATAAACTTTATTAAACAAAATGAAATTTCAAATTATATATAAACAAAACTACAAAACCAACACTATTCATATTAATATTCAATTTAATATAACCGATGGTTTTGTTTTGCTGAAACTGCCTATTTGAAACACGAAATGATGCTGACTGCTGGATGTGGGTTTTGTGCTGGGCATTCCCTCACTGCTGAGACTCAATCTCCCATCACTTCTGTTCTTTGCTCTACTGTGATACTGTTATTCAGACAGCAAGCACAGATCATTTGGCCTTCACTTAGCATGAATAAAACATTTGGGTCTGCTTTTGCTCTTTTCTCCTTAAGACTTAGACCATGGAATCATATACATACACTCAGCTGTAGGCACCGAAATCCAGTGACAATTGGATTAGACAATCTTGATTAGAGAGTGAACATCCAGATGATTCAGAATAAATTTTTACTATATTATAAAGGTATTTATAAAATTATACAATTTTAAATTATATATAATATATAATACTATGTGTAAAATTTTATGCATATAATTATATATATGTATTATTTTTGTACTATATACATATAACTATGGTATAATATGTGACATATGTGAGTGAGATAATTTGGGATTGAGGATCCTTTCATGATCCTTACCAAGAAGTAGGAAATCAGAGCACTTGAGTCTTCCCAGGCAACCTGGAGCATTTCACACAGTTTTTTGCACAATCAGCCACTTCCTCTTCCTCACTTGTTGGGTCACAGAAGTGTTCACTTGGTTTTACGTGCAAGTTCCTCTGCTCTTACAGCAAACCCAGTCTTGTCTGGAATTGCTGTTCTCCCTAAATCCCATCATAAGCTCCCAGCCTCAGAAGCCCTTGATGGCTCCTGGTTGACCTTGTGATACAGTCCAAACTCCTCCATGTTGTACACAACGCCTTCAACATCTATGTTCTTCCCACCTCTCTAGCCTTATGTTTTGTCCTACACCTTTCCCATGCATACTGACATCCCAGTGTTCTAGCGATATGGGATGACTGGCAAGGATTTTGTGATTCTCTGTTTTTTTCCCATTGTTTGGCATGTTCTCACTTTTCTTGCCTAGAAAACCCCTAATTGATCTGAAAGATTTAGATTAGTCATCTATTCTACGGTAGGCAGAATAATGCCTCCGCAAAGATGTCTATATCCTAATCCCCAGAAACTGTAATTATGCTGTTATACTTGCCAAACGTGATTTTACAGATACAATTTACATTACACACTGTACAATAGGGAAGTTATCCTGGATTATCCAGATGGGTCCCCTGTAATCACCAGAACTTAAAAGGGGAGAACTTTCCCTGATTGGGGGCAGAAGAGGGATGCAACAGAAGAGGAAGTTGCAGAGACTCGAAGTGTGAGAGATATCTGACACCCCGTGACTGGAGGCAGGTTACAGGGAAAGCTTGAGAACTGTGAGTAGTTCCTAGGAACAAAGACCAGCCCCTAAATGACAGCCAACGAGGAAATACTAACCTCAGTCCTACAACCGCAAGAAACTGAATTTGGCCAACTTGAATGAACTGAAAAACCACGTACCCCCTGAGCCTCCAGAAATGAACACTGCCCTGCTGACCTGTGAGACTCTAAGCTGAGACCCAGCTGAGCCCAGTGGGACTTTTGATCTCTAGAACTGTAAGATAATAAATAGATGCTAAATTTGTGGTAATTTGCTATGAGAGCAGTAGAAACCTAATACACTCTCTTTCACAAAGTCTTTTCCCGAACCTCCTACAGACACCCCGGGTCTTTGTTGCACACCTCACCTGGATGCTGCTGTGGCTCCCGCCTGTCCCTCAGGGACAGGCCTGTCCCTCATTGTCTCCTCTACTCCTCTGGAAAGCAGGAACCTTAATTTTTTTTTTAATATATATATAATTTTTGTTTGGTTGCACCAGGTCTTAGCTGTGGCAGGTGGGCTCCTTAGTTGCGGCATGTGAACACTTAGTTGTGGCATGCATGCGAGATCTAGTTCCCCAACCAGGGACTGAACCCAGGCCCCCGGCATTGGGAGCACGGAGTCTTAACCACCGTGCCACCAGGGAGGTCCCAGGAGCCCTATTTTTTTTTTTTTTTTAGTGATGTTTTGCATTAGCAAGAAACACCAAATCTTGGAAGTGAGATTTTTTTTTTTAAAGGAATTCCTTTATTTTTTTAAAATTATTATTATTTATTTATTTATTTTATTATTTTTAGCTGTGTTGGGTCTTCGTTTCTGTGCAAGGGCATTCTCTAGTTGCGGCAAGCGGGGGCCACTCTTCATCGCGGTGCGCGGGCCTCTCACTATCGCGGCCTCTCTTGTTGCGGAGCACAGGCTCCAGGACCCCTATTTTATCACACTTATATAGCAGCACATATTCAGGGCCTGTACACAGATGGTGCTAAATGATTGTTTGGTAAATGAATACATGAAGTAGATGTTCCAGTCATTCAACAGATATCTGTTGTGTATCCACTATGGGCCAGGCATTATCCTAAGCTAGCGTTACAACAGTGAACAAGGGTAAATTCCTGATACAAAGAGGGGTTGGTGGAGGCAAACACTAAATGTGAAAATGAGTAAATGAATAATTCCTGACAGTGATAATTTCTAGTAAGACTATAAAATAAAATAATGGGATAGAGGGCTATAGGGTGTGGGGGGCAAGGCTACCATAGTTAGAGTGGTCAGGGAAGGTCGCTCCGAGGGCGGTGTTGAGCCAAGACCTGAATGATGAGGAGGCACCACGCGATGATCTGAGGGAAGAGTGTCCCCAGCAGCTGACGATGAGAGAGCCTTGCAGGAGCGGAGTGTTCCAGAGAGAAAGTGCAAGAGATGAGCCGGCAGACTTAGGTGGAGTTCAGAGCCTTGCAGACGATGAGGGAAAAGTTTAGATTATATTCTAATCCAATAGGAAACCTTTGAAGGAGTTTAATTTACATGATGAGACTTACGCTTTTCAACAGTTTCCTTTGACACCAGTGTGAAGAAAAGACTGTGGGGAAAGGTTGAAAGCTAGAAGACCACTCCGTCCAAGCAAGAGGTGATGGAGGCTTGGACTGGCGCTGTAGCAGTGGGGATGGAGAGAAGGGGTCAGATGTGAGATATGTTTCGCAGGTAGAGGTCACCGGCCTTGCTGATGGATTTGATGTAAGTTTTGAAGGATTGAGAGGAGTGAAAGATGACTCCTAGATTTTTGGCCTAATCAAATTGAAGGAGGTGTGGGGACTGGGGGACTAACCAGACTTGGGAAGGAGTGAAAGAAACTCGAGAATTTTGTACTGTGCATGTTAAATTTAAGATGAAAATCGGTCATCCTAGCGGAATCTCAAAGACAATGGATATATAAGTCCAGAATTCAGGGGAGCCCTCTGAGCTGGAGATATAAACCTGGGATTGATGGCATATCAATGATGTTTATTGGCATCAGACAAGATGATATCATCTGGGGAGAGTTAGTAGAAAGGGTGAAGGATTAAGGACAGAATTCTGGGATGTTCTAATGTTTAGATGTGAACAGAGGAAGGGGAGTCAGAAAATAAATTGGAGAAATAGTAAAGTGGAAGGAAAAGGAGAGTGTGGTGTCCTAAAAACCGGCAGGAAAATGTGTTTCACAAAAGAAAGTGCTCAGCCATTTCAAATGCTGCCAAGAGGCCCTGAATATGAAGATAAAAAGAATTGGCCACAGAATTTGGCAAGACATGTATTTTGGTCTTAATATGATAGTATTCCTCCCCAGGTCTCTTCACTACCCTCATTCAATTGATTCAATTCTTCACGAAACTTTAGTTTTTCAAGCATTATGCTAAATACTGTGGATGGAGGAAGAAAAGGTAACCAAAAACAAGACTTCTTCCCTCAAATAATTTACAATTTAGGTGAAGAGACAGACTTATCAGAAGCTAACAGTGTAATATAAAATATGGCAAGTAAGCAATTCTGGGAGAACTGGGAAGTTTCTAGGGTGGAAAAAGTATGTCAGTTGAGTCTTCAAGAATCAGCAGTATTTCAGCCAGCAGGAGGAAAGAAAGGGATTTTTTTGTTTTTAACTTTTTTTTCAAATTGACAGAATAGAGATAATGTAGGTAAGGCATAAAATGTTTCTAAACTAGGATAACGGCTTTGGGAACGGGAAGGAGGGGGAAAGGTGAGAGATAACGCTGTCAATAGCTGTATCACATTGTGCTTCAAGATATATATCTTTTTCCATTTGTATCTATCATCCATGAAATATATAACCCAGGCATCAGTTTCCTCATTTTACAGAGAAGGAAATCAAAGCACCAATTACATAATGAAGACAGAATGAAATCGAATGCAATAACTAGATGGAATTGTCAAAGAATGCCAAAGACTTAAATGTCACCACAACACATGCCATCCATTCACAGAACGGAAAGTAGATGCTTTTGATATGACTATGACTGATAAACCAGTCCAACTGCATCAAACTAGGGCCAAGACACATCCTTAAGTCATAATATTGGGGCAGACGTTTGACCATGGGGTTCTACAGTATCTAATGGATAATACAGAGGGCATATTGATACATAGGAAGCAGAAAGAGGGCATTTCTTTTTGGAGCCGAGATGAACAATTTCAAGGAACGTTACATATCTGTGGTATGTGGAATTACAGAGGCAGTTGCACAGAACAGTTAGTACGGGTGAGGATGACCCACGGTGGTCTCTCTTAAAGCTCAAGATCATCACTGAGTCCATCATTCCATAAACATTCATAGACTGAGGCCTTAAATCCCAAATGGCCAAGCTGGAAGCAGACACATGTCATAGAGGAACTTAAAAATGAAATTTCAGTCCCTTAGATCCCTTGAAGCACCTCTGCAAACATGGTGAATCTCTTTAGTAGAGTATCTTTGTATATGAAGAAAATGGTAATATAGGAGGAGCCGAGAAGCCAGCAAACAAGGAAGCCGGGTTCAGTTGCAGAGGGAGGAAGAATGCTTTTGTAGCTTATAAACCATGTATTATAGAACACCAGGGATGAGTGGTCTTACATCAGGAAAGTCAGTTGTCCTTTCAGTAGAAACATTTTTATGCCTTTATTTGGACTCTGTAAATCTCATGAGACTTCAGGACAAGCACTTGTTCACATGCTTTTTCTGAAAAAGAAGAGCAATCAGTATAGGCTTAACATTCAAGGAAGATGGAGACTTTTTTTGAGGTCCTTTTTTATTTAGCTCCCTGTCCATGAGAAATCTGATGCTGCATTTGGAAATAACCTATAGATGTGAAAGAGGAAGGAGCTGAAATTCTCTCACCTGAATAACGTGATTATACAAACTCTAGCTGCCTTTCTCTCCATTTGCTGCTTTAAGGGCTTCCTCTCACACGGCCAGCTTGAATGCTAAGTGAAGGTTAACCCTTGGCATTTTCTTATTGGCATTTGCCATAAGTAGGTGTTTTTTCTGTCCATGAGAACTGATTGACGCTTACGTTCCACCTAATGCAGTAGTAAAAGATTTAATAGAAGTGGAACGTGACTGCTACAGTGTATTTTCAGGCACTAAAGTTTGACCAAAATGGAATAAGGGCCAGGTGGCGGTATCTACAAACTGTGTTAATAGCTCCATCAACAGATGTTTAATGTACTTAGAGTTATTCTTCACATCCTACTGTTGCTAATACATTTCCTCCCATACCTCCTCTCAACACAAAAATTTTGAGAGGAAAGGAAACATTAATAACCCCAAAGTGTTTAATTTTAAAGGATATTTAAATCTTAATACTGGTCATAAGGTGACCTGTTTGACTACTGGATGGCTTATTGCAGGCTCCAATAATTTTGTTGCCATCATTAGCAAAAGTTGTTAACCAAGAGAAGACTTAAAAATGCACAAGTTGTCTCCTTTATTTACCCTTGGATTGCATTCTGCTTTGAAGATATTTTTCAGTGGATCAAAGTATAGAGGTGCTATACAATGCTGTTTCAGCCTGGGGTGCAGGTGAAGCTGGCAGCTGCCTTAGTGTGTGTGAGAAGGAAGAGGCCCTCCTTTCTGTCCAGAGTTTTCATTTCTAGTTGGTCCAGTAAGTCAGACAACCAAGGCGGATCAGGCAGTTCTAGAGAGTCAAAGTCAACACCAGGGCATGTTTTGTTTGTTTGTTTAACCATAGTAGGAATAAAGAATGAAGAGGTGACTCCCATCCTGTACAGCACTTTCTTCAATGAACATTTATTTATTTATATGACTGTCCAGCCTCCAGATTGCTAGATGCAGAGAACCGGGGCCTGAGGGGATAAGCTGCATGACAGAAAAGGTGCTGTGAGAGAGAAAGGAAGCAGGCAGGGTAGTTGGGGAGCACGGTGCTTGTGGCCTTTCAAGGGCTCCCCGGAGCACTTCCATATGGATGTGGCAAGGAAGGGGATGAAAAAATGTGGTACAGCTCATGAGAGAGCCTTCTTCCTCGCCAGCCATGTGGATGGAGCATTCTGGTCCTATCCCTTGTCCTGGTTTCCCCAGTTCATCTCTGTTGTCTCTTTCCCCATCTTATTGGATTTTCAAGCTTTTCAATTTTTAATATTTTTGTACGGAAAAAGGAGCCCACAAAGAGAAAAGTGCCTCAGGCTCATGGCAGTCACGATGAAGCCAAATTTAAAGTATTCTCAATGTGGGTTAGGTATAATCATTTAGTTAATAAGTGAACATAAGAAAAGGTTATCACTGGAATTAGATAATCGCTACTGTCCTTTCTAAACTGCAAAAAGTTCTCTAACCCTAAATATTGGGTTTTGTTCCTGCTTGAGAGAATGACCACTGACATTTTTGTTTGTAGCCGAGAACAAAGGACAGTTTGAAGTAGAAGCAAAATTGAGTAACATGAATCCTTGGCGCTAATGTGGGTTAAAATTGTAGAAGGGCCCTGTCTTGTATGAGACCCTGTTTCTATTTAGTAACCCTAACAATTATAATTTAAAATATTCTCAGTGTGGGTTAGATATAATGATTGAGTTAATTAAGAAACAAGTTTGAGCAGAGAAAAGACGTCTTAAAAGAAAACTACAGGATGTAGAGTTTTCATAATAATACTCTACTCTATGCAAAATCTCACCTGTTAGCTTTGGGAGGAAGAGGGCTGCTCCCTAGAGAAGAGAGGGATGTGCTGACTTCAGTTGGCCTTTCTAATGAAGAAAGTTGCAGTATAAAAGAAACTAAATAGAGAGGAAAGACAAAGATTTAAAACAA
Source organism: Balaenoptera acutorostrata (assembly GCF_949987535.1). NCBI lineage: Eukaryota > Metazoa > Chordata > Mammalia > Artiodactyla > Balaenopteridae > Balaenoptera > Balaenoptera acutorostrata. Next base: position 44,643,616 of record NC_080077.1, read on the forward strand.
GGTAGTATTTGAAGAGACAACAATAGTAGACTTAGCACAAACTACAGATAATGATTATGAAAACAATGATGTAAAAACAAATGATCAGGATATAAAAAGTAAGAATGTTTTCTAACACTTAACTCATGTAAAAACAGTACTCATATGTTTTATATTTTCTTTTTTACTTACCTTTTCTTGGCTATAATATCCTTGGATAATACAGGAAAAAATGTTTAAAAGCACCCTAGGTCCTATATCATAGTAAACACTATTTATATCAGGTATATTTCCTTTCAGATATATATATTTAAAAATAAAATTTGGGCCATACTTTATAGTTTTATGTCCTTCTTTTCCCGCAGAATCAAATAGTCTTTAAAAACTTGGTTTTCAGTGGGCCTATAGAATTGTGTTTTTTGGATGAAACTTTTCCCCTGTTGTTAATAAAAATGTCACTATCCATCCTGTGGTAGTGTCTAGTTAGAAGTAACAGACTCGATGTTCACAAGCAGCATGCATGATGTTAAATCCATAATCCTGAGTGGGAAAAAAGTAGGAAACAGAACGAGATGTGTAACAGAAAACCATTTATATGAATAAAAACATTTGCATGCAAAACAATAATTCATACTGTACAAGGACATAGAAGCAAAGGACTCAGCACAAAAGCTCATTGTGGTACAGCTTTAGCCATATTGACTGAAGGTGAATATATTATATTATATATACTGTGAATTACAGTTCCAATCCTAGGCATAAGCCTGACAGAAATATGGAAATGTGTTCACCAAAAGATGAAACAGAAGGTTCTTAGCAACCCTATTAGCAAGGGCAAAACTGGAACCTACCCAAATGCCCATCAATAATAGAATGGAAATGAACAGTGGTTGAGTCACAAAATGTGATATCATGCAGTAGTAAGAATGAACAATCTTCAATTTACACAAAAACGTGAATGAATCTTAAAAACACAATGTTGAACTAAAGAAGCCAGACACATACAAGTGCAAATAGTATGGTTCTGTTTATGTAATGTACAAAACCAGCAAAGTTAACCTCTTCTGCTAAAAGTCAGGAAAATGGTCCCCCTGAGCTGTTCGTGACTAGAAGGGGGCACAAGAAAGGCTTGTGGGGTGCTAGCAACATCTGCTTCCTGATCTTGGGACTGACTGCACAGTTGTGTTCAATTTGTGAGAATTCACCAAGCTGTACACTTAGGATAAGTGGAATGGTCTATTCCTCTATGATATTGCAGTACAAAGTGTTTTTTTCAAGTTACACATTAAATGTATTAGAATGGTTGCCTATCAAGAAGGAAATGAGAGTGAATGAATGAATTTCAAATGCGTGATTTTCAAGAACTTACTACTGAGCATTACCAAAGAATTTCTTAATTTTATTAATGACTTTTAGAAGTTGAGAGCTTTTGCTTATTTAGGGCTTTTTAGAAAACTTGTGGCAGAGAGTGAAATTCAGCAACCAACTAGATATGTCTTAGTACTGTAAATTCAGGTAATTAAATTTTAATACTTCTCCCAAAGTGAAATTAACGTGTGGTAATTATGATTGAGAATGTACTTACTTTGCCTTAATGTCATATTTTAAAAATTGCACCTTTTAAGCCATTTTTATTTTCAGAACATGGTGTTTATTTACCTTTACTTTCTCTTTTCTTCACATTTTAACCTCAACACCAACCTTTCCAAATGTTGTTGAATGTAATCCCAGGTACTTTCTGCTGGAATGAGGCATTTTCCCTCCCAGAGCAACCTGAACAGATTAGAAATCACCAAATGCTTCTGATTTTAATTCCCTGCAGAGAGTTGCTGGAAGAGTTGTTTTAGGTTATCCTGGTGACATTTATTAAGATCAGAAGGTACGGAGATAAGACCATCAGAAATGTTTATTTTACTTAACTATTTAGATCCTCCCACACCTGCTCAGCTCAGTGACCCCAACTATCCTGTAATTGCCTATATTAAATGTTTCGTGAATATGAAGCAAGAATACACCAGTTTAAGGAAAATGCATGTGATTTTCTTTTACATAAGTTTTCATGGATGGTTCTAATTCCATTTAATGGGTAAAATGAAAATAATTTCACTAATTGAGTCATTTGTTATGTCTGAATGTGTTGCTAGCATATAGGAAAGCTTTCCCCAATCACTCTGATTTTATTTTTCAATATTATAAATTTAATTAGAATCAAGATTTAACCCACAAATAATATTTTGTGTCCTCCAGTCGTTTCTGTTTTGGAAAAAAGATGATAATTTTATAAAGAAAGCCTACTTAAATTTTGCCCTTTTGTGCGATTAAAAAAATAAAAACTAACAACAACTCTACAAACATCTAGCAGTTGAATCGCTTCTTACTGTGTCATTGCTTTTCCTTTGAGTTGTAAGCCAAAACCGACCATTTAATGTTTGGAAAATGACTTACTAACATGTAATTTCAGAATGATGTCCTTTTTAAAATGAATTGCAAACTCATGCCTATGACAAACTCCTTTTTTGTGTATTCTTAACTTTTCCTAATTGCTCATTTTTGGTGAAATTGAGCCCCGTCTCATAATATTGGGTTCCAGTGGGCCTCATCAGACTTGTTTGTGTGTTTACATATATTACACGGTGAAATAGATACTCATGTCTATAACTCTTCGTCCTCTGAGGACATTCAATGAATAGGAACCCAGAATCATGTGTTCCGTAGTTTACTAAAGCCCCATGGAAAACCCTACTGCAGTAGCTATGCAAAGTTCTGGTTAAACATTGCCCTAGCGTTTGCACTGCTCCGTCTGTTGTTTTTACACTAAAGACTCAGCCCAGGTTGGAGGTAGTATTGACTTTGTAATTAAACCATTTTACCTTCAGAATTTTGTAATCACTGCCTTTAAAACCATCTGTTGTGGCGAGAGGGTAAACTCTTTTTTTTTTAAAGGTAAGGAAAAAAATCTACAGTGGCCTTTTTTTTTTTTTTTTTTACTTTCAGAGTTCTGATTTTAGGTCCTTGATTTACTAGCATATCAATAGAAAAAAAGGAGGAAATTATCTGTGAGTGACGGAAAAGGAAGCTTGTCTTAGAATTCAAAATAAATGCAGATGAAAGTACCTTCTTGCCTGCTGCTCTTTTTCAAAGGTATATTGTTTCCTCTTTACGTGTGGAGATATTATTAATTTACTCGAGGCTGAGTGGGGTGATATTAAAGACAGGTTTGGCTATGTTTCATAGTGCTGGAAACTCTTCTTGCTAACTTGCCACGGTATTGTCAGGACCGTAAGAGTGTGCGTCTGCCGTGGGTAGCGTGGTGCTTACTGCAGCAAGTAAGGCAACACAAGCAGAATGTTCAGGGAAGGGAAAACAGTTTTAAAATAAGGGGCTTATGAAATACATTGGCTTTGTAGTGATGTAGGATCTGTAGGAGGCCCTGCGTTTCTGTTCCCAGGAAAAAGAGGCAGAAGAGTAGACTAATTTGCACTCTTATAAACCTTTTTAAAGGGCATGGGATCAGTCTCACTCCCCCCCACACACACAGGGGACATGAGTGATGTCTGAATGACCATAGACTGCCCCTCTGCATTTAGGAAATGTAGCAAAAAGAATTTGAAAATATGAACGCTGGAGTCAGACCAGGGGCCACGTCATGGCCTTGTCACTTTTTAGCTCATGGCTTAGGGAAGTTACTTAACCTCCCTAACCTGAGGTCCCTTCATCTACAAAGTAGTGAAAAGAAAAGTACTCTGTCACAGTGTTATTGTGGTTAGATACTGTGGTAAGGTACCTGGTACGGTGCCTGGCACGTGGGAAGCATAATGAAAATAATGTCTCTATCTCAATTAATTGATCTACCTGAAAACAGATTCTTGAGGCATCTCAGCTTTAAGTTTCAGTGTAGTTTGTCAATAAAAATAACAAGATATGTGGTTTACTAGTGGACTTTTAGAGCAATTTTGTAATTCTCTTTGGCTGACATCTATTATATATGTCCATTTAGGGAGAGAAACAAAACAGGGAAATAATTGCCAACTGTCACAAAATTCAGTATTCACCTAAAGCTTTTCCTTTTCTTCTTCTTCTTCTTCTTTTTTTTTTTTTTCCAAGTAATTTGGAGACTTTGAGCAAAAGGCCCAATTCAGAGATTCCTCCTAGGCATCTCATGGCCAGCCAACAATAGCTGACTATGACCTGGGGCAGGGATGTAATAGGGGTGAGGAGAAGGGAGAGTGGGTGGGATCAGGGCACATGGTCAGTCCTCAGCAGAGCCATATGATCTCAGGATGCAAGCTGTAACCTCAGGGCGCCTAGCTTTAACTCTTAGCTCTGCTGCTTACTCATGTGTCACTTTGGGGGAACCCACTTCATGTCTCCAGGACACAGTTTTCTCATCTAACAAGAGTACCTGCCTCATATAGCTGAGGTGAAGATTTCCAAAGGGAACTCACATAACCTTCTTAGCACAGTGCCTGGCACATAGCAGACGCTCAGTAGATTTATTTTTATGGCAAAGGCCCCGTAATTATGTGATGATTGCCTATTGAACATTGGAATCCAACATAAGAGGGTTGCCACAGAGGTCATGAAGCTTCAGATATAGTTGAGAGCATCCAGTTTCTTTTACAAGTTTACTCATCCTCTGCCAAACTTGAGGACTGTTTTTTAATTTTATGGAGTTGTTGTGACCATATTAATAGGAGCTGTTATTAAAACCATGCTTATGCCAGACAGTCCATAGGTAAATGATCCTTTTTACCATGAAAAGGAAGATGAAGAGTAATTCACCTATTGCAGCACACTGTGCTAGGCACATAAAAATGACTTAAGGAGTGTGCATTCAGTTGAGTTGTATCACTGATGGCATTTTTTCCTTGAAACCATGGATGTGAGAGAATGTTTATACAGTGGTTCTGATTAAAAATGATATAAAAAGACCAGCAAAAACTTCATAAAATTTGCCCTATTTATGTTTAGGAAAAGAAGATATATATATGCATATGTATAATTTTATATTTCATTTGTTATGATGAGCTTACAATAAGTATTTATAATATAAGTGTATATAATATAAGTATATTTATAATAATCGCCCCAAATTCAGGTACCTATAAAAAGTATTGCAGAATTCCCTGGAAGTCCAGTGGTTAGGACTCTGCACTTTCACTGCCGAGGGCCCAGGTTCAATCCCTGGTGGGGGAACTAAGATCCCACAAGTTGAGCAGTGCAGCCAAAACAAACAAACAAAAAAGATTATATTTTCAAAAAAAAAGTATTGCATAAACTCATAATTCAGGGGCACATTAGGATATGTAACTGTTCTAATTGGTAGAAAATTCATAGAAAATCTATGAAAAAATGTAAAAATATGTAGGCTTGAAAAAGGAACTAAAGCTAACACGAGGAAAATAATTTCAGAGCAATGGAAATTATTGTGGCAACTACGGGGATTTCTAACTGCTTGAACATTCTGCAGAACAAAAAAAATCCTATTTCACATTCCATAATCAGTTCAGAAAGTAATACTTTCTAGAACCCTGAATATCATAGGGAAATTTCTATCTTTCTTAAAACTTGCTCTGGTTTACAATCCCTGTGGGGTAGGCAATCCTCTAGGCTGAGAAATAGGTGCTTTTATGAACCAGCATCTAACCTCCCACCATAGCTTAGCCACAGATCAATGGTGCCCCCTTGAGCTATGGGCAAACTCCTTCTCTCGGAGCATGGGACGTAGGAAGAGGTGAGATGGAAAGCCTCAAAATACTCCTGAAAGGAAAACTGTGTGGCCAACAAAAATCACAACCTAAAGATCAATCTGATACTGTTGGGGGAGTTATAAGTAATCCTTTAGATTTTTATGTGAATGTATTAATAATATGCTGTCATTAGCCTTTGTCCAGTTCAGATACTTTTCTTGTTCTTATCAGTGTAGATAAAACGAGGTAAACCAGATGCGAGAGAAAGCACGGGAACCCATCAGCTGTGCATCAGTCACCCAATTGTTCTCTGGCGGTGCTCATCTTGCTGGTCAGCCAGTCACGGAGGCCTCAGCTTTGATGTCAGTCTATCTGACTCTATTTGACAAAGCCAGTTGCACATGCTCTTCATAGAGACAGCAGATTACAGACAATACCACACTAAAGAAATGCTACCTTCTAGCCACGGATACAATGAAAGCCATCCTGTTAGTCTGGGATATGCTTATTTCAAGGAGTCCCAGAAATGAGCTATGGCATGAAAGGCATCAATTTATCCTAGTTACAAAATCTCCCTGAAAAAGACCAAATTTAGCAGCAACAACTAAGTAACAATTGCATATGTCATAAAATAGTATAGATTCATCTGAAGAAGTAGCGAGAAAGACTTGATAACACGCAGGCAGCTAAATATGCTCCACTGCTTCCTGGAATACGTCCTTCCTGAGTTGTTAAAACTGAGCAAAATAATAGAAATCGGATGACTGAGAGTTAACTTGCTGGAATGTGACACAAATCTTAAAAACCCATTTTGCGCTTTGCTATCTTCATGACTTAGGGAAGAGATTCTGATTTCACTTTGGCCGATAGCTATACAAGGAAAGATGCCATTTTAACAACTTAGTAATCTTTACTAAGATGTATGTGGCTTCAAGTTGCCGTAAAGTGCAAAACCTTTTTCTTTGTAATTTGAAATTAAACTATTAGAATCGAGTAAATGCCTTTGTTGATGTCAGAAGAATGGACTTTGAGTTTTATCCTCATGTTTAGGTCAGTGCATTGCACGGTGGTCAAGTCCCTCCCTGGCTGAGCAGCCCCAGAGTATCAGATAAAATGGCATTGTGTTCCAGTCATATTTCTTTCCTGCTAGACTTAAAAACCTTAGTCTTTAATCTTGTAAAGTTAATGAATAAAACTGAAGCCTTTTCTCAGCTTCACTTCCCTTTAAAAATTGAAAGAAGTTACACTTTTTTTTTTGTAAGGATAGTTGATTTACAATATTGTGTTAGTCTCAGGTGGACTTATCTTTAAGACAGGCAATCTCATGCTCAGAGTGATGTCACACTAGGACTGGTTTGTTGCTTCTCACTCCCTCTCTTCATTCCCACTCCTCTTGTCACTCAAATTTGAAAGCTTTTCACATTCTAATATTATTTACTTACCTCTGTGAAACACATTCTCTAAAAACTTTTCCATGTCCAAATTAAATAGCTATCATTTTAATTCTGGTTTTAGTTGGAAAGGTACGAATCATCTGCTATATTTTAGTTTTCATCTTGTCGTGGGCAATTGCAGCAATATCTCTAAATTTTCCTGTGTGCATATCTGTTCTCAGCCAATAGAACGCCTATCATTTCTCCTTGATTTGAAACCAATAAAATGGGATAATGCAAAGAGATTCATTAAAAACAAGGCAAGTATTCAGGGTTTTTCTGTCCACAGATGTGGTTCATCAAGTTCAAGCAGGGCCTGCTCTGTAGCAGAATTCCCCAGAAAACACACATTAGTCCCTGGTCACTAGCAAACTATTCAACACTTTTTGGGATATCTACTGTAACTATAATCACCAACATCTAAATCTTGATAGTGTCTACATTGTAGTACCAAATGTTTTATATTTTTTTCCAATTGTAATAGTACTCAACAAAATTTAATTACTAGAGGAAATCATTAAACAGAAAGCCCCCAGTAACTTCCCCACCCTGTCGATTTCCTGGAAAATCCCTGTCAACAATTTGAGGTCTAATCCCCTCCCTAACATGTTCTTATTTATTTTTTTATTAATTTATTATTTTTTTAAATTTTTGGCTGTGTTGGGTCTTCATTTCTGTGCGAGGGCTTTCTCTAGTTGTGGCAAGTGGGGGCCACTCTTCATCGCGGTGCGCGGGCCTCTCACTATCGTGGCCTCTCTTGTTGCGGAACATGGGCTCCAGACGCGCAGGCTCAGTAGTTGTGGCTCACGGGCCTAGTTGCTCCGCGGCATGTGGGATCTTTCCAGACCAGGGCTCGAACCCGTGTCCCCTGCATTGGCAGGCAGATTCTCAACCACTGTGCCACCAGGGAAGCCCCTGTTCTTATTTATTTTTATACCCCCCAAAATGTGTGTCTTCAAGAGGAATGTGGTATCATGTGTACTAATTTATAATCTGCTTCACCAACCTCTTCCACACCGAGATGTTTCCATGTGTTTCAGAAGAGCACTACGTTTTAAAACTCATTTTGGAGGAAGAAAGAAAACCTCATTTTGTAGAGTGTTTGCCTTCAAAAATATCTAATGTAACTCCAAATATCTACCAAATGTCTGCACCCTACAAGCATTCAATATGAAGTCAGAGGGAATAACGGCTCTCTGCTTCTCTTTCCATATCCCTTCTTTTCAGTCCTCACTCTTTTCTTCTTCACTTCTAACCCAGCATCTCGACTTTTTTTCTAAGTACATGTTACATGACATTTCTTATTTTAAAAGTTCGATTTGTTGCAGGAGATTATCCTTTCCATCACAGCAAGAGTAAATGATTTACTGTGAGCCACTTTCGTTCCATTTAAATGTTCCTTTGAAAAAATGAACAATTCGGATGCACAAAACATGCTTGTATTCAGATGATATGAAAATTTGTATAAGGATATCTATCTTGTCTCAAGTCTTCTTTCTGTTTCTCTCTCTTTCTCTTCTTTCTTTTTCTCACTGTGGTAACCAGGGCATAAGGGCAGCTGGAACATGTGGCTTTTTATTTGATCAAGGGTAATGATCAACCAAGCCCAGAGGAAGGCAGGTCAGCTTTCCTAGTTCACCTGCGACATAGAATCTTTTTACGTGCTCTCCAATTGTGAGTCCATCTGTGCCATCATTAAGAAGGAAAAACCTACAGAAATAAAGGGGCTGAATGTAACAGGAACTGGATATTTAAAGTTGATCTGAATATGCATCTGCAGGGACTGACGCTCTATGAATCGAAGTGTGTCCTTTACTTATTTCTGTGAAGCAAAGAGCCATAGATTGGTTGCTTTTGTTGTTGGCTTGCTTATTTTACTTATAATTTTCTTCTCTTACATCATCATTTTTGTCTTTGCATGTATCTTTTTTCTTTTTTGGATTTTGAGCGGAGGACAAAAGTCTCAGGACTACATAAAGAAACAACAAAATATTTATATGTTCTCTGCAATATATGTTTGCTAATCATAGCTCCCAGAACAAATGATGTTCATTTGTGAAGAATGATAAAGGGGAGAAATTCATTCCAGGGCTCCTTAGGTAGTTGCTATTCTAATACACTTCTTCCAGCACTTGAGGAAAATTTATACAGTATCTTGTAATTTCTATGAATTCTGACTGTTTTTGAGATACAAGCTATTCAAAGATGTTGATACATCAGATTTCCCAAGTTTCTGCTGGAAAAACTTATTAAACACTGTGGGATTCCAGGCCATTCTGATGCTACGAGCACCTTTCTTGCCCATATCTGATTCCTTATGCTGTTTCTGGGGCTTAGGACTGAGATGTTAATTATTGGTAGTGTTCTCTGTAAAGACAAGCACAAGAAAATAAAATGAGGTAAGGTACACCTGCCGGTGGTTGCTGGCCCTGGAAGCCTTGTGTTACCACACCTCAGGATAATAATACCTGGAGCTTAACAGTAAATGTTGGTTGACACATTGACTGATTACTTCAATAGAAGCTTCTAGAACTGCTGTTGGAAAGTAGTGATAATTGGCTTTGGGGTAAAGGGAGTGGATTAAAAAAAATTGTCGTATCAGCTATGAACTTCAGAAGAGAAAGATGGGAAAAGAGAAATAGGAGATGGACATTGATAAAAGGTGAGATTATTAGGAATGAGGAGAAGATAAAGGAAACTAAGGAAGTCAGATGACATTCTCACAGACTGTTTTGATGTTGCTATTTTCACATTATGACCATTTTAAATTTTATATACATTAAAAAGACAAAGAGTTAAAATTTCAGCTTGTAAGAACTACCACATAGTAAGCATAGCAGGACATCTTCACCACATGTCTAACCCTCTGTCCTCCAGGTCACACGTGGAGGTGGAGGAGTGAGTCTGAGAGATGGGCCGGGGGTCAGGAATGGAGTAAGAATGCCTACTGTGCATTTTCCTAGGAAATTAAAAAGCCAAAAGTTTAATATCTGCCTTTAGACTAGCTTGAACGTCTGTTGGCTTGTTATTGCTATATCAGAACTTCACCTAAGGGCCAGGAGAACAATATATCTTTGTGTGTTCTCTTTATATGTGTGTGTAATGCAGTGGCTTACAAAGTACTCTAGTTCAATTCAGCCAGTCAGGAAGTCCAGGAGATGTGCTCATTTACTTAGATTTTGTGGAAATCTCTACCTTATCATGAAGATTTTGTGGCTGTGTTGCTTTAATAACTGAGCTTGTCTTTTGGACGAGGAAAACCCAATCATGAGGTCACTTTATTGCTGGTGTAGCAATAAAGAAAGAAGTACACAACCAAATAGAGAATTCTTTCTGTTTGGATTCTGCTTTCAGCCACCAATCACCAGGTTCATTTCATTTTTCTTCTGTTGGGATTTTGCTTGAGAACTTGGAAGAGCAAGGCTCACAAATGAATGGGTCGGTTGCAGATCCTGCCAAAGTATGTGAATAGATAATAGCATGTAAATAGAGAGTGTCATGGTAGGTTAGTGAGAAAATAAAAACAGTAATAATCAGTGCATCCCACTAATGCACCCAAGGCTGGATCAGGACACCCCATCCAGTATGTCACTGCATCTGTTGTCTCCATCACTTCTATACCTTCAATGTCTTCCTTCTGTCTGTTGTTTCTCTGTAGTCTGTAAGTATGCTTAAATGTTTCCAAGTCAAAAAGAAGAAAAACAAATAGCCCTCTTTCAATCCTGTAGGAAACGTTTTTAAGGGTGTTCCACACTCATTGTCTTCCTTTTCTCCGTTCCTATTTATAACTCAATCCAAACCCATACAAGCTGGCTTTCGCTCAGAACCCTCCACTCAAACAGCCCTTGCAAAGCCCACCAATTTCCATATTGCCAAACTCAATAGATATTTTTCAAACCTTTTCTTAATGGAGTGTTTATGCTGTGTTTGCCACTATAGATCATTATATAGTCTTGAAACTCTCCACTTCCTTGACTTTCCCCTTTCTCTGCTCTCAGCTTTGACCATCAGTCTCCTTCATGGATTCCTTCTCTGTGTCTCCTCTTTAAACACAGGATTTTCTCTGGGATCTTCTTTTGGTCCACTGCTCTGTTTAGTCTATAAATTCTCCCTGAGCAATAATTTTGACACTTAGAGTTTTAACTAACACATTATCTTAAGACCATCAAGGACATATTTCCAGCCTTTATAGTTCCCCTGAATTTTAGACCAGAAATAGGCCAATCTAGGCATACTCCAAGAGCACCTCAAAATTAATGTGCATATAATGATTATGTTTCTTGTCAGCCTTCAACTTTATATCCCTCACAGAAACACTACAATTCCTTCTATATTTCTTAATTGGTTAATGGTATCACCACATACCAAGTCTCCCGGATCAGCCCTTTTCTCTCCCATCACTCTTACCACCACCATCTTCCACATCCAATTAATCAAGCCTTATCTTTTCTTGTTTTTAACCTATTGAATTCATGACAAGAGTTCAGGCCTTAGCTATTTTTTTTAACCTAGAATATTAGTAGTATCTCCCTAACTGATTATACAGATTGTAGTAACCGAAGGAATGCCATGCACAGCTTTTATGTGACACACGGGGCCTCCTCCCATGAGTTACCTGCACTCTAGCAGACCCATGAACACATAGACCTGCCTCAAAAGACCCAGTCCAAGCAAAAGTATTATATATATATATATATAATATTAATATAATATTATATATATAATATATATATATAATAAAAGTACAATAATATAACTTAGAAAAGTCCTTGAGTGTTGGACATTGTTGTTTGCACTGACCTTGGGTGGAAAACTGGATTTATTTCTTCACAGGGATGTGCAGAAGATGTGTCGGAATCATTCCTTTTCTATAACGGAATGTGCGATACATCTATCCATGAAAGCAGAAGGCAGATGAGTTGCTAGGCTATTGAGAGGTGTGTTTGCATGGATAAATAATTTCAAGGGAGGAAGCCATGTGTTTATAACCTCATCAATATTAACTGAACTTGAAAGAGTGAATTGTGATGCTGACATTGACAGGGAATCAAATCATGACCCCACAGTGCCTGAATTTCACTAAGCGCAGCTGCTTAATGGCATTTAGCCTCACTTCAGTTCTACTTGCTTGTGTTCCCCATGGTGCATTGTGTTCATGTCTCTTGCCTAGGCTATTGTCATATCCTCATGGATATATGGACATAGATGTTTGTGTTTCAGAGGTCTTCTTTGGCAATTAGGAAAACAAGACTATTTTGTGATTGTCTATCTTAAAGGAATCATAAAGCAGTTTCTTCTAACGTTCAGCATGAATGTTAATGTAATACGTTAAAAAATAGTTAAAGACAATTTAGGTGATACAAACAAATTTTATTTAACACCCCATGAAATGGACAGTCTCCATGCTAAGAACTGCAAAATGAGAAGGCAGGAAGCTTTTACAGGATAAAGAATAAGGAACAAAGAAGTATGTCTAGAGCTAAGAGCTGACTTGGTGTTTTAGGATTGGCTGACTGGTTATACTGCATTTCTGGTCAAGCAGAGTATTTACAGGGACACTAAAGTTATCTAAATTTCAGTTTGCTGACCTGGCACCCTGGGCAGAAGTGGCTCCATCTTGGGCCTAGAAACTTATTTCAATAAATATATTACATAGGGTTGTTGTGAGGGTTAAAAGAACTCATCCAGTGTCTGTATTATTAATGTTTTGGAAATAATTTCATTTAAGAATATTTAAACAGTTTAGTCATTTCCTAGGAGTCTGATTTTGAGCACTTTTAGTGTGACATTCATTTTCCTCACCTCCAAAGTAGGCAGGTAAAAATCGTTGTGGGGATATAGTCATAGTCTAGGCATGCCAAGTCCCAGACATGCTAAGAGCTGGCCAGGATGCTACAGTGGTTTTGTGTCCTGGATATCAGACATGCTGAAAGTAGCTGGGAAATTTAGTCTGTCAACTGGATGATTCCTTATGCTAGAAAAAAAATCAGATGTATATGTTTACATGCTGGGGTTCGATGAAAACAATGCTGAGTTAGAAAACATTCTAGACCATACTATTTCCAGTGAACCAGGAAATCATTATCTTTTTCTTTTTTTTTAAGTTTAGCAGCCTCTTAAACATTCAATACTAGGGAATTGGTTAAGTAAGTTATAGCATGTCCATATGAAGAAATTCTACACAGCTACCAAAAATCTTCTGTCAAAGAAAATTAAATAACAGAGAAAACATGTTCATCGTATAATAGTAAGTGCAAACCAGTATGCACAGAGAGATGCCTTTAAATCATGTATGCATATAGGCATGTGCATGTGTGAAAAATTGTGTTTATAGATTTTATTTATAAGAGGCAGGATTATGTGTTGATCCTCCTGCCCTTATTTTACATTTCTGAGCATCTTTTGCTTTGGTAATTAAGAAAAATATTTAAATTTCTGCAAAGAAGAAAGACATTTTTTCCATTCTATCTAACAAAATCATTTATTACTGCCTAACTAACCTCCCTAGAGATATAAATATTTGCTAATGAGACTTAAATAACCCTTTGACTCTCAAAAGCATATATTTTATTCAACTCACTGCTGAACTAACATCTGTGGGTAAAGTTTTAATTTTTAAAACTGAATAGGCGCTCCCCTCTTATGGTTTATTTTTCTCTGTTGTAACTCAAGAAATAATTATGAAATATTTAAATTTACTAAAAAGTACACAGAACAACATAATACACATCAGTGTATCTATCACCAAACTTTAACCAATATATAACATTTTGCCATAGTTGTTTCACACCTTTTTTAAAGAAGCAAAGTGCTTAAGGTATTATCAAACCTTCGTCCAGTCTTATTCCTCTGCTTCTCTCACCAAAGGTAATCATTACACTGAAAATAATACATATACCTCCCAACCACATATTTTTACTTTTACCACATATGTATACATAAAAACAAATAGTTTTGTTTTATGGTTTTAAATTTACATAAATATTAAACTTTATTCTTTCGAACTTGCTTTTTTCACTTAACATGATCTTTTCATAACTTATTCCTAATACATGTAGATTTAATACACTAATTTTGCCTGAATATAGTATTCCATTGCATGAATTCTTTTTTTTTCTTATCCATCCATCTATTGATGGTCAATTAAGTTGATTCTAATTTTTTTCCTTTTACAAATAATGCTGTTAAGAACATCTTACCATCTTTCTACTCGAGCAAAAGTGCAAGAGTTTATTTAGGATGTATATCTGGATTGCATGACTTACAAAGGCATCTTCCAAGCCTCCCCAGTCAAGCAATCAATGATATAATCAATATTTACTGAGGGCTTAGGCTATTAAAATAGATAACTAGATCTTAGTTCTTAGAATCCACTTGTGTTTCAACTCTATGATTGAAAAATGAAATAAAATCTAAAGACAAAAAAATAGCACAACTTTCTTCTCCAAGAATGCTTCTGATTGGTGACTATGCCAGGACAAGCCCACCCTCAGTAAATTTTCATACTTTGTGCAGTTCTGGGGCCCTGTTAGATGACCAGCCTGGCTCTGACCTCATTATGTTATTTGATGCACAGCATCTTGAACGGAAAAGTGAGTATTCATTCTGAATTTAAAGGTGTTTATTACATGCACTTTAATTAAACATGTATTTTCTGTGGAAATACATCAAAAAGCCTAATGATCACCTCAGCCAGCCCAGAGTTTATAGGCTAGTTCAGGAGACAGCAACTAACATGATAAGTATCATGTTGGAAAAATATAGAACTTAAAGGGACTGTATAGGAGGGACCTTAACCTGGACTTTGGGGTTTCAGGAGTGATTTCTTAGAGAATGTAAATCTATACAGGAAGGTTGAGTAAGAATCAGTCAAACACAGAAGAGGCAGAAGGAAGAGGAAGAGAGTTTATTGCATTTATTAAATTCCTATATATTAACTTTTTAAAAATCTCAAGCTTAGACTCCGTTAAGCCTCTATCTGCCTGTACGTCATTGAGGTCTATCAAGGTCTATTTCCTCAGTCTTTCAATATCACTTTGTCACACATTAGGAAGACTGATAAATGAGCCAAAAATTTCCATTAAATAAGGCTTCCTTCAATGTTGTTTGTGTCAAATGCTAACATCCTGAAATATCTTAGAGCCATTAGATCTATTGATTTTTATAAGCATTTCATCTCTTTTGATCATTTATTATTCATATTTCTACACTTTCTACTCTGACCACAAAACATAAAGGAAATCCCAGTACCTACACAGTGATTATTTTCGACATCTAAATATCCTCTGAAGCTTCCAGTTACAGACAAATTTCCAAAGAGCATATACATTATATTGATTAATGTTAGGTCCAAGCAGGAAAAGCGAAAAAGCTTTAGACCCATGCTGACGAGTTTGGGCCCTGTTCCGAGGTCAGAGAAGAGCCAGAGGAAAATCTTGAGCAGCAGTGCAGTTTGTGTTGAAGGCAGCTCCCTCTGGAAGTGATGGAGAAACTGATCGAGTTGGGGCTAATACCATAATCCTGATAAGAGATGAGAGTCTGCACTGGGATCTTGTCTATGAGGATGAGGAGGAGATGAGAGCTCAGAAAGATAACCAGAGGAATAGAGCGACTGGAAGAGGGGGCAGTGAGGGGGAATTTAGGATGTCTTCCAGGTTTCTGGCTTCCATAGCTCTGTAATGATGAGAGGGAAGACATGGTGAGGACACAATCTGAGAATGAAGCCAATGGCTCCTGCTCCGTACATGCTGAGCTTTGGGTGCCTACAGAACATCTTGGAGGAGATGTTCAATAATTAACAACTGGATGGTCAGCTCAGTAGCTTGGGAGAGTGCTTTTGGCTGGGGTGGTTCTCCTTACTGGGAAGCAGCAGCATAGCACAGGCAGATCAGCTCGGTGCTTTGCGATGACCTAGAGGGGTGGGATAGGGAGGGTGGGAGGGAGGCTCAAGAGGGAGGGGATATGGGGACATATGTATGCATATGGCTGATTCACTCTGGTGTACAACAGAAACTAACACAGTATTGTGAAGCAATTATACTCCAATAAAGATCTATTAAAAAATAATAATAAAACAGAGAAGAGAAAGCTTGTCCCTAACTTTGCAGTTATGAAGGTATTAGAAATATCCAACACATTGATAATTTCTGATTATAAATTTAACTATTTACATTTTTAAAATACTAATTTAATTGACTTTTAATGGGGAATAAAATTAATCAATGAAAAATATTTTCTTCCTGATAGAAATTTTCATAGAAAAATCTCATATTTTTATGGCTGGTTATTATAGGTCTGAAAACAAAGGCAATCAGACTGAAATAAATATTGACAATTTCCTCCCAGAATTATTGATTCATAGAGGAAGAATCTGCGTCATTGTATGAAACCAGCAAAATATGTATAAACACAAATTATTTTTTTTAATTTTAATATATATTAAAAAAAATTTTTTTTAATTTTTATTTTCTTTCTTTCTTTATTTTTGTCTGTGTTGGGTATTCGTTGCTGCACGCAGGCTTTCTCTACCTGCAGCGAGCAGGGGTTACTCTTCATTGCAGTGCGCAGGCTTCTCATTGTGGTGGCTTCTCTTGTTGCAGAGCACAGGCTCTAGGCACGCGGGCTCAGTAGTTGTGGCTTGCGGGCTCTAGAGCGCAGGCTCAGTAGTTGTGGCGCACGGGCTTAGTTGCTCCGTGGCATGTGGGATCTTCCCGGACCAGGGATCAAACCCGTGTCCCCTGCATTGGCAGGTAGATTCTTATCCACTGCGCCACCAGGGAAGCCCAGTTATTTTAAAATATTTCTTATAATCATGTTTTTATATCTAACAATCAGATCATACTGTATTCTGTGGATGTCATTTCTATAAAACCATATTGGAGTAGTTAATGATTTACCACGTTTTATTTTTTTCCTTTACTTTTACATAGTAAATTCTTATTTAACTACACTGGCCTAAGTTATCTTGCTAGATAACTCTAGCAATAGAGCAGTCTATATTACACATAAAGACACACAAGAAGAGTTTGCACTGCATGAAAGCAACGCAAACTGATTTCATGGGATTTGAATAATAATTAACAAGAGTCACCATTTATTGAGTCTGTGCAGTGTCAGAAACCACCATGCTAAATATTTCATAAACATTAATTAGCTCAATTAATCCTCACAAAAACCTTCTGTGGTAGATAAAATTATTAAGCCCATTTTACAGATGAGAAAACTGAGTCTCAGAGAAGTTATTTAACTTGTCATACAGCTAATGTGGTTTCAAACATAGATTTGTCTGACTCTCGTAAATGTTTTAAATTGCTACATATTTTGCCTCTACTTTGAAATCCTATTTTATGTTACTCCTGTCTTCATAATATAACAGAAACTTGAACAACCACATCAATGCTCACTTCAGTATAAAGATAAGTCTGTGGTTCCTGTGGTGGTGCCTTTCCTGGGATAACTCAAGTCTATTCTACATCATCCTGATCTTCTTAGTCCCTGCTGCACTCTGAACTTTTGATGGTCACGTGTTCTCAAATGCAAGGAGCCCACGAAAAGCTATTCAGGAGTTTCACTAAGGCAAGTCACTTAGCACTGAAGCATGTGTCAAAGACAAGCTATTCTTTTTGGTTTCCAGAATTCACTAGTCAGTTCTTGGCCACTTTTCCCTTATACTCCCTGGGAAGCATCAGGATGTGAGAGAACCCCCGATATGCCAGGAGGTTCTCTTTCACCAAAGGATCAGTGTTTCCTCAAGGGCTCCCTCTGCTAGTTTGATGTCCCAGTGCCTCTTACCCCTCGGGCAACAGAATACTCAGCTTCCTGTGAAAATACATCAGGGACCATCTTTAGGTACATATTCTAGGTGAAGTTTCTTTCGGTAGTGGAGAGTTGAAATGAATATTATAAATTGTAGAGCTATCCAAACGAGGTGTAGTGAGTGAAAAACAGTACATGTGCTGGGAGAGGGGATGGCAAATAATACAAAATATTACCTCAAAAATTCAAAGGCAAGCAATCTTTCCATTTTATAAAATATGGAAACAGGGCTTCCCTGGTGGCACAGTTAAGAATCTGCCTGCAATGCAAGGGACACGGGTTCGAGCCCTGGTCCGGGAAGATCCCACATGCCGCGGAGCAACTAAGCCCATGCGCCACAACTACTGAGCCTGCACTCTAGAGCCCGCAAGCCACAACTACTGAGCCCGCGTGCCACAACTACTGAAGCCCACGCGCCTAGAGCCCGTGCTCCGCAACAAGAGAAGCCACCACAATGAGAAGCCCGCGCACCGCAACGAAGAGTAGCCCCCGCTCGCCGCAACTAGAGAAAGCCCCTGCGCAGCAACGAAGACCCAACACAGCCAAAAAATAAAATAAATGAAATAAATAAATTTATTTTAAAAATATGGAAACAGTTCTGTTTTCCATAGAGGTCATGTATAAGGCATCAATAAGCTAAAGTACTCAACGCTAAATGACAAATCTTGATTAACAAACTGCCCATGAAGCTCATATTTGCCTCGGTGTGTTTAAAGATGCTTGAGGGCTGTAAATCTCTGACCGTCATTCTATTGATTGGTAAGAACACCACCCTTGTTTTTAACTAATAAAAACAACAGTTTCTCTTTACTTTAGAGCAGGTATCATATTGAGCAGTTAATTTTTCACTTTTGTAAATGTGTTCCTCACCCAATTTTACCTGAAGACCCTACAACATCTATTTTAAGAAAAGAGGTAAAGTCACCACACCGCACTAAGAAATCTTGGTTTTCACCTTCTCTTCACCTTTAGTTCCATTCAACTTTAGGGTTAAAATTAAACACGTCAGCAATATAGAAAAATGCCACTTAAAAGCATGAACATAGTTTTCTTTTCCATGATATTTAAATATTTCCCTGACAGTTCAAGGGAGGAAGTCTGGGACTGAATTTGTGGAAAAAGAATAGTGAGTTCTATTAAAGCTTATTTTATTGGCTGAAATCATCATTTTTGAAAAGAGACCTTAATTAAGACCCTCATGAAGAAAACCAAAACCTAAAACTAATACAATGTTATATGTCAAATATATCCCAATAACAAAAAAGAAAACCATGAGATTAATTTCTTTAATTATGTGTTGTCATGGAACACATAAAGGGGCTTAAAGGCTATTTTTAATAGCAGATTCTAAGAAAGCAATGCTGTTCTCATGATGAAAATATTTTAGCATTTCAGAGTTTATAAACATCTCAGCTTGACATTCTTACCAGCCTCTTCTCATACTTTATAGATCTTTACAATTATATAAGTTTCTCATGTTTTATCAGTAAGTCACCACAATCACGAAAGCCTCACGAGGGTCTTTCTAGACTCATTCTGGCCACTTTTCCAAGCCCTCCATGCTCTGTCACCTCTTTTCATCTTTTGCTTCCAGTCATAGGTTCCGTACGTGCTGGATTCCTGTCCTGAACTTGTCCTGCCTGCTCATCCCTCCCTCACCACAACTTCCTTCCTCAATATCCCCTACTTCCTGCTTTTTCCTCAGTGTCAGTATATCACTTATTTCAAGAAGTTTCCCTGACCAGGTCTCCCACCTTATCCTTGCCCAGTATGCATCTCCAGGAGCTCGATTCTTGTTTTAATTTCTCTGAGATCCTTCACTTCTTTTCACAATTTCAACTAATTACTTCTTAACAGTAACCAGTTGTGTAAGGTCCATGAGGGAGGGACCTTGTCTGTTCTTGTTATCACCAGTGTGAGCGACACATTTGTTAAAATGTGGGATAAAATGGAGTATCTCTTGGCACTTTCAACACATTAACCCATTAACCAAACCTAACCAAGCCTGAGAATACTACCAAGACATTTCATTAAGAATACTCAAGCAATAAGTAAATTTTAAGTCTTGAGAGTAAATGAAATATTTGTAAATAATGAGATAAAGTTTTTAATAGGAACAGGAATCTATGTTGTTTGTTGTGCTATTTAGAAATATAACAGTATTACGCACTTCATGCTTCAATTTTCTTTGATTATTGAGTTGCTTTGTTATTATTTTACAGAGTAATAAATAATACAGTAAACACACACACACAAAGAAAAAGCTTCCCATGCTACTTAATGGGCAGAGAGGCTTTTACTAGAACCCCTGCTGTTGATAAGTAAAAAGGTCAAACTACTGTTAATGAGTGGTGAATTTTATCTTCCTAAACATCTGCATGAATATGATTGAAATTATAGACATTAGAAGAGAAATTTGGGGAAAAATCAGAGATGTCTCCAACTGGATTAGATTCTACAAAAACACCAAATTATTTTGCTCATTCTGGAAATAGACTATTTTTAAAATGGGAAACATTTCTACGATAGTATTATGTAGCCAATATCAACAAAAATTAAACACTATTTATAAGATTTTGATATTAGAAAACTAATCAAAGACCTTTTTACCAATCAGAACAGAGATAAGACCTTATTTTGTAATCAGATATCTCAAAATTAGCGAATAGATTGTTCACTGGAGTCTACTTAAAACTATCAATCTTTCCCAGCCATTGCTAATGCCTGTAATCAAGGAGTAACTGAAATTTATTTTCTTTTCATTTAATCAGTGTGCTTTTGGAACAGACAGGTTGTGTTCTCTGCCATTTACAAACTCAAGGATTTAATTTAGAATTCAATAATTGAGTGAGATAGTATAATGACCTTTTATATAAATTCATCATTTCTTATCATTCCCAAAGCACAAAATGTCCCGTATGCCATAATCATTATTGTTTACTTTTCTGGAAGGTTTTTGTTTAAATTTCTATAACTCACCTAGGATTGTAAATCTGCCTTCAAAATACCGTATGAACAGTTTATTACTCCAGGCCTTATAAGAGCTCATAGCTGTTATTGTGAGACTTGTATGACAATTAATTTCACTCCCTTTTACTCAGGTTTATAAAGAAATCTGAGTACCTGTAATATCCCTTTCCAGGAAGTTTGGACATACTCTCATTTGCCTCCTGCTTTTTTGAAAAGATGAAACTTTGGATTTGGGTTTCAGAATTCATTTATCTCAAAGTCTCTTTCTTTCTTTCTTTCTTTCTTTCTTTTCTTTCTTCTTTCTCTCTTTTTTTAAGATTTTTTTTAAACATCTTTATTGAAGTATAATTGCCTTAAAATGGTGTGTTAGCTTCTGCTTTATAACAAAGTGAATCAGTTATACACATACAATATGTTCCCATATCTCTTCCCTCTTGCATCTCCCTCCCTCCCACCCTCCCCATCCCACCCCTCTAGGTGGTCACGAAGCACCGAGCTGATCTCCCTGTGCTATGTGGCTGCTTCCCACTAGCTATCTATTTTACATTTGGTAGTGTATATATGTCCATGACACTCTCTTACCCTGTCACATCTCACCACCACCCCCTCCCCATATCCTCCAGTCCATTCTCTAGTAGGTCTGTGTCTTTATTCCCGTCTTGCCACTAGGTTCTTCATGGCCTTTTTTTTTTTTTTTTCCCTTAGATTCCGTATATATGTGTTAGCATACTGTATTTGTTTTTCTCTTTCTGACTTACTTCACTCTGTATGACAGACTCTTAACTCCATCCACCTCATTACAAATACCTCCATTTCATTTCTTTTTATGGCTGAGTAATATTCCATTGTATATATGTGCCACATCTTCTTTATCCATTCATCTGTCGATGGACACTTAGGTTGCTTCCATGTCCTGGCTATTGTATATAGTGCTGCAATGAACATTTTGGTACATGACTCTTTTTGAACTATGGTTTTCTCAGGGTATATGCCCAGTAGTGGGATTGCTGGGTCGTATGGTAGTTCTATTTGTAGTTTTTTAAGGAACCTCCATACCGTTCTTCATAGTGGCTGTATCAATTTACATTCCCACCAACAGTGCAAGAGTGTTCCCTTTCCTCCACACCCTCTCCAGCATTTATTGTTTCTAGATTTTTTGATGATGGCCATTCTGATCGGTGTGAGATGATATCTCATTGTAGTTTTGATTTGCATTTCTCTAATGATTAATGATGTTGAGCATTCTTTCATGTGTCTGTTGGCAATCTGTATATCTTCTTTGGAGAAATGTCTATTTAGGTCTTCTGCCCATTTTTGGATTGGGTTGTTCGTTTTTTTGTTATTGAGCTGCATGAGCTGCTTGTAGATCTTGGAGATTAATCCTTTGTCAGTTGCTTCATTTGCAAATATTTTCTCCCATTCTGAGGGTTGTCTTTTGGTCTTGTTTATGGTTTCCTTTGCTGTGCAAAAGCTTTTAAGTTTCATTAGGTCCCATTTGTTTATTTGTGTTCTTATTTCCATTTCTCTGGGAGCTGGGTCAAAAAGAATCTTGCTGTGATGTATGTCATAGAGTGTTCTGCCTATGTTTTCCTCTAAGAGTTTGATAGTGTCTGGCCTTACACTTAGGTCTTTAATCCATTTTGAGTTTATTTTTGTGCATGGTGTCAGGGAGTGTTCTAATTTCATACTTTTACATATATCTGTCCAATTTTCCCAGCACCACTTATTGAAGAGGCTGTCTTTTCTCCACTGTATATGCTTGCCTCCTTTATCAAAGATAAGGTGACCATATGTGTGTGGGTTTATCTCTGGGCTTTCTATCCTGTTCCATTGATCTATATTTCTGTTTTTGTGCCAGTACCAAACTGTCTTGATTACTGTAGCTTTGTAATATAGTCTGAAGTCAGGGAGCCTGATTCCCCCAGCTCCATTTTTCGTTCTCAAGATGGCTTTGGCTATTCGGGGTCTTTTGTGTTTCCATACAAATTGTGAAATTTTTTGTTCTAGTTCTGTGAAAAATGCCAGTGGTAGTTTGATAGGGATTGCATTGAATCTGTAGATTGCTTTGGGTAGTAGAGTCATTTTCACAATGTTGATTCTTCCAATCCAGGAACATGGTATATCTCTCCATCTATTTGTATCATCTTTAATTTCTTTCATCAGTGTCTTATAATTTTCTGCATACAGGTCTTTTGTCTCCTTAGGTAGGTTTATTCCTAGATATTTTATTCTTTTTGTTGCAATGGTAAACGGGAGTGTTTTCTTTAAGATTTTTTTGATGTGTACCATTTTTAAAGTCTTTATTGAATTTGTTACAATATTCCTTCTGTTTTATGTTTTGTTTTTTTTTTGGCTGAGAAGCATGTGGGATCTTAACTCCCCCACCAGGGATCGAACCCACACCCCATTGGAAGGCGAAGTATTAACCACTGGACCACCAAAGAATTCTTCCTTCCCTCCCTCCCTTCCTCCCTTCCTTCCTTCCTTCCTTCTTTCCTTCCTCCCTCCCTCCCTCCCTTCCATCTGTCCTTCCTTCCTTTCCTCCCTCCCTCCCTCCTTCCTTCTTTTCTTTTCACCTTCCCTCCTTCCTTCCTTCCTTCTCTTTTTTCTTGGGGGTGAGAGGTGAGGGGAGAGATAATGCACCATCTGAGCTGATTTTCGAGGATTGGCAGTTTTCTTTGTCCTATTTTTGTGGACTGCATTTGTATAAGCATAGATCAGTGATCCAAAAACATAATCAGTGAGCCTCTAATTTATTGCTTATCATGTTTTTCTGAAGAAGAGGAAACACATACTGTTGTGGACTTGGGGGTGTAGTCAGAGCAGCTCTACTCTGGATGGCTAAACGGAGCCCATGTCCTTCAAGGGCTCCCAGGGCAAATCTGAATGGAAAGAGGAGGATTTGACATTGTTCCTCACTGGTCAGGATGGCACAGGCACAGCTCTGGGGCTGTCTCAGCACCCCGTTAGAGGGGCCCACCCATTGCTGCCTGCTGGACCCCTCTCCCAACTCAGCTTCTTTCTAGCTCTCCTTCTTTTCTTTCTCTCTGCTTCTGGCCCTACTCCTCTGCCTGTTTGTTTCTCTAGGTTGTGTGTGTGAGTTTCTCAGTCACAGTTCCTGAAGAGATGATCTGATTAGTTAAATCACATTTAATACAGGTTGCCATTATTGGGCAAAGTTTTGGGGCAATCCCCTCACAGCCTTGTGGTCTACCTCTATTTCTCCATAGAGTGTTACTGGCTTTTGAAGTGGGACAGTTCTTCAGCTCTCTCCCACACACTGCAGGATATTCACACCCCTGGTCCTGACACTAAATGCCAGTGCACCTGCCCTCTTTAGGCGCATGCCAATGAAAAATATCCCCCTCCCCGTTTCCAAAATAAGCTTTTGACCTGGGCAACCTTGAGAGTCCCATGGGCTCTTCTCTCTCAAAGCAGAAACAAAGAGAAAGATTTTACCTCACAACTGTAATTGAAATTTAGCTTAAATTATTTTTTTTAAAAAAAAACCCTTTCTTGGAAGAAAGATAAGAAAAGCCCCCTGTTTTTTTAACATACTATAACATTTTGCTCAAGAAGCTGAGCTATAATAGGGTCAGGGTTTTTCTTTGTATTCTTTGCATTGCATGTTTCCCTCCATTATTGGTTCATTCTCATTAATCATGGTTTTTGAAGATAGCTAGTTCATTTGTCTCCAGCAAAGAATCATCAGTAGTTTGTATTGCTTTACCTGTACTGGCTTCTAGAGACGGAAACAAACTGAGGTGTCTCTCAGCAGGCTTCTTTTTTACTGGGGGTGGGGGAATCTATGCAAGGGCTAAAATAAAACCATCCAAAATCAAAGCAGCGACAACACAGTTAAAATAAAAAAATCAAGCAACATTATTTTTATCATTGCTCGTGGACATCTGTCCTTCCCATCAGTCATCGTGTTTCGCCTCCTTGTATCAACACCCCTTTTCCTTCGTACATGTTTCCAGTCACTTCCTTTCTGTGAAAGGTTGCTTAGCTTTTTTTAAAAAAAGTTTTAATTTTTGCTTTTGCTGTTCTTTGTATAAAAGTAGCAGATTGGATGGATGTGTACACTAGATGTTTGGAATTCCCTGAAAATCCACAGTGAAGAAACCAGGTGTGCAGGAAGCTCTCCAGCCTCTCTTGAGTAGAGCTTTGAGCTGACTGGAAGTGCTTAATCTGGACCATCATTTTCACAGTATTTTCAAAGGAGAGTTAAACACTGTGCTTATTGGGAAATCTCTGTCAGTTGGTGGTTGCTCCGACAGGTAGCCAAACAAGTTGATTACCTTTTGGATTTTAGCATAGAAATCAAAGTAGACCACATCAGCAAGAGCCTCTTCCATTCCATCTTTAGGACCAAAACATTCAGTAGTTGAAGCAAGAGGTCTCCCTGACTCAGTGGCAAAATGTCTATATTTTTAGATGCCACTGCTGTTTCCTCAGATGCTCATTTTGTGAATTTCATTTCCTATTTCATATCAGACCAGTGGTTGAGATTGGTAGGTGGGTCACTAGACATGTTTTTTGTTTTGCAGGCATTATTTCCATTTTGTTTCTCTCTGTACTGTATGCAAACTGTGTGATACAAGAGGTTTCTGCCTTATTTCCACATGCAGAGTAGCTGGGTGTCCTCTGCCTGAGCATTTGGTTGGTCAAGCTCTGTCCACCTCCTAAACCGGCTACTGAGAAAATCAACTTCAGCCCTGTCAAAGAGTCTCTGGCAGCAGTTCCTAATAATTATTTATGCTTTTGGAATGTTTTTCAGCTCCTAAAACCTTCTGTCTATTTCAGTTTGATTTTCTCAATTTGTACAATATATGCATATTCTCTTTTTCCCTTTTGTCATCTCCCCACTCCCCAGGGTTTTGCTTTTTAATGTTCTGTAGTTTTGTATGAGATGAGACTTGGGTACTTCTTGCTCAAGCTTTAATGCTTTGTAAATAAAATTGGATGTTTATTAAAAAACAAACAAACAAAAAACACTTTCTGACCTGAAAGTGGACTTGGGAACATACAACTGAGGATAGCTCTAATTTTTCTTAGTGCAATTCTACCTGGAGAGAAGAAAATAAACTAGATCCATTCTGATCTGTGATTCTAGGTTAATGACGTAGCTGGGTTTTAGTTTTTCTTCAAGTTGTTACAAAATAGGCTCTTGGTGTCTGAATTGTATTAAGAATCCACCAAATTAATTGAAACATTCATTTTTCATGTCTTTTATATTTAGTAACCACCATACCGTAAGATTTGAAAGATAGTACCCCAAGAATTGAGTTATAATAAACCTAGCATTTAAAAAATTTTAACCTTAATTTTGCAATTCACATAAGCATTAGCTTGAACAGGTCACTTCTTTATAATTGATACTCCACAACTTCTAACAGTTACTTGAAGAATGATTTATTTACTTTTAAAAACATAAAAACCTAGGCAAGATCCTCTTAACTATATCAAAGTTAACCTAAAGAATAACAGAAAATGCCTTAAGCAGCCAAGTTTTAGATCCATGAAGGAAACAATTCTTAAACGATGAGTGTAGCTGATGGGCAGAAAGGTATTAAATGTCTCAAGCTCGTTTTGGTAAAATTAAAGATGCTGTCACCGTCAATTCGTGCTGGAATAGCACTGCCTTTCCAGGGGCATTTGGATGCTGGTTGTCACAAGGCTGTGTCGGGAGTACATTGGTATCTAGTGTTGAGGCCAGGAATACTAAATCTTGTTCAATATGCAGAATAGTCCTGCAAAACAAAGAACTGCCCTGCCTGAAAGCCAATGGTGCCTGCACTGAGAAATACTGTGCTACCTCTAATAGCAATAAACTCAAGTTCACTACCTGGGGAAAAGAGCAAGTTAGTCTTCTTGTCGTCAAAATTTGGCACCTTGTTACAATGCACATGAAACCCAGACACTGCTCACTTGTCTTCTGAACTTCTTCCTGCTCCAATCATTTTCCCTCACCTTAAAAGGGCAGGAGGGAGTACCAATATAGGGTCAGCTATTTACACTGCAATACTTTGCAAATAGTGTTAAGGAAAACTTTAGAGCTGCTAGTGACATATTCCTTTTTTTCCTCTTCTATCTAGTCAGTCACCAATCCTTCAATGTAGTCTTTGAAATGATCCTCATGTTTCTTTAAAATGATGCTTGTGCTTCTTTCTCTCTCCCCTCCTCATTCACTCTTCTTCCCCATAAGTCTCTGCACTTATCCGCTGAGCATCTGGATGAAAGAAACAGCCTTCAGAGTGGCCCATTCTTAGGCTAATTCCTCTCCTAACAAGTCCACCTCCTCCCTCCAACTGCTGCTAGATGTTCCCTAAACATCTTTTCCTCACCTTGCTTTTTACTCAAAAATCTTCAGTTGAGCTTCTACATCCTATCACCCCTTCATCATTATATCAAAACTTTTTAAAGGTATTGGCACTTTTTCATCTTTGTGTTTTTTTCATCTTTTTCATCTTTGTATTTTCCATTGTGTCGGACATGAAACAGATGCCGAATATATACTTAATTACCATAAAATGGAGATTTGGTTCTCAATTTTTAAGATTTATGTCCAATCACTTCTTAAAGCTGTTTTGTTTTCTTCTTCAGTCCAAGCCCTTATTAATTTCATTTCCTTTGCACTCTTATGATATTACCATAGCAAAGAATAGAACACTTAGTTTCCTATTACTCATGATTTGTTATTGTTGCAAAATATTTCTGCTAATTAATTAGCTCATAAACTACATACTACTGAGCAAATGGCAGCAACACTCCAACAAGTCCACAGATAATTGTTTATTGCTTGCTGAATAACAATTCCACAGTTTGTCTCTACCAAATTACATCATGATGTAAAATGGGTGTTTGGGGCTTACAGATCCTTTTATAATGTACCCGGGGCTTACAGTATAACCCAATCCTTAATACAAATAATACAAGACCTGTCATAAGACTAAAGGAGAAGCCTGTAAAGTTAATGGAAGTTTCCCATTATAGGCCATGAGTCTTACAACAGACCTTTCAGTTAAGACATATGAAAAAGAAAAAGAAACAGAGCTAGATAAATGGTGTATCAAATTGTATTAGTTTATATGTAATGAATCTTTCACTTCTGAGTTTGTTTTTGCATCCAGATGACCCTTGAACACTCATTCACTCTCAGTTTCTAAGCAAAGTTCTCAATTAAAGACTGCTTCCACATCTGCAGAAGTTCAAACAGTCTACAAATCACAATTTCTTTATATTTATATGCATGGATCTGTTATGCAAATGTTCTAGAATTATTGTTTGACCAACCAACTTTACTCTTTAATTTGATATACAAGGGAGCTTTGCCTGTAAATCCCCAGGATTCTTTAGAAACAGAACCAGCCCTGAGAACAACCAAGCCTTTAAAAATATTTCCATACTTTATTTCTTCCTATCTTTTTTAAATAAAGAAGGAAAGCATTTTTAATCTCCATTCAGTTACATAGAATTGGAACACTGCTATGTAACAGAAATCATCATACTAATGCACAGAAACTGAAAGTCAAGCAACTTTGGTCGAGGCTGAATTGGATTAAGTGTTGATCTTGTAAACATTTCCATAGGAGGTAGCCATACACATTTGACTTTTTGTCAAATAAGGGATAGTAAACAATGATTCTGAGATCCTAATAAATTAAAGGTATTTTAAAAGCATTAAATAAATGTTTCTCTTTTTTAAAAACCAAAAGCGAAACAGCACACAGATTTTCAATAAATTAAGAAGTGAAATATTAAATCTTCAGAGTTGAAATGTCTGCATCTTCAAAGCTCCACTGGTTCCATTTGATAATGTTTGAAACTATGATTAATAACGGGACCACATTCTAAACAACTTGTGTGCAAGGCAAACTCTGCGAATATTTCCATTCACTATGGTGTTGTCCATAGTTTTACACCAGTGACCTGAAAAACAATACCGTGCCACTGGATATTCCATTTTCTTTTTCTGACGGCGGTCTGAGTAGATAGCATGTGAGCGCTGGAGACTTTTCAGGTTTCAACCCCTACCCAACAGTGCTGGTTTAAGTGCCTCCAGCTGCTGTTCCCATGAACACAGTGTTGATTGGTGGTAGAGAGGATGCCATTTCTCTACCATTTGCTCCATGGGAGTCCAGGGTTTCTTGAGCTGGATATTGATTGGAAGTTCCATACATACACTGGGATGAGGAGGAAGGAATTGGGGTTTGCAAGCTGGATGCTGTAAGGGAAAATATAATCAGCAATTGAAAATTGACTGACATTTTCTTTTTTCTGTGCCACTCACTTTACGACTTGTGCATTGAGCACATATATCTGTACTAAATTTGAGTGTGTATGGTTTCTCAGAGCAATGCTCATCTTTTCTTCCATTTTCCCCCCTGCTATTCTCCCACAAATTTTCCTTCAACACATTTCACAAAGAAAATTCAATTTCAAACATAAATTCAGACAACTGTATCACCAAAATATATCCCCAGTCTACGTCCTTTTTCCAGCTGCACCTCCACAACTGTAGTTCAAACCACCATCTTCTCTTACCTGGACCAACACAGCAGCCTCCTAACTAGTCTCATGACCCTCACCCTGCAGAGAGCAACCAGGATAATCTTGCTGATGTGTATATCAAATTGTCCCTCTTCTCAAATGCTACAATGACTTCCCATTACTCTTAGAACAAAATCCAAGCTCCTTGCCCTGGTTCCTAACACCCTAGATGAATTGGTCTCTGCCTTCTGATTTATTTTACTCCCCTCTCTTCATTCACCGTACTCAAAACACACGAGCCTTCTTTCTGCCCATTGAATTTTCCCAAAATGTTCCCATTTCAGAAACTATGCAACTTGCCATTTCTTCTGCCTGGAACTCCATCATCAGATCTTCACATCATTGCCTCCTTCTTATCACTCAACTTGCAACTCAAATATTTCTGCCTCAGGAATCCTCACCGAGCTACCTTACCTAAAGCAGCTCCTCCATTACTATTTGTCATTTTACCCTATTTAATTGACCTGAGAGTAACTGAAATTATCTTTTTAATGCATTTGTTTATATTTTCATTGCCTTATCTCTTCCTACTGGAATGTAAACTTCTTACAAGCAGGAACTCTGACCTGATTACCACCATAACCTCACACCTAAAATGAGGTTCGGCACATAATAGTAGGTTCTCAAAATTTTTTACTAACTGGCTCACTAGCACTACCTTTCCTGCATTTTTGGTTCCTGCCTTCTCAGTGCTGTTTTTCTTCTTTTTCTAAGTACCATCATCTCTGTCACTAAAAACCAGGCTTTATAATTAAGGAAATATAATTATAGGTCCTAACTCCCCTTGTGCTACTCATTCACTTACTCTATTCCCTCTTTTCACCCTGAAGCGCTCTTTGCAATTTACTTGTAAGCCAGTTCTGACAACTAAAGCTTAGAATCTGTCCTACACCCAAACTATGTTTCATCAAAGCATCCACCATCACTACAAGTAAACAGAACTAATAGTAACAATAGCAACTCTGTACATTTCAGTCTCACTGTGAGGAAACTTCCTGAAGTGGAATTTTCTGCTTCATTAGAGTAACCCAGAAGCAATGACCATCTGCAGATAGCATAAGATGATAGCAGACTCTGCTCAGGGAGCGTCTGTGATGGTCATAGGAAGGGAAGAAGTGCTTCCTATTGAATTACTGGAAAAACACATTGAGTGAGGAGAGATGCAATTTATTTCGTTTTCCCTTATGCTCTGTTTGGGAGTCAATGCCCTCTACTTATGCTAATCTGAAATCAGTTCCATTGGAAGATTTCAATCATCTCATATAAACATTAACACTCGGCCTTGATACTTACATGGATATAATACTTGCCCTGTGATACCTTATTAGCAGGTTTAGAAACTAAATCTATGCATTTGTTTCTGCCCCTTTTTTCAACTCAGTGATGTAATGAGTTCCTACTATGCGGCAGACTCTCTGCTGGGTGTCGGTGACGCATCTAGTACAAGTTGCCGTATTTTCTTAGGGATAGCAACCTGGCTGGAATAAGAAGCTAGGGGACTTCATGGCAAACATACGGTTTTGTTCATTTTTACTTAAAATGTATGTTATAGAATAAGAAAGCAACATTTTCTACAGAGGTATCTAATCACATTTTACACACAATTGAGAAAGTTATGGTAACCTTCATCACAAGTCACCATTTTTTAAAACTTGGAGTGGTTTTAGGATACTGATGGAGATTATGGGGTCCAAAGACAGCTCTTGGCACTGGCCCTGCTTCCAACAGTGAATAAGAGAAAGTGAGAAAAAGATATCATTATTGCCCTTGTAAAACTTAACAGATTTTTGGACTGCATTTGACAGGTTACATGAATTTTCTGCATGCATAATAGATTCCAGAGATTTGTTTTGGAAAGAATACCAGATCTAGCAGTAGGTTGCATGGTGACATGTATATAGAGAAATGGCAAGGCTTTTACTAACAGATTCAGAAACATAACTTCAGATCCGAAGTGATAAACCAACTGTGGGAACGTGAGTGCCCAGTTAACAGTGCATAGCTGAGGTTAACAACTTTTAAAGAATGTTTTCAAGAAATGTTAATATAATTTACCTACTACAGGAGTTCGACATGCAACTGCAGGTGGTGTGTCTGCATAAAACGAGCTGGTCTGCTTTCTACTACCATCATCTAAAATGTTGAGCGGATCATGGATGTCACCATAGGGAGGCAGGGAGCGAACACTGCTGATGACAGAAACATGTTGATTCACCATCGATCCAAGTCTGTGAGACTCTGGGTAGTTTATGTTGCTTCCATAGTACCCTACAACAGAAAATGTTGAGAATGTACAGTTAACTTATTACAAGTAATATTCCAGGAAGATAAAAAAAGGACAAGGTAGTAGGATAGAGCCCTAGAGATATCATACTGTAAATATTACATTTACATCTACATTTACAATATGGTTGGATTTGTGCTTATATATGGATATGGTTCATGATGTTGTTTTTTGTTTTAAAAAATACATAGGCATTATCGTATTATCAATTTTGAGATGTAAGACAGCACCTCTCTCATTATTTCCCTTATTTAAATTAACAAGATCTTACAATGCTTATGGAGAAAAAAAAAAGGCACTATCAGCCTCTCACAAAGATTACTTGTCAAATACCAATTTTATTTACAGATTCATGTTTCTGGGAGAAGGACTGGCCTACATTGAGGAGAGGAGCATCTGAGCAGCCTCTACACAGAGCTTACTTTGGTGGCTGACTAAGTCCACAGATTTTTCCAACTCAGTAACCTCAAGGTACTTCAACAGGAGGCACTGCTTGGGTCCTAATCTTTAAGATCTGCTGCTAGTTCTCTGGAAGAAACATTATTCACTAAATTTTCAAAGGACAGAACATTCTTCTTTTGGGCTATTAAGGTTGGTCTCAAACATATGGTTTGACATAATATTTTTGCATCATGCAGGGCATTTAGAAGGGCAACTTTAATAAAGTCACAAGAATTAGGGATATGTTTGTATGTGGCAGAAATTGGCTCCAAATATCTAAGATTCCATGATTTTGAGAAAGCTCTACATGGGATGACATGCTGTTCACCGGAGGTAGAACTCAATGTCTGATTTTGCCTTACTGCCAACTCAAAAGCCAGGAAAAATTCTTTTAAAATGTCAATACCATTAGGTGAATTAGGTGGCAATGTTGCTCCTTGGCAGCTGGCAGCTCCTGCGTTGCTCAGGAAATTGAAGCTTCCTGTATTTAAAAACTGCATATTGTGTGAATCTTGGCCATGTGGGGATGGTCCATAGCTGGAAGATGGCCGAGAATTATACGGGGACCCAGCACAGCTGCCACTGAAGAAGTCTCTAGAAAGCTGCTGTTCACTCCAGACCATGCATCGACTGTGCTCGGGGCGATGAGGATAGAGTCCTGGTGGGGTGTGAGGCTGTGCCCTAAACACAGTCTGATAGTTAGAGTTGGTCCCATAAAAGTCATGGTTGGCTTGAGGGAGAGTAGGATAAACAGGCTCTGAGTATGCTGAGCAGTGTGGTGGGGCTGACAGTACTGGGCCCACACTCGGGGGTCTCCCTGCCATTGGCCCCTGATTAATGACGCTTCCTCGGCTCGCCATGGCGGGAGAAATGGGTGGTGTCATCAGATGACCAGAGCTCTGGGAAAGCTCCATTTGACCTGGAAAAAAGTTACCAGAGCATTCACTAGTGGCAAATTAAAAATAGATGGCTTCACATCTTTTAAAATTACGCACGATTTATTACTATACCTTTTTTCCAACTTAGTTCATTTCTAACCTCCAAAAATAACAGGACTAGGGACCTATAAAACTCTAGGTTTAAAAAGCATCATCACAGCAGTGTATTCCACAACAGTGGCAACTTTTGGAGTTAGTGACTATGGAGGAAAGCTTGGGATGGCTTCATCCTTCCGTGGGTATAAAGATGATTAGAGATCAAGCTTGGGAAGGGCAAGGGGTCTGCTGTTCACATTTCTCTGTAATTAAAAAACAAGCTGAAGGCTAAATGGTTTGAAGTTTAGGGTAAAAGAAAAGGGCAATAATGTCAAAATGACCATGGATTCAAAGCAGTCAATTCAAAACTTCATGCAGACCCCACTGATGAGCAATGAGTTATGAAAGCCACCAAATCCCTGGGTCTCCAATTTTCCATTGGTGGAATTATGCCCCTAAACTACCCATGCCAGGTTTAAAATTCTGTGTGTCCAATGAAGTAAGGTATATAGAAGGATTTCAAAGAACACATAAGGCAATAAGCAGACTTAAAGTATTATCTAGTAGCTAGTTTAAGCCATAAACATTCAGATTGACAGAAACGGGACCCTAGACCAAAGAGGAAAATTATTGTAATGGTAATCCTAAAATAGCTGAATCTACTTTTTAATGGAGGAGAAATAAAGTCTCCTCAAAATCCAAAAATAAATAAGAAGCTCGTATTTTTCGACTTTCAAAGTATTTTAATGATTTTGTGAACACCTAATCTATTTTTTTCTTCCACTAAGTGAAAATAACCAATTATTGGGACCTCTGATATAACTAAGAGAGTATGTTAAAATGTGATACCTATCTTAAAAATGGTATTGATAAAAATGTGAATGACAAATGTTGAAAATCACAAAAATATTATAAAGCTTTGTTATAAGTCAGTGAAGATAAGCCTTTTTATTCTTGAAATGCCTGGAGTTTACCAGCTTTAAGAAAACAAAGGAATAGGTTCCTGTGAGACATACTGAAGCCTATGTGGTTTTCTGGGTTGTTTCACAGCCTACCAGTGAGCGGCATGTTGTCTGTATTCCCAGCTGGGAATGGGTGCAGAGCAGAGGTTAAGCCTCCAGGTTGACTGGATGATAGAGGAAGATAGGCTGTTTCCACATGGCTTTCATTCTTCACGGTATCGCTGGGAACAGTGCTCCCTTTATTACGGTTGGCCAGAAAGCATGAACTCGGAGAAGCAGTGAAGGCAGCTTTACTTGCATCTGGAAAGATTTTTTTTAAATAGGAAAGCTAATATCATTGCCACATTCGTAGTGGATAAGCCCAAGTTAAAAGAAAAACTGAAAATGTTCTAAGGTTGTGTCATAAATCTGGAAATTCCTGAGAAGTGTTTTCCATGGGAAATAAGACTGGCAGATCTTTGGTGTTGGCAGTGGTGCTGGTTTTTGTTAACTGTATATTTGTGGATGTAGGTGTGTTCTTCAGGGCACTAAATAATCCACTCTGTAGTGAACAGCCTTCAAAATGCAAGTCATCACATCCCAAATATATTGTGTTCCTCTTTCTTTAAATTCCTATAGAACTCATCTCTACACCATTTATAAGGTGGTATACCATATGTGCTGTCTTAAATTCTAGTTATTTTTGTATTATCGTCACTTCTCCAATTTTACCTAAGTTCTCAGAAGTTAAGAATATTGATTTGTATTCTTCAGAGTTTCCAGTAAAGTACCTTGACTACTCTATATACCAATGGAGGAAAGAAAAAATAGGGCTCTCTTAGTGTTAGTATCCTGTGTTAGTAGTGACATTTTGGGGGTAAAATCTGAGACTGTTATAAATCCATTTAACATGTGGGCTTACAAATTCTCGAACTTAGATTTCAACAAAGAAATATGCAAAACAAGATATACATTTTAAATTACCTGAGTTCTTCATGTACTTGTCCAGTAAATTCTGTAACTCCTGCTCTTTGTCGTTATTAAACTGGGTCTCCATGGCCAGCAGAATGTATTCATCAAGAAGCATTCGGATCAAATGGAAAGAACCTTGTTTATGGATAGGGAATGGGGAGAGGGCATTGTGAGATGAAATGAGGGAGAGAAAGAGAAGGAAGGAGAAAGAGAGAAGTCAAGTTATCTTTGTGACCATCTCGCAACACTTTACAAGGAGCAACTGAAATAAACAAATACTTGTTGGACTTTAAATGACCTGCTAAGACCAACATGCTTAACTTGGGTCTCTAATCTTTTTGTGTACCGCCTGCCCAGCTCACTGTGTGTACTGTCCTGCCAGCTCTTTGGCCACTAATTACATCAAAGGAAAATTCGGATGAAAGTGAGACATGCTTTATGCTTTAAGAGGGCACACATTGGAGTGTGATAAGCTTTAACCTGGGGAGAATGAGCTCTACTCTGCTCTATTTCTGTTTACTTTGTACTAAATAATTAGACAATAGCCAACATGGTCTGAAAAAAGTATCAAGTAAGAAGATGTCTTTCTAGCCTGAAACAAAATGCTCTTTCATTTGAAAAAAAAGGAGAAAAGTAATTTTCATGTGGGAGATGTCCTGGAAAACCTTAAACTTCTTTTAACTATTCAACAGATTTTCCAACAAAAGTCTTTTTTCATAATAAGGTCAGGTTTAAATATTGTATAATTTAAGAAACCTTAAATATAAGCAACATATTTCAAATAATAGACAATATATTTTGTTCATCCCTCAATACAAGTTCACTGATTTTATCTAATTCTGTTAAAAATTAAATGAACAAATTTAGTTAATTGTAACCTATTTTATAACGCGAGGATTCTCAGAATGCAACTACTAAATGTGGAGGTACTGTCCAGGAGATAGCATTATAACTACAAACTAAGAATCTCAGAAATTTTAGGAAAAAGAAGGTATTCAATTTCTGAAAAAGCTAACGACTCAATTTTTTCATAAGTTGTATAGATCAGGATAGATGGTTCAAAAACATATGACAGTATGTCTTCTAAGCTGGTCTTTGATTCTTGGAATACAGCTATGAGGGCAGGTTCCTGGAAAAGATGCAAACATTTGCCATATTTCAATGAATAGTGGCTTTGGAAAATAATGTATTAATTATTGTTTATTTGCTTGTTTAACAAATAAAATTTATCTAAGCACTGATGGAGTGTACTGGTTATAGCTGCTATTTATTGTGTTTACCAGGTTCTGGCAATGTATTTTTATACATATCACGTCACTCAAGTGCCTATATAACCCAATGAAAGAAATATTCTCCCATTTCCACAATGAGCAGCCTAACTTGGGTTAAGCCAAGCCAAAGAGAAGCAGTGTTAGGATTTAACTCTGCAAGTGGTCTGACTACAAAACCCAGGCTAAAACCAACCATTCTCTACCGGCTCAAGAGTCCGATTTGAGGAGTGACAGTGCCACATGTTTAAAAATTGATAGGAAATGTGACTGAGAAATGAATGATGTAATTCATCTAAGAAGAGTTTTATAAAGCACATAAGATACCAAAGCTAGATGCATTGTTCAAGGTGAGATTATGCATTACTCGAGCACCAAAAAAGCTCCACTTTAGCAGAAAGTCTTGAGCCCTCTTCTTTAATGATCTTCCATTTTGTTTGCTGGTCTAAAAGTAAAGGAACAAAATGAAACTATAAAATCTGTCATTTCATTATTACATGCTTCCTACATAAGATCAAGAGGTAGAAAAACTGTCTGACAAATGGACAGATTGACAGGGCATGCCATTTATTTTATCAAATACAATGATTTGTCTAGGGATTTTAATTTTCATCTGGCTTTGCCGTCATTTTTCAGGTTAATAGATCTTTATTCTATATGGTTTTGTTACCTAATAAATTGGACAACGAAATGAAATAATTTACAAAATATTTTCTCTCTTAATTTTCCTTTGACAGAGCTTTAAAAAGAGCAGAAGGTGAAGTGTGAAGGAAGGGTTATATATTTCTGTGAATGATTAACTCTGACTTCTCTGGTCCTGAATGATAATCTGTTTTCCTTCCAGGAGAAAAAAAGTCCCTACACTATAACTAGTTTCCTTGATATGGAATGGCTAACACCAACTGGTGATGGATATATTTGTTCTTATGGCCTTGTTTCATGATGGATGACTTGAAGGTTAACTGAAAGAGCTGAAGAAACCACATGAAAACACAAAATACTGAGCTCCTGGAATTAAAAAATGTAAATACTTAAAACCATATCTTCTGTCAGCTTTTATGAAAACGTGCTTTTTAAGAAAAGGGCCAGCTCTTTCCAGTTTCTAAGTTTATCTTTCACTACTGATGTTACACAGCTGTGAACTTATTGACTGATAGGGAAGGAATAGTGTCTTGTAGTCTGTCAAAAAACGATAAATAGAATTGAAACTGTGTCCAGTGCTCTCAAATCTGCCATATTTCTAATCTTGATATTTGACTTCCCTTATTGGTAGGGTTTCAAAAGCTTTTCAAAGCATTATTACACACAGCCTATCACCACCCCCCGCCATTCAAGAAATTACAGCCAGTTTAGCATTTACTATTAACAAAATTTTATTTTCTGAATATGTCATTGAAAAATACCTTAATAACTCTCTGCTCTACCACAGTATCCAACCATTCAATAAAAGCCTCCACAGTGGCATTCTTCTTAAGGAGATCTTTCAGTTCTTGGAACACTGTGATAGAGTCATCTACCATGTAAAAAGGAAAAAAAAAAAAAAAAAAGCAGAATATTGCACACTACTTTGAACCCAAGAGGAAACCTAAAAGTAGAAATCATTAATAATTTTATAGAATAAAAGGGCAAGACAGGTAGATTAAATTAAATGTGTTAAAGAAATTAATTTCATATCCTGGAAACTAACAAAAAATCCTTAGTTCTTTACTCTTCAAAATTTTAATCATAAGTGTATCTGTTTTGGTATATATTGAAATGCAGGTTTATATACTATATACTAGGGAAGAATTGTTGTCAGTAGAGATGATTATTCATTTTGAATGCAGTGCTTTCATTAAATGCAACAGATTAGTTGAAACCTAATGACTGAACTAAGCTAGACTTGTTGATTTCCTGCTTTCTGAAATATCCTTTATCTTTAGCAAAAATTAAATTCTGCCCTGCAGAATTGAGCCACTTAAATAAATAATCTTTTATCATGTAAAAGTTAAAGGGGCAGTTAAGGACTATCATTTTATTAAAGAGTTTGAGGTTTACTGAATCCCAAAGGGTAATATAATTTTATGTTAAGAAACAGAAAGCAGGACTGAGGTTGGACTGTCCCCAGAGAGCAGTGTGCTATAGCCTATAGGAGGCTGCATTTTTTGGTGTTTTCAGAGAGAAACGATAGGAGAAATAGTGGGTTGTTATCCCTGGGAAATGGAACCTGGTGGTCTGGTCACACGTATTGGCTTGGTAAATTCTGTCAGACTGTCCAAACCTAAGCAGGGCATTTCGGCTTTGAAAAACAGTATTGCATTGAGATATCATTTTGGTATGCATTATATGCCATATGATGCCAAGAGTGCAAAACGCATGGAAATGTGTATGCATGTAATATAAAACTGGAAGAAAACTCACAAAACTCAAAACTGTTTTGATTATTCCCAGGTTTTTTCTATTTGGATTATTTCTAGGCAATGAGATTATAGATGACTTTTATTTTCCTCTTAATATTTTCTATATTTTCCAGGTTTTTCACAATCAGTAAGTACAACTGTTTTAAAATAGAGAACACTTTTTAAAATTAAAAGTATTTCTCTAAACCAGACTTTCTCAAACAGATATGATTTTGTAGTCCAAGGGGACATTTGGGAATGTCTGGAAACAGATTTGGTTGTCACAACTCGGAGGAGGCTGGCATGTAGGGGAGAGCGGCCAGGGATGCTGCTGAACGCCCTTCAATACACAGGACAGCCCCACTGCCCTATCAAACAGGTAGGCATCCGGCCCAAGACATCGGTAGTGCTGAGGTTGGGAGACCCTGCCCTAAACAAAAAGAGAAGACTTACATTCAGTGTAGATATCAGATTCAGTGTCTGTGCTGCCCGAAATGGTGAGAAGGGCCTGAGATCCAATACTATTCAAGTCAACCTTTTCAATGTCAGATACCATAGAATTCACGACATGCTGGTCAAAGAGAGCTGGTCTGGCAATCTCCATAAAGAAAGTAAAAAAGACACTAAATTATATCACTGATCCTCCATCGAAAGAAAATTTTAGCTTCTAGAGAAATAGTTCCTTGAGAGAAGAGTATCATAAATAACTCTTTTTTTATTTTAAAACTAAAAGCTGTAGCTGAGATTCATGATCATCTCTGTTAAAGGTTTGAAAACTATTTTTGGAATAAGAAAATAATTTTTTTTACCCATGGTCATAAAATAAGAACTTCACAACGTTAAATTTCTTATCTGGAACTATCCCAAGCTAGTCTTTCAAAATTTAGGGGGCTAGAAACCTTCATAAAGCAAAGGATCATTTGAGGAGAGGGCAAGTATATTTTAACAATATACAAACATGTAACTCTAATTTAAGAATTACTTTTTCCTCCCTATTTAAGAGAACTAAATTAGAGGTAGTTTAAAATGTGTTGTGGCTTTCACAACATCACACGGGCTCATTCCCCATAACCTATTAATTTTATTAATTGGATTCATTTATTAATTGAATTCATCTGGCAAATAAGAGTTTTACATTTTACGTTTCATTCAAAAGTTTTTTTTTTCTTTTTTTACTTTCTATTTTGAAATAATTTAAAATTTACAAAAAAGTTGCAAAAGTAGTGCAGAGTATTTTCACATACTCTCTATCCAGCTTCTCCTAATGTCATCATCTTACATAACCTTTGTATATTATCAAAATCAGGTACAATACTAGTAACGCTGGTACAATATTAGTAACTAAACTAACTAAACTACCGAATTTCATCAGTTTTCCCACTAATGTCCTTTTTCTGTTCTAGCATTCACTCTAGGATCTCATGTTGCATTTAATTGCTGTCTACTTAGTCTCCAATCTCTGAAAGTTCCCCAATCTTTGCTATCAGATGATTCATTTTTGATTTGGTGACTCAAATACCCTCGGCTTACCAACGTACCTGTGCAAGATGTAAGAAAGATGTTTGTCGTTTCAGAGATGATACAAATCTTCGCACAATAGGTATTTTCTTGTCAGTTAGAGCTTCTGGCAAATTTTCCAAGGATGAAACAACCCATTGTTCCCAATTTTTAGCAAAATTTCTTATGTCTGCTAATAAGCTACAAAAAAACCCCAAAGAACAAAAAACTCTGTATTAAATGCTAAGTAGTTCAAAATGCATTAAATAAATGCAGTTTAATGGAGGTATATTATTACTCTTTGATTCCAAGAACATGACTGAAGTCAGCCTAGGTCTGCCATTTATCATCTTGGTCAAAATACTCAGTCTCCTGAAGGTCCGATTTCCTCATCTGTTAATAGGAATAAGAATAGTATCCAGGGACTTCCCTGGCAGTCCAGTGGTTAAGACTTCGCCTTCCAATGCAGGGGGTGCGGGTTCAATCCCTGGTCGGGGAGCTAAGATCCCACATGCCTCGCGGCCAAAAAACCAAAACATAAAACAGAAGCAATATTGTAACAAGTTCAATAAAGACTTTAAAAGTGGTCCACATGAAAAAAAAAAATTAAAAAAAAAGAAAGAATAGTATCCATGTCACAGGATTATTATGAGGATTACATGAAATAATTCATGGAAAGTGTTCAGGTTAAAACTTGGCAGGCAGAAAGTGATCAATGAGACATAATTTATTATTAATATTAATTCATAATTCAATCATTTTCTATAAAATATTTCTGGGAAAAGGTAAGTGTGCACTTGATTTTGCATATCTTGGCTTACTGAGAGACACGCATAGGGATCATAATGCCATTTCAGGTATTTAATATTTGTTTCTAGTAACATATTCTTATAATCCAAATATAACTAATTACCACAAACATACTAAATTACCAAAAATTACCACAAACATACTAATTAGAGGACCCCATTTAGGAAGTTGCAAAGGTTGGTTGTGTATATATTATGAAAACATACAAAAATTTATAAATCCATCAACAATCTACATATTATATCTCAACAAAACAGATCTAAATATATTTAGGATGGGGCATATGTTGGGGAGCAGTGACATGGTACAGGAAAAACACAGGCAGAGTGTGGAGTTAAACAGACGTCAATTAAAATCTAGGTTCTGCTTCTTAAAAATCAGCTGACTCTGGGCAAATAAATTAATTTCTTTGTACTCCCAGGTTCCTCTTTGTGAATTTGGATCATAACAGTTACTTTAGAATAGTCTGACAAGTTGTTTTAAAAAAATCCAATTGTTCAATGATAAGGAATTGGTTAAATAAAGTATAGTATTTTTCGGATGCTGGATTTCTATGCAATTAATCATTTAAAAATTTAGCAAATTTAGCAAAAAATTGCTAATCTATATTTGTTGACATGGAAAGATTTTCATAGTATATACTGCAATAATATGTGTACTATAATTCCATTTTTAACATTCCTAGAAAAAAGTCTGTGAGATACAATAATAACCTAAGACATTAAAAATGTGGTAAGACAGTGAGTGATTTTTTTTAGTTTTATTTTAGATGAGTGATTTTTTAAATGCATTTATGGGTGTTTTTCATTTTCTAAATGAATATGAACTACTTGCATACTTAAGAGATAAATACATAAATAGTACTTCTCAGGCTAAGTGAAATAATTTATGTAAGTCTCAAATCCCACACTGTGTTTAATAAAAGTCAGCTATTATTACTGTTACACGGCTGAATGCCTGTCACTATGTAAGCATAGCCATTTTGCTGTGACACAGAAGTGTTAAGTGTACCTAATTCAGAGCTCAGGCTAGATGTTTAAAGACAACGTATTAATAATTAAAAGAAACTATTGACCAGGTCAATATCAATTATTATTTAAATAAATAAACCAGTCTAGAGGAAAAGGTAAATCAAAAATAAAGATTGTTCTATCAATCATCATGTATTTATTGAGAACCAACTATGCCCGCCCTATATGTATTTGTGCCCCAAAATACTAAAATAAATTTCATTACTTTATTAGAATTCGTTTTTTAAAAATTGGCTTTTATTTTAAGTTCCTATTGTTCTCACATCAGAACAATAGGAAGACTTTGTGAAAAATCTTCAGGCATCATTTCAATTTGAGATCTTATTCCTTTGTTAAAAGAAGGTGATAATTCCATTATGCTACTTTTTGATTTTGGCAATTAAGACCAAAGTTATAATAAATATAAAATAATTTTCCTTATAGTTTTATTATTGTGATTATTTTCCATCAATTATCCCCATTCATCTCCCTCTAGCCAGTTGCCATTGAAGAGCTTCCTCAGTAACCTAAAGGTCAACTACACCTAAATATTTGTTTTTCATGTGGGCAGCTCTCAAATTAAAGGGATTTCAGGATTGTTCCATCGATTTTGTTCATTGAGGTTTGAATATAAAAATTGAGGCACATCTCTTATAGCTCATACAAAGGGACGGGAATAGGAAAATAATATTGGTAAATGAATGAATTTCTACTTAATGTTTTGCTTTACCATAATGTATAAGGTTAAACCCTATACAAGCAACTATCATATTTTATTAACTGAACCTACCTTTCAGGCATTTCTTGCATTGTTGCAGGAATGAGTACATCTGTTAGAACCTTAATCACAGCAAAAGAGAGTTAACATAAATCCTTAATATTTCTATAGAAACACACTCTTTGTCAATTACTTTTTATTCCTAGCTTTCTAGAGAATAATATGTTAACTCATTTCTGAAAGTTATACTTTTATCTCTAAAATGAATGTATATATGTAAGTTGTGTATGTGTGTTTGTGTGTGTGTGCGTGTGTGTGTGTGCGTGTGTGTGTGTGTGTGTGTAAAAGGCAAGGGGAGCGGGGGTATATAGAAGCACTGCAGTGCTAGTTAAGCAGGTGACACGAATGTACCGGGTACAGAGAGCTAATTATTGGAACATAAGGAACACTGAAAATAAAGGGCCAGACTGAACCTTAAATGTGGGTGATATGGTGAGTAGGACCTTGATGAGAACTAGTAAAAAGAAAAAAAGAAAAAATTAGTGCTGACTGATCCCAGCTCAGGAAAAATTATGATAAATAAAGGAGATGGGGAACCAGATAGGATATGAACAGTACAGATCCCCTAGGCTGCTCATAAACTGAGTGCGCCAGCCTGGAGAAGAGGACCAAGAGGTCGTCTTGGATATTTCAAAGATATTTCAGAACGTGAGTAGATACTCATCTACAAAGGCCTGTGGAGCTTACCAGCAAAATGCACATGTAGTCCGTGTATATGAAACACTAAAACAAGAGACAGTATTGTATATGCCCAGTATGCTAGTTACCAATGAACTGGCCTTGGCAATCATGTACAGTTTTATGGACTGAAAGCTGACCACTTTCTAGGGATGGGATGAAGATCTTACAGAAGCTCATATTACACTGCTCTATTTACAGTGCTCACTGTGCCTCCCTGGGTCCACCAGGAGGAGGAAAAGCTCTGTGCACGTAACGGTACTTAAACTCTGGACTTTTGTGTTGGACTCAAAGAAATAGACCATTTGCTGGGGGAGGAAGTTATGCTTTAAGGATATTTCTTGGAGGTGTTGAATCACAGTCCAAAACAGCTTTACTTTGATGCTGGTAAATGTGTGTGCACGAGTCCAGGTCTTTTCTTATACCTACTCTTAGAACCACCTTCTTTCCCCTTTCTGGTTACTCATGTCTTAAACACTTCAGACGCTCTGTCAGTGCAAACTAAACCCTTTCTCTCTAAATGATGATATTCTTATTTGACCCAGAAAAATGAGACAATCCTTGCTCTCCTTTGTCCTTCTTCAGCTTTAGCTTGAACTAAAGGTAGAGACTCTATTTTCTTATACTGTGATGAGGAAGAACAGAACAGAGGAAAATATGGGCTCCCTCATCCTGGTTCAAGCCCACCTACAGTTCTTGATGTGCAAAGTTGCTTCTGGACTGAGTTTATCTAGCTTCTGCTTCACTTCTCTGCAAAGTTGAGAACGTAACAGCAGCAGCTAACTTAGAAGGATTTTACTTCCTAAATACTTAACAGGACTCCAGCTTGGGTTTTCTTGCTCACTCAAATTATGTTCTAAAAGGAAAGCTTTTGTTTTTCCTTCTGACAATTTAGGAGGTTAATGTAGACAAACTCACTTTAAAATACCCAGATTGCAATACAGTTTTCTTCCTTAGCTTGGACTTGTGTCTGCTCTAACTAGGGAACAGACTGTTGGGGGAATTAGCTTCACCCTCTTCCCCGCTGAATGCCTGGCTAGATGGCCAACCAGCTCCTATTTGTTTACGATATCCTCGTGATCCTTCTGTAGACACTTAGGGACTCTTATTTGGCTTAAGAACAGAATTGGTCATGAATGCATTAACGCTAGAGATTTCCAAATTTTTCAAGTTATTAGTCCCATAAGAGTGCTTAATTCTGCTTTCCCCAAAACACTGATACTGTGAAAAAGCCACTAAGTTATTTACTCTGAAAACACCTTAAACAGTTAATAAAAATTAACTAAGTTTTTATGGAAGTATGTCACATTTAGAATCATTCTTAGCTGTAAACAGAAACTGATTTTGTTTTACTTAATGAAAAGTTATATTAAAATACATTCACTATTAAATATACACTATTAAACTGCTTGCTTTCTCCTCAGAAAAAAAATTAATAATGTATCTCCAGCCAGGAATAACAAATTTATTGAAAATATATTGCAAAAATTTAGATGGAATGTGTTTTAAAGAAAT
This sequence comes from Balaenoptera acutorostrata, assembly GCF_949987535.1. NCBI lineage: Eukaryota > Metazoa > Chordata > Mammalia > Artiodactyla > Balaenopteridae > Balaenoptera > Balaenoptera acutorostrata. The sequence goes on from NC_080077.1 coordinate 44,688,602, forward strand.
ATATGGTTCATGTTTGACATCCTAAGGAGCTTACCTTATAAAGAATTGAGTCACAAACACAGAAAATGTCAATGATAACAGGGTTTTCAAGCAGGGGAAGAAGATGATCAGGCATTCCTTGCCAAAAGTGTAATAAGAAATGCTGGATCTAGTTGAGAGCAAAGCGTATGTACATTAATATTAACATTTTCCTCAACATGAACTCATATGAAGAACAGGACAAGAACGTTTACATAATATAGTCAGCAAAGCATTCTTTGTCACTCTTACCTCCTCAAAGTTTCCATTTATTGCATTGTCCAGGATGCACTGGCAGTGAGTTTTGTACATCATTATTAGGGTATCAACCTATTTCAAGGAAGAAAAATCTTAACAAAAGCACCCTTTCAGTGCTGCCTTCATTTTGTTCATGCATTCATTTGTTCATATATTCAAACACATTTTTAAAGTTCCTGTTATGTACCAAGCATTGTGCTCAATCCGAGGAATCAAAAATAAAAGCACAATTCTTATTTTAAGGGGCACACAGCCTTGTGAAGGGAGAAAGGCAAGCAAATGGACAATTGCAGGACAGTGTGATAAGAATGATGAAAAAGCTGATTGTTCAGGGAACTATGGGCCAAAGCAACATTGTAGTTTTCTGCTTAACAAAAAAATTACCTTTGATTGGAGAAATAAATGTAAAATGGTAAAATACATCAACTCTTCACACAGTTTTATTAAGTAGGTGCTTGGGCAGTGTGGTGCAGTGGTTTCCAGTTTCGGCTGTGGGGTCAGCTAACACTGAGCATCAGCTCCACTGCACTGTTTTGCACGGGTTGCTTTGTCTCTGACCCCAAGCTTTATATCTTCAAGTAAGGTAGTAATAACATATCATTCATAAGGTGTTAAAGAAGATAAAATGAGACATGATGCACCTGGAACAATTTTCCTGGTATGAAGTATAAGACTTTACTACATTACCTAAAATTAGTAATAATATCAAATGACTTGTTGACCAAAAAAAGATTTGAACATTAAATGTCTGTTATGAAAATTCTTTATTTCCATGTTACACTGATATTTGTATTGCAGGAATAGAAAGTTTTAAACATTTTAAAATATGCGATGGATTAGAACTTGATAATATTCTGGCAAACTAACAATATTCATATTCACAACATCTTTATTTCATAAGCTAGAAATATTCCTATCTGTTACAGGTTGTGTGTTCTATGTGAACAGAAACAGGCTTAGAGGTTAGAGGTGTGAGCTTTGCCTGCAGGATACCTGGATTTGAATGCTAGCTCTAATCTGCTACGTGATGCTGGGCAAACTACTTTACATTTATGTGTTTTAATTTCCTCATCTATAAAATGGAGATCATAATAACAGTAAATATCTAGTCAGGTTGTTATGAGGACTAAATAAATTAACACATGAAAGTGGTTGGAGTAATCCATAATTCATGTTAAGAAACTTACAGTTGTTAGCTATTTTTACCTTCATAGTATCTAGGGTGGTCATGATGATGGGGGGTGTCCTACCCCAACTCTTTGCTCTCCAACCTTTGTCCCTGCAGCCCAGCAACAGCACATATCTTTGTGGTTTAGCGCAAAGCTGTATAACGATGACATGCAGATTACCAATCTACTTCCAAGGAGGTATGCTGACTACACACCTCTGGCAGGACATGTCACCATTGATGCAAATGAGACATGCTCTTTATTTTAAGCAACGATTTTATATTTTTAGATAGGTTGCCAAGACATATTTCTAAAATGAGGATAAGGACAGCATGAAAGATAGAAAGGAATTCATAATTGTTGTCCAAAATTAACCCTTTGATCCCTGAAACCTACTAAAGTACAAGTAAACTTTTATCTTCACAAATATTTCCATTTATTTGTGTCAAAATTTTTTCTCCTATACACAAATCATCAAAAAATTTAAATCTTATAACTGATACTTTATTTAATATTTACATAGTCTTAGGACAATAAATTTTCACTGTAGCATACTCTGCAGTCTTTATAAACATACTTTTGCTCAATTTTCTGAGAATAGACATCACATTACAGAGGGTAGGAGCAGAGGCAAGGCTTAGCTCTAGTAAGGTCAGTGAGCAAGTGGGGGGAGGGTGGCAACTGCCTTGAGTGACACTGTGATGGGGGCAGAAAGCAGGCCTCTCAGCTTCAGCCAGCACCCCTCACTGGGGTCAGCTTCTCCCTAGGAAGTCTCCATCCTTCCTGCCTCAAGAAAGTAGGTGCTTAAAGTGCTTAGCTTCAGCCCCACCTGCCTTTCTAGGAACTGACAACTTACCTGAGGAACCTGGCTACTGGCTAAGAAGGTAAAAGGCAGGGCCCAGATGTCCTCAAGGGACAAAGAGTATTAGTCCCTGGAGCTCATGATGGGGACGACTGGGAATGAATTTAGAAACCAGGGGTTATTTAAGCATCTTGAATACTGAATGAGAAATGACCTACAGACCAGTTTTTCAAGTTGGCAGGTAAGGAAGTCCTTGGAAGCTAGCAGAGAAGCTGAAATAAACTATTGGAACATATTCTTCACTTCTCTTTTTTTTCTTTGTTACTCTCTCCATCTACCCTCCTCACCTGGTATATTTACACAGTAAGCATCTTCTTGATATGTTTTTATGTAAGCTATCCTCTCCACAAAGGTGAGCCAACAATACCCTCCCCCAAAGAACTGTGTTCCCCGAGGTCCCGCAGACTTCCACAAGTTCCCCCACAAAGTGCCACATGTTAACATCTACTGGAGGTGTCTCAAATCTGAAGTCATAATATCACACATTATTTCTATATGGTTAAAAAAATGATGTGATAACCTTGAGGAATGTGATGGGAGAGGAGAATAGTAGGAAGTGGACATACTCCAGGAGACTTGAATCAGCATCTGAGAATTATCTTCAGTATTTTGCCTGTTCTTAACTGGGAGAGTAAGTCTGTCATTAGAATGAACACCAGAAGTTGCTGTGCATCTCTACTTATCTATCAATAGACCTTTTTATGAATGTGTCATTTTTATTTCTAGTTTCTACAAAAGCCCACTACTAAAGTAATACAGGTGGGCATTGTTAATAATATTCCTCTATCTTTGCACCTCAAAATATGAACTGACTTAAACTTACTATGAAAGATGTTTTCCGCAAATGCTAATTTAAAAATGAACGTTAATTGAAAGAAGAATGTAGAAATCTTTATGCCCTGATTTAATAATGGATCTTACTATTAGTCAGCAGATAGCCAGCAAATGACTCTAGAAGTTCAGAAGTAGAGGAGGATTTACCTTTAGACTTTACTACATAAGCACTGAAAGTTTATTTATAAACTGAATTTTATGAAACTGTTTCTACCTTAATTTTCAACAAATTTTGCAACAGAGCACAGAGTTTTACAATGGAGAGGAATCTTTGGAATCTTCGAGTGGGGTCCTTGCATTCATCTAGGCATTTCCCCCTCAGTGCTAGGAACAAATTCTGTCCTAGAGAAGTGCTTGATGACCAGTTACTGAAATTAAATGGAGCTAATAGAAAATATAACGCTTATAATTAAAGAAATTGCATGTGATAGACACATTCTAGTATTTTCTTCCTTGATACTGAGTTTTAAATAAAAATAATCTTTAGTCTTTAGAGGTTTATTTTACCACCTTCTGATTATGTACTATCATGGAGATGGTAAATAATTAATTGGAAAGTCTTTAATCGATGTTAGTAAATGTTTGTCCCTCCTATAAATCAGTCAATTATGTTTGATTATGTAGATTTCTATTTCCTGCGAGTGCCATGAGATTCCCAGCAAATTGAGATATGGAGCCAACATATCAGAAAATCAATAGAGAAGTATCTTTAATTGATACCTTGTCCTTAGAAATGCATCCTTGGTACACAAGGTGTTGAGCACTGGGGAATTCTGGAAGAAGTGTTCCAGTTTTTGAGCTAAGCGAATATTTACGAGTGAAGCCACCCTATAATTTAGAAAAATGAAAAGAAATAAATCATTATCAATTGTTTGGCTCCAAAATACAATTCTAACAGAATAGAAACTTACAAAATTTCATTCTTTTTCATCCTGCAAACCATGACAAGTTAGGAGATTTGGGTAACTGTTTATTAGATCAAATAACTGAATAAACTAGACATTTCAGCAGAATTACTGTTGCCAAATCATAAATAGTTTCACAGTCTGGATATTTTTCTTATACTTTGGATTTTAGTTTAGACACTTGCCATTTTTCACAACTTTTAGAAATTTAATTTTAGTTCACAAGTTTACATTTGTTAGTGACATAAGTTTTGAAAGATCTGTTTTTAGACTACTGAAATTATTTTAATATGAAAGGATCAGAAATTGCCAAATTTACTTATGGATTACCAAATCATTTATGGATTAAATAAATGCGATGATAATAAGTTAATTAATTTATACAACCTCAGAGATAATTAATGGTAAAATTGTGATTGGAGTCCCAAACTAGTACTCTGGATTTTCCCACCTCAGTCTTCTTCCCCCTGCCAAATTCAGATATTTGTTCTTCTTTTGAATCCTTTAGGGAAAGCATACCTCTGGTAGTTTTCAGAAAATTAGAAAAAATGACAAATAAGTAACATATAATACTGCAGTGCTAATGTACCTACAAGAAACACACACAGAAAGAGAGAACGCATATTCATGACGGAACCAGAGCCTTGGCGAATCAGTCTCCCAGGTCACAACTGATTGTTCCTTCTCCACAAACAAAACTTTAACAAATTGGATTCTAGTAAAAAGTTTGGCAAAGAATAAAATTGTGAATATGGTAAAGGAAGTAGTGTTCCTGGCAAGGACCAAATTTCATTCTTTCTCATAGTTTTCCTACATTTGCTTCTCGAGTTTTTGTGTTTCTTTGTGTGTCTTTGTCATATTGAAGATGTTTACTAGACAAAAGCTTCATTACTTACATAGGTAGATTGGGTCCCTACCCTGCCTTATCATTCCCAACATTTGTAGACTCTTACAGAATTATCATGATAAATCAGAAAGAAGTTGGGGGGACTTTTGAGTCCTTAAACACCAATTTCTTATTGACTGATTTGATATATGCTTTCACACAAATTTTATACTAAAAGTGCAGTAGAATTTCATTACTTTCAGGTTAGGTTTTAGTTTTTAGCCTTGTTAATCTTTATTTTCAAGCATGGATAGAAAAGGATTATTCTGATTGACTAATTTTTAAGAAATTAATAAAGAACTACTACATAAATATCATAAACTGAGATAATAGCATGGTTGATCCAAATTAAATCAGTCTTAATTCAAGATATGCTTCAAAGATTTTTAATTGCTTTGGGTTGTCATTTATGAGCACCAATTATCATTGTGCTGACAAAGAATGGTATTGTCAATGAATAGGGAAAAATAATAAAATGCAAGAAAATAAAGAATTTAATCTGGAAGGAAATGATATGGCAAAATATGAAACTAACATTTGATAAACATAAAAAAATGCACCTAAATTCTAACTTTAGGAAAGCTTACACTTTTTTCTTATACCTTTTCTCTTGGGTGGAATATCATGTTTATTCATCCCCAAAGCATAATTTGGTGAGATTGGAAAAGAGAGACAAAGAAATAGAAACCAAAAATGACAATACATAATGTACATGGTGTATTAAATTTAAGTTAGGAATATGAGAATAGTCTCATTTCCATGAAACAAATATAATTAGTAATCAAAAATCTTTCTACAAAGGAAAAAAAAAAAAAAAAAAAACTGGCCCAGGAGATTTAACAGATGAATTTTCTCAAGCATTCAGGAAACAAATCATTTCAAACTGAAAAGATTTTTTCCATACAGTGAAAAAGAAGAACCACTTCCCAATTCATTTAAAAACTTTTATGCCAGAATTGGACAAGGACAGAAAAGGAAAGAAAAATTATAGGCCAATCTTGCATAGTATCATACTTGAAACAGTACCAGACAAAATCAATGAAAAAGTCAATTGAATTTCTAAAATCAAGAAACAAATATTAAGAACATGCAATAAAAAGATACTGTATAAAAATAACAACAAATATTAAAATAAAGTTGAAATATCAATAAAGGGATAGAAAATCTAAAAAGAAACCAAAAAGAAATTCTAGAGCTGAAAAGTACAATAACTTAAATTAAAAACTTATCAGAGGGATTCAAAGGTATATTTGAGTAGGCAGAAGAAAGAATCAGAGAACTTGAAAAAAGGATAATGGAAATTATTGAATCTGAGAAACAGAAAGAAAAAATGTAAGAAAAGTAAACCGAATCTAAGGGACCCATGGGAGATTATCAAGCAGACCAACATACACATTGTGGGAATCCCAGAGGAAAAGGAGGGGGAGCAGAGAGATTATTTGAAAAAATAATGGCTCAAAATATCCCAAGTTTGATGAAAAACATGAATATAAACATCCAAGAATCTTAACAAGGTCCAGATAGGATGAACTCAAAAAGATGTACAGCAAGACATATTATAATCAAATTTTCAGAAGACAAAGACAAAGAGAGATCTTGAAAGAAGCAAAAGAGAAGTAACTCATCACCTACAAGGAATACTCAATAAGATTATCAGCAGATTTCTCAGCAGAAACTTTGAATTCCAGAATGACATATTCCAACAGCTACGAGAAATAAATTGTCAACCAAATATCCTATACTTGATAAAACTGTTTTTCAGAAGTGAAGGAGGAATTAAGACATTTGCAGATAAACAAAAGTTGAGTGAGTTCGTTACTACTAGACTTGTTCTACAGGAAATGCTGAAGGGAGTCCTATGGGTTAAAATGAAAGGACACTAGACAGTAGCTTGAAGTCGTACAAAAAATTAAAGATCTCAGTAAAGGAAAATACATGGGCAATTATAAAAGCTAGCATTATTGTAACAACAGTTGTAAGTCTACTTTCTGTTTTCTACATAATTTAAGAGACATTTTTTTAAAACAATTATTAGTATAAAAGCTAATATTATTGTAACTTTGGTTTGTAACTCCACATTTTGTTTTCTACAAAATTTAAAGACTAATGCATTATTTTAAAAAACTATTATTGTATATTTTTGGACACAATTTATAAAGATCTAATTTTGTGATATCAATAACTGAAAGAGAGACATTTCCATGCAAATGAAACCAACCAAAAGAAAATGGGGTGGTGGGGGGCTACTCTAATATCATATAAAATAGACTTTAAATCACAAAATATTATAGAAGATAAAGAAGGACATTATATACTAACAAAAGGTTCAATAAATCAAGAAGATATAATAATTATAAATATTTACACACCTATAAAAGACCATCAAAATATATGAAGGAAAAAAATGACAGTATTAAAGGGAGAAATAGTTCTACAATAACAGTTGGAGATGTTGATACCCCACCCTCAGTTATGCACAGAACAACAAGACTGAAGATAAGTAAGGAAATAGAGGACTTGAGCAGCACAATAAACCAACTAGATCTACAGACATAGGCAGAACACTCTACTGAACAACAGAATACACGTTTTTCACAAGTGAACATATAACATCTTCCAGGAGAGACCATGTATATTGGCCATAAATTAAATTTCAATAAATTTTAAAAGATAGAGATCATACAAATTATCTTCTCTGATCACAGTGGGATGACAGAAGGAAAACTGGAAAAATTAACAAATTTGACAAAATTAAACGTACTCTTAAACAACCAATTGATCAAAGGAAAAATCATAGAGGCAATTAAAAAATATTTAGAGATAAATGAAAATGGAAACATGACACAAGAAAACTTACAGGATGCAGCAAAAGTAGTACTAAGGGAAAAAATAAGAAAGATGTCAAATCAACAACCTACATTTACAACTTAAGTAATTAGAAAAAGAACACAGTAAACCCAAATGGGTAGAGAGAAGAAAATAATAAAATTTGAGCAGAGATAGATGAAATAGAGAATAGAAAAACAATAAAGAAAATCAATGAAACCAAAAGTTTGTTGTTCAAAAAGATTGAAATTGACAAACCCATAGGCAGACTGACTTTAAAAAAGAAGAGAGAAGACTCAAATGACTAAGACAAAAAATAAAAGATAACCGAGTCTACTAAAATAAAAGGATTTTAAAAGAGTACTATGAAGAATTGTACATCAACAAATTGGATAACTTAGATGAAGTGGATAAATTCACAGATACACAAATCCTACCAAGACTGAATCACAAAGAAACAGAATATCTGAATCAGTCTACAACTAGTAAGGAAATTGAATCAGTAATCAAAAATCTCCTGAAAAAAGAATGGATCTGGACCTGATGGCCTCACTGGTGAATTGTACCAAACATATAAAGAAGAACATATAAAGAAGAAATACATTACAGTTTTCAAAAAAATTGAAGAGGAAGGAACACTTCTTAATTCATTCTATGAGGGCAGCATTACCGTGATACCAAAGTCAGACAAAGACACTTCAAGAAAAGGAAACTACAGACCAAAATATCTTACGAACATTGACACAAAAATCCTCAGCAAAATACTAGCAAACTGAATTCAGCAAGATTTTAAAAGGATTATACAACATGACCAAGTGAGATTTACTCCTGTAATGTAGGGATGGTTCGGAACACAAAAATCAATCAATGTAATACACCACATCAACAGAATGAAGAAAAACTAAACACATGATTATCTCAATTGATGCATTTGACAAAGTTTGACACCCTTTCATAATAAAAACACTCAACAAACTAAGAATAGAAGGAAACTACCTCAACATATTTAAAGTCATAAACCCACAGCAAACATCCTACTCAATGGTGAAAGCTTGAAAGCATTTCCTTTAAGACAAGGATAAGGCACAGCTGCTCATTTTCACCAATTCTATTCAACTAGAAGTTCTAGCCAGAAAAATTAGGTAAGAAAAAAAAACATCCAATTGGAAAGGAAGAAGTAAAATGATCTCTGTTTGTAGATGATATGATCTTATATGTAGGAAACTTTAAAGATTCCACAAAAAAAAAACCAAAAACAACTGTGAGGACTGATAAATGAATTCAGCAAAGTAGCAGGATACAAAGTCAACACACAAAAATCAGTTGCATTTCTATAATATAATAATGAACAATCTTAAAAAGAAATTAAGAAAACAATTCCATTTACAATAGCATCAAAAATAGATAAAAATTAACTTAACCAAGGAGGTGAAAGACTTGTACAATGAAAACTTCAAAACATTGCTCAAAGAAATTAAAGAAAACATAAATAAAAGACATCCTGTGTTCACAAATTGAAAAACTTATTGTTAAGATGCCAATACTACCCAAAGCAATCTATAGATTCAATGCAAAATCCCAATGATGTTTTTCGCACAAATAGAAAAATCCTTCCTAAAATTCATATGGAACCTCAAGATACACCAAGGAGTAAAAACAATCTTGAAAAAGGACAAAGTTGGAGGATTCACACTTCCTGATTTCAAAACTTACTATTGATACAAAGCTACAGCAATCAAAACTGTGGTGTTGACAAAAAGACAGGCATGTAGATCAATGGACTAGGATAGAGAGCTCAGAAATAAACCCTTGCAAAAAATGCTCAAAAGATTTTGACAAGGACGCCAAGAATATTCAATGGGGAAAGCGCAGTCTTTTCAACAAACGGTGATGGTAAAACTTGACATCCATGTATAAAAGAATAAAGACAGACCTTTACCTAATACCACATACAAAAATAAACTCAAAATAGATATATGGACTTGGCAAAGATTTCTTGGATATGATACCAAAGGCACAGGCAACAAAAACAAAATTAGACAAATTGGACTTCATAAAAATTACAAATGTTTGTGCATCAAAGGACACTATCAACAGAGTAAAAAGGCAATTTATGAAATGAGAAAAATATTCACAAACTGCATATCTCAAAAGGGATTAATATTCAGAATATATAGAGAACTTGTAAAACTTAACAAAAAACCAACCAACCTGATTCAAAAATGAACAAAGGACTTGAATAGACATTTGTCCAAAGAAGATATACCAATAGTCAATAAGCACATGAAAGATGTTCAACACTACCAATCATTAGGGAAAATCAAATCAAAATCAAACGAGATACCACTTCATCCCCATTAGGATGGCTAGTATTAAAAAAAAGAACAAAAAACAAACAAAAACCAGAACATAACAAGTATTAGCCAGTAGGTAGAGAAACTGGAACCCTTGTACACTGTTGGTGGGAATGTAAAATGGTATAGTGCTGTGTAAAACAGTATGATGGTTCCTCAAAAAATAAAAAATATAATTATTATATGAGCAGTAATTCCTCTTCTGGGTGTATCTCCCAAAGATTGAAAGCAGGGTCTCAAAGAAATATTTGTACACCCATGTTCATAGCAGCATTATTCACAACAGCTAAACCATGGAAGAAATCCAAATATCCACTGAGAGATGAATGGATAATCAAAATGTTGTATATACATACAATGGAATATCATTCAGCCTTAAAAAAGAAGGAAATTCTGAAATATGCTACAACATGGATGAACCTTGAGGACATTATGCTAAGTGAAATACAAATACTGTATGATCACACATATATGATGTACCTAGAGTAGTCATAATCATAGAGACAAAAAATAGAATGTTAGTTTCTAAGGGCCAGGGGGAAGGGGAGATGGGGAGTTATTTTTTAATATGTATAGCATTTCAGTTTTGCAAGAGTAAAAGTTCTGGAGATAGGTGGTGGTGATGGTTGCCCAACAATATGAATGTACTTAATACCACTGAACTATATGTGTACTTAAAATGATTAAGATAGTAAATTTTATGTTAATTATATTTTGCCACAATAAAAATAATCAAAAAATCAATTACAGGTGAAATAAAGACTTAAGTGTTAGAAGAATAAATAGAAAAATATTTTTATGATCTAGATTATACACATTTTTTAAAAAGATACAAAAATGCTAATCATAAAGTTTAAAATGATCTTCATCAAAAGATACTATAGAATGTTGAGCCATGCCACTAACAGAGAGAAGTAATTTACAGCACATAACCTACAGGATATTAGTATCCAGAATATATAAAGTCTTTGAACCAAAGTTTTAAATAGAAAAATTATGTGATCTGAACAAACGTTTCATAGAATAGAATTGACTGATAAAAATCCCAAAAGATATTCAAGCTCATAATTTTGATGTAGTTATCAAAAACAATTTTCAAGTGAAAACCACAGATACCATTTTACACCTATTGGACTGGCAAAAAACTCAAATGTCTTTCAATGCCAAGTGTTCCTGAGAATGCGGAGCAAAAGGAATGCTCACACACAGCTGGAGCAACATAAACTGATACAACCATTTTGGAAAACACCTTGATCTTAACTAGTAAAGTTAAACATGAGTACATATATCCTAAGACCCGAAATTCCACTCCTGCACATGTGCACCTGGACAACGTTCAGAGTAATAATGTTTTTCAGGCAAAAAGGAAAAAATTCTCCCAAACTGGAATGAATAAATGTGCTGTGATATTTTCATACCATGGAATATTAGCAGTACAAAAAAGGTACTAGAACTACATATATTAACATTGATGAATTACAAAACCTAATGTTGAATGAGACCAGAAAGTCATAGGGAAAAATGAATCCATTTTTATGTAGGGAAAATAATAAATAATATATTGGTGATAACAAACTGGGCAATAATAAATGATACATAATATTTACTATTTTAATCATTTTTAAATATATAGTTCAGTGATACTAAGTACATTCATATTGTTGTGTAATCCTCACAACAGTGTTTAATATTCATGGTATACATTCATAAGTGAAAAACTTTAAGGAAAGACAAAGGAGTAATTAACACCAAATTCTGGAACGCAGTAATTACTGGTAGGGAGGGGGAAGTGATGGGGTGAGGGCACACAGAGGACTTACCTCTTTTCAGCTATGAGGTAGGTCGTGAGTTTTCATCTTATGCTTATTTTTAAAACTCTGTGTGTGTGTGTATGCATGTGTTACAAATAATACATTACCCAATAAAAATGTTAGAGTGCTATGGAAACACACTTAAGGAACAGAGTATATGTCTTTAATTCTTATTTAAAACTCTCATGTTGATAAATTATAGTTTTGTGTAATAGAAGCTAGCAACACGTGTGGAACATCAACAGGGGGCAAGAGTGCGTAAAGAAAAAATTCAAAAATTAAATTTGTTTGGATATGTTAACAAATGTGTACATGGTATAAATCAAATAATAATATTCTGTCTAGAACATGTAACAAAAAGAAAGGAGAGATTGATAAGCTGGGAAAAATTAGTATATGATCATTTTAATTCCACTAGTAGATTTTCTATTTTAATTACACTAAAAGAGGTGCCAGATCTTAGACCAGCTATGGAGGTCTGGGTTTTTTTTTTTTTCTCTCTCAATTGATGACTTCACTACTCTTGGTTGAACTATTAAGAATCTTATTTCCAAAAGAAAACAAGAAGGAACCTACAGAAAAGAAACAATATGATTAGAAGACAAGAGGGTCTGATTTATGAGGAAAGATTAAAGGATTTAAGCTGCACAGTTTGGCTAAGTGATGACTAAAAGAGAGCATGATAACAGTCTACAAATATTTGAAAAGCATATACCAAGGAGGGAGGATTTGCTGTTTATCTTGGTACAAAGTTGTTAAACTGGCCATGAATGGTTGATGTTAAGGAGAAGGAAACTCAAGCTATCAGGGAAACTTCCTGGTTGAAATGTATGAAATCAAGGGACTTATTCCTTAGGAAATAATGGCAACTTCATTACTAGAGCTACTTAAAACAAAATTGACCCACACTAAAAGATTCACAGGAAAAGAAAGGCTTCCTTTGACCAGGACGAAGTATTAAAACTAGGTTTCATTTGGGTTTTTTTTATTCTTGGGAATTAAAGTATTCTGAGACTTTCTCTAAGACATTTTTGAAATCTGAACAACTACATTTATGAATAAAAAATTTAAAACAATCAAAATTCATACCACTGACTGATAATTACTCTTAATTTCCTCTACATGTTTTGTTTTGCTTTCGTTGCTGTTGATTTTGTTTGCTTTTATATTATGAACTATTTAAAACTTATAAAAAGGTATAGGTAAAAAGTAATAAATACTCATGTACTTACCATCCCAATTAATATATTAGACATTTGAAATATTAAAGCAGCCTCTGTAGCCCTCCCTAATCTCATTTCCTTCCCTCCCCATAAGGAATAATTAATGTTCAGGATTTGGTTTATATCATTATTATTCAAACCTTTAAAAATTTACCTCATATGTAAATATTCTTAAATAACATATACTATTGCTTTAAAACTGGTACCATGCAGTATGTATCTTTCTACATTCAATGAGCTTTTTTCATACAACTTTAGGTATTTGAGATGAACCTAATTTGATTCTTATAGCTACAGTTCACTCATTTCCAAAGCAGTATAGTATTTTCCTGTATTAAATATATAAAAATTTATTTTCCCACTATATCATAATAGACTTTCATTTTTCGGTATTCTGAAATTATAAACAGTACTGCAATGAACATCCTCATACGTGCCTCCTTGTGCACGGTGTAAAGTTTTCTCTAGGAATGCAGTCATAACGTGCGTGAACTTTCAACTTTCCAAGATATTGCCCCTCCTACCATTTATGAGAGTCCCTCTGCTCCACATTCTTAACAATATTCAAAACACATATTTTGATACTTTTTAATTGCTGTTATTCCAATAATGGTAAAATAATTACTTTTAGGTTCTAATTTGCATTTCCCTGATTAAAAATTAGATATGTTTATTGGCAGGGATAGTATTCAAAATATTTATTGAATATATGTTATAGAACCTGGTCAATCAGAATGGACACCACGAGCACCAACACTATTTATCAATCATTCTTTTTCATCTTGTGTGAATTGCCTGTTCATATACTTTGCTACATTTCTATTGGGTTATCTTTTTATTACTAAATTGAACACATGTTCTAAAATGGTGCCATCTGATAGAAATTTCTGTAATGATGAAAATGTTCTATTTTTTTAAAATGTTCTATTACCTGCACTGTTCAAATACAGTATTCACTAGCCAGCACTTGAAATGTAAATAATGTGCAGAGAAACTGAATATTTTATTTTACGTAATTAACAGCCACGTGTGGCTAGTGGCTACCATACTGCTTAGCATAGTATTTATAGATATTAATCTTCTATCATTTATATATGATATATATATATCCAGTTTTATTTTACACATTTTACATATTTGAAGCCATATAAACATATATTTGTTTTTGCATCCTGTTTTTCTTCCTAATTAACATTTCTCCATGTCATTAAAAGAGCCCTTTAATAAATGATATAATATTCAGTCCCATAAAAGTCTTATAAATTATGTAATCTTTTGTTTTTTGTAAAAAGACTTTATTTCTTTTTATTGCTGAATAATATTTCATTGTATGGATATACCAGCTTTTGGTTTTTTTTTTTTTTAACATCTTTATTGGAGTATAATTGCTTTACAATGGTGTGTTAGTTTCTGCTTTATAACAAAGTGAATCAGTTATACATATACATATGTCCCCATATCTCCTCCCTCTTGCATCTCCCTCCCTCCCACCCTCCCCATTCCACCCCTCTAGGTGGTTACAAAGCACCGAGCTGATCTCCCTGTGCTATGTGGCTGCTTCCCACTAGCTATCAGTTTTTATGTAATCATTTTTATTATTAGTCATTTAGATTGAATACAGTTTTTCACTGTAGTCAATGACAATTTTGTCCATAATATTTTGTCTGCATTTTCTATTATTTCTTCATGTGAGACTCATACAAAAGTGAAATTAGTGGGAGAAAGAGGATGGACACTTTAAAGACTTGAACACAGATCTTGCAATTATTTTCCAGAAAGTTTGTTCTGTCTTCACCAGCAGGGTACGAAAGAACTTATCTCACCATACTTTCACCAGCTTCATAATAATTTCTTAATATTTGATAATTTTATTATTTAAAATGTTAATTTTAACTTATTTGGTAGTTCATTTTTCATGCATTTATTGGCCTTTTCTTCCTTATGCGTATTGTCTATTCATATCTTTTTTTTTATACTATTTATTGAGGTCTTCATATTTTTTTAAATTGATAGGATTTCTTCATATAGTAAAGATATTATCCCACTGTTATATTTGCTTGTGACAATGGAATAATATCTTCCTACTGTCTTTCTTCTGACTTCAGATTTTGTATATGATGCTTTGATTTAAAGGAGTTTTCAATTTCCGTTTTGATTTTTTTCCTTTGAAATTTCTTAAATTGTTATCATGGTAGAAAGTCATTCCCTGCCCCCCACCGCGAAATGAGGTAGATACATGTTTCCTTCTAATTATTATTTTTGTATTTAATAATTTATATGAACTTCATAAAGGTATGAGGTATAGAAATTTTTTTCCAAAAAATTTTTTTCTAACATTATGCCCCGAAGAATTTTATTTATTTATTTGGTACTCTATCTTCCTTCATAAAGGACTTATGACAATTCACTGAAAAATATGTCTTTCTTCATTGGTTGTAATGTCTCCTTGATCACACACTAAATTATTACACACACTATGGCCTTTTTTCAGGTAACTAATTTCTGCTGTAGATTTGTTCTACCTACATTTGAGTCAGTATAATAGTGTCATAATATTTTGATATCTGCCAGACAAGTCCCTTTTGACTATTCTTGTTTATACTTCTCTCAACTATTACTTCCTATATATCCTTCTAGATCAAGTTAATCATTTCCAAAAAAAAACTGCCCACTCAAAATTTTAATAGAGTATTAAATGTCTAAACCAATTTAAGGAAGAATTGACATATTTATAGTATCTAGCATTCCTATCCAGACATGTGGTATGTCCTTTCATTTAAAATTTTCTTTTATAGCTGTATTTTTTTTCAAATAGGTAGTATGCTTCTCTTATTATGATTACTCCCAAATATTTTGCATTTCTGCTGGTTCCTGCAATTTGCATTTTATAATGTTCTACCTTTCTTGTCTTCCACAGAGACCGTTCCCACCTCTCTCAATAGGGAATCTGTGAGAAAAGTAAGTCCTGTAGAAAAGGATTTGAGTGACCATTTTCTCAGTTCTCCCAAGGATGGCACTTAGCTAGTACCATTCCAGATGCATAAAAGAGCCCATTCCCTACATACAATGGATGCCTTGGGGCATTAGGGCTACATTCTCTCTGGGAATCCTGACTGAGAACAGCTGGGACTTTTTTTAAGTTCTTCAAGCTCCTACTACTCCCTACCAAGATTTCACTCACAGAAAATGACCTAACTGACTGCTGATACCTCAGAGAGAAATCCCAAACCACCAAACTATCTCAATTTCCTGCCACAAAATCCACAAATCCACTTGCATCTGAACTAACCCATTTCTTTTTCCAGTTTTAATGGAGTAAGTGTTCCTTCTCTCCAGGGCCACTTTCTCCACTCGGAAGCTCTTCCCTGCCCACGCCTTCAGTGACCCTGTACTCTCAACTTTCCCCTCTTATTCATATCTTTGGTCTCTACTCTTTACTGAATCTGTTTTAACAACATTAGAACCATAGTCTAATCTTCCTTCAAAACTAAATGTCAGGCTTCCCTGGTGGTGCAGTGGTTAAGAATCCGCCTGCCAATGCAGGGGACACGGGTTCGAGCCCGGGTATGGGAAGATCCCACATGCTGCGGGGCAACTAAGCCCGTGCGCCACAACTACTGAGCCTGAGCTCTAGAGCCCACGAGCCACAGCTACTGAGCCTGCATGCTGCAACTACTGAAGCCCGCGCACCGCAACAAGAGAAGTCACTGCAATGAGAAGCCCGCGCACCGCAACGAAGAGTAGCCCCCGCTCGCCGCAATTAGAGAAAGCCCGCGCACAGCAACAAAGACCCAATGCAGCCAAAAATAAATAAATTTATAAAAACAAAAACTAAAAAACTAAATGTCAAGCCCTCCTCCAACTATCACCCTTGACTTGACTAAATTTTCTATGTTCAATGCCACTGCCCATTCGTTTCACAAACCAAACCTCGGCTCTCCCCTGAAAATGCTCTTGCTGCAGTCATTAATTATCTCCACTTAACTAATTTAATAGATCTTTTCCAGTTCTTATCTTGATGACCTTTTAGCACCATTTGATAGTAGCAACCATTCCCTCCTGTTGGAAGCACTCTTTCCTCTTGGCTTCTGTGCCACTGTATTCTCCTTCCTCTTACCTCTCTGGATTCTCTTCAGTTATCTTGCTGACCCTATTTTTCTTTCCCACTTTTCACAACTCTTTTCTCGTAATGTCTTCTCTTCTTATTTATTTATTTTTTCCTAGACATTTTTATTCATTACCCTGACTTCAATCACCATCAAACTAAATACTTAAATCCTCTTGTCCAGCCACATATATCCAACTGCTCACTTCAAGTCTACACTGGATGTTTTACAAGCACATCAAATATGGCAAGTTCCAAATTGAACCCCTTATCTTTCTGTTCTTTCTACCTGCTTCTCTTCCAGTGTTACCTAGCTAAAATCAGTCACTTCTCTCCATCCCTAGGGCTATTATCCTCATTCAGATATTTTCTTATCCAGACTAGCCGTACATCTATAACATGATGCTCCTCTTGTTTGCCTTCCCGTATGCCAGTGTTTGATATTTGGCAATGTCAGAGACATTTTTGGTTTTCACAACGAGGGGGAGGGAAGGCTATTGGATTCTAGTGGATAGAAACCAGAGACATTGTGATGTTGCTGAATATCCTACAATGCACAGCACATCTCCCACTACACAGAATTATCTGGCCTAAAATGTCAGTGGTACCAAGGCTGAGAAACCCTAATCTATGCTGTTCCATCTGTCTGGACCACTCTTCTTCCCTCTGCCCCTACTCCTCCTCCAAACTCCTTCTTATTCTCAGTTCTTTCTTTAAATGTCACTTCCTGTAGGAAATGTCCTTAACCACTTAAACCAGTTTAACTCTCAAGACACCCTTTATAATTAGTTATGATTACGTGCTCAAGATAGGTTTTTCTACTACACTGTAAAGGATCAAATCTATCCATTCTGACTTCATTATTTTGCCCCCTCCTACCTGTATCACCACATATCTACTGATTAACATTTCAACCATGGGTTAAAAAAAATAGAACTTTATTGTGAATTTTTAAGAAAACAAATACATCTCAGCCTCAGTTTCCCTAGCTGTAAATTGGCAATATTATCACCTATTTTCCCTACCTCACCGTTCTTCATGTTCAAATGACCTGAAGTATATGAAGGTTTGCACTGAAAGTCTCACACCCTGAGCAAACTGTGATGGCTGGTCACTCTAAGTACAAAATAGTTTTTTAAAATTTCAACTTTGTTAAACAAACATTTTATCATAATTTTAAAAAAGTATTTAGAGTATTTTTGAGCCTTCAGAAAGCCCTTAACTGTGCTCATTTATATAATCATCACAGTAATGATACTCTATTATTGCTTCCCATAGCTTTAGAAAAATAGGTTGTATAGCCTAACCAAAATATTTTAGTTTTACTTGATTAACAAAACCTACACCTGAGTTTTGATTGCGCTCTTCTAAGGAGGAAGCAGTAGACTTGCGGGAGATTTTTCTTTTATCCGATAAAGTGAGGCTTGCCATCTGCATGCTGTACCAGCTAATGGACCGCTGGTACCACCAGCCTCTTCAAAGTGGTAGAAAGAACACCTGAGAGAAAATGACTTAAATTCCCTATTGACATAAACTTCAGTCAACTGAAGTGTATTTCTAAGTCAATATTTTTGCACTTTCACAACTGTTTATCTAATAAAGAGCTATTATTTCATTGATGAAAAGAGCAATCTGGAGGATTTTATTATGTAATTAGCCATTAACTGTATTAAAAGCACTGGTGGGAAGAAATTGGTCATTTCAGAGGGTTGGGGGCTTTATATTATTTCTTCATATGCCTGCATCATTTCACCAAACTAATGGAGTTACAATTTACCTCAGGTCCAAATGTACCACACAACACATTGTCGTGTGCCCTCAGCTCTGTGGCACCTGCTTTAATGATTAGTGAACTTGAGGACAATGAAGGCCTTATCATGTGCCTAATTAGCCATGCAGTCCCTAATGGGAGTTTAACTCATTTAGATAAAGTCAGTTTGCTGATCTGTTCTTTGGTTGGGAGTGAGAAGGAGGAGGGGAGTCTAGGGAGAAAGTGTGTGCTGTGCATGTGGCGGACCCTTTCTCCTCAGCTCCCACCTCTGCCACCCCTATCCCCACCCCCAGTGCAGAAGAGATCAGCAAACTGACTAATACACACACACACACACACACACACACACACACACACACACACACACAGTGAAACAATCAAGCATTAACATTTGGGTTTCTTGATAACTATCAAACGTTTTGTCTAGATAGGTATATTCCAAATACTAATTCTTTCCATATCCTCAGCTGTAGGCTTTTCGTTTATATTTAAATAAAAATTTCTTGGATCAATAGTGGTCTTTTTTTTTTTTAATAATCTTTTCAGTATCTGATATTAGGTAAGGGTAATTGAAAAATTACCCCTCCTAGGTTAATTGCAGGTGGTTCAGTAGGTCCATGTAAAGAATCATTAGTTGCCCCAAATCTAACTTAGCTCTGTCTAAAGTCCTCAGCCATTCAAGGGACTCAATAAATAATATTTATTTCTATATTTGCCAATAAGGATGAATAACTCCTATTGTTAAACTTGTAATACATAACAGATGTAAAATAGAAATGAAACTAATTCTTACCTCATTCTTCAGCTTGCTTCCAGAAAACCTTAAAAATCAGAACATTTTTCATTAGTTAAAAAATACATATACAGTTATATCTATCAAGGAAATGCAGAGGACCTACAAAAGTTGTAACTTTATATCACGATCAGTGAAATAAATCTGGAGAAATCTGTTTGATTTTCAAAGGGACCCAAGCATCTTTCTCAACTTACTAACAAAATAAGTCTATTACGGGAAAGTTAAATAAAGGATATTTAGGGAAGTCAGGTAAGATCTGAGGCAATCAAAGCACACTTGATATTAAATATTTGTGTGTTCTGGCCTGTATTTTCACTTCACAGTGAGTAGTGGTTAGTAAGCTGCCGTTATGTTCTTTGTAATATCTGAGCTCATCTTAGTATGACTCGGGTGACTAAAATTTTTTTTTTTTCCACAAGATACCTTACTTTTAAAGTTAATTCATTCTTTTGAGAGCAGTTCTTGGGAAATCGTGCAATAAAGCAATCTCAGATGCAGATTTAATCATTTGGAGTTCCAGTATTTTAAAAAATAATAATTGCATATTATCACTGGTTTCATTAGATGCCACCTTACTTGTCAATAACCTCCTCCTGATAGTTGATGACAGATTAGAGCAATATGTTCTTTATATTCATTTGTGCTTTTTCTTTCACAGAGACTCAGTAGCTTAGGTCAGTAGCTTTATCTTACTAAGGTAAGCTGGTATATCAAAGTATATGTGATTCGAGATGATTATAATAAACTTTTCATCTTTGTAAGATACTGGCCAAGCACATAGATCCTTAAAACAGGTTATCTCTTAGAAAAAAAAATTACATTTTCTGCCTTTATTTTGTTGAATCTACCTTGAAAACAGACTCAGCCTTATAAGTAGATAATAATTTAAAAGCAATTCTGCTTCCCTGATTTCTCTTTTACATCTCTCTGGGATCCCTGGTTCACCATTAATTTATTATTAATGATTGCAAAGTATATTAATTGCCCAGTCATTGTAAATGTCCATACAAAGTTAAAATTAAGGTTTGATGCTTAAAGGAAAACATCTCAATAAGCAAAATTAGTAAGTCATTTTATTCAATAAATATTATACATATTTAAAGACATACAGAACTTATCTTGAAGATAGTGGAACTCTACCTTGTCAGGCCTTTTCCAGAATAAACGGAGTGGTAATATGCACTGCTCTCTTTTATGCCAATCCCATAATAATGATACCTAGAGCAAGAACAGGAACCAGCTCTGTGTTAATGTAGTTTTTTGAAGGGGAAAAAGAGACTAAAGTAGAATTGAAGTAAACCACAAGTAAGAACTGCAACCTCTTGGTCTGCATCTTCCTTTCCTGATTTTTTCCTGATTAAGTAACATCTTAATGTGTTTAATCCTTCTTTAATGGTAACTAATTCTACTTATGGTCATATTTCTGGCTCTAAGCTTGAAAAAGACAGGAGAATTGCCTACTGCAAATCCCCCTCAAACCTCTAAAAAATTAGGTTTCGAAAACCAAAAAAAAAAAAAAAATTATAATTGCAGGCATTTAACTGCAGGCACTTAAATTTGTAAATGTAGACATTGGTTCTAAGTATATCAAGCGTATCTATCTGCAGACTGCTTGGTTCAATTTGAATGTGGTCAACTGAAGAAGAAAATGGTGGGTTTTCTTTGTAGTACATCTATTGAATGGAGAAAAGAGTATAACATTATGTGTGGGGAAGACGTTGATGTCATGCATAGGAATATGTACGAAGCATCTGACCCTTTGAAAGTTATTTTCCTCATGAGGAATGAGAAGCCCAAGTCACTGTCATTTTCACTTCAAACTTCTGTGCAACAATGGGGAAAAAAACATCTCTGTGATGAATCAATGGAAATATGAAACATGGACTGCAACAGTGTTATGAATAATTTGCTATAAATGTATCTATGGATCCTGAGCCACAGGCAAATGTAGCATCTCTCAAGTTGTACCTCATTCTCCTAAACTGCACACCCCAGACTTACTCCACGCCCAAGTACAAATGCTACACATGTGACACAACCGCTAGTCAAAGACTGGGTATTTAGTGAGGGTGACCAAAGCCTGCTAATTTCTGCCTTTACTCTTCTTTCCCCTCTCTGCCCACCACGCAGCACCATTACCTATTTGGTTATTTACCATTTCAATCTGCGTTCATCTAAGATCAGGGAAGGAATGAAATAAAAGAATAAGGGGGTTTCCAGTAGACTTCAGTGTAACCATATTTAAAACTTCATTTCTTAGCATCACCATCTGAATTTAAAGTGAACAGGACAATGAAGGATCTACGCTTCAAGGCCCCTCTGCTGACCTCAGTAATAAAGGAGGGACTTGTCAGAGCAACTCTACCCCTAAACGTTTTCAAGGCTCAGGACGAGAGTACAAATGGAGGCCCACATACCTTACGTCTAATTACTTAAAATATATAAATCAAGCGAACACATTGCAAAATAAAATGTCCCTGTCCTCCTATCTTGACAATGTACCTCCATAATGATCTAGTAGGTAATTCTGAGCTTAGAATGCCTAGACTCCTGGAGTTCCACGAGGAAACATGGTGGTGGGAGAAGAGCCACCCCAGCTCCCTTATCTCCCCAGCCTCTGCTCCTTTGTTCACTGTGAGGAGCCTCTTGAGAACACTCCAGCCTCCATGTCCAAGATGCACTCTCACACACACCCCAGACAGCTGCCCGCTGGGGGAGGCACCCATCTGGTCTATGTCTCCTGAGGATGGATGAGGGAAGAGGCCCACTTAGGCCCAGGAGGCAGGCCTGAGACTGTTTGGAATTCTTGGGCCCCACGGACCTGAAATGTGAGCTTGAAGGGGGATGCAGTCTCAGGGGACACAATCACTCAGGCTATGGACTCCTGGTCTCCTAGGAAGGAGATCAGCTGGAGGAGGGGAGGAACAGAACCCTCTATAAGCATGAGTCCCAGAGATGGCTTCTCTCCCGTTAGGTTCTAAGGGCAGAGAAGTTGCCTCTAATGACCCTGGGCCATTTGAGATGGAGAAGAAAGAGTTTTTAAATATGAAAAAATTACACATATTATAATAAGAAATGTTTCAGAAAGGTCTGTTATGTTTGAGAAACAGTAATGGAGGGTGATCACGGTAGTGAAGGTATTTTATGAGTGTGGCAGACTGGGAACGAGTTTTCAAATCCTCAGTTTTGGTAGAAGGACAATAGCAGTCTGTTAACCTGAACAGAAGAAACTCCATTTTTACAGTAAGAAAATACTCCTCCGGTAGATAAGGGAAAAGAACCTCTACAGTATAATGGAAGAAAGGGAGAAATGAAGGAAATATGAAACTTAAGCAAAGGACATTACAAAAAGCAGCTATAGTAATTGAAATTGATAAGGTAAATACCTAAAACCATAACAAATGAACAGATTTAGATGATATTCAGCCAAGCATATTAGGATTAGTGAGTGAACATGAGTCTGAAATAAGTATAACTATTTTTCTTTATTAGATTTTAGAACTAAGATACCAAAGAAAATGTCTATGTATTAGAAGAAATAAAGCAAGAGATGCTTGAGAACAAGAGAATCTATTACAATGGAAATATATTGCAATTTCATGGTCTTTTGCAAAGCTTGCTGTTTGTTCTATGGATGCTACAGTTTAAATAACTTCATTCTAGCCACTTGCTAAAGCAATACATGTTAAGCATTGCTTTAAAAGTTGATAAATCTTCTTTTACTATAACTTTGATCTTCTTGTTTCTCATCTATAATCCTTGTCTCAACATGTAAATAATATTATACCATGGTAAAGTGGTTTGCCATGCAGATTGAGAAGAAACTACATTGCCTTCACGGGTGGTAGACAAAAATCACAAGACAAATCAAAAGGATAACCATGAGTTCAACAAATATTAGATGACACACTAATCCTGACCACTGTGAGAGCTGTCAATACAATGATTAAAAACCGACATGGATAACTGAGTCAGGAACATATATGCTTCTGAATTCCACCCTAGAGTCCATGGTTTCCTGAGCCAGACCTCCTGCCAGTCACAGAACAGTGACCGCATTGAGCAGCCCTGAGGCAAATTTTAATTCCATTTTTAAAAAAATCACTTGATGAACACTTTTTGTAAAAATGGCAACATCCTTTAGGACCCAATAAATGCTGAGTAACACGGATTTGTAATTCTTTTCTTACTTAGGATTTTTAAGGAAAGGATATTTTTATTACACAATTCATTTGTTCCTTATTTTTATAAAACAACTGTATTATTTTGCTTCCTCCTTTCTAATCATTAGGTCAGAATATCTTTAAAAATAGAAGTACTTAATACCTCCACTTACATTTAGAGTCAAGATTTTACATCTAAAAAAAAATCTTTTAAGTAATGTATTTTATTCGTAGGTCAAATGTAAATGACACCATCAATCAGACACACATTGACACCCAAGGAAGGTAACTTGGTCAGCTACATTCCACTCTACAAATGAGAAGCAGCATGTCCTTTTCTCATTAGCAATGCCTCATAATTTAGACATGTTGATTTAGCTGAGCATGTTATATCAATACAATCTTATAATTACACTGGCCCACAGGGAACGAGTGAAAAAGTGAACTCTTTCCTTCAAACATGTATTTAATGCTTATTGTGTGCTACGTGCTGAGGATTCAAAAAGAGACAGATGAGGGTTTCTGCCCTGGAGGAGTTGATAGTCTTGCGGGGGAAAAAAGCATGCAAAGAAAGAACTGCAATACAAAATTAATATGTGCTAAAATTGAAGCAGGTGATAGTAGGTACTAATATAAATAGTTACCATTCATTGATCAACTATTACATGTAAAAAACTTTATGTATACTTCATCTCAAATTTCCACAGCAGCCTGCAAGTGAAGTAATATCTCCATTTCAAAGCAAAGTTCAAAAAAGTTTATGTGATTTGTTTGGAAAAAATATGTGAAAAGTTATGGGTTTGAAGACAAAATTCAAACCCAAAGCACTCTTTGTTTCAATAGACTATACTCAAGATGCAAAATATGTCTGTATATATAATTTTGTATCTCAGTTTTATTTATAATTAGAAATTCTTAAATGAAATATAGTTTGAATATGCTTGCACTCAACATATACACTCTCTCTTCAACTTCAGCATGAATCTTTAAGAATTGATAACTAACTTGAATCATTAAGAACTATACCATTGATCTGAATGTTTCATACTTGAAATTCCATATATAAACAAAGACTCCCTCTAGAATATAAGCTCCCTATAAGAGGAGCTCAACAAACATTTGTTGAATAAATAAATTCATAATATGAAAAAAGTTAAAAATAACAATGTGTCATAAAGAAAATTTTATAAGCAGGAATTTTTAATAAAGGGCATGCATATAGTGTCATATACTTAAACATAGCACAATTTAAAATCTGGTAGAGATTAAAAAGCCTCTTGTCTAATGTGATGTAAGGAAATCTACTAATTCCTTTAACTCTACCACTAGTACTGTATAAACTTATCTATTTCTATCAGAGTTACTTGCCCTCCACAAATAACATGTGCTTTCCTCACTTTGTGCCTTTACTTTGTTGAGCTCTTCATTGGGAATGCCCTTCTTCCTGCATGTCCCCATTTCTTATCCGTGCCTCAAGGCATAGCTTCAACACATGAAGCTTTGCCTGGTCTCTTAGGCAAAATTAATTTCTCTGTCCTTTGAACTCCTCTCTTGGTCAGTTATCCCATGGAGCTTTGCATCTCGTACTAACGGTATATGTATACACGGCTTACCTCCCCTACTAACCTATAAGATTTGGAGGAAGGGAATTTCATTTTCCCCTTCATTGTGTTCCCCCTTAGAAATTACTGTAAAGAGAAATCCTCATTTATTGGACCAGTCAATGTGTTCTGCTAGAAATCTGGAAACTGATAAAACACAAATTCTCTTAAAGCCAATAGTTTTCAATAACTGCTTCCTAGGACTGTGCCTTTCCAGGTTACTGGTAAAATATTGGCGTTGAACAAAAGTTGTATCCCTAAACAATGTATATAAAGGACATGCAATCAGCGTATTTAGGTGGAAAGACTAGAAATTGCTAGAAATACAAATCTCAATATTTTGCAATGACCATTGTAATGCTTTAGCACATTTCATATCCAGTTTCTTCTGGAGCCAATAAAATAATCTTCCCCTTTAATCTTCTTTTTAGTCTAACTAGGAACATGTTATCGTCTGAGTGATGATTTAGTGTCTTTGAGAAGAGATAATAAACGAGCAGCTCTCTGTCTTCCTAACAGCTGAAGATAAACCTCATAAAACTGGGGAGAGTAATTTCATACAAAGTATACATGGATTTTTCATCTCACTTGCAACATTTTATATCACTATTTTGTTGTTAATATATTACCCTAAAATAAATCTTGCTAGGAAATATTTGCCAGAAATGTTCTAGCATAACAAGGATATATACAGGTAAATGTTGAATAAAAAGTGAGGTTTGCCTCACTGTGGGCTAACTAGTTTTTAAAATTTATATACCAATAGCCAATGCCTATCCTGTAGGTTACTCTGAATAAAGATTCCCAAACATTTCACAGTTCTTTCTCCCTATATGATTTTTATTTTAAAAGAAATATGATAACTGCTTAAAAATCCTAGATATGATTAGCTAATTTCTCTAAGAAAATGTTTGCATAATACAAGTAGTCTTTGTGATTATCTAACAAAATTGTCTTCATTCATTAGCATCAACTGTCCTTAGCCTTGTATCAAGTGACAGATATCATTTACATTTTAGGAATAAAGAAGAATAATTAATTAATTTTTATGCCCACATTTTAAAGTGAATGTGTTATATTTTAATAGGACAAATGAAATTATTGCTCCTCTTTTTAGTACTAAAGTATTTACCTTGTATCTAATACTTTTCTTCATTTGCTGATCAATTTATACCTGCACCTGTATTTCTTCTTTTCCATTTTGTCATTATATAGAATTCCTGAAACATATGTTTCCACTGAGCTAGTAGCCCTGATGTTAGTTTACATTACACAAATGATAACTGATAAGGAAATGATGGGATTAAGTTGTTCAGGGACTTGCAATAACTTACTATGATAAGAGCAGCTGCCATATCAGTTTTATTAACCCACTAAATCACTACTAATAAATAAGATAATAGCTTTTATCCGTCATGTCTGAAAACCAAGATTTGACTGATCAAAGTCTACAAGAAATTAAAATGTAACTTCAAATCAAACAGTTTACTGTGTGCATGAAATCTCATGAAATCTAATTGGTGGGCTCAACTGTGTTCTCCCTTACACTGCTGAGCCATTTTGAGCAAGGGTGGGACACGGCCTCTTTTGCTAATCATTGTTTCTTTAGGGCCTAGTCAGCACCAGGACAGACGTAAAATGTTTACTAAATAAATGAATATTAATAGTGAAATTTTTTTGACAGCATGTACCCTATCTTACTATTGTTTGCACCTCAAAGACTCTTTGGCACCAGGCTTTGTCATCAATATAAACATGAATGGATTGATTATCCTTGCTATAATAGATTCATAACATAAAAGAGGCAAGAATTACTTTTCATTAGATACTCTTTGTACCTATAGAATTTTGATTCATTTTTATTTATTCAAAATCTAAATTTAAAAATTTTGGGACTTCCCTGGTGGCCCAGTGGTTAAGGATCTGCCTGCCAATGGAGGGGACATGGGTTCGAGCCCTGATCCAGAAAGATCCCACGTGCCACAGAGCAACTAAGCCCGTGCGCCACAACTACAGAGCCTGTGCTCTACAGCCCATGAGCCACAACTACTGAGCCCAGGTGCCACAACTACTGAAGCCCACGCGCCTAGAGCCCTTGCTCCGCAACAAAGAAAAGCCACAGCAATGAGAAGCCCAAGCACTGCAATGGCCCCCGCGATGCAACTAGAGAAAGCCCGCACGCAGCAACGAAGACCCAACACAGCCAAAAATAAAAAAATAAATTTATTAAAAAAAAAAAATTTTGCACAGGAAAAAAATCAGAGTATATTATTAGCATTGGTGGTAAATCAAAGAGAAGAAAAGAAAAACACAAAAGCAAAGTCAGTTTTTATCTTGATTTTGAGAACATGCAGAATCTGCCATTGGGATTGTTGGTTTTCTTGGCAGGGAGGGGATGGTAAGAGAAAATAAAGGGATGGAGCGCAGAGCTTATTACTTATTTATAAATTAATTAATACCAAATTTATTCATATATTAGAAATAATTCAATAGATATTTAGTGATAGTATGTTTTGGGCACTACAACAATACAGTTTTACAAAATTACTAGTAAAACTGGGAGAAATTATAAATTCCTGTTTCTCCAAAATATGCTTACTTCTTCATTTATATTTCTATATCATCAATTGTTCATATTTCCATATACATAAAAATGTTTTTCATCAAATGTAAATTTTTGAAATATTAAACATCCAATAGAAATGATGATTGTGAAGATAACAGACCAACACAGAGAACATTTTGGACAAAAATTAAAAGCAGAAAGCAAAATTGTGTTTGTGCTACAAATTTGCTTTTATAGAAAACATAAATATCTCTAAACAAATATAAAATAATTTAAAATGCCTTATGATTGATGCTTGAGAAATGTTGTTAGCTCTTTGAAGAAGAATCTAATATACTAATTAACATTTAAAACCGTTAGATCAGAAAAAATAAATAAGGAACCTCCATACTGTTCTCCATAGTAGCTGTATCAATTTACATTCCCACCAACAGTGCAAGAGGGTTCCCTTTTCTCCACACCCTCTCCAGTGTTTATTGTTTGTAGATTTTTTGATGATGGCCATTCTGACTGGTGTGAGATGATATCTCATTGTAGTTTTGATTTGCATTTCTCTAATGATTAGTGATGTTGAGCGTTCTTTCATGTGTTTGTTGGCAATCTGTATATCTTCTTTGGAGAAATGTCTATTTAGGTCTTCTGCCCATTTTTGGATTGGGTTGTTTGTTTTTTTGATATTGAGCTGCATGAGTTGCTTGTATGTTTTGGAGATTAATGGAACGAAACGGAGTTATTTGTAGTGAGGTGGATGGACCCAGAGACTGTCATACAGAGTGAAGTAAGTCAGAAAGAGAAAAACAAATACTGTGTGCTAACACATATATATGGAATCTAAAAAGAAAAAAGAAAAAAGAAAATGGTCAGAAGAATCTAGGGGCAAGATGGGAATAAAGATGCAGACCTACTAGAGAATGGACTTGATGGGGTGGGGAAGGGTAAGCTGGGACAAAGTGAGAGGGTGGAATGGACATATATACACTACCAAACGTAAAATAGATAGCTAGTGGGAAGAAGCCGCATAGCACAGGGAGATCAGCTCGGTGCTTTGTGACCACCTGGAGGGGTGGGATAGGTAGGGTGGGAGGGAGGGAGATGCCAGAGGAAGGAGATATAGGAACATATGTATATGTATAACTGATTCACTTTGTTATAAAGCAGAAACTGACACACCATTGTAAAGCAATTATACTCTAATAAAGATGTTAAAAAAAAAAGAAAAAATAAATAAAATTTATACCTCAAAAACTCAAAAGTTCAATTAAACAATATTTTGTTGATATGACTGATATAGGAAAGAAGACCCTTTATCAGTTGACAAAGCACAAACTTTAGAGCCAGATAAACCTTGATCTAAATGCCAACATTGTTATTTTATAGTATCTGTGTGGCCTTGAGCAAGTCAGTGATCTTTGAACTGCAGTTTCCTCCTTTGCAAAACACACTAATTCCAATCTTGTATTGTCATTGTGAGGATTAGAGAGTGTGCGTGTGTGTGTGTGTGTGTGCTGCTCAGTAAATAATAACTTTTAATTGCATTGCTGATTTTTGGATGCACTGTGAATATCATTATGAATTTTATATTATTATTATTATTATTAATAATTTCATTACTATTAAGGATAGTGAGGTTGAAAGCATATTCATGTCTCCATTCATTCCTATACTTTTTCATTTAGTTCTCACACTACACCTGTAGATGATGGCATATCCAACTTATTGATGAAAAGCTGAACTGCTCATCTAGTTGTATATGGGAATATGGGATTAAAGCTCAGATGTGTCCAATTTTAAACCTCATGCTCCTAACCACTAGGCAACTCTGCCTTTTGATATATTATCTTCCAAGATAAAAAAATCTAAGGGCATTTCTTGGAAATAAGTAAAGTCAGAAAAAGTATCTTGCTAAGAATAATTACATCAGAATATTACCAATGATAAGATACACAAACTCTACATCTTGCCATATCTTTCAAAATACTTAGTTTACATATAGAAAAAAGATTTTCCCCATGATATGAAAATACCAAAAATATAACAAGCAAGTTATAGAAAGCAAAAGGCACATCAGGTAAGTAGGAAAACATTCAAATTGTTAATGCTGTGCTCTTGGGCATCTGTTCTCAGATAGCAAACAAATTGCCTGAAGTCACTACACACTGTTACAACATAAACCTACACACTGGGGCCTCATTGTGTCACAATGGACAAGGTTAATGATTCATCCCTAATCCTAAAGGCTCCTTCTAGGATTGATTGACTTTCTCTGCAGCCTGCCTGCCTGTCCTCTTGTAGATCCTGTGAAGAGGATTTCTCTGCATCGCTTTGCCTCTTTTTCCACTATCTATCTATCTCAAACACTATCTAATCTTTACCTACCCAAATCAGTAGGAATCAGTTCAGTAGAAATTAGGCAGTTAAACTGATTCGACTTGGAAAAAAAGCTGACTCGGTTAGAAGGAATGAGCCCATTTTGTCTTTTTCAATCTGGCATTTCATTTCTCAGGCCACAATACTATTAACATTAATAGGAGTCAATTAAATAGATATAAACTGATAATCTATTATGTAGCAGACCACAGAAATAGTATGAAAATGGGTGAGACAAAGTCTCTGTCCTCAAAATACCACCTGTTGAGGGGAGGAGATAAGTTAACTTCGCATTAGGGTAGATAAGTTAATTTCGCATTAGGGTAGGTATCAAAAACTGCTACGAGGGTGCAAAGAAAAGCCTACAAAACATCAAGAGGCTAAGAAAAGATTCAAAAGAAGAGGAAGTTCAGGAGACATTCTTTTAAATGGATAGGATTTCAACACACCTCTAGGGGAAAGGGCATTTTTCGTGGAGGAAGACAGCATGAACAAAACAGTGGTGGTTGAGAGGGAAGCAAAGGGGACTGGGCAATAAATTGGTGAGAGCGTAGGCTGCATGCTGAAAAGTGAGAAGTAGACGATAAGGTAAGAAAATGGTTTGGGACTAAATCATAATGGACCTTGAATGTCAAGGTGAGAAAAGTTTGTCATGAGCAGGTGAAAATGTCTGAGGATGACAGAGAAATGATTGAATCTGAACTTCAGAAGGTCAGTTTGGAAGAATGGTATTGAACAGACTAAAAAGACAGAGTCAAGGCCAGTTTTTGAAAGTGAGAATGGAGAGAGAGATTCAAGAGAATTCATAATAAAGTAGGATCTATTCTTTTGGCAAGTGACTGAGCCAAAAGACTGAGCTAGCCAATAGAATAGGTGCAAGTTACATGTGGGTATTAAGCATCTGAAATGTGACTAGTCTGAATTGTGATGTGCTGTAGGTATAAAATACACACGGGATCTCAAAACACTTGGTAGGAAAGAAAGAATGTAAAATATCTCATTAATAATTTTAATTTTTACTATATGGTTAAACGATCATGGTTTGGATATGTTGGATTAAATAAAACATAGTAAAATCAGTTTCATCTGTTCCATCTTACTTTTTTAACGTGGCTAATAGAAATTTTTGATTTAAATATGTGGTCACATTATATTTTTTTGGACAATGCTGAACTGGATGTTAGAGCCGAAGGAGACACTGGACAAACTAGAAAATAAGTGGCAGAAGAGGGAAGAGGACTTGGCAGTGTTGCAACAGAGAAGCGGTAGGGGAAGTTTTATGCATTTATTTATTTTAAGAAGACATTATCAGCAGGTTCAAATGCTAGACAGGTGCCTAGGAAAATCAGTAACAGTAAAAACGAGCCATTGAGTTTTTGCCCAGGTAAAGAAATGGACAGGACAGAGGCATGTGATCAGTGGTAAGGCAGGTGAGCAGATAGCCACTCTCAAGAAATAGCAGAGAGAAGAAAAATAACAGAGCAATAACAAAGAGTATAGCAGGTTTGAGACGATTTCATTTTATCAACACAGAAGAGATCTGGATATGTTTGTAGACAGAAGGAAAGGAACAACTAAAAACATGGCGGACAGAAGAAATAATGGATGAACATGAACCTGTAACTGGGGGTTCTACAGAGGTTGCCACAAGAGATAAGTAAAGCTAAAGTTATCAAGAGAGAGAATACATGACTGCTTATTTTATATTTATATTTCCATTGAGTCATATGGGCATGTCATTTGTCTTGAAGGGAAAAGAGGGGAATATAAAGAAATTATTATCTGGGAAAGAAAACCAGAGGAAGAACCTGGACCATGTTCAACCCCTGGCTTTGGCCTTGCTCTTTGGAAGTGTTGTGGACTCCATTTGGTCACTTATGTAGCCATATGTATTTCCCTTTCATGACACTGGTACCTTCAGTCGTGGCTTTAAGATTATAAAAATGATTCACTTAGATTATTTCATCAGAAAAAATAATATATTATGATTTTTCTATGTAAATTTTGCTTTTTAAACATTATTCTAAAATCCACTTATTTTTCTTTTTAGGTCTTAGAGTTAGTAAAAGTCTGCTTTATCAAGAAGAGAATACCTAGTTCTATTCACTGATAAAGACAATACTTGTTTCACATTGCATTAGTCCTCATATACAATGCATCATATGTACAGATCTGAAATGTGCTCATCCATGCGTCTTACTTTGAATGGCCTCTTGTTCCAAGCCGCCGAGTCGTCAACAGGGGAAATTTTTGACGAATTGTCTAAAAAGAAAGTCAATTACTTTAGTTTTTAGAAAATGCGTGGTTCTGTTGCAAGCCTCTCATATTCAATTAATTCTAGAAAGCAAAGGTTGAACTTTGAGTAAATATTTAGTCTGGAAAAAATAATATCATACACATATTGATACATAATGACACATCAGCAAAGGGAGGGAGGTGCTTTTTTGATGACATTGTTCTACTGCCCTTTTCTCAATGTCCAAAGCAGATCATACCAATATCTGCTCTTGCTTGATGTTACTGCCAAAGCAATTATTACATCATGTATGTGCTTTGTGGGAAGATTTGGGTTTCTTTATAGTAATTCTTTGCAGAGATTTACCCACAATTAAGTATCTATCTCCAACCCTGAAAGGACATGGAAATTTTCTTTGCCTTACCAGATCTTCACAGCCGTGTTTGAAACTTTTTCTTTTCTACGTTCCTTTCTCTAAATTGGCTAAAAGTTAGCATTTGATTAAAGAACAAAAATCTCTTCTACATAAAACAGGGTTTTTAACCTGAATCTTAGGAGATCCATACATGATCTTCTAAAGGCTCCATGGCAAACTCTGTGTATTAATATGTGTTAATTTCTTGGGGACTGGTTCTGTAGTTTTTATCAGATTCTCAAGGTGTTTCATGGCTCCCCAAACAGTTAAGAATGACTGCCATAAGGGGGACTAATAAAATATTAAAGCTAAAATGGATATTAGAAGTTGTCTTATGCAGCCTCCTCATTTTACAGAATGAGTGAACTGAGTTTTGAGGAAGTTTAGTGCTTTTCAGGTCTCGCAGCAAATTAGAGTCCAGGCTAGCACCTAAATCACTGGATTACCATGCCCTTATCACACTGTCTCCTGTAAACGATAGGTTTTCAAAATAAATTAGTAAATTATTTTAGTTAAAAAAAACCGGGAAGCCAGACCATAGTAATCATTATTTTCTAGACAACGAGTCCCTCTACAGGTTAGAATTTGGATTTCAGTTTATAAGAGATGCAATATTTGAGATCTAAGCTTCTTACAATTTTTCTGGGATATCCTTGGTTCTTAGATAATAGAGCAAGACAAGAATCTCAAAGAACAAGGCTTTCCCAAGAGATTGATATTGTTTCCTGATTCTTAAAATGAGATCAGCATATGTAAGTACAGTAATGTCAGCTATATAGATTCCCATCCTAACCACACAGGTTGGGTAAAAAGGAATGTTTTTAAATGAGAGAAATTTAACCAATCCCATCATGACATCTTGGAGTTTGGAGTGTAAATATACTTAGAGCAAATGGAGAATTAGGAGAACTATTTATGAAATAGAATAAACACAGTCACCAATTACATTAACAAGATATTGTCACCTCCACTTAATTCTGCTTCTCAATACAGGCCATACCATACTCTTTAATGTATCCATCTTTGAAAGGAAATATTATTGCTCAAATAGAGCTTCCTTTAAGGTCACGTTAAATCTTCTAATAGCCAGGGTTCTAATATTCAAAGCATATAGTAATTCAAGGTAAAACAAATAGTAGGTAAAATCTAGGTTAAACATATAATAGTTCCAAATACAGCCAAGAGATTTCATTTACAAAACAGATTTCTTAATATTCTATAAGAAAATTTGAACAGATAAGTTTGTTTCCATACTGTCTGCCTGACATGACTTCAGTTGTAAGGTAGTATAGCCAATATGTGTTATTTACCTTTCCAAAGGTGGCCGCGCAGGCTGGCTCCAGTTTCTCTTTCCTGCAGAAATCTAAATAGTGTGCATAAAGGATGCACCGTGGTAAGCAAACTCCTTCACATACAATGTAATTCTCTTCAAGCCTAAGAAAAAGGGCAAAGAATTAGGTCAAACCTTTTCTTTATTTCTTCTTTCCTTTCCCCTCTCACGTTGATTTAATGCTCCTTTTGAATACAGACTCTATACAAATGAGTTCTTGAGCAGACATGAGTAGACTTCTTTTATTCTGGATAATATTAAAAATATGATCACAAGGATTAAAGTTAGAAGAGCAAGAACCCCAATGAACACTTGCTAGTGCGGTTAAAATACCATGGCTAAGACAAAACCACTCCTGCCTGGTCCACATCCCAAAGAATAGGTCTTACTTCTGTGTAAGTTTTCCCTGTTCATCACGCTTTGCTCTGTGATAATCAAATATGAATAGTGAAATTGAAGGTGATGGTTTTTAAAAATAACATTCTCAACACTAAAGGGCTGCCAGGCTTCAGGTTGGCAAATGTCTATAATCTCTTACTTTCATTCACAAACTAGTTCCAAACACTGAATAGTTAGGGAAGCATGGTGATACATTTATTTGCAAAATACATAAGAGTAAATTAACTTCACTTAAGTTCGAAATGGTACTGATCTATTTCTATCTCTACACTTTTTACTGTAATCAGTACTTACAATTACCTAAAAGATCCTGTACACTCGAAACATACTGTTATTCTCTACAGATGGCCCCAAACATGACATATAAATTCAGCTCCATATTATAAACATAATTATATAAACTTTGAAAATTTAGAAGTAATTCCATTTAATTTGGATGCCTGCAATTGCAATTACACACAATTTATATAAATGTAATAACATATTTAAGTGTTATAAATATCTGAACAGCAATCAGGAAATCAGAACTTGTAGATTCTACTCTCAATTTTTCTAACCTTTCAGTAGATGATATTGGCTAAAGTTTACTTATACTCTTTTTATGTATAGTAAAATCATAATTACTACTATACAAGAGCAATGCAATATAGAATATGCATTCAGATTAAAATTGAGTGAAACTTTTCTAAACTCTTTAGATTTCTGATTTAACACGTTCCCAAGGTGCATGAGATAAAAGCTACAGTACGTGTTTCCTAAGCAGGTAAAGCATCAGACATCCATTTTTCTATGACAAAGGAAAAAAAAGAATCAAAACCCAATAAAATTTGCATACATAAAACCAAACACCTAGTTGACAGTGAAAATTGAAGTTAGGCAGATTTTTCACTTTAATTTTCAATTCTACTGTTTAACATCCCTGCTATAATCTATAACCTTAAGGAAAAAATTATCAGAAGGTAAATAACTCACTTAGGCTATTTTTTTAAAATTATGTAACACTTTTTAAAGAGAGAGTATGGAGAATTCAAACAAAATGACAACATTTTATAGTTTCAAAAAATATGAAAACTACTGAGAAATATTCAACTATTTAAAACTATATTTTAATGACACGCATATAATGCCCACTTTTTCACCTGGCTATTTTGATGGTGTAGGCATTATTTTTGTCTTCAAAATACTGAAAAATCCTAGACATAAGTATAATGTTAATTTGGGGTATGACGTTTTTTCTTTAATTGTAATGCATTTATATTTATAAAATAAAAACCCAAGTTTGTTTCCATTCATTCAAGTTGAACTGAATAATGCAAGTGATCATTCAAAAGACCTTCATAACATATCTGAAGTCAAAATCTTTTAGCTCCAATTATCCTAAAGAAAATAGTTGTGTCCTAAATATTTCAGATAATTAGCTCAACTATTTACTGCTCTAGTATATTCTTAACCAGTAAATGTGATATCAACTTCAATAGTTAAACCGTAATTTTAGAAAGATATTTAGTTTATATTTCAAATATTTGAAAGAGTTAAGGATATAATTACAAAAATTTACTACATGCAAATTGTAATTCAGTGTTTAAATAAAATAAGATGTACTAGTTTTTTTAAGATACTGTTTTTTCTATTGTATTTTTCTAAGATTTAGATCACACTTTACATATAAACAGATTATGTAACTTATCAGCAAATAGACATTTTTACCTATTTGCGTCTTATTTGGAATTTGGGAGGAAATTTATAGCTCTATTTCTTCACACTACATAGGGAAGATTAATGTTATGTTTTTACTTTAAATTTCTCTTCCTTTTAGAATATTATAAAATGTTCTGTATATGTAGAGAGCCTACTGATAAACTCTTGGTTTTAAAAGATTTTCCACAAAATCCAATTAGTGATATTTCACTGTAATAAATCATACGTGAAAGGTAGTTGAACATTTATTTAAGTTAATAGCGTCATCTTAACTGATTTTTCTATGTCTTCTAGTTCAAACACATTTCATCTTATGGCCAATACACAATTTTGAATTTGCCCTCTACGGATAAAGGCACCGTTAAGATCCTTCCTCCTTTTAAGTTGTTTTTAAGAATCATGTTTTATAAACATAAAAATAACAAATATATAAGGACTGAATTGATTGCATGTTAAGCAAATAAGTAAGACAAAATTCATTATTGCTTACATTCGAAGAAATTATAGTTTTAGTCAATAATGAACAGAGTGATGGTTTTTATTTGTATTGCAGATCATTTTTCACCAGTACCAGAGTATGCCTCTATACCAAATATTCAGTGAAAACAATTTTTGGATGAATTTCTAATCGGTCTTTTAAACTTCTCCAAGAAAATCTGAGGGAGAAGCAAATTGAGAAAAGCAAAGAATCTGAATATACTGACTTTAAAAATTCAACAGGTGCTTAAGGGTATCCTTGGGCGAGTCTTACCACTGCAGGGTGAGCTGAGTCTGCTTCTTTTTATCCTTCATAATCTGCGTGATGGTTTTCTTCTGAGAG
The DNA here is from genome assembly GCF_949987535.1 of Balaenoptera acutorostrata. Lineage (NCBI taxonomy): Eukaryota > Metazoa > Chordata > Mammalia > Artiodactyla > Balaenopteridae > Balaenoptera > Balaenoptera acutorostrata. The sequence continues at coordinate 44,726,015 of NC_080077.1, forward strand.
AGGTGTGGATCGGTTGCTTTGGTTTTGCTGTCTTGATTGTCTGCAACCTCTTCTTCAGAGGAAAAGTTACCATTGCTTAAATGCATTTCTGATTGCAAGTTGAAAAGATGATAAATAAAATCAGAATATAAAATCAATTAATTAGCCTCTAAATGTATCTTGGCGTCAAACAGGGTGGCCTATGGGGCGTTCAGGGGAGAGCTATGCAAAATCCTTTCGACTTAATTTCTATTTAACAATCATTTTCCTAGGGGAAATATATGCGCGTTTGCGGTATGTTTCTTTTTATTATCGGATGCCCTGTAAAAAATACATCCGCGTCCCAATCACGTCCCGGGAGGGGGCAGAGCACTCACCGGCTTTAACTCCCACCGGCAGCTCCGGGTCGACCCCTTTCTCCCCGCTGCCCAGCGCAACCCCAGGCTGCGCTTCAGCCGCCAGGTACACCCTTTCTTCGGGGAAAACGAGCAAACCCTTGCTCAGGAGCTGCACACAACACTCCTCCTGGACTTCGGGGGAAACCTGGGGAGAAGCCTGCACCTGCAGGAAGGCGTCTTCCAGCTCCGGGACCTTGGCCATCCTCCTGGCCACGGAGACTCGGGCACCCGCCGCTCGACCGGCTCCCAGCGGAGCCCCGAGGCCGGGGCGGGGCGGGGCGGGGCGGGGCTGGGGACCCGGGGCCGCTGGGGCGGGGACGGAGGCTGCGGCTCGGGATCCCCCGGGCGTCGCGGAGAAGGAAGGCCGCGCACAGGTACAGCTCGGACCGCCCTGGGAACTGGGTGGGCCGAGGCGGGACTGCCTCTCTCCACCTGTCTGCCATCCTGGCAGATGCTCAGCTTGGAACTCACTTCCTCACCTGCGCTCGTCGAGCCTGAGCGATGGAGTCCCATTCCCCACATCTCCTTTCCCCTCTTTCCTCCTTTTCTCTCATCTTGCCCTGGAACCGAGCACTCTTTCCACACCCAAAGCTCCCAGAAAGAACCAAGAAAGCGCCACTGTCATCTTCGGGGGGAAAGCGACTGTCCCCATCCCTACTCTAAGGAGAAAACAAGGATGCTTCCGCGGACAGCCTTGACTCTGCAGCCTTGACTTGGCCCAGGCCAGGAGAGGAGGACCCCAGAGCACCGCTCAGTCTTTGCACAACATGTCCTCGGTTGATTTATTCCTGGAGTAATCCTAGGGAGTGGTGAGGGCCCTTCTCAGTGACTTGGGACAGACGCCATCGCATCCCACGAGTGTCCAGAGGGCCCTGCTCCCGGGCGCAGAATGCCGGGCCTCTCTGCCCTCCAGGATCTGGCCCTGAGCTTGGAGGAAAAGATGCATTCACTCCCTACATGTTTTGTAATTTAAACGCGTCCCTGACGATTCCTCACCTCTTATACCTAGTAGTAGTGCAATGGACGTTTGTTGAAATGAAAAATGAAAGAAATCGCCATATTTCATTTCCAATCCAAAATGGCAAGAAAGTCATGTGGTGGAAAATATCTTGTTCTCTCTTTAAGAAGGAAAAGTCAATAGACTTGGGGTCTCTGTTGCCTGACTGCCACATAATCAGTCCTTCATTCCTTTCATCTTCTGTTCTTTTGACACATAATGCCCTGTGCTTGCTATCTACATGCTTAGTGCTCTCCAGAAAGAGCAAGAATCCTGCTTTGGTTCACATCGCCTCACCACAACCTGCAACCTGTCACCCTCATTTGGAGCATTAGAAAGATAAATCACCCCTGAAGTTTAATTTAATATTAAACTATATTACATCAAAATATAACATAGGAAAAACAAAATGGGACCCAAGGTGATAGATGGCTGAAGGGTGGATTTGGGGGAGGAGTAATACAATCTAAGAGCATTAACTTGCCTAGGTGGCCAAGATTATGAGTGTATTTGACCCTTACCCATCTTTTTTAGCACTACTTATGGGAAAGGCACCACCTCTCTGTGAAAGGTTTTCTCCTTAGCTGTACCTCCAGAAGCTGGGTCCAGGCTGGGGCCATCCACCCATCCAGGCACCCAAAGTTCTGAGGCTATACCACCACCTTTCCCCACAACCTTGCAAATCAATCTCCTCTACCCAGTCCCCCCACCCCCAAAGCCTCAGAGTTTTCTCAGTCCATGGGGCTTAGCTCTACAATACTAAACTTTAGAATCTTCCTTCTTTACAGAGACACCCTCAGACTCATTTTGTAAAGGAAGTCGTAGTGGTTAACTGTACACAACAGGACTCTGACCACTTATATCACATAATCAGAAGAAAAACATTCAGGAAAATTACTGGGATAAAAAAAAATTTTTTAATAGCGCTTGATATCCAGGTTGATTGTGTGTGTGTGTGTGTGTGTAAGTCATACAGACACTAAGTGAATATCTGGCACTTATCCAGAATTGATCAGTGAAAACACAAACCATTTAAGGCTCTAAATGAACTTTTTGCCTTAATTTTAAGTAAACTCTCTGCCTAACAAAATAACATGTAAGTTCTTTGTACTACTGGTCAGAAATAGAAATCTGAAAGACTTACAATAAGTAAAGAAATTGAACTAGTAATAAAAAAACTTCCAACATATAAAAGCCTAGGACAAGATGGCTGCAATGCTGAGTTATACCAAATGTTTAAAAGAGTTAATGCCAATCCCTCCCAAACTTATGTGATGCAGTAAAAGTGGTGTTGTGAGCAGGGGAAAAAAACCTTCTATCATCCTAAATTGCCATCTGTGACAATTATAATTTGACCTCATGAGAACAATGTTTTAGAGACATAATAGTGATAAGCAAGTCATAAAAACCTAGACAGGAAAATAGGCAAATATAGAGAATGATCTTTTAAAATAGTGATTCTAAACATTTTGTTTTTTATATTCCCATTAAGAAATTTGTGTAAGCCATAGATCCTCTCCCCAGAAGAAAAAAAGCACACACATACACTCACATACACACATACAAAATTCTGCATGCAATTTGACAGATCCCCCAAAAAGAATATCTAAAAAAGTTTATTCTGTTTGAAGAAAATAACACAACGATATACAAAAAAGGAGATTCTTGGAAGTTCCCAAATGACAGTATCTTCCTGACTGGAGGCACCACATTAAAGGGGAAAGGAATTTGGAGTCCAATACATTAACATTCATTCTCTTTGTGACTCTGCGCACTTAACCCTTCTGTTTCTTTCTCTCTAAATTGGAAAAAATAGTACGTTATCTGTAGCAGACTCATGGGTGCTTGCCCAGATCCTCTTGGATCCCCCTCACATTTTCAAACCACCCTTTCTCCAGCTTCAACTTCCTTTTGTTTCCAGTAACCAGCTCCACCACGAACACCACCTGAAAGCACCTGAGACTCTTCTTTGGAGGAGCTGCCCTTGGCTCCTGGACCACCATTGCCCATAGGCAGAGCGAGCAAGCACCTCAGTGTTTATACATCCCCTAGGTAGCCCTTAGCCAATGACTGATGATTAAGGAGAATAAAAGTCCAGCTCATTAACCTCATGGTAGATACATCTGAGTTGCAGTTTACAATCCAGAACTCCTCTGTGGGATCAGGCTGAAGCATTCTCTGCTGGATAATTCCTGGAATCCTATCCTTGTTTGGCTACTTCCCCTTCTCTGTCCTGCTATCCCTACTCCTTTACCTGTTTCTCCTAGAAACACTTTCTTAAAAATCACATTTGTAGATGACTGCTTGACTCATGTTCTGCTGACATAAGACACCACATTATAGTGCTGATGTAAGAATTAAATAAAACATTATAAAAAAAACCCTAATACAGTGCCTGGAACAGTAAGCATTCAATAAAAGGTACCTAATATTTTTATTCTGAAACTTTAGATCCCTTTCAGTGCTCATAGGCAAAAAAAAAAGAAAATTTTTTCTTTCATTGCAGAATGATTCTGAGAAACATCTTGCTCCTTGTCTAGACTCTTTCTGAGTGTAGTATGATCTGCAGTGACCATATATTATGAAACTTTCTTCTGTGAAAGTTCCTACCTCACCTAATTTTTTTTATGTTCACCAAGATTACATTTTAAATATAGAAACTACTTATTTTGCCTTCAGGTAAAAAATTTCATGTTGTTGCTACATTCAAATAAAAGTAAGATCAGTTGTGAACCTAACAACAGATCCCCCAAACACATGAAGCAAATACTGATTTTGCAAAGATGCTAAAACCATTCAATGAAAAAAGAATAGCCTTTTCAACAAATGCTGCTGAAACAACTGGGTATCCACATGCAAAAGAAATCCTTTCCACATGAATCTGAAACTCTTCTTCACACTATGTACAAAAATTAACTCAAAATGGATGAGACCTAAATATAAGAGCTAAAATTGTACAACTCTTTTATTTTATTTATTTTATTTTTAAAATATTTATTTATTTATTTATTTTGGCTGTGCCAGATCTTAGTTGTGGCACGCGGGATCTTTTAGTTGTGGCATGCCAACTCTTAGTTGCGGTATGCATGTGGGATCTACTTCCCCGACCAGGGATCGAACCCGGGCCCACTGCATTGGGAGTGAGGAGTCGTACTCACTTGACTACCAGGGAAGTCCCTAAAACTGTACAACTCTTAAAAGGAAACCTAAGTGTAAACCTTCATGACCCGAGACTAAGCAAATATTTCTTAAATATGACACCAAAAGCACAGCAACAAGCAAAAAAGATAAATTGAACTCTACTAAAATGTGTGCATCAAAGAACACTAACAAGAAAGTGAAAAGGAAACACCAGAATGGCAGAACATTTAAAAATCATTTGCCTGATAAGGGTCTAGAATCCAAAATATATAAAGAGTTGTTATAATTCATCAAAAGATAGCAGCCCAATTTATAAATGGACCAAAGATTTGAATAGACATTTCTCCAAAGAAGATAAACAAATGTTTCATAAGCACATGAAAAGATGTTCAATATCATTTTTCTTAGGGAAATGCAAATCAAAACCACAATGAAATAGCACTTTACTCCCACTAGGATGGTTATAATATTCTAAAAGGAAAAAGAAAATAAGATGTGGAGAAATTGGAAGTCTCATACATTGCTGGTGAGCATGTAGAATGCAGCCACTGTGGAAAACAGTTTGGCAGTTCCTCAAATAATTAAACATGGAGCTACTATATGACCCAGTAATTCCATTCCAATATATTTACCCAGGAGAATTGAAAACATATGTTCCCATCAAAACTTGAATACAACTGTTTATAGCATAATTATGCATAATAGTCAAAGCAGATACAACCCAATGTCCATCACTATTGAGTAGATTAATAAACTGTGGTATAGTCATAAAAAGGAATATTATTCAGCTATAAAAAATAAAGAAGAACTGATATATGCTACAATATGGGTGAAACTTTAAAATATAATGGTAAGTGAATGAAGTCAAATATAAAGGCCACATATTGTATGAGTCCATCCATATGAAATGTGCAGAATAAGCAAATCCATAAAGACAGAACGTAGATTAGTGATTGTGAGAGGCTGGAGGTGGGGGTAATGGGAAGTGACTGCTTAATGAATATGGGGTTTCTTTTTTGGGTAATGAAAACGTTCTGGAATTAGTGGTGATGGTTGCACAACATTGAGAATATGCTAAAAGCCACTGAATTGTACACTTCAAAATGGTTAAAATGGTGGATTTTATCTCAATAAAGAAAAAATATTTAAATAGGCAAGTTCAGGTTATAAGGATATCTTACCAGATAAGAATGACTACTTAGTCCAAGACTTTGCTATGAAGAAAATTTACAAAGTTTGGACAAACTTCCCAGGCTTATTCTTAAAATATGAGCTATTAGTTTTGCAATTTTCCTATAAATTTCAGCTAATTATGTCTACATTCCTTCTTCAAGTCTAATTTCTTCCTCCTTCAGTCTTGAGTGTGCCATGTTATCTTTTCCTTCCTTCCCTCCTTTCTCCCTCCCCCCCTTCCACCCCTTTCTTCCTTGTTCTTACTGCATGTAGAATGAGAAAGAAGTACTAGAAAACAAAGAACAAAGAGGAGATAAAGAAAGAAAAAGGATCAAGAAATGGTTGAGAGGATTGAGGGAGTCAATAAAAATAAAGATAAAATATGTCCAGTTGGTTAGAATTTAGTTGATGGCTCCAGTTTAGATGCAGGCAGAACCATTTTTTTTTTCCCATAACTGCAAATTAATGTAAAATGTCAATTAATTTGGGGAAAAGCCAGGAAAATGGGTTTCAAGGAAGCTATAGCTGGATTCCATCCGGGCAGTGATCAGGACCGGGAAAGGGAACGTGCCCTTGGAAATGGGATAAATGGCAGGTATTAATGTTATTTAAAGGGAGGATCAACATTGCCTGGTGACAAATGGACAAGTCTTGCATGAAAAAGAGAAGTTATTTCCCAGGTTGCAGTTTTTAGGAACTATGAAATAAAACAAAATAAAATAAAATAATTGCTATGTAAAATAATCACTCAGCTCCTTGCTTGACACTGAGCCAGAACTCACTGTAGCCATTGCCAAACACAGTTACCAGACAATTTCATGAATAACAGTTACCTCTTTTACCACCCTCATTCCAAAGACAGACAGAGACTTAAGCCTGAACTGAAGTCAAGAGCTAATAACTCAGTCCTGAACCAGAAGTGACTCTACTGAGAGAGTGCTGCTCAGCCCCATTCAGGTGTCTAGACATTTCATCAGATATTCCGAAGGGCTGTGATAAGATACTCTCCTTGCCTTGTAACTCTCCATACTATAAAGCCTGCTGAGTGACTGATGCTAATATGTTTATTTCTTATTTGATATGTTGTTTAGAAAAGTAAAAATACCAGGATAGAGAGTACATATGTGCGTGTTATGTTACTCACTTTATTTTTCTCTAGATCAAAACTGTTTCAAAATAAAATTTAAAAAGCAGGGTAAATCTTATCTTTAGTAAAATTTTGACCTCTGGTTGTTTATAAATGAAAGATATTTATATAATTCTAGGGGTGCATATATACATGTAAAATATATTAAAGCTTGAGAAATATATATATATTTATTACAAAGTTACTGTTAAAAATGGAGAGAGAGTATATTTCAAATATTTGAATATTCACTTATTTAGTTAAAATAAAATCACTCTACTCTTATTGAAAGTTACTTTGCTCAACCTTAACATGCAGTGTCTCCGATAACCTTTATCCTTCACATGTAAATAACCACTTACTTCTCTCTCCGTTTCAAATACAAGATAGTCTAATGGTCTTTTTTTAATATAAGACCAATTGTATGTTTGCAGCAGTGAAGAAAACAGATTAGATTAGTCCATATATAATAGTAAATTATGTACTACTTTATGTGTATTTGAGAATTACTTCTCACATAGTGTTGTAATAAATACATATAGTAAAAAGGAAAAATATAACATGCAAATCAAATATTAGATGTATATGTTAAACCATAGCTGGTACATAGTAGATACCTACAAATATTTATTACAAAAATGAACGGAAAGTGGTAGTAGTTCTCCAACTTCTCTTCATTCACAAATAAATAAGACATATTTCTCTCTTTCAATATTCTCAGTGAATTGGAGGAGGCAGACAAATTAGAATATAACAAGATAAATACTATAATGTTTACATGCACAAAGTGCTCTAAGAGCACAAAGGCAAGAGTGACCATCTCAGGCAAGGGCAGCCTCAGTCCAAGGAGGACAGTCAGAAAGCTTCACAGAGAACATCTGAACTAATTTTGAAGGATTGGTATGCATTCACAGGTGGAGGACAGAATAGAATGTACAGAGGCACAAAGGCAAGAAAGGGCTAGTTGGTGGAGTCAGTAGTTGGGTGTAGCTGGAGAATAAGGAGCATCATGGGACACGGAGGATCATGAATTGAGGTCAGATCTTGAAGGGTCTTGTTCAAGCTAAGAAATGTATAGTTTATTATAACTAAAAACAACAAGTCACGTTGAGAGATTTTAGGAAGAAAAGTATAAAGCATGAGTGAATTGTGGATGAGGAAGGTTAGGAAGACCAAGTGATAAAACAAAGGCTTAGACTAGAGCAACGGCAGTGAAAATGGAAAAGAAAGGAGTGATTCAAGAACATATTGAGGATGCATACATGGTGATGGTGATAGATTTTTACAGTATTGGCTCCTAATGATTCACGCATTCTCCATTCATACTTTTGGGTAATTCCTTCCTATGTTGACTCTGAACTTGTCTATTAGCAAACATGCAAGCAGAGGCTTGAAAAGACTTATGCACTGGGCTCCACTTCTCTTGCTGATGCGGGAAACCCTGAGATACCACCATGTGGCCAAGGCCAGGCTAGCTTGCTGGAGACATGTCAGACCCACCACTCCAGCTGACGCCCAGAATTAATTAATAGCAAGAACCAACTGCCAGACACATGAGTGATTTAAATGAAGCCATTCTAAAGTAACCAGCCTCCAGCTGACTTGCCAGTGAGTGCAGCTTCGTGAGTGAGTCTCAGTGAAGCCCAGTCCAGCTGAGCTCAACCCAAATTGCTGACCCATAAAATTATGCACTAATAAATGATTGTGGCTTTAAGCCAGTAAAGTTTGGGGTGGTTTTTTACACATCAAAAACTCACTGATTGAGTGATGGATTGGTTATAGCTTTGCATATCATAAAAAGTTGGTTGAACTTTGAGACACTGAAGTAGCAGTAGCTCGTGGGAAAAGCAATTTGGCAAGTATGTGTAGAGCAATTTTTTATTTTTTGTTTTTCATGGGGTTTTTGGGTTGTGTTTGCTTTTTTTAGATGAGGAAGAATAGAACTCAAAGCTGAGGGAGATTTTTGAATAATAAAACCTACTTCAAAGGGTTCAAATAAAGACCAAATGCAAATAAGGATCAAATGCAATAATATACACAAAAACACCAAATGAAAAATAACTGTTACCTTATACGTCTGTATATATGCAGACTATATGTACTTTATTTTTTACTTGACTTTTTAAGAAATTCACACTAGTGGGTATACACACACACACAGATCTACATCTGCAACCCATTTTTGGGAGAAACAACATGGAGTGCCCAGTACACTCTAAAACAGCTCTCTCTAAAGTTTCTGGCTACAGGTGGAATGTAATTTTTGTAGGCACATCTCTTTTTCTATCCCCAAACCCAGCAAATTCTGCACTTGCTTCTTCAAAATAAAGAGTCCACACAGAGTCACACTCTGTGGGTATAAACAGAACAAGATCTTCCAAGTGTGAACACTAAACCCTCTGAATAAATTAAGCATGTTTGAGGGCTAAGCAAACTCTATTCATTTTCAAACTTTTTAGTTACAGTATTATATTTACCACATAGTGGCCTTGGTGCTGAAGTAACTATTATTTCAGATAAATAATTTATGTAAAAAGATATGCTATTTTATCAACATTTAATTTCAAAACATAATGTGTAGTGTATAAGATGAAGACAGTATAGTGTCCCAAGGCAAAAGAAATAAAAGCAAAAATAAACAAATGGGACCTAATCAAACTTAAAAGCTTTTGCACAGCCAAGAAAACCATAAACAAAATGAAAAGACAACCTACAGAATGGGAGAAAAGATTTACAAATGACGTGACCATCAAGGGCTTAATTTCCAAAATATACCAACATCTCATACAGCTCAATAACAAAAAACAAACAACCCAATCAAAAAAAAATGGGCAGAAAACCTAAACAGACATTTCTTCAAAGAAGATACACAGATGGCCAACAGGCACATGAAAAGATGCTCAGTATTGCTAATTATTGGAGAAATGCAAATCAGGACTACAAGGAGATATCACCTCACACCAGTCAGAATAACCATTATCAAAACGTCTACAAATAATGAGGGTGGAGTCAAGATGGCGGTGTGGGAAGACATCGAGTTAGCATCTCCCTGCAACTAAGGCGCCTGCTGGCCGCTGGTGGGGGACCCTGACACCCAAGGAGATGGGAGGAACCCCCAAGTGAACCAGTAGGATGTGCGGGGACAGAGGGGGGAGGAGAAGTGGAGGCCAGACAGGATCAGCATCCCTGAGGCCAGGGAGATCAGGAGAAGTAGGTGGGAGGGGCCCTCCAGAAGGAGTGGGAGAGGAGCAGAGGGAAATCTCCTGGCCCACTCAGCCCGTGGAGCCTGCAGAACTCCCAGGCCAGCCCCCTGCCCTCCAAGTTCCCCTCCTCCCCCTGGGTGCATTGGTCCTGGGGGCATAGGAAGAAGGACAAGGGGAGAACAGGAGAGGCAGGTGGGAGGGGCCCTCTGGGACAGGAGAAGCAGGAGGAGCAGGAGAGGAGAGGAGGGCATTTGCCCTGCCCACTAGAGCCCAGGAAGCCTGCTGGACTCCCAGGTGAGGTCCCCCGCCCTCTGAGACCTGGGGTGGGGGGCACGTCTGGGCCGCTTCTGTTCCTTGAGCCTAAGCGCCACCCCCCACAGCCCCCAAGGCCTTTTCCAGTCCTGTGGGTCCTGAGCATTGGCCCCGCCCACCCCCCAAAACTTTCCCTTGCTTAGGCCCTGCCCTCCACAGCCAAAGCTTTTTCCCTGTTTTTCTTTTTTTCCCTCTTTACCCTCCTCCTTTTTTTATTACTGTGGTACTACTGTACCTTCCAGTTGTTGATTCATCTATATTTTTATATTCTTTACAACATATCTGTTAGTTTCCTAGTCTAATTTTACTTTTTACTTTGTTATTGTTCTCTCTTTTTTTGTTTTTTTGCCACTACACATGGCTTGCAGGATCTTGGTTCATGAGCTGGGGGTCGGGCCAAAGCTCCTGTGGTGGGAGCTCCGTGTCAGAACCACTGGACTAACAGAGAACCTCAGACCCCAGGGAATATTCATCGGAGTGAGGTCTCACGGAGGTCCTCATCTCAGCACCAAGACCCAGCTCTACCAAACAGCCTACAAACTCCAGTGTTGGAAGCCTCAGGACAAACAACCAGTAAGACAGGAACACAATCCCACTTCAAAAAATAATAATAATAAGATGGCAAAAAAATATGTCACAGATGAAGGAGCAACGTAAAAACCTACAAGACCAAATAAATGAAGAGGAAATAGACAATCTACCTGAAAAAGAATTCAGAGTAATGACAGTAAAGATGACCCAGAATCTCAGAAATAGAATGGAGGCACGGGTTGAGAAAATACAAGAAATGTTTAACAAAGATCTAGAAGAACTAATGAACAAACAAACAGAGATGAACTACACAATAACTGAAATGAAAAATACACTAGAAGGAATCAATAATAGAGTAACTGAGGCAGAAGAACGAATAAGTGAGCTGGAAGACAAAATGGCGGAAATAACTGCCAAGGAGCAGAATAAAGATAAAAGAATGAAAAGAATTGAAGACAATCTCAGAGACCTCTGGGACAACACTAAACACACTAAAATTCGAATTATAGGGGTCCCAGAAAAAGAAGAGAAAAAGAAAGGGTCTGAGAAAATATTTGAAGAGATTATAGTTGAAAATTTCCCTAACATGGGAAAGGAAATAGTCACCCAAGTCCAGAAAGCACAGAGAGTCCCATACAGGATAAATCCTAGGAAAAACACACCAAGACACATATTAATCAAACAAAAATTAAATTCAAAGAAAAAATATTAAAAGCAACAAGGGAAAACCACAAAATAACATATAAAGGAATCCCCATAAGGTTATCAGCTGATTTTTCAGCAGAAACTCTGCAGGCTAGAAGGGAGTGGCAGGATATACTTAAAGTGATGAAAGAGGAAAACCTACAACCAAGACGACTCTACCCAGCAAGGATCTCATTCAGATTCGATGGAGAAATCAAAAGCTTTTCAGACAAGCAAAAGCCAAGAGAATTCAGCACCACCAAACCAGCTTTACAACAAATGCTAAAGAAACTTCTCTAGGTGGGAGACACAAGAGAAGAAAAAGACCCACAAATAAAACCCCAAAACAATTAATAAAATGGTAATAGGAACATACATATCGATAATAACCTTGAATGTAAATGGATAAAATGCCCCAACCAAAAGACACAGACTGGCTGAATGGATACAAAAACAAGACCCATATATATGCTGTCTACAAGAGACCCAATTCAGAGCTAGGGACACATACAGACTGAAGGTGGAGGGATGGAAAAAGATATTCCATGCAAATGGAAATCAAAAGAAAGCAGGAGTAGCAATACTGGTATCAGATAAAATAGACTTTAAAATAAAGACTATTACAAGAGACAAAGAAGGACACTACATAATGATCAAAGGATCAATCCAAGAAGAAGATATAACAATTATAAATGTTTATGCACCCAACATAGGAGCACCTCAATACATAAGGCAAATGCTAACAACCATGAAAGGAGAAATCGACAGTAACACAATTATAGTGAGGGACTTTAACACCTCACTTACACCAATGGACAGATCAATAAACAATGTAACCCTACACTTAAAACAACTAGAAAAGAAGAACAAAGAAAACCCAAAGTCAGTAGAAGGAAAGAAATCATAAAAATTAGAGCAGAAATAAATGAAATAGAAACGAAGAAAACAATAGCAAAGATCAATAAACCTAAAAGGTGGTTCTTTGAGAAGATAAACAAAATTGATAAACCATTAGCCAGACTCATCAAGAAAAAAAGGGAGAGGACAGAAATCAATAAAATTAGAAATGAAAAAGGAGAAATCACAACTGACACTGCAGAATTGCAAAGGATTATAAGAGACTACTACAAACAACTGTATGCCAATAAAATGGACAACCATGAAGAAATGGACAAATTCTTGGAAAGGTATGATTTTCCAAAACTGAACCAGGAAGAATTAGAAAATATAAACAGACTTATCACAAGTAATGAAATTGAGACTGTAATTAAAAATCTTCCAACAAAAGTCCAGGACCAGATGACTTCACAGGTGAATTCTACCAAACATTTAGAGAAAAGCGAACACCCATCCTTCTCAAACTCTTCCAAAAAACTGCAGAGGGAGAAACACTCCCAAATTCATTCTACAAAGCCACCATCACCCTGATACCAAAACCAGAAAAAGATATCACAAAAAAAGAAAATTATAGACCAATATCACTGATGAACATAGATGCAAAAATCCTGAACAAAATACCAGCAAACAGAAACCAGCAGCACATTAAAAGGATCCTACACCATGATCAAGTGGGATTTATCCCAGGTATGCAAGGATTCTTCAATATACACAAATCAATGTGATACACCACATTAACAAATTAAGGAATAAAAACCATATGATCTTCTCAATAGATGCAGAAAAAGCTTTTAACAAAATTCAACACCAATTTATGATAAGAACTCTCCAGAAAATGTGCATAGAGTGAAGCTACCTCAACATAATAAAGGCCATATATGACAAACCCACAGCAAGCATCATACTCAATGGTGAAAAACTGAAACCATTTCCACTAAGATCAGGAACAAGACAAGGATGTCCACTCTCACCACTCTTATTCAACATAGTTTTGGAAGTCCTAGTCACAGAAATCAGAGAAGAAAAAGAAATAAAGGAATACAAATTGGAGAAGAAGAAGTAAAACTGTCACTGTGGATGACATGATACGATACATAGAAAATCTTAAATATGCCACCAGAAAACTACTAGAACTAATAAATGAATTTGGTAAGGTTGCAGGATACCAAACTAATGCACAGAAATTTCTGGCATTCCTATACACCAACGACGAAAAATCAGAACGAGAAATTAAAGAAACAATCTCAGTTACCGCAACAAAAAGAATAAAATACCTAGGAATAAACCTGTCTAAGGAGGCAAAAGACTTGTACTCAGAAAACTATAAAACGATGAAAGATATCAAAGATGACATAAACAGATGGAGAAACATACCATGTTCTTGGATTGGAGGAATCAATATTGTGAAAATCACTATACTACCCAAAGCAATCTACAGATTCAATATAATCCCTATCAAACTATCAATGGCATTCTTCACAGAATTAGAGCAAAAAATTTTACAATTTGTATGGAAACATAAAAGACCTCGAATAGCCAAAGCAATCTTGAGAAAGAAAAACGGAGTTGGAGGAATCAGGCTCCCCAACTTCAAACTATACCACAAAGCTACAGTAATCAAGACAGTACGGTACTGGCACCAAAACAGAAATATAGATCAATGGTACAGGATAGAATGCCCAGAGATAAACCCACGCACTTATGGTCACCTAATTTACGACAAGGGAGACAAGAGCATAATGGAGAAAGGACAGCCTCTTCAGTAAGTGGTGCTGGGAAAACTGAACAGCTACATGTAAAAGAATGAAATTAGAACACCACCTAACGCATACACAAAAATAAACTCCAAATGGATTAAAGACTTAAATGTAAAACCAGACACTATAAAACTCTTAGAGGAAAACATAGAAAAAACACCCTTTGACATAAACCACAGCAAGATCTTTTTTGACCCACCTCCTAGAGTAACAGAAATAAAAACAAAAATAAACAAATGGGACTTAATTAAACTTTAAAGCTTTTGCACAGCAAAGGAAACTATAAACAAGACAAAAAGACAACCCTCAGAATGGGAGAAAATATTTGCAAATGAAACAACAGACAAAGGATTAATCTCCAAAATATACAAACAGCTCATGGAGCTCAATATCAAAAAAAAAAAAAACCAATTAAGAAATGGGCAGAAGACCTAAACAGACATTTCACCAAGGAAGACATACAGATGGCCAAGAGGCACATGAAAAGATGCTCAACATCTCTAATTATTAGAGAAATGCAAATCAAAACTACAATGAGGTATCACCTCATGCCGGTCAGAATGGCTATTATCAAAAAATCTAGAAATAATAAATGCTGGAAAGGGTGTGGTGAAAAGGAGACCCTCCTGCACTGTTGGTGGTAATGTAAATTGATACAACCACTATGGAAAACAGTATGGAGGTCCCTTAAAAAACTAAAAATAGAACTACCATACGACCCAGCAATCCCACTACTGGGCATATACCCTGAGAAAACCATAATTCACAAAGAGTCATGTACCACAATGTTCACTGCAGCACTATTTATAATAGCCAGGGGCTTCCCTGGTGGCGCAGTGGTTGAGAATCTGCCTGCTAATGCAGGAGACACGGGTTCGAGCCCTGGTCTGGGAGGATCCCACATGCCGCGGAGCAGCTGGGCCCGTGAGCCACAGCTGCTGAGCCTGCGCGTCTGGAGCCTGTGCCCCGCAACGGGAGGGGCCGCGATAGTGAAAGGCCCGCGCACCGCGATGAAGAGCGGTCCCCGCACCGCTATGAAGAGTGGCCCCCACTTGCCGCAACTAGAGAAAGCCTTCGCACGAACCGAAGACCCAGCACAGCCAAAAATAAATAAATAAATAAATAAATAAATAAAATTAAAAAAAAAAAAAAAAAATTATAATAGCCAGGACATGGAAGCAACCTAAGTGTCCATCGACAGATGAATGGATAAAGAAGATGTGGCTCATATATACAATGGAATATTACTCAGCCATAAAAAGAAACAAAACTGAGTTATTTGTAGTGAGGTGGATGGATCTAGAGTCTGTCATACAGAGTGAAGTAAATCAGAAAGAGAAAAACAAATACCATATTCTAACACATATATGTGAAATGTAAAAAAAAAAATGGTACTGATGAACCTAGTTGCAGAGCAGGAATAAACATGTAGACATAGAAAATGGACTTGAGGACACAGGGTTGGAGGGGGAAGCTGGGGCGAAGTGAGAGTAGCATTGACACATATACACTACCAAATATAAAATAGTTAGCTAGTGGGAAGCAGCAGCACAGCACAGGGAGATCAGCTTGGTGCTTTGCAATGACCTAGAGGGCTGGGATAGGGAGGATGGGAGGGAGGCTCAAGAGGGAGGGGATATGGAGACATATGTATGCATATGGCTGATTCACTTTGGTGTACAACAGAAACTAACATGGTATTGTGAAGTAATTATACTCCAATAAAGATCTATTTTTTAAAAAGTCTACAAATAATAAATACCAGAAAGGGTCTGGAGAAAAGGGAAACCTCTTAAACTGTTGGTGGGAATGTAAATTGGTGAAGTCACTGTGGAGAACAGTATGGAGGTTCCTTAAAAAACTAAAAACAGAGTTACCATATGAACCAGTAACCCCACTCCTGGGCATATATCCAGAAAAGATGAAAATTCTAATTTGAAAAGATACATGCACCCCAATGTTCATAGCAGCACTATCACTAATAGCCAAGACATAGAAGCAACCTAAGCATCCATCAACAGATGAATGGATAAAGAACATGTGGTGTGTATATATATATATATATATATATATATATATATATATATATATATGTATTTCTGGTGGAATATTACTCAGCCATAAAAAGAATGAAATAATGCCATTTGCAGCAATACGGATGGACCTAGATATGATCATGCTAAGTGAAATAAGTCAAGCAGAGAAAGACAAATATCACATGATATCACTTATATGCAGAATCTGAAAAAAAAAAGATTCAAATGAGCTTATTTACAAAACAGAAAAAGACTCACAGACAGAGAATACAAACTTATGGTTATCAAAGGGGAAAAGGGGGAAGAGATAAATTAGGATTTGGGATTAACAGGTACACACTACTATATATAAAATAGATAAACAAAGACCTACTGTATAGCACAGGGAGCTATATTCAATATCTTGTAGTAACCTATATGGAAAATAATGTGAAAAAGAATATATATATATATATATATATATATATATATATATATATATATATACACACACACACACACACACATATATATATATATGAATTACTTTGCTGTACACCTGAAACTAACACAATATTGTGAATCAACTATAGTTTAATTTTTAAAAAAAACAACAAAAAAGATGAAGACAGTAAACCGCTTCATGTAATACCAGTGTTTACTTGGGAGAAATGGGCAAAACCAGAAATGCTTTTTAGTCCTAATATCCCCATCATAACAAGGTCAATAATTAAAATTAAAAGATGTACATTGTAGGTATGAATTTTCAGTCATGTTGTATCTACTGTCATGGACAATTTAGAAGAAATTAGATGATCTAATTTAAGGCAGCACACATTATTTATCATAATTTTGTCCTTTCCTTTTTTTAAATCAATAGCTGGCTCCAAACCTGTTTTTCTTCTAAGTATACTTCTGTACATCATTGCCCAGTTGTGACATACACTCTAAATGATTCCTTTACTTAGAATCCCTCTTCCATGAATTTTGAAGATTGTAGCTTTTATTTTTTTCTCAGCCTTTGAATTTTTTGTATTTTACAAAATTGACATGTGAATATACTGTTTGTAATCACTTTACTGTATATCATAGTTTGACTAATAATCACTAGTAATTTTGACAAAATACATTGCTTTTTAAATGTAATATTGAAATCAATAACTCTTTTAAGAACTCATGTAATTTCCTCAAGCTAAACAAGATTAGTTTTGCTTAGATCACTAATTTTGTAACTTGTCACTGAGTGGAATGGATACTATGCCTACTAACTGCAGGTTGTGGTTCTAAGGCTGTGTGTACAATGTATTTATTCCTCATCCCTCACTCTGCTTGAAAGCTTTTGAGCCCAGTATATCATCTTTACCGAACAATTTATCAATTGGAGGAGCTGAGTAAATGTTACTCTTTCCATAACATATTGCTTTGGGGTGCCAGTAAAGGATAAAGAACAACAGAAAAACGTAATAAGTAAGTAAACATTAGGTCAAGAGAAGAGGTAGGTGGGCAGATCTAATGCAAGGTTTAAAATGGTACTTCTTGAAGTTGGACCATCTGCACCAGAATTACACAGGAAATATGCAGATACTTAACTCAGAACCAGGGAATCACTGCATGAAATGGATTTTATCAATATAGTGTCATAAATTTCTCACATCAAGACAAGAAAAATTGGCTTTTTGAAGATATGAGGGAGGAAAATATGTCTCAGCCTAAGCCACAGTCTAAAACCTTAGAGACATAATAAAGGAGCCGTCAACGAGATTATGATTTAGCATTGGCTCATTGAGAACAGAGTGTGGAGGAGAGAGTTGGAGGAAGGAGGAGGGGACGAATATGGAGGGGAGGCTGAGGAATGAGAAGGTGATCATAATCTCTCAGTAGTCTCAGCTGTGCTTTCCTGGTTTTTCACATCATGGCACATGTAGAAAATGATAATGTTATATCCAACACACTGGGGTAAACAGATGAATCTTCTGATAGACAGGGGTAAGCAGACCAGAGACTCTGAATGCCCCAAAAGAGACTGAGGGGGATCAATGCTATCCCCTTGGGGACACTCTGTTGGGAAACTCCTCCAGGGAGCAGCCATCGCTCTCTAGGTTGGCGTGTACATCACTACATGGTGTTAGCAATGCCTGGGCACTGCCTGCACCTTCTCTGCTTTGAAGAATAGGAAAACTAATACCAAGAAGTGCTGGGTCTTTCTCCAGCTCCTTATAAAGAAAGTCATGGGATAATTTCTCCATTTCCACAGTCAAGTTGTGAATACTATTAAACGGATAGAACACTACATGTGGAATATTCTTCTTGGTTACTACAAGAAATAATTTATATTTGAATGAAATAATTTAATAATTACTGTATCAGAAAGCATGTTATATATGTTATCTTTTTGATTAGCCATATACGTATGATGTGAAGTGAAATTTCAAGAGAATTTTTACTATTCTACATAAAATAAGGAATTATAAAGTTAAAAAATGCAGAATATATAGAAAGGTGATAGAACCCATATTTATCCTGAGATGAAAACTGTTTGCTAATCATGTTGGCAAACAAACAAAAAACATCATGCATTTCAGCTTAAAAAAAAAAAAACAAAAGTGGGGAGAGGGAGTCAATAAGAGACAGAGAAGTAAAAAATTGGCTTTGATATTAACTTTATACAATCAAAAATAGCTAAAACCATCAAGTGATTAATATTTCAAATACAAATCCTTATTGATCATTTTCCTAAATTCTGTAGTACTAAAAATGTGTTTCCATATATACATTAAGTCAACTGTGTTGAATTTTAGCAATATATCTTTTAACATCAATTGTATGCATCAAAATAAATTAGAAGATATTTAACTCTGAAAAAAATATCAATTTAAAAAATTAAGTGGCACAGAGTACTGAAAGTAAACTATAGTAACATTTACACTAACATGGAAAACAAATAATTACATATGATTACAGGTTTTAGGTTGATCTATTTGTAATTTCTGTTTGCTCACATCTCTAGGAAATTAATTCATTGACAAGTAAGGCAACATAAAATCAGATGTAAAACCAAAGTGTATATTAAGCCTATTCACAAACTTAGAGTAAATGTGAAGTACGCTTCAATTTTATGAACTGAATAAATAGCCACTTCATCCTCACAACATAGCTATAATAACTACTAATTTATAACTTAAGTCACATCAGAAAGGTGGTTGATTATCTGTTTCTAACCATGAGTTAATTTTGAAGGGAGACATAGGAGACATAAAAGTCAATTGGTCCCTCCAGAGATTGTAGGCAAATTGTCAAGGTCATTATATGAGTTGGTGGTGGATCACGTAAGGAAAATTAAACTAATGGAAAATTCTCCTACAACGAGTTTCCATTAAATAATCTATTAATTGCCAGCTGCCTTCATCATTCACTTAGAGTTAGAAATAAGAGGATTAAAGAAGACCATAAAAAAAGGAAATTGCAATAGTTGAGACAGGAAGTGATTAAGGTAAAAAGATGGACTTGAGTAGAGTCAGGGTCAAGGTAAGGATGATTTCTGTTTTGACTCTGTTCCGGTATGTTGATAATTACAAGCCTATAGAAAGAAAAAGTAATTCCATGGTGCCAACAGCAGGCATATGTTAGACTTCCAATTATTTCATCATCCACTTTGATGTGAATGAATCCAAATTTTTAAACTAGAAAAACTGGTACTCATGAAAATTTGTGAGACTATGAATACACGTCATGGATAATGAAATTCTGAGTTTAACTTAAAAGTTAAGATTGTAAAGTGATTTTTTTCAAATTCATGACTTTCTGATGTTTTAAGATTCATTGCGCCAGAGAATGGAAGGATATGATGTCTTCACTGCTTCATTCCATAAGCAGCAGGCGTGAAGCACTCTCTGTATGGGTAGCTTTGTGAAAAACCCTACCCTTGTGTAGGAAGTGAGGCTCCCTCCCTCTCAGGGATGCTCTTTAATTCCTGCATTGAGGGGACACTCCCAGGCTTGCTGAGGAAGCAGGCTGCCTAGCCTCACCCAACAAAATGATCTCCACTGCACACAGATTGATGACATCTAAAGAGGGCTGAACCTCACATTCACCTGTGTGCAGTCCTGAGGTCCAGCAGGGAAATAAGAAATGCTAATGAGCATATGGAAAGTGAGAGAAAAGGAAATTTAAGAAAACCCCAAAACTAAGTGTTTGATATATTTGAATGCAAATTCAAGACCCAGAATAAATAACCAAGACACACTGAAAGGAGTAGAATTTGGCATACTTGGAAAAAACACATGGTAGAAGGATAGCACATTGAATCTTATGAGCCAAAATGGAGATACAAGTTCCTCAGGAATGAAAGAATAAATGTAAAGCATTTATCAATATCTATATCATTAACAGTATATAAGACTTTGCTTATAATTGGTACTCAATACTCATTATAGGAATTAATATACTTGCTGGGTTTTAATAATACTACATTGTATACCAAACACAAATATGCTCAGCACCATGTTAAGTACTTTATATATTATATCATTTTATCCTCAGTGATTCTATGACATAGGTAAAAATATGACTTTTTTTACAGATGATAATACTGAGACTCAAAAAAATTTAAGTTACTTGCCTAAGGTCTCATGGTTAGTAAATGAGGAACCAGGACTGAATCCAGCCTTGCTTGATTTAAAGGTTCATAGTCTTACCAGTATAATACCAAGCTTGTTAGACCTCCTACCAGCAAAGGGTCTGTATCATACATACTTGGACCAGTGGTTCTCAGCCCTATGAACCCACATCCCCACATCCTGTTTTTGTAAGAAATATTCTGTAATATTTTCTTTACTATGCCAGAGAAATTCATAGATAACTACACAAATATATTTAATTAATATAGTGCACTGGCTCTAAAATAAAGAGTAAACTAAAGAAAGAAAATAATAAGTAGCATGCATATCAAAATAGATATTCAATAGATACACCAAAACACTTTATTAAGAAATCTGGTGCTTGTATCTAAACATAGAATCACAGTGAACAGAACAGTTATACATGTAGGATAATATTGGTGTGGGATTTTTTTGTAACTAAAATATATGAGAGATATTGCTGTTGGTGATGTGATTTTCTGAATGGTAAGCAACACTTGTTGAAGTTCTATACAAAATATTGAGGTTATATTAGCATAAGACAAAGTAGAATTCAGAAGAAAGAATATTATCAGAGATAAAGAAAGGCATTTCATATGGATAAAAGAGTCAGTTCTTTATGACCTTAATATGTATGCTTCAAAGACAAAGTTCATTGCAGCCCTACTTGCAACAGCCAAGACAGGGAAGCAACCTAAGTGTCCATCAAGAGATGGATGGGGCTTCCCTGGTGGTGCAGTGGTTGAGAATCTGCCTGCCAATGCAGGGGACACGGGTTCGAGCCCTGGTCTGGGAAGATCCCACATGCCGCGGAGCAACTAGGCCCGTGAACCACAATTACTGAGCCTGCGCGTCTGGAGCCTGTGCTCCACAACAAGAGAGGCCGCGATAACGAGAGGCCTGCGCACCGCAATGAAGAGTGGCCCCCACTTGCCGCAACTAGAGGAAGCCCTCGCACAGAAACAAAGACCCAACACAGCCATAAATAAATAAATAAATAAACCCAAAGTTTAAAAATAAAAAAAATTTAAAAAAAAAGAGATGGATGGATAAGTAAGATGTGGTACATATATATAATGGAATATTACTACTCAGCCATAAAAAAGAATGAAATAATGCCATTTCCAGCAACATGGATGGACCTGGAGATGATCATACTAAGTGACGTAAATCAGACAGAGAAAGACAAATATCATATGATACTGCTTATATGTGGAAACTAAAAAAATGATACAAAAGAACTGATTTACAAAACAGAAACAGACTCACAGACTTTGAAAATAAATTTATGGTTACCAAAGGGGAAAGGTGGGCAGGAGGGATAAATTAGAGGTTGGGATTAACATATACACAATACTATATATAAAATAATCAACAAGGAGCTGCTATATAGCACAGGGAACTCTACTCAGTACTCTGTAATAACTTATATGGGGAAAGAATCTGAAAAGGAATAGATATATGTATATGTATAACTGAATCACTTTGCTGTACACCTGCAACTAACACAACATTGTGGATCAACTCTACTTTAATATAAAACAAACAAACAAAAAAACCCAAAAAACGAAGCTTCAAAATTCATAAAGCAAAAACTGGAAGAACTAAAAGAAGTAACAAAGTCCACAATCATAGGTTGAGATTTTGACATTCATCTCTTAATAATTGGTAGAACAAGTAGACAAAAAATTAGTATCGAGAAGATCTGAACAAAACTATCAGGCAACTTAATATAATTGATATTTATAAATTACTATAACCAACAACTATATATACACTCTTTTCAAGTGTATGTGGAACATTATCAAATATACTGAGCTATTAAGAAACAAATTTCAGTATATTTCAAAAGTTTGAAATCTTACAGAGTATTTTCTGTGAATGGAATTAAATTAGGAATTGACAACAGTAAGACATCTAGAAAATCCCCATATATTTGTAAATTAAATAGCACACTTCTTAGTAAACACGGGTCAAAGGAAAAAATCATAAGAGAAAAAAATGAACTGAATAATAATAAAAAACATAATCTATCAAAATTTGATTTTGATCAAAATTCATGAGATTCAGCTAATGCAATATTTGAAGGAAAACATATAGCTTTAAGTTACTACACTAGTAAAGAAAAATAGGTTTAAAATCAGTGATGTAAGTTTCCATCTTAAGAAGGTAGCAAAAGAAAAGCAAATTAAAACCAAGTAGAAGGAAAAGCATAATAAACATGTGAGAAAAAAATCATTTTAATAAAAGATAAACATTAAAGAATATTCAAAAAGTTGATTATCTGAAAAGATTAATAAAAGTTATAAACCCCTAGCAAGAATAATAATAAAAAAATGAGATAAAATGCAAATGACTGACATCAAGTATAAAACAGGAAATATCACTACAGATCTTAGATACAGATAGCAAAAGGATAATAAGGCAGTATTTAGGAACAACTTTTGGCCACTAAATTTAAAAATCTAGGTGAAATGGACAAATTTCTTCTAAAAAACAACTCATCAACACTAATACAAGAAATAGAAAATCAGAATAGCCCTCTTCTATTTTAAAAAATTGAAACCACAATAAAAACTTTTCCTTAAAGACAACTTGAGGTCTGAATGGTTTCTTTAGTGACTTCTATCAATTTTCAGAAAAATTGAGGAGAGGGGAATACTTTCCAACTCATTTCACAAGATCAGCATAACCCTTTTATCAAAAGCTGACAAAGACATTACAAGGAAAGAAATTACAAACTATCCCTTATAAGCATAGACACAGAAACTGTTAACAAAATGGAATCCAACAATATATTAAAAGGATGACACATCATGACAAAGGGGTTTCATCCCAGGAATGCAAGAATACTCTGACATTCTAAAATCAATCAGTAAAATTCACTACATTAGTAGAATTCTTAAAAAAAAACTCAATAGACATAGAAAAGGCATTTGACATAAGTCAGCAACCATTCACACCAAAGCACTCAGCAAACTAGGAAAAGATGAAAATTTAATTTGGGCTCAAAAGGGAAAACTATTGAGAATAACAAATGAAACTAGTTGAGATGATGCTTTACTCCTGTCTCACAAAAGGAATTGCACTGGTAAAATTGTTTTTCAGTTTGGGTTTTCAAGCAGTGACAAAGATGATGATGATGATGATAATGACTGTTTTGATGATTATATTCTATTTGGAAAATTGTTTCTTCCAAGGATGAAAAGCCTTGCCTAGGGTCCTCTGGCTCAAATGCATACAGCAGGAAAAATAGCTTCACATTCAGAGAATTCAAGTTAGCTAAAGTTTAACATATTTTTCTCTTTAAAACTAAATTAAACTTACTTTTTGAAGACCGATATATTTTCAGCAGAAGACATTGCAACAGTATTAATTCGAGGTAAACTCATTCATTCAAATATTCAGCGGTACTTACTGAGTACTTCAGTAATTGCCAGGCACTTGGGATTCATCCGTGAACAAAACAGAAAAAGATCTTGCCCTTGGGGAGCTCATATTCTACCCAAGCAGATGAACAATTTAATAAAATTATGAATAAATAAATTATGTCGTATGTTAAAAGGGCATAAGTATGGGAAAAAAGTCAAAATAGTACAGGATAAGGATCAAGAGTGCTGGGAGGGTGGGAGCGCCAGGGGTGGGGACAATTTAATAGTGTTAAATAAGGTCATCAGGATAGGTATCATTGAAAGGCCTATTGAGAAGCTGACATTTGAGAAAATACTTAAGACAGGTGACGGAGTTAGCAAAGTAGCTTTGTGGAAGAAGAGTGTTCCAGGCAGAGAAACTGCTAGAGCCATTAGCAGGAACATGCTGAGTTTCTTCCTGGAGAGCAGAGGGCCGGAGCGGCAGGTGGTGAGTGGGCAAGGGAGACAGTAGCAGGGAATGAAGTTAGAGAAGTAATAGGGACTGTATCATGTAAGGCCTTGAAGGTGACTGTAAGAACTTTGGGGTTTACAGTGTTAACAAAGTTTACAAAAAGTTGACAGAACTTTGCAGAGTTTTGAGTAGAGGAGGGACATGATCTGACTTACATTTCAACGTTCCCTCTGGCTGCTGTGTTGAGACTGGGCTGCATGGGGATGTTCTGATTATAGCTGGCTACCAATTTACCCCAGAATGTAGTGTTGCAAAACAACCATTATCTTATTGTATCTCTTGACTTCATGAGTCAAAAAATGTAGGCAAGGCTCAGCTGCACAATTCTTCTGTTCTATGTGGCATCACCTAAGGTCACTGAGTGGCATTTTGCTGGTGGAAGGGCTGCTCTGGTGAGTCCAAGGTGGCTTCGCTCACATCTTTAGTGTTTTGGAAGTTTGGGCTGAGATTGTCAATGGAGTAGCTACACGTGGCCTGTCCACCACGGAGGTCTCAGTGTAGCTGGATTTTACATGGGGCCTCAGGGCTCCTAGACTATTCCAAGAGTCAGGAAGTGGAAACGGCCCATTTCTTAAGACTTGGGCCTGGAAACTGGCATAGTGTCACTTCTGTGATATTGTGTGGGTCAAAGAAATTATAGAGCCAGCCAAAATTCAAGGAGAGGGGCCATAGATCTCATCTTTCCTCTCTCAGGGACAGGAGTGTCAAAGAATATACGGCAAGCTCTCCGGTCCATTCTGTGACCACAGATTACTTATAGTCCTTCCACTTGTAAGATACATTCCTGCTCTCCCCAGATCCCTAAATGTGTCATTCCCTTACGGCACCAGGCTCCGGCTCATGATCTAGATCATGTCTTTTCCCAATCTCCCATTTCCTCCGGCCTACGCCAGCTTACTCTCATCAGGGTGGGGAAATCTGCTTTGATATCATCATATATTTTTTCACATCAGCTGTATAAGGCAAATGCTTCATGTTCTCTTGCCTTCTGCGCTTCATCTTTACATTTTTTCTTCTCCCACAGGTTCAACCCTATCAGCTGAAAGTCTTAGCTTTAAGACTGTGGTCTCTGATATAAAATTTTTAAAATCTTTTTTTAAAGTCTGTTCAGAAACTTCTTTCCTTTCTTTGTGTTTAATCATCATGAGAAAATTAATGTCACGGCACAAAATGGATAGGCTTGGGAAAAAACTGGAGGCAGAGAGGCCATTTAGAAGGCTGTTGCAATCTTGTACACCTAAGATGACATGGACCCAAGATCCTGCTTTGGATTGAGTCAGTGATTCGTTCTCTTGCCCAGTGGTAACGCTAAAAATTATTATTGCTTCCTTAGGTTATATTGACTCAATCCGAAACAGTTTATTATTCTGTGATTTACCATATCATAAAACTCTTGAGAAAGTCTCCAAGACCTTGTAAGTGCTCAGTACACATTAATCATTATCATTATTAGTAGTACTTCATATCTTTAAAACTAGGAATTTTCAGTTCTTTCACCAGTTGAATAATATTATTTAGAGTTACCAGTAGGTGGGGATGTTGAACAATATTTTTTTAGGTTGTCACAAGCCTTGTTCCTGACTTAAAAAAAAAAAAAAATAGGCCTATGAATAAAGAACTTCCCTATTATATTACAAAATCTCTTCTTAATGGAAATTTTTTCTCAAAATTTACAAATAACTTCTTAAAGTTTTCAATATAACCATAAAAAAGATTGGATTCAGCCTAGAATATGAACTCTGGAGCTTCTGGAGAAAGGCCCTCTCACTGCAGGGGTCAGTCTCCTGCCTCAAGGCTGCTCAATTTTGGACCCAGTGCTTTGGGAGTGGATTACAAAATAGAAATGAAGAATTAGTGCTTGCATCTAATCCACATGACTAAAATACTAGAGTAAAGTCTGACTCCACTTCTTCTCCTTTCACTAATAATACCTATTTAGCAACTACTGGTGCCAGGTGCTAAATTAGGTGCTTTTCATACTTGGTATTATTTAATCCTCATAGCAACCCTAGGAGGTTGGTATTATTAGCCCTGTTACAGATAAGGGATCTGAGAAATTAAGTTACTTAGCTAGGTTCATTCAACTATTCGATGGTGGAGAGAGAATTTCAGCTCTGCCTTAGTTGCCTCATGTTTTGTTTATTTTCTGTCTAATAAGATATTAAAAGAGAAACTAACTTAAACATGTGCACTGTTGGTCATACCTCAGCTTAAGGTATTTATTGATGGCCTGTCTGTGTTTTATCCTAGGAGTCAATTCTGACTAAATATCCTAAAGATGAAGTGAAACTAGCAAATATTATTTCCCTCAGGGTCCAAAATACAGCATTCAAATGAAACTGCAGCTTCAGTTTCATTGTGGGGTTTTGTTGGCATCTATGGAAACTTCCAGTTTAGCAACAAAAGAACAATCCCTTCCTGATTCACCCATGAAATTCTTTCCTTGGACTTATCATTCTAACCTAAATGGGACATTATTTTTCTCTGATACCTCAGAGAATAACAATGGAGAGAGGTTTGAGAAGACAAGATATACAGTGTTAGAAAATAATTTTAATTCATATGTCTAGCAGAATTTATAAAGAACCCCTTCAAATCAGTAAGAAAAAGGGACAAATCCCATTTTCAAATGGACAAAGCACTTAGCACATGCGTTCTGTAAAAGATACTTCCATGTGGCTGTATCTCTCTCTAAGGTAAATAAAGGCTGAGAAATCAGAGACCTGGGCTGTGGTGGTGGGCTAGGGGGGATATGACTATTTAGTTTAACCCAATGTTTCCTATTTTATTTAAATAAAAAAATCCTTTTACCAAAGGACAACTATTAACATCTTAAGGAGGTTTGGGAAACCTTGACCTAGATATTTAATTTTTTCTTTTCCTCTAATAGCTCACATAAAATTCTCTCAGATTTTCCTAGCACCCAAACTAGGAAGTCATCAGACACCTCTCCTGCTAGCATTCTATCATTCACTGAAATTGTAACTCATCAGTGTTTTGTTTTTCTTATCTCTCCTGGAAGATATTTTCTTAAGTGGAGTTTAAATTTTTTGTTTACTTCATAATCACAAGAAAATGCTTTTACCATGTCTTGTTTACTAAAGCAAGTTATAGTGGTTTTAAACTAAGCATGAAAGCGAAGTGTGGAAATACACTAAGTAAGAGATAGTGACAGAGTTCAAAAGTTGAAAAATGTCAACTATTATTCTTTTCCTGTTTTCCCTTTACTGTCTTTAAAGCCAAACGTTTGATCTTTTCCATTTTCCGAGATGGACATACTCTGTTGTTGTTAGGTAAACACAAAGACAGAACCATGAAGTTCAAAATAAATGTTTTGGCCACACCTCATTAAAAATAATATTTACTATATACTTAGTAAGAGAAAAGACAAACTGTTTGCATTTTATCTTTTATACCATTTTATTGACTATCTTAGGATAATATAATAATGGTACAAAATACTGAGAAATATTATGTAGTTTCTCTTGAACATTTATCTACTTCAAAATGTAGTCTCTATAGCCAAGTAATTTGACTTCCTGAATCTATACCAGCGTCCTTAGTGTGGCTATATAATGGAAACTGAGAAATGAAAAAAATATTTTAGAGCTGGCCATTTTTCTAAGTAATGATGTCAGCAAATTCTGCTGGCTCTACTTTTTAAATACGTCCAGAATTTGACTACTTCTCACTTTCTCTGCTGCTACCAGACTCATCAGAGGCAGCCTCATCTTGCCTAAATTATTGCAACGGCTACCAACTGGTTTCCAATCTCCTCTCAACACAGACAAACGGATCCTTTAAAAATGTAAACCAGGTAACACAACATTGTCAATCAACTATGCTCCAATAAAAATTTAAAAAAAAAAAGGAGAAAGCAAGGAAGTGATCAACAAAAATGTAAATCAAGATATATCACTCTACTACTCAAAACCTTCCAATAACTTCTCATTTAAAACCAAAGTCCTTGAAATGATTTGCAAGGCCCTCATATATGGTCCCTGTCATTTCTGTTTTACCTCTTCCTACCCTCCTCCTTGCTCCCTTTACTCCAAATGCACTGGCCCCCTTGCTATTCTGGGTGCTCCCTCTTCAGGCCTTTGTACTCCTCTACCTGGATCACTCTTCCCTCCCATATCCATAGGCTTCTCTCCCTCACCTTCTTTAAATCTTCGTTCAAATGTTATCTTCTCAGCAAGCCCTTGAATAACCAACTTGCCTGACCAAAATTCCAGACGGACTCTGGAACTTCCTATGTCCCTTCACTGCTTCATTATTCTTTATAACCTTCTTAATACCTTCCAATATATTATAAAACATACATTTTGTATAATTATTTGCCTCCTTTATTAGAACATAAGCCTCATGAGGGATGGATTTTTTTTTCTGTTTTGTTTACTTCTGTTTTTCCAGCACCTATGCCAGAGACATAGCAGACACTCAATAAGTATTTACTGAATATGAATACACTATAGGCACGGTTTAATATGCCTCTTTACCAAGAAAGGAAAGAATCTACAGACAAATGAAAAGTAACTTTGATCAATTGCCAGGCACTGAGACTAATTTAGATAAAGCATGCCTTAGAATTGCAAGTATAAATGATCCAAGTTCTCTCTACATTTCCTCAAAAGCACTGAATTGCTACATAATCAGTTTACCTTTGATAGTACCTCAGGAAGTGGATAATAGTCTATCAGCACACATATGTTTATGATTCAACTTTATTTCTTGTTTCCAACTCTCATTCTCTACAGATTTAAAGAATTATATACATTTATTTCTACAGTATTTGAGGACAAATTGATGGATTCAAAGAGCTAAATGATGCTGGTCAATTGAGTCTAACCAACTAGGATTCTATACAGCAGTCATAAGTATAATTGTTATCTTTCTAAATAAGTTATCTGTTACATTGTCTTTTGTAATCATAACAGAGAAGATTTAACCTGTTTGTTTTCAATAGCTCTGTTATCTCTTTCTATAAGTAAACTTTGAAAAAACCCTTCAGTGATTGCTTGCCAGCTGAAGCAGCCAGATCTGCAATAATTCACCAACCTGGTTTAAGCAAATTTGCCTGCCTTTGTTTGAGGGATTAAATCTGTTGATTATCTGGACTCTCAAGGGAGAAGAGCTGAGCTTGTCTCTTACATAATGTCTTATTTCCCACTCAAACTCACCAACCTCTTTATTTCTGCCTATATTGATGTGAAACCTATAAAGGGAAATACTCCCATTCCTGAGCAATCTTGCAGTTTTTCCACTGATAACCTGTTCATATGACAGAGTTTCTGAGTTTGTTGTCTAATTACTTATCATTTACTTTGGCCTGTTCCTGCTACTGAACTGAAACAAACTGCTGCATGTGAAGCACATATAAAAAGTTATTTATCCTTAAAACACAGACATGTGGCATTCACAACGTGAACTGTGAACCTGATGGAGTATGTCAAAAACAAATAACAGGTCATGAACAGTCTGTTGGATCTATAATCAGCCAGGTGCTTACTATTTCACCTCATTAGGAGTGGAGGGTGCAGAATGAATAAATAGGGGAGCAGGTGTCACTGAGTCCCCAAACAAATCTTCGTTCTGAAATCACAAACCAGAGAAAACCAATGTGAACTTGGAGCTTCCGCTTTTAGCTTGTGAGTGGGATTTACCAATATTCAGCTTTCAGAGTTCCTCTGGGTGCTGCAGGTTCCTAAAGCTACACGCACCCAGCCAAGAAGGGCAGTCTAAACTGTAGCCACGCATTTTTGTGCTGTTCCAATGTACTCATTCATTTGTCCAAAAGCTTGTTATTGAGTGTCTACCATGTGCTAGGCCCTGTAAAAGATACTGGATATAGCCAAGTAACTCTATGGACATAGTCTCTATAGAGTTTTAAAATATAATGAAGCAGATGGACAGTAAACAAATAACTAACTGTGAGAGATATTAATAAATGCTGTGAAGAAAATGAATAAGTTCTCTAAGGAAGTGACAGTTAAAGCCAAAACCCAAATACAAACAGGTTGAAAATACTCTAGTATCAACATCTGTAGGGTAAAAAAAGATTATCTTTAGACTTTTTCAACTTTGAGCTCAACACAGTAACCTGAGTAAGAAGGAGTAGGTTTCTCACCAACATAAGCATCTGTTGTGTGCAGAATATTTATTAAGGAATGTGGGGATACAGGAGCACAGTTTGCAAATTCCTGAAGAAAATTTATTTTATAAATTATGCATTATTTATTTACCATAGAGAAAAGAGAGCTAAGCACTTGTCTTGGACTATGTAATGTACACATCAAAAAACTGAAAAGTGAGGGCTTCCCTGGTGGCGCAGTGGTTGAGAGTCTGCCTGCCAGTGCAGGGGACACGGGTTCCAGCCCTGGTCTGGGAAGATCCCACATGCCGCGGAGCAACTGGGCCTGTGAGCCACAATTACTGAGCCTGCGCCTGTGCTCCGCAACAAGAGAGGCCGCGATAGTGAGAGGCCCGCGGACCGCGATGAAGAGTGGCCCCCGCTTGCCGCAGCTGGTGAAAGCCCCCGCGCAGAGACGAAGACTCAACACAGTCATAAATAAATAAATAAATAAATAAAAGAACGTGAATTTCTTTAAAAAAAAACAAACTGAAAAGTGAGATGTTCACTCAATCAACTAATTGTATCAACAGCATGAAAGTAGTGATTCAGCAGATTTGTTTTTCCAATTTAGCTTGATATTGAAAATGGCTTTAAAGCATGTGCAACTTATACAAAAGATGAAAGCCTTTTAACTTTTTTTATAACTCCACTGAAGATAAAATATAATTTGAAATTTGAGAGATTCAATTAATACATAAAAAGAAGTTGAGGCAATGACTGGATACTGAGGCAAATCCTTTGGGATTTTGATTTCCTTGCCTATTTTACAATTAGGGATGAGCTGGGTGAAAGAAGTACTTTTATAACTGGAACAGTAATATCAGAGTTAAAAGAGAAGATGATGAAATGCTACATTACCATTCCATGTGAGATTATGAAAGGTAGATCTAAATGGTAACCTAAATTATTAAAGTTCTCCTCTTAAGAGGGAAACACACACACACCCTCAAATTACAACAAAATAATTATTTTAATAACGCATTTTTTGCATGATTGGTAGAAAAAAATAAAGAAAATGAAAATAGCTTTGAAAAATGAACATTTGGCCTGTTCTGTTCTGAACTAATGAAACAGTATAGACTGTTTCTGCTGCTTAACTTCACTGGAAAACAACTATCCTTCCCTTCATTTTGTGGCAAGTAAGGTAAGTAGGCCTGGTCTTCTTAGGGTGGTAAGCTAGTTGTGTTCTGCTTTGCGGTGGATGAGAAGTACTTTGTGGGTCTTTTGACTGGTGGTGTTAAATGATGAATGGGTATCAAACAAATGATGAAGTTGTTGGTGGAAGATTAGTGAGGATGATTTGAGTTACACATAGGTAACAACAAAGGCAAGATCATTATCTCAGGAAACATTCCTGTGTTTCCTGGGAAGCAAGACTCAAGTTAGTCATAATAGACAGTAGTGCTTAACTTCTCTGGGGGAAACAGACTCTGATAACCTGATAAAAGCACTGAACGCTCTCCCCAGGAAAACCCACATATGCACGTTCACTCAAAATTTTTATGCAATTTTAAGGGATTCACAGACTTTTATGAAGTCCATCCATAGACATCCTAGGATGACCTGAGTAGGATAATATCCTCTATGTTGAACATTAAAGAAAATTAATTTCCTAATACTAAAACTATATATTACATTAAAAAATGCTAGGAGAGAAATTTCAGTTACAGACAGGAGTACAGCAGACGGGGTATGATGGAGCAGAAGTGTTGCAGTGGTAACTGACGATTCAGTGTGGAGTACACAGTGATGGAATACTGAGACAAGCTGAGTAAGTACAGGGGAACAGGGGACCCAACAGAGGAAAGATTGCAAGAGGGCCAAAATTTGACTCAATTGTTTTATAACCTTCTTAAGAACCAACTCTAAAATTATTGATATATTTGAAATCCTACTAAACAAAATCAATTACTTAGCTATGCAGCCAACTGGGTCCACTGGGGATTTAGGCCTCTGCCATCTAATCTTACCTCTAGCTGAAGTTTGCTGAACTTTGTGACTTACAGTACAATGGTATCCCTCTAGCATTCAATGCTGCTTAAGCATCATATTAATTGATAATTTGATTTTTGCAAGTGAATGATAATAGTAATATAGGCCATCTAAGATGCTGATCATATCTAGTGACTACTGTAGCTCAGATTAGCTTACTGGGGCTGTAGTAAGTCATCCCATCGAAGTGCTACAAACTAATGATAGAGCAAAGCACCCTTACTCATTGATTTTACATCCCTTACTATACTTGTCCCAACAGGGCGATGGTGTCTTTATAAGAATTACTTGGGTAGTGCTATCACTTCAGTACTATTCCCTTTAAATAATATTAGGCAGATATCTCTTCATATAAAGACAGTTACAAAGAAATATAGAACCTTGAGATCAAAAGGAGGAGTAAGCTACTGCCATCAGTAATTCATCTCTCAAAACTTCTTCCAGTTTTTGTCTTTCAGAAACAGTTAAGGCTAAAAAAAATATCTTTTGAAATAGTAAGAGTTATTGTTGTCATTTTTTTTTTACATGGTCCCAGGTCTTTTTTTTTTTTAAGAAATTCACGTTCCTTTATTTATTTATTTATGGCTGTGTTGGGTCTTCATTTCTGTGCGAGGGCTTTCTCTAGTTGTGGCAAGTGGGGACCACTCTTCATCGCGGTGCGCGGGCCTCTCACCATTCGCGGCCTCTCTTGTTGCAGAGCACAGGCTCCAGACGCGCAGGCTCAGTAATTGTGGCTCACGGGCCCAGTTGCTCCGTGGCATGTGGGATCTTCCCAGACCAGGGCTCGAACCTGTGTCCCCTGCATTGGCAGGCAGATTCTCAACCACTGCGCCACCAGGGAAGCCCTATTGTTGTCATTTTTAAGTCTTCGTAAATTGCAAACAATGTACAGTAACTGTAGATTCAAAATGATGGCTAAAAGTTTTGTCCCTGGTCCAAAATCAAATCTTGGTAATAACAGAAACTACAACAATGAGGATAATGTGTCCAGTGAAATTCTGAAGTAATCAGTATACTCTGTATCTTCCTTCACCCTGAACTCAGTAATGGATTTATATTTTAGGGAGACAATACCAGCTAATGGTACAATTATAAACATCAACATTTCTACCAGGCATGCATTTAAGATGTTTGAGAAAGAGCTCTGAACAATTGTTTAACCAACTGTGGAAAGCATTCCAAATTTAGGAATTAATAACTTTCAGTTTGACTTTGGGAAGGAGAAGGAGGGAACCACTATGTTCTAAATGTTTATGCCCTCCCAAAATTCAGATGCTGAAACCTAAGCCCAAAGGTGATGGTATTAGGAGGTGGGGACTTTGGGAAGTGATTAGGTCAGGAGGGCAGAGCCCTCCCAAATGGATTTGTGCCTTTATAAAAGCAGCCTTGAGAAAGCTCCCTTGTCGTTTCCACCGTGTGAGGTTTATAGCAGGCTCTCGGCAGACACTGAATCTGCCAGTGTCATGATCTTGGACTTCCCAGCCTCCAGTACTGTGAGAAATAAATGTTTGTTGATTACAGGCCACCAAGTATATGGTATTTTTGTGATAGTAGCCCTGATGGATTAAGACAGGAGATAATTATTGAGTTCCAACTAGAATATAGGAGCTTTACAAATCGAAACAGCTCAAGTTTCAAAACATATCCATGAGATAGAGTATCTTACCTATTTTATATATGAGAAAATTATTGCTCAGAAAAGTTCTGTAACTCATTCATGGTCACATTCATGGCCACCCATTCTGTCAGCTTCTGAAGCTTGAGCACTTTCTGCCACATGACACTGAATTTTACAGGACAAAGGCTTTTGAAAACTTTTGTTTTCCTACTTTCAGAAGGCTCCTTTATAGAAATAGATTTTCCAACTTAGATTATATTTATTAAAATAAGAAAGTCAGATAACAAAGACCCTAAATATTGTTAAAATTGCATCCTAAGAGGTCATGGGCATAACTTTTGTCACTGATTTTTCAAATAAATGTCAGGTCTGAGCAATATGGTCACATGAGGGTCATATCTCCAGAATCATTCTGAGTTGCTTAATACCTATTATATACTTTTGATAGACAATTATCTGAATTTCTTATTTTTTAGTACATCTTTACCAAAATCATCTTTGAACTTATAATCATAGCAGATCTTGGAGATATCTGAGCAAAGTAAATTCATGAAAACATAAATTTATCCAATTGCACATATACACATACACAAATGAATAATAAAGATTAATTAGGTAAAATGCAATTGCTAAACATTTGAAGAGTCTTCAGACTCCTGTATATTAAACTTTCTGGACAACTGAAGTTCACTGGATTGAATTCTAAGAGGAAATCCTGCCACTAGTAAAAATGGTAGACTTAAGGAAACATGTGACATCATGTGAAGGGCTGTGACTTCTCCACCCTTCAGCTGGCACAGCTCCACATGTCAATGGAAGCTAAGGATAATTTCAATGGTGAAAAATATCGTAATTGCCATTGGACTCTTTTATCTTCTGAAATTCTTTTAAATGTATCTGCTACCCATCAAATAAACTGGATGTATTAGATTTGGAATTGCTTGCCCATGATATATTCCTCCTTAAACCAATGTTTGAAAAAGACTGATTTTAAAAAGTAAAGTTAAAATTTTTTAACTTCTTCTTGATAGTGCCAGTTACTGAGGTTTATCTATCTTCTGTTAAATTCTATAAGATATCCACAGTCATGTTAGTTAGTTCAGATTCTGAAGCACTGAGAACATGCAGCCTGAAGAGTTCCAAATGTATAAAAATAGAATCTACAAACAGCGGTGGAAATGTCAATGATCTATGACAGAACTTTCTTGTTCAAAGCAAAGTACTACTACATCAGACAAGTTTCATCTCATTTTTAGTTTTGCCCATCACCACAGAAACTACTTATTTCTAACACATGTAAACTCACAGTGATAAATACCTAAATATAACTGAATTTCATTTTTTACATAGAGCTTTTCTGGGGAAATAAATTTGAGATGCTATTTTTCTAAACAGTTTATAAACTACTTTGCAGCTTTTGTGCCTTGAATGTGATACCTTGGAAAATGCAAAACTGTCCATTTCTTTTTTTTTTATAATTTTCAGAATATTTTATTTATTTATTACTTTTAAATTTTATTTTTGGGCTTCCCTGGTGGCGCAGTGGTTGAGAATCCGCCTGCCAATGCAGGGAACACGGGTTCCGGCGCTGGTCTGGGAGGATCCCACATGCCGTGGAGCGGCTGGGCCCGTGAGCCACAACTACTGAGCCTGCGCGTCTGGAGCCTGTGCTCCGCAACAAGAGAGGCCACGATAGTGAGAGGTCCGCGCACCGCGATGAAGAGTGGCCCCCACTTGCTGCAAGTAGAGAAAGCCCTCACACAGAAACGAAGACCCGACACAGCCATAAATAAATAAATAAATAAATAAATAAATAAATAAATAAATAAATAAAAAACAAAACAAAACACCGGGATAAAGAATCTATTCTCTATCCTGCACACAGAATGATCTTTAAAAAAAAAAAAAAATTTATTTTTATTTTTTGGCTCGTTAAGGTCTTCGTTGCTCCACATGGGCTTTCTCTAGGTGCAGTGAGCAGGGGCTACTCTTCATTGCGGTGCGCGGGCTTCTCACTGCGGTGGCTTCTCTTGTTGCGGAGCACGGGCTCTAGGCGTGCGGGCTTCAGTAGTTGTGGCACGCGGGCTCAGTAGTTGTGGCTCGTGGGCTCTAGAGCACAGGCTCAGTAGTTGTGGCGCACGGGCTTAGTTGCTCCGCGGCACGTGGGATCTTCCCAGACCAGGGCTCGAACCCGTGTCCCCTGCCTTGGCAGGCGGGTTCTTAACCACTGTGCCACCAGGGCAGTCCCAAAACTGTCCATTTCTGAAGTGGGAAAACTTTCCCAAACGGCTCCCTCTTGAAGAGTCTATATCTTACTTCAAAAGAAATGCCAGCATGACTCAAAGCCCTTGACATGTCAGTTGAGTAAAAATGCTATCACAGTGAGGAGCTGTGTTTCTAATTCTACTAGCTTCACCTGGCGTTACTGCCATCACACATCAACAACGGAGTGTGAGAAAGTCTGCTATGTTCTTATTGGTGAAGAACTGTTTTGACTGTCATCAAGTATGTGAACACTGAGTGTTTCTGGCCCTTGACACTATCCAATACTTTATATGGTGTTTACAGGTGAAATCAGAATGATGTTGCTGGCACTCTGTGAGCTCAGTGATTCCTCAGAACTCACAAGAAGTGAGCAAATGAGATAGAAACATGGCACTACTGATAGTACTGATTACCTGTTTTGTGATTATTTTTGCTACTTCCCAGCCTTGCCAGAACCCTGATGACTTTTTGGCTGCCACTTCTCCAGGGCATATCATGATTGGAGGCTTGTTTGCCATTCATGAAAAATGCTGTCCTCAGAAGACTACCCCAGATGGCCAGAAATCCAGAAGTGTGTCAGGTGAGTAAAGCTTCAGAGAACACATTTAGATTTCAAGATTATACAGTAAGACTAGGGCATGTAAATGTTTACTTGTATTAACATCTAAATTATTTTAACAAAATTTAAACTCATATATTTTTACGTTGCATAAAGTTAAGTCTTGCTATTCTTCCTTACAAGAAAGCTATATTAGCACTATATGTATAATCAACCTCCAAGTACAGAGGCAATGAATGCTTCCCATTAATATATTTATTCGGATTTTGCCTAAAAAGGATAACCTCTGACGTCACACGAGAAAACCAATAAGACACAGTAGCCTGTCCACTACAAGCATACATAGCACAATTATATTTCTATCACCCACAAATGTGGGTTGTTTCAAACATGGATCTTTATTTAATTCTTTGTTTAAAATAGACTGCACTTAAAATTTTTCTCCATACTAACATTTTTGTCAACACTGTATTTATTTCATTCTTGAAATCATCTAATTCTTTCATAATGAATTAAGAACCCTACTTCAACTCAGAGTGTTCCTTCTTCCTTCATGAATACTTTATATTGTGAAAGCTTGACTACAGAAAAGACATTTGTCATGGTGTATTATAGAAAAACAAAGCTGGATGTAGGATACTACAGATGGTTTTCTTTAAGGAGAACAGGCTATTTGAATTCTAATTTCAGTTTGGGGACAAAGTAATTTTGTAGATTTAGGCAAATCATTTAAACTCTCTGAGTGTCAGCTTCTGATTTTTCTCTTCTGTAAAATAAGGGCCTGGATAACTTTTAAAGACAGGCAGCATCAGCTTCTGTTTTATAGCAATGTGATCCCCGTGCTTCCTTCTAACTCTCAAATCCTGATTTCTATCTTGATACTTCTGTATGTAAATTTAATCTCCTCTTTTCTCCTCCTTTTTTTTTCTTTTTTTAAATCAAAAAGTGTTTAGCATGCCCTCTATGAATGCTTCCAGGTAAAATGTGATCCCACATCACTCTAAGATTCCTTCCTGGCATTAAGTTGGGTATTTTGAGCTACTGTCATCTTAATCATTGATTATCAGGAATACCAGCGAACACCCCGAAATAGTTAATGAGGATTTTTCAGAGCACTAAATAGGCACTGCAGATTTAAGGCCCACAATCATAGGCCAACAAATAAGGATGGAAAATGATAAAAAAAAAAAAATCATTTGGTCTAATAAGCAAATTTATTCTGGACAAAAAAAGTCACTAAACATCATTTTGCTGTATTGTCACTCCCTGAGAGAAACAGTATTCATTCAACATTGAACAACTATTTATTAAATGCCTACATTACCTAGGTTGCATTCTAGGCATGGGGGATACTGAGGTAAACACCAAAGAGGTTCAGACTCTCATGGAGCTAACATGTGGGGGACTCTGAAAATATTACACATTTCATTTGCCAGACAATTCATTACTTCAACCTTTCTTCTTTGTTTCTTTCTTTAAATTAAACACTTAATGTTCATTGCCAAACTTCATATTTAGATAGTCTGTAAGGACAAACAGCATTATCCAAATATTATTTAATTTATCATAACTAAATGAATTAAAAGAAACTTGAAAATATCAAAACCCTGAACAACAATATCCCCTTTTATTCATTCAAAAAATATTTATTGAATTCTTACTCTGTATTAGGCACTGTTTGTAACCTTTTTTATACAGTGGTGGGTGAAATAAACTTAACAGTAAATCAGTAATTAAATAACTTAATGCTCTGGAATAATCACAAGTCCAGAAGCCAACTGGTAAAACCGACTAAAAGGGGAAATATCTATGTCTCGGAACTGAAATAGTGCATGTTATCTAGGAGAAATCTATCGTGCATTTACCCAGAGCCTGTTTTTTAAGTCATTCTTAAGAGTCTTATTCATCTGGTTTCCAACCACAATAGATTAGCATCACAAAAGTAAAAAATGGGAGTCTATCTATTGCTGTCCAAGCAGATTCTTGGACAGCAATAAAATGCTGACATCTAACTACAAAAACATCTTCATACTGTAGAATATTAAACTGAATATTCAAAATGATCCTGAAATTAACCAAGAAAAGGTTAAATCCTGTTCTGTAGACTCCATTTGAGAAACTGTGGGTTCCTATATACTCTTTTTTTTTAATTTTTATTTATTTTTTGGCCGCGCAGCATGTGGGATCTTAGTTGCCCAAACAGGGATCGAACCCGCACCCCCTGCATTGGAAGCACGGAGTCTTAACCACTGGACTGCCAGGGAAGTCCCCTTATATACTCTTGAGAAAGGTTTCCATCAAAAACTATT
This sequence comes from Balaenoptera acutorostrata, assembly GCF_949987535.1. Taxonomy (NCBI): domain Eukaryota; kingdom Metazoa; phylum Chordata; class Mammalia; order Artiodactyla; family Balaenopteridae; genus Balaenoptera; species Balaenoptera acutorostrata. Next base: position 44,765,623 of record NC_080077.1, read on the forward strand.
TTTAAATAAATAAAGTTTAGATCCTTCAAGAGATAAGTGTCACTGATTCAGAAATTATTATACAGCAGAAATGAGAGTAAAATAGGATATCATCATGTCTGTAGAAGAGTTATGTTCTAATTTCAAAAAAACTTGTTTCTCAACAGCTTTGAAATATCAAATTTTCTTCAAACTCTTGCCACGATACACAGCATTGAGATGATCAATAATTCAACACACTATTATCTGGAGTCAAACTAGGGTATGAAATCTATGACACTTGCATAGATGTCACAGATGCAATGGCAGCTGCTCTGAGGTTTCTCTCTAAGTTCAACTGCTCCAGAGAAATCGTGGAGTTTAAGTGTGACTATTCCAGATACGTGTGCATATATGTGTGCATAGCCTTCAGAGAAGTTCTCCCAGCCTTCCTCTCTGGTAACACCATTGAAGTCAGGATCAATCAGACACTTGAGAGAATCATAGCAGAAACCAGGTTAATGTCACTGTGGTATTTCTGAGTCAGTTCCATGTTTTCAATCTCTTCAGTAAAGCCATTGAAAGGAATATAAATAAGATCTGGATTGCTAGTGGTAACTGGTCAACGGCCACCAAGATCACCACCATTCCTAATGTTAAAAGGATTGGCAAAGTTGTGGGGTTTACCTTTACAAGAAGGAATATGTCTTCTTTCCATTCCTTTCTTGAAAATCTGCATATGTTTCCCAGTGATAATAACAAGCCCTTAAATGAATATGCCATGCTCAAGGCTCTGCCTGTGCATATACTAAGGACAGTGATCTGAGTCAATGCATTTCCAACTATTCTCAGGGGACTTTGGCCTACAAGGCTAACGAGGATATAGAAAGGAACTTCTCGCTGAGAAATGACTTCCTGTGGGATTACACTGAGCCGGGACTTGTTCACAGTATTCAGCTAGCAGTGTTTGCCCTTGGTTATGCCATTCGGGATCTGTGCCAAGCTCGAGACAGTCAGAACCCCAATGCCTTTCAACCATGGGAGGTACTAACTCACATATCCGAGAAAATTCCCCTACCATCGTTTCTCTCCTTTCTTTAATCTGCAATATTTACATAAACTGCTCTTAACTGTATTCCTTTTATAAGTAGATACTTTCAATGTTTGAATAACCTGCATTTCTATCACTACTTCTTTGTTCTTAAGGATAATAGAGTTTTTATTTTACCTTCACCTCCTACTCTGACCCACCAAAGTTGTGTTCTTTTAATTTCCAAGAAGATTCTATTGATAGTGCTATTTTCCTTTAGTTTATGTATTTGTATCTGATCTTGCAGTTTTTCAAAGCTTCAAATGATTATCTGTTTTGATGCTCTTAACAAACACAAGACCAGGCATGTTTAATGATCCCTTTTATTATTGCTAAATATTATGCATAAAGAAACTAAAGCTGAAAGTACCAGAAATATGACTCAAGTCTGGGTCTTCTGACTCCATACCCTTTGGTTTTCGTGGTGTCTCTGGTGGATATAGTCCTAACGCCTCCAGTTATGACTCTTAGGGCAGTCTCCCTAGGACTCCAGTCTTCTTCAAATGAATGTTGTTAAGTCAGTCATAACAAGTCCTATGATATCTCAGGTTTAAATGAACCACTAATTGTGTAAAAGAAGTCTTTCCCTTTCTTCTCTTTGATTAGTTTGTAGAAACTCTAATTGAAGCATAATATGGCCCTATTTAGTGAAAAATTTCCATTGTGTTTTTAAAATGTTCATAAACAAGGCATTTAAAAGCAAACTGCTGCTTTATATGATAAATTTTACTCATTAGAAACAAATTTCTCACTAACGTATACTCAAAGCCAAACCTGTCTGTCTTAAGGCAAAATCATGTTCCAAAAAAGATATTTATTTTACATTTGTTAGGGAAAAAAGGTAAAAGGGAATAAGATCCAATTCTTCTGATCCCATAAGTGAATGTCCATGGCAGGCTGTTTCTACTTTTGTCATTCTTACTTTAAACACCCACAAACACAAGCTCCAAGGTCTGAAGTGATCAGCTTACATTTGGGTGAATCATGTGATGGTCATAGGGTGTTTTAAGTAGCTCATTTTAAAACTAGTTTTCACCTTGTAAATGCAAGGCAGAAAAAACCTAATGAAGAGGTAAGACTAGAGATTAGAATTTTGATTTTTAATTAAAACTTTCTTTAAAATATGTGTGTATACACACACACACACATATTTATATGTCTAGTGATTTTAAGATGCCTGTTTGAAAGCATACTCTTGGTAATGTAAAACTTTAATGAGGGATTGGTTAAAAAAAAACAACAACAAAACTCTAAGTTAAGTAGACCAACATAATGAAACCACTACATGAAATTTTAAGAATGAGAGGTTGAGAAAGAGTAATGGAGAGAAAATAGACAATCAGAGGCAGATGGGATAAAGGGGAGGAGCTATAAAGAGACTCATAAAAGAAGAGAAGTACAAATAGCAATAGCTATTTATCCTCTGGGAAAGTATTTTAAGTCAGGAATAAGTCTCAAACATTCTGAGGAAAAATCTTGAGAAAGTATAATTGAAGCAGATCTTCTAAAATGTTTTATTTAAACACTAGGAGCCTGGGGTCATTCTTTATTCCCCCCCACCCCAGGAGCATGGTAATCCAGAACAAACAGAAACAGACTGGAAAGGAGGAATAGGGGAGTGCCTTGCTCCTTTGATCACGAGTGAGCCATGTCTATGCCAGAATTAATTGGACAAATAATGCAAACAATTGTCTTTTTAGGAAGAATTCTCCATAGACATTAAATTTAAAAGATCAGCAACATTTAGGGTCACTAATCAAAGATATATTCCTAAAAATTGTTTTGTCCCCTGGCAAAATTCACTAATATTTAAACAATACTTTCTGAATGATTTTAGATTCAAATAACTTTAAAGGAGTTCGTTTTTTCCAATATTTGAGGATAATCCTTACTCTGGCTCCACATTTGATGATGTCTGTGAGCAGTATTCAGGGATAGCACAGTCATACTTGTTTTATCTCAACAGATTTTTTTTTTTTTTATGTTCCTCAGATGTGTGTGAGAATACCACCTCTTTGCTGTGAATAGCGATTTTGGTTTTCTTTTTTGTTTTCCTCTACTGTGGATGATATACAAGGTAGTGAGTGATGTATGTGGGATGAGAGAATGTATAATAGTCAAACTACTATTTACACAACTATTTGGCAAATACTTGTTGGATGTCTCAATGTTCCAGCCATTGTGTTGAGTGCTGAAAATATTATGGAGAACAAGACAATTCTCTCCCTAAAGGAGTCATGTGTCTAGAGGAGTAAACAATCAAACAATTAAGGAGCTGATCACAGTGCAGAATAATGCATTACAATGTTTCATATAAATACAAGATGGTAGAGAAGCATATAATTGAGGCAACTAATCCAATATTAGCAATTCAGAGAACATTCTCCAAAGATCATGACATCTCTGGTGAATATGACAGATGGGTAGGAGTTAAGCAGGACAGAAATACTCCAGCAAAGTCACAGAGAGAGAAAGCATGGCATCTTCGGGGATCAGAAAGTAGTGCCATAGAACTGGAGTCTTTTGTGGAAATTACAGGCAAATGAGAGTGGAGGGTTAGTGAAGCATCCATCATTAGGGCCTTATCAATCAGAGCATCTCAAACTTGATTACCTGGTAATAGATTATCATGCTGATGCTAATTCAGTAGTTCCAGTGTGGGGGACCTGAAAGTCTGCACTTCTAACAATCTCTCGGGTGATGCTGATATTGCTGGTACAAAGACCATCCTTTCAATAGAAAGTCTGCAAGCTATGTTTAAAGGTTTGGACTTGAGAGAGCAAAGGGGAGCCAATTAAAGCTATTTTTAGACAGAAGAGTGATGTGACCTGCTTTCCATTGTAGAAATAGTATTCCTACTGCAATGTACATTGACTAGAGGAAGACAAGACTAGATAGAGAAAGACCAGTTTGGTAATCCAGGCATACAATAAGGTTGCCTTATACTTCAGGTATAAGTACTACAGGTACTAAGGGTGTGACAATGAGGATGGAGAGGCATATATTTAAGAGGAAAGATGAAGAGTATTTGGAGATAGAGTGGATGTAAGAAGGACACAGAAAAGCAAAGATGTCGCGAATGATTCTAAATTTGGGCAACTGGTGCCATTTATTGAGATGGAAACACAGAGAAAAGTGAAGGTCTGGAAGCGAGAAGAAATATTAAGCATTCCACTTTGGACATGTTGAATTTGAAGAACTTATGAGACATTCAAGTGTAGTGGTCCAGAAGTCAGAGAGACATTAGGACAAAAAGGGAATGATTGTGGAGCAATGAGGAAAATAATAACTAATAATTTTTAAGGCCTACTATATTAAGCATTGACACACGTCATCTCTAATCTTTAAATATTATGGTAGATCCACTGATTCTTGTCCATTACACTTCATCCTGAAGAACTGGCAAGAAGAAGTGTTACTGGTGACTGAGACTTGCAGCAGTTTAGAGATGGAGGGGACCTCAGCCATAAGGGTCTGGCCCGTGGGCACCCATACAGTTAGCAGTGAAACTGTCCCAGCCTTAGTCATGTGCTTTTTTGCTACACCATGGAAAAGTTTACAGAAGAAAAAGACATAGGTTGGGTACCAGACAGAGATGCAAGGCTGCTTCCTTGCTAGTCTCTAATTCGTTCACATAGATACCTCTTTTCACAAGCACAGCTCACTTACGGAGACATAGTAGACAGCAGAGAGGCTGGGGACATGGAAAACAACATCAACCACGGCAGCTTAACTGGAGTGGTCTCCTGACCACTTGTGTTCTCAGAAACAGGTCATTACCATACAGAGGTGAATTATATAATCATGGAGATGCAAATTCTACTCTCTAAATATTTTAGAGTCAACTTATCATGAGTTTCAGAGTCTTGATGAAAAATAAACAAATAATGGATGGAAAAAGCCTTAAATAGCTTAATAACTGTAAGCATTAATGTTCAAAATTACCTTAATCCAGAGCAAATGTTCGATAGAATATTTAACAAGTGATGAATGTACTGTTTTGTTTGCCTCCACCCTCTTTCCTGCAAGAACAAACATGGAATTGTGCTAGTTTATTTACATCATACAATGTTATCATTATTTACAGAACGTATTTGTGTCAGAAATTTACCCTGTAAAACCTGATTAAATGCAGGAAAAAACTGGTGGAAATTATAGTTCAAACAAAAGAATGGAAGAGGATATGCTCCCTAAAGAACTAAGTTCCTGGGGCTTACGTGTGTATATTGCTTAAGGAAGGAACAGAAGAAAAATCAATACACAGGTAGAGATGGGAACATTGAAGGTAGGGCTTTACTTGTTCTATTTTTGTTCCCTCCATATTTTTTGTTCTAGGCAATTGTTGGAATAAGATTTTATTGGTTAATTCTACCACCTTAGATCTGACATCCTGCTTCTTTAAAGAAATACTAATTAATTTGAATTAATTAAAAGAACTAAGAAACCTGTGAGGACATATAATAAAATCAATATACATGCTTAGAGATTTTGCTAAAGTGATATTTGGTTATTGACATGACTACTGTAGCTAATATATTTACTTAAAATACAACTTGATTTTCTTATGTTCTATTTGCGAAAGGGGAAAAAAAACTGAAGGAAAGAAACATTCACAAAAGATTAACTAAGGGACTTCCCTGGTGGTCCAGTAGTTAAGACTCCACGCTCCCAATGCATGGGGCCCGGGTTCGATACCTGGTCAGGGAACTAGGTCCCACACACCGCAACTAAGAGTCCACATGCCTCAATGAAGATCCCGCACGCAGCAGCAAAGGTCCCACATGCCACAATTAAGACCCGGCACAGCCAGACAAATAAATGAATAAATATTGTTTTAAAAAAGATTAACTAGGAAGAAATAGAATAAGAATAACTCTATTCAAATAGAATAATTTCAGCCTTGTTCCATAGATTTTGCACCCAACAAAAGCCACATAAGCATCACAGATATAGATGCACGGGCCCGTGGAGCCAGAAGTCAAATGTTTTCCTCCCTCCCAGTCCAGTATTCTTCTCCTGCAGCACAAGCTTAATACGGCTGCCTCATTTGTCAGTAAAACATTTTCTGTTCTAGCTATATTGCATACAAGTTCTCACTGAATAAACTGGGTAACAAGAAAAGTACTTTTTCATTATATTTCTTCTCAAGTTAAAAAAAATCATTTTCTGAACTAAATCGGAAATAGAATTTAGAGATCACTTTACTATACTCTCAATTACTGAAACAGACTGAAAACCATTGGAGATGAGAAGATCTACACCTCCCACCAAATGAGTATGGACTTAGAAGGCAGACACTAGCAGTTACCTTAGGCTCACCAATTGAACTTCTCGGGTAGGGACGCCCCTCAGCACAAACCCCAAGAGCAGGGTGCTGTTGTTACCAGACTGTTGCCCAGGTCTGTAGTTCTGTCCCCTCAGCCTTCATTTTGGGGCTGGTGAGCATGACAGCTATTGGCTTGGATTACCTACTCAGACTTGGCCAAAGGCCCAGGCTGATTGTGACTCTAGAAGGAAAGGACGAACTTCCTGCCTTCCATAACTCCAAATGGTACAGGGATGATTGCTTTGAGTCAGAAGGAAAAAAACAATGAGGAGAATTTAAATGAATATATTGTTAGGTGCAATGGAAAGACCTCATAATGAAAGTCAAGATGTGTATCCTCAGATAAGGTCCTTCACCCCTTGGCTGGGGTCCTCCTCTGAGAAAAGAGGAAGACGATCCTTGCTCAGCTTGCTTCGCTGAGTTGTTATGGAGTAAAAGGGCATCACAGATTTGAGTATTAGCATGTAATGTATGAATGTCAGGTGACTTTATTAGTTGATAGACGCAAAGTATTTTTATTTATTTGCACAACATCCCTATTAGCTAATAACAAGTACTTAAAGGTATTAAGCTAATCTCTATTAACCCTTAATCTGTGCCAGATACTGGGCTAAAGTGCTTACATCCATAATTACATTTAATTCTTATAATAATCATATTAAGTAGGTTTCATTTACCTCAACTGTGGCCTAGAAAGAAATTGTAACTGCCAAGATCACACCACTAATGAAATATGGAACCAGAATTAGAGCCCAGGCATCTGCCCCAGAGGACCCATTAATTCTGCAACGTGGAGAAAGTGAAGATGCTCAGATTTCAATTTTGTAGGCTAGAGAAGCTACCTCCATAAACATTAACTTGCTTTCTCAAATCCACAGAGCAAGACTTTGGCAGAAATTCTCAACACTTCTCAAATTGTTGCCTAGTAGTTAAGAACCTTCTCTACTAATTACCACACTCACTGATCCAGAATGTCCTTTTTCTAATTCTTAAGTGATATTCCTTGTAAGGCAGTGTTATGATTGGGATAATGGATACACTTACAATATTTCTATCCGTCTTTGTTTCTGTTTTTATTGTTCATAGTTACTTGATGTACTGAAAAGTGTGACGTTCACAGATGGAGGGAGTTCATTTCATTTTGATGCCCATGGAGATATGAATACTGGATATGATGTTGTGCTCTGGAAGATCAACGGCCACATGACTATTGCCAAGATGGCACAATACGACCTGAAGGATGATGTCTTAATTGTCACAGACCAAGAAACAAAAAATGAGTTCAGGAATCTTAAGGTAATTTTGCTGTTGGCTGCTTTGTAGCATTCAAATCAATTGGTACTTCAACTGCAAAAGTCCTTGACCCCGCTAGGACCTCCAGCGGTCCTACTGCCTATTCTCTGTCCCCAACTTCCCTCCTTAAATTCCATGGTTAACTTGTATATCACTCCCTTGTACACACCCTCAATTTCCTTGCCCATCTCTCTCTTCATCTTATTCACTGGACCGAAGTATAATCCTGGTTAATATAGCCCCCATGCAGCTGAACTTGGCAAAAACAAACAAGCAAAAAAGAAAAAGAAAAAAAACCCCACCTACCTTGCTGACTGTTCTCATTTAAAATTCATGATCTCTAACCTCCAGCGGGTCCTAAATGCTATTGGGCAATCAGACTATTACCATAGCCCATTAATCTGTCCACTTTCCTAGATGGCTTTTTATACTTTCTTTTCTCTTCTTTGACTCCAACACATCTTCCCCATCTTCACTTTCAGGGGACCCTGCTTCCTATTTGACTAACACAACTGAGACAATCAAAAGAGAACTCCAGTGTTCCGCTGCCACCACATCTGTGCCTGTATCCCTGCTTTCCATCTGGCACTGTGGATGGACTGTCTATGCTCCTAGCCAAGGTCAGCTCCTCCAGTTGACCTCTGAATCCCAACCCCTTTTACTTACTCAAAGATATTGCTCTGGCAATTCTCCACTCTCTTCTGCACCCTCAAGTATTTTCTGTGTTATTTAAATAGCGATACAAACATGCTGTTTTTCCTCCCATCTTAAGAAAAAAGCCAAAGAACTCCATTGACCCCTCACTTTCCCCTCCATATACTACTCATTCCTCTATTTCTCTTTACTGCAAAACTCCTTGGAAAAGTTGAATATATTCACTGGCCTCAATATCTCTCCTCCCATAATTCTTTTGAACTCTTTTCAGTCCATCAAAATTCTTTCTCTCTAGTTAATAAATACAAACATCATCTTACTTCACTTACTGGCTAATTATTCTCCCTTCTTTATTTGCTTCCACAGCAGCACATTCCCTTGGTTTTCTTCCTCTGTCTCTGGCCACTACTTCACAGTCTCCTTTGCTGTTTCCTTACCATTCTTACTGCCTATAAATATTGGTGGGCCCAGAGCTCAGAACCGCTCCTCTTTTTGGTCTGCAATTTTCCTTAGTGATCTCATCCAGGCATTTAAATAATGTCACTATATAGAAGGCAGATGACTCCCAGATTTTTATCTTCTGAATTTCAACTCAAGTAAATATACAACTGCCTGACTGACATCTCTACCTGGGTGTCTAGTAGTCATCATAACTAATTATCTCCAAGACTGAGCTCCAAAAGCTACCCCCATTGCAATAAATGGCAACTCCCTTCTCCTAGCTGCTCATGGAAAAATCTGGTGGGATCCTTGTCACTTCTCTTTCTGTCACACTTCATATCCATCCTAAGTTATACTTTCAAAATGAGTCCAGAATCTGACATTTTTGTCCTCTACTCTGTTGCTACCACCCCACTCCAAGCTAGGATCACCTCTCACCCAGATTCAGATAGTAGGTTTCTAACTGCTCCTTGCTTCCACTCTTACCCCCTTCAGTCTGTTCTTAAGACAGAAGCCAGAGTAATCCTGTAAAATATCATGCTCTGCTCAGAACCCTCCCTATACATCCTATTTCTCTCAGGGGAAAAGCCATTGTCTTTAAACACCATACATTACCTGCCACCAGCACCTCCCTGACCTCATCTCCCACTACCTTCCCCTCACTCTCAGCCCTTCCTACAACCCCACGGGCTTTCTCAATCTTCCATACATGTCTTCCCTTCTCCTAGCTCAAGGCCTTTTACCTGCTGTTTCCTTTGCCTGTAATAATCTTCTCTGATGTCCACATGGTACACTGTCTCACTTCCTTTCTGTCTTTCCTAAAATGTCACCATCTCAGGGAGGTCTTTCCTGGTCACCTTATTTAAAATTGCATTGTCAACCTAATACTTCTTCTACACCCTCCTGTCTTTAGTTTTTCTCCTTAGCACTTATCACTATCTAGCATTCTGTACATTTTGCTTATTTTTATTTTGTTTACTGTCAATCTTGTCAACTAGAACAGAAGGCCTATGAGAGCATGGAATTTTGTACTTCATTCCTTACTGTGGCTCCAGTAATTGCAGCAGTGCCTGGCATATAATAGCCCCTCAAAATGTATGTGTTCAATGGAAGAATGAACATAGAACTGCTTTAAGCCACTATCTTATTCTAACTTTCCCTGTCATAAAGTTCAGTAAAGTAAGGTACTTTTTCCTTGAAACACAGAAACGTAGCCATCCTTCTGCGTTCTCAAACTTTCATCACTGTCTTCGTTTTCATCACTATCACCCTCACAACTACATTGTGAACCCAGCACTCTGCTAAACACCGTAACTCACACTGGATCTTTTAAACCATGCTGTGACTCACTTTATTATTGAATACAGAGAGGATTCCTTATTATAATTTCTGCAAGAAGTGCTGTTTTTAACTGTTACCAAGACATCTCCAGACTTTGTAGGGGAGACGCTCAACGTGGGGGAGATGATAGGATGACAGATAACTGAGTGGGGCTTTTAGGGACTAAATGGAAGGGGCTGACAACCATGAAAAGAGGGACAAGGCTTCCTTTCTGATGGAAACACCCATACATATTTCAAGGAGGTAGTAGAAACCAACAAGATCTGAGATCAGTTACGTCAGGCTTCAAGATTCACTTGTCAAGCTGCAGGCTAGTTGGGGCATCAGCATCTTGGTAAGTCATCAAAAACCACAGTCCAAAATATCAAATAATCTTAAATTTATTGCTGTCCCCCAATTACCAATACTAGACTTTAGAATGTCTTCGCTGTCTCTTACGTGGGGAGAGAAAAGGAACTGTCCTGCTGGGAAGAAAGATTTCACTTTTTTCCTCCTAATGATGTCCAGCTTTATCTTGTAGTTAAATCCTTTTGTGTCTTCGGAGCACCCTCCCTGAGTGTGGATACTTCAGATTACAAGTTTTCCCTGGGGAATCCACAAGGCAGATATCCTGCCTGCTGAAAACCCAGATAAGCAATAGCTGTGGTGAGAAAAAGAAACCCAGCACTTCTGAACCCAGGGCTACTAATCTTGGCTACTTTTCTCTCTCGGTCAGATCATTTTCATGTCCCAAAGAAAAGACTAGTTAGCTAAGGACTTTGTGTTCCAGGCTAGGAATAGCTGTTAAGGGAATCTAGAGAAAGCCTCATTTACCCATTCTGCTTTGGCTTCCCAAGGGTAAAAGTGAGACAGTAATTTTTATCTCACGAGATGTGCTATGAGAAAGGGATTAGGAATGGAACAAAAAAAACACAGCTGAAATGGAAAGAGTTATTAGCTATATTGGAAACAGAGGGCTCCATAAAAGTAGAATGCTACATGTGATTCACATTGTGACATGCAGTATTGTAACCTAAATTCTCAGGATGATTTAAATATTATGTATATATCTAGGGTTATCTTTTTAACTAATACTTTGATGGTTTTAAATTCAAATTTTTCCATTGTTATTTTTTTAAGATTAGACTGGGCATGCTCCTTAAATAGCATGATTATCAACCTTCTTCTAAAGAATATAAAGTCCAATAATTCTGCGTCAAGGGACTTTTTGAAAGAGTTAATTCCCTTATTTGCTTACAAAAGTTATTAATGTGACAAAAACTGTGGTCTTCCTAAACCGTTTCACTATCTGAAATATTTTCTATTTTTTAAACTTGTTGAAATTCCTCCAGATAACAAAACAATTCCATTACACTATGAAGAAAAAAAAAGACCAAAATACTATTTTCTAAATAAATCTTTACATTAAGTCAAGGATAATTAAGATAAATCTTTTTAAAAACCTATTCGGGATTTCTTTTCACTTTGCAGCAAATTCAGCCTAAATGCTCCAAGGAGTGCAGTCCTGGGCAAATGAAGAAAACAACAAAAAGTCAACATATCTGCTGCTATGAATGTGTGAACTGTCCTGAAAATCACTATAGTAACCAGACAGGTAATTAATTATACTCATTGCAACTTGTACAGTGACACATCTGAACCATTTCTCTTAGGCTGATTTTTTTTTTAACATGAATTCTGTTTGGTTTATTTTTTCATCTGAAAGGTAAAAAGTGCCGTATGCTTCTCCTAGATTAAATTCCAGTGAAATTTCATTTTCTTTTGGAATATGCTCTATTTTAGTAGCAGACGCACAACCAATACCTAACAGAGATGTAAAAGAGACTTCACTTCCAAGGGAAGATGTCATCCCCTCCACTGGACTTCCTCTCCAGTACCTCTTAAAATAATGCGAGTTCTCTGTCTCTTTTTGTCCATATATCCCCCACACAGACGTGCCTGACTTGTAATTGGGGCACAATAACTATAAATAAATAAATGCTGAATTACCTAAACTGAGCATGATGAAAACCCAGAGGTGTGCATACCTTGGAGATCTCCTTATTCCTACCAAGAGGCAACAGTGAAGCCTAAAAAGAAAGAACCTTCTGTGAGAGGAGGAGCTGAACTACTGATGGAGACGAGATGTTACTGATTGTTTGCCAAATCTGTTTTTAACAATTTGACAAGGTCAGAGGAAAATACACAAAGTAAAGAGCAAGAGTGAGGTCGGCAGCCTTTGGCGCCCTGAAAGGAGCCATCAGTACTCTTCCTGGAGTTAAGCCTATTTTAAAAGCATTATATTCCCTGGTTTATTGTAGCACTCCTACTCAGCTTCTATAAAAGCTGAGAACTCCAGAGCCAGAATAGTTCCCAAATGCTTATCGGCTCCAAAGAGAGAAGTATCCCAATGTAAACATTCCAATATTCATGTTCTGTCACTGTCTCACAAAAATGCCAGGTATCTCTCCCTGAGATGGATTGTGCTGTGTAACGAAGTAATTGGGGAGGATATCTTCCAGGTAACACGGTATCTAGTGACTGTCTGCCAAGTGGAATAAATAAAAACACCAAGAAAATATGCAGCATTTATGTCTCATAAAGGTGTACAAGAGTCTTTCAAGATACAATCTGGGTTGTCTTTGACAACCAGGGCAAGTTGCTTCCAAGAACAAGTGTAGAAGACTGAGCACGACTTTGAAGGAAAAGTGCTCAGTGATTTGAAAGGACATCATCTATTCTTCTCTGTGTGTCTCTACCACACAGCTCTTGTACATAGACAGGGCCAATAATGAATGATAATGAATGAATGAAATGGCAGACACTAGCAGCAGTGGTTAAGGGGAGGACAGAGAAGAATGGATATTTGTAGGGAAATAGGGTTTGGAAAGAGGAGGAGGTTGGAAATGTGAAGAAGTTTATAAATAGAAACACAACCTGACTTCGAGATTAAGGAGGAAAACACAGGCCCTGTGGAGTGTAATCAGATGGATGCCCGAAGAGAGGCTTTTTGGAAGTAGGTGGGACCCCATCCATAGGGGATGGGAATGGGAAACCAAAAGCAACCATATTCCTAGAAATTCCACTCTGATATTAACTATTCTTCTTTAGTAACAGCTCTCTCAACTGCTCTTTCCTCTCTACTGTTAATACTATCATCATCATAATTTAGGCTCTTATGACTTTACCCTTCTGTTGCTGGAAGATTCCATACTAGTTACCTACCCCAAGATTCCCCTTCTAATACACAGAATACATCATCACAGATAATTGTTCTCAAGTTAGTTCCAATACTATCATTTTCCTATTCAGAAAAATTTAATAACCTCCTATTGCCTTCAGAATTAAATTAAATTCCCCACCTTGCTAAGCAAGAGCTTCCACAGTCCTACCTCAATATGGACTGAATGTTAAAGCAACAACAAACTTAAAAAAAGAACAAAGATATTAATCCTAGTTGACTGCTTAGCCTAAATGTATTTATATACAATATGGTGATAATATCTCATAAAATTGTTAAGGGTATAAAATATTCTGATGTACATGAAAGTCTTAAGAAAAGAGTATTCTGTTTGTGATTTCACTGACTCATTGTCCTGTTGATATGAAAACAGTTTCTCCTATTGACATGAGAGAGTCATGAGAGAAGCTGTGGGAGAGCTTCCAGATTCTTCAGTATAATCACACAAAACAGAAATCCTAGCACTGTCGTGCCAATAGAACAATAAAAGAAATATTCTTTCATAAGAGTTGTGAGTTTTACTACAGTTACAAAGCTTTCAACAATTATTCCAGGAGAAGAAAATGCTACTCCACCTATGAAATTAAGTTCTGAATCCTTTAAACCCATAGCTACCTCCTTGAACCACGTAAAACAAACAACTAAGTGAATGACTGTTGTCCTTTTCATTTTTCTGTTAACTTTTGAGGCTTTTGAATTCAACTGGGTATAAATGCAATGATTTTCTTCCTTTTTTTGGCATAAAGGCCTTCTTTTTTATTATAGAGGCAAATATAAATATTATGAAGAAATAAAAAAATAAGCAAATGAACACACAAAAAAGGACCCATATAGTCATCCCCTTACCCTGCTCACAGAGACATCCTAAAATCTTTAATTGCTAAAATGCAGAGGTGAGGAAATAATACACATTGTACCACTGCTTTTACTGGTAAGATGAAACCAAAAGCCTATTAGCACAGGTTGTGAGGTTCTCAAGAGCAAGGTCCAAGTGCAACTGTGCACTCTGGGTTTGGCACAAGGCCACCCCCAAAACTGGCATTCAATAAATGTTAAGTGAGCGATTTTAATGTCCTCACAAATTTTCCTTATATCTTGGTCAGCACAATAACTCAATGATTGTATTCCCCACTTTCCCCTCTGATACTAGATTCTCCATAGCTCTTGAGCTGTCTTTAAACCAAACCTTCAGATAGGCCCTTGCTGCCATTGTCAGCAAAATTAGACTTTCAGAAAGTTAGAGTAGAAAATAATTAATTGCATAATCCTCAAAAGTTGGGTTAAAATAAGATGGAGAATAAGCATGGGAACAATTAAACATGGAAGTGATGTGACACTTCCATTGTGACATTAAAAGGAAAGGAGTATGCACTCCCCTGACTGCTTTTCCCTTCTTGCTGGCTTCTATGCAGCAATGGAGCTGCCATCTCAGACCATGAGATGGAATCTGCAAGTTGAAGATGGCAGAGCAACAAGCCTGAGGAAGCCTTGGCCCACAGCACTCTGGAGCTGCTTTTTCCACCCTGGATCGCTTATGCTTAGAGAATATGTAAGAAAAACAAACAGCTTGATAAATTCATATATGGACTGCTTGTCTACTTTAATGAGTGGCCAAGCACAAAACCAATGTGAAGAGTTGGAAGATTTAACACAGCAAATAGATGTATTCACATCAAGAACCCTTTGTAGGAAAATCGCAGGTAATTGAAATTTCTTACATTTCACAACTTCTGCTCCTACATAATTTTTCTGGTACCTTGTTACATTTCCAGCCAAAATCAGATTACAGGAAAATAGAATTTTGAGAATTCTAGACCTAAAAACAAATTAATCAAATATCTTCTTGTTTTTGCAGATAGCCATTCCTTCACATCCATAAGTATGTCAACTTGATCTATATCTTGCTCGTTAGAAATGGAAGGCATGACTAGAAAATGTACAAACTGAAAATGTGAAATCCAGTCTTCAATTAACCAGTTTGTCTGTGTTAGAGTATTTCCCATCTAAAGAGCTATCCATTGTAAATACTCAGATGAACAGAAAACCTGGAAGCCAAATTCTGGGAGTTACCAATATAAAACTAATGGAATCCAGCATATTAGAAAAATTGCTATGTTCTTACATGGCACTGAATAGACATGAGAACTGACAGTAAGAGACCCCTGGGTCGGTAAAAAGCACAAGAAAAGTGAAGTGTTGAAGGGTACAAGTTATTTATTATATTTGCAACCACTTATTTCCAAAAGGAGATCTGAAGTGACTTTTTAAAAAGGAAAATATATTTAATAGAATTCTTAAAATAAACATTTTAAAAGGAAAATATAGTGGAACAAGGCAAATAATAACTGAAATTGAAGCTAGGAATAGTGATTGCTTTTGTACTAAATTTAGCTCTAGGCATCATGGCAGATAAGATAAGTGGGCACCAGAGCCCTCAGCAGGCATAACCTGCAGTACCGTTGGAAAGTTCATAGCCTATGAGGTTTGTTTTCTGGTCTTGGCTCCTTCTCTATTTGCTGTATAACCTTACATGCCTCCATCCCTCTTCACAATTCTTTGAGGAATTGTCTACTCTATATGACACTGAAAGGACTGTCATTCCTGGAGTACTACAGTGGTGGAAAAGTGTCTCTGACTGAGCCATAAGAGTCCTTCTGGGTCCTCTCTGCCCTTGGGGTGGGGGGACAGAAAGACCCTCCCTGATTTTGGTTTGTGAATAATAGGGCTACCAACGATCATCTTTCCTGTCACATGAAGGAAACCTGTTTGAGATAGGAGATAACGAGGCCAAAATGAAAACAGAAGCAGAGCCAAGTGATAGAGAAGAGGGAAGGAGGGAGAAGGGAAGGGGAAAGGGAAGGAAGACAATCATTTGAGCACTTTGATCCAGTTGTGCCTAAAGCT
The DNA here is from genome assembly GCF_949987535.1 of Balaenoptera acutorostrata. Lineage (NCBI taxonomy): Eukaryota > Metazoa > Chordata > Mammalia > Artiodactyla > Balaenopteridae > Balaenoptera > Balaenoptera acutorostrata. The sequence continues at coordinate 44,781,850 of NC_080077.1, forward strand.
AAACTATTCTTAGACTAACGACTATGAAACCCAATAAATTTTCCTTTTTTTTCTTCACCTTATTTTCTTGGATTTCTACTATTTGAAACTAAAGAATCATGACTAAAACACTTGTGTCTCACATCATTTGTTACATGTTCCCACCTGTAAAATGAAAGGCATGGGATAAATTTACCTCAAACTTCCCTTTCAAATCTAAAATTCTATAGTTCTAACTAGATTAAGATGTGAATTCCTTCAGGACAAGGGTATTAACTCACCTATTTTTGTATCCAGAATTTCTGCCACTTAGAAGGCTCTCAATAGTTATGTCTTACAATCAGTTGAAAAAAATAGTGTCCGCTCTCTAAACCTATCCTATAATAAAGCATTTACCTCTGTTATTTTTGCTTACTTATTTCCCATCTGTATCTCCAACAAAGCAGTGTCAGGTACATGCTCACAGGTTTCTCTTTCCTGGAAAAGGAGCTAAATCATGCAGTTAAATTACTGAATGTGTTTAAAACCCAAGTGAGAAACAAACATTGCACTGTAAATCTGATTCCATGGGAAATATAATACCCCAAGAGAGTTATTTATTATGGACATAGTCCAAGCTACAGAGAAAAATTGTTAATCATTCCACTCATAATGAACTTTATGATTTGATATTTCTTGCTTTCTGTTTGTGGAAACCAGAAGAAGTGTAAAAGCATTTACTGGATCAGTAGATTTTAAAAGTATAAGCCAAATTTTGGAACTTTAGCTCATGAATCTGTTAATGTCAGGACTTTCTTTTCTTTCAAGTATCTGCTTCTACTCCTCAAAAAGAAACAAAAATACACATTTACATATACCACTTCACCCTCCAGGATGAGGAAGAAAATGACAAATCACTCTGCTAAGACACATGAGAGAGGGTCCTTTTCCTGTTCTCCTTTAAGAGCCAGTGTGTACTGAGTTCTGGGGCTATCCCTAATAACCTAGTGTGCAAGGCCCCAAATCAGTGCTTGTAATGAAGCTCTAGTGGAAGCTGAGAAAACAGAAGTACAAGTTAGATGCATAACCAAGGCTTCCAGTGGTGACCGAGGCAAGAGGAAACTTGCCTATTCTATTTCCACTGGGCATGGGTGAGGCGAATTGCTATACAAAAGCAATGGCTGTCTAATAAGTCACAGTACTTTTAACATGTACACATTTATAAATCACACACATATTTCTATTTTCTGGTAATTAAACTTTTCTCCATAACCGTATACAAAGAGTTTTGGTGGGAAAAGCGGAGGGAAAACAGTTAGTCACAGACTGGTCTTTTCCTCATTGTAAACATCCTCAGGAACATTGAAGAAATGCCATACATACACAGTAGTGCCTGAAACTATTTGCCAGGAACTCTTATGTGTTTCCTTGTCTGTGGTAGTAACATTAACTTTTCAAAGAAACATTCCTTGATATTGTTACCACATCTTAACTGTGCCTTAGTTTTCTTATGTGGAAAAAATGATGACAAAAATGCTTGTTCTGGGCTTCCCTGGTGGCGCAGTGGTTGAGAATCCACCTGCCAATGCAGGGGACACGGGTTCGAGCCCTGGTCTGGGAAGATCCCACATGCCACGGAGCAACTGGGCCCATGAGCCACAACTACTGAGCCTGCGCGTCTGGAGCCTGTGCTCCGCAACAGGAGAGGCCACGACAGTGAGAGGCCCGCGCACCGCGATGAAGAGTGGCCCCTGCTTGCCGCAACTAGAGAAAGCCCTCGCACAGAAACGAAGACCCAACACAGCCATAAATAAATAAATAAATAAATAAAATTTAAAAAAAAAAATGCTTGTTCTGTCTACCATATAAGGTCACTATAAAGATCTACAGAGATAATGCACATTAATGTGTTTTGAAAGCTATAAATCACTATTCGAAAATATTATTACTATCCTCATCACAGTTATTATTTGTTTTCACAACACTCTTGTGAGGTCGGTAACTATTACCAAGGAGGAATTTAAGGAACAGTAAGATTAAGTGTCTTTCCAAAAGTCCACAGCTATTTGGTGGCCAAGTTGATGTGAATTCAGACACCCCAACTAGCTGCTATACCATACAAATCCACATACACTGCAAATTAGGGAGAGAAAAGGTTTCCAGAGTTGTATATCAACACTTATTTTCATGCCTTTGACCTAAAATGCTTAAACTTTTAAGGAGATACATTAAATAATCTTACAGTCATCCAAGTATCAGTTAGAATCATAAACCTGTTTCTCCAGTGGGTCAGTCAAAAACATATACAGAACAAGAGGAAAGGGTGTGTTCCGCACAGTGTTTACCCAACTAGAAAAAGATATTCTTGGACCTTCAAAATTTGTTAAATTTACTAGTTTGGAAATAGGAATTATTATATTCTGTAGATGAAACAGTAATTCAGAACAACTTTTTGAGGCCTGGTTTGTCAATATCTATCACAATTGAAGTCAGTCTCTGACTTAGCAATTCTCCTGATCGAACATTTAGACCTCAGAAATAAATTCTCAACTACACAGAAATACATGATATTCCTTGTGAAAATCCTTATAAGAATAAAAAAAAATTTTAACTTCAAACAAGTTAAATGTCTGTAAAGAATTCACTAAATAAATTATGGTACATTTGTTCAATAAAAGACTGTTCAGCCACTTGAAAAAGTGAAGTAAGTTAATACGAACAGCTACTAAAAGGCCCTGCCATCTATTGTGAATGATGGAAACCAGTTGCAGAATAGTATAATTTTTGTATACATACTATATATAAAGATTGGGAAGACAAGTATCTAACTGGTAATACTAGTTTCCTCTAAAGGGTACATGATTGAGCAGACTTTCACTTTCTATGTTTTATTACTGTTTGAATTTTAATTACAATGAGCATGTTTTACTTCAGAATAAAAATTTTAAGAAAAATAATTTCTTAACCAGCCCATTTGCTGATTTGGTATTATCGCAATGAAAATCATGAAAAGCTGTTTTATATAATAAAAATAGAAAGTAAGTGGTAAACAACATTCTAAAAGAGAATAATAATGATAAAGGTGGGAGAACTGCCAGGAGTCAGTGGTTCTTCCAGATAAAGTAACAATAATTAAATGATGCAATATTGAAACAAAAACAAACATAAATAAAATGGAATTCTAAAATCCAAATAAATTCATTTATATATTATATTTAAGCATTTAGTAAAATAAGAATCACACATTTCCAGGAAAGTAAATATTATTTAATAAACAGAGAGGGATAATTGTAGTGCTGTATAGGGAAAATTGATTTAAATCTAAAACTTATACCCCAAATGAACTCTATGTCAGTTATTTGGTTATAGAAATGCAAAAAGAAAAAAAAAAGTAAAGCATTAGTTACAAAAAATAAAGTTATGCTAACATACGAAGAAACATCATAACATTGGATTACTTGGACATTTTTTGTGTGTTTGAACTATTTCCTTAAGTCAACTTCCCAGAGTAAAACTGTTGGTGTGCGCACGCACACACACACACACACACAACACACATATACATGGTTCTTGACAGGAGTTGGGAATCAAATTCAGAACAAATGTTTTGAAAAATATGAGAGTACATATTTAGAGATAGAATTAAACAAAATATCTGAACTAAAGCCCATCCAGAACAGCATATATTCTGTAATTAATTACAACAGGTAAAGTTAGAAACAACCTACGTCCACCATAGAAATAAAATAAATTATAACATTTCTTTATAACTAAATATAAAGATTAGGCTGCAAAATGGAAATGGTTTATGATCTAATAAGTGACAAATTTTAGATGTTACGGGTACTCTACTTAGAGTATAAATGTGGATATAAAGATTCTAAGGAAGCAGAGAGAAATAGAAAATATTTGTGTTCAGGCTGTGAGACGATGGGATAATTCTATGTTCCCTTTAATGTTATTTTAATAATATGTTTTATATTTAAATATCATAATGGAGTATACTGAAATGTACAGATGATAAGAGTAAGATTGTTCCCATCAACTTGCAATTCTATTGCCACTAGTTAGGGCGAAAGTAGACTATGAAGTAAATGTAATCAATGTGAACTGGATGCCCTAAAGCACAGCTGCTATCTAATCCAGTTTTAATTGTCTGGAGGCTGACAATCAATTTAATTGTCTGGAGGCTGAGAAAAATCATGAAAAAAAGCAATGCCTGAAACCACATATGTTTTTAGCAGAAAAACTACCATAGAATGTCTATTAGATTCACCTCTGGGGGCTGGGGGTCGTGACACTAAGCTCATAATTTGCTTCCAGGCACATCACACAACCACTTGGTAGCTCAGACTCCACACTGGCAAAATGGCTATGTTAAACTCACTTTTTCTTCTGATACTTGAGAATAGTCTCTACTTAGAATTTTTAAGGACCAAAAGGAAAGGAAAAAAACCAGAAAGTACATATATTTGAGCTGCAGAATACAGACTGTGAGCTAGTTGAGGGCAGGGACAGAACTCATCCTCTTCACATGTATCATGAGAATTTAGGAAAACTCCCCTATTCTGTAGGTGTGTATTCGTAGAACAAAACAATTTGGAATACTGCTGCCACCTAGTGGGCAATTATATTTTAACTTTTTATTTATGGTCAATAGTATAACAGGAAGTAGGACCCTCATGGAACACTTTTAGAACAGCTTCATGATAAACACTTATATAGATGTTTCTGTTTAATTCAATACTAATGAATACAAGCATTAAACTAAAATATATATATTTTATTAGTTTACCAAATAAAGTAATTAAGAAGTGGTAATGTAAAAATATATTCTTAGGAGCAAAGAAGTTACTTTTAAATTAACTCCAAAAAAATTACAACTTTTAATTCTGGCAGGGCAATAATCCCTCATTTTCAACTTATATACATTTTTTTCCTTGGGGAAAAGTATAGAAATTGCTCTTATAGAAATTGCTCTTTCTTCCTAAATATTCAAACTATAATACATATGAACAAAATCTTCACAAAAAATTTTAAAACTTTTTCACCATTTATTCATTCATTTAATATTTCTTGTCGTAGCCTTTCCCTTTTCACTTAAGGAAGATCCTTTGCACTTCTGTAAGGTCAGTTTAGTATTGATGAACACTTTTAGTTTTTTCCCGCCCTAGAAGCTTGTTCTTTCCCCTTCAATTATGAATGATAACCTTGCTGGGTAGAGTATCCTAGGTTATAGGTTTTTTTTTTTTCTTTAAGCACTTTAAATATATTATGCCACTCCCTTCTGGCCTTATAACTCAATTTTTTAATAAAACACTTACACAACTAGCAAGTGCTTTAATGGACTCTTAGAGCAGTCCAGCTTTTTATGAACTAGCTTTCAAGATTTTAGATGACTACTAGAGGAAGCTAGGAAACACTTCAAACTCAGAACATGATGTTTGTAACAGAAGTAAAGACTATTTAACATTTAGGTACCTATGTCTCCATTCCTATTTAACCTTTTCTTGCATCGTCTAAACAGAACTTTGTTATTGAATCAATGTTTCACCCTGTCAGTGTCATAAATTCTTTTGTTTTGGAGTTAGCATTTAGTCAAAGTACACATGGACCTTCCAATAACAAGTATATATTCAAGGAGACAGCTGTTTTTGATATTTTTAATGCTTTATTTTTGGACAGCCTAGCAGGGATAACTCTTGGATGTTTTGTAGTACTAAGCTTTTGAGAAAAGGTGTTTAATCTACACTTTCTGGTTGAATGAAAGAATGAAGGAATAATGAACAAATAATAGCTGATTTTTAACCTCTATAACATTCTCTCTCCTAGGCTATACAGTTTTAATCTTAAAAAATTTCCCTAGATTTTGGGTTTTTTACCCAACCCAGACCTCTTGTTGGAGAGCTCTGATAATTTAAATGATTTGTGGTACTAGTGCCCCAATTATCCTTATCATGTTAATCTTCATTATCATGATCATAAATAGTAAGTAATAATTAGGTGTCCATTTGTAGATAGTCATGAAAGGAGAAATATGAAAAAAAAAACACCTGAGACTCTGTCCTCTTAATTAGCTATGCCTAGATATTATCAGACTTCACATTGGAAATTAGAAATAGGTATGAGTAGCCCCAAGTAAAAAGGTTCAGAAGAGAAAAAAGAAAATGATTTTGATAAGTTGATTTTTTTAATCCCTGAATAGGGAAAACATTCAAATAGGCCAGTTCCCTGTCTCCAAGAAAACATGACCACATAAACCGAGAGAGAGACAAGCAGCTGAAAGAAGCTGAAGAACTGTATGAAGGCATGTAGGACAAGAGGTAATTGTCTTAAGGGAATCTGAGGTGGCATCATTCACATCATGATTATGAAATAACAACCCTTCTTCAATTGTAACTATATAAGTAAGGTATTATATTGTACACTTATAATGGGTAGGATTAATTTTGCGAGACCACTTCCCTATACGTGTATGAGGAGGGTGGCGTGGGACGCAGAGCTGGAGAAGCACTGGCAAGTCATCATAAAAGACTATTGCAGGATACAGATTTGAACCACATAAAGTCATCTTTGTGCCTCAAGGGTGAAAAGTCTGTAGCAAATTCAGTGTTGGGGACCATAAAATCCTCACTTTGTCATACAAGATTGTTACTAGGAATTTTCAAGTTTGAAATTGATCACGGGAGCCAGAGGATGCTCCACCAAAAATGATTAGCAATTACACACAATCTGACATATATGAGTCTTAACAGACATTCAAGTAGGCTACAAAAATAACCTTTCAGCCAAAGAATGTGAGAGACATGACCATTGCAGATGCCTCTTCACTGTCCTGGGGGCAGTTTGCATAAACAGTACTTCATAAATATGCATATATTTCAGATTTGCTATTTCTAGAACGAATACAAGCTATGTATTAGAAAATATGAAGGGTTTTGATCAGTGCAGGAGCAGTTAATCCAACCTGGTTTCTTCTGAATATATTTTTCAGACTAATGTTTAGAACAATGGGACAATAAGCAACTCAACCAGTCAGAACTCAGCCATGCCCTGATGAGCGCTGGTCACACACACAGTGCCTACTATACAAGCCAGAACTAAACTGTGATGTTAGTTGACAGTTGTTGTGCATCACTATTAGCACAGACTAATTCAATGTAAGCTACCTACCTGTGCTTAGTGACATTTTAAACGTCTAGGGATATGACAAGGGCATAGATTTGAACCAGACTACGCAAAATATCAAAGCAGAAGACTTTGAAAGAGTCCTCCCTGCCTCATTATAAAATTTTTTCTGGGTCGTTTTTGTAGTCTGTGGATAGGGATATGGGGTGCAGGGTTAGAAAAAAAAATAGGGAAGAGATTGGCGCCATGAAAGTTTTATACGGTAACATCTATGTTTTAGAAAACTACCTCTGGAAGCTAGGCAGAGAAAGGATTGGAGAAAGAACTGACCAGAGAAGAGGAAAATACTTTGGAGGTCATTACAATAGATGGTTGAGAGAGAATAAAAGACTGCACTACAGCAATGAAAATGGGATTTAAAAGGAATAACATGAAGAGCTGTATATAGATCTTTTCTTTGGTTTTTGAGATCTCATTTTGAGCTTTTGCTGGTGTCCTCAGCACATGCTTAGTACCTAGCAGGTAATCAGGCGCTTGCCTGGACCACCCACTTGATAAGGTTGCCAGAACCACTGGAGACCACTGTAAGCTGGGTCTGCAGGGAAACTGTCACTTTAGAACTTTCCCTACAGAGAGACTAGTAGGGGATGGGAAAGCAAGTTAGTTAAGGTCCCTCCCAGCTCCTCCTTTGGGAGCAAGGCATTTCCTGATGAGGGTATATAGTGCCAGCCAGACTGGGAACTTCCTGGGGACCGCAGCAATCTTTGCATTTCCTGCCTTAGCCCAGTGCAGAGCACACACTAGCTTTCAACAATAAAAAATAATAATAATTTTGAAGTTACCACACTTTCCACTTAATCTATGAAATCACTTTATTTAAAAATTATTCCTAGCTATAGCAGTATATCTTAAGAAGTAAGTAAATTAACTGTAGGAAAATGGGAACATAAACCATACTAATCAAAACAAGCCTTGAAGGAACAAAACTGAAAATAGTATATGCAAATTAGATGAACCATTGGACTGAGAAATAACATAGTATGGAACGTGTAAACTGAAACCACCGTGGATTAATAATAAACTCTGTGAGGAGCAAAGATTTTTGTATGCTTACCTGTTATGCTGTAACCTCAGAGCCCAGAACAGTACCCAGCACATAGGAGACATTTAATGAACATTTGTTCAATGAACAAATGAACTGTCCTGGTTTAAAAGAAAGAAAGGAATATAATTAGCTTTTCTTCTATTAGAAGTTGATTTGAGTTTTTGTTTTGTTTTTTTTTTTTGGTTGTTGTTCCAATTCTAGAGCTAAAGAAAACATCTCTCATGCAACTATGTTTTTTTTTTAAATGTAGAACACTGACGAATAGTGATATTTTAATCGCATCAGGAACAGAGAACAGAATGCAAACTGTTCTTTCTCTCATGACATAAGCCACGATTCTCTTGCCCTGTGGTTCTGCAATGCTAGAGAAGCTTGAGATAGAAAATCATGTGTAGATACCTGACATTTGGTTCTCTCCAGGGAAATAAACTTATTTAGTTAGTTTAATATTCCTTGGTGAACTATTACCGATTGGCTGTTTCACACAGATGTTTTTCTCTAGCTCTATGGGTATTTTCAGTGATGTGAAGAAAAATAAAATATTAAAGGAGAAAACAACACATTTGAATAATGGGAGAATTTTCAAGTAGCATATTCCTGCAACCATCAAATATTATCTACGGCAACATACTTTTTCAGGTAGGAATTCATTCTGTTCATCATGCAGCATGTCCTCAAGTATTCAATCTTTCCTTAAACTAGCCCAGATAGAGTCTATTTCATTATTGAAGATTTTCATTCATTTTTTCATTTATTTAACAGATTAAAATTAAGTATCTACTAAGTGCCAATGTTTCAGCTACACCCTTAGGGAGCTCATAGCCTCCTACAGTTCCCTACAAGAGATTTCATGAATTAAAATGCCCTTGTGTTTGGGGACTAGTTAAAGAATGTGAAGGGAAAGAAACATCTTTGAAGTGTTATTAATGTACCAGGCACATTTAGAGGGGCATCTCTAACCATCCTCTTTAAATAGCATCCACCCCATGCCTGCTTACTTTTTTTCATCCTGCTTTTCTTTTCTTCATCTACTAATCCCCACTTGACATTGTTCACTGCTCTATGCCCAGCTCTGAGAAGTAGCTGGCATAGAGCGGGTTTTTCTGTAGTTGTTGCATGAATGAACTTGAACGGAAGCAACTCTTATTTTACAAATGAGACCAAGACTAATGACTTAAATGATTTGCTTACAATTGTGCAACCCTTAAATCACAAATTAGGGGTTTAAACCTTAGTGTGAAGGCAAAGCTCATGGTTCCTTCCATAATTGTGTCTCTAAATGCATATTTCTTTACTGAGATATGAATCTGTCTTCTTTTGTTAAAACGCCATTATGTGAAAGATGCGGAGTTACAGAGATCTTGCCTTCAAGAGCCTGGCAGTCTAGTTAGGAAGGAAAGAAATACGTGGGGATCCAACTAAAAGTCGGGCAGTGTCTGTGCTGGAAAAGGACCGCAGAGACAGTAGGGAGGAGGGCGCGCTAGCCTGGGACTGGGTCCTGGAGAGCATTTTAACTCGGCTGGCGTCTGTTGTCCCTGGAATATGAGGAAGTAGGATAAGTAGATTCCTTCAGAGTAGTCAGCTTTCCTACAAGCCCTTTCTCTGAGTCCCTGTTCCCATTTAGATACCGGAGAAAAGTGGATTCTCCCCTCTTTTTGAGAGGGAAGATAGAAAAAAAGCTCACTTTGAAGGGAGTTTGAAGAGTTTGTGGTCTAAGAAATAAAGAGGGGGAGAAAACCAATTGTAGGAACTGAGGTGGTTTTACCTGGAAAAGAGAAAAGGACGGGAGTGGAGAGCGGGGTGAGGACCTAACTTCAGAAAACCTCTTCATGGGAAAATCGGAAGTTCGTTGAAAGTCCTGACACTTACTTGGTAAACATCTGAAGCGACCTGAACTTGAAGGCCTCACTGTTGCCCTTCTCCGGTGGAGAGGGTTTAGATTTATTCTCCTGGGCACCAAACAGTGGAACCTAAAAAGCTCTGCCGGAAACTCGTTTCTACTCCACACTAAGAAACGCCTTTAAAACGAGCGGCACGGAGCTGACCCAGGAGGAAAGTAGTCCCGCCGTCAGGTCGCTCCCGGGCCGCGCCTGGCGACCGACTCAGCCCCCGTCCCGGGTCGCCGGCTGGGGGCGGAGGCCGGGAGCCCAGGGGGCGCACGACAGACTCCGGCTGCGCATCCGGGGCTCCCCTGGGGGCTGCGCGGGGCGGCGCAGGCGTCCCGGGAGCTCGGTCCCTGGCTCCGGCTGGGTTGCGGCCGGGGGACCAGGGCGCAGCGTGCTCGCCGCCGTCGGGCGCCTCCTGCGCCTCCGCCCGGGGCGCGTCCCCCGCTGCGCCCCGGGAGCGACCCCAGAAGCCGCGCGGCGGCCCGTCACGTCTCTCCGGCCCCCCGGTCACCCCCAGTGCTCCGGCGGCGGGGCCCTCGGCGGCTCGGAGCCCCCGGGCTCCTGTGAGCAGGGACTGGGAACGGCCTGGGAGGGAGGGGTCCGCGGAGGGGCGGGCGAGGAGCCGGGGCTGGGGGACGGAGGCGTAAGCGTGCCCTGGTCTCTGTGCCGTCGGTCTCTCGGTGCCTCCGTACATCCCTGTCGCTTTCGCAGCAGAGAAGGCCCATAGGGTCCCCGCCGAGCGCAAGCCGTCGCAATTCGACAGGAAAATCCTGCTGTGGACCGGGCGTTTCACAACGATGGAGGAGACCCCGCCTCGGATTCCGTAAGTGTGGCCTGTGCCCGGCCCGGGTTGCGTGCGCCCGGCAGGGTCGGCGCCGGGCCTGGGGGGCTCGGGGTCCATCCACTTCCGGACCTCCGCGCACCCTGGAGCGGAGGCGGCCGCGGAGCCACACAGGTCTTCACAGTAGTACCTACCTCCTTAATGAATTTACCCACGCCCCCCGAGTGCGGTTAAATGCCAAGCTCCATGATTGGGCTGTGGGAGCTAAGCTAAGCTTACAGAGAGGTTCTTGAAGTCGGGTGAAAATCCAGTTCAGTGGGCACTTCCACCGTCGCTCAGCTACCCGCCCCCAGCGAGCTCCGGGCCATGACACAGTGGAGTATACTTAGACCCAACAGAAGGCACCGTCCTTGCGTGCACCCGGGTGGCTGAGAGGGAGAGGGGCTCTGGCCTGGGAGGGGAGGCGGGGGGAGGGCGGCTCCCTGAAGCACCCAAGGAAGCATCATGGCTCGTGGGGTGGCTAGAGAGTCTCTGGGAAGAAGCCACATCCATGTGACCTCCTCTTCTGGGTGGGAGATGCCTGGTGTACGCGGTCCTGCAGCCCTCTGAGTACGGGTTTACTCGGGCTGGGACCCACGGCGCATCAGCGTCGCCGGCCTCTTCATCATCCCAAACCCAGGACAGAGATTCGCTTGATAAAACTTAAGCTGACAACTTCAACTCCAGGGTAAATGTAATATGTTAAGAAAAAAAAAAGTAAATGTAACCTGTAAGAACCATCTTTCTACAGCTTCAGTATACGCAAAGCCCAAAAATCTTCCCGGCACTTTACAAGGCAGTGGTTACAAGGGGAAGGAAGAAAGGAAAGGAAGGAAACTAAGGATAAAATCAATCTACTACTTTTTAAACTGATCTCAAAAAAAGGGGAGAGTAGAACTATAAAATCAAATAAGGATTTCATATGTTCAAATATTATATTTATATGATGTAATCAATGCCTATTAGAATGGATAATGGAAACTGGGCCTACATCTTGTTCTGTGCATATTGCCTACACTTCTATTGATTGTGAATTTATTAGTTACCAAAAGCATCTCAAATAAATGGAAAACAAAATATGGTGGGAAATGTTCATTCAATAATGAATTCTCAAACATTTTTATTCCTTTCTTATATCAAATTATTTAATGAGGAATGGACATGGAATTTGAAATAACATGGAATTTGAATTCTGTTTTCAGCATTTATTCAACCACGAAGATGTTTTTTAATATTATAAAGCAAATTTCATTTTCCTTGAGATTTATAGCCTCTAAACTAAAGACTTAGCCCAAAGAAGAAATTAGCCCCAGAAAAGCTTAAAAAGACCATCCTCAGTGTTTTTGGATTTTGAATTCTAGTGCTACACAACAGAGTAATCAAAAATTTAAAGAACCTGCATTATTGTAAATTAATGCTTGTCAAGAGAACCTAGATCCATTTTAGCATGGCTGTATATGTGAAGAGAACCACTTTACAGAAATAATTTAATTTCCCCAGAATCACAGTCAAAAGAAATATTATAGGGCTTCCCTGGTGGCACAGTGGTTAAGAATCTGCCTACCAATGCAGGGGACATGGGTTCGAACCCTGGTCTGAGAAGGTCCCACGTGCCACAGAGCAACTGGGCCCGTGCACCACAACTACTGAGCCTGTGCTCTAGAGCCCGTGAGCCACAACTACTGAGCCTGTGTGCCACAACTTCTGAATCCCGCGTGCCTGGAGCCCATGCTCCGCAATGAGAGAAGCCACCGCAATGAGAAGCCCACGCATCGCAGCAAAGAGTAGCCCTGGATCACCACAACTAGAGAAAGCGTGCATGCAGCAATGAAGACCCAACACAGCCAAAATAAAATAAAATAAAAAGAAATATTATAAACAGAAGAATTTAACTTTGAGCAAGGTGCCTAGGAAAAGTATTGTAGTTTGGGGTTGAAAACATGAAAGTATTTGAATATTTTATTATTTTCTATAATTTTTTAAAAGCATTGCTATTTAGGAGAGCTATGTCTCCTAAGCTAAGTGTTAGATTTACAATATAAACAGCTTTCACTTTTATGCTTTTAATGGACATATAATTAAGTGACCTATAATTTTTGGACCATACACTAATGATATTTAATAATGACTGTACTTTTTCTTTTCTTTTCAGTGTTAAACTAATTTACACTAATGATATTTAATAATGACTGTACTTTTTCTTTTCTTTTCAGTGTTAAACTAATTTGGTATAGCTGTTCAAAGCCAGATGGATGGGTAAAAAAGATCAGATCTTTCAGGTTCCATCTGGAACAAAAGTCAACAACAAGTATAATCTAATAATGTGCTAAAATTCACCTGTTTGCAACTACCTTAAAACTTACATTAATCTGCCTAAAATCTGAGGAAAGCAGGCTAGATATTGGTTTTCTGTGTTCTTTCAACTAGTGGAAAGTTAAAGAAAAAATTTTTCATTTTTAAGAAGAATTGCAAATTGTCTTCCTGGAATTCTTTTTTTATGTGACTACATTCTATTTAAACTTGACAAAGATAAAAAATACTGCTGAATACATTCTCAAAAGTCATTCTTTAATTATATGTATTTATAAACTGCCGCTTCATATTACTGCAAATTGTTAAAATTTATTTTATCGTAAAGGCCTACAGGCATGATTACTTTTGTAACACTACTTTGCTAAAATCTGGACAACTTGCATATAATTTTATTAATAAATAAGACTATGCAGTATTCAAGTAAGCATATAAAATTTCAGAATAATAATAAGAAAATGAAGGTGTGTTTGTCTTTTCTTCAACAAATTACTGTGATTTTGATCACTTCTTTTGAAAACTTCATGCAGAAGCCACGAAGGAAACACCCTTTCCCTAATAGACATTCTCACAAAATACATAATGTATAATAGCAGTATAATAAGAGTCATCCTCACAAAATGTATAATAGTCTCTTTAATGGCGTCAGGGTGGGAGGGGGCAAGAAGAGATTTGGAGGCTAGTGAAAAACCAAAATGATGAAAATAAGTTTTCAAAAACAACCTGTTCAAAACTGAAAACAAAGCCCACTTAATAACACAGGGGCCAAATGAACATGAGTCATAAACATACATAGGCATTAATTCTTACTTTTATCCAAGTCAGTGAAACAAAAATGATGGAGAGTCAGGTCATAATCTCTAGTAGTTATATTTTGAACAGTTAGAAACTAAATATACTGCATTGTCATTTCATAGTGGCTAACATTATTTAGGACCTGAATAAATACCTGTTAACTTGAAATCGGTAAGATAATGGGCTAGCATTTGGAAATCTTTCACATCTGCCATTTGCATTCGGGGACATTTTTGGAATATTTACATAAAAAATCATTGTTTATTATGCCAGTTGGAAAATAATATTGCTTTAATATAATTAACAGAATACACATCTTGGTTTAGGCCAGAAATGATAGATGCTGCAAGAAACAGAGCGCGAGTGAAAGCTTGTTACGTAATGATTGGACTCACAATCATCGCCTGCTTTGCAGTGATAGCGTCAGCCAAAAGGGTGAGTACCTCTGTAAAGTAAAGATAGACTTGTGAATTTTAAGAAGGATTATGAGCTTTGTTCTCCTTTGGGGGATTATTGCTGTTTTCTCAATGTAAGAACAATTTCATCTCAGACAGCTTGAGCCACCCGCATATATTTATCCTACTGGAAACAGCATTGTTCATGGAAATTTGAGTCAACAAATTAACTATACGGACAGGAGGGACAGAAGTTTGTTTCCATTTATAAGATAAGCAAAAATAAAAATAACAGTTTATAACATGATTAAAATCTGCACAGGAGGAACTTTGTTGTATGAAAGTTATCCAGACTACATCATTCCTTAAATCATGAACTCAGTTAGCTATTGCATAGAATCATGAAATACTTAGAAGTGCGAAAGTTGGAAATGATGACCACAGCGGGCTAGTTTGCCTGTATCCTGTGTATAAGCCCTTTCCTTGTCATCTCCAATATGTAGCTTCTAGAGGAGAATTAAGAGCTAATTACTGTCTGATTTTGCTTCTTGCTTCCTCAAATTCTTTCATCTGCTGATCACTTTTTACCATGAAGAGGAGCCCCACAAATATTGGGAGATATCTGATACATCTCTGTGAGTCATCTTCTCTCTACTCTTAATTTCTCCATCCCTAACAACTTTCCTCTATTTTGAGCTCTCCTCTGGACACACTCCAGTTTATCAGTGTCCCTGTTCATTGTGATACCTGCAACTGAGTCCCTTAGAGTGCGATTATAACTTCTTTGTTTTTGAACACTGCATTTTAGTAACACAGCCAGAGTTGGAAATAGATTTTGGCAGCCACATCACACAGAATAGTTTGCCTGGATCCATCTTCACTCTCTAGGTACATTTAGCCAATGACCATTATGCCTAGTCCTATGATCCTGCTCTTCTTTACTTCTCAGGTTTTCAAGAGTATTTGAGCCCAATAATTCACACAGGGACTGGGTCTTCTGAGCTTACTGATGTTATATACATGTCTACTCATTTCTGTTGGCTCGACAAAGAGCTTATGCTTTAAAATTATTCTCATCAAATGGAAAATTTCTTAAATGTTTGCTGGGCTGAACACTTAAACATAGAAATAAAGAAATGCAGTCATCTCTTGTTTGTAACCTATCCTAGATAAAATGACTGTCTACCCAGTTGGTGATTCTCTAGCTCCTAAATGATAGATTGGATTTTGATACTACCTGGACCCTCCGTGTTTCATACCATCTTCCCTTTGTTCCTTATGCTTCAGCCACACTAGTTCTTTTTTGTTTTTTAATGCATCAGACCCTTTATTCTCTCTAGGCTTTCCCTCCTTCTCTTGACTTTACTATAGCTGACTCATTCTCATTCTTCTCAGTGAGAGCTTCCGTGACCACCCCATCTGAAATGGCCTTGCTCAGGTGCTCACTATTTTATTATCTTTCCAACTGCTCATAAGTCGTTATATACCAGCAATCCTGTTGACTCCACTTAAGACTATATGCACAATTGGACCACTCCTCACCATCTCTCTTGATATCACCCTGGTCTGAGATAACCACCATCTGTTGCCTAGTTTATTGCAGTATCTTTTAAATGGTCTCACTCTGTCTCTCTTGCCTCTCTCGAATTCACCTTTCATTTTCAATAATTAATGCATGTACCCTAAATAAGATGGTGTCATATAGAGATGGAGAAACGGTTAGCAATTTGAGATGTATTTGGGGGTCAAAAGGATAGAATTTTGTGGGAAGAGGAGAGAAAAAGGAAGAATGACATCAAAAAGCCTGGATTTTTGCTGTGAGCACCTAGATGGATGGTACTGCCATTTGTTGAGATGTCTAAGGCTGGGGAAAGAACTGATAGGCATGACCGGCAAAATATGTCAAGTCCTCTATTTTGGATTAACTGAATGTGAGATGCATATTAGACTTCCATCAGTATCTATTTTTATTTTTTCTGCTAAGGACTTTGTATGTTCTTCAGTCTGAGGACCTATAGCTTTCCTCACTTCTGAAAAAGTCTGAGCTGTTATCACTTCAAATATGGCCTCTTACCCCATTCTGACTATTCTTCCCACAATGGAAACTACGAACCTACAGCCTGCGAAAAGGAGACCCCAAACACAGTAAGATAAGCAAAATGAGAAGACAGAGAAATACCCAGCACATGAAGGAGCAACGTAATAACCCACCAGAACAAACAAATGAACAGGAAATAGGCAGTCTACCTGAAAAATAATTCAGAATAATGATAGTAAAGATGATCCAAAATCTTGGAAATAAATGGAGAAAATACAAGAAACGTTTAACAAGGACCTAGAAGAACTAAAGAGCAAACAAACAATGATGAACAACATAATAAATGAAATTAAAAATTCTCTAGAGGGAATCAATAGCAGAATAACTGAGGCACAAGAACGGATAAGTGACCTGGAAGATAAAACGGTGGAAATAACTACCACAGAGCAGAAAAAAGAAAAAAGAATGAAAACAATTGAGGACAGTCTCAGAGACCTCTGGGACAACATTAAATGCACCAACACTCAAATTGTAGGCATCCCAGAAGAAGAAGAGAAAAAGAAAGGGACTGAGAAAATATTTGAAGAGATTATAGTCAAAAACTTCCCTAATATGGGAAAGGAAATAGTCAGTCAAGTCCAGGAAGCACAGAGAGTCCCATACAGGATAAATCCAAGGAGAAACATGGCAAGACACATATTAATCAAACTATCAAAAATTAAATACAAAGAAAAAATATTAAAAGCAGCAAGGGAAAAGCAACAGATAACATACAAGGGAATCCCCATAAGTTTAACAGCTGATCTTTCAGCAGAAACTGCAAGCCAGAAGGGAGTGGCAGGACATATTTAAAGTGATGAAAGGGGAAAACCTATAAGAAAGATTACTCTACCCAGCAAAGATTTCATTCAGATTCGATGGAGAAATTAAAACCTTTACAGACAAGCAAAAGCTAAGAGAATTCAGCACCACCAAACCAGCTTTACAACAAATGCTAAAGGAACTTCTCGAGGCAGGAAACACAAGAGAAAGAAAAGACCTACAATAACAAACCCAAAACAATTAAGAAAATGGTCATAGGAACACACATATCGATAACTACCTTAAATGTAAATGGATTAAATGCTCCAACCAAAAGACACAGACTGGCTAAATGGATACATAAACAAAACTCATATATATGCTGTCTGCAAGAGACCCACTTCAGACCTAGGGACACATACAGACTGAAAGTGAGGGTATGGAAGAAGATATTCCATGCAAATGGAAATCAAAAGAAAGCTGGAGTAGCAATTCTCATATCAGACAAAATAGACTTTAAAATAAAGACTATTACAAGAGACAAAGAAGGACACTACAGAATGATCAAGGGATCAATCCAAGAAGGAGATATAACAATTGTAAATATTTATGCACCCAACATAGGAGCACCTCAATACATAAGGCAAACAGCTATAAAAGGGGAAATTAACAGTAACACAATAATAATAGGGGACTTTAACCCCCCACTTTCATCAATGTACAGATCATCCAAAATGAAAATAAATAAGGAAACACAAGCTTTAAATGATACATTAAACAAGATGGACTTAATTGATATTTATAGGACATTCCATCCAAAAACAACAGAATACACTTTCTTCTCAAGTGCTCTTGGAACATTCTCCAAGATAGATCATATCTTGGGTCACAAATCAAGCCTTGGTAAATTTAAGAAAATTGAAATCGTATCAAGTACCTTTTCCGACCACAAGGCTATGAGACCAGATATCAATTACAGGAAAAAATCTGTAAGAAATACAAACACATGGAGGCTAAACAATATGCTATTAAATAACCAAGAGATGACTGACGAAATCAAAGAAGAAATCAAAAAATACCTAGAAACAAATGACAGTGAAAATACGACAACCCAAAACCTATGAGATGCAGCAAAAGCAGCTCTGAGAAGGAAGTTTATAGCAATGCAATCCTACCACAAGAAACAAGAAACATCTCAAACAACCTAACCTTACACTTAAAGCAATTAGAGAAAGAAGAACAAAAAAACCCCAAAGTTACCAGAAGGAAAGAAATCATAAAGATCAGATCAGAAATAAATAAAAAAGAAATGAAGGAAACAATAGCAAAGATCAATAAAACTAAAAGCTGGTTCTTTGAGAAGATAAACAAAATTGATAAACCATTAGCCAGACTCATCAAAAAAAAAAGGGAGAAGACTCAAATCAATAGAATTAGAAATGAAAAAGGAGAAGTAATAACTGACACTGCAGAGATACAAAGGATCATGAGAGATTACTACAAGCAACTACATGCCAATAAAATGGACAACCTGGAAGAAATGGACAAATTCTTAGAAAAGCACAACCTTCCAAGACTGAACCAGGAAGAAATAGAAAATATAAACAAACCAATCACAAGCACTGAAATTGAGACTGTGATTAAAAATCTTCCAACAAACCAAAGCCCAGGACCAGATGGCTTCACAGGCAAATTCTATCAAACATTTAGAGAAGAGCTAACACCTAGCCTTCTCAAACTCTTACAAAATATAGCAGAGGGAGGAACACTCCCAAACTCATTCTACGAGGCCACCATCACCCTAACACCAAAACCAGACAAAGATGTCACAAAAAAAGAGAACTGCAGGCCAATATCACTGATGAGCATAGTTGCAAAAATCCTTAACAAAATACTAGCAAACAGAATCCAATAATGCATTAAAAGGGTCATACACCATGGTCAAGTGGGGTTTATCCCAGGAATGCAGGGATTCTGCAATATACACAAATCAATCAGTGTGATACACCATAGTAACAAACTGAAGGAGAAAAACCATATGATCATCTCAATAGATGCAGAAAAAGCTTTTGACAAAATTCAACACCCATTTATGATAAAAACCCTCCAGAAAGTAGGCATAGAGGGAACTTTCCTCAACATAATAAAGGCCATATAAGACAAACCCACAGCCAACATCGTTCCCAATGGTGAAAAACTGAAACCATTTCCACTAAGATCAGGAACAAGACAAGGTTGCCCATTCTCACCTCTATTATTCAACATAGTTTTGGAATTTTTAGCCACAGCAATCAGAGAAGAAAGAGAAATAAAAGGAATCCAAATCGGAAAAGAAGAAATAAAACTGTCATTGTTTGCAGATGACATGATACTATACATAGAGAATCCTAAAGATGCTACCAGAAAACTACTAGAGCTAATCAATGAATTTGGTAAAGTAGCAGGATACAAAATTAATGCACAGAAATCTCTTGCATTCCTATACACTAATGATGAAAAATCTGAAAGAGAAATTAAGGTAACACTCCCATTTACCACTGCAACAAAAAGAATAAAATACCTAGGAATAAACCTACCTAAGGAGACAAAAGACCTGTATGCAGAAAACTAGAAAACACTGATGAAAGAAATTGGAGATGATACACACAGATGGAGAGATATACCATGTTCTTGGGTTGGAAGAATCAACATTGTGAAAATGACTATACTACCCAAAGCAACCTACAGATTCAATGCAATCCCTGTCAAACTACCAACGGCGTTTTTCACAGAAGTAGAACAAAAAATTTCACCATTTGTATGGAAACACAAAAGACCCCGAATAGCCAAAGCAATCTTGAGAAAGAAAAACGGAGCTGGAGGAATCATGGTCCCTGACTTCAGACTATACTACAAAAGCTACAGTAATCAAGACAGTATGATACTGGCACAAAAACAGTAAGATTATTCCAGAGATAAACCCATGCACCTATGGTCACCTTATCTTTGATAAAGGAGACAAAAATATACAATGGAGAAAAGACAGTCTCTTCAATAAGTGTTGCTGGAAAAACTGGACAGCTACATGTAAAAGAATGAAATTAGAACGCTGCCTAACACCATACACAAAAATAAACTCAAAATGGATTAAAGACCTAAATGTAGGGCCAGACACTATAAAACTCTTAGAGGAAAACATAGGCAGAACACTCTATGACATAAATCACAGCAAGATCCTTTTTGACCCACCTCCTAGAGAAATGGAAATAAAAACAAAAATAAACAAATGGGACCTAATGAAACTTAGAAGCTTTTGCACAGCAAAGGAAACCATAAACAAGATGAAAAGACAACCCTCAGAATGGGAGAAAATATTTGCAAACAAAGCAACTGACAAAGGATTAATCTCCAAAATTTACAAGCAGCTCATGCAGCTCAATATCAAAAAAACAAACAACCCAATCCAAAAATGGGCAGAAGACCTAAATAGACATTCCTCCAAAGAAGATATACAGATTGCCAACAAACACACGAAAGGATGCTCAACATCACTAATCATTAGAGAAATGCAAATCAAAACTACATTGAGGTATCACCTCACACTGGTCAGAATGGCCATCATTAAAAAATCTACAAACAATAAATGCTGGAAAGGGTGTGGAGAAAAGGGAACCCCCTTGCATGGTTGGCAGGAATGTAAATTGATACAGCCACTATGGAGAACAGTATGGAGGTTCCTTAAAAAACTAAAAATAGAACTACCATACGACCCAGCAATCCCACTACTGGGCATATACCCTGAGAAAACCATAATTCAAAAAGAGTCATGTACCACAATGTTCATTGCAGCTCTATATACAATAGCCAGGTCATGGAAGCAACCTAAGTGTTCATCAACAGATGAATGGATAAAGAAGATGTGGCACATATATACAATGGAATATTACTCAGCCATAAAAAGAAATGAAACTGAGTTATTTGTAGTGAGGTGGCTGGACCTAGAGACTGTCATACAGAGTAAAGTAAGTCAGAAAGAGAAAAACAAATACCGTATGCTAACACATATATATGGAATCTAAAATTTAAAAAAAAATGGTACTGATGAACCTAGTTGCAGGACAGAAATAGAGACGCAGATGTAGAGAATGGACTTGAGGACACGGGGAGGGGGAAGGGTAAGCTGGGACAAAGTGAGAGAGTGGCATGGACATATATACACTACCAAATGTAAAATAGATAGCTAGTGGGAAGCAGCCGCATAGCACAGGGAGATCAGCTCTGTGCTTTGTGTCCACCTAGGGGGTGGGATAGGGAGGGTGGGAGGGAGACGCAAGAGGGAGGAGATATGGGGATACATGTATGTATATATATAGCTGATTCACTTTGTTATACAGCAGCAACTAACACAACATTGTAAAGCAATTATACTCCAATAAAGATGTTAAAAAAAATGAACTCATAATACTCTAAAATATAGCCACTTATTAGTTGTATGATTGTGGGCGAGTCATTTATCCCCCTTGGTATCTCAGTATCCTGATGTGGAAAAAAAAAAAAGAATATATTTTGGAAGTTCTAATTCTGTCCTCCGTGTCTCTTAACTTCTCTTTTCTATTTTTTCACCTTTATCTCTGTGGTGCATTTAGATTATTTCCTCAGGTCTGTTTTCTAGCTAGCGTTCTTTCCTCCTGATCATAATGCTAATTATCTTTTCTTTTCACAGGTAAATTTTTCCCCAGATAAATGCCTAGTTTCCTTGCCAGTTCCTTGGGCTGGTGAGAGGAGTTTTAGTCATTTCACAGAAATACCTCAGCTCTGTGCCCAAGATCCAAATCCTGAACACGTCTGTTGGTGTAGATATTCCACTCCCAGCCCACAGCTGTTAAAGCCAATATTTTCCCCTAATGTCCCCGTTTGAATCCATTTCCTTCTATCCTGGCTTCAGTCCTTCTCATTCCCCAGCAATTCATGCCTTTTTCGTTCTTTCCATGTCTGGTACCTGAAGATTTCCCTTTCTTGAATTTGAGCTTTATTAAGTATTTGAAAATATATTTGTTTACTTTTTATCCAACAAATATGTCTATGTGTGCCAAGAGAGGGTGAGGGCAGATTTTTGATATCAGCTGTCCTGTTGACTGGAACTCTAGCAACTGAAGTAAATTTTTTTTTCTGTACCAAAGGATCATTTTTCTCAAATGCTATGTGTGATAGATGCTTTAAGTTACTTTTCTCCTTTTCATAGAGTCTTTCCTATGTTTCTCTATCTAAAACACAAATTCTTCCAGAGCGTCAAAATGCTTTGCTTTTTATTTGTTTGCTTGTTTCTGCAGGCTGCAGAACGACACGAATCTTTAACAAGTTGGAACCTGGCAAAGAAGGCAAAGTGGCGTGAAGAAGCTGCGTTGGCTGCACAGGGCAAGGCTAACTGATGGTCTAACTGACAAAGTGATCATCAGGACATCATCACTGTTATCAGCAACAATAAAAGATAGGTAAAAGAGACCATTTAACAAAATACTTGCCAAGGTTTTATTTTGGTAACAAGAACCACAAAGTCTTTTTTATTTCTACTTTTTAGTAAACTTTTGTGGAAGTATAACATACATTCAGAGAGTGCACAAAAGTGTATAAAACTTGATAGATTTTTTACATAGTGAACACACTTGTATAACCACTGCCCAGGTCGAGATGTAGAACAGCACCAAGAGCACCTCAGAAGCCTCCTTTCGGCCCTCTGTCAGTCATTACCCTCCACAGATAACCATTGTTGTGAGTTTTATCACCATAGATTATTTTTGCCTGTATTCAGACTTCATATAAATAGAATTACACAATATACACTTGTGAGTGTGAATTCTTATACTCAGCATTATATTGTGAGATTCATCCACAGATTGTAGCATGTGTTCGTTCATTTTTATTGTGTTATAGTATTCCATTGTATGAATGTGCCACAGTTTATCTGAATATTTGGTCCAGTTTTTGGCCACTAAAGATACTGCTAAAATGAGCATTCTGTGCATGTCATTAAAATATTGTTGAATTAAATCACTAAGGGCTCTTTAAAACCTAAACTAATTTTCAACCAAAGTTCTACTGTATTTGGTAATTGGTTAGTCCCTCTGGGTATTCTTTTCATAGTTTGCAACTAGATGAAACAGGTTTAAAAAGTCTTATAAACTGAGAAGTATGAATTTCAAAACCTATTTTAAAATGATAAAAGTACTAAAACAGTAATTGTAAAAGCAATTTAAAAAAGACAAAAACATTAGAGAAATAAAAATGGTATGAGTCAATGGTCTTCAAACTTGAGTAAGCCCTAAAACAGCTTTAAAAACTATATATCGGGCTTCCCTGGTGGCGCAGTGGTTGAGAATCTGCCTGCTAATGCAGAGGACACGGGTTCGAGCCCTGGTCTGGGAAGATCCCACATGCCACGGAGCGACTAGGCCCGTGAGCCACAATTGCTGAGCCTGCGCGTCTGGAGCCTGTGCTCCGCAACAAGAGAGGCCGCGATATAGTGAGAGGCCCACGCAGCGCGATGAAGAGTGGCCCCCACTTGCCGCAACTAGAGAAAGCCCTCGCACAGAAACGAAGACCCAACACAGCCATAAGTAAAATAAATAAATTAAAAA
Organism: Balaenoptera acutorostrata; assembly: GCF_949987535.1. Classification (NCBI taxonomy): domain Eukaryota; kingdom Metazoa; phylum Chordata; class Mammalia; order Artiodactyla; family Balaenopteridae; genus Balaenoptera; species Balaenoptera acutorostrata. The sequence goes on from NC_080077.1 coordinate 44,805,700, forward strand.
AAAAAAAAAAAACTATATATCTCCTCACACATTTTAATTTGGCATCTATAATTTTAAAATCATAAATGTAATTAGTTGAAATGATATAATTTCCATTTTATTGTGTATTAAATGTACTTTAAATATATTTTCCATCATAACCCTGAAGCTACCTAGTTAGCTCATTCAATTTATGGAGGATGTCCGCTTTGTAATTTTCAGGACAAAGCCAGTCCTCATTGTCAAACTAATAAGTCAAATCAAGCCTAGACTAACTTTCTGTTAGAAAAAGTCTCACTTTGATTTGAAAATGACAGTGATACCCATCCCTCTGACAATAATCTCACTTCTGAGTTCAATTCTAAGGTAGATAGAGAAGGCAGGAAGCATTGTTATGAGTCCACCCCCTGGATGAACCAAGGCATTGGCTGCTGTAGCATTTTGCACAGGGGCTGTCTTTGCCCTTGTGGGACTCCTCTTCAGGAGCTGTGTGTTCTGAATTACCCATCTGTCATGCAGAAGGTTTTTACACCACGGAGTAAAGCATGAATAAGAATCAAGAATGGAAGAGAAGTATTGATATTTTGGGGGGCACACAGTACAAAGTTGTTTATGAGAAGAGGTGAGAACCAGCAGACCACAGTCTATTCTCAGACAGGTCAATTTTAGGAAAGAGTATATATAAAGTTTAAAGATCTAGAAATCAATTTTCTTAAGAATACCTTACTCTGTATACTTCCTTGAAAGTCTTTGACACTCTGCTTGAAGATTCCTGGGATATTCTAAATATTATAGAAAACCTCAATGAAAATGTTTATAAGGATAGATGTGATGATTTCCCTTTCTGGTTAGATGGAAGACTAGATTTCCAGAGAAGTCATCCAGCATTGAACTAAAAATCCTGGTTAAAATATTTTTTAAAACATCTTTTAAAACACTTGACTGAACTGTTGGGAAAAGAAGGAAGATCCTTGCTATAGACAGTAAGAAAGTAAAAATCCAAAGAGTTAAGCCTGTCTTATGCTGCTGCTTGCCATGGGGGCATCTAGATATCCTAGGTGATGATATGCTAGGGAGAATAAACAAAAACATGAGGCTTGGTAAAGCTGAGAGGATGGACATCCACATGAAGCCAGAATCCCAGAAAGTTTATATTGTCAGAGGGTTGAACTGGGATTTGGTGGTAATGGTGGGGTGCCTGTATCAGTCAGAGTTCTGACTGATTTATATCTATATCTATATCTATCTATATCTATATCTGTATCTAAAGCCAGTACAAGAGTTTATCTATGTCTATATAAATAGATTTATCTATATATTTATCTATATATATATTTATTTATTTACGTTTTATTGATTTATTTAAAGCGATTGGCTTACATGACTGTGGGAGCTGGCAAATCAGAAATGTGTAGGGCAGGCCAGCAGTCTGGGAACCCTCTGGCAGGAGCTGAAACTATAGTCCAAAGGCAGAATTTTTGTCTTCCTCAGGAAACCTTGGTTTTGCTCTGCTGGTCTTTCAAATGATTGGATAAGGCCCACTCAGATTATCAAAGGTATCTACTTTTCTTAAAGTCAACTGACAAAGTATTAATCCCACCTACAGAATACCTTCACAGCAACATTTAGATTAGTGTTTAATTGGGTAACTGTGTACTATAGCCTAGTCAGACTGACACAAAAACCAACAGAGTGCAGGGTTGAGTAAGAAACTCACCTATTTATCATCTTTAGATTTAAATGAAAAGTAGAAAACAATCCTTGAAGAATTCCTAACCACAAGTTTGTTACCATGTGTATTTGGGGCCAGAATTTATGCCATCTGTGTTAGCTGCAGCCCCCAATAAATCTATACCAATTATTTGGTTAAAAGTATGAACAGCAGAATTTAGGTGATGGAAGTGCTCTGAAACTGGATTGTAGCAATGCACAACTGTGTGAATTTATGAAAACTCAAACTGTACACTTAAAATGGGTGGGTTTTATGATATATAAATTACACCACAATAAAGCTGCTTTAAAAAAAAGTGAGCTGAATAACATACCGTTTCCAAAGTTGTGAGAAGGAGGTACTCACATATGTTGCTGTTTGGAATGAAAGATAGTACAACCCTTATGGATGGAAATTTGACAATACCTAGCAAAATTGTATATGTATTTATTGAGCCAGAAATTTACAGTGATATTCATTGCCACACTATTTACAATGGCAAAAGACTGAAAACAATTTAAATGTCCATCAATGGGGGATTAATTGAATAAATGGCAGACAAAATAAACTTTAAGATGAATTACTATAGATAAAGAGGGTTACAAGATATTGGTAAAAGATTCAATTCATCAAAAGATATTCTCTTGGTACAATGGCATCCAATGGTGAGATTGGCCTGTCCACCCTCAACAGCAATCTGGCAAATTTAGGTGCTGAGAGCCCCTGTATGCTGGACTCCAAGGCTGGTTCTCTGCCCTTGGATATATTTTGTCCCCAACATCACCTTTGGTCACCCTGCTGTAGAAAGCCTCCACGAGCAGCTAGGTTTGGATATGCATATGATAGTGTCTCGGCTAGACCAGTGGATAAAGTGAATGGCTGTAGCAAGAACCAGTCAATATTTAATCTGGAGGTTACTGAGAATCCAGGGCTTTGATTAAAGACATGTGAGGACGGGGCTTCCCTGGTGGCGCAGTGGTTGAGAATCTGCCTGCCAATGCAGGGGACACGGGTTCGAGCCCTGGTCTGGGAAGATCCCACATGCCGCGGAGCAACTGGGCCCGTGAGCCACAACTACTGAGCCTGCGCGTCTGGAGCCTGTGCTCCGCAACAAGAGAGGCCGCGACAGTGAGAGGCCCGCGCACCGCGATGAAGAGTGCCCCCCGCTCGCCGCAACTAGAGAAAGCCCTCGCACAGAAACGAAGACCCAACACAGCCAAAAATAAATAATAAATAAAAATTAAAAAAAAAAAAAAAAAAAAAAAAATAAAGACATGTGAGGACGAGATGAAATTGACCTTGCCATCAAACTAAGCATGTGAGCATTTGGCACCATGGGCTAATCAGATAGAGAAAGCTTTGGTTATGACAGTGGAACCTGGGTTTGGAAGGCAGAAATCCATGGAAGATATGATGCCAAAGATTCACTGATTGACGGTGGAGTGGGTACTGACACTGTCCATAACTGTACAGAGTCAGGAGGTAACATTATTGTGTCTGGCAATGAGGAGTGAAGACGTATCTGTGACAACGCGTTTAAAAATGTTTGCTCAGTGTCTACTCAGAAACGTTCTCTTGATCAGTGAAACCTCAAAAGCCGAGTGTTTCTTCTCATGAAATCTTTTAACTGGAAAGCAAGAATGTTGACTATCAAATTATATTGGGATTGAGGCAATGCTGCTTTTCTGGGCAGTTATTCATTCCAGTGCCTAAAATCTATTTGTTCTGAGAGGTTAGAAATTGATGTATTTAACTACATTTTTAGAGATGGAATTTAAAGATTAGTGTGATGAATATTTTGCTTTTACTTGGTGACTTCATTTTTATGAAGTGTGAATATATGGCTTTATTATTAAGATTACTGAAAAGTATGTTTTAATGACTAAGGAAGGCATATTAGTTACTATTAGAAAATTATTTTTCCTGCTTTTCTAAAAAGACTTGTGTCTCACACATCTTCTAAAAGCAAAGGAAGTTGTTATGTTTTTCCTGTTTGGGGTCATTTGTGATTTGTCTATATGCTTGATAATGATTAGAATGGAATATATGAAAAGTTAAGCTTGGATCTAGCTGGGATAGATACCATATTTTTCTTACGTCTAAAACATCTATTTTTCACTTTCATCTTACAGTTGATGCATCAAAACTATTTTAAAATGTATGAAATACAGGGTATTTCAGGTGGTCTGTGGTCTATTCTAAAATGTGAGCATAGGTTTCACCTGTCAATTTTGCTGGTGGGATAGATTATTCAGTGATTTTTTTCCCCCTTTCTTGAACACATCTAACATCCTTGAGGACATTGTTGCCTTAGTTTACAAAGGAAAAAGTAGTCTCTCTTTGGAAGTAATATCCAGAATCCTGACTCTGCCTTTTCCAGCTGTTTGACCTTAGCAAATCACTCAACCTCTGAGCTTCTAATATTTCATTTATAAACTTAATGTAATTATAACAACTTTGCAGGGTTGTGTTGAGGATTAAAAGAGGTAACATTATATATGTAAAGCACCCAGCACTACTCCTAGAACTTAATAGATGCTCAATACAAAGTAGCTATTATATAAATTTATGTTTTGTAGGTACAGACTACTTCGATATAATTTCATTAAGTCTGTAAATCATTCTAATGAGTGTTGAGACAGGTATTTTTGACCCTATTTTAAAAATGAAGGAATTAAAATTCAGCAATAGGCTGATAACCTGGAAAGGATCCAGGGGACATAGGATTTCCGGTCTGTACTCCTTACAAAAGGGGCCTTGGAAGGTGGGTCAGGTAAAGCAAGATGCTTTTATCTAACATTTTCTTATTTCCAGTCTAACTTTATCATGTAGCAGGCCAGACAGCTGAGAATATTCTGGAACTATAGATTTTCACCCCAGGGATATGCATTTTATTATTCCATGAAAGACCAGGTAGGCTATTAATGACAGAGTTAATTCATAAACTAAAAGTTTTATGTGTTCTCCAAATTACACTTGGATAACAAATATGTATTTACCCCTTCATTCTTATAATTACTCTTGCTACATAATAAATATGGCAAGAAATAACAGAGCCAGTGTCTCTAAACTTCTCAAGGTTACTATGAATTTTGAGAAATAAGGTTTGAAAAATAAGAATGTTAGCACTTAAGTATCAATATATAATAGAGTCTGGTTTTTTTCCCTCTAACAGTATAAGATAAAATTTTGTCTCTTAATATTTGTTTTTATTTTGGCCTAGGAAAGGGTTGTGTCATGAACAAGTGGCATTTTACCCAAATCATACAACACAAGGAATATAAAAACAGCTGTAATTTTAAAATACTAGATTATAATATCAGACATGATGGAAAGATTTGAGTTTATTTGTCTGGACAACTTGGGCTTGACCAGCTTTTGTTTTCTTTTTCTTTAAAAATAAATGTACAGCGAAAGTACAATAGTGCTTGCTTCAACAGCATGTATACTAAATTGGAATGATATGGAGATTATGGCCCCTGCACAAGGATGATATGCAGATTCCTGAAGTGTTCCATATTTTTTCGTCACAAGGAAAAAACCAATTTTTTTCTTTTTTGGGGGATATCTATTTGAGATGATGGATATTAATTAAACTTACTGTGGTAATCATTTCACAATAATTGTAAGTCAAATAATTACACTGTACACCTTAAACTTAAAACCACAAGTGACTAACACTTGTTTGTGGGTGAAAAGTTAGTTACTCCTGTGGTTCAAGAAGGAAAGAAAAATACTTACCTTGCCTGTCTCATAAACAGCATAAAAGATTAATACATGAAGTATATGTTCTTATTCTGAAATTGTGGCTGCAGGGAGTAGGGGATTAAGAACAGGGCTTTTTTGTTGTTACGAATCCTGTTTTCCCTTAAGTTACGTCATTTTATTAACCAACCTATTCTCTTTCACTTATTTTTTTTAACATTAGTAAATCCTAGATCAAAGGTTTCATACTCTTCCATTCCATCTGCTGTCTGCCTCTTTGGATGGTGGCCATACTCTGGTGTACTGGTACAGAAGATTTCATCATGTAAAGCCATGCCTGACCTTTTGATCTGATCATATTTTTCATCTTGACATAACACTGCTATATCTTCAGCCTTCAGGAGGGAAGTCCGTTGTTCCCACCACAAACACTGAAAGGGAAAATATTTTCAATTAAGTTTCAACTAGTTCGTTTTATTTAAATTCACTTATCATGTAATCTGAAAATATCAGTTTTGTAATAACTATTGTTCTATTCTTTTAGCACATAAATGTACAGATTCTCATTTGAACCTGAAAAAATGATATAGCAATTCTAAATCTGTATGCACAAAATAACGTAGCATGTAAATACAGCCAGAACTCCAAGGAAAAAAATGAATGAATCCACTATCATCTTGGGAAATTTTAACATACCTCTCTTAGAAACTGACAAATTAAGCTGAATAGTAAAGATATAAATTATGTGAATCAATTAATAAAACAAATTCTTTTCTAGCATGCATGCAACATTTCACTAAAACTGAGCACATACTAGGTCATGAAGCACATTTCATCAACTTTTAAACTACATGTAATCACATCACAACTTAGAAATTAAGGGCATGTTTTTAAAGTTTGAAGATTTAAAGACACATTTCTAAATGACTCTTTGGTCAAAGAGTAAATCATAATGGGAGTTTTAAAATGCTTAGAGCTGAATGATAAGAAAAAGCTATATATTAAAGCTTGTGGAATGCAGCTGAAGTGGTACTTCAAAGTAAATTGTTAGCCTCACAAAACACTTTTCTTAGAAAAGAAAGGCTGAGTTGCTGAAACTCAGCCTCTGTTCACCGGTGCCGAATAGAAACGCGGAGACAGAGTTTTGGGTGAAGTAGAAATGAGTAGCTTTTATTGCTTTGCCAGGCAAAGGGGGCCACAACAGGCTAATGCCCTCAAGACTGTGTGTCCCCCCTGGAGGGGGTAGAGAGTTTTATAGTGTTCAAGGAGCAGGGTGTGATCAGCTTGTGGACATTCTTCTGATTGGTTGGTGGTGAGGTAATTGGGAGTCAGCATCATGACCCTTCTGGTTCCAACCGGTCTGGTCTGGAGTCTACATGCTTGTGGGCAGCGGACAGTTAACTTCTTCCACCTGGTGGGGGATTCAGTATCTGCAAAACAGCTCAAAGGACAGGGCTCAGAATATTATCTACAGCCCTTGGGGAAGAACTAAAGGTCCTTGACTCTGTTTAATGGCTAAAGTATTATTGTTTTGTCTTGCTTGACTGTTTTCCTTTCTTTCTGCATTTTCTCACTTCTCTGATTGATTTTATTCTTTGACTAAATTCTTTCTACAGACAAAAGGCAGGCAGAGGACATGGATCGGGTCTGTCCTGGGAAGGTCTCATAGCGTCCTGCTCGGTTACATTAGGAGCAGAAACTAATGAGGTAAATACAAACATAGAATTTAGAGGATCACTATAACCTAATTTGGCAAATGTCATCAAGATAAAAGAAAAAAGGTACAAGAAAACAAAATTATAAATGATAAAAGGGATGAAAGCCAAAAGAACATTATAAATTGGTATGTCATCTTTCCCTCTGGCCAAAATGGAATAATAGGGACAAGAGTCACTCTCCTGCCACAAACAAGTAAAAAATCAGACAGAAATATGAAATGACAGTTTCCAGACACTGGACATCAGGCACTCAAGGACAGTGATCTGTAAAATAGAGGAAATAAGTTAGTTGGGCCCTATGATTGCTCCACTTTACTGCCTAGAGAGTTTCAAGACTGCAGGACATAGAAGGGAAACCCATGTGGAACTTAGAATTCTCTCTGAGTTGAGGAGAAAGAGTTGGGAGGCCAGGGGAGATAAGACAACCAGATTTCACAGGGTAGAGTATCAAGGTGACAGAGCTGCACAGATAGCTCCAGAGATCTGCAGCTGAGTACTGATGACCACATGTGACTACTACCCAATACCATGAAAGGAACCACCTGAAAGAACAAGGAGAAACAAGTTTTGGAGCTCACACATGGCCAAGAATAGTTTCCAGACAAAGTGGAAACCCTTCTGTTTCACAGAGTAGCAGAGTACTAGAAATAGTATTGTCTCAGTTAAAAAAATGCTATCTGTGCCTGCCTTACAAAGTTCAAAAGCAAGCCTTTATGTAAAGAATAAAAATTTCTCCAAGTAACTTAATTTTTCTGATAACAAAGCTCAAGAATATACATATATATGTGTGTGTGTGTGTGTGTGTGTGTGTGTGTATGTATATATATATATATATATATATATATATATATATATATATATATATATATATATATAAAATCTAATATCTAATAGCCCACAAAGTAACATTCACAATGCCTGGTATCCAATAAAAAATTACCAGATGTGCACAGAAGGCATGCCAATGTAAAATACAACCCATAGTATGGAGAAAAATCAATAAAAAGAAAGACCAAGAAATGACACAGATGATAGAATTAGCAGACAAGGACAATATAACATTAACATCTATAATTCTACTTGCTATGTTCAACACAGTGGAGGAAAGCCTGAGCATGGTAAGAAAAAACATGGAAGATATAAAACAGACCCAAATAGAACTTCTAGAAATAAAATATACAAAGTATCATATGAAAAATACACTAATGAAATTAAGAGCAGATTAGACACTAATCTTGTCGATTAGTGAACTTGAAGACAAAGCAAGGAAAATTATCTCAAATGAAACACATATTGAAAAACAACTGAAAAAGAAATGAACAAAGCATCAGTAAGCTGCATGACTATTTTGGGCAGCCTAATATAAGTGGAATTGGAATTTTTAAAATATTTGAAGAAATAATGGTTGAAATGTTTCCAAATTTGATGAAAACTATAAACTCACAAACACAAGAGGCTCAGCTAACTGCAAGAACAAGAAACATGAAAAAAAGGCATACCAAGTTACATCATAATCAAATTGTTTAAAATCAGTGATAAAGAAAAAAATTTTTAAATCAGAGAAAAGTTAACGTTACACACAAAGGAACAACGATTAAGAATGATAGCAAACTTCTTGTCAGAAACAAAGCAAGTAAGATGACAGTGGGGGCAACATCTTGAAAGAACAAAATGTGTTTGGAATTCTATACCCAATAGAAATATCTTTTTAAAATGAAGGTGAAATAAAGGTTTATGTTGGCATACAAAAGCTAACAGAATTGATCACCAGCAACTTACAATACAAAAATATAAGTCCTTCATGCAGAAGGAAAATGATATCAGATAGAAATCTAGATCTACACAAAGAATTGAAGAATAGTAGAAATGGTAACTATGTGGGCAAATATATTTTTTAAAACCTTTATAATTTGTTTAAACCTTTTAAAAATAGTTGACTGTTTAAAGCAAAATTTAAAAAAATGCATTGTGGAGTTTATAACATGTAGAAAAATCTGACAGTAGCACAAAGGCAGAGACGGAGAAAAAGGAAGTTTACTGTATTAAGCTTCTTATACCACTGTCAATGAATAGAAAAATAATGCCATATATGTAATTTATGTTTCTAATAGCCATGTTAAAAAGTCAAAATAATCAGTGAAATTAATTTTAATAGAATATTTTACTTAATCCAATGTCCAAAATATTATTTTAGCAAATAACTGTCCTCAGTTTGCCTTAAATAAAACTCTTCTCTATTCCTATTATAGATTGTTTATTATTTGTCGATAACATTTATGAAGACAATTATAAAATTTTGTTGAAATACAGTAAGGAAGATCTAAATACATGGTGAGCTATAACTTGTTCATGGATAGGAAGAGTTAGTATCATTAAGATGCTAATTCCTCCAAAATTGTCCTATGGATTACATGTAATTTCATCCAGAATCCCTAAGGGGCTTTTCATGGAATTGAACAAGTGAATGTTACGTTTATATGGAAATGCAAAGAGCTAAGACGATCCTGAACAAAAGCAAAATAGAACTTTCCCTATCAGACATCATGATGTAGTCACAAAAATGGATTAGTATACAGCAAAGAAAATGAACAAACCACAGATACATGCATCAATATGAATGAATCTCAAAAAATGTTAACATTGAGCCAAAACAAAAAAGCCACAGATATAAAAAATATTCCAGTTTACATATTTAGAAAACAGGCAGGGGAATCTGTATTTCTTAGGGATACGTACACATGAGATGAAACAATGAGGAAAAGCACAGGGATTATTAATAAAATCCAGAGTAATATCTACAAGGGACTGATAATAATCAAGCTGGATGGTGAATACACAGGTGTTCATGTTATTATTCAAAGTGTCTTCTTACACATTATTCTCTTTGTGTATATTTTATAATAAAACAATTTAAAAGATGGAATGCTCAGAAAATAGTGAGTCATGCTAAAACCCTAAACAAAGAATATATTAAATTTTGCCATGCTTTTTTAGAACAGTTTAAAAAAACAACCATAACTGAAAGGGAACAGGAGGGATCCCTCAAAAGTAATGGTGTCCAAAGTTTAAAACTCCCAATTTTTAAATAACAGATACTTTGGGGAACTGCACATTAAATTCCCTAAACTGCCTACTGTTTCCAAATTTAAATATTTATGCATAAACTAGTAAACATTCCAAGCTCTTTACTTGGTGGGGTTGCTCCCAATCAACATTTTAGTTCTGGTAGTGCTATACAGCAGTGCTTGCAAGTACAACTACTTGAAATTTTTATTTCAAAACAGAATGGAAAATTGAAATGTTAAAGTGCTACTAATGATATGATGTATGTGTCTCTTAAAACATAAACTACTGAAGCAAACATGAAAATCATTAGATGTCCTGAAAGGGGGGAATCATATGCTCATTTAATTTCAGTGGTAAACTGTTCAAATATGAAAGGAAAAAAATGAAAGAACAAATATACAACTGAGCAAACACATAATTAAAGGGTATACTTAAGGATTTCTGGGATGGGAACTCCACTGCGTGTTTAAATCTATTGTTTGACCTGTACATTATATGTTCATACATTTTCAGGAATTCATTTCCCACTAATATTGCAGACCACTTTACTGGGAGCAAGAAACCCTAAAAATAATTGATCCAATTACTTTCACTACTCTGTGATTAACATAGTTTCAAATACTGAAGGAAATGAGGCCAGCCAAAGCAAACAAACACCCCCCCCCCCCAAAAAATGAACAACAGAAAACCATGGTAGTGTAAGAAGAAAAAAATAAAAACACTAAGTTAGGAGGGCCTAAGCTTGGCTACTGTGCGATTTTGTGTTTCACAGTACATTAAGAAAGTTAAATCAGACATTCTCTCCTATTTATTAGGTTTAAAACTCTAAGCCTTAAATAAATGCACTGTATTGCATTAAAATAACAGAAAAGGAAAAATAATCTCAGTTGAAACATGTGAATGGCCCACTAACTGCCAAGGCTTGAGATACAAAGATAAATTGGATATGTTCCCCGTTACAGATGAATATACAAGTTCTAAAATAAAAGCAACATACTACTTTATCAGATAATGCTACCAATGAAATCTTACTGGTTTTAGAAAGGGGATGGAATTTTAATGAATCAGGGCATCTATTTTTGCTTTATTAGGCATATACAATCATAAGTGAAAACAAATGAAACAGATACACTTATATAAATGCAATTGTAAAATAGTATTTTATTATTTTTAATATAGTGCTGTAACATTTCATAATATTGCATACTACTCAAATGTTGGTTTATTTAGTTTGGCAAGAATATCTTCCCCTCATCCCACTTCCCAATTAGAATTTAAAGATGTATTATCCTTTTAGAGATCCATCATATTGGCTCCTAATATATTTCATAAAACAGTAATGCTATGAACTAAAATGAGTAAAGGTTAACAACAATTACTTTGATTTCACAGTTTCACAAAGCAGCCAGTAGATTGCTGAATTTAGAACAGCAACAAAAATCCACTGAGACTTTGTATTATAATTACTTTTTCCATAATGCTCCTTCTTGAGAGAAGAAAAAATATGAAGGCAAAGGTAATGCTTTGTCCAACAAAAGTCCTTTAGCCAAAAAATCAACCTTTATCTGCAAATAGGTTTTACAGTTACCAAATGATATGCTGTTTCTGTGCCAACAGATTTTATCACTTTTTTTTGGTCTTTATTTTTTGCTTTCTTGTTCTAGTGCTACCAGCAAGTGAACAAAATGACACTAAAAATTAAGTTCTAGGAACAATTTTCAAAATAAAACTTAGAGTAAAAAAAACCCCAGGGCACTGAGTCAAGTACTTACAAATATAAAACAAGTAAGCATAATTGCATAGATTAGCTAGTAAAAATTCAAATTCAGACAAAAATAAAACACCGAATTTAATTAAATAAACGTAAAGGACTCTTTGAAGTATTCTCTTGATTTTTACATTAATGTTGCATGCATTGCCCTTTTACAACATGTTTTCATTTTTTTTTTTTGGCACAGTTTCTCTCAGATTAAAATATAATAAATCTTAGGAAAGCAAGTTGAAAAAAGAAAATTTTTCCCACAAGGGTCAGTGAAGATTAATGAAAATACATTTTGGAGCATTTAAAATAGTACATTTGAGAAGAGTAGTCATATTAAAAAAATTTTTAGGAACAAAGTATTTGCTAGTATTGGTTCAATAAAGTCATCAGCACACCAACTATTACATATTACCCCTTGCATTCAAATCTAATCAAATTAATTACCCAAGTAACAGATCCAATGAATTAAATATAATTTTATATATAAATGCTTAAAATATGGTCAAATTCTATACTTAGAGATATAATGCTTGTTTCACTGACAAAAATTTTAAAAATCCTCCCCTCAAAGGTCATTCTATTATTTCTATTATTTTTCCTTCTGTAAGAACTTTTGTTTGAAAGACTTAGCTTAGATTTATTAATGTGACTACAGGGTCCTCAAAAAAAAAGCAGGCACAGCTGGTTAGTTTATGAATTATGCTGCATTAACAAGTTCAATTGATTAGAAAGAGTGGAACACCCTGTCACCTGATACTTAGACTATCTGCATCACTAAAAAGCGTTTATCTGATAAATTCACCATCAATTTGGTGATCTTTAATATAACTACCCTGTTCTTTTGAATATGCATATACTGAACTTCATAACTTCTACTACAATAAAAAGGGCACAGATACAATCTTCTACTTAACAATATAAAAGAGGTTTGGCAGATGCAGTCAGCATTGTGGACACCATTTAAACCTGTATTCTATAGCTTGTAGGTTTTTAAGTGTCTTGCCAAAAGCTTAGTTTCATGATATTTAATTTACAAAGTGTCATACTATTTAAAAGTACTCCTATATACATTTTCTTCTTGTAACATACCTCTGATTTCCAGCAGAAACATTATAAATGCTATCATAAATGAAATCTTTCTTTACAGAATAGACTATGAATCATATCAAAAATGCTTTTAGTTCCCATCTTAAAACATCAGTAAACTAATTTTTAAACAAGTATTTTAGGTATACAACTGGAAATGTAAATAGCCTGCACATAACTATAATAATGAAAAGACTGATTCAACAGTACCATATCTGCTTAGAAAACTACCAAGTATAGTACTGTGAGAAAAACACACAGACACACACATATATATATGTATCTGTAAATAAATATATATATATAATTTTCTATTGAAACTTTTTTTTTAAAGTTTCACAGTATGAAGAGGTTTTTGCTGTTAATACATAAACACATACATTATATTGACGAATCTGATACAAATGTAATCTAATACGATGGTTCATTAACAAGCAGCAGTTTGACCCTCTGAGGATCACCAAAGGGGAAAATAATCCTAATATAGGGTTCAACCAATTAAAGAATCCTTAGTAATTTTCATGAATATCATCCTTTTGTGTCCAGACCATTAAGTGCATTTAATAAAATTTAACACATAACAAGGTGATTTCTTCAGGAGAATTTTGCCATTCAAGTACCTCAGTTCATTATTATATAGAAAGTGAAACTTTTCAATTACTGCTCTGAAAAATCAGAGAAAGGAATACAGTATTATTTTTGCTGTGCAGCACTGCTTTAGATTCATGACGGCATCTCTATCATGATGCTCTTTAAAATGAGCAGTGAAAAAATAATAAAACACTATTTCAAAAATGTTAGCATATTTGGTTAAAATACAAAATATACTAATATAATAGCATTTATATGTTAAAAACACAAACATTTAAATGTTGTGTAATCAGTTTAATGTGTTCAACATGAAGAACAGCTTCCCTCTTCACAATTGCCACATTTTAATTGATTATCAGTACAATATTTCTTCTGTATTTTATAAGTAACTTTTACAGGTTTTCTGTTGTAATTTTTTATTTTTTGCAAAGTATAACCTATAGCACAGTGATTTATAATTTAAGGTAATAGCTATTTTCACATTCTCATTTAGCTTTTTCTCTGTTTCATGCTTCTGAAGCTCTTTTGTTTTGTTTTTGCTTTGAGAGGTAGATTTAGTAAAGAATGGGCATGTCAAACTTACTGCCAAAATGCAATTATCAACAGCTGTACTGCTAATGTGCAGTTTCCAAGAATGCTAGAAAAATTCAGAACCATTATTGTAATACTTTACCAAAGTTTTCCTTTTCAGGCTTAAATTATTAAATAATCTCATAATGTATTTAACTGTTCACAAATAGATACAAGAAAAAGATAAAACAATGAAAGACATATATACAGGCACACCAAAATAACAACAAAACTATAAAAGGTTGCATATGGATGGAAACTTTTGTTTTGTTTTGCTTTTTAAAAGTGCATTAACGTCTTTCTTTTTTGTTCTACATAAAAACACATCAAATATTCCTAATGACATTACAAGAAAGGGGAGATATCTGAAGCTACCCTTTTTAGCCATTAATTTTTCCTCCTACCAAGTTAAAGTTGAAACCCTTCCATTGGTGCTTCCTGCTGCTGAAATACAAACTGTTGTTGGTTTTCATCCACTTGAGGTACAATACTGGGATCATCATCTTCTACACCAAAGTAATGTTCAATCAGATCAAAAGCCTTTTGGTAAATTTCCTGATTTTCATGGCTTTGCAGAAATTCGATTTTATCCAGGCCTATTAATGCAAAGCATATGTACAGAAACAAAGTTGTTACTCGAATTTCAACATATATTTAAGTCAAAATAATGAATCAATAGCATCCATCAGTCCACTGGCAATTGGACTGTTATTTTTATCTAATTAAAAAGATTAAAATATAATTTTTAAAGGTTACTTTCCATTTACAGTTATTACAAAATATTGGCTATATTCCCTGTGTTGTATACTACATCCTTGAGCCTATCTTACACCCAATAGTTTGTACCTCCCACTCCCCCACCCCACTGGTAACCACTAGTTTACTCTATATGAGTCTGCTTCTTTTTTGTTATATTCACTAGTTTGTAGTATTTTTTAGATTCTACATGTAAGTGATATCATTAACTTTTATCTAATTTTTGCACATACTGATAGCCAACACTTATGCCTTATACTTCAAGAATGAAAGAATGGGGCAATGTGGTATGAAGAATAAGCACAGGCTGGGGAGTAGGAAGATCATAGACTCCACCCTTCTAGTTGTGTGATTTTTCCCAAATAAGTTTGGTTCCTCTGTACTTTAGTTTCTGAATTTTAAAATGACAGTTTTACATTATGTAACTCCACAAGTTGTTTCCAGAGTAATTGTGCTAAATAAAAAGCACAAAAAGGGAAAGCAACAAAATAAAAATAAAAAAACTAAAATACAAGCAAGCTACCACACAAGTTCTCTCACAGAATGAGCCAAAAGGTATCAATAAGGATAAATGAATACTATTTGGAAATCCAATACAGCCTATAAGTGAAACTGAAAAAGCTAATTTCGATAGTATAAGGAGAAACTACAGTGCTCTATTTTATTGCTTACAAGAAAATAATCTACATATAAGTCTGGGTGATGCTAAAAATCTTTTCCACTTATTACAGATAAACCTCTTCAATTATATGATTGCAGGATATAAGGAATAAGCAAAGTAGTCATATCTATATACAATCATAGAATAGCCTAAACTCTAGTATAACTTGGGATCAAAATAATGATTGTAGTAAGGAAATATTCTTAAATCAGTGATTGATATCTTTTATTTATATGATGTTTTAACCATTGACATTATATAATTTGAAATAAAGGCAAAGCGATCTCCCAGGCTTGGTTCAAGAATCACAAATAAAAGCTTGACTCAACCATATAATATAATAGGACTTAAGACAGAAAGTGAATATTTAATGGAAATATATTGAGAGGAAAAAAAACTGACTTAGATTCATGTGTTATCCTAAAATAAATTCCATGTGAGTTAAGTTAAATATTTTAAGACTCCAATCAGAAAAATCTAGCCAATAAATAAAATAATTTTCATCAAACCTCTGTGAGGACAATGACTTTGTAAACTTTGAAGGAATAGAATAGTAGGCTGAACCATTTATTAATTATAAAAGAACACGGTTTATCTCATTAAATTAAAAAGGTAAAAAGGATGGGAGAAAAGCCATATTAAAATAAACTATAAAATAAAATTAATTCAAATTTTTACAAAAAAAAAGACAAGTTGGTAACTGGACAAAGTATAATAAAGATGTAACTGAGATAAGGAAATATACTAACACATGGAAAATACACACCACTTTCTACATGTAATAAAACAAGAAACACATAAAAGCAACTTGGTGGTACCATTTTACATTGGCTAAATCAGCAAAATCAACAAAACAAGTAAGAGGCAGTGACACTGCCGAGTAGCATGCCTTCAGAAAGCAAAATGAGAAAACATATCAAAAACTTAAAAAGAAGTTTGTGCCCAAGCTCAGCAATAATATTCCTGAAATTTTATCCCCAAATATTAACTCAACAGAAGAAAAATATTAATAAATATTATATTTTTGTATATTATATTTTGTATTATTTGTATATTATTATTTTGTATATTATAAATATTAAAATATATTAATAATATAATATTTTTAATAAAAATAAAAAATAAGCATCAGAAAGATGTTTATTTTGGCATATGTAAAGTGCAAAACGAATTGGAAACAAACTAATGGTCAACTACAAGAGTGTGGCTAAAACCCCACTTAATTTGGCTAAAACAGCATGCAACATTCTCTTTTTATAACATTATGTGGCTATTGCAAATCACAGAAAATTATGCAAATCATAGAAATTATGTATTGTTTGGAGAAAATGTAAAATTCTCCAGAATGTTAAAAGTAGAACACCAAACTATACATGGACTGCAGTTATATCAATGTAAACTAATTCTGCATAAGGACAATGTAAAAAGGATGGTAAATAGTAAAAAGAAATTGTTAGGATAATAGAATTAAGGGTAACTGTAAAAAAAAGATATCAAAAATATTATACTGCTTTTACACAAAATATTTTTATAGAATTAGAGGGGGAAAATGCCTATGGTAGATAATTAAGAACTGACTAACTCTCAACACAGTGGGTATATAGTGAATGTACCTTAACATAATAAAGGCCATATATGACAAGCCCACAGGTAACATCATACTCAACAGTGGAAAGCTGAAAGCTTTTCCTCGAAGATCAGGAACAAGACAAGATTGTCCATTCTCATCACTTTTATTCAACATAGTAATGGAAGTCCTAGCCAGAGCAATTAGGCAATAAAAAGAAATAAAAGTCATTCAATTCAGAAATGAAGAAGTAAAACTGTCACCATTTGCAGATGGCATATTATATACAGAAAATTGTAGACCCCACCAAAAAACTGTTATAACTAATCAATGAATTCAGTAAAGCCACAGGATATAAAATCAATATACAAAAATCTGTTGCATTTCTATACCCTAATAACAAACTATCAGAAAGAGAAATAAGGAAAACAATCCCATTTACAATTCCATCAAAAAGAATAAAATGCCTTGGAATAAACTTAACCAAGGAGGTTCATGAAAGACCTGTACAATGAAAACTATGATGAAAGAAATTGAAGAAGACACACATAAACAGAAAGACATTCTGTGCTCATGGATTAGAAGAATTAATACTGTTAAAATGTTCATACTATCCAAAGCAATCTACAGATCCAATACAATCTCCATCAAAATTCCAATGGCATTTTTCACAGAAATATAACAATTAATCTTAAATTTGTATAGAACCACAAAAGAACCCAAATAGCCAAAGAAATCTTGAGAAAGAACACAGCTGGAGGCATCATGCTCCCTGATTTACACACTATATTATAAAGCTATAATAACCAAAACAGTATAGTATTGGCATATAAGCAGATCAGTGGAACAGAATAGGGAGCCCAGAAATAAACCCACACATATATATATAGTCAATTAATTTATGACAAAGGAGCCAAGAATATGCAATGGGGGAGAAGGACAGTCTTTTCAATAAGTGGTGCTGTGAAAATGATAGCTACATGCAAAAGAATTAAACTGGACCACCATCTTACACCATACTCAAAAACTAACTCCAAATGGATTAAAGACTCGAATGTAACACGTGAAACCATAAAACTCCTAGAAGAAAATATAGGTGGTAAGCTCCTCGACATGGGTCTTGGTGATGGTTTTTTGAATTTTGGAGTTGATGCCAAAAGAAAAGACCACAAAAGCAAAGATAAACAAGTGGGACCACATCACACTAAAAAACTTCTGCACAGCAAAGGAAAACATCAACAATATGAAAAGACAACCTATGAAATGAAAGAAAGTATTTGCAAATCATATACCTGGTAGGGGGTTAATATCCAAAATATATAAAGAATTCATACAACTCAATAGCATAAAACCAAACTATCCCATTAAAAAATGGGCAGAAGATCTGAATGGACATTTTTCCAAAGGAGATACACAGATGGCCAACAGGTACATGAAAAGATGCTCAACATCATTAATCATCAGGGAGATGCAAATCAAAACCACAACAAGATATCACCTTACACCTGTTGGAATAACTATTATGAAGAAGACAAGATAACAAGTGTTGGCAAGGATGTGGAGAAAGGGAACCCTTGTGCAGTGTTGATGGGAATGTAAACTGATGCAACCACTATGGAAAACAGTAAGGAGGCTCCTCAAAAAATTAAAAATACAAGTGTTGTATAATCCAGCAATTCTACTTCTGGGCACTTATCTGAAGAAAATGAAAACACTAACTCAAAAAATATATGAACTCTCATGTTCACTTCAGCATTATTTGCAATAGCCCAGACATGGAAGCAATCTAAGTATCCATCAAAGAATGAATGGATAAGAAAATGTGGTGTGTATATATATATATATATTCATTCCACACACAGTGGAATATTATTCAGCCATAAAAAAGAAGGAAATCTTGCCATTTGCAACAACCTGGATGGACCCTGAGGGCGTTACAGTCAGTGAAACAAGTCATAGATAAAGACAAATACTGTATAATCTCACTTATATGTAGAATCTAAAAAAACAAACAAATAAACAAACAAAAAACGAGCTCATAGATACAGAGCACAGACAGATTGGCGGTTGCCAGAGGCAGGAGGTGGGGGGTGAATTAAATGGGTGAAAGGAGCTGCCAAAAGGCACAAACTTCTAGTTTGTACAAGCTTTGGGGAAGTAATGTACAGCAATGGGGACTATAGTTAATAATACTGTATTGTATGTTTGAAAGCTTCTAAGAGAGTAGATCTGAAGAGTTCTCATTACAAGAAAAAAATTTTTAACTATGTTTCATGACATGAACTAAAATTATTATGCTCATTTTGCAGTATATACAAATATTGAATCACTATGTTATACACATGAAACCAATGTAATATATCACTTGTATCTCAATTAAAAAATTGATAGTAATTATAAATTTTTGACTGCTTACCATATGCTTCTTCAATGAGGGCACAGTATGGATTAATGCCTATTCCATTCTGCTTACATTCTTGTTCTCCAAGACGTAAAATATTTTCAAGTCCATTTAAAGCCACTTGGACTATTTTAGAGTCCATAACAGTCAATAGGTCACAAAGTGGTTTAATGCAGCCTAAGGCTACCAAATACCTTCAGAGTAATTAAAAAAAGAAAAGTGGGGAAAAAACATTTTAAAAGATTTAAATAAATATTATTTATAGCAATGACATGAAAATATTCTTCAGCGAAATGCTACATAAACAATTAAGTATTCCTATACAATCTCAAACATCAAAAAAATTTAAATTTTTACTTACATAGGAACCTGAAAATTCTTACTCTCCTAGTTTCATAATTTAACATAATTAGCAATAAATGGTATTACAAATATTACAAAAAAAATACATGCAAGCAAATTGGTACTTACACCTGTTTTTGCATAGCATATGAGCACTAAGAATAATGGGCTCAAGGTTTATTTTTGTTTTTGTTCTTTACGGTTAGTTAGCCCATGAAACACATGGAGTCATATGGGGGTAGGTAGAAATGAAGACGGAGAAGAGACATCTAAATCAAACTTCAGGGAATTTCCCACAAAAACAATTGTAGTTAATGTTCTAAAACATCTGCTATGTTTCAGAAGCATGGAAGGCTTCTAGGAGCAAAACAGGCCATGTTGTGAATAATTTTAATAAATAATGATCACAAAAACTATTCTACTCATTTCCTAATGCTTTTTTCCTTTTCTAGTTGTTATTAGCTCTTTAAAGTAACTGATTTGTTCACTTGGCAAAAAGTCCACATTAAGCATGTCCTGAAGTCCATATTAAACGTGCTCTGAAGCCAGGCTGCATGCCTTCAAGTCCTAATTCCACTCCTTATTAGTTGTGTGATTTTTGAGTAACTTCTCTGTGCCTCAGTTTCCACATCTTAAGTGGGAATAATAATAGTACCAAACTCAGAAGGTTGCTGTGAGAATACTGCAGGCATTCAATAACAGTTAGTTTCCATCCCCCCACCCCCTGGCTTTTTTAAATGTGCATACCTTCACTGGAGCACTCACTTGCCATACACTATTACTGTGACTGATCAAATAGAATTGCTGAATGAATAACTATCTCACAGAGTTATAAAGTTAAAGTAAATAAAATACTTGAAAGTATCTGATGCACTGCTGATGCTCAATAATTGAAACGACTTAGCACAACAACTGGCACTCAGTAAATATTAGTGATATGCATGCTGAACCTTATCTGAGATCAAGACTTCTTCCCATATATATAGAGTTAATGAAATGGTGAAAACTGGCTAGAAAAATAATGATCTCATTTTGGACACTTGATTCATACTAATACATTTTAAGGAATAATATATGGAACAGACACAAAGACGAAAACAAATTGAAAAAAATACAACTGTTTATAGGTGGACAACAAACTTTGGGCCCCTAAGCAGATAAAAATAACAGCAGCATTAAAAAAAAATACAAGTTAGAACAAATGAAAGACCTTGTTTTATTATTGCTTGTATTCATGACACAAATGAAATGGAAATAATACTAATTAAATCAAAGAAGAGGAATGGAAAATAAAAAGCAGAGACAGATGTTATCAACATGTAGAGATATGAATCTGAGAAAAGAAGATAACAGTAGAAATGAAGGCAATAATAGACAATGATCTCCCAATAAGTAGATTTCAAAATCCTCTACGTGATTTGTAAAATGGCATAGCAGCCTGCCTTCTTGTTTTATAAATTAAGAAATAAATCAAATATGCATTAGAAAATATCTCCTAAATAGTCACTTAAAGAAACCTAAAAAGTCCTGAGTTTCATGAAGGGATCCTCAGAACAAGAAGATTCTGTAGGAAGTCAGGCTTTTATAGAATTGCAAAGTAGAATTTTGCTATCGAGGGAAAAAGAGTGAAAGCAGGGAATTCCCTGGCGATCCAGTGATTAGGATTCTGTGCTTCCACTGCAGAGGGCATGGGCTCCATCCCTGGTTGGGGAACTAAGATCCTGAAAGCTACGAGGTACAGCCAAAAAAAAAAAAAAAAAAGAGTGAAAGCAGAAGACGAAAAGAGATTTAGGAATTGATAATAAAAATTATAATAATGATAATAGCTAATCTTAGTACAGACCTTAATGTTTAGGCAACATGCTAAAGCACTTTAAATGTATGAATTACATTTAATTGTCAACATACTACCACAAGGTACTATCCATTATTGAATCCATTTAAAAAATGAAGAAAACTGTGGATTAGAGAGACTAAATGACTTTGTAAAGGTCACACATCTTTTATTGAAGGAACAGGATTTGAAAGCAGGCTGACTTCAAAGCCCATATACCTATTATTTATATTGTTAGTAAAAGAAACAAATAAATAAACAATAAAAGGCTAGAATCAAAAAGCTATCCTAAAAAAAAAAAAGAATAATTTATGGAAAAATAAAAGTGAGATACTATCCATAGGTAAAGCTAACAACCAATTAGGAATGTCTATTTCAATTTTATTTTAAATAAGTGGATATTTAAATTTATTAGCCATTTTATAAAGTTATATGCATGTGATTTTAATGGCCTAAAAAATACTTAATGTCCATGATAGTATATTTTTCAAATTAACACAGGCTTCTTCTTCAGATTTTTTTAACCTCTGATTTTTCATAAATAGTATGCCAAGGAGAATGATGTTAATTATACTTTAAATGAAAAAAATAAACCACTGTGAATGAATAACTGATACAACAAATGCAGTCATTTCATATTAGAAATGCTTATGAAACTAACTTAGAAATAATGTTTTAGTTTCATCAACAAATAAAAAATATGTATACTTGAAATTTTGTCCTATTTACATTCATAGAACAGTTTAAAAAGTCTGTTTCACACCTTATCTGTTCTGGAGTGCCTCCTGATGTTGCATTAGTTATTGCCCAAGCTGCTTCTTTCCTGGTGCGAAACTCTGCTTTCTGAAGAATCTCAATTAATACAGGAAAAATATTTGCATCTATAACAGCCTGAGGAGAAAAAAATAATACAGCATAATCAATGCAAATACTATTTTAAAAATATTAGGAAGTAAACAAATTTTGAAACTTGTTGGCTTTAAACTGTCAGACTTTTTGGAAACACCTTTGGAAATATTTTATTTCCAATCTTCCAACAAACTTTCACATACTTTCTTTTTAAGACTGGAGAATATATTGCAGAATATAAATTTTAAAGATGATAAAGCACCAGCATATGATTGATCAAAATGCATTAGTAATCACTGACTCAAGGAGCTTGATGGGACACTAATAAATCATTATTTAAAAGCTTTGAGAGGAAGATCATTGCCTAACTTATATTTAAGCCTAATGAAATTCAATCCCTTTTTAAAGACTAAATGTTATGTGTCAGGCACTGTACTAGAATGCCTACTACAAGTAAATGTTATTATTTTAAAGGAGGAAAGTCCAGTTCTTTAAAACACTGTTCAAGAATCTTTTAAGAATCTTTTTTTAGTAACTCACTAAAAAAAATCACCGATAAAATGCTGACTTTCGTCCAAAATGACTCCTGAGATCTTCCTGTTTTTTCAGATTTGAAAGGTATTTACCTGAATCTGAGCTCTATTTCCAGCAGTGATGTTTGAAACAGTCCAGCAGGCTTCTTTTCTGATTGACTCCTTTGAGCTACTCAGTAAGTGTAAGAGACAGGGTAATGCAGAGCAATTCAAAATTACCTAAAACAAACAACAACAGCAAAAAAAATGGAAATAGAAAGTTTTATTGGAGAAAAAATACACAAAAATATACTAATTATTTGGTACAGATGAACCAGTTTGCAGGGCAGAAATTGAGACACAGATGTAGAGAACAAACGTATGGACACCAAGGGGGAAAGCGGCGGGGTGGTAGTGGTGGTGGGATGAACTGGGAGATTGGGATTGACATAGATACACTAATATGTATAAAATAGATAACTAATAAGAACCTGCTGTATAAAAAATAAATAAAATAAAATTCAAAACTTCAAAAAAAAATACTATTTAGAAACACAAAAATCATTCTGCATTAAAAATCATTAACTGCATTAAGAAAAAAGAAAAAAGCAATTCCTCTCAAAGTAAAACTTAAGCACTTGCTGTCTTCTACCCTCCCAATCTGCCAAAAGTTGTTCAATGTTGGTGTAGTGAAGTGCCCTGTTCTCAATCCACTTATCTGCAAATAAAAGCAGTGTATTCAGAGGTGTGTCCTTCAAGTTTACAAATACATTCAGAGTTCGACTGATACAACTATTTGAAGAGAGATTTAGTGAATTGTCAGCAACCAACCTCTAAGTTTTGCCAAATGAAAAAAAAATACAGGGAAAAATATATCTATCTATCAACATATCTCAAACAGTCTGAAAGTATCTAATTCCATAACTGTTACGAAACCTTTATGTGTATAAGTCTGTTTCATTACAATTTTTACTGTTCCATTTTCCATTTTCCTTTTCTAAGTAAGTATAGTCTGCTTTGTCTCTTTATATTCTTTATTCCATGGCAAGATTAATTATGTTCCATTTTCACAGTACACACAATGATTTACATTAAGTTTACTTGGTGAAAAACATGAAGCAGTGCACCAAAATTCTGCTGAAAACAGTGTATGTTCAGAAGTGCATTTTATTTTAAAGAGCTATTTTAAATTAATAACTATCAATTTCTAAAGATCTACTGTTTGATAACTAAGGTAAGTATCTAAATATGACTCTAAAGTATTAAAACTGAAAGAATGTAGATTAGAATAAAAAGTTTACTTTATGATGGCAAACAAAGGAGAATTTAATGTTTCAGAGTTTAAGCTTCTGTCTTCAAGAAAGACTACCCCACATCTGAAGTCAATCTGACAACACACCTTTTTTTTTTGACACCTCACCATCCTCCAAGAGAGGCAGACAAAGACACACACACACACACACACACACACACACACATACACAGAGTTAGTTACCAATCTGGAAATGTTTCCTTGCTATCCTTCCTTCCATTCTCATAATTGGTCTTCAATTTACTATAAAAGACCCTTCCATTTCCAACCCCACTTTTAACCTATTTATAATCAATCACCATCTCACTAGCAGTTTCTTTACCAGTCAAGTTTAACGCTTCTTAAACATAACTCACACGTCTGTCTCTGTACCTACGGTCACATAAATTTCTTCTAGTCTGCTGAAATTCTTCTCCACTTTTAAGATTTAGCTTTAGTTCCAACTCCTTTATGGAATCTACAAAGATTTCTCAGCACACTGATCTCTTTTTAAAATTTTTATACTATTTACTGACAAATCAGTTCTCAGCAAACATACTACCTCAGGTAATTTGCTTTGTTTCAATATATATTTTCTCCTCAATTGAATTGTAAACCCCTCAAGAGCCAAACTCCTATCTTGTACTTCTTTACATCAATATAGGTCTAGGATAGTGCTTTCAGATAGAGGTATCTGAGATGGATTGCTTACTATCAGAAATATGCTTACTGTCACATTGTAGATGCCTGCATAATTATGGTAATGCTAACATCTTGATTAATATGTAATCAAGTGGTATGAAACATGATAAACTTCTTAAAGTTCATTATGTTACCAGTTCATCACATTGAAGTCTGAACTCACCTGTGTTTGTATATCATCACCAGTCACAATATTACCAACTGCTCTTAATGCAGGTGATACAACTTTATAATCATTGTGCCTAAAAGTAATAAAAATATGAACTTACATACTATATTAAAATTTACAGAAAATTTGCAAAAATTGTACAGAAAATTCTTGCATACTCTCTAACCAGAGATCCCATTCAAGTTTCACTAATTATCTCAGTAATATTCCTATAACAAAGAATCTAACCCAGAATCATGTGTTGCACCCATGCCTCTCTAGTCTCTTTCAACTCAAAACAATTCCTTAGTTTTCCCTTTGACAATCACAAGCTAGTTATTTGGGGTTTTTTTGGTTCAGTGATTAAGACCAAGTTATATGCTTTTGGCTGAGATGTCACAAATGCTATATAGTCTTTTCATTACATAGTATTGGATGGCATATGGTATCTATTTTGTCCATTATAGTGGCACTGGCCTCTGGTCACTTAAGATGGTGTCTCCCAGATTTCTTCACTTTAACATTACCGTTTTTCCCTTTATAATTAATGTTTTGTGAAGAAATACTACTTTTAGACTATGTAAGATCCCATTCCTTAACCTACTTTCACCACGAGTTTTAGCATATCTTGATATTTATTGTCTGAATTATTAATAATTATTAGTATTGTTGCCCATGATGATTTTCTAATACTATCACTTCAACTATGTGTCTTTTCTATCTATCTATTGATCTATCTACTTATTTTAGTGTGGACTCATGGATTCCTATTTTATTCAATAAGTTGTGTTACTACAATTTATTTCAATGCTCAAATCATCCCAGGTTTAAGCAGTAGGAGTCCCTTCAAGTGGACTTCTGTGTCCTTTTGACATTTCTCTATTATTTGAGTACTCATTACTTTCTGGGTTCATCTTATTTTTTTCTCAGTCCCAGCCCTGGAATTAGTCATTTCTTCAAGAACCTGTTAACTCTACTTGGTGGAGAATAGTGTTTAAAAACCAAGATTTATGCATTTGGTGTGCTCATCTTGTTAGTACAGATGTGTCACTGCTCTCAGGCCCCTAAGAGGACACATAACATACATACACATATATTTACATATACATTTTTTTCTATATCTATCTCTTTATGATGAAAGCCATGAGTTCACACTGATACCTCTACTTCAGATCTAATACCACAAGATTATTCTGGCTTTTCTCCTTTTCATATGTATATCTCCATTTTCTAAGAATAAGAAGTTGGCTTCTATTATCGTAATCTCTCTCTATATGACCAGTCTTCTGATCCAGCTAAGCTGCTATCCTATCCCGTAGTGTATTGGCTCTAACCCCTGCTCCAGCCTGCTTACCTGCTCTGCTCTAGTGGGTGCCATCCTTAACCTGGGTCCTGATCTGATCCCCCTGTTGGATCTGCCTTCCCATCCTCCTCAGATGCTGTCCTCAAGCTAGGGCTACAACCCCTTATCGAACCTCTCTTTTTCTACCATCTACCTTGTTTGGGCCTACCTAATGGTCTTCTGACAAAAGAAGAAAGGATGAAAGATAATACACTTTTTTAAAAGAAGAGGATGAGGAAACTACAATATCTTTCTAAAACAAGTTTTCTTACAAGTTTTTAACTTCTTTGTAAAGCAAATCTGTTCTTTTTAAGGAAGGTAGCAATAATAGCCCAGCAAAGAGAAACATGATCTTTAATACAAGTGAAATACTAAATGTTTTTCACTGCACGGACTTATACACAAATTAATTACTGTAATGAACAATTAACTAAATTATTGGTTCTGTGAGAGCAGGAACTGTATTTCATACATCATTAATACATTGCACAACACTAGCAGGTAATAGGCATTCCATAAATACTTGTTGAATTAAGTCCCGCCCATTCCTGAAGAGATTAAAACTAGTAAAATTCATTAACAAACTGATTAGTTCCAAATAGAGGATATAAGAACTAAGTTTAAGGGTCAAATTATCAGTATTATAGCTACGCTGCAGAGTGGACTTGGTAGCTTTTCAGTCCTTCCTGAAGATAGTGATTCTTGAGATGTTTAGAAGGCCATTACTCTACTTGCTAAACTTAAAACACAATCATACACTTATTAACCATAAATTATAGTTACATCAAAAGTTCCACCAATCTTCGACAGACTCCAGAATCAATGACAGCCTGAATTTTATCATTGGATCCATCGGAGAGATAAGAAAGGGCCCAACACACATCTGCTAATACATCTGGGTCACTGCTAAACAACAATCGTGACAGGACATTTAAGCAAGGTGAAACCTGGAAGGGAAGAAAGAGCCAGTATTTAAAATTTTTCTCTATCTAAAACAAAGTTTCTTTAGGAAAATCATTTCTACTCTCTTTAAAATGAAAATTTAATGCTACAAAAATACCAGAGAAATTAAGACATTCTATTGTTTTAAAATTATGATCATGAAAACTATATATAAATATGAAACTGATTATGACTCTTATTTATCTTATATTGAATAAGATATGTGGTAATTTAAAGTTCTTAAAAATAATTAAATATGTATTTGGGATGCCCTGTCTATGTCCAAATCATACACACACCCCCTCAATGATTTAAAAAACAATAAAGTCCTACAGAGTTCTAGTTTTAAGAAAGTAAAATAAAAACATTTCTGTTTCTGTCTTCTCAGAAACAAGGAAAAGAAGAAATAGCAATACAAATCTCATCTTTGAGGAGTCCAGTAGACATTTATACCTGACCACAACTGGTGAACTACAGAAACTGAACTTTGGGGTATCAAGCACAGAGGCGGTTGAAATTAAACACTGGATTGGAAACTACAGAGATTAAGTAAAAGTTACATACTGATTGAATTGAAAACTTCCAGCCCTCTTGCAATTCCCAGCTCCCAGATCTCCAGTGGTATCACCTAGTCAACCCAATCTACCCACCTTCCAATAGGAGGGTGGAAAATCTGTCTCTAGAGAAACAAAACAGTTTTAGAAAACATACTGAAATTTTGAGTTCCTCAAAGAAAATATGGTTTTGCTGCCCAATTATTCTACAATGAAGCCCATAAGATAACGAGCCTGTACACCCATCTTCCAATCAGCTTTTTAGTGCCTGCCTCCTGAGTATTTCCAGCGTGTCAAGGATCACCAGATATATGAGGAGAGCCTCCAATAGGAAAGAGATCAAGACAAATAAACCATAAACAAAACAAAAATGTAGAAAGAGAGGCATCAGAAAAAAGAAAACTTCAAAAATTATAAACCCACAGATAAGAAAATTTGCTGAAACCATAAAAGAACAAAATTCTACATAAAGATGAGCAATCAAAGAACAAACAAAATTATTGTTGAGAATATAAAATATGATTGTGGAAATAAAATTTCAAAAAAATTTGAATGATAAAGGAATCTCTCTCACAGAAAATCACAGAAAATTTACTTAACAAAAGTCTTAAGCCCTATTAATGTGATATTACACTGTAAGTTTGGAATACGTAAGTAAACAAAAAAGACCAAGATTCCTAACTCTGAAGAGTTTACACTTTAGAGGAAGATTTTTTTAAAGTTAATATAAATAATAAACAAACACATATTATGTTAAAAGGTATTGAGAAAAAATGAGAGTAAAACGTGGGGGTCCGTCGCTGGGGGATAGTGATAGATTACATTAAGTACAGTAGTTAGGGTAGAGCTCATGGAACAGGTAACTTCTAAGCAAAGACTTAAAGATGAGGGAATTAGTCAGGCAGATATTAAGAAGTGTTGTAGGGCAGTGGCTCTCAAAGTGTGGTCCATGGACCCCCTTGAAAACTTTAGGGGGTCTTTAATGCCAAAACTATTTTCATAATTATACTAACACATAATTGGCCTTTTTCATTTTGTTGACATTTGCATGAAAAGTATAAAAGAAATGGTGGGTGTCATACAGAGTGAAGTAAGTCAGAAAGAGAAAAACAAATACCGTATGCTAACACATATATATGAAATCTAAAAAAAAAAAAAAGATAGTTCTGATGAACCTAGGGGCAGGACAGGAATAAACATGCAGACGTAGAGAATGGACTTGAGGACACAGGGAACGGGGAAGGGTAAGCTGGGACGAAGTGAAAAAGTAGCACTGACATATATACACTACCAAATGTAAAATAGATAGCTAGTGGGAAGCAGCTGCATAGCACAGAGAGATCAGCTTGGTGCATTTTGACCACCTAGAGGGGTGGGATAGGGAAGGTGGGAGGGAGGCATAAGAAGGAGGGGATATGGGGATATGTGTATACATATAACTGATTCACTTTGTTATACAGCAGAAACTAACACAACATTGTAAAGCAATTATACTCCAATAAAGACGTTAAAATAAAAAAAAAAAAGAAACGGTGGGTAAAACTATCAGCACATTTGCACAAATCAAAGCAGTGATACCAAAATGTACCACAGATCTTTGTATTCTTCATGTCCACACACTTGTAGTTAAAAGTGGGGAGGAAGAATAACCTTGAAGAAGCAGTAAAAATTACTAATTTTATTAAATCTCAACCCTTGAATACATGTCTTCTGAATATATTGTGAGATAAAATGGGAAATACACATAGAGCACTTCTGCATATCAAAAAAGTAAGATGGTGATCCCCAGGAAAAACACTCATTTGAGTTACAAGCTGAATTAGCTATTTTTTCCCATGGGAATACCATTTTTACTTAAAAGACTGTTAATCGTTATTCAGTCTTAGATATTTGGCAGACATTTGTTTTTGGAAAATAAAGTGAGCCTTTCCATTGTATATCTTTTGATTTTATGTATGTGCAAATATTGTCTAGTCAATAAAAAAAATAATTACTAAAAAAAGAGTAAAGTCCCTTTAATCTCTAAAAATCTATAATAAGGAGACTTAAAAGTTTATGTAGACAGATTCCTTAATTTGTGTATTTTACAAATACCTTACTAAAGTTTGGAGGAGGATTTTTGCCTCTACATAAATTTGAGAGGGCCCATACTGCATTTCTGGTTGTTGTAAGTCTGTTTGAATTTGTTAATAACCTGCCAAGAAAAAGAAAAAAGGAATTGTCACTTCACATTCATTTTTCCTCTTTAGCTATTTTCTACTATCATAAAATAAAAATTCTTAATATATTTTATAAGGAATTCAAACTGACCTGGTAAAATAGGAAAAGGGATTCTTAAAAATTCATTATATTTCCAGAAACAAAAATAAACATATAACAGCTCTATTTTGCAAATTTAAAAAATATGACCTGAATGGATTCTTATAAGACATAAAACATGTTCAAAATAAAGAGTGCCATGGTAAACTGACTTATTAATTTCTATATATTTTAAAAAGAGTATATTATTAGCTTACTTTTTTTTAACCATGAAAATAATACACTATGCAAATTCATGAAGGAAGAACTATAGAGTCAAACTGAATGAAGATCAGCTGTTGAGAAGAGATAGTTTTTTAGTTTTCTTTTGTTTTGTTTTAAACAGATTGCCTATCTTAGTATTTTCATCTGCAATCTGCTATCAACCTGCTAGAGGTACAGAGAACCTAGCTTTAAAAAAAATTCTTGTTCTGGAGTGACTTCAGCAAAAATGGTAGAGAAGGGAACTCTGGGGGCCTAGCCTTCCCCAAAACACCAAAAAAGTTTTGCAAACTCTGTCAGAATCAACTTTATCAGAACTCTCCAAGAAAGTAAAAGTTCACAATAAGCAAGTAAACTTTTAATCAGGAAGGGGCTGAAATGTGGTAGGAGAGTTTTCTGGCAATATGACTTGCCTTTGCCCAATCCCCTCCCCAGCCTGGAAGCAGCCTTGAAGACAAAAGCTGGAGTTCCCACTGTGAGTTCTGGTTCCAAAAGGGGCTATGGAGACTTTGTTTCCAAGGAATTGTGTTTCTCTGTTTTGACCTGTCTGGGTACTCCCTGAAGGACCAATGAAGGGCTTGCCTTTATTTTGCCTAACTGGGAAGTCGCTCAGTAAGATCAATATCTGATTTGTCATCAGAAACTATGGAGGACAGAAGGCAATAATATATTTAAAGGGCTGAAAGAAAACTGTCAAAGAAGAATTCTATATCCAGCAAAATTACACTTCAAAAATGAAGGAACAACAAAAGCTGAAGAAATTCCATCACTAGTAGATCCACTTTATAAGAATAACTATAATAACTAAAATGTCCTGAAATAAAAGGACAATAAATAATGACTCAAGACCATATGAAGAAATATCACCACTAAAAATAACTACACAGGTAAATGTAAAAGGCAGTATTATTTTATTTTTGGTTTATAATTTCTCTTTTTTCTATGATTTAAAAGATACATACATAGAGCAATAATTACAAATCTATGTTAACAGGCACACAATGTATAATAATGTAATTTGTGACAACAGTAACTTATTGTGGGACAGCGATGTAAAGGAACAGAGTTTTTGTATAATATTGAGACTAAATTGGTATAAATTCAAAGTTGTTGTAAGTTTAAGATGTTAGTTGTACTCCTTAACCATTAAGAATATAACTAAAAAATATACTAAGAAGGAAATGAGAAGGAAATCAATACAGTATATTACCAAAAAAAAAAAAAAATCAGTTAAACACAAAAGAAGGCAATAAGGAAGGAACTGAGGAACAAAAAAAGATTTAAGCCATAAGACACATAGAAAACAACAAAATGGTAGAAGTACTTCCCCATTAGTATTTACACTGAATGTAAATGGACTAAACTCTTGACTTAGAATTAAAAGGCAATGACTGGCAGCACGCATTAAAAAAACAAACAAAAACAATTCATGAACCATCTGTAACACACTCACAAGACACTCATTTTAGATACAAAGATACAAACAGGTTGAAAGTGAAAGGCTGGAAGAAACATTCCATGCAAACAGTAATCCAAAGAGAGCCAGGGGAGCTATACTAGCATGAGAAAAATGGATTTAAGTCAAAAATTATTTAAGAGATAAAGAAGAACATTATATATTGATAAGAATGACAATCCATCATGAAGTTATAACACATAGCAACAGAGCAAGTATACAAAGCAAAAATTGACAGAATTGAAGGGAGAAATAGACAGCTATACAATCATAGTTAAAAACCTCAATAGAGTTTTCAATAATAGCTAGAACACTTAGACAGAAGATCAATAAGAAAATACTGGACTTCATCAACGTTATAAACCAACTAATTATAATAGACATCTATATAACACTCTACTCATTAACAGCAGAATATATATTCTTCTCAAGTGCACATGGAACACTCTCCAGGATACACTCTATGTTAGATCACAAAGCAAATCTGATATATTTTCAAAGATTGAAATCATATAGAGTACAATGGAATGAAACAAAAAATCACTAAAAGAAGGAAAATTGGAAAATTCACAAATATGCGGAAATTAAGTAACATACTCTTACACAACCAATGGGTCAAAAAGTCACAAGGAAATTAGGAAATACTTCGAAATAAATGAAAATGAAAATGCAACATGCTAAAACCTACAGAATGCAGTGAAAGCTCAGAGGGAAAATTATAGCTGAAAACACCTACATTAAAAAAGAAGATCTCAAAAAAATATAACATAAACCTTCATCTTAATTAAGAAACTAAAAAAATTAGAGCAAACAAAACCCCAAGCTAGCAGAAGGAAGGCAATAATGAAGAGCAGAAATAAATGAAATAGAGAAGAGAAAAACACTAGAGAAAATGAACTAAATCAAAAGTTGATTCTTTGAAAGAAAAATCAACAAAATAGGGCTTCCCTGGTGGCGCAGTGGTTGAGAATCTGCCTGCCAATGCAGGGGACACGGGTTCGAGCCCTGGTCTGGGAAGATCCCACATGCCGCAGAGCAACTAGGCCCGTGAGCCACAATTACTGAGCCTGTGCGTCTGGAGCCTGTGCTCCCCAACAAGAGAGGCCGCGATAGCGAGAGGCCCGCGCACCGCGATGAAGAGTGGCCCCCGCTTGCCGCAACTGGAGAAAGCCCTCGCACAGAAACGAAGACCCAACACAGCCATAAATAAATAAATAAAAATTTAAAAAAAAAAAAAAATCAACAAAATAAACAAAACTTTACCTAGACTGACAAAGAAAAAAAAGACTTAAATTAGGAATGAAAATGGGGACATTACTATTTATCTTTCAGAAATACAAATAATTATAAGAGAATACTATGAACAATTATAAGCCAACAAGTTGGATAACCCAGAAGAAATGAACAATTTCTCAGAAACACATAAACTACCAAACTGACTCAAGAAGAAACAGAAAATCTAAATAGATATATAACAATAAAAGATACTGAACCAGTAATCAAAAACTTTCCAATAAAGAAAAGTCCAGCTTCACTGGTAAATTCTACTAAACATTAAAGAAGAATTAAATCCTTCTCAAACTCTTCCAGGAAATAGAAGAGAACATTCCTACCTTGTTTTATGAGGCCAGCATCACCCTGATATCAAAGCCAAAGACATCACAAGTATGTATGTATATTCCTAGTAGATACGAAAAATCTTTAACACAATTCTAGAAAACTGAATCCAGCAACATATTAGAAGGATTATACACTATGAACTAATGGGATTTATCCCAGGAATGCAAAGATGATTCAATGAACAATAGCAAACAATATAATACACCACAGTAATAGCATGAAGGAAAAAAACATGTGATCATGTCAATTGACACAGAAAAAGCGTTTAACAGATCCCAACACCTTTTCATGATAAAAACATTCAACAACCTAGGAATATAAGGAAACCACCTCAATATGATAAAGGATATTTATGAAAAACCCACAGCTAACATCATTCTCAATGGTGAAAGAGCGATAAAAAACAAGACAAGGATACCTGCTTTTGCCACTTTTATGCAATGCTGTACTGGAAGCTCTAGCCAGAGCAATCAGGCGATAAAAAGAAATAAAAGGCATCCAAATTGGAAAGGAAGAACTATCACTATTCACAGGTGACATGACCTTATATATTCAAATCCAAAAAATTCCACACAAAAAACTAATAGTGCTAATAAATGAATTCAACAATGGTGCAGGATACAAGATCAACACACAAAAATCAACTGTATTTCTACACATTGGGTACTGAACAAGTCAAAAAACAAGTCAAAAAATCCAAGAAATAACTGCATCTAAAATTGCATCAAAGAGAATAAAATACTTAAAGATGAAATTTAACCAAGACCTGTACAGTAAAAACTATGAAATATCATTGAAGAAGTTAATGAATACTTAATTATATTAAAAGATATTGCATGTTCACAGATGGAAGACTTGATTTTGTTACGACAGAAATACTCCACAAAGTGATAAGTGATATACAGTTTCAATGCAATCACTATCAAAATGCCAATGGTATTTTTTAGAAATGGAAAAGTGAGGCATCAAATTCGCATGGAAATTACAAGGAACCTTGAATAGCTAAAACAACATGGAAAAAAAAATTGAAGGTAAACTGAAGGACTCACACCTCCTGATTTCAAAACTTACCATGAAAGCTACAGTAATCAAAACAGTTACTGGCATAAAGACAGACGTACAGATCAATGGAACAGAATGTAAGAATCCAGAAATAAACTCACACATGGATGGTCAACTCATATTCACCAAGGGTGTCAAGACCATTCAATGAGGAAAGAACAGTCTCTTCAACCAATCATGCTGGAACAAGTGGATGTCCACATATACCTCATGTCATATAAAAAAAATAGCTCAAAATGGATCAAAAATGCAAATATAAGAGATAAAACTATAAAACTCTTAGAAGAAAACAAAAGGGTTTCATGACCCTAGATTTGGCAATGGTTTCTTACACATGACACCGAAAACATAAGCAACAAAGGAAAAAAATAGATAAATTGGACTTCATCAAAATTAAAAACTTTGTGAATCAAGGAAATTATCAAGAGTGAAAAGACAACCCAGAGAATGCAAAAAATATTTAAAAATCATATATCTGACAAGAATCTATCCAGAATATATGAAGAATTCTTATAACTCAACAACAAAAAGACAAATAACTGAATTTAAAAATATGCAAAGGACTTAGATATTTCTCCAAAGAAGATACACAAATAGCCAAAAAACGTATGAAAAGATGTTCAGTGTCATTAGGAAATGCAAATCAAAGCAAAATGAGATACCACCTCACATCCACTAGGATGGCTTAAATCAGAATAACAGACAAATGTTGGTGACAAAGTGGAGAAACTGGAACCCTCACACACTGCTGGTGGAAATGTAGAATGGTGCAGCTACTGTGGAAAAAGTTTGGTGGTTCCTAAAAAGTTAAAGATACCGTTACTACATTACCCGGCAATTCCAACGGTAGGTAATACCTAAAAAGAATTGAAAACTGGTGTTCAAACAAAAACTTGTACACGAATGTTCACAGGAGTACTATTTACAGTAGTCAAAAGGTGGGAATAATCCAAATGACCATCAACTGACGAATGTACCACAAAATGTGGTACATCCATACAATGGAATATTATTTAGCTATAAGAAGAACAAAGTATTGATACATGCTACCATATGAATGAACCCTGAAAACCATATGGTAAGTGAGAGAAGCCAGACACAAAAGGTCACACACTATAATGATTTCATTTATATGAAATATCCAGAATAGGTAAATACATAAAGACAGAAAGCAGATTAGTGGTTTCCAAGGACTGAGGCACTGGAAAAAGGGGATATGACTGCTTAATGGGTACTGGGGTTTCTGTCTGGGGTGATAAAAAGTTCTAGAACTAGATAGTGGTTATGATTGCAAAACACTATGAATGTACTTAATGGCAGTAAATTGTACACTTTAAAATGGCAAATTTTATATTGTGTATATTTTATCACACACACAAAAAATATGTTCTAAAGGTTTTCCTATAAAGAGTCTTTGAAGCCTCCTAAAACCATAACTCATTTAGAAATAAATTAGTTACACTGATTTTCTGTATCAGGGGTTGACAAACTTTTACAGTAAATACTTCTGGCTTCACAGGCCTTTCTCTGTTGCAACTACGAACTCTGCTGATGTAGCATGAAAGCAACCATAGATATTAAGTAAGCAAACTGATGTGACTGTGTTCCAATAAAATTTAATTTTCAAAAACAGGGGACAGGCCAAATCTGGCCTGAAGACTGTAGTTGGCCAAGCTGTGATGTATACTATTTTTCTTCACTTGTATTAATGGGATTATTATGAGAAACTGCAAATCTTTTCTTGTCCAGATATGATGTATTATAAATTAAAGTTGAATTAAGTTAAAACAACAAAGCTATATCAGTATAGAAAGTCCATAGTAGTAAAAGGGTTAAATTTACTGAGAATCAAATGAATTAGAATAAAACAAATTGAAACTACCCAAGGCAGAATTGATAAAACCATATTATATTAATAGAAATTTTATGTATACTTAAGCATTAGCTAAATGTGAATTTCAGTGTGAACTACAGATTATCCATAATCTTTTTTAAGTTAATACCATTTTTCCTTTTGACCAACTACAGTGAGAACATCTGGCAGCTAACTTGACATAACTTCCTTTTTACAACCTTTCCCAATTTTTGAATGAACCTTTGAAACTTTCTAAACCTACTCTTTTTCTGAAATTTATTATGTTTATAACCAGGAATACATAGCTGGGTACTATTTGTTTGTCATTAGTTTTATTTTTTAGTTTGGTTTCTTTAGTCATAATTAAAAGCTCCTTAGAACATTTAAAGGGATTAGAACTAATAAATATTTACTTACTATTTCATAAACCATTACCAACTTAACAAATTAAGATATTAACAAATAATAAAATGACCTAGAGACAGAGAGCAAAAGTGAAAAGAGAAACAAAGTGCTCACAGTTAATCTACAAACCATATAATCAGGCCAAAAAAGTCTCAAACTGAAAATTTAAGAGATGCTTTTAATAGTGTGAACTTCAAAATAACTCTGATATTGAACCCTGAATCAGTATTTTCCTTCATGGCTCAACTAAATTCTCAAATACCATAAAGCTTAACTCTGGATAAGCCCAAAGTAAATGAAATCACAAGTGATTCAGTGGCCTCCACATAGTAGGTACTCAATGTTAGTTGAGTGAAATGATGCTGAGAAATCCATTTTGTCCATGGAAAGTTAAGCTCCCTAAAATAATAAAATATATTTTGCAAAATTGTATCTAAAAATTTATTCTTCCTATCCAATTTCTCAGCTTGGAAAGGATGGAGAATGGCCTAGAAATGATAAGAGTAAAATTTTCCCTTTCAATCATCTCCTCAATTAGTTTTTCCTTTTTCACTATTTACCACTGGCATTTAGCCTAAATAAAAATCCTCTTAGTAAATGATAACCAACATAGATAAAGAAACCTATCTTTCAAATAATTTTATGTCATTTCTGTAAAGAACCTTACATTATAGGGTAATTTCTTTTTTTAAAAAAGTATAAGGTATTTGAAAAAGAAACTACTAGCTAAGTCATTTTAAGTAAAATTCTAATTCTGAAAGAAAACTCTCTTTGTTCTCTGAACATTTCAAAATCAAATATGAAAACCTGACATCCTCAATACATCATCTGTTCATGTATTAAATATTCCCTGCTTTAGCAACTTTTAAATTTTTATTGTATTAAAAACTACTACTTATCCTTGTTTTGTAGAATAATTATTTTAGCACAGTAAGCATCAAGTAAGCAAGGACCACTGTGAAGTGTGGCTTAAGAGAACATAAAAGACTGATATGATACAATTGGAAAATTTTTGTTGTTGTTAGTTTTACATACTTTCAAGCTATTTCAGGCTTAGATAAACATAAGCGAAATTTAAAAGTATCACTAAAGAACTTAATTGTGTATGTAGAAATATAGTGTAGAAAACAGTTTGCTTTTCCCAAAGTAGTATTTAATCATGATAAACTTAAAGTACTTACTCTAAAAGAGGTGGAAGTATTTCACAATTCAAAACAAAATCTCTGCATTCTGCATTGTCACCAGCAATATTACCAAGTGCCCAAACAGCCTTAGAAAAATAAGAAAAAAAGATTCTTTTACGACAATATCTTAAATAAGATGCTCTCTCTTAAGAATGAGATTTTAGTGTAGAAGGAAAAAAGTGATAGTTTTCAAGATGTTAAAACAAAACATGCTAGTAGGAAACAAGAAAGGAAAACTTTATATGTACCTTTAATAATATTTTTAGTCAAATTGAAGCATAGGGCATTTAAAAATTTTTTCTTACATGCTAGTTAAATGTTTATTCTGTTCAACAAAGAGATAGTTTGTCTACTCTGAATCTACATGG
The DNA here is from genome assembly GCF_949987535.1 of Balaenoptera acutorostrata. Classification (NCBI taxonomy): domain Eukaryota; kingdom Metazoa; phylum Chordata; class Mammalia; order Artiodactyla; family Balaenopteridae; genus Balaenoptera; species Balaenoptera acutorostrata. The sequence goes on from NC_080077.1 coordinate 44,844,259, forward strand.
AGAGACAAAATAGAGTTGACCCTTGAACAATGAGGGGGTGAGGGGCACCAAGCCCTGCACAGTCGAAAATCCATGTATAACTTTACAGTTGGCCCTCCTTATCCAAGGTTCTGCATTTGCAGATTCAACCAACCTCAGACTGCGTAGTACTGTAGTATATATTTATTACAAAAAATCCATGTGTAAGTGAACTGCGCAGTTCAAACCTGTTGTTGTTCAAGGGTCAACTGTATATCTATATTTAGTGAATCTTCCAATTACCTATGCTAGAGGTTTGCTCCTATGCCAAGGAATCCACTCACTGGGAAGGGACTGACTTGTAAAAGAAAAAAGGAAGGACAGACAAAGCATAGAAAAGGAAGGTAAAGCTAATGTGAGAACTGGCTTGAATTGATGCTTGAAAATAAGTTTAGAGTTAGTCCAGGTTAAATGAATGGTAGTAAAAGATTATTCAAATATTAAATTTCAATTACATGAGAAATTACACAAATGCAAATGATCATTATATTCTCATTTCAAGCTTTTCATATAAGTACGAAAGTAGACATTAAGTTACTTTTTCAATTGGTAAAATTTTATTTTAACATCTAAAATATGTGTTAATATTTTTAACATCTACTCTAGACCTACGTTTATTGTCTATTTTTTTAAGAAAAATTTTTTAAAGTGATGACATTTTGCAACCTGTGAAGTATTTTGTTGGTGGGGATATAAATTTGTTAACATTTTTGGAAGTCTACTTTGAAATATGTAATAAGAACTTTAAAATTTTTTCTTTGACTGAGTAAAGTCATTTTTCCCCAATGAAATAATCAAGAGGTACATATATATGTCAAGACATATTAATATCAAGACCGATATATAATGATGTTCATCACAATATTATTAACACTAATAAGCTAGAAATAACTCAAATGTACAACTATTGAGGAACAGATAAATTATGGTACCTACCTGAATGGATAATGAGTAATCAGTAAAATTTTCTTGGAAGAATAATTAATGCCGTATGAAAAGGCTCTCAATACTAGTGTTAAGTGGGAAAAAAATATACACATAAAAATATAAATATAAACAAACAGATGGAATGGTAGAGAGATCTACAGATCAATTTGCATGAAAATGATTCAAAACGAAAATATAAAAACATTTGACTTTCTCTGGATGGAACAAATTATATGTGATTAAATTTTCCCTGTTACAACTATGAGAAAGTTTAATCTAAAATGGTTCATTCAAAATAATGTGATATATTAAAAAGAAACAATGAAGTAATCTACATACATGGCCTGGTTCAGCCATTCACTGTGACTTTGGGTAAATTACTAACTTTTCTGGGTCTCAGTATGCTCTTTTATAAATGGGAATAGTAATTCCCAATAGCTGAGATCCCATGTTTACAAAACCCAGGATTATGCCTAAGACAGTTCATTCTTCCTTCCTTCTAATTTGACAGTAAGTAGAAATTATTGTATTCTAATAAATGTAATGCACAGGCAACTTGGTAAAACTGAATTTCAAACCATAATCGCAAATGGTACTTTCAAGAGAAAGTTAAAATCTAGTAGATATAATAGGTCAAATTAGAAACTTACCTGTTCTTGAACATCTTCATGCTCTGAATTAAGAAGTTTGATAAAAATTGGAACAGCCCCAGTTTCAATCACTACTTTGGTATGTAGAAAAGTTCCAGATGCTATATTAGTTAATGCCCATGCAGCTTCAAACTAAGGAAAAATAAAAGTAGAATAAATGAAAGCACCCAAAAAATGTCAGAAAGTGGAAGAAAGGAAGAAGAGAGGGAGTAAACACAGCTGAACAAGTCGGAGGGAAAGACTGACTTACGATTAATAAGATTTAATGTGAAATCAGATTTTATAGGTAAAAATGCTTTATTTTAAAAAAAGGACTCTTCAATCTGGAAAAATAAGAACTGAGAAGAATATAATAAAAATTTACAAAATCATGAGCAATAAATGAACACATTTGAATTTATAATTCATAAAACTCCTAATGTTTACAATTAGGGAGCCAGGTATTCTAAAGCAAGCAGTGTAAAAATAAATGAGACACTACTTAATAGAGTAATAAATAGTATATCTATGGAACTTAGAATCATAAAAGGTATTTTTGTTTCCCTAGGCATCATCTAGTCCTAACCTCCTCACTTAAGAAATAAGAAAATTGTAAGTCCAGACATTTGGGTGATTTGTTCAAGGGCAAAGAGTTCATTATTAGCAGATATCTTTTAAAACATGTGCAGGCCAAACAAAATTTGTTTGTGGGTCAATCTGGCATGTAGGCCCCCAGTTTGAGGCCTCTCTATTAGATCAATGTTTCGAACTAGCATATTTCATGTGAACTTGGATAATATGGCAAAGCATATAGCTGCCCCAAGAGCACACTGCTGAATTTCATTAGGTTTCAAGTATAATGATTAATAAACACTCAAATCCCCAATATTCTTCTTGAATACTGCATGCTCTCTGCACATGTTATTCTCACAACCTGAAATTAATTTTCCTTTTTTCAGCCTGTTAAACTCTCATTCACCCTCAAGACTAGCCATGCGACACTACTAAACCAAAAAAAACCCAGATAAGTTGCCATGTTCTCTATGCTCCCAAAGCACTCTGTATATTGTTTTGTTAGCACTAACTGTACTATGGTATCACAGATCTGTTTATGTGTTTGTCTTCCCCAACAGAGTGAAGAATTTCTGCAGAGAGGGACAATATCTTACTCAATTTTTTAACTACAATGCCTTATACAATGTATTGCTTAAACTAACACTCAATTTTATTCATTCATATTCACTCATTTCTTCTTTCAATCACTTAGAATTAAAGAGCCAAACAATAAACTAGTTATCAGGAGGCTTAGGTTTTAGTCTGGACCCAGAGCTTATGAATAAGGCAAATGGACTAGATCATGATCTCCAGTCCTTTCAGCACTATCACCTAAAGACTCTGAACACTAACTGACAATAAGACTATACTGTGAATAAAAGGGTCTTTTCCTCAGACACCCTTGTTGTAAACATTCTCAACAGTTTTTCAGCATAAAGCTCATGATGGTTAATAGTCACAGGTTCAACACATTCCTTTGCTTATATCTAGATGTGAGGACCTTTCCCAAATTACTCAGATAAGTGGAACACAATCCTAAGTTGTAATTTCAACAACTATTACTCAAATACTAGTAAAAGTCCTCCATGACCAACAAGAGCATTGAGAAATTAGGTGTAGGTCTTGTGCAATTCCTGATAGATATAATTCCACCCTGTACACTTACTTAAGAATATTTATAGCAATGAAAGTCAGGAAGAACAATCTTAAACAGTAAAATACTTGTAAACTTCAGTAATTTACTATTAGTAGCCAATTATTTGGAAGACATCTTAAAATTTTCACTATAGTATAACTGAGAAGCAATGCTCTTTAGGACAAACCTAACTTTGGTCACATTTTAAGTAGATTATACTGATTCGTTCTTTTTTCAAAAAAAGAACGAATCAGTCAGATAAAAATGTTTTAAGAGGTACAAGAGTTTATACTAAAAAGTTACAACTTTAGTTAGCTAAGAGCCAAAATAAATTTAACCATTAAATTAACATTTTGGTTTATGGTTTTCTAAAACAAAAGTTATTAAAGGTTGACAACTACAAAATTTTTCTTAATATTAGGAATGATTTTATATATTTTTCCCAAAATTGTTTAATTAAATAACAGTTCCTAGAAAAAATTAGCATTGCAACCTTGACCAAGGCAAGACAGGTAGCACCACCTTTAATTGCCAAGTATTTACTGAATGCTTACAATATACTCAGTACTGTAGAAGCTGATTTCACTAGACACATTAATCCTATGTCATTTCTGGAAAAAGATTAAGAAAGTAAACTACAGAACTCACTTGTAATGTACAATTTTCATTTCTTTCAAGAAATTTCACAAATCTCTGCACAACTCCTGGTTTCTGTATAACTTGATCAATTGGTGGATTAGGTTCTGAAAATTAAAAAAGAATTAAGTTATTACATAGACACAAAAACACAATGATCTGGACCCTATGCCAATAAAATAACTCTTTCCTAGGTTTCACTGATCCAGTTTAAAACCCTTAGCTGGATGTAGCTGAAGAAAATAAACATTCTCATAATTGCAATGTTTACTGCAAAAAAAAATGAAAAGCAAATTCTTTTTCATTACCATAATGATAAGAAAATTTTAAAATATTTCCTATACAAATATTTATTTATTTATTTTTTCACACACACACACACACACACACACACACACACACACTGTATTTTATTTTTACAAGAGATAAACTGACACTAAGCATTGTAAATGGATGACCACAACAAAAGCAACAATGATTGCAATTACAAAACACGAAACACACTCATACTATGTCATAATATTGACATTCAGTCCAGTAATCCTCCACTTATACAAATATTTATAATTCATAAATTGAAGGCTATTTAGGAGGTCACCTTCACAATATGGGAATATTTCAGTCCAATACTCAAAATACCAATCGAAGGATAATGTGTCTTCTAATTCTTCATAACCATACTCCCATTTCCAGGGATGTCTCTTCCACTATCAACCATGAATTGCCTAATGTCTTTCAGCTAGATAGGTTCTATTTTGTCAGGGTATTATTTATTATTTACAAAAATGCTATTGAACTACCTAGAATTCTTGATAAATTCTCATGAAATGCTGAGGACTTTTGAGAACCATAAAATCTCTAAGAAATTTTAAAACAAAGATATGTAAATTGAAACCAAAGATATTTCTGGGACTTCCCTGGTGGTCCAGAGGTTAAGACTCTGCGCTTCCAATGCAGGGGGCGCGGGTTCAATCCCTGGTCGGGGAACTAAGATCCCACATGCCGCGGGGCACAGCCAAAACAAAACAAAGATATTTCAGCTCCCAAAAATATAAGTACCAAGAATTCTTTCTCCTCCCTTGGCTTCAGCAATAAGTACACTCTTGTGGTTCTCCAGGAACTTCTTCGCTGTTGTTCCTTTGGGTTAGTTTTCTCCGTTATTTATTCTCCTCCTAGAAAATCTATTTCTATTTTATTTCTATTTTGCTAATTCAGTTATCATTTATCATTCACAAATCTAACCCCAGTAAATTCTTCTTTCCTAGATTCTGTACCACATTTTTAAGTGCTTATGGTTACATTTTTTCCCCCACAGCTTCTTTAAAATGTAGCATAAACAAAACCAAACTCATAATATCACTATGCTTATTCCTTCCCCTTGCCCTGTACCCACCACCCAAATTTGTCTAAGCTATCTGTGCACCTGGTTACACAAGAGAAATCTCATTTCCACTTTTGACTCTTCCTTTTCTTAATTCCTGTTTGAGTATGTTACTGATCATAAATAATGTTTAATCAGTAGAATTAATAAATGAATGATAACCATAAAAGGTCTACAAATCCTGCTTGCTTGATATAGAAAAACCTTATTATTAAGTTTTAAGTCAGTTTAAATCTTAGAAATCGTGTTCTCAACTGTTAAGAAAGATTTATTTAGGAATGGACTTCTTGGTAATTCCCTGGCGGTCCAGTGGTTAGGACTCCACGCTTCCGCTGCAGTGCGCACGGGTTCCATTCCCGGTTGGGGAACTAAGATCCCACAAGCTGCATGGTGTGGCAAAAAAAAAAGGAATGGACTTTTTTCTTCCTTTTCTTCTTTTTTCTACAAATCTGCTATCTTTCTAACTTGCTCAAAAATTGGAAGATTTCTGAAAAATTAGTAAAGTTAAAACTATGAAGTTTTGTTTGGGTGTTCTAAATGAAAAGTGTGGATTCTTCAAAATGTAAATTCCAGACCATAGCTTAAACTGTTCTTATAGTTATAATTATTAACGCCTTTATTCCCATCTTTAAAAAAATCAAAACAAAGTTATTAGGTTGTGGTTGCCATCTTTACCTTCCAGTTTTTTCTCTTTCCCCAAAAGAAAATTCTAAATGTACTTTCCTATCTATCTATCTATCTATCTATCTATCTATCTATCTATTTATTTATTTATTTATTTATTTATTTATGGCTGTGTTGGGCCTTCGCCTCTGTGCGAGGGCTCCCTCCGGCCGCGGCAAGCGGGGGCCACTCCTCACCGCGGTGCACGGGCCCCCCACCATCGCGGCCTCTCTTGCTGCCGAGCGCAGGCTCCAGACGCACAGGCCCAGCAACCGTGGCCCACGGGCCCAGCCGCTCCGCGGCACGCGGGATCCTCCCAGACCAGGGCTCGAACCTGCGTCCCCTGCACTGGCAGGCAGACTCTCAACCACTGCACCACCAGGGAAGCCCACCCCCTTATTTTTGTAAAGGACAAAATTTTGTCTTGCTCTTTTTGAGCAGAGAAGAAAGGGGAGGTTGAGAAAAGGAAGTAAACATAGAAAATTGGTTTTCTAGTTAGAGGGTGGGGAGAAGTGGGTATTGAGACTACCTGAATATGTAGATAAAGAAATATAGACATAGATATATATAGAGATTTAAGAACCCAAATATGATCTCTTCCTGGGGAATTACTTTACAGTTACTTTCATCTAAAAGAAAGCAATTAAAGTGTGCTTGGATCATCAAGTAACCTAACAAGTATCATGAACTTTTAACTTTTACATTGATATTACACTGACAGAATAATAGCCTACCTTATCTTATAAAGGTGATGAACTATTACAGAGAAGACTTAGTCAATATGGCAATGTAAACATAAGTAAAATAGAGGAATATCTGCTTCAGCACTGAAGACTAATCAAGAGTCATCCACAACAAAAAAGCCTTGGAGAAACAAAACTGGGATTGAAGAAAAGAACAATTTGTGATTTACATCTATAAGAGTGGCCATGATAAGGAAGTAAATAACAGATTCTAGCAAAAGGTCACTATCATGACTTAAATCAGAGGAGTTCTATTTCTATTTCTAGCTCCAGTTCTAGTTCTAGCTCCTTCCCCATATTTTCTACATTGATGGATCAAGGAAAATTATAGTAAATCTAATATTCTTCTAGACTTAAATATTTGGCAGGAACTCACATCAATCAGCAAAAGAAAGTATCTATAATTCCTGACATATGCCCAACCTGGGCAAGCATAATCCCCCTATAAGAAACAGAAAAATCATTGAATCTATGAAAAAGATACTATATTTTAAAAGACACAGAACACCCTGAGGAATTAGGAATGAAGATAAAATCTTATGACTAAAGAATTCAATAATGGGGAAGTTGTGGTATAAAAAGTGGTGGCAAACTCTAATATTCTTAAATACAATTAAATTTAAATTAATTCTGTTAATTGGTTATAACATAATACATATGCCAAAAAGAAATCTTAAAAGAGAATATGGTAATGTAAAAATTATTGATGTGTTATTATTAATACATTTAACTTATTTTTTTTAATTAATGTTTTAATTTAAAAATATTAATCTGACTAAAAAAAATCCAAATTAAAAAAACAAAAACTGTGGAATATGGTGAGGAAGAGGAAGCTACTCTTGATTTTATAGGGTCTCCTAACATTGCTAAGCTACTTTTGCTTGGAAGATAAGGGATGGAAAAGGAAAATTAAAGGTACTTATGAAAAAGAACTACAATAAGAAAGCAAAGGTAATAGCCTGTAATCTGTGTTGAACTGACCACAAGATTTCTTTTATTCCTCATACGTTACTAAATTTTGTCTTTCAGGAAGATACAGCAGCTAGCCAAGGGCAATTTCAAAAACTTATCAGTTCATGTATACAGCTCAATATAATTAGAATTACTAATCCTATAAATACCATGTATGAAAGATGAGATAGACTAAGGGTTAAATTTTTATTTAATAAGGAATTTTTATAAACTCAATATAAAATTGGACAAATAACATAAATAGGCAAATTATAAATTATAAAGGTCAATAATAAAACATATTCAACTTAGGTGCTCAAAAACTGCCACACTATAAGCACTATTATATAACCATCTTTTTCTTTTTTAAAGATAGTTGTGTTGGTAAGAATATAGTGAAATGAATATCTGCACAAACTAAAGATGGGAGTGTAAATTAATACACTGTTTATTCCCTTTGACCCATGATTTCACTTTTATAAATTCATACTAAGGAAGCTTTAGGTTATACAAGGATTTATGTAGCTTTGCTTATGATAATCAAAAATTGGGGGGGCTTCCCTGGTGGCGCAGTGGTTGAGAATCTGCCTGCCAATGCAGGGGACACGGGTTCGAGCCCTGGTCTGGCAAGATCCCACATGCCACGGAGCAACTAGGCCCGTGCGCCACAACTACTGAGCCTGTGCGTCTGGAGCCTGTGCTCTGCAACAAGAGAGGCCGCGATAGTGAGAGGCCCGCGCACCACGATGAAGAGTGGCCCCCGCTTGCCACAATTAGAGAAAGCCCTAGCACAGAAACGAAGACCCAACACAGCTATAAATAAATAAATAAACAAATACTTAAAACAAAAAAAATTGGTGAATCACTTTGCTGTATACCTGAAATTAACACAACATTGTAAATTAACTATACCCCAATATAAAATACAAATTAAATTTTTAAAAATTTGGAAAAAAATATCTCATTGATTGATTATTCATTTTACAGTCATGCTCTGATGTTATGCTGCCATTTTTAAAAAATGTCTGAGGGCTTCCCTGGTGGCACAGTGGTTAAGAATCCACCCGCCAATGCAGGGGACACGGGTTCAAGCCCTGGTCCGGGAAGATCCCACATGCCGTGGAGCAACTAAGCCCATGCGCCACAACTACTGAAGCCCACTCGCCGAGAGCCCATGCTCCACAACAAGAGAAGCCAGCACAGTGAGAAGCCCGCACACCACAAGGAAGAGTAGCCCCCTGCTCGCTGCAACCCAACACAGCCAAAAATAAATTAATTAATTAAAAAAAAAAATCAACTGATTTTGACCACAGATGTATGGGTTTATTTCTAGACTTTCAATTTAAAAAAATAAATAAAATAAAAATTTTTTAAAGTCTGAAAAATATTTCTACAAGAATTTAAAAATATGTATTTATAACTTTCTTTCTTGGCAATGGGGCTAATTTGGGACTATATTTGCTTCTTTAAATCCTTTTATATTTGCAGATATTCTACAATCAACATGCGTTACTTTGATAATATAATGTTTAAAAAATAGATGTTATTTAAAAATACATTTTAGAGAAAAATTAAGACCTACTGGCAAAGAAAGTGCCTTAAAATAAAAAATATATAATAAATAAAACTGTACTACAAATTCTTGTAACATCAAATAAGCATACTGAAAATAATTCTTGCCTTTAGAAAGCAGCTTTCTAAATTTCTGTGTTGCTGTTAGTTGTTGATCAGCATTATTAGAAAAAATCATCTGAACCATATCTGTGGTAATAACTTCTTCCTAAAACACAGAAAATACAATTGTTATTTAAATATTTTGCACTAGTAATTTTGCTGTATCATCTCTGTAATACTGTTGAAATATAATTTGAAATACGTTTTTGTAATATCTACCTCTGGAATGGGTACAGTGGAACTGATATCCGGATCCTGGATAGGATTTTCTAACATAGATTCATCATTTCTGGGCAAAGAGACATTTCTGCGTTTGAATAACTGTAATAAAGAGAAATAACTTAATATATTGAGCTTTCCATAAAACACCAAATTCCCATAGAATTATATTTTTCCTTTACTGAACAAAACAATTTTATCATTCAAAATTCTGAATATTTTAGTATTTCTTAATCATCATACCATAACAAATTTATGAGAAGTTTTGGGGCTAAATTAGCTCTTGTCTGTAGACTGCTTCTTAATCTCAGGTCTTTTACCAATGTCTAGTAGCATAAGCAGAGTACACATTTATATTTTACAGCACTTGGAAAACCACATACGCCTATACTAAATTATGAGATGTCTAAGAAGAAAATCTTAGTTAAAAAGCAAATCGGTTATATGAGTGACATAATGTGGTATATTAACAGAGTTAGTATATTAGATTAACAAGGAATAGAGAGCAGCTCTCAGGAAAGAGGACCCTATGCTTATTAACTCAGGAGTGAATATAAAGAAAAAAAAGAGAGGAGGAAAGAGACATGGTCAGGTCACTGAGAAAGATTTATAGGTACATCTCATAAATCAAAATTGACGAGAAAAATCTGGTATCACATACTTTTTGATAGCTAAATAAATTCTGCTGTTCCTCAGTCTGTACACAGTTCTCCTTCTATTCATTTATTCAAGAGATTTTTTTTTTTTGAGTACCTACTGTAGTATAGTAGAGACTATGTTAGCTACTACAAATAGGGGAACGACAAATAATCATATTTCTAAAACAGGCCTTTTTCTACTTTCTTCATTGCTAGTCCTTTTTACACATTAGTTTTAATTCATGTATGTGAGGACCATACCCTCCTAATTATTTATGAATACTTCTAAATTTAGGTATATCCTGGAATGAAAAATGTTGAGAGGCATTCTTTTAATTTTTCTATTCTTTATGTCACATATATAAAGTTCAAACAGAGAAGGCTAAGAGGTCTGCCTGATAGACTATAGGAGGAACAAACAGTATGAATAGCATAAGTAAACGATTATAATTAATTTAGGGGCAAGAGCTATGAAAATCACAAAGCAACAAATGAATACAATTAATGTTTTTTTAGGGAGCAAATTTTACAATGACAAGTGGAAGTGATCTAAGTAGGCTCAAGAGTAAAAATTTCTTAGCACTGGAGCAGAAATATTAATGTAAAAGGTTTATCAATGGAACGGAAAAGCCATTCTTGTCGGTGATTAAAAATAGCACAGGAGGGGCTTCCCTGGTGGCGCAGTGGTTGAGAATCTGCCTGCCAATGCAGGGGACACGGGTTCGAGCCCTGGTCTGGGAGGATCCCACATGCCGCGGAGCGGCTGGGCCCGTGAGCCACAATTACTGAGCCTGCGTGTCTGGAGCCTGTGCTCTGCAACGGGAGAGGCCGCGATAGTGAGAGGCCCGCGCACCGCGATGAAGAGTGGCCCCCACTTGCCGCGACTAGAGAAAGCCCTCGCACAGAAACGAAGACCCAACACAGCCATAAATAAATAAATAAAATTAAAAAAAAAATAGCACAGGATTCTGATTTGTGGATTTGCTAATATTATTACTGGAGCCTAATAAATTAAAAAATATATTTACCCATATTCAATTTCCTAAAATATTTTTTCCATTTAAAATTATCTAAAAACTAGCAGCAATAATAATACTACTTCTAAACTCTTTATATAACGTTTTTATGTTAACAGAATTATATTTTAAAACACCTACCTGTTCTTCCCTTTTTTGTTTTCGAAGTTGTATTCCTTCTTCTTCTCTTCGTCTACGCATCTCTTGGGGATTTAGGGCTTTATTCTTATAACTTTTCATTCTATAGTTATCTTTCCCTGGACTAGCCATGGCATCTTAAGATTAGGAGAGAAGAAAACAGATACCGATAACTCTCAAAACAACACAAGATGTTTACTCTAGGGCAATTAAATTCAGGCTCATGGATTAAATAGACCAATAAAACCCATTCTGAAAATTATGTACAAAGAATACATTCCCTCACCCCCATATCAAAATTAGAGCAAAATGACCAAATATTTTAGAACTTAACTATCAAATAACAGATTTTGGTCTAAACACAAAGTCATTACCCTAATTTCATTGATTCTGAGATGAACTCCCCCATCCCTGGTATTTTAAACTTTCTGTAAGTGAGATGCATCTTAAAATTACTGTCAGTCAGGAACTAATCATGAAATAGTTGGGTAAAAAACTTCTAAATTACAGCTTATGGAAAGATCAAGAAATAACCAGCAATGAATTGTCTTATTTTCAATAAAATATGGTATCAGGCTTCAGTAAGCACACCTCACATATTTATTGGGGTCTGTCTTCTTTCATTTACTTAAGGCACTGCCTAAAGAACTAAAGCCACACAGGTCATGACCTGAGTTATGACTGCCATACCAGTTTTCAGTACTAGAGTATAATTACTCTTTTTAAAATACTGAAATACTTCTACTTTATTTTTAAGTAGTTTTATTATAAATGTTTTTTAAATTAACATTTATATAAACATTTTTATAAGTATATTTAAAATATATATTTTATATAAATATAAAATTGTATATTTGAATATATATAATACCTTTAGAAAAAGAATTATAAACACTTCTTAGTATTATATTAATATTTTGGTATTATTGGAAACAAATACAAAATTACTAATACTATAACCTATCCTGCATTTACACATAAAAAAAATCAGTTTAAAGCAGGGTTTCAATTTGAATTTAATATGAGAGATAATTAATGCCTATCTAGAATGTTATTCTGATAAATTCTGATGACACACCCATGTATAGCCAGAGAGAATGCTGTAATCAATTAGCACTTATGAAGTAAAAAGGAGAGAAGGAGAGATGGGCATTTATCTGCCATCCCTAATGTAGAAGAGCTAGATAAACGAACTGGCAAATTATATTTTAAGTAGTAAAGTACACTAAAACATAAGCATTAAATCCTGCGAGAGCACAGAAGACACAGAAACTAACTGTGCCTTAAGGAGTTCTGTAAGTTTTCCCAGTTATCCTGTCTTAAAGGATGAGCAAGAATTTGCCAGGGAAGCGGATGAAAGGGGAAAAGGAAGGGAACAAGTATTTCAGACAAAGGGAATATATGTAAACACAGAATTCATGAAGAACCCTGGCATAAACATGGAACAGTAAGAAATCAAGTGTACCTGAACAAGAGGATGCATGGGAGAAGGGGCAGGAGATAAAGCTGGAAAGGTAGGTAAGAAAACATGCTTCCTGCAATCTGGTTGAGAAATCTGGACTTGATCCTAAGGAATAGAATTAAAGAAATTAAAGTGAAGGTTGTTTCAAGCTTTGATGATAAAGACCTAAACTAAATTAATAGCTGCGTTGTAAAATATAGAAGACAGACTGATTCCAGAAACATTTCAGAAATTGATTCAATAAGAATTAGAGGCCAAATGACTGTAAGGAATATGCGGTAAGGAAGAAAAAGGAGTTGATTTGGCTTCCCTGGTGGCGCAGTGGTTGAGAATCTGCCTGCCAATGCAGGGGACACGGGTTCGAGTCCTGGTCTGGGAAGATGCCACATGCCGCGGAGCAACTGGGCCCGTGAGCCACAACTACTGAGCCTGCGCGTCTGAAGCCTGTGCTCTGCAGCAAGAGAGGCCCTGATAGTGAGAGGCCCGTGCACCGCGATGAAGAGTGGCCCCCGCTCGCCGCAACTAGAGAAAGCCCTCGCACAGAAACGAAGACCCAACACAGCTAAAAATAAATAAATTAATTAATTAAAAGAAAAAAAAAAGGAGTTGAGGATGACTCCATGGTTTTTAGTGTGAGCCATTTCAGTAGAACGACAAAATAACCCAAAATAGGGAATACCGATGGAGGAACAGAGTGGTGGTTTTATTTTCTTGCCTCCATGTTTTTGAGATGAAAATAATGAATTCAATTGTTTTATTTTTCATTTACATACAGCAAAAATCACTCTTTCAGTACTATGAATTTGACAAAATGCACAGGCACATAACCAACACAATGAGATACAGAACAGCTTCATGACTCCCCCCCAAAACTTCCTCATGCTGCTCCTGTTAGTCCTTCTCCCACTCTTAAAACCTGACAACCACTGATTTGTTTTCTACTTCCATAGATCTGCCTTTTCCTGAATTCCACATACATGAAATAATAACAGTATGTAGTCTTAATTGGCTTCTTTCATTTAGCATAGTGCATCTAAAAGTCATCCATATTGTTGGCATGTATCAATAGATTATTCCTCCTTATCACTGAGTAATATTCTATTGTACAGATATACCACAGTTTATCCATTCATTAACTGAAGGACATTTAGGTTGTTTCCAGTTTAGGGCAGTTACGAATAAATCTGTTATAAACATTCATGTACAGGTTTTTGTGTAAAATAAGTTTTCATTTCTCTTGGGTAAATATCTAGGAGTAGGATTGATGAATAATACCACAAGCTATGCTTCGCATTTTATGAGAAACTGTCAAACTACAAAGTAACTATAACATTTTGCATTCCCATTAGCAACATATAAGAGTTCCTGTTACTCTGTATCCTGGCTATACACTTGGTATTGTTAGAATTTTGTTATTGTTAATTGTAGCCATTCTAATGGTATACAGTGACTTTAATTTTATATGTGTTAAATTTACAGTACATAAGGCACAAACAGAAGGTTTTTATTTATGGATAGTTAAAAATATGAGTCAAAACTCAGGAAAAGAGTGCTGAATGATAATCCAAGAGCATTAGAGCTATAAAAGAAAGATGCCCAAAGGAGAAATCTTAAGGATATTCACATTTCAGTGGAAAATGGAAAGAGCAAAGGAAACCAAAAATAAATAGGAGGATCAGAAGAAAACAAGAGTCATGAAAAAGAAGATAATTCAAAAGATAAAGGAGTATTTCAGTTGTAGTAGCACTAAAAACAGGTCACCGAATTTGTTCATTCATTGATTTATCCAGCAAATTTAAGTGCCTACAATAAGCCAAGTACCATAGGAAGGAAGCAATAGATTTGATAATTAGGTCACTGGTAAAGATATTGAGAGAAATTTCATTAGTGGTGGAGCTAAAGGTCGAATGGAATGGGCTGAGGACTTAACAAGGATTTAAAACTTTGTGCCTCTGAACTTTTATTATTAACTTTCTTAATAATAACAATGTTTAGCATTATTCTCTACTTCATATATAAAAATTCTCTCGCATTAATAAAAGCTTAGGGGGCTTCCCTGGTGGTGCAGTGGTTGAGAATCTGCCTGCCAATGCAGGGGACACGGGTTCGAGCCCTGGTCTGGGAAGATCCCACATGCCGCGGAGCAACTAAGCCCGTGAGCCACAACTACTGAGCCTGCGCGTCTGGAGCCTGTGCTCCGCAACACGAGAGGCCGCGATAGTGAAGAGGCTCTTGGAAGGGAAAAACAGAGATCAGAGTTCATGACAGAGCATACTGGGCTTCAACATTAGTTGCTGAATTATGTTCAACAGTATAAAATATCTTAGCAAAATGAAATGTTTGCAGCAATAAACCTCTTTAATATACTTACCACCTATACATTAGGCATCTTCTAGGCCACTGGCCTCTAAAACTTTTTGATCACATATCCTATGTACACAAAATATGTTTGGGAATTCCATGTACACAAAATACATTTGGGAATTCATCCTCAATATGTTTATTTATATACATGTATCACTAGCTTAATAAACTATCCCATTATAAATTCACAGATAGAAATTTTTTTTAAAAACAGAGTAGTTTTAAAAGGTAAACAAACAGAAGTTCTAATATTTTCTCCCCACATCTGATTGAATCACCTTGTGCCTCCCAACACACACAGCAGACACTACTCCTTAATACCATCAGTCTGGGCAATGACATTAAAACCTTTCAATATAAATGTTAACCAAATAAAATCTAGCCCCAACAACTCATACATCATTTGTTCCTCTTTCTTCTGTAGTACTAACTTCTTGTCTCTTATTTAACATCGCATCCTCACTGCAGTTGCTTCAAAGGGGATGTAAAGTTCAAGGAAAATGATCTTTAAAGGGGCCTCACCCAAGGGGACTGTTTCTTTCTCTGGATTATAGCTTAAAAAACTACTGTACTTCAAAGGCTGCTGTCTCATACAAGTTATTTTAAATATAATAAATGCTATTCAAACACTGTAAAGTTGCCAGAGGAATTTTTTTTCAGTCATAAGCTTATTTTTCACTCTGCTCTTTGAAAAACTGCTGACGTTGGGCAAACAACTGGAATCCGAACTTTTTCTAATATATATTAACGGAATTTCTTGTCTCCATAAAGCCTCCATTTCCAGGGGCTAGGGTGGCTGTTAGTAAAATTACAAGATCAGTACAAAGGGGAAAGTGCACCAACCAGAAGATCTAAAGGACAGAGCCGTTTGTTTACCAAGAGGGAAAGTCACTTTCTTACAAAATATAAATCACTGAATGTTATAATTAAGATACCTCAAATCACAAGGCTTTCTTTTTAAAAAAAATGTGTTCAAAAAGCCGAAGAGTTAATGCCAATGTCATATTCTTTCGAAGTATCACTATCCCGTTTAACAGCTTTCAATTCCTTTCATCTGTTATGCATTATCGAGGAGACACGATTAAATTTTCATCTTGGAAGTGAGCTGGCCGACTACTAGAGACGCATCTAAGCCACGCTCGCCCGCGTCAGGACTGAGCCCTTCCAGGCACCTGCATCCAGCTGGAGGGCAGCTCGTGGAGGTATAGAGGGTGCGACCTCACATGTGTAGGCCCCTGGGACCGAACCTGCCTTATTCTGGACACGGTGAAACTTCTAATAAGCTGAGCCGCGGGACAGACTGCTGAGCCCCAGAAGTGACAGGCAACGTTTGACAAGACCATGTACCAAAAAAAGGAACTACCGAGAAACAGTGGAGCAGAGCGGCGAGAGGATGAGATCCTCTGCCTGAAGCTCCTTCCGAGGACCAGCCCGGCTCTCGGAGAGGCTCAGGGCTCCCAGCGACTTCGCCTCCTCAAGAGAAAGGTCCGGCTGCCACGCCCCCGCCACCGCTCTCTCCCTCTGGGGAAGCTGATTTTCTCAGCTTGGCCTGGTCCTGAACCCTTTACAGGCGAAGGGGTAGATCAAAACAGTGGCCTCAAGAACTAGTAGCTCCCAAAGGGACCAAACCCGAGGCTCACCCAACCTGTCCTGTGTCACTCCTACTTACCTATTAATGTGGCACTTATCCGGCGCTCTGACTTCCCAGTTCCCAGCTGCGGCGTCTGCTGCGGTTAACAGCGGGGTCACCACTCCGCCCCTAGCGATGAGTCTAGAGACCAGGCTCACAACTCAAGATGGCGGCCTCCTGCGCCCCTCACCCGAGACCCCAAGGCTTGCCTCCCAGAAGCCCTTGCACGCGGCGGCGGCGGCGGCGGCGGCTGCGGCACTGACTAGCAGAGGGGGCGGAGAGAAGCGGGCGCCCCAGCCGCACCCACCCATGGGGGAGCCGGCTCCTGCCCGGACTCCGGGATTTTAACCCGGCGCGGTTGCCGTTGCAGGAGTGTGTCTTACTGCCCTAGTCCTCCGTGCCAGCTCTCAGTCTTTCATTCACTCATTCGTTCGTTTGCTCACCCATCCATCCATCCACCCATTCATTTGTTCATTTTACAACGTGGTATATTGATGGAGGGCATAATCTGTGCCAGGCATTGTTTGATATTGGAGGTACAACAGTGTACACAACGGATAAAAATCTTAACCTCATGGAGCTTTATTTCCTGCCTTCCTACATTCTCTGCTCATTTGTTTCAAGCTTTTCAGTTAGCTATTTATTTAAATTTTTGGATTCTGTAACATCTGTGGATTTTTGACAAAAAAAGTAGTCACTGATATATGAAATAAATAACTCCAGATAAAGTACTCTAAATTATTATAACACATATATAGCCTTGTAATCCACCCTGGGGTTGAACAAGCAGTATTGAAAACAGACTGTTTTCTACATGTAGTGTTAGGCACAGAATATGCAAGATAAATAACACGATTCCTTCCCCGAAGAAACTCCTGTTTTCCATCTCTTGTTCTTTTTGTTCTCTTTTCTGAGAAATTTTTTGGGTTATCCTACAGCTCTCCATTGATGTCTTTTTAAAAATTCTGCTATTGTATTTTTTAAATCCCAAGAGCTGTTTCACATTTTTAATTCAGGGATCAAGATAGCGTTATCTTGTAACCTTGAGGCAAGAACGTGTCTTTGTCATCCTCCATAGTTCTGAGTTTGGCACGCTGTAGCATTATAAGCCCTTTATTGATAACGTAATAGAGTGCTACTCAGTCAGGCCCTGGATAGTGGGTACTGTGGATTTGTGTAATGCCCTAGGACCTGCCCTCTCCTTGTAAATTAGGCGTTGGAACCTTGTCGGGAAGGTGCAAAAAGACTACGACTCCCAGAACGCACTACAACCCAGATTAGCGTGGAGCGGTGCATGCTGGGAGTCCTTCCCTTCCGGGGAATAGAAGAGCTTTTTGAATTTGTTTCTGGAGGCTGAAGCTTATCGGAGTCCCTCGTTCTCTTCTCGGTTCACCGTGAGTCTCTGGGTAGAAAGAGGGCCTACCTCAGTCTTTTAGGCCGGGAAAGGTAATCGACGCCGCGCACGCACTCCTGCCCGCAAGCCAGCCGGCGTCAGCCGCGGGATCCGAAGAGGAAGCCAAGCACAGGGCAGTGTGGCCGGCCTGTGGCCGGCTCTACAGGCCGGTAGGAAGTGACCGTCCAGCCCTGGTTCCCTGGGCCCAACGCTTTGACCCAGTTAGTATCGGGGCTGGTTTTCTGTCCTGGCCCGGGACGCTGGCATGGACCCTTGCTTGGGTAGGCTCCGGCACCTCTCGCCGGCCTCCGTACATCTCTCATCCCCTTGTTGTGATCTAAGGGTTGGGGAGTTGAAGCGCATCCTTCTGCGTCCAGCTGTGTCCCAGCCCGGGGAACGTAGAAACTTCTTTGCGTGTGACGTTCTTTCCACTGGGAGTTTGGGAGAATTTTCATCTAAAATCAGAGACTATTTTCACTTACCCTAAGGGAAATGGAAAAAAGGACAAAGTTGGGAGTTCTTAGAAAGCTACATTTATTTAAATGATGGGAGTAGTTTCCTTATTTTTCATTTCCTGTTTGTTTTCTGAATATAGTTTCCTTATTTTTCATTTCCTGTTTGTTTTCTGAATAGTTTTTAGCTGAACGGTAGTCTGTAGTAGAAAGGTTGTGACGGTGATTGGTTTTTGAAAATTACTGCTTAGCAAAATCACCTTTGTGTCAGTAGCCAGTACTTTATTTGTCCGTAAAACCCAGAAATGACTGCTGATTTAGTACAACTCGTTTTGTAGACCAAACCTCAAAGAGGTGAGATGTCTCACCTAAAATTATGAAACCTGAGATTATAATCCAGTTCTCTTTGACTCTGGAATCAGTGCTGTTTTCTATTACGCTCGCTCGGCTTTTATTTTTTTGGGTGGAGAGTTCAGCCTCTGGAATCAGTGCCCTTTTCTATTTATTATGCTCACTCTGCTTTTATTTTTTTGGGTGGAGAGTACAGCCTCTGGAATCAGTGCCCTTTTCTATTTATTATGCTCACTCTGCTTTTATTTTTTTGGGTGGAGAGTACAGCCTCTGGAGCGTGACTGGGTTAGCATTTTGGCTAACCATTTTCTGGCTCTGGTGACATATCTGAGCCAGGGTTTCCTCCATATAGAATGATAATAATGGTGCTTGAATTGGTTTGATATATGTAAAGCTCTTTAACTGTTAACTGCTATTATAAAGATTTGTTTGTTTACCCAATTCATTGTTAATAATTTTAAAGTTTTGTAGTTAGATATATCAGTTGATAAGGTTTCTTCTCTTTGTTTTCTCTTACTTGACTTATTTTACCTGCAAGTTTATAAATGTTATTTTTTCTCTACCTCAGTCCAGAGACACACTTTTTGAAATTTTTGAAAAATTATTTACTTTAATTTGCATTATTATTGCCTTTGTTTTTTCAAAACCATAAACTTGAAATACAGTAGTGAAATTTTGGTTGAGATTTATAAATAAATTTGTGTATTTGAGGAACAGTAAGTACATTGAAAATTTCTTCATCTAAATAATCCAGTTATAAATAACAAATATAATTGCTCAAAATCATTTTACAAAATGTATTTTCTTCAACTCCTACTTTCTAACTTAAAATAATATTGTATTCTTTTCTAGTTACCTGCTGTACCATGCTATCTTGCAATATATGTGGTATAACAGTAACCTCAGAACCAGACATGAAGGCTCACCTAATTGTTCACATGGAAAATGAAGTTACATGTCCATTTTGCAAGTTGTCAGGTGTGAATTATGATGAAATGTGTTTTCATATTGAAGCTGCTCATTTTGAGCAAAATGAACTAGAAAAAAACTTTGAGAGGATTAATACAATACAGTATGGAACTTCCAATAGCAGGAAGGACAGCACCCTACAGTGTAGAATGGAAGTTAATTCAAGTATTCATTCAGCTTGTGCATCTAATCATCCGAAAATTTCAGCTCAAGGCCCGCCTAATAATGGTATTTTAAAACATAAAGGCTTTTATTCAGAGAACTTAACTGAATCTAGAAAATTCCTGAAAAGTAAGGAAAAACAGTCTGACCGAACCAAAATTAAAGGATCAATTTATGAAGCAGTGTATAGTCCTCCTGAATGTCCATTCTGTGGAAAAATAGAAGGTTGTAGTCAAGATATGGAAACTCATGTGAAAACAGAGCATGCTGATATTTTAGACACTCCATTAGAAGGTAAAGTATTCGTTTTATATAATAAGTAGCAGTAGTCTCAGTTTAATATGTGGTGTCCCAAAAGTTGGTTTGTAAATGAGATCCCTAGAAATGTGTTTTCAATTTGTTTATAACAATTGTTCACTTGCCATTATTGCAATATGAAAATACAATAATGGAAAACAGTTTTGATGCAAATAATAAATGTTTCAGCTACATTAGAAACTTTCTGAGAAGAAATACACTCAGAGTCCAGTTTGCAGAGGCCATTCTTTTATTTACCACCAGCCCAGTGGCATCTGAACTGCCTGGGACTCTGATTTTGTTACCAAGTTCTAGTTTGATTCTGTTATGATCAGAGAACAAACTTTATGGTTTAAGTTCTTTTGAATTTCTTGAAACTTGTTTTATAGCCTAAGGTATGGTATATGATCTATCTCAGCACATGTTCCATAGACACTTGGGGAAAAAATGTGTATTCTGCGGTTGTTGGGTCGAGTGTTTTATATTTGTCAATTAAGGTATGTTGTTTGATCGTGTTCAAATCTTCCATGTCCTTGCTGATTTCCTGTCTAGCAGTTCTACCAGTTTTTGGAAGGGAGTTGAAGTCCCTAATTATAGTTGTATATTTGTCTGTTTTTCCTTTCAGCTCTATTAGGATTTGTTTCATGTATTTTGAGGCTCTTTTATTGGTGCATACACATTTAGAATCATGTATTTCTTTGATACCATTGAGTTTTTAAGAGTAATTTATATATTTTGGATGCAAGTCCTTTATCAGATAATGTGTTATGCAAATATTTTCTCCTGGTCTGAGGCTTGTCTTTTCATTCTCTTAACAGTGTCTTTCACAGTGCAGAAGTTTTTACTTTTAATGAAGTTCAACTTACTTGATTTCTTCTTTCATGGGTTGTGCTTTTGTTGTTGTATCAAAACTCTTTGCCAGACCCAAGGTCACCTTTCCCACGTTATCTTCTAGAAGTTTTATAGTTTTGAATTTTACATTTAAGTCTGATTCATTTGAGTTAATTTCCATAAAAGGTTAAGGAGAGTGCATAGGTTCATTTTTTGAAATTTAATAAATGCTGTTTTTTAGGGAAGTTTCAGGTTCACAGCAAAATTGAGTAGAAAGTACAGAGAGTACCCATATACCCCCGTCCCCTTAGCCTCACAACCTCCTCCATTATTCAACAACCCATACCAAGTGATACGTTTGTTAAAATCAGTGAATCTACATTGACACATTAATATCACTCAAAGTCCATAGTTTACATTAGGGTTCACTCTGGATGTTGTATATTCTACAGGTTTTGACGAATGTATAATGACATGAACCCACCATTTAGTATTTAGTATCAGACAGAATAGTCACACTGCCCTAAAAATCCTCTGTGCTCCACCTATTCATCCTTCCCTCCCCCTGGCCACTGGCAACCACTGATCTTTTTACTATCCATATTTTTGCCTTTTCCAGAATGTCATATAATTGGAATCATACAGTATGTAGCTTTTTCTGATTGGTTTATTTCACTAAGTAATGTACATTTAAGATTCCTCCATGTCTTTTTATGGCTTGATAGCTCATTCTTTTTTTTTTTAGCGTTGAATAATATTCCTTTGGATGTACCACAGTTTATTTATCTGACCTACTGAAGGACATCTTGGTTGCTTCCAAGTTTTGGCAATTATGAATAAAGCTGCTATAAATGTCCATGTACTGGTTTTTGTGTGGACAGAAATTTTCAATTCATTTGGGTAAATACAAGGGAATTCATGATTCTGGATCATATGGTAACAGTGTGTTTAGTTTTGTAAGAAACTGCCAAACCCTTCCAAAGTGGTTGTACCATTTTGCATTCCCACCAGCAGTGAATGAGAGTTCCTCTTGCTCACATCCTTGCCAGCATTTTGTGTTGTCAGTGGTCCAGATTTTGGTCATTCTAATATATGTGTAGTGTTATCTTGTTTTAATTTGCAGTTCTCTAATAACATAATAACATTTTCTGTACCCAGTATCAGCCAGGTCTTGGTCTTGTAGAGGTACCATTTCTTCTGTCTTGGGCATGCTCCCAACTAGGGCATTTGATCCCAGTGTCCTGCTTTTTTGCTGAATGCTTGAATTCTGCACATCACCACGCAGTTTGGAGGGTACTGAGAATCCAGCCCCCAAAGTCCATATCTGAACTGGCCTCTACTTACCATTTGATTTTCCTTTTTACTTTTCTTTTCTTGTTTTGACTACAGAGCTAAATGTTTGTTATTAATATTTTCTTTTATTGTAAGAAGTTTGTGCTTGTGCTCAGGCTTTCATCTTGACCCTAGAAGTAGAAAAATTGCTTTAAATCCAACTACAAAGAGCTTTTACTTATTTAATAAAGTTAGTGGGTAGTAGAGTCTTTGACTTGGGGTGAAAAATTTTAAGGTTTTAAAAATCAAACCAACTAAATTATATCTCTAATACAGATTGTAATCAACCACTCTATGACTGCCCTATATGTGGGCTCATCTGTACAAATTACCATATTCTCCAGGAACATGTTGACTTGCATTTGGAAGAAAGCAGCTTTGGACAAGGTATGCCTATTAAAGATAAGAATGTCATGATTTAATTTCTATTTCCTAGGATACTATCTACTTTTTAGATTAGTGTTACAGAGGGGAAAAAAAGCCACACTGGTTAAAAATAAATCTGTCCCTTAAAAAATTCTAATAACGCTTCAACTTTTTTTTTTTTAATTTATTTATTTTATTTTTGGATGGGTCTTCATTGCTGCACGCGGGCTTTCTCTAGCTGCAGAGAGCAGGGCCTACTCCTCGTTGCGGTGCGCGGGCTTCTCATTGAGGTGGCTTCTCTCATTGCAGAGCACGGGCTCTAGGCGCGCGGGCTTCAGTAGTTGTGGCCCATGGGCTCTAGAGCGCAGGCTCAGTAGTTGTGTCACACGGGCTTAGTTGCTCCGCGGCATGTGGGATCTTCCCGGACCAGGGCTCGAACCCCTGTTCCCTGCACTGTCAGGCGGATTCTTAACCACCGTGCCACCACGGAAGCCCAACTTTTTTAAGAAGTTTTTTCACAGAAAAGTTATAAAGGATGAACTATTGTGACCAACAACTGAACTAGGGGTGTGAATCCAGGGTTTTGACCTAGAACATCAGTATTTAGAAGACGGTGAAATATTGTACAATTTAAAAAATCTTTTTGATTTATAAGTTGAGGCCATTCTTTCAGCAGCTGGAAGTAGTTGAATTTAGCATCTTGTCAGTAACAATTGTTTATGAACTAGGAAGCTGCCATATGGCACATATAATTTTAAAAAGAATACGAACTATGAGACTTAAAAGTTTTTCAAGCGCATTTTCAGGTACTCTTCTAGTTTCTTTATTACCACCTACTAGTTTTATAAGAGATACTAAAGTTTTCCTCTGTCCCCTATTTTTTTTAAATAGTGGCATTGATTAATTAATCATGGGGGTGCCTTAGAAGTGGAAAGATCCTATATGGTTTTCACAATTCCATTGAAACAAAATGTAATGTAGACCTAAAGAGAAACCAATTGTGTTCCACTGGATTTCAGTTTCTTAAGGTACATAGACATCTCCTGTTAATGCAGGGGTTTTTAGTGTTCATTATCAGTGATCCTAGTACCACTTAGTGATGTCCAGGGATAGCATTACCTGCTCACTCAGCCTAATACGAACATGAGAATTACTGGAGTAAAGATGGAACAGTTCCCTACTGTGGTGGTTCTTTACTAATTACTGTGGAAGAATAAATCTCTGAAGTTGAGAGTCTGATAGTTCTTACTTTGTTTATGATAAGCTTTGTATGGGTACATAAATTATTCTGTAATCCTGTAGTGGGTAATGAGAGAAAGATATGGTCTGAGTGAATCACTGTTGATAGCTTCAGAAGTATGCTAAGAATCAGTTTTGAATTGCATATTTCTACCAGTGGAAGTAGGGACCGATTAGGAAGGTGTAGCAGAGGCTGAGAGATTTGAAAGGAAAGAAAGAATATTCAAATACATAATTAAACCATCAAATTGGGAAGTCAAGGAGATGCTGGCCAGAAGACACTCACTAATGGATCTGTGGGACACTGGGTAGAGAGGAAAAAGGGCAAGATGTTCCATAGTTGTACTACTTGCTTGGGGGTCAGACTGTAATTAAGTTACGATCTAATATCTGTACTTTGCAAACTTACATTTTTTACCCTCTTTATTATTTCCTTTTCCCCCCCTAGTATTTCTTTTGAAAACCAATCTGCCTTATTTGTGTTAATGAGGGGCACTACTCAAGGGTGCTACTTAGTTTCTCTAAGTTCTGGTTTCCTTTAGAGATAATAATACCTAACTTCCTAAGGTTGTTATGAGGATCCAAATGAGACAATTAATGAGAAGTGCCTGTCACAGCCTAAACACTCAGCGAGTATTAGCGATGTAAGTGGAAGTTATACCCTTACAGAAGCAGTTCAAGTTCTGCTAGATTTGTTCTCAGTGTTTCTGTGACATCATAGTCATGAATAAATGGCAAAATAATAGCATTTACTCCTTTTAAAAAATATGTATTAACATATAAGTGAGGCTTTATTTCAGTAGTTATTTTATTCTAAACATTAAAAATGTATAATAGGTATGGATAGAGTCCAGTGTTCTAGAGATCTAGAATTGGCTCAACAGCTTCAACAAGAAGAAGACAGAAAGAGGAGATCTGAAGAATCAAGACAAGAAATGGAAGAATTTCAGAAGCTGCAGGTACAAAGATTAATAGCAATTATATTATTTTGGTTTGGTTAGAGTTCTTATTTTTCAAACATGCTATCAAGCCTTCAGCCTATTATTTTTGTCTCTATTATGCAAAATTTTTTTTTACATATATTTTTTATAGTTCATAACAGCCACCATTTATAAGTACTCATTCTGGTCATGTACTGGGGTGAACACTTCATATAAAGTATCTTAAAGTCTTCACTGCTCCATGAAGTTACTTTAGACCTTTTTTTTTTAACAGCAGATGAAGAAATGGAGACACAAAGTACTTAAGTAGCTTAACTTGCTCAGGGTTTGGCAGTATTAAATGGTAAAGCCTGGATATAAACCTGTGTAGATGGGGAAAATTAGGAAATTGAGACTCAGAATTTTTAGTGTTTGTATAGGTACTTAAAACAGAAACTTAGAATTAATGTCTCCTGAGTCTTAAATTCTTTTAGTGATTGCAATTCAGGCATTTAGAAAGAACCATTTTTAATGGAAAATGCTTTTTGATGATGTTTGAGACTTCGTTTATTTTAGGTGAGTGGTGGTATCTGTTGAACTAAACTGGTAGCATCTATTATATTTTTAATGCATTAAAAATTTTAACAGTTTTTCTACTTTTTTCAGACCTAATTTGCTGTAGACTATGATATCATCTGTGCTAATAATGCTCATAGAGTTTTTAAGTGTTCTTTTTCTATGTGCTAATAGGGTAATGTATGAGTAAAAAGGGTTTATGATTGAATAGGTTTGAAAGTATCCAGTTAAACAGGTTTGTGTACTTGGGGTCTTCTCAAAGCCTTTAATATACTAATATGCATTGTACATATCATAATCTTCCTGAACTTATTTGACCTCTGACTTTTTTTTCTCCAGTGTCTTAGACATGGCTATTCTTCCTTTGGAATATCTAATTTAGGCTATTTTTCTCATTCATGATTCATTTATTTGCAAAATTATTTTCCCACCAGGATTCAGAGGAGAAATGAAAGTTGGCTTTTCCTAAGTCTTCTTTGCCTTATATAATTTTGAAACATTATCAATACAAAAAGTTTTCAGTGTTTAAGGGAGTTTATTATGTAAGTTTGCAGGTTACTTGTTCAGATCTCAGAAATGTTTTCCGTAGGGGCTGTTTTAACATATTATTGTCAGTGTGCAAAAACATAGTTCATTCACTACATAGAATGAATACCTGAATGAATTATGGATTAAGTAGGCCTTTGTAGGCTAGCCTAAGAACCAAATAACAAGTACTGACAGGTTGTCTTGAAAAAATCATCAGTATGGTCAGAACTCATCTGCCTTTCACAGTACCATTAGTAGGAAGACAGGATTCTCTACTTTCCCTACTACAAGGAAAACAGGTCTCTTGCCGTGATGGTTGTTTGTAGAGAAAGGCTATTAACTTAGGGATTTTTTTGTGTGTGATTTATTTTTCATAAAAATCTTTAAGTTGACTTGTATAAAAGTATATAAACCAGAATGTTTCAAAATATATTTCCAGATATAAAAAACAGTGGGAAGTTTCCATCCTCATTGATGTAAAGGGACATAAAAATTAAGTCATTTGTTTTTATGTTCAATAGAGACAGTATGGTTTAAATAATTCTGGAGGGTACAAACAACAGCAGCTACGAAATATGGAGATAGAAGTAAATAGGGGAAGAATGCATCCTTCTGAATTTCATAGAAGAAAAGCTGATATGATGGAATCACTAGCTATTGGTATTGATGATGAAAAAACAAAAACTTCTGGTGAGTATTTAAACATCCAAATCATGGTTTTAATATTCCATACATCACTGAAGTAATAATCAGAATTATTTGAATTTTGCTTAATTTTCATAACCCATAGTTTATATAGTTTTAGGTGAGACTGTGTGTTCAAGTAATTTTTTGTTTGTTGTTTTAAAACTCCTGAACTTTTATTTTTACAGTAAATAATTCACTTTTATATTGTGTCAATTTATTTGACATTTGAAAACAAACCTTTTAGAAAAGTTTTTATTAAGTGCTTACTATGTTCTAGACAATTGCTGTCTAGTAGAATGTGAACCACATAAATAATTTTAAATTTCCAGTAGTCACATTAGAAAAAGTAAAAAGGACTAGGTGAAATTAATTTTAATATTTTTCCAGCGTGTCCATAATATGTCAACATGTAATCGGTATTAAAAACTATGAATGGGATATTTTGCAATTCTTCAAAATCCAGTGTGTATTTTACTTTGCAGGGCATCTCAGTTTGGGCAAGCCACACTTCAGGTGTTCAAATAGCCACATGTAAATAGTTTCTACTGTATTGTTCAGTACAGTTCTGGATACTAAGACCTTTATATATATTGTATCATGTAACTCTCAAAAGAAAAATCTTGTGTACTGTTAGATTTTTCTGGATGAGGTCATTGTGACTTAGGTTAAATTACTTTCCCAAGGTAAGGTTACATAGCTAGTTATTGGCCCAGCTGGTATTCACAATCAGATCTGCCTTGTTACAAAGAATGCCATTTTTCCTGATTTTTTTAACATTTTTTTTAACATATCTGTTAGTATAGTTTAAAAAAAACCCCAAATTATATGGAAACAGCTTTGTTCCCACCACCCAGTTTTTATGAAATTTAATGTTTTAAAGCAGTAAACCCTTTCATATATATTTTAAACCCCTTGCGTACCCCTCATTCATTCTGATTTCTCCTCCTCCACAAAGGGAATCATTATCCTGAATTGGTATTTATCAGTCTCATATATGTTTTAATAATTTTATCTTATATGTAGGTTTCCATAATAATACATAATCTTTTATATTTTAAACTACACGTAAATTGGTATACAATATGTATGCTTTAATTGGATTTGCTTAAATATATTGATTCTTATAACTGTACTTCATTCATTTTGATTGCTGTATAGAATTTCCTTGTATTACTTAGGTTGTTTCCAGTGTTTTATTCTTACAAATTGTGAACAGGTTTCCCCCTCAAGAGTTTCTCTAACATCCAGACTGGAAATACTAGTTTAAAGGGTATTTGCATAATTAACTTTGTTAAGGGTATTATGGAGTTGTTTTCTAAAATGGTTGTAATCTACATTAGCATCAGTGTGTTCTGACTTATACTTTGTATCGTGACACTTTTTAATTTTTGCCATTTAATAGAGCATGAGAGGAGGGTACATCTTGTAATTGTATTTCTCGGATTACTCCTGAGTTAGTTTCTTCTGTAAATAACCTAGTCCCTTCCTTTTTCCCTTCTCTGTTGGGTTGTTTGTCCTTTTCTTATTGATTTTTGGAAGTCCATTAAGTATTCAGGATACTAATTCTTCATTGATTATATGAGGAGCAAATATCTTCTTCAAATCTATAATTTGCCTTTAAATTTTGTACATGGTGTCTTCAATTAGACAGAATTTTAAATTTGAATATAATCGAATTTCTCAAATCTTTCCCTTTATTTGTATTCTAAGTGTCTTGTTTAAGAAACTCCCCCATCTTTGAGATCATAAACATATCCCTTTATATTGTCTTTAAATATTTATACCCTTAAAATGGATAACCAACAAGGACCTACTGTATAGCACAGGGAACTCTGCTCAATATTATGTAACAACCTAAATGGGAAAAGAATTTGAAAAAGAATAGATACATGTATATGTATAACTGAATCTCTTTGCTGTACACCTGAAACTATCACAACATTGTTAATCAGCTATACTCCAATATAAAATAAAAAGTTAAAAAAAAAGTGTATATTTTTTTAAAAAGATAATTCCTTCACATAGATCATGGTATTTTTTTATGCCAGCTGGAAGTAATTATATCACATAAAAATCAACTCACTGTGATAAACCATAATATGAAAAAGAATATTATATGTATAACTGAGTCATGTTGCTGTACAGTAGAAATTAACACATTGTAAATCAGCTATACTTCAATAAAATAAACTAAAATTTAAAAAAACAGAACAAAACAAAAGAAAAATTTATGCCTGCTTTTCATATTCAGGAATTCCCTGGCTGTCCAGTGGTTAGGACTCCGCACTTCCACTGCAGGGGGCACAAGTTTGATCCCTGGTTGGGGAACTAAGATCCCGCAAGCGGCGCTGCCAAAAATATAAAATAAAATAAAGTAGCCATTACTAAAAAAAAAAAAATTATACCTTGCTTTTCATATTTTGACTTTTAATCGACTTGGAATTTATTTGTGCATATGTCTGTGTGAGAGAGAGGGAAGGAGGGAAAAAGGGGAGTGAGAGAAAGAGAAGGTATGGATCTAATTTTTCCCCTTATTTATAGTGATACTTAAATTACTAAGTTGTTATTGCTTGTTTATCTCAGTACCATTTAGCAAATCTGTACTGTCTCCATGTATTTGTAACACATATGTCATATTTTCATATATCCATAGGTCTGTTTCTGAAGGCTGTCTTTATACTTCAAGGGTCTCCCTGCAGGAAGTTTCCATACGGGATAGGACTTCCCAGCAAATGTGTAATATGATGCATTAGGGTATATAGGAAGAAAATATTAGAACTTCTACTTGTCTTTAATTTATGATATCCTTTAATTTCTGTTTATGCATATGTTTTAGAGTTACTGGAGAATATAGTAGTGTATGTATAATTTAAAATAAATATATCTGTAAAAGATTGAAGAACACTGCCCTGTAACATACTGTGTCCTTTTTATAAGCTACCTTGAAATTTAGAAGTAATCGATTTGGTGCTAAAGATTTTTTTTTTTTACTCCCTTCACTCGTTTCTCCCATCCCACCCACATCCTGCCTCTGGCAAAGACCAGTCTGTTCCCTGTATCCATGAGCTTGTTTTTATTGTTGTGGTGGTTGTTGTTTTGTTGTGTTTTTAGATTCCACATGTAAGAGAGATCATGCAGTATTTGTCTTTCCCTGTCTGACTTACTTCACTTAGCATAATGCCCTTAAGGTTCCTCCACTGTTATAAATGGCAAGATTTCATTCCGTTCTGTGGCTAAATAATATTCCATTGTATGTATGTATGTGTGTGTGTGTGTTATCTCTTCTCATTTTGCTTTTTTGTTGTTGTTGTTACATTCATTTTTTTTATTCTTTTTTTTGGGGGGCGTATAGTTGATTTACAATATTATATTAGTTTCAGGTATACAACATAGTGATTCAGTACTTTTTAGATTATACTCTATTTAAAGTTATTATAAAATATTGGCTGTATTCCTTGTGCTGTATAATATATCCTTGTAGCTTATTTATTTTATGCATAGTAGTTTGTACTTCTTAACCCCCTACCCCTATCTTGCCCCTTCTTCCTTCTCTCTCCCCACTGGTTAACCACTGATTTGTTCTCTATATATGTGAGTCTGTTTCTGTTTTGTTATATTCATTGGTTTTATTTTTTAGATCCCTCGTATAAGTGATAACATACAGTATTTGTCTTTCTCTGTCTGACTTATTTTACTAAGCGTTATTACCCTCCAGGTCCATCCATGTTGTTGCAGATGGTGAAATTTCATTCTCTTTTATGGCTGAGTAGCATTCCTTTGCATGTATGTATGTGTACCACAATTTCTTTATCCATTCATCCTTCAGTGGACACTTAGGGTCTATATCTTGCCTATTATAAACCATTATGCAGTGAACATGGGGGGTGCATATATCTTTTCAAGTTAGTGTTTTTGTTTTCTTCTGATAACAGATTGGCTTGCTGTGTCATATGGTAGTGAAATTGCTGGATCATATGGTAGTTGTAGTTTTATTTTTTTGAGGACCCTCCATACTGTTTTCAATAGTGGCTGCAACAGCTTTCAAAAGTATGCAAATATATACAGTCCTGTTGGACTGCTAGTATAAGGCCTGCTGACCAGGTGATATGGCAGTGTCCCCTGGGTGACAATCGCAAAAATCAGGGTTGCACACAAGTGTATGGGCTCTTTTCTGGAAGTTACTGGTAAGCTGGAGTAAGGCAGAGGGAGAATGCCAAGGTGGCATCCACAGCCTTCGTTCCTTGAGAGCAGCTCCCTAGTCCACTAGATAGTGCCAATCCTGAAGCTTGCCCCCCAGGCTGAAGCTCTAAGATAAAGAAGGAGGCTGCCTTCAGAGAAGGACTTGGGGATATGCCTCAGTTTTTTGTCTGTGCAGTGCCCTGGAGGTGGCGGCCTTCTAAGTGTCATCTTCCCGATTGCCATAGTCCTGTGAGACCCAGGAATGCAAGCCCTCCTGGCCACCAGAATCAGGCCCTCAGGGTGGCAGCTGTGAAAGCTGGGGTACCAGGCGTAAAAACCAGGACACCAGCCGTGTGTAAGGCTCCCCTCCAGGAAACACTGGCTCTCTGAAAACTTTCCTAACCTTGGGAAGGAAAAAGAAATCCAGATCCAGGAAATCCAGAATTCCAAATAAAATTTTTATTTTTTGTTAGTTATGCAGATGTTAATTGAAGCTGCTCTCATTTGAAGAGTCTCATTATTTTAACATTCTATATTCTATATAGAATGGAATATAATTTAACAGAAGGTAGATTCATCTTGGGAAATATCTAAAGATATTTTGGTGCTAAGAAATAAAAAACTTTATGAGGAAATTTTCCTTTAAAAGCAAGTGATATGTGGTTACTAGGACAGTATTACCTACACAATGAGGCACCATTGAGTTAGTAATAACTATGCCAAAGTATATTAGAATGTACATTACTTTTTTTTTCTATTTTTCTATTCACCTCATTCTTAAATGTCTCTCAAATCTTGATCTCTTTATCAAAGTCTGTGATACCGAATCTCACATTAATTTCTCTGAATTCCTAGAGTACCCATTCCATGCTACAACATTTAGTACTCAGTTATATAGCATTTTAATTGTCCTTTTTTTTGACCATGAGTCTAATCTTTTTAAGTTCCCTGGAAATGGTTATAATGGTCTATATTTCTGTCCTTCATAGTGTAGACACAGCTACAACTCTTGGTTCCTTTAACTGTTTTGATTTATTGACTCTGCCTTCTTAAAGACAAAAACCCATTTTCCTAAAGGATACTCTTCATTCAAGTAAAGCATTTAGTGATTGCCTTTTTGGCGCCATGTTCTATGTGAGAAAGTATGGGCTATCCAAATAAGATTTCCCTGCCAGTAAGCTTCCCAGAGTCTGTAAAGTATACACAAAGAACTGTAGTATTCTGCCATGACAGAATATGACCAGTACCTAGGAGGCACAACAAGTAAAATGTAGTGATTGTTCAGAAAAAGAGGACCTTTTTGTTTGGGGTTATGGAATCAGGAAAAGTGTTAACGAAGACTGTAGCATTTGCTTCTGAAAGTATCAGTAGGATTTTGAAATATAGGGAGAGTTACTAGAAGGAGGAAAGGGATAGAATCAGATGTACCCTGTCCTAACACCTTGTTATTCATACTATAGCACTTATTATAATCTGGGTCCAGGAGATTTTAAGGAATATTGTCATAATATTTTGTATCCTCAATGCTTAGCATAGTGCTAAGTATATAAAAAGTGCTTAGTAAATATTGTAATTGAATGAAAACTCCATGGTCAAAATCATGTTTAATGTGTTCAGTTAGGCCACAGCCAAAATTATGGCAAGAAGAGTGGTTTGAAATAAAGGTAAGTTAGAGGATAGCTTACTGTGGGCTTCATATACCATGGATTAAAACTATTCCATGGGTAATAGGAAGCTATTGAAGTTTTTAAATTGGGAGCAAATTGACTAGGACTGAGCTTCAGAAAGAATGATGTCCAGCAGAATGTATAATAAAATGGGGGGACAAGAACATTCATTCAGCAGTGTACTTGTATGTGCTGGCCCTGCAGATGCAGAAGTGAAGGAAGCAAACAGTTTCAATTTAGCATAATAAGTAATATGCTAGTATTAGGAAACTCGCATAGTAGTAAATAAGCAGGTAAATAACCAAGATTATATCAGTAAAAAGATAAAGAAGATGGAATTGACAGGATTTAGATGTGGCCCTTGAGAAAGAGATTGATATTAGAAATATATGAGACAGCCATAGAAAGATGATATCCCTCTAAACCTTCTAAATCTCTTTTCCACTTTAGGAATTATGGAAGCACTTTATAGGTATTATCAGAATGCTGCCACAGATGTGAGGCGTGTGTGGCTTTCTACAGTAGTGGATCACTTTCATTCATCTTTTGGTGACAAAGGTTGGGGTTGTGGTTACAGAAATTTCCAAATGCTGCTTTCATCATTATTGCAAAATGATGCATATGATTGCTTGAAAGGTATGTGAAATACAGTACCCTGAACTTATCATCTGATAAAGTACATTTGATGTGCAATGAATTAATATATAGTAGGCACAATTAATAGCTTTAATAAAGATGTATTTTAGTGGATATTTACATTAAAAGCCTGAATTCTGGTTGAAGGAAGAGAAAATGATACAGGAGAAGATGTCAGAAATAATGGCTTAAAAACTGTAGGTTCCTGTAGAATGTATGGTGTACTGCTAAATGATATTATTCAGTAATAACTGTCATATTACATATTTGCTTTGTATGATTTTAGGCATGTCAGTTCCTTGCATTCCAAAAATTCAGTCTATGATTGAAGATGCATGGAAGGAAGGTTTTGATCCCCAGGGTGCCTCTCAACTTAATAACAGGTTACAGGGAACGAAGGCCTGGATTGGAGCATGTGAAGTATATACACTTCTGACCTCCCTAAGGATAAAGTATGTACCTAAAAAACCAAGTTAATGTTATTGTCATATCTGGGAAATTTTTGTTATTGTGTTTTTTTTTTATCAAAGGGATAGTTAAAAAATAAAATTTAAGTAGCATTAAAATGAAAGACTTACAATGAAAACCAGCAACTCATTCCCCATTTCATGCTCTTCTCTATTCTCAAGTCCTGTCTCTCAGAGGCAGCTGTCACTTCCATTGTTTTTAAGTAATATGCTTTCATGGCTTTTTCTTGGTTTGTCACTTTTAAACATTGTCTACTGCATTCTCCTTATATCTCCTGTCTGTTTCCCCTCAATTTTTGTAATATGGTTAAATCTCAGTTTTTATTAAGTTAAAGTCAGAGTTTACATCATGACTGTGTAAATATTACTCATTGCTGATTTTATATCTTTCCTGAAAAGCTTTTTAAAATTTTCTTTGAGTTAAGAATTGCCTTTCCTTTTCCGTTTTACAGTTTGGCTGCATCATGGTCAAATTTTTCCAAAAACTCCACTTATCATGAAATCTGAGGCGCTCCTTATTCCTGGACACCTTTTTCTTGAAGCCATCTTTCCTCTGCTCTAGTCTGGATTATTTGCCTTCTAGATCCCTTCCACAGCTCTAATCATGTTGCATTTCTTCACTGTTTTCTTGAATTGGATCCTGGATTTTTCCTGGATTCCATGTCTTTCTCTTTTTTGGATTACTCTCTTTTGCTTGAACACTTCCTAAGAAAGGGTACCTAGTCTTATTACGTAAGTGATAGTTTGTGTGGCTGTATTATTCTTAACTCAAAATCATTTTCAAATCAGATCAAGTTGTTACTCTGTTGACTTCTAGCAATCAGTATTACTAAAGAGAAGGTAAGCTGCCATCTGATTTTTGTTCCTTTGTGTGTAACCTATTTATTTCCTCTGGAAGTTTTTCTTTTCTTAGCCCCGATGCTATGAAATTTCACCATTGGATGTGGGGCTTTGATTCATTGTGTTGGGCATTTGTTTTTCCTTTTGAATCTGGATTGTAGGCTATAAGATCTCAGTATAGTGGTTAAGAGCTTACACTTTTTGAAGTAAGATTGCCTACAATTGATTCTAGCTTTCTGCCTACTAGCTCTGTGACTTAACTTGTCCTAGTCCCACCATTGATAAAAGAACATGTAAATAGTTACTGCTTCATAGCTTGTAGTGATGATTAAATGAGATAATAATGTCCTTAGGACTATGACTGGCATGTAGTCAGAACTTAGAGGTTAACTGTTGTTTGATAATTATGATCCCTCCATTTTCTTTATTTTTCTTTCTGGAACTCCTCTTAGTTGGCCACTGAACTTCTTTGACTTTCTTTGATTTTGTTTTACTATCTAAATTTACTCAACGTTATCTCCCAACAATTTTAACAATTTAACAATCATGTTTTTAATTTTAAGGGGTAATTTCATAGCATCGTATTCTTTTATGGTTATAAACTTTTTTTCCAACATTTTCTTTTTTTTCTATTCCTTGCATTTTTCTGTATCCTCCATGTTAAATTGTTTTCATGTCTATTTATTTTAGTCTTTTCCATTTGGAAGGCTTTCTTCTAACTTTTAAAAATCCTGGGCTTCCCTGGTGGTGCAGTGGTTGAGAATCTGCCTGCCAATGCACGGGACACGGGTTCGCGCCCTGGTCTGGGAAGATCCCACATGCCGCGGAGCAACTGGGCCCGTGAGCCACAATTACTGAGCCTGTGCATCTGGAGCCTGTGCTCCGCAACAAGAGAGGCCGCAACAAGAGAGGCCGCGATAGTGAGAGGCCCGCTCACCGCGATGAAGAGTGGCCTCCGCTTGCCACAACTAGAGAAAGCCTGTGCACAGAAACGAAGACCCAAACACAGTCATAAATTAATTAATTAATTAATTAAAAATCCTTAGCTGTCTGTTCCTAAAGTGAAGAATGAGGCACTAAAAAGCTGATTGGCGGACCTGGGCTTTCAAGAGGCATCGGAGATAGACGCTTATGATCATCTTTAATGGAAAGTTTGCCTTAAGCTTCATGACTCTATATTTCCTTTTATGTTTGTTTCTAAGTAATTTAGCCAGTGTTTTACATCATTTCTATCATGTTAATTGATTCAGAAGTAAAAATATTTCTTAAATTTTAAATAGAAAAACGAATGTGTGTATAATAACTTTCTCGAATTATTAAATTGAAAGGACTATTTTAATGCCCTCTAAATTTATTTTTTCTTTTTTTCTTTTCCTTTTTGCCAGTCTGTTCACACCTTCAGATTATATATACTATATCATGTTTTGAGCTTTTAAGTAATTTTTAAGGAAAGGAAAAATTTTTTTTTAAGTACCTGATGAATCCAGCTGTTTTCTTGGCACCTGAAATAGTTTAGTTTTTTGTAAAGCCGTTTTATTACTATACCCTGAATTTGCTTACTAGTTATTTAAATGTCTTTCTTTTGTTCTCTGTGAATTATAGTCTGTAGGATACTATTCACATTCTAAATCTAAGCCTGCTGTCAACTGCTAACTCAAAAGCACTGTTCTTTTTGATAGTTTTTCCAGAAGTTCATTTCAACATTTAAAGCTCAGTACTAATCAGTTGAAAGTTATCAACATTAAACTCGGTGTATTTGGAAACTTTATGGCCAAGAGAGACAAGGATAGGATATCTGTGCTATACTTTAAAGTGAAAATAAAGCTTTTAATTGCTTTTCCTTATATTTGACCTTTTTAAAAATAGTTGTTGAGAAGTGTAAATAGTGCTCCTGGTTAAAATAGTTTGGTTTATTCATGGTTGACTTCCTCTTGAGGAAACAATACCACCATGGTCTGTTGCCAAATAGGAGATAGATAGATGTATAGATGGGGGTACATACAGGTTTTTTATGATCTTTACAGGTATTCTTTTCTTGTCTATTATTGAAATTTGAGAGAACTGACAGGAAAAATATTTAGGATATTTTTGATAGCTTCAAATGGCTGTTGAGGAATTATAATTAGAGGTCAGCTTCTAATTGATCGATCAGGTTTAGAGACTTTGGAGTAAAAGTTCCTATGTCTCAGGTTATATGTAGACTTTTAAAAATCAAGTATGATCCTCATTTACTACTAATGGAAGTTTTATATGTCAGAAAATTTTTGTAACTTTTATATCTGTCATCAACCTTAAAAGTTATTTAAATAATTTCCTCATAAAATAACAGTTTTCAGATAAACAATAAAATTTTTATTTCTTAAGAAAATGATGAAATAAAATTAATTCTAAATTAAGAAGTTTTTGTATTTTATAACTCCACTGATGAAAAAAATTTTTTAATATTTTCTAAATAATCCATTTTGTCAATTTTTTTTATAGGTGTCGTATTATTGACTTTCACAAGTCAACTGGCCCTTTGGGTACACACCCTCGCTTATTTGAATGGATATTGAGCTACTATTCTTCAGAAAGAGAAGGGAGTCCAAAAGTAGTGTGTACATCTAAACCTCCTATCTATCTTCAGTATCAAGGTTAGTATACCTTACAGATACTAAGTATAACTTATAAGACAATTTATTTTTATAAGACAAGTAATTGGCTTTTGCTTTAGGATACGTTAAGATTCTGATAATGGGAGGAGAGGAGTATTGTGACATTACTCTGATTTTTAGAGCTATATTGTCATCATAATACATTCCAGTAATGGATGATATCCTTGGTATTTTCAGGGCCACCTGGTTCACTCTCCCTTTATTGTTCATCCTTTACATTTTCCAAGGCTTTACCTCACTTCAGTGAGGCCTTCCCTGGCCATCTTTTTAAAAATTTCATCTTGTTATTCTACCCCCCTCCAACAGTGGCATTTCCTATCCCTCTTCCCTGCTTTATTTTTCTTTATCGAACATGATATATATAAACTTTACCTATTTACCTTGCTTATGGAGAACTACTTCCTATTAGAATATAAGCTCCATGAAGGCAGAAGTGTTTGTTTTGTTTGCTTTTGTATCGCTAACTGCATGGAATAGTGCCTGGCATATGGATATTTCATAAAATTTGTCGAATGGATGATTTGGATTGACAGGAGGAAGGAGAAGTAAATATTAGGAATTTCATGGTTTAGGATACAAGCTAGAAAGTTTTAGCCCTTCCCGTTGAAGTTCTAGTATATGTAAATTGACTTTTGTTTACCTTTTGGAACCATGAGAATTTTTGTTCTTCAGTAGGTAAATTTCAAATCCATTCATCTGAGATAATTTGAATAAGAAGGACTATGGGATTAGGAAAGAAAAACTAAAATATATGGCATAGTGAAAGTAGAATTTTTTGCCATGAAGCCTTTAGAAAACTAAAATTGAACAAAGAAAACTGAAGGTTAGGAAGTAGAACTAAACTCTCGTGTCTTAGAACTGAAAGAACTCAGATAACCTATATGTCAGAGGGACTGACTGTATTTATATTCTAAACACACGTGCACACATGCTATATATAGAAAGTATATATAGTGTGTATATATATATATATATGTGCGTGTGTATATATAGTAACTTACATCTGTATATAGCTGTACATATAGGTAGATACCACACACGCGCACACACACACACACACACATACATATATATATATATATATATATATATATATAGCTCTTATTTGATTTTTTGATAGGTCATAGTCAAACAGTTGTTGGAATTGAAGAGAGAAAAAACCGAACATTATGTCTACTTGTATTTGATCCTGGATGTCCTTCTCGAGAAATGCAGAAACTCTTAAAACAAGACACAGAAGCTAGCAGTGTCAAGCAACTTCGGAAATTTGTGGGGAATTTAAAACATAAGCAGTACCAGATAGTGGCAGTAGAGGGTGTTCTTTCTTCAGAGGAGAAAATTGTAAGTATCTAAATATTTATTTTTATTTTTATTTATTTATTTATTTATTTATTTATTTTTGGCTGTGTTGGGTCTTCGCTTCTGTGCAAGGGCTTTCTCCAGTTGCGGCAAGTGGGGGCCACTCTTCATCGCGGTGCACGGGCCTCTCACTGTCGCGGCCTCTCTTGTTGCGGAGCACAGGCTCCAGACGCGCAGGCTCAGCAATTGTGGCTCACGGGCCCAGTTGCTCCGCGGCATGTGGGATCTTCCCAGACCAGGGCTGGAACCCGTGTCCCCTGCATTGGCAGGCAGATTCTCAACCACTGCGCCACCAGGGAAGCCCTAAATATTTATTATGTGAAGCTTGGACAGGTTGAACTTCAGAGTATAAAATTTTTAGCTAACTCCTAACACCTCATTCTATAACATTAGGTTGGCAAAGATATTTTGTATGTCATTTTATTTCTGGAATGGACTTATTTAAATTTCAAATGGTACCTAATTTTGTCAAATATTTTATTACTTGGAGCTTCATAAAAATATTTAATTTTATAATACATAATTTAATTTTTAGTGTCAGGGGAGTAATGAAAAATGACAACATATATGGTAAGAAAAAGCTAACTTAATCCAAGGAGTTCTAACTCATATTGGTCTCATAATTACTGTTCATTAAATGTGATTCTAGTGATTCCTGAGGCTCTATGTTAGGCACTTGGATATGTTGGATGATCTATTGGAGATATATATATCACACTATTGAGAGAGTGAAGTACTCTAATAGGGACATTTTTTTCTTTAAGATTCGAGAACTGTGCATACACATACACTTACTTATTGGATATATACAATTCCAGAAATTAACTTCAGTACAGTTACCTCTTTATCCCTTGCATATTTAAGTGATGAGTAGTACATTATAGAAGAATTCCTAGGAATTGGAAACCCTCCATTTGTATAAACTGAAGCTATGTGGTAGCATATCAAGTCTAGAAAATACACAGTTCTCAAATCTTAAAGAAAAAAAAAGTCCCTATTAGAGTACTTCACATTTGTTTCCCTCTAAAGAGAGAAGAGATAGAGCAGTAGAAAGGAGCGTTTATGAAGAATAATAGGATCATGAGGGAAAGGACTAAAATTGTTTGAAATGAGAGATAGAGCTAGAGTAATCTTTTCAGCATCACAGCTTGGGATATAAAGGCAAGGACTGTTTAAGAGGTTCTTCAGTTTAATTACAATACATTAGAGGTTTCATTGCAATGACTTAAATACCAAAATTGCATTCATTTTTTTCACCCTATCATTAATTTGGCTGAATAAAGTTAGAGGTTAATTTTAACTGTTATAAAATACCAAGATGCTTGTTCACCAATATACAGATAACTTTTGACATCATAGGTGGGGTTAAGATGTTATGGAAAAGCCCAAGTGAACTTTTTGGCGGACCTAATATCATGGAGTCTAGCTGCACATTTTATTTAGCTGTTATCTTTCTGGTCTTGGAAAGTGAGACCTTGGTGGTGTTTCTCTGCTTGTAGCCCCATCTCTATCTCTCCTTCTCTCTGTTTTTACCTCTCTCTGACTTTTGAGCCAGGATTTTTACTTTTGATTCATTATTCCATAAAACAGGTGATATTTTCTTTTTAATTCTTTGTGTTTTGTCTTAATCTGGAATTTTCTTTAATTTTTTAATGGATTGGCTTTAAAAATGTTTTTCCTAATTTCCTAAATTTGAAGTTGTAATATTCCTTAAGGAATTTTCATTATCTTGGAAAAAATTCCAGATTTTTTTGTATTATATAATTAATACATATTTTAATTAATTGACTTCTCCCTTACTATTAATATTTTTTAAAATTTCTTTTCAAGGCCAGGAGACAAGCTTCTCAAGTCTTTACAGCTGAGAAGATCCCTTGAAGAAGTAAGCATTTCAGTGATTGTGGAATTTTACTTTATTTTCCAAATTCAGATATTAAACTTTTAATACAACGTATGAATCTCTGAATTCTCTAAATACTCCATTTATAATTTAATTTCTAAAATTCTAAATTATACCTTTAGTACTCCATTGTTTAGTAGTTATTCCAATAAAATATCTTGTTTGCATTGTGGGTTTTATATTTCTTGTCTTATCCATGTTTCAGAAACTGGTTTTGTTTTATAGTCACATGACTATTGGGGTCTTACTTGTGTTAGATATTCTCAGTATTTTGCGTGTATTAATTAGTTTAATCTAGAAAATAGTTCTGTGAGACAAGTACTGTTATTAGCCTGTGAGGAAGCTGAAACTCTGAGAGATTAGTAATTTGCCCAAGAAATTGGTCATAAACCAGAGTGTGAACCCAGACTGCACACCTCCAAGCTCTTACCATTATAGCATTCTGCTTTCTTCTGTTATTATATATGTAATGAAATTCCCTCCTCACTACTTAGAAATAACCTTAATATTTAATAGGCATAGCTCTAAAAAGAGGGATTTGCTTTTGTTAAATATTTACACTCGTACTTATACAACTGTGATGTAGAGTGTTGTGTTTAATGTGTCCTGTAGGAAGGAAACTTTCAGATTCATGTTGGATTTGCCATGTAAGGTTGCAAGCTAGAATCCTACTCTGGCCAATTTAAGCAGAAGAGAATTCATTCAAATTATCAGAAGCTCACAGAATCCATAGGTAACTAGGGAACTCTGCTAGAACAAAGGCAACGGTAGGGGCTAGAATATGGCATAATTTACAGCATGGTCAATCAGGTTAGGAGCAGAGGTAGAAAGTCTGCTCAAGTTTCAGATTCCATAATGGGCACATCTGATTAGCATGTGACCATATGCCATGGGACAGAGGCAATTTCTCAAAAGGAAATCCGGGTAGATGAAGAAATGGATATTAAATAACAAAAAAGAAAAGCAGTAAGTGTCTACTACCCCATGAAAAAATGAACAAGAACTTATTTGAATGAAGTTCTATAAATATTATTTATGGCGTCAAATACAGAAAGTTGCACTCCAAGAATGAATAATATGTATAGCTGATTCACTTTGTTATACAACAGAAACTAACACACCATTGTAAAGCAATTATACGCCAATAAAGATGTTAAAAAAAAAGTTAGTGTGTATTAACAGCAAGAACTGACAAAACCATAAACTTCATAGTCTTAAAAAATAATAATAATATTGCCAGCTGGAAAATTCTGGAAACCATCGTTTCTAATATTCTGTCATCCAGACTGGTAAACAGGTTTCTACTCTATATCCCCATGCAGTTATGCTCCTTCATGCCATCATTATCTCTTACCTAGACAATGTAATAACCTCCTAAATGTTCTCCCTGTCTTGATCCTCTGTCAGTCCATCTTCCACACGGAAGCCAAACCGTTCTAAAATACAAATGCGATTTTGTGACTTCTAGTTGAGTCCTCTTCATTGCTCATGGTTAAAATCCAAACATCCCACACAATCTGGGCCCTGCATACCTCTCCGGTTTCCTCTCTCACCACTCTCAAAGTTTCACTCCTTTCAGCCTAAAGACCTTTGCCAAAATACAGCTGGTGCTGCCTAGGGCCCTTATCCCCTTAGTTCTCCTCTTAGAAGGGCTTCCACTTAGAAATGCTTCCTGAACTGCTCAAGTTTGGATTAAATGCACCTTCTAAGTGTTTGATAAGCAACGTTCCTCAAAGTGTAGATTGCTGAGCTGCAAACCGCCAGTCTGTGACAAGATAATTATAGAAGTTACAATTGCTGACATACTTTTATTCTATTTTACACAGATAATAGCCATGGATTAGAAGTTTTGTGTGTTTTTTTTTTAATTGGTTCTTCACCACAGAGTTTGACAGACACAGTCCTATGGTATAATATTTGTATCACAATACCTGCTATTCTAATTATCTACCGTTATATGTTTCCCTCCTTGAATGTAAGCGCTAAGATTTCAGGAGCAATGTCTCGTTCTTAACAGTAGCCCCACAGTGCCTGGCACGTCACATATAGAACTTAAAAATACTATTTTGGTGAATGGAAATAACTAATTTTAGAAAAGCAGTGGTAGAAAATATCAGTTTGAAGTCTTTGGATGTCCCAGCTAGCCATCTCTGTGCAAATTGTTTTCCCTGAAATCAGATAAAACCAATTTCTATAGGATGAAAGAAGAGTTACACTGAGACATTTCTTTATGAAGCAACAAGTAAATGAATTAAAAAATTTGAGTGTTCCCACAGTCTTTGAGCAGGTGGTGGAGTTATATACCCTCTCCCCACAGAGGGGGGAATATATATGTAGATGTATATACATACACACAATATTTGCACACAGTATCACAGATTGCTTAAGAACACATGCTCTAATTTAGTTATTATCAGTATTTTTGGTCTTAGTATTCCTTGATGCTCAAAAAATATTTAAGTTCCCAAGGAGCTTTTGTGGGTTATGTATTTCCACGTTTGCCATATTAGAAATTCAACCTGAGACTTAAAAAAAAAGAAAGAAAAAAAATATAGAGGCACATATTCCATTAGCTGCAGCCGTCAGAACAGTAATGTAAGAAAATGTCGTTTAGCCTCTGAAAAATCCATTGAGTGTCTTTCTAAAAGTACATGTTAATAGTTCCACATACGAAATTCCAAATTTTATATTTTCAAGGAATGATATTTTGCACATCAATAGTTGCCTATATATATATAGGCAACTATATATATGTATATATCAGTCCCAAATAAGGAGTATGTGTGTATCAGTCTCATAAGACTGGGCTAATTTTACTTTTATTAGTCATAGTCATCTTCCGCATCTTCATCTTCCTCAGTTTCTTCATTTTCCTCTGTTGAATTTACAGCTGCTTCTTGTGCAGCCCTGAAAGCCTGCTCCTCTTCCACACTAGGGTCATCCATTTCTGTAATTTCTGGTCCACTGGGGTACTCTTGATAAACTGGTGGTGGAACTGGAGGTGTATAGCTGTCTGGACTATATTTATGACCCCAGCCTATGTACAAATTTTCAAACTTTCTGTAAGTTAAAAAAAGAAAAGTAGATCATTGTATAATTTTTCAGTAAGAAAAATTGATCCTTCTTTTCTGTCAGGATAAGGTACTTAGAGTATTATAGTCCCATAATGTTAAAACAGTACAGAATATTTTAAATGCATTAGAGATGAAATATCCCCAAATGATTCTTCTACCACAGGGAATTACTATGATCCAAACTGCTTAAGCTGGTTAAGAAAACATAGGGCCAGACCCTGTCAAAATGTACCCTACACCTGGACCACAGCCTTTCATCTTTTAATTATTTTCAGAAAAACAAAGCAACGAAGTTAAAAATTACATACCTTCCTTAGAGTTAGAAAGACTTAAGAAGTTGCCAACCTTGAAAACTCTTGGCTGGGTGAGAAGTCGGGCTTGTGGTTAACAACCTATGTGTGATTTTTCAGGTCCATCCTTGAGGAATTACAAAAGCTTTACCTAGTTAGGCCTCACGGGGGGAAAACTGCCCTCTCCACCCCAGACTTGGTGCATAGCCAGTGCACTGCAAC
The DNA here is from genome assembly GCF_949987535.1 of Balaenoptera acutorostrata. Classification (NCBI taxonomy): domain Eukaryota; kingdom Metazoa; phylum Chordata; class Mammalia; order Artiodactyla; family Balaenopteridae; genus Balaenoptera; species Balaenoptera acutorostrata. The sequence continues at coordinate 44,888,429 of NC_080077.1, forward strand.
CTCTAAGAGAGCGTTGTGGTCAAGGATCCTGGCCCCTCTGGCCTGTCATGCTCTTAACACAATTGAGTTCCTGGCCCAGGTGCCTTCATTCCCAGGCCTTTTCATCTGAGGCCTTCAGCAGAGGTCTTCTTCAGACCCCTTTGCTAAGGCTTCCTAATGAGGGTTGGGTGAGATAAGGGGAGACTTTATGGACACTTTCCCCTACTCTTGACTCAGTACCCAGTACTTTTCCCTAGCCCTCCCCACCTTTCTCTGGTCACAGGTCCTTAAAACTGCAAGAGCCTTATGTGGGGACTTCCTTGTCACTGAGGTGACCCCACAACTCTGCTGACCCATCTGTCCTTCCACCAGTGTGCCATTCCATGGGGGCAAATGAAATGGGGTGGGGGGAGGGGGGGAATCAGTCCTTCAGCTTGGTTACACCATCACAGTAAGTGATTAAAGGCTTAACATTTTCTTTTCTGGCTTGTTGCTTTAATGGCTACTCTGACATTTGGCCGCTCAGCTCTCCAGCTCAGCCGAGCTTCTGACACTAGGTTATTAAGTAAGAAATGGAAGCATAAGACAAATGAAAATGTATGCTCTGGGTGAGGAATTAAAGGACGTTTACTATCCTCTTATCCTAATTCTTTTGAAAGTGATAGCCTAAATCATACATATGTTAAGTTATCTTTTATCAAGATATCCAACAAAAATGATGAGATTTAAACTAATTTAAATACTGCTTAGAATTACCTCCATGAAATGAATATCAATTACTCAAATAATCATAGAAGAAAAAACATATTTTAGCCCCATTAATTGGACAATTCAGATGAAAAGGCAGAAGTCTGAATTACTCTAATGTTCTAAATTTGATGCTTTGTTGTATAAGATGGATGTTGTTTGAATTAATCTTATGCCATACACACTTGACATTCCAGTGATAACTTATAATTTCCAGAAGTTAAATAATCAAAATAATAGCCTTGTAAGTTGTCACATACTTACTTGCCATTGGAAAAGGCATATGCTCCAGTCCAAAGGTTGGATCTAAGGACTGCAATAGCATATTGAGGAATGAGATTTGAGGATAACCGTGCTGTCCAAGGCGGTGTATTCTGGATCTCTGTAAACCAAAGAGAAATTCAAAATAGACTTAACTCCTAAATAGACAAGGATATACTGTCTAACAGGAAAGCTATATTTATAAATCTTAAAACACACACTTGACATAAAGTTAAAACATTAGCAGCTTAACATAAGATCAAGAGGGTATTATATGAACGTTGTAGAAAAATGAAGTTTGAAAAAAAAAATGTGTGTGTGTACATTTGTAAAGCAGAGAAAATAAGTTTTACAAGAGGAGGCCTATGTGGTGGAGGGAAAAATACATGATGACCAAATCATTATTATGAAAGAGAGCTAGGGTTATAAGCATGAATGCTCCAAAACTGAATAAGAAGAAAAAAAGAATATGAAAGCAATAGTAGATTAGAAAAAAAAACAGTACCTCACATTTTAACTACGTCATGTGTTTATGATCTGTAGAATGCAAAACAAGAATGATAGAAGAGATAACTATCAGCATTTCCACTAAGAGGTAGAGCCACCTTATACTTCCTCTGCAGTGCACTCCTGCAACCTCTGTCCTAGACAGTTCTTGGTGGGGCCAGCTACATTACATTCTTTATTCCCACCATGTACTGTAGTGTGTGTGTGTGTGTGTACACAGGTTTCCCCTGCTATCCAAAAGCAGAGCATTCCTATGTAACCTTTTGTAAGCTGAAATGACATAGAGCGAAGAAACAATTACCTTAGGGCACATCTTGCTAATGGATTGACAAGATTAACTGAGATAAAGCATAGAAGCTCACAAGCACAGTTCAAAGCTATGGCAACTTGTTGCTGAGATGCTGAGTGGAGTTCCTGGAGAAGGAGCTTGGAGGTGCCCCTCTGACAGACTGAAGTGTGTGCTGCTTCTGTAACTGCTCACTGCAAAACAAGTGCTGAACGCTATTTTTGCCTTTTTTTTTTTTTTTCCTTCGTAATAAGAGAAAATCCTCTGGATTTCTATCAGTGAAAATAGTTACTAATGTAGTTCTCTCATAAAAGCAAAGTGGTGGAGGCTATCTTTTGAAAAGCAGGAAATACCTGTGTATATATACATATATAGTATGAATATATAGAGAGTATTTGGTATATATATAAAAATATACATTACATTGTATACATACATAGTACGGCATACCTTGTTTTATTGTGCTTAACAGGTATGGAGTTTTTTACAAGTTGAAATTCTGTGGCAACCCTGCATCAAGCAAGTCTGTTGACATCATTTTTTCCAACAGCATTTGCTCACCTCGTGTCTCTGTAACATTTTGGTAGTTCTCTCAGTATTTCAAACTTTTTCATTATTATTGTATTTGTTATGGTGATCTGTGATCAGTGATCTTTAATGTTACTATTGTAATTGTTTTGGGGTGCCACAAACCATGCCCATGTAAAACAGAGAACTTCATTCTATAAATATTGTGTGTGTTCTGACTGCTTCAACAATGGTGAATTATGTTGTGCACCAGGAACTAATATTGTGCTGTAGGTCAATTATACTTCAAAAACAAACAAAAAAGCTCATAAAAAAAGAGATCAGATTTGTGATTACTGGAGATGGTGGGTTGTCGGAGGGGGAATTGAAATTGAAGGAAGGTGGTCAAAAGGTACAAACATCCTAATAAGTAGGTACTAGGGATGTCATGTACAACATGATTAATATAATTAACACTGATGTGTGTTATATATGAAAGGTGTGAATAGAGTAAATCCTGAGAGTTCTCATCACATCACAAGGAAAATGTTTTTTCTTTTTTCTTTTTTAACTATATGAGATAATGGGTGGTGACTAAACTTATTGTGGTAATCATTTTGTGATGTATTTTAGTCAAATCATTATGTCTTACACCTTAAACTTATACAGTGCTGTATGTCAATTATATCAATAAAACTGGAAGGAAAAAATAAATAAATGGGAGAATTTAACAAATAAAATTAAAAAAAGAAAAAGAAAACCTGGAAAGGATTCACCTTTCTAGATGCCTTTAAGAACATATATGATTCATGGGAAGTGGTCAAAATATCAACATTAACAGGAGTTTGGAAGACATTGATTCCAACCCTCATGGATGACTTTGAGGGGATCAAGACTTCAGTTGGAGGAAGTAATTGCAGATGTGGAAATAGCAAGAGAACTGTAATTAGAAGTGGTGCCTGAAGATGTGACTGAATTGCTGCAATCTCATGATAAAACTTGAATGGATAAGGAGTTGCTTCTTATGGATGAACAAAGACAGTGGTTTCTTGACATGGACATGGAATCTACTCCTGGTGAAGATGCTGTGAAGATTGTTGAAACGAATCCAAAGGATTTACAATATGACATAAACTTAGCTGATAAAGCAGTGGCAGAGTTTGAGAAGATTGACTTCAATTTTGAAAGAAGTTCTGTGAGTAAAATGCTATCAAACAGCTTTGCATGCTACTGAGAAATCGTTTGTGAAAGGAAAAGTCAATGTGGTAAACTTCCTTGTCGTCTTATTTTAAGACCCCAACCTTCACCAACCACCACCCTGATTAGTCATCAGCCATCAACATCAAGGCAAGACTCCACCAGTAAAAAGATTATGAGTCGCTGAAGGCTCAGATGATGGTTACCATTTTTTAGCAATACAATATTTTTTCTTCCAGTTTGATCTCTTTTTCTTTGAGTTTGCATGTATATTTGTGTTTTTTTTTAACTATAATTGACCTACAACACTATGTTCCTGTTACACAACATAGTGATTTTTTTCTATACATTTCAAAATGATCACCACGACAAGTTTAGCCACTTTGTATGTCACCATACAAAGACCTTTTTATTTGGACTATATTCCCCACACTGTACATTTCATACCCTTGACTCATTTATTTTGTAACTGTAAGTTTGTACCTCTTAATCTCCCTCACCTAATTCTCTCATCCCCCCACAATACAGTATTTTTTAATTAAGGTATGTACATATTTTGGGAAATAATGTTATTGCACACTTAATAGACTACAGTAGAGTGTAAACAAAACTTTTACATGCACTGGGAAACCAAAAAATTATTGACTCACTTTATTGCAGTGGTCTGGAATTTATCCCGCAATACCTCCAAGGTCTGCTTGTATGTACATGTGTACATACTTATGTATGCCTATACACACACACACACACACACACACATATAGTGTGTGTAAAATTACCTAAATCTTCAGAGATTGGTGTCAAGAGAGGAGGCCCTACTTCCAGTTCTATGTAGTCAGGCTCTTCTCTTTCTTCTTCTTCTTCTTCTTCTTCTTCTTCTGCTTCTTCTTCCTCCTCACTTTTTCGTATGGGGTTGAACCAATTACAGCGACCCTGGGTATAAATATTGGAAGATTTAGTAGTCTAACAAGGACCTTAAAATATCAAAATATTCTTTTGGATTGAAGTAATTATCTGCATGCCATCCCATTATGTGGCATATTGATCATTCATTCAACATATATTTACCAAAAGCTGTTTTGATCAATGTTATTTTAAGCAAAAGACTGTACTATTTATTTCAAGAATCTGCCCACTTCTTGAAGTTACAGAACATTTATATATTAAAATCATTAGAACCTTAGTGAAGAAGGTAATAATGCATTTTACTGATTTATGTGAAGGTAAGGTACTATTATTATTATTAATAACAAAAATGTGATAATAAGATTAGGTATGGAGTTTGGGGCTTATAATTTCTCATTTAATTAACTCATCTAGAGGTATTTAAGAATATCTCTTATGTACATCAAAGTATGATGAAGATTTTCTACCTGCAGAGGAGACAGTTTAACAGATTGATTAAGAGTATGGACTCTGGATCCATTCTGCCCATTCACATCTGACCCTGTTGTTTATTACCTGTATTCCCCTTGTGACATTTCCTAAACCCTCTGCCTTAATTTCCTCCTCTGTAAAATAAGGATATTAGTCTTTCATACAGTTGTGAGTTTTAAATGAGATAATACATATAAAGTGCTATTAAGAACAACTGGCAGAATAGGTTCTATGTAACTGCTATAGAACACTGTTTACTTGTTTTTGTTAGAATCTTTTATCATTCTTGGCAAAATAAGTTCCTTGTATTATAAAAATAGAATAAAAGAACTCTTACCAAAATTAATGTACCATCTATATTTAACATATAAAAAATAATTTCACAGCACACCTAAATCTAAATCCTTATGTAACTTGTCAAATACTCCATAGAAATATTTATTTTATTTACATTTGGATCACAGGTCTATACTACTTGGCAATTATACAGTACTCTGTGTTTTCACTAGGTTTTTTAATTGTCTCTGTCTGGAGTCTGAAGGCCTTTGTCTTGTATATATTGTATGCATTGTAGACAGAATTAATAAATATTTGCTGACTAGATGATAGACTGAGAATTGCAAAGCCCCTACCTGAGGGAGTATATGTTGTACATGATGAACCCAATTGGATAGGGATTCCACTAGATCAATCACTTGGATGCCTTCAAAATCAGGGTTTTCTTCAAAGCTATCTCGCCTGCCTTCTGTTTCTTCCTCCTCTTCTTCTTCTTCACCAAAATGATAGAATCCTAGAGGGCTGACATGAGTCCCTGCTGAAATTCTGGCAATTTGTGCTCTTAAGTAATTACTCTCATTTCCTGGGAAGGGTGGGTAGCTTATGATGGGGGTATCCAATCGCCCAGTGAAAAATTTCTTGATTTTTCTTGCAATAACAATTTGTGCAGGTGTAACTGCTGGTAACTTCACCCATGGTCTTCCTGGTTCATTGCAAACAAAATAGACATATTTGTTGGCACCTGTTCTGCTTTCTTCCTTTGGAATAGCCTGTGGGGCCTTGTAAAAGGACCTTGGTAATTCATCTTCATCAGCTTCACTGTCTCCATTGTCCCTCTCTTCAGGTACATCTTCCTCTTCCACCTCCTCTTCATCTTCTCCCTCATGGAATTCCACTTCAGCCACAATATAATTCATTTCCAGACCTAAGATCTTACCCCAGAAACGACATTTTTGGATTGGGTGGGTGTCAGTAAGCTGCTTGAGGGCAAGAAATATGCGATAAGTCTCATCTGTGCCCAAACCAACTCCAGCTTGTTCAAAATAAAAAGCTGACTCCATTACATTTGGAAGAGAGTGTTCTGCCTGGGAATACAATTGCTGTGATTAATATTTTATCCATAAGAGAACTGCTTGCAGTCTACATTAATGTGATCCCTATTTTTAAAAGCCATGACATTTTTCACAGAACTAGAATAATTAATTCTAAAATTTATATGGAACTACAGAAGACCCAGAATTGCCAAAGCAATCCTGAGGAAAAAACAAAGCTGGAGGTATAACCCTCCCAGACTTCAGACAATACTACAATGCTATAGTAATCAAATCAGCATGGTATTGGCACAAAAACAGACATATAGATCAATGGAACAGAATAGAGAGCCCAGAAATAAACCCACACACCCATGGCCAATTAATCCACGACAAAGGAGATAAGAATATACAATGGAGAAAAGACAGTCTCTTCAGCAAGTGGTATTGGGAAAGCTGGACAGCTACAGATAAATCAATGAAATTAGTACACTCCTTCACACCATATACAAAAATAAACTGAAAATGGCTTAAAGACCTGAATATAAGTCACAACACCATAAAACTCCTAGAAGAGAACATAGGCAAAACATTCTTGGACATAAATCATAGCATATTTTCTTAGATCAGTCTCCCAAGGCAAAAGAAATAAAAGCAAAAATAAACAAATGGGACCTAATCAAACTTACAAGCTTTTGCATAGCAAAGGAAAACATTAACAAAACATAAAGACAACCTAGGGAATGGGAGAAAGTATTTGCAAATAATGCTGCTGACAAGGGGTTAATATCCAAAACATACAAACAGTTCATACAACTCAATATCAAAAAACAAACAACCCAATCAGAAAATGGGCAGAAGACCTAAATAGACATTTCTCCAAAGAAGACATACAGATGGCCAACAGGCACATGAAAAGATGCTCAAAATCACTAATTATTAGAGACTACAAATCAAAACCACAATAGGTATCACCTCACACTGGTCAGAATAGCTATCATCAAAAAATCTACAAGGAGAAAAGGAACTCTCCTACACTGTTGGTGGGAATGTAAATTGGTGTAGCCACTATGGAAAACAGTATGGAGGTTCCTTAAAAAATTTAAAATAGAACCACCATATGATCCAGCAGTTCCATGCCTGGGTATGTATCTGAAGAAAACAAAGACACTAACTGCAAAAGATATGTGCACCCTGATGTTTATAGCAGCACTATTTACAATAGCCAAGACATGGAAACAACCCAAGTTCCCATCAACAGACGACTGGTTTAAGAAGATGTGGTATGTGTATACAATGGAATACTACTCAGCCATAAGAATGAACTATTGCCATTTGCAGCAACATGGATGGACCTAGAGAATATCACACTAAGTGAAGTAAGACAGGGGAAGACAAATATATATCACTTATATGTAGAATCTAAAAACTAATGTAAATGAATCTATATACAAAACAGAAACAGACTCACAGACACAGAAAACAAATTTATGGTTACCAAAGGGGAAAGGGAGGGGAGGGATAAATTAAGAGTATGGGATTAACAGATACAAACTATTATACATAAAATAGATAAGCAACAAGGATTTACTGTATAACACAGGGAACTATATTCAATATCTTGTAATAACCTATCATGGAAAAAAAAGTCCAACATCCTCTCCTTATAAGAAGTATTTAAGTGGCCCCTTTAATATCTTGAAATAATAAAATATAGCATACAGTAATATGTATAAAATAGATAACCAATAAGAACCTGCTGTAGTAAAAAAAATAAAATAAAATTCAAAAAAAATAAAAAAAAATAAAATGCCATATTTGCCAAATAAATAAATAAATATAGCAAAACCTACCTACAGATATTTAGAAAAAAATTTTTATAAATATATGTTTATATATGTTTTTATATATTATCATACATTTACTAAACAAATATTTATAATATGGGTATGGTAAGCTATAGGGTAAATAAAAATCAATATGGGTGTAATATACAGGATAAATAAAAGGAATGTATAATAAGATAAATGCTCAGGCATGAGTACATTTGAAGACATAATTTAGTCAGATGCTTGCTCTACTTATGATAAATAATTTTGGGTTTAAAATGAGAAAAGCAGAAATAATTCCAAAAAAGAAATACAGGAAAATAAAAACAGAGTCTCAAGTGAACTCTAGAAAAGCATTTTTGAGAAAGTAGAAAATAACCTTAACTGAGCTAGGGATAACTTGTCTAGACAACCTTTAGACCCTGAGAAATTAAGAGCACTTTGCTCTTCTTACAAATGATCTGCTCTTATTTGTATTATAACTTGAGTTGAAAACTAGAGTGTCAAAATAAGCATAATGACTTTTTTCAATCCTAATCTCATCTGATTGTAAGACTGTTTCTTTGGGATCTATTGCACCACGCATTCTTGATCCTACTCTGTCCTCTATAACCATTTCTTCTTAGTCTTTTTAATTAATTGAGGCCTAAATATGGGTGTCCTCAAAATTTCAGTCATCTCATCACTCAGCACTTTATGCTTAGAAGATTTCTCCCACACCACCCCAAGTGATATGTGGTTTTTAAAATCTACTTCTCTCACTCTGACTTCTCTCCTACATTTCACACCCTTATTCCTAGCCAACTACGAGAACTTTCAATCTGAATATTTTCCAAAGATATCACCATCACTCAGTTTCCCGAACTAGAAAGTTCCGTCATCCTTGCTCCCTCTGACTCCCTTGACTCTCATATTTAGTTAAAGTCCTATTGATTCCACCACCTAAAAAGCTCTTTAACATGCTAGTCTCCACCCGGACTACTTGTCCTGTCACAGAAGTCTTCTAATACTGTCTTCCTTGTCCCCATTCAAACCCTTCTTCTTTCATTCTGCTCCACGTTACTACCAAAGTTATGTTCCTAAACCATAAGTCAGACCATGCTTTCTCTACTAAAAGCCTCTATTAATTTCCCACTGTACGCAAGAGATCAATTTCTTATCAATACACAGTGAGCAGTCTAGCTTTAAAGCACCTTGCTTGCTTCATTTCCTTCACTCAAAATCCCTCAAATCTGAAGTCAGTTTCCCAAATGCTAAATAATCTTTCCTGACATTTTATTGTGCTTTTGGCCCAGAATTTTATGCCTTATAGTCTTCACCTGGTGAACTTCTACTTATCCTTCATGATCCAAATGAAATATCACTGCCATTACAAAGCGTTGCCCAGATCCTAATAGCAGAGTTAGTTGATCATAGCTTGTCAAAACAATGCAATAGTAACTGCTACTATTCATTAAGCTTCTAGGATGTCCTTTATATATAGGACCTCTACCCCTCAAGTTGTTGCCATGTGATTATCCCCGAGGCTTGGAAAGGTTTAGTCATTTAGAGTCACACAGAGAATAAGTGATTGAACTAGGATTCAAATTCAGATCTAATTCTAAAGCCCCTGTTTTTTCCACCATATCTCTATTACTGCAGTAGTCAAATAACTTTACAATCTTTTTTTACCTCTTTCACTAGACTGTGACCAACGTAAAGTTAGAAAAGTCTTTTATGTGTATATCTCAGTACCTAGCATGCAGTAGGTATGTTTGCAAATCAATGGGTGAAGGAATAAATGAATGCTGAAGACTAACAACAGGAATTCTGGTGTGGTCAAAGACATGAATAGAAATATTAATACTCTAAACATATCAGTCTGGCACAGAGTTCCAAGAGCTAACTGTCTTCCTGTTCCTGCATCTTTCTACTCTCTGAGGCAGAGCTTTTTATCTTCATCTGATGACTTGGTTCAGCCTTTCTCTAAAACCAATCCTACTCTTTATTAGGAGGAATTGATGGAATCTGGTTAAGAGGCTCAGGTTCCAGGATCAAAACAGCTTATCTGTATTCTCATCCCAAAACCTAGTTCAGGACGCAGATCCCTGCCTTGTAATACTGTGCCTATAGATAGTGCAGTGCCCTATTCTCATACTGGAGTCTAACCTTCTTTGATAAACTCCTGCATGAGAGTGCCTGCCTTCTGTTTGATCCCCACATGCTGTTTGCCCCCAAACTTGTCAATACTATATGTGGCTGCATAATCAAGTGTTTGGAGTAAGATATTTTTAGAAAAGGTCAGCCAATATCAAATCCTTGACACCTATCACTTGTTCTTTCTGAGTATTCTATATCTCACTGTGTCAATTTGTGTCTCCCTATAACAGCCAAGGAGCTCTAGAGGGTATACCTACTGTGCATATCCCTTCTCCTCCTCTTTCTTTGACTGAACTCTATGTCCTTTTCTGAACATATTTTACTCCAAACATCAAATTTGCAAGTATGAGGACAGTTTTAAATAGTCTAATGGTAACAGAACATAGAAGCTCAGTAGATGTACAGTATAAATTACTCAGTAGAATGAATTTCAAATATGCAGGCATTTAGGAAACAGTAGCGCATACTGATTTGAAATATTTGGAGGTAAAATTTCAGTAATACAGCTGATTTTATTCTTGAATGATACCTTTTTATCTCTGTCACCAACTTTGTAAATATTTTCAGCAATTTATCTATGGGGATTAAAAGAAATATTTTATTTCTCTCCTCTTCTATTATGTCTCATTGACATAATATATATACTGTCAAGACACAATATGAAGAAGTAGCCTTGGAAGAGAATGCAAATGACATTAGAAGTTCTTTTAATTTTTCCAGTAAATTAAAGGGAAAAATATGCAACCTGATTTAAAGCCTAATTTTAAATTATGTGACATTTATTCATTCATTCAGCAAATATTTAATAAGAAACAGCTACACACTCAGATCTGTACCAGGTACTTTGGAGAATATAAAAGATGAAGAAAACACTTTCTCTGATATCAAGCAGTTTAACCCTACAAACATATAAAACAGCTAAGCCTCTGAAATACTAAAACACTATGTGAAAACATAAGAAACTCTAACCAAGGAAATGAGTGGTGTGAAATGAGGTTGCAATACTATTTAGTAAGCTATAAAAGGCAGTGGATATGAATTTAAAGCCACACCCCACTCACCTCAAAACCCTAAGATTGACCTATTCAAATTTACAGGAGTGACTTACTATTTCATCTTCCATTTCTTGGTCAGCTCCTTCTAAATTTCCCTGGAGAAAAAGAGCTTTTTGCTCCTCTGCTATTTCATAGGTTGGAAGCATCTCATTCTCATTTTGGAGTGTATCCAGTTTTTTACTAAAATGTTCCATCTTCACATCTTGGCTAACATTTTCAATGATGTCCACAGCATTTTCAGGACGCTTATCTAAGACCTTGGTCAGCATTTCAGAAAGATGATCATATCTACCCAAAAAGAGAAAATCCCAGATAATAACCCTGTCAGAAGCATTTGAAAAACATTTCATGCGTTCTCAGTGGGTTTTTAGGAAACTTCAAGAACTCGAAGACTTTAGAGATTTTTAGTGGAAAAACACAGTAACTTCTACCACTGCCAAGAAAAACTTTGAGCATAAAATAAATCATTTTTTTTTTTTTTTTTGGCAGTGCTGCGTGGCTTATGGGATCTTAGCTCCCTGACCAGGGATTGAACCAGCACACCCTGCACTGGAAGGTGAAGTCTTAACCACTGGACCGCCAGGTTAGTTATTTTATTTTTTCTTTAATATCTGTATCTATCTAACGGATCTTAAGAATGTCAAAGAAAAATATGTAGATTATATGGGCAACCAATGTGAAGGCCAGTTTACAAATATTATATATGAAGAATATCATATTCTTTCTCAAAATATTGCTATTTTTATAAATGAACAGAAATATTATTACTGGCAAAAAAGAAGCAAGCAATGATTTTCTGTAGGCTTTTTATTCAACAATGTGAAATTTTGTATTTTAGGCAAATATTGTTTTAATTGCAACAACAACAAAAAAACAGCTTTCATGGCTGTCAAATAAGGTCTGCATATAAGAGATGGAGTTAAAGTTGTCCTTTACTAAAAGCCATTTTCAACTACAGGCTCTAAAGCACTTAGAAAATAATAGTGAATATTATGGAAGGTATTCATTTGTTACCTCAGAGACTTAATATTTGGAAATTAAATTAAATTTAGCTATTTAAGTAATGTCAGTTACAAAATCATTCAGTAAACGAAATTTTCCCATTTTTTGTTTTGTATTCTGTTTTAAATTGTGAACTTTCAAGTGTTTATAATGAGCTCTTTTGGCATTTTATCAAAGTTTGTAAATTTATGCTTGTTATTTAACCCAGGGAATTGTGACAAGAAGTTTATATCAGTAATTCAAATAGAATCCACTGCTAAGCAGCAAATCACATCCCTGAAACTTAAGTAAATTGTAGTTAAAAACAGTAATTTATAAATAATATTTTAATTTGGGTTTTGTGAAGATTTCTCACATCAAATATTCATTGGTTTCTTATTCTTCAGACTTTAAAATTATACCTCATATTTTTTAAAGCCAAGTAATAGCTACAAACATTTGCCACATACTGTATATTGAATGGGCATTCATTTAATGTTTGCTGATTAATTGGGAGGCATCTCAGCAAATTACATGGTGGATTAACTAGATTCAAAAGGTCAGGGCTGTGTTTCCTGTACTTCCATTCATTTATTCATTCTTTATTCAGTAAATAGCTGATAGCACTGTGCTAGGCATTAAGTATATAGTGGTGTACAAAACTCACATGGTCCCTGCACTCTGAAGGCCTGCACTTTAGTGGGAGAGTCAGACATTAAATATAAGTCTATAAGTCTATGTACAATTATAAATGGCCTTACGTGCTATGAAGGAAAGAATAGGCGGTTACAATAGAGTTCTGTGGAAGTTGACTTCTAAAAGATGAGAAGCCAGCCAGGCAAAGACTTAGAAAGACTTAGGGCAGAAGCCTTTCAGGCAGAGGGAGCAGCTTGGGAACTGAAGAGGCCATGTGGCTAAAGCATAGTGAGGGAAAGGTAAGAGTCAGTGAGTGCTGTAAGCCAGAGAAATCTTGAGCAAATTAATTTTTCCATGACTTAGTCCCCTCACTTAAAAAACAAGTGGATTGTATTAGATGTTTTCTCAAGTCCCTTCTAGCCCTAAAATTCTGTTGACTCTATTTTTATGTAACCCTGGCAGCAAGAATCTCTAGAAATCTATACTCAACGATAAGATCTGAATTTTAGCTATAATGGGATGGTCAGAACATTCCTGGGCCATTGATCACCACATTTTAAGAGATCTGGATAAAATGGCATGTATTTTTGGGTGGCCTGTATAGCGACCAATTCTCCTGGTTTGCCTAGGACTGAGAGGTTTCTCAGGATGCAGAACTTTCAGAGCTCAATCAGGACGGTTCCAGGTTAACACAGGTAATTTATCACCCTAGCACTGGCCTGGGTGGGGACTCAAAACCAAGCCATATAAGCACTTAGAATGCTTAGATTTTGGTAGACAGTCCTTTTTTACAAGCATCTTGGAGAGATGCTTGGACTTCACTATCTTTATGGTTTCTTTCAAACCCCAGACTCCATAATTCCTAGATTTTATTTCTGTGCACCTAGGGTCTTTAAAGAAGCTAGAAGAATCCCCACCAGTGACCTATTTTGAGTCCTATGATACAAAGAGTTATTAAGTCACTCTCTCACTCATACAGACTTTTCAGATATATTTCCATTCACCCACAGAAACACATCCCCACACAGAGATACTCATACCCCCTTTCTTTTGCCAAATTTCTCCCCCAACCCCCTTCCTCCAAGACTTACAGATTTAAGCCCGACTTGCTACTGGACTTTAGTAGGTAAGCCTTAGCATTCTGAATGGCAATCTCAAGCATGCTGGGGGCCACTTCAGAAGCCCCAGACTCAGGCTGAGCCAGATCATAGTCACTGTTTGAGTCTTCTTCTTGAAAAATGTCAAATCTCAGCTCTTTCCGTTTAGAGTTGTTGTAGCTCACATCCCTCGGTCCATACAGGTGACATTTGGTTTGCTGAGATTGATGAAAAGTGTTTCCCTCTGATTGGCATGTTTGATGAGGAGTTGATTCTGCTTTATCAGATGACTGTTCCAAATGGTCTAAGTGAGGTGTCCCAGCTTCAGAAATCACACTAGTGGTCTTGTCTGACTGCCACGGTGCCATAAGGTCCTGCACGGCCAGAGCCAGGGGAGAAGGAGTGGAAGAGGGCTCCTGAGATGGGGAAGGTGGAGATGACACACCTGGTCCTACGAGGTCATCCACAGGCGTGCTGGCTCCAGATTGGGGGATCCCAGGAGGGCTGCTCCTGGGCTGGGGTCCAGTTACCGGCCCCTGCTCCGACTCTGAGGCCTCGGATAACCGAGGTTCAGGATCTTGGGAGGTTGTTACCATTTCTTCCCACGGCCGCCCTGTTTCCCCAAGTTCTTGGTGTTCTATTTTTTGTTTCAGGGGGGTCGAGTCTTCCATGGAAGGAGTCACGAGAAAAAAAGTTCTGGATGAAGGGGGCGTGCAGATATGGAAGGAGGCAACGCAAGGTAGTGGCTTTGCTTAGGTCTGCTAGGCGATTTCTGGGTCCTAGTCGCTCTGCAAGTCGCAGCGTCCTATCTCCATAGCAACCCCAGGCAGGGTTCCCCTAAGAGAAATAACACACATCTGTTGCCAGGATTCTAGGGAGGAGACCAAGAAAGATGAAAATCCTAGATTTGTGATTTGGTGGAGCCTCTGCTCCTCTACCTAGCTCAGCCAATCCAATCTGCAGTCCATCAGTCGCGGTTGGAAATCTGAGAACTGGTCCGACGCAGAGAGGAGGAGCCGCGACCCGGCGGGATGATTTCAGGGTCTGATAGTTTGATTCAAGTTGCACGTTGAGGAGTGAGTCCTGCATTAGTGGAGGGACAATACATTTACAGAGCTTGTGTGTGTGTGTGTGTGTGTGTGTGTGTGTGAGAGAGAGAGAGAGAGAGAGAGAGAGAGAGAGAGAGAGAGAGAACGAGAGAGGGAGGGAGGGAGAGAGAGAGAAAGGAGGGATGGAGGGACGGAGGGAGGGGGAGACCTTAGTAATGTTGAGGTGCAGGTGGCAATGAGACTCTAGTGTGCAGAACATCAGAGTCCAAGACCCACTTAGAGGGCAAAGGTGTCTCATCTGTGCCAACCAAACTTGGGCAACTGTTGAACAATAAACAAGGAAGTCCTGATTTTTGCTCTTCTCGCTCATGTGGATTCTGCCAGATGAGTAGGCAGAAAATTACCTTCAAGGAGAAGGCAGTGCAGAAGCTTACCCTAGATAAATAGACAATTCATGGGTTACCGGCTTCCTAATCATTGAAATTCAAATTAACCCTAAAGCTATATTAGTATAGTGTAACCTTTATTTGATAATATGAATGTGAATTCATAATTTTGCAATATTTAAGATCATGACTATTAATTCATATTATTCCATCTCCAACATAAAGAAAGTATAGAGGATGGAACCATATCTGGCCTTGACTAAAAACTGTAAATTAAAGTCTTTTTTTTTAAGATTACAATTAAAAAAATTTTTTTTGCCCACGTGGCTTGTGGGATTTTAGTTCCCTGACCATCGGCAGTGAGAGCAGAAGAGTCCTAACCACTGGGCCACCAGGGAATTCCCTAATTAAACTGTTTAATGTTAATTTGTTCTGTATCTCTCTCTCTTTTAAAATAAACCAATTAATACTTGATATAACTTCCAATTAGCAACATGTTGGTCATAAATTCTAATTTCATGAAAGAGCATCATACTTACCTCCCACCCCCAATTTGGTGGGAGAAGCACAGAACTCTTCAATCATTTGTTCAAAGCTGTGGATATTTACCCTTCCCAAAATACACATGGGTG
Organism: Balaenoptera acutorostrata; assembly: GCF_949987535.1. Taxonomy (NCBI): domain Eukaryota; kingdom Metazoa; phylum Chordata; class Mammalia; order Artiodactyla; family Balaenopteridae; genus Balaenoptera; species Balaenoptera acutorostrata. The sequence goes on from NC_080077.1 coordinate 44,904,401, forward strand.
TGCACACACAAAACGTTGCATGTAATTTCTTCTGGTTCAGGGACTCCTTGAAGTCAGAGTCCCAGATTAGAACTCTTGGAATAAGACTCGGAAAAACAAAATGAAAGGTAAACTGGAATTATAAATTGGAGACTTTTTGTAATTGATACAAGGGTTGAAGGGGGGATAGCATTTTTTCCCCATCATAGTTCTATTTTCTCCACCCTTGAAGCTGACAAGATATGATGGAGGCTTTTTTCTTGGATTGACAAGCCAGAGCAGGGTGGTAGGACCAGAAGAAAGGCATGATAAGGAACAGTTTTTTGCATCTATATTCATGAGAGATATTAGTCTGTAGTTTTCTTTTCTGCAATGTCTTTGTCTGGTTTTGTTATTAGAGTAATTCTGGCTTCATAGAATGAATTAGGAAGTATTTCCCCTGCTTCTATTTTTCTAGAAGAGATTGTAGAGAATTGATCAAATTCACCTGTGAACCCATCTGGGCCTGTTTTCAAAGATTATTAATTATTGATTCAATTTCCTCATATATATGCCTATATATGTGTGTGTGTGTTTTGGCAGACTGTGTTTTTCAAGGAATTGGTCCATTTTATCTAGGTTATCAAATTTACGAGCATAGACTTGTTCATAGTATCTTTTATTAGCCTTTTAATGTCCATGGGATCTCTAGTGATGTTACATCTTTAATTTTCAATTTAGTAATTGCATCTTCTCTCCTTTTATTCTTTTTCTTAGCCTGGCTAGAGGCTTATTAATTGACTGACTTTTTCATAGAACCAGCTTTTGGTTTTGGTGATTTTCTGTTTTCAATTTCATTAATTTATGCTCTAATTTATATTATTTCCTTCTTTTGCTTACTTTGGATTTAATTTGCTCTTTTTCTTCTAGTGCCCTGAGGTGGAAGCTTAGATGATTGAAGCTTAGGTGATTTAGATCTTTCTTCTTTTCTGATATATGAACTCAATTCTATAAATTTTCCTCTAAGTATTGATTTTTCTGTATTGCACAAATTTTGATGTTACAATTTCATTTTCATTTAATTCAAAATGTTTTGAGATTTTTTCAGCTATTTTTCTGTTATTGATTTATAGTTTTAATTCCACTGTGGTCTGAGAGCAGGCATTGTATGATTTTAATGATTATTTTCTTTATCCTTTAAATTTGTTGAAGTGCTTTTATGGCCCAGAATGTGGTCTATCTTGGTGAATGTTCCGTATGAGCAGAAAGTGTATTCTGTTATTGTTGGATGAAGTGGTCTATAGATGTCAATTACAGCCAGTTGATTGATGGTATTGTTGAGTTCAACTATGTACTTATTGATTTTCTCCTTGCTGGATCTGTCCATTCTGATAGAGATGTGTTGAAGTCTCCAACTACAATAGTGGATTCATTTATTTATCCCTGCAGTTTTATCAGTATTTGCCTCATGTATTTTTGACCCTCTGTTTTTAGGTGTGTAGCCATTAATGATTGTTATGTCTTCTTGGAGAACTGATCTCTTATCATTATGTAATGACCTTCTTTATCTCCGGTAACTTTCCTTGTTCTGAAGTTGCCTTTGTCTGAAATTAATATAGCCACCACTAGTTTCTTTTAATGAGTGTTAGCATGGTGTATTTTTGCCCATCCATTTACTTTATTCTATATGTGTCTTTATATTTAAAGTGGGTTTCTTGTAGATAGCATGCTTCAAGACCCCACACTTGTATGGGCCCCTTGCCATGCCCTCTACTTAATTTTGAATTCATAAATTTGCATTCTTTTTCTTAAGAGACCCCCTCCAAATTATATAAGCTTTAGGCACCACAAAGCCTGGATCTGCCCTATTCCTGTATAGGAATCAAGAGGAAGCTCATACAAATAAAAAGTAACCCTGTGTCGTGATTTAAATTGATAACTTTACAGATTAACAGTCTAGTTCTCTTGGGTGACTAGCTCTCTTATGTTAGCTTGAGGTGAATGGATGTAATTCATTTATGACTTAGTTAATTTTATGTGCAGTCTTCTATAGAACCCTATTTTACAGTGAGAAACTAACACTTTTGAAAACACATATGTGCTATGTTGTTGATATAGAATATTTTATTTGACCCCTACTGGAACCCCAAACTGTAGGAATTACGGTCCCCAACTCTATCTCAGAGTATTAAAGTAATTTGTCCAAGGTTACATAGCTGGAAAGTTGGCATCTGGGATTTTAAATGAGTTCTGTCTGACTCTAGAGCTCGTGGGGACTCCGTACAACACAACTGTAGTGTTCTTTTTATTTTTCCTAAATTGATATTTGATTTTACCAAGATCATCCATGGAATCAAAGCTAGAGATAAGTGTGAGGGATAAAATACTCAGAAACTTTTCAAATAAATTACTTGGTAATAAGAAATTTAACATAATGTACTGCATTTTTCCATTTGCCACAAGATAAAATTATCGATGAGGACTATTTAAAAGAATTGTTCAGCTCTAAATAGGTGGTGGCAACAACATTTTCTTCTGCATAGTAACTTTTCACTTCCTCATACAATTAACATTGCTATTCCTCCTCTATACGTATCCAAGTGGAAAAAATTGTCATGGGCTTGTGCAAGGGCCAGAAAAATAAAAATAGAGCACGTCCTCTCCTAGCTTCCTATTTGGCTAATTGTAAACTCAGTTAACATTTTGGGGATGGATTTATAAAATCCATGCAAAAATGCATAGTTTTGCCAAGCATTTGCAAAACAGCAGAATTCCTTAATCCTTAGGCATCAATTTCCACAGCATCTGCCAAATGCCTTTAACTCTGCTCACCCCCGTCTGTGACTCTTCTGGCTGCAGCAGGGCCTAGTCATCACAGTCCGGAAAATCACGGTAGGAGTAGCCCTGGCAGCCTCGGTATGCTCTGTATGCGATGATCGGGTGGTAAAATCTGGGGAGGAACACCAGGACGCCAACAGTCAGAACTGGAAAGGCTCGGTTGGCGCCAACTTTGCTGCTGTAGCCTGCCAGCAGGAGGCAGCCCGTAATAATGAGAAAAACACCAGTCAAAAACTGTAAGGAGGCGCAGGCAATGGCCTTATAAGGAATGTTAGTAGGGCTTTTCTTGAACTTTGAGATCTCAGGACACCTGGACGTTTTTTCGATTGAAGCTCACTTCGGCAGGTAAAGTTTCCTTCTGACAGGTAATGTGTCCATCATCAGTGCTGGAGAGCTTTGAGTATTTCACTTTGCTGCTGGGGATCCCAGCAGACACGTTGGTGACAGTGGGCACCATAACCAGCAGAGTGGGTGGGGAGCTTGCTCGCTGCCACACAGGGCGGAGGCGTCGAGGCCAGGGCGCCCACCCAACGGCCGCTTGACCACGCGGTGGGTTGCCTCAGCCTCTCTCCTTCATCTGCCGCCCCCTAACTAACTGTTTCTGGGAGACTGCCCTGTTTTTGATGGAATCTGTCTTTTATCATACAAGGTTGACATTACTTTGATAATCTGATGTTATATTGGCTCTATTTGTTTATTTTCTTGAGCCAGTTCTAGTAAACTCCCAAATTCCTTTGTGATCGAAAATCTGCATTTTAACAATCCAAACATTCACACTAAAAATTCAGAATCAAAAACATAAGTGTTAAAGCACTGTCTTGGTTTCCATGAATGTTTTATCTCAACCTCCAGAGAAGGCTTCATGGGATGTTATTTGACTCCCATTTAAAAGATCCAATTAAGCCCTACTAACCTGCCAGAGTTTCCTCACTCAAGCTGAAATCCAGGCAATTTCTACTAATGAGAACTCAGAACAGACTGGCTGATAAGCCATCAAGTACCGTTTCAATAGAGGTAGGTGGAGAGTGATTATGATACTAGTACACAAATTTTCCAGGAAAAGCTTTGGAGAAACTAGTCTGTGGAATGTGGAACGGAAGGATTTATACTGAAGAACATGGACAATGCAGAAGTCATAAGTTGGGAGTATAGTTGAAGAGAAAAGCAAAGATGAAAATGTGAGTCACGATCACGTCCCTCCTGACACCCCACAATACCACACACACACACACACACACACACACACACACAGACTTGAAAAACCAATTCCAGAAAATCTGGATGCTGAGAAAAGAGAAAAGAGTGTCAGCCAGCCCACACAAACACTCTGAACATCATTCTATTTTTGATGTTTATTATGTTTAGTCTGTCTTGCACAGTTTCAGGAGAGAGAGAATTATAAGTGTTGGTGTATCATAGAAACAAGAGAAAAAGAGTGGGATATGGGGTAGATTCATGTGGGATGTAGGTATTGGTAAAATATATATTGTATGCATCTCCTTGATTAATATGGAGGAAGTGATTGTGTAAAGGACATCTTTTGTATCTCTCTTATTCTTGCACTGAAGTTCAAAAAATAGAGAAGGAAAAATATAAAACTGATGAAAAAGTAAATTCATTTGTATGCTAAAGAGGGGGTGAGATTTGAAAGAGCTCTAAGTCTACCCTTTTACTACTCACTGTTACAGGTTCACTGAAGAAGCAAAATCCACTTCTGATATAACTTTAAGGATGATAGGGATCAATTTGTTGTTGAGAAAGAAATATCCACTGCAGAGTTTGTCTTGGCCAATGAATATTGTTCTAGGGTGTCAGAAGGTAACTCAGTTTGGATAAATAAATTGGGTAAGATTTTGCTGATATTAGGAAAATTATATCCAGTTATTCCAGAAACAGCAAGAGTCAAAACTGTTGGGTATACTAAAGAGAACTGCATGTAACCAGTAATCATACTTACTTAACTTTGGCAACTATCCAACACACAATAAGATGTATTTGAAAGCTACAGCAATGACTTCCTTGGGCATGAAATAAGGTTAGTAAGATCTTTTATACCTATCTCACAGGGCTGATATTTATTTTTCATGTCTTTATTTGCACCATCCTATGTAAAAGTGGCTATGGCCGTGGAATGTACCAAGAGTCTTATAAAATCACTGATATTTAAATTATTTTTTCAAAAACACCCAGGGTTGTCCATCCTAAATGATGCCCTTCCAATTTGCTTATCTTTTTTTTAAAGTAGACATTACAGAAGCTTTATCATCAGGAATGAGACTAGAATGCCCACTCTTGGTACTTTTACTCAACACAGTATTGGAAGTCCTAGCCATACAAATTAGGCAAGTAAAATAAATAAAAGTCATTCAAATTGGAAGGGAAGAAGTAAAACTTTCACTTTTTTCAGAGGATATTATATTATACATAGAAAACTCCAAAGACTCCAAAAAACTATTAGACTAATAAATAAATTCAGTAATGTTGCAGAATACAAAATTAATATACAGAAAGCTGTTGCATTTTACACACTAATAATGAATAATCAAGAAAAGTGAAGAAAAACAATCTCATTTACAATTTCGTCAAAAATAATAAAATACCTAGGAATAAATTTAATGAAGAAGGTGAAAGAACTGTACTCTGAAAACTATAAGACATTAAGGGAAGAAATTGAAGACAGGTAAAAGGGAGCAATAGACAGTGCTCATGGATTGGAAGAATCAGTATCTTTAAAATGTCCATACTACCCGAAGCAATCTACAGATGCAATGCAATCCCTATCAAATTACCAGAGCCATTTCTCACAAAACTAGAACACATAATCTTAAGATTTGCATGAAACAGAAAAAGACCTCAAATAGCCAAAGCAATATTGAGAAATAAAAACATAGTTGGAATTATCACAACCCCAGCCCATTTTTCCTGAATTCAACAATTACTGAAATTTGTTGCAGATCTGTCCTAACATCTCTTTTGGACATTTCCTCATTCCTCAGTCATCATGCTTACATAAGCTTCTCTTTGATAATGATTTTCAGGTTTCCACTAAACACAGAATTTGATTCCAGGGGAGATCTTTAATCCCTTCAATATCCAAATCAGCACTGATAAGGAAATAGGATTTAATCTGAGGGTAATTTATGCTTGGAAATGTTCATCTTATCTCTTGTTTTACCTAATGTTCATGAATTAAGGCACTAATACATTTTGTGAGAATGACAACCCTAAAAGTAGAAATCAAAGAGATTAGAACACTTACAAAGGTGAATAGCTCACCCAATAATTTCTGATTTCATAGCAGGAATTTTCATTGAATTGAATGCTTTAGGGGCCTTTAGAGATGCTTGAGATCTGTCTTTAGACAAGTCTTTAATAACATGAGAGTGAAAAACACAGTGCCACATCTACAATTAAAGGAATTGTCTTAGTTTCCTCATTTCTATACCAAAAAAAAAAAAAAAAAAAAGATACGGTACATCTGCAACTAAGAATGCTACTAACTTTTTGTTTCCTTGGAACTTTTTAATGATCAGTGAAGTTTTAGTTTCCTAAGCTGTTGGAGGGGATGCCCTATTCCAATAATGGTCTGCCCAAAATTGTAACTAAAGGTGAAATGGAGAAACGTTTTAGAAAGACCTGCATAATTGTGATGTCGTAATTTGTTCCTCTTCTTCACTCCAAGTAATCAATTCATTTCTTTCATTTTGTCATTTTGGATCTCAAAGAATTGAAGTAATTGGGGGCACATCGTATCATCACATGAAATTGTACCATGTTATAGTACCTAAGTCTGTCTGCTGAGGGACCTGGAAGCAATGAGAAGTCTGAGCAATGAGCATACCTAAAGCATACCTAAATCAGTCACAATCAATGACTGACTGCAGTGGAGGGGCAAGGAAAGTACAAATGAGCCTAGAACATCTTCCTGTATCAGAAAGAACTGAAAGAATACTGGAAACATGTCAAAAGCACACCACAGCCAACTTGGACTTATTGCAACTGACAAATTCTGGGACATTTTAAATATTAAAATAAATAAAGGTAGTACAGGTTGTACTGTTTAAATAAAAAAGAAGACATGAGCCTAATACGAGGCATAGGCAAACTTTTCGGTAATGGGCCAGTAATTGTGTTAGTTTTGCAGCCCAAATATTATGTGTTTATATAAAAAGAAAGAAAAAAGTTTCCACAGCTTTTCTATTATAATTTATTCAAACTTAGATTATAATTTATAATAATTCTTTGTAATATATGTCTACTAAAGACAAGGGTAGACTCACGGATGTTGGGAGACAGTTTACAGTCTTACGTATGTTTATTTTCTATAGCCATGTTTCTTTAGATGCTTTACTCAAACTCTAATCAACCCAACATCAATAAATAACTTATTTTGCTTGGCTAACAAATGAATCACTGCATATTTATTTTGATTGCAGCCTCATTTTTAACTTTTATTTTTGTGAAGCAATTTTGTTGAGATGAAATATTTTGTTTAAAATTTTCTTTCCTCCATTTCTTTCCTCTGATTTGGGAGTATTGCGATTACTGCTTAGTGTGGTTATATTAATGCATATCGTATTCTTTTAGCTTAGCTATAGTGTCATTGTGTAATAAACACGATGCTTTACCTGTTCTTCAATAAAAGTAATCCATTCTCCACTGTGCCTTAAAAGCATGACATTCAAATCTACTTTTCTTTTCCTGTTTCTTCATAATGAGCATGTACTGGTAATAAAAAGTAAAATATTGAAGTATGGCCATACATACTCTGAAAGGCTGTTTATTTATAATGACGTCATTGTAATTATGTTTATTATTTATGTTTATGAATTATTTCACCAGTTTTATTAATATATGACAAAATACATTGAAAATCACTAATCACATGCACACAGCCTGATAAATATTCACAAAGTGACCACACCTATGGAACCAGCACTAAGATGAAGAAACAGAGTATTACCAAGACCACAGGAATTCTGTCATTTGCCTTACCAGTTACTGTACCACTCCTATAGGTAACTTCTCTTTTTCTAAACCCATAGATTATTTTAACCTATTTTTTTATCTTATGTAATGTTTCATGCAGTAAGTGTCTAGCCTTTTTTCCACTCAATAGTACGTTTCTGAGATTCGTGTATGTTTTCAGTGTGGTTGTAATTCATGCATCCTTAGTAATGTACATTGTACATAAACATTGAGTTCTTTCCTTTGTTGATTGCTGTGGATAGTGGTGCCTTGAAATGTTGATGATTGTAAGTTACCTAATTTTTTCCTTTAAGTTTCTTCCACTGATTTATGCTTCACAAGCTTTTCCGCATTTGGGAATTATGATCAGATTCACTTATATTTTTCTAGCTATTCAAAATGATTTTATCTTAAATTATTTAACCAGTAAATACATATGGAATTAGTTTAGTGACTGAGATGTTATGGATAAAAGTATTTTTTCAACCAATAGTTAAATGATAGAACCATTAGATGATTATTTCACCTTTGAACCTCTGCTCTTTCATGTAAACTTTGTGATCTGGTAAATTATTAAATAGATGTATGTGTTTCACGTGAGTTCTCTATTTATTTTGACATTCACATTGGTTAAAACCAAAGAATAAAGTTCACTTAGAAGGATGAAAGGATTTTTACTTTTTAATCCCAAGTTTATTTGTAGATAAATGAAAAGTACACACTACAGAAAACTATGCCCACAAATTTAGTAGATTAGTATGATTAGTAGATTAGTAAATTTAGTAGATTTTTATGATTTTTAGTAGATTTAGTAGATTTTTATGATTTTTAGATTTAGTAGATTTATGATTTTTAGTAGATTTAGTAAATTAGTAGACAATGGCATTTAGTAGATTTCTACTAAAATCTACATGTGCTTTTTGATTTACTGCATATTTTCTTTGGTAAAGTATCTATGTTTAAATATATTCCTTTTTTGAGTTAATTTTTTGATATGGTATAAGTAGGAGCCCAACTTTATACACTTTTCCATGTAGATATCCAGTTTACTCAACAGCATTTATTGAAAAGGCTGTATTTTCCCCATCGTATGGTCTTGATTCCTTTGCCAAAATTCATTTTGCTTGATATTGTGAAAGTTTCTTTCTGGGCTCTGTATTCTGTTCCATTGATCTATTTGTCTGTCTTAATGCCAGTACCACAATATTTTGATAACTGATTTGGTGGTAAGTTTTGAAATCAAGAGATCTAATGCCTCCAACTTTGTTCTTTTTCAAGAATGTTTTGGCTATTCAGAGTCTGTCGAGATTTTTATATGAATTTTATAGTAAATTATTCTATGTGCAAAAAATATTAGTGGACTACTGCATAAGATTTCATTGAATCTGTGGATCACTTTGGGTAGTATTCACATCTTGACATTGTTATATCTTCCAATTTATGTACAAGGGCTATTGTCTAGTTATTTGTGTTCTTTAGTTTTGTTTAGCACTATTTTGTAGTTTTCAGTATACAAGGCTTTAACCTCCTTGGCTAAGTTTATTCCTAAATATTTTATTCTTTTTAATGCAATGTTAAATCGAACTGTTTTGTGAATTTTTTTCTTTGGATTGTTCCTTGCTAGTGTATAGAAATGCAACTGATTTTTGTTTGTTGGTTTTGCATCATGCAACTTTGTGAATTTGTTTACTGCTTCTAATAATATTTGTGTGGAATCTTTAGGTTTTACTGTGTATAAAGTCATGTTGTCTGTGACCAGAGACAATTTTACTTATTCTTTTCCAATTGATGCCTTTTATTTCTTTTTCTAGCTTAATTTTTCTGGCTAGGACTTCCAGTACTATGTTAGATAGAAATGGCATGAATAGGCATCCTTGCTTCGTTCATGATCTTAGTGGAAAATCTTTCAGTCTTCAACCATTGATTATGATGTTAGCAGTAGCTATTTCATATATGACTTTTTATGTTTAGTTTCTCCCTATTCTTTATTTTTTGAGGTTTTTTTTAATCATGAAAAGGTGTTGGATATTATAAAATGCTCTTTCTCTATTGAGATGATCATGAGGTTTTTTTCCCTTTGTTCTGTAAATGTGGTATGACATTAATTAATTTACATATGTTGACCCATCTTTGTATCCCAGAAGTAAATTCTACTTGATCATGGTGCATAATCCTTTTAATATGTTGCTCGTTTGTTTTAAGGGTTGTATTAAGAATTAATATTACATGATAGATGTAGTTTGCCAAGTACGGTGCCTGGCATTTAGTAAAACATATTTAAGTTTTCAAATCTCTTCATATATTTTAAGGTTTTTTTTCCTAAAGAAATGTTATAATTTAATGGTAGTGGTTGTTGGAAGTCTAACTGATAATGAAGTGGGCTATAACCTTATTTTCAGTCTTACTACATCCTAAATTTGTTTCTTAGCTGATAACTGTAAAAGGAAAGTGAGGTATCAAAGCCTATGGAGAACCAACAGATATTTAGCTGGCTTGAGAACAGACTGAAGTAAATTGGAGAAGAGATTAAAGTGGGTTGGAGGAACTTTTTGCCCTCATAGTGCTATTTCTTACCCAGTTGTTGTTGATGTGCTTGTCCCACTAGGTACCATCGGAGACTGGAAACATCACTTGACCATGGAGCAAAATGAAACATTTGACAGAGTGTTCCAAAGGAAGATGAAATATTTTCCCTTGAATTTCATCTGGGACATAAATGAGGAGTAGAATCAATACAAAAGAATCATAAAAATCTAAAAATCTACTAAAAATCATAAAAATCTACTAAAAATCATAAAAATCTACTAAATCTACTAAAACTCATAAAAATCTACTAAATTTACTAATCTACTAATCATACTAATCTACTAAATCTACTAAATGCCATTGTTGCATATCAGAAATCTTAGATTTAGTAGATTCCAACTTAATCCTTAAAAGTGAGCTAAAAGGCAAGACAAGAATATCAAAGAGTTTTCAGTTCTACAGTCAGACCAGGTTTTGCATCATAATGCTAATGCTTACTAAATATTTGCCCTTGGGAAATTTAGTTCACCTCCCTACACCTCTTGTTTTCTTATTTATGAAATGACACTTCATTCATTTTTTGTTAATAATAAAGGAGATAATTCATGTGAAAATCTAACTCCATTCTGGTATGCAGAAGGTGCCAATATTTATTTTTTTAAGCACAAGATTTCATTTCCATTGCTAATCCAAATTCTGTTTGAGAAGAAAAAAAGGAGAAAGGAGGAGAAAAGGAACGTTTCTCTCCAGACGTATAACATTCCTAAGCCAACACTTGTGGAAGTTACGAGCGCTTCGATCAAAGGAGTTCAGAAAGACAGGAGGTGGTGAACCAGGGGTGGGGCACAAGGGATGAGAAATTCTTTTCTATGCAAGAATCAGAGCCCTTTATATCCTAGTTTAAAGCAGCATCTTATGAAAATCACAGTTTTTCTTAGGAAAGATAGATAGAGTGATGAGCAATTGAAATGAAAGCAAGTGAGGCAGCCAGCCTTCCTACGTTGGCCATGAATCAGCAGAGAGATACAAGTGAGTGCAGAATCTGATGGTTGGAGCTGGTGGCATCCACTCCACTGCTGGCCTCAGACTAAATGCATTGCTTCTCGTTCAACCAGACTTAATACCAGAAACCCAGATTATAGAGAAGCAGGCAAAAATCCAGGAGCAGAAGTAAGCCGTTAGAAATGTAACTGAAAAAATATCCTATTCACAATAGCTAGAAATACTATCTACACATGCTTAAGAATAAACTTAAGAAATGAGCAAGGCTTTTATAAGAACTAAGTTCTTTATCAAATGATCTGAAAGAAAATACAAACAAATGATGAGCATACACTATTTCTGGTTGGGAAGACTCATTTGTAATGATGTCAGATTTTAAATTACTTTTTAAGTGTAAAGCAATCTTTTAAAAATTCCAACATTATTCCTTATGAGAGTTTAATAATTTATTTTAAATTAAAATGTCAATTCCTTGGAAAGAAAAGTATATCAGCAGAATAATGTGTCATTATACATGAGTCAATTATGTACATATAAATATTTATAAATGATAATGTCTCTTTTTATCAGTAAGTTAATGATGGGCCATTCAATAAATGATGTTGGGTCAGTTTGTTATCTATATGAAAAAATTGTTTTCTTACAACATAAGAATAATATCCAGAGTAAATAAACATATGATTTGTAAATACATGAAAATATTTGAATAGCGATCCTTCTAATTAAATCTCAAAAGCTAAAGGCCATAAAATAAAAGATCGATTCATTTGACTATATGAAAATTAAAATCTTAAATATGAAAAAGATCACAACCACACACAATCACAATTTTTTTAATTGACATGGATTCTATTTCAGGATAACGAATTCATCAGATGTTATGATCTCTTTTGCCCAAGAACTCAGGAATTACTAAAAGTTAAGTAAAAGGATTCCATAATTATATGCCAAAACAGTAAGAGGAATCCACTTTTAATCTGAAACTGAGGAATCCCTGGAAATGAACAGGCTACAGATGCCAAAGGTGTAAATACACTATATTAATATTTATTATTCACTGAGGTTTTTCAGAAATGATCCAATGACAGTTAAAGTCTGTAATTGAATGTATTTTTTTCTGAAAGTGCTATATAGGAATTTTTTTGTGCTAAGCTTAGAATTCTATTCTTAATTTATTTCCCAGGTGAACTTAAGGGAAATCTTTCATCTTCCTGTGGAAAAGCATGTGAAATTTGGGTTCTGCTCCAGATTCATGTGATCTTCAAGTCTCCAATTGTATATGAGAAGAAAAACAAAGAGATGGCTTCAGTGAAGTTTTGGGGGAACCGCAACATGATAACTTAGTGTTGGATAAAACATTATTTTCCCACTTTTATTTTTATTTCCACTAAGTTCCCAGTTACTCTTCCACATAGCCATGGCTCTGCCAGCTTATGGCAAGAAGGCAAACTTATCATTGGAATTATACTATTGTTAGATTTAATTAGCCTCCCTACTCAGCGGTCAGCCACCTGGGAAAAAGGAAAATTAATAAAACAGGATCACAAATTTTTTCCAGGCTAACATTGGTTATTGTATCTTACAGTCCTTTAAAAATTCCATAAGATCATATATCATTGAGCTAACATTTACTGATGAGGGCAAGCAAGGGACAAGACCAGATATCTTTGAGCTAATATCTACTGATGAGGACATGGGTGGTCAGAGAGGTTATTAAAAGCAGCCCACATTTACACAGTTTATAATGGCAGACTTGAATTCACTCCATCTTTTCCTTATTTAAGTATGAGACAGCCTTAAACTAAACTTACAGAGATACAAAGTTGCCATGACAAATAGAAGCTGATAGGAGAGGCCAGAAAAGAAGCACTGATTTTAGAAACACACTGAACTGAGAATAAACAACTAAAATAAAGTGAAACACTGAAAAATTGGAAAACACAAACAAAAACCTAGTGCAGGAGTGGAGAAGCCAATGCAAATGATGTTCAGGCAGGTAACCCCCAAGAGAGAAGTGTTTGTGCATCTGCAAAGTAAACATGGGTATATGCTTCACTTCCACAAAGATATTTTGCTCCTACTATCAATATTTTTCTTCTTAGCCATTTCAGTCTCTAATTTTCAGGTTTTGTTAAAGTCATAGAAGCACAGAAAGTTTTCTTTTTTCAAAAACCAAAACATGCAAAGCAGTTGACAATCGCCTTAGAATCTTGAACACAATAGAATGTGCTGGGACAAACAGGAAAGAATATGTGCCCTCATCAGGTAGGCTGCATTGTCACCAGTGCTTCATATTTTCAAGAAGAGGGAAAGAGACAACCTGAGAGGAAAGGAAAGAAATACTAACTTAGGGAAGTCAAACTCAACATTTATTGCTATTTGACATAGAGGCATATTACCCTATAATTAATTGCAATATCAATGTCTATAATTCTGTTATTACACATTTTCTATGTACTAAGTTAGAAGATCATAGAGTATAATTTAGAATGATTGTATAAAATAATAAAAATATTTTAACATGTTCATATTTATCAGTTTTACAAATAATTTATTCTAAACACTCAATTACCAAGTAAATGAGATGTTACTATAAATTTCTATGATACGAGATTCTGGTGTAATGAAAAACATGTAATAGTCCCTTCCAATAAGAAAAGAAGTACAAATTTTGCTGTTAATTCTCCCCGGGCGGAGGTTCAGGACACACCATTGAGGTGGTGTAAGAGCAGCCAGTGATGGCCAAAAGATCCTGCGGCCAATGTCAATGAGGCAACAAGTTAAACAGGAAATGAACATCCGTTTTGCCTCTGGCACGGCTCTCAGCATTGGTAGATTTTCAAGAGCCGTGCAGTAGACCAGGTGATTTTAGGTTACTGATCAGATACCTTCAGGAAGCAAATAATGTAGTCTCATGAAGACCACCAGGCAGAAATATTGGGAAATAAACTGTCTAGAGAAGGGAAGGGGACCATGAGGGCTCCACTTTTTGGAAACTCTGGCAAGAAACCCAGCACTTTGCACTTCGGTTCATTTGTACCACAGACCAAGACAACCATACACTGCTGAATTTCACCTTTGGGAAGGAAATGGCCTTCTCTTCTTTTTATCCCAAGCTGGCTTTTCAGAATATTTTTGTAATTTGCTCTTTGGGCATGTTCTGAAATGTGGCCTGTCTCACAGCATCGTCCATGGTCTCCTCACTCAGTTCTTTTCCCAGAAATTTTCAGACTTCAACACAGAACTTCTGAGGTCCCCAAATAAATCAGAGTATGATAAATTATGAAAATTATAAGAAGAAAGACATACAAATGGCACAGTGAAATGTCATCATGAGAGTAAAAAATGTAGGTGCTGGCTTAAAATACAGATTTGCACAGTTAGAAGTGACTTTCTTATCCTGTCAAAGTATATTCATCTTTCACTTGTCTACAGTTACAGTGTTCATTTGGGTATATTTCATTTTATCTGTGCTCACTGCAGAAACATTTTGGGAGTAGTTGCTATTTGTCAGACACCATCCTGAGTAATGGTGCAAGTGAACTAAGGAATAACAATGACAGAACTGCTGGAAGTTGTGTTCAAGGACCTATGGAGGACCTATGGGGAATTTCAGAGAATTTCCAACAAGAAGGTAAATTTGTTCTGGGTCTTAAAGGGAAAACAGGGGTTCTCTAGATAGGCAAAACTGGAGAACATAGTCTAGAGAAATGAAGTAGTATATGCAATCTGTCTTTGCATGGAAAGTGTGAGATGCCTGGTCACAGAAAAGGTAGAAGATGAGGATCCCTGGAGCTTGATGGGGACAGGAGTGGGATGGGAAACTTGGGAGATGTGGCTGGAGGAACTGGAGGGGGCCATATTGTGAGAGCGTTGCAAAGCCAGCCAGATACTTGAATTTTTTTTTGGTGGGTGATTTGGACTCAAAAGGAGAGTCTAGGGCAGACTTTAACCAAAGCTAGCTAAAAATATTCAGCAGGTGGAAGCCAACAGTTCTTGTCTTCATTGCAATCTTTCTTTTCTTTCCTGCTGAGAGATCTCTGGTGGTGTTCTGGCAATAGTGTCTAGCTCAATAATGGAATAATCCTGATTGATCCAAGAGATCCCCATGGCAATTCCATTTTCCTTTACAACAGAATGGTCTATGTCAGTCATGTGACTGAATTTTGTAGTTGAATGGAAATTGAAAGTCAAATAGAAGCTTCTGACCAATTTCCCATCACCATTTATTGAATAGACTGCCATTTCCCCATTGTATATTCTTGGTTTCTTTGTCGTAAATTAGTAGACCATATATGTCTTGGTTTATCTCTGACCTCTGTATTCTGTTCCACTGATCATTGTGTCAGTTTTTATACCAATATCATAATTTTTTATTATTAGAGATTTGTAATATAGTTTGAATACAGGAAGTGTGATACTTCCAGCTTTGTTCTTTTTTCTCAAGATTGCTTTGGCAATTGTGGGCTATTGTGGTTTCATACAAATTTTAGAAATGTTATTCTATTTCTGAAAAAAGTAAGTAAAGTTTTCAATTGTATTGAATTGGTAGATTGTATCGGTAGCATGGACTTTTTGAAATATTAATTCTTTCAGTCCATTAGCATGCAATATCTTTTTATTTATTTGTGTCATTTTTTATTTCTTTTAGCAATGTCTTATAGTTTTCAATGTATGGGTGTTCACCTCCTTGGTTTAATTTATTCCTAGGTATTTTATTCTTTTTTTATTCTTTTTGATGCAATTGTAAATGAGATTCTTTTTTAACTTCTCTTTCTGTTAATTTGTTTCTTGTGTGAAGAAATGCAACATAATTTTGTATATTGATTTTTTATTCAATGCCTCTACTGAATCACCAAAACAACACTTATCAACACACTCTATAAAGTGTTTCCATGATTTCAGTTCTATTACAATGTCTCCCCAAATAAACCAAGCTTAATATCTGCTAAGTCCAGATGGTACCTGTAAAACTAATCTTTTTTTCAAACCTGAACTAATTTTTAATAAATAATTCAATAGTAATGCATTCCATCTCAAAATTCTTTGGAGCTTTTTATTTCTTTTAACCACTCTAAGGATGCCAGTGAACTTCCCCAAGATGTTTGTTTGTTTATATTTTCACCTTAAAACAAGTAAAGATAAAATCAGGGCTCTTAGTTCCTTTTTCACACTGAAGGGCTGTGTTTTTTCTGATTTCATGATAGTAGTGATTCAAATTAATCCTGCAGCTCCTTTTCTGTTAACTGTAATTCAAGTAAGATTTCATTTTACGATTTTGTGTGACTCCTCTGCTTCTCTTTCCTTAGCCTGCTCTCATAGAGTTTTACCTTTAGAAGTATAGACAAATTAAGAGCTCAAGGCCCCTTTCTCTTCCTTTTTTTTCCTTATTGTGTAGCATAGGTCTTCCTATAGAATGTTGAGTAAAAGTAGTGATAGCTGGCATCCTTGTCCTGTTCCTCACTATAAATGTCTATTTCATTTGATATTTGTGGTAGTTTTGGTAGGCTCTGTTATCAGGTTAAAGAAGTTCCCTCATCTCCCTAGTTTATTAGTAGTTTCTATTATGAATTGCTGCTGAATTTTATTGGATGCTTGTTCTGCAGTAATGAGATGATAATTCAGGCTTTCTCTTATATTCTAGTAATAAGAGTGAACTACACTAATAAATGTTTAAAACAATCTTTATGCTTGAAATAAACCCACCTTGGTCATGGTGTATTTTTTAACATTGCTGGATTTGTTTTGCTGATATTTGGTTTAGGATTTTTTCATTAATATGCCATCAACCTTCTGAAAGATGTGTGATGTCAACAATCTTACAAATGTCACTACTCAACTGATTTACATCCATGATAGATTTGATACAGTTTATAGTGAATCCAGAGGAGACTCACTAATCTCCCCTCCAAGATGAGTAAGAACCCAGCAGGCTGGACTGAGAACTGGTATGCGATGTCTCAAACACCTGGGCGGTTTTAAGGGTAAAGAAAAGATTTAAGATTTTATGGTTGCAATGCTTGACCTAAAACTAAGCAAACTGAGATGTCACCAACTTCTAGGCAGAAAAAAAACAATGATAGATGTGCTAAGAATTTTGCAGAGTAAAAGACTCCAGGGATAAAGCAACGTGTTACTACTTTGGGGAAAGTAAACAAGGTCATAATTTTCAAACTAGGTGGTAAACATAGGGACTGCAGCATATTCATGAAAATCAGGAATAATCTTCTTTTTTTCTATTGACTTAAACTCCAGTGTATCTTTGAGCAACATTAACCACTCAGTACAACATTGCTTCAATGGCACTAATCAACCCATGTTCTAAAAAGCACAATTTAAAAATAAGGGGTTTTTTTTGCAATGTAAGATTTGAGGATAATTTATTTTAATTTAAAATTATTGCATTATTATAGAGAAATATAAAGCAATTAGAGTAATTGAAAGACATATTAGGAATTAGTTCCGACTGAGATAATCTGATAACAAAAATCTTACTGGGTTTTCAAACATATTTTGTTCCATCTCCTACTAAACATTTATGAAATATCAGCTGTTGGCTCAATATTTGGTTTCTTCATATGTGCCAGCAGAAATGACACCATCTGCATTTCAAACGGCCTTATATCATAGAAATTCAAGATATATTTAACTCTTTTCTGATCCTCAAAGGTTCTATAAATGTGGGTAGGCTACTGTCAATGTCTAGAACAGGCACGTCTGTACATGTGTATTACCAAACCAGAGTGAAGACTGAAACACGTGTCCCACTCTTCAAACTTACCAGATTTTAGACATGTTATATAGTAAAGACATTATCATCTCTAATTTCAAAATCATCTAGATTTGTTAAGCCCTTTGAATTTTCTACATAGACTATCACGTCATTTGCAAATGACATGATTTTCCAATCTATATACCTTTTCTTGCCTTTTCTTGCTTTATCGTCCTAGCTAGGCTTTTCCAGTACTATGCTGAATAAGAGTGTTGAGAATGGACTTAAATATCCAATTACTATTACAGTTTTGCTGACATATGTTTGGATATTTATCTCATGCATCAAAGCTACTGAGCAGTATGCTACCTTACTGACTCCTCTGGTTTTGCTCCAGAACCTGCCCTAATGGCTGTGGTTTAGACTGGCAATTATTTAATTGAGTTGAGGTATTGTATTAGTTTCCCAGGGCTGCTGTAACAAAATACTGACGTACAGATGGCTTAAAGCAAGAGGAATTTATTGCCTCACAATCTGGATCTAGAAGTCCAAAATCAAAATGGCAGTTAGGGACATACTCTCTTTAAAACCTGTAGGAGAGAATCCTTCCTTGCCTCTTCTAGGTTCTGGTGTTTGGCGGCCATTTTTTTGCATCCTTTGGCTTATAGACGCATCACGCCAAACTTAGCCTCTGTCATCACATGACTGTCTTTAACCTAGTGTCTTTCCTCTTCTCATGAGCACATTAGTATTATTGGATTAGATGCCCTTCTTACTCCAGTATTTGAAAAAAAAAACTAATTACATCTACAATGACCTTATTTCATATAATGTCACATTTGAGGTAAGGGAGTTTAGGACTTACACATACGCTTTGAGGATAATTCAGCCATGATAAGTATAATAGATTTTTTCCCCTGTCCATCTCATCCTCTCTAGGATGTTACAGCTTTCTATATGCTGTGTTTGTTCTCCATGGCTATTTTGCTTGGACCATAGGTTGACTGCTCAGGGAAGCCTAGTGACCTAACCTACGCCGTTCAGTTTCTCTTCCTGAATTTGAATTCAACAACAGCTATCTTTTTTTGTTGTTTGAACTGAGAAAATTTGTGTTGCAGAGTCCAAGCTCATACCACTCAACATAACAAGCCAATAAATGGAGAGGAGGTGTTGGGACAAGGAATAGCAACTTTATTCAGAAAGCCAGCAGACTGAGAAGTTGGCATACTAGTGTCCCAAAGAACCATCTTACCCAAGTTAGAATTCAGGCTTCTTTTATACTAAAAGGGGAGGAAGGGTAGCTGGTTATTGCAGACTTCTTGGTGCTCACCCGACCCCAGAGAGGACGTGATAATCCTTTGCTCTTGCAGCTGTCCATATATGTCTGGTCACATGTTCCTATAAACCTTCAACAAGACAAATGTTATTTTCTGTTCTGCATCTTTTTATCTCTATATGAATGAAAAGTGTTTTGTGTTTAAATGTCAAGCCTGGGATGCAGAGCCTTGAGAAAAGGCTGTTATATATATTCAGGCTATAGGCAACATTCTTTTAGACAAAGGTGCAGAGCCAGCATGACTAAGCACAGGCAACAGAGCACAAAGTTTAGAGGTAAAAGAATACCTCCAATGTGGAGTCAAGTTTGTTCTTCTCTGCTACTTTTGGACCTAGTATATGACTGCCACTATGCTGAAGCAAAGCCAGTCTTCAGAAACAGAGGGAGAGAAGAACGTGTCCTTCACATGCAGAACAGAGATGAGAGACCATGAAGTTCTAAGATGAGAGAGAGAGAAAAAATGTCAAAAAGAAATGAATCCCTGACAACTTCATACTTCTTGGTTCTACATCTTCAAGAAGTTCAAGAAAATTCTTATTCTGTTGTTCTGTGAATCATTTTAATGAACTACCCTATTTTGAATAAACTGCTTAGAAGTAGCTTGACCGAGATGCAAGGAGAAAGAGTTTCGAAAATGATAGAAAGTCTCAGATTTAATGTTCTTCACAAAGATGTAAATAGATGTTTTACCTGTGCAATAAAAATAAGCTAATTGCATGCACATGGAAAAGTAGTTAGTTGAAAAAAAGAAATGTAGTGAAAGTAAAATTTAAACTGCAGAAAATTGACTTAACACGTAAGAGTTTGGAAGTTTCCTAGAAAAGAAATTACAGGATTATAGAATGTGACCATTCTTAAGACTTTTGATCCTGTTTCAAAATTGCTATAAAGAACACTTGAACTAGTTTTGTCACAATTTATATGAGACAACATTCATTTTGCCTTACTCTAACATTGAGCATTCCTAGGGTTTTAAACTTTTGACAGTTATGAATCCCAATGTTTTATCTTTTCTCCAAACTGCAAGGGTTTTGTTTGTCTGGTAGTCCAGAAAATTTTCATGCCTGTGAATTATTTCACAAATTTTATTAATATATGAAAAAATACAGAAAACTTCACAAATTATACCTGCACAGTGTGATGTATAGTCACAGTGTCTACACCTATGGAGCCGGGACTAAGATCAAGAAGCAGAATATTACCAACACCCTAGGAATGCTCTCATTTGCCTGGCCAGTTATACCATCTCCCAAAGATAACCAACTCTCCTTCTAAACCCATAAATTAATTTTACCTATTTTTTAATCTTATATAATGAAGCATGAAATCAGTGTCTGGTTTTTTCCACTGAGTAGTATGTTTCTGAGATTCATGAATGTTTTCAAGTAGTGTAATTCACGCATCCTTACTGTTTCTCCTTTTATGAAATGTCACAATTTACTTATTCATTTTACTGTCACGAACATTGGATTCTTTCCATTTGTTGGCTATTATGGACGATGGTGCCTTCAAGTATCAATGATTGTGAATTTACTAAATTTTTTCTTTTCAGTCTCTTCCAATTTTTTTTAAAGGTTTAAAGTTTCATTAGAAAAATCATACACAAAATAAAAAATATATTTATCAAGAACAATAATGGCATTATTTCATTCAGCAAATTCATTTAAAACATGGGTTACAGTATAGAAAGAGAAATGACAACATAAAGTCTCACACAACTAACTGATCTGGAAAACCAGTTCCTTAAAAGGCAACTGTAGTTCCATTTTCCAAGCTCTCTTCTTAAGTTGAGGGTCTTCTGTAATTCGTTTTACATTGTTTTCTCCATAACAAGTTTAAAGATGCATGTCATTTCCTCATCACCAAGTACTTTATTCCCCAAAATGTTTAAACCAAGTGCCTGATAACCAGGTGTCTCTGTTGCCTCCAATTCTTTTATTTTTTTAAGGAATATGAAACTGTTTTGAAAGTCAATCCAAGATCAAGTCCATACCAAAGTTCTAGCACTTGGGTATTTGTCCTTGTTCGCTTTTTAGGAAGTATGATTAACAGTCATCAGTAGCTGCACAACTGAGATTATAATGAGTATTTTTTTTTCTCTTTGTAAAGTCTGCCTACTAGGTTCTACCTCTTCCCTGCCCACCCCTGTGAGCTCCACCTCCCCAATCAGATTTAGATTTGGGAGGAGGTGATTTTGTTCCAAGTGTCTCAATTTCTTCTGTGGTCAAATTATATGAGTTATTTAAGATTTTTCAAAAAGGAAGAAAAAAGAAGTCTCTTTTTATTGTTTCAACAAGAAAATATTAAAAGCCTAAGAGAAGTTTACCATCTGTCCCAACTCCATTCCATCAAGGCTGTCAAACAGCTTCCCACTTGCTGTGACAGCAGTGGCAGGATGCCCATTATCAACTACTGTCAGCACTAGTATGATACTCCAGATTGGGTCTTTTTCACTGCTTACTTTATTTCTAAAAAGCAAAAGCCTTTGTAATTAGTTGAAATCTATGAGAATAAATTCAGTCTCTGAAAGTGAAGGTATTTGTGTTGTTCCATTCTGTTCGGTTACATGCACATGACAAAAGACAGGATGACTCATTTATTCTGGACAAAACCAGACAGTGACAACTGCAACGGAGGTTGGCTAAAATATTCCTGCAGCTTGGAGAAACTAAAGCAAAGTGCTTTAGTTCCACCTCTTCCTTCTCCTCTGGGAGCTCCACCTCCCCGATCAGATTTAGATTTGGGAGGAGGTTATTTTGGTCTAAGTCTCTCAATTTCTTCTGTACATCCAGTCAAGTAAGAATTTGGGGCACTGAAGTAGGATGCATACGTTTCTGCATTGTAGTTGCTATTTGTAAGAGTTGGTCCAGCTGCAAGCCAGCCTGGTCGAATTGTACTATCTCTTCCAAATAAATGAAGGCGTCTTCTACCAAGACAAAAAAGTTCAATTAAATGAAAATTTTCTATGGGCTTTTCTATATTGCCAATTTCAGGTTCTTCTGTGCTAATCAAGTCAATGTCAACATTAGCATGAATGAAGTCCCGTCTGTGCTACGCTTAACAGTTCCTTTGATCCCCATAAGGCAGTGTTCCTTTGTTCTCTGGAAGACAGCCTTTGGATCTAAAGTCTTAGTCTTCCCAGGATTATTTTTATTGGTTTTAATCCAACAAATATCTTCACATCTGTAACACTACTTGCATAAACACACTCTTCCAAGGTCCAATCTCTCCCCAGAACCACACCAGAGAAAAATAAATGATCGAGGTGCTGCAATCTCATCAATTTCTAACTTCATGATATCACCCCAAGTCCAGCATTTTTCATTAGCAGTGACACCAGTCTCTCTGTAATATTCTTCTAAAGGGGGTTCAAGAAGAATCACATCAAATTTGGGTGTTAGTTCTCTGATGTCAAAGGCTTCTATATCTGCTTGTAAGTACATAGAAGGAGTGTTAGATTTATCTATTAACTCATCCTTCAGCCTGATGAGCTCCCTCAGTTTAGGGTATTCTTCAAATCTGTCAGCCAAACCTACATCTCTGATGAAATTTTGAGGTCTATGTCCAGTGTCTACAAAATGTTGGCAGTAATCATTATGGGGATTTAAACTCTGTGTTCCCTTAAGAAAAGTACTAGAATCTTTGTAAATCTCTTCGTCATATGGCAAATTCTCTTCCTCCTGTTGCATTTCTAATTCATCCTTATATTCTTCCATTTTGTCTTCATCTGTCTCTCCATCCTGATACTTAACGTTTTGCATTTGGAGCAGAGGTATCATAGGAAGCCCTGCAAGTTTCTCTTGTTTCAGCAATTTCTCTCTGCTCGTCTTTGCTATTTAAAACAGCACCTATACTGACAGCACTTTCAGCTCCCAACTGCTGCGCCAGAAGCTGTCGCGGTAACTTCTGCCGCTCCCGGATCTCCTGCAAGTGGCTGCCCATGTCCCAACCCTTGTTTTCCACTACCTCGAAAACTTGGCAATTAGTGGATGAATCCCTGCCCAATTTTTCCTCAGAGACTGTGGAACACAAAATTCTCCAGGAGTTTCAGGCGACGGGTACCCAGTATTTTTTCAATAGGTGTTTCCTCTTCCAATGTATTTATGCTTCACAAGTTTTTCTCCATTTGGGAATTACAAACTCATTCAGCTATATTTTTCTAGTTCTTCAAAATGATTTTATCTTAAATATTTAACTATTAAATACACTTTGAATTCGTTTATTGAGTGACATGTTATGAATACATCTATTTTTAATTCAAATAGTTAAATAATTGCACCATTACATGAAGTAATCCACCTTTGAAACTTCGATCTTTAGTGCAAATTTTGTGATCTCATAAATTATTAACAGATGCATGTGTTTACATGTGTTTTCTTTATTTCAACACTCATACTGATTTTAAACCAAAGAATTAATGTTTAATTAGAAGAAAGAAAGGACTTTTAATGTTGATTAATTCTAAATGTAATTATAGATAAAGAAAAAATACAGTCAACAGAAATCTCAATCATTTGAGAAATCTCAATCTCAAATCAAAAGACATGTAGAATTCATTTTGCATGCTGTTTTTCCTTTTGTCATATTGGCTATCAATGCCGAATATTACTCAAATCATTTTAATTTAAAATGTTCAAAATGTCCATCAAACTCATGGCAACTAATGTAAGTACAGCTTACTCATTTTGGTTATTAACGAAGTTGTATAATTAACATTTATGTGAGCAGTGCAAATTAGTATGTATATTTAAAATATGCTTTCTGGCTAGTAGATTTTTTATGTGATTGTTATACACTGATTCTACTCCTCATTTATATCCCAGATGAACTTCAAGGGAAAATCTTTCATCTTCATTTGGAATATTCTGTCAAATCTTTCATTTTGCTCCACGGTCAAGTGATGTTTCCAGTCTCCGATGGTACCTAGTGAGATAAGCACATGGACAGCACTTGGTGAGGAGATAGCACTATCAGGACAAAAGTTTCCTGCAACCCACTCTAATCTGTTCTCCAAGGCAAGCTAAAGGTCTATCTGTTAGTTCCCCATGGGGCTTGATACCTTACTTTTTTCTTATACAGGGATGAGCTAAGAAAAAATCTTAGGATGCAGTAACAGAAAATAGAGTTATCGTCCACTTCCTTATGTATTAGACTTCCACCAGCCACTGCATTAAATTATAGCCTTTCCTTAGAAGGAAAAAGTAAGCTAAAATACATGAAGAGATTAGAATATTTAAAAATATTTCAGTAAGTGCCAGGCACCACACTTGGCAAACTACATCTATCATGAATATAATTCTTAACCAACACTTCAAGATAAGTACTACTTCATTAAAAAAATTGGACCCAAGTGTTTTCAAGTAATGAAATCAAAGTCACAGAGGTTGGCCAGAGCTGCCATTGCTGCAGTTTTATATGACAAAAGTTTGAAACCATCATTATTAAGACAATTTTACAATGAAGATTAATAATTTGGCATTTTTAAGGTATCAGATTTTCTTATGTAAAGGTTATTGTTGGAATGTGGAATAGTAAG
The DNA here is from genome assembly GCF_949987535.1 of Balaenoptera acutorostrata. Classification (NCBI taxonomy): domain Eukaryota; kingdom Metazoa; phylum Chordata; class Mammalia; order Artiodactyla; family Balaenopteridae; genus Balaenoptera; species Balaenoptera acutorostrata. Next base: position 44,929,277 of record NC_080077.1, read on the forward strand.
CAAGCTTTTATGGGCATGAAAAATGCTTTATATGTAATCTAATTGAGCAATGAGAAGTGAAAGCTGATAATACATGGGACAAAAGAAGAAACAATAACTTTTTAAAATATCAATATCTACATCAATTTCAATAAGATCTTTAGATAATTAAGATCAATCAATGCCCATCACATAATGCTAACTTATGAATATTTTAGGGAATAAAATAGGAATAAATTAGAGAAGTACCCATTAAGTTTTAGAATGATGTACATTAAAAGATTAAATTAAAAAAATTTTGAGGTTAACGAGTATCAGAAGTAAAATACTTTCTTTCTTAACAACTCCTGGCATGTTATAGGAGCACAATAAAAACGTATAACACGTTGTTGAATAATTGAATAGCAGATTAGGTTAATGAGGTATCAGTCTACTTTTGACAATGAAGGAAATCTAACACATGAGGAAATTACAATAGTTCAAACCCCATCTCTCAAAACAAAATACATGTTAACTTTACTTCTAGGATGTTCTAGGAAAAATAAAACAAAGACTTGCAGCTATTCTGGTCACATATATCCTTTGCCTCCAGATAAGACTTGGTAACACATTTTCAAGAGTAGGGTCACTTGTACTAGAAGGAAAGAACCTAATATTTATAAGTCAGAGTGGTTCCGTTTCCAGGGATACTTTTAGAGGCTATTTTCAGTTAGAATCTTTGGTCCTCTCTAGGGCCCAGATGGCAGTGCTCTGAAAGAAATGTTGGAAGCACTCCTTAATTAATCTAGGCGCCAAGGAGTCAAGAAAACGTTCAACATTTTGCTCCTCTTAACCACTGAGCATCACCTTTGCGCAGGAAATCTCCTTCATTTGTTCTTGTCCAGTTTTCAGATTTTAGAATATAATCGTAATTTGCTTGTGGATCAAGCTTCATATTCTGAAATGTAGCCTGGTTCACAACAGCATCCAAGTCCTCTTCACTCAGTTCTTTTTCAAGAAAACTGCTGATTTTAAGCACAGAACTTCTGAGATCCTGAAAAAATTGTGTGTATAAGAGTCTATTAAGCCTATAAGGAATACATGAGTTACAGACCAACATCTTTATCACATATTGGAAAACTGAAAGTGCTTGGGGTTATTCTAAGTCTAAAGTTTGACAAGAATATATCACTACCTTATTTGTTCTTTGAAAATGAGTGCTCTGGTTGTCAGCTCTGTTAGAGCATCCTACTGTTTGATTTTATAAGGAGAACTCAGCTCAGTTCATTCAAATAACCAGCACTATTAGGATAGCTAACAAGTTTAAAAAACTGTGCTAGATGCTGGAGAAGGTTAAGAGAATAATAACATGCTATCTGGGTTCATTAAGAATCCACAGTATCATGAGGAGTAGAGTCAAGCAAGTAATTAAATACCATGGGCACAAGAAAGAAAAGCCCAGGTCTGGATGGCTTCTTTGGTGACTTCTACAAAACATTTAAAGAATTAACACCAATACTCATCAAACTCTTCCAAAAAATTGAAAAAAAGGGAATACTTTCAAACTCATTAAATAAGGAGCATTATCCTGATACCAAAGCCAGAAAAACACTATGGGAAAAGAAAATTAAAGACCAATATCACGAAAGATAAAAATGCAAAAATCCTCAACAAATTACTAGCAAAATAAACCAACAACACATTAAGAGAATTATATACCATGATCAAGTGGGATTTACTCCTGTGATGCAAGCAAGGTTAAACATATGATAATCAATAACGTAATGCCACATTTACAGAAAAAAGATAAAGAAACGGCATGATTATCTCAACTGATGAAGAAAAAGCATTTGACAATATCCTTCACCTTTTCGTGACAAAACACTGAATGAAGGAACAATAGAAGGAAACTATCTCCACCTAAAAGGTCATATATGAATTACCTACTACTAATATTGTACTCAATGGTGACAGACTGGAAGATACTTTGCAAAGATCAAGAACAAGGCACTTTTTTTCAACATAGTACTGGAAGTCCAAGCCAGAGCAATTAGGTAAGAAAAAGAAATAACCGGCATCCAAACTGGCAAAGAAGTAAAATTATTTCTCTTCACAGACAATATGATTTTATACATAGAAGACCCTAAGATTCTGCAAAACAAACTGTTAGGACTAATATACAAATTTTAAAATGCTGCACAGTATAAAACCAACAGGCAAAAGTCAGTCGCTTTTCTATATAATAACAAAGAAAAATCCAAATGGAAATTTTTTTTAAATTCCATTTACAAGTTCAGCAAAAAGAAAAAAATACTTAGAATAAATTTAACAAAGAGGTGAAAGATTTGTGTACTCAGAACTGCAAGTCACTGAAAAAAAAATTAAGGAAGACACAAATAACTGGACCAACATCCAATGTTGATGAATTGGAAGACTTAATAATGTCAAGATATCAATACTACCCAAAGTGATTCACAGATTCAATGCAGTCCTTATCAATATCCCAGTGACATTTTGCACATAGAAAATTTCTTCTAAAATTTATGTGGAATCTCAAGGGACCCTGAAAGTCTAAAGCAATCGTGAAAACAGAGAGGAAAGTTGGAGGCATCAGACTCCTGAGTTCAAAACTTACCACAAAACCACATTTATCAAAACAGTGTGGTGCTGACATAAAGTCAGACAGATAGGTCAATGGAACAGAATGTACAGCCCAGAAAGAAACCCCTACATGTAAGATCAAATGAATTTTGAGAAGGGTACCAAGATCATTCAATGGAGAAAGGACAGCTTTTTCAATAAATAGTTTTGAGAAAACTGAATGTCTACATGCAAAAGGATAACTATGGTATGCTATTTATACCATTTACAAAAATTAACTCAGAATGAATTAGGCTTAAATATATTTCTCCAAGGATAATATATAAAAAATGTATAAGCACATAAAAAGATACTCAACATTATTAATCACTAAGGAAACATAAAACAAAAACCACAATGAGATACTTCACAAGGACTAGAATGGCTCTTATTTAAATAAATAAATAAATAAATAAAATAACAAGTGTTGATGAAGATGTGGAGTAATTAGAAATACCTCGTGTACTACTAGTAGGAATAAAATGGTGCAGTCAGTATGGAAAATAGTATGAATAGTATGGGGTTTCCTCAAAAAAATAAGTATATAATTACGATATCATCCAACAATTCCACTTGTGGGTATAAACCCACAAGAATTCAAAAGAGGGGGTCAGATAGTTGTCACACACGTTTGTGGCAGCATTATTCACAATTGCCAAAAGGTAGAAGCAATCCATGTGTCCACCAATGGATGAATGAATAACAAAATGTGGCATAGAGATACCACAATGGAATATTATTCACCCTTCAAAAGAAAGGAAAATCTGACATATTCTACAACCTGGATGAATCTTGATGACATTATGCTAACTAAAATAGGCAAGTCAAAAAAATTAAATACTAGTCTACTCACATGAGATACTGAGTTGTCATATTTGTAGTGACAGAAAATAAAATGGGGCTACGAGATGGGAGAAGGGGGACTGATTGTCTTGGAATACAGTAGCAGTTTTTCAAGATGAAAAAACTCTGGAGATGGATGATGGTGATGGTTGCAAAACGATGTGAAGACACTTAATACCACAGAACTGTACACTTAAAATGGTTAAAGAGCTAAATTTTATGTTATAGATATTTTGGCACAATAAAAATAAACACACTGGTGGGAAAAACTGGAAACAGAAACACCTTGTGCAATGGTAGCATATAGGAAAGTGAGATAAATTTATCTTGGAGAGATTTGAGCAATTTTCAGGAAGAAAAAACATTTCTTCCAATTGAAGATAGAAGGATAAGAAATGTCCCTAGAAAAGCGGGAGAATTCCTTTCTGAGTTTGAGAGTAAGTCCCAAACTAAAGAAACTTGAAAAGTCTTTTATATTCAACAAATATTGAACTTCAGCATGCTTGGTACTTGATAGACTCACAAAAATGTAACTAAAGGGCTTCCCTGGTGGCGCAGTGGTTGAGAATCTGCCTGCTAATGCAGGGGACACGGGTTCGAGCCCTGGTCTGGGAAGATCCCACATGCCGCGGAGCAGCTGGGCCCGTGAGCCACAACTACTGAGCCTGCGCGTCTGGAGCCTGTGCCCCGCAACGGGAGGGGCCGCGATAGTGAAAGGCCCGCGCACCGCGATGAAGAGCGGTCCCTGCACCGCGATGAAGAGTGGCCCCCACTTGCCGTAACTGGAGAAGGCCCTCGCACGAACCGAAGACCCAACACAGCCAAAAATAAATAAATAAATAAATAAATAAAGTAGCTATAAAATAAAAATGGTTTGAAAGTTAACCTTTAAAAAAAAAAAAAAAAAAAATGTAACTAAAAAGGTAGGTTGGAAACAGGATAAATGGCCTTGTAGGCTTGATGTGTACCTTAGTACTTATATTTTGGGTAAATGGTATTTCCTTTTAGTTAGTGGAAGAGGTTGAGTGTGATGGGGTAATTAAAATAACAGAATCTTAGTTATTGAATTATTTCTACAAATAATTTCTATATAAAATAACTAGCATACAATCAAGATACATGAAAAGCTAATACAATGTAAACCCAATCAAAAAATGGGCAGAAGACCTAAATAGACATTTCTCCAAAGAAGGCATACAGGTGGCCAACAGGTACATGAAAAAATGCTCAACATCACTAATTATTAGAGAAATGTAAATCAAAACTACAATGAGGTATCACCTTCCACCAGTCAGAATGGCCATCCTCAAAAAGTCTACAAATAATAAATGCTGGAGAGAGTGTGGAGGAAAGGGAACCCTCCTACACTGTTGGTGGGAATGTAAATTGGTGCAGCCACTATGGAAAATGCTATGGCAGTTCCTTAAAAACTAAAAATAGAGTTACCATATAATGCAGCAATCCCACACCTGGACATATATCCAGAAAAGACAAAAACTCCAGTTTGAAAAGATGCATGCACCCCAATGTTCATTACAACACTAATTACAATAGCCAAAACATGGAAGCAACATGAGTGTCCATCAACAGATGAATAGAAAAAGAAGATACAGAATATATATATACAGTGGAATATAACTTGGACATAAAAAAGAATGAAATATTGCCATTTGGAGCAACATGGATGGACCTAGAGATTATCATACTAAATGAAGTAAGCTACACAGAGAATGACAAATATTATATGATATCACTTATATGTGGAATCTAAAAAATAATACAAATGAACTTATTTACAAAACAGAAACAGACTCACAGACATAGAAAACAAACTTATAGTTATCAAAGGGGAAAGGGTGAGAGAAGGATAAATATATATACATATATATATGTAAAACTGAATCACTTTGCTATGTACATGAAACAAACACAATATTATAAATCAACTATACTTCAATTTTAAAAGATAATACAGCATAGCCAGAAACAAGCAGAAATGAAGATAACAGAAATTTAATGAAGTTATTACAGATACTTCAATTATCTGAAAGAATATTTAACTTACTATGCTTATGATATTCAAGGTATAAAAGACAAAAATTAAAATTTGACAGAAACATTGATACTAATAAAAAATAACATAGCCAATTTAAAAAAGATCCCAATTGATGAATATAAATGAAGACCTTGGTGAATAATTTTAATAGTAGACTAGACTCAGATGAATAGAGAGACAGCAAACTGGGAGCTAGGGACAAAAAAACACTTAACAAATGGTACATAATGTTCAGATTATACTACAAAGCTACAGTAATCAAGACAATGAAAGGTAAGTTAAAAGAGGTACTTGGTGATAGTATATTGATCATGGAACAGAGAAATATACAAGAGGGTTTCATAGTTTACTCTGTGGTTTCTATGTCCAAATTTTCAATAAATTCTATTGTTTACTAATACTTTTGTTATGAGCACGTTCTTGTGGAGGAACTGAAATATAAAAATAGAGAAGGTATAAGATTTGCATTTTGAGATGATAATTCTGGTTGAAAAATGAAGAATAAACAGAGATGTGCTGAGATTGAAGGTAGGCAAACCGATTAGGAAGGCTGCTATAAATGATGACCTGAACTAAGGAAGGGGCAATAGAGAATGAGATAAATTTGCATCTTCCACAAAGGAATCAGAAACAGAATTCACATGACTTGTTAATTGATTGATGAAATGAAGAAGCAAGAGTCAAGGAGGTGATAAGTATGAGGCTGGTTTCTGATTTGGGTCACTTGAGATACAGTGCATTTTATGGGAGAAGAAGCAGCTTCTTAAGTTCTATTTTAAACATGATTTGTTTGAAGTCAAATATTAGATATACAAGTGGGTATATAGAAGACAGGTGTAATATATATGTGCCTGGGCTGATTTGTATATATAGGATTCCATAATTTATTCCCAAACCCACTCCAATCTGGTTTAATGTACTTCATTCTATACGTCATGTAACTAGATTTAACGGACATTTTAAACTTTTGTTTTTACTTCATTTCTCAGCCCTTAAAGATTAAAAAGTTCATAAAAATCATTCTTGACGCACCCAAGTGGCTTCTGTCACCACACACTCTTCTTTTCTTGCTACGTTTCTGATTGTATCTTTTCTGTTACCTGGGTAGGCTTTCTCTCTGTACCCAAACTATTTGTCTTAATGTCTCTCAATTACAGACTCTAGTTCTTTTTTCTCTCTCTCTCCTCTTTCTCCCTTTCTTTCTTCCTCCTCTTTTTCTACCTTTCTCCCTTCCCACTCTCAATTTTATGCACAATCATAGTTTCAGTTATAGTCTATACAGTGATACAAAGATAACTAGGAGAGTGCAGTTCATTAACCAAGATAAGAAAGGCTCTCAAAGGAATAATTTTAAAAACAAAACACTCCTCCTACCTTCTTCATCTCCTCATACATCATGAACAAAATATTGAAGTCATGTCTGTGTTCATACCAGCCTCTGATGTGATCAAACCAAAGGCTTCCCATCACTGTGGAAAATTAATACATAAGAAGGTAAAGATGTTGCACTTACTGAAGAGCAAACTACAGTTTTTCTTTTCTGTTCTGGATCATCAAGACAAATCAAGCACCCACCACGGGACTAGATCTATGCTACCTTTTTAAAATGGTGTTTGGGCAAACAAGTACATGGTTTTCAAAGAAACCTGCCTTTGCAAGGTACTCTGTGTATGTGAGGAATAAGGAATTCAGAAAAAACAATCTCAAAGAATTCATTTTGAAGATTTCTTTAAAGTAAGCCCCTTCCTTTTCCTACTTCCTCCACCTGAAAACTTAAGTCTTTATTTACCCTCTTGTTGCCTATTTTAAGATCTGTGCAGAGCAAGTTTAGCTATTTATTTATATTGGGTTGGCCAAAAAGTTCATTCGGGTTTCTCCGTAAGATGTTAGAGAAAAACCCGAAAGAACTTTTTGGCCAACCCAATATTTAGCTAACCTGAATATAATTTTTGAAATGAGTGAGAGCCCTGATTGTACATTCCACAAGCCTCTAGCATCAATTAATCCTCCTCAGTGCTGGAATGAACATTTCACAGCTGCGATATAAGGCGTACCCAAGGGCCATGACAGAGCACAAAAACTTCACCCAACCTAACCATTAGCTATATTGAAACACCTGGATCTAACTTTGGATCTAGCCAGTTTGAATTGCTAGGCCATTTGTAGATCTCTTTTCATTTGGTCAAAATATATCTTTGCAACCTTGACAATCCCCAGAGTGGTCCTGCTGAGGATAGAAAAGCCTTTGGGTGACAGATTAAGTTGACAGACAATAGTCACCGCTTATGTGCAATTCCCCCTTCTATGATTACCCTTCTCCATCTCTCCAAACTTTGTTCCACAGGTTTGAGAATTGTTGACTAAACAGCAACATTGCCTCATAAACATGTTTCCTGAGAAATGAATTAATAGTTACCTTTTCCATCTAGAAACCTTTTCATGAAATGTTCTATGTTATCTGAAGGTTCAAATGTAACTAACCAATTTGAAAAATGAAAATATGAAGTCAAAACATCCTTGGGGTTTCTATAGATGTAAATAATCTGCAGGGGGAAGAGTGAAACAATTTTAACAATTCTTGGTTATCTTAACAGATTTCTTAACATCTACATAGTATTACATCATATGAATGCATAATAATTTATTTTATCTAGGAAAATCATAATGCTGTTTTAGGGAAAGACAACTAATTTCAATAAACGCATAAGAAAAAGGAAAACTGTTGTGGAATTATGAAGGTAACAGGGTCAGATATACTTATAGTGGACTTTAATTAAATCTTCAAAAAATTCTGTTGATTTACATTTATAACTACTTGATAACTTAGCAAAAATACCAAAAGCTTCTAAACTTATTTTACAAGACTAGAATAAAAGCAATACTAAAATAAAGATAGAGCAATCGCAAAAAATTAAAGTATATTTTTAAATAATTACAGATAAAAATTTCTGAGTAAAAGAAAACAAACCTCTTCTTGCAGTATGTTAAAACAAGTACTAAACTATAAACAAGTAGGATTTATTCCAGAAATAGAACATTAGTAAATTATTAATGAATTTCATTTCACTATAAATTGAAGGGAGGTTTGGGGAGGAGGGGAGACGTGGTACCTTCAGATTTGTCAAAAAAGCATTTTATGTGAGTAGACCTTTTCTGAACAGCAAAAAGAAAAAAAAAAAGTAAAACTCCAAGTAAACTAAGAACAGGAAAAGATTATTTCTCAGCATCATGTGCCTCAAAAATCAATTGCAAAACAAAGCAAAACAAAAAAACAAAACTAAGAAAAGATATTAAAAATGCTACAAAGACAAGAGAACAACATTCATCATCACCTCCATTATTCTGTTTTTTTCTGCAGATTTTAACTAAGGAAATAGAAATGCAAATATTGGAAAGTAAAGGAATATAAAATGTATTATTATTTTAAGAAGAAATATATTCCAGGGCTTCCCTGGTGGTGCAGTGGTTGAGAATCTGCCTGCCGATACAGGGGACACGGGTTCGAGCCCTGGTCTGGGAAGATCCCACATGCCGCGGAGCAACTGAGCTCGTGAGCCACAATTACTGAGCCTGCGCGCCTGGAGCCTGTGCTCCGCAACAAGAGAGGCCGCGACAGTGAGAGGCCCGCGCACTGCGATGAAGAGTGGCCCCCGCTTGCCACAACTAGAGAAAGCCCTCGCACAGAAACGAAGACCCAACACAGCCATAAATAAATAAATAAATAACAAAAGAAAAAAGGGCACCAGGAAATCTTTAAAAAAAAAAAAAAAAAGAAATATATTCCAGAGAATATAGGGAAAATTAATAAAACTAATAAGAGAAATTAAGGAAGCTAAATATAATAGTGTACCAAAATCAGTGCCATTTACTTTATAACTAAACAGAAAAAATAATTGTGAAAAAATTACCTGTTCATAATATCCATAAAATAGGAATAAAAAACTTCAACTTCAGAAAAAAAAAATGTGTAAAAACCATGCAGAGAAAAACATAGCACATGAGGTGGGTTTGAAAGTAGACCTGATAAATAGAGCATTAGAATAATGCAGGATGAAATGTTGGAGTACTGCACTGCTAATGATTGTCCTAGAATTAATCTATATAATTGATCAATTCTAATCAATATCTAAATATTATTGAGGGAATAAACATATTAAAAATAAAGTTGATGGCAATTTGCCTTATCAGTTATAATATGAAGAACTGTCACATATTAAACAGATCGTACCAATTTTGGTATGAAGAATGCAGGATCAGAGGGAGGAACTATGGAAACGTAGTATATCAAAGTGCAGACTTCAAATTAGTAGGAAAGACTAAATACTTAACAACTCATAGATGGTCAACTGGCCAACCCCCTAGCAAATATCATGCAATAGTCGTATTTCAAATCACATGTATTACCAGATATAATTTACAGTGAAATGTAAAAAAATAAATACATAAAGTTAATTAGAAAAAATCTGGAGTGTATTTGCATATATTTTTTTCTTTTGGTGGGGAAATGTTTTCTTGGCAAGACACAAGATCCAGAAGCTATGAAAGAAAGATTGATAGGTTGATTCTATAATATTAGAATCATTCAACAATTTGTTTTTAAAGGTTTTATTTATTTATTTATTTATTTATTTATGGCTGTGTTGGGTCTTCGTTTCTGTGCGAGGGCTTTCTCTAGTTGTGGCAAGCGGGGCCACTCTTCATCGCGGTGCGCGGGCCTCTCATTATCGCGGCCTCTCTTGTTGCGGAGAACAGGCTCCAGACGCGCAGGCTCAGTAATTGTGGCTCACGGGCCTAGTTGCTCCGTGGCATGTGGGATCTTCCCAGACCAGGGCTCGAACCCGTGTCCCCTGCATTGGCAGGCAGATTCTCAACCACTGCGCCACCAGGGAAGCCCCCCATTCAACAATTTGTAAAGGTAAATTGTTAATTAGGAAAATATTTCCCCCATATAAAGGCTTCTTCAAAACAGTAAATAAAAGACAAGCTAGAGAAAAATGGGCAAAGAATATAATAGATATTTCAAGATCTCGAAATATATAAAAAGATGCTCAAACTTATTAAAAACAAAAAGATTGCAGTTACTTAAGAATGAGATTGCTTTTACCTAGCACACAATCTCTGGTGAGTGTGTGAGGAAAAAATCATTCTTGCTATTTGAGGAGTGTGAATTGATACATTATAGAAGGCAAATAGATAATAAGTACCAACACAAAACTTTTGAACACTTTAACCTGAAAATTCTACCTTTAGGAAAGCATTTCATCAGAACAAAAAAGTGCAAAGATCTATGAGAATGTTTATTGCTATATGATATGTTCATTGGCTGCCACCTACCTGTGCATCAATACACATTCAATATTGTGTAGTCATACAGCAAAATCCTACTAAACCATTAAAAGATAGAACTATACATGCTGACATAAAATCATTTTTACTATATGTTACATAATTATACTGCAAACAATGATGTATGGTGACCCAATTTATATATATACTTATAATTTTGTATATATTTTTATTATGTAAAACAAGATTATAAAGACTATAGTAATCACATTTGAAAAGATGTGGATGAATGGAGCTGGAAAACAATATCTGAACAAAGTAATTTTGTCTGTGAAAAATGTCTATAAGCTATTTCTGTGACTTACTTTAGCTTTTTGCTTCTTGAGACCTTTCGGTGCTAAATAATATGGGATGTGGGAAGTGAAGAGACGAGGGGATGGTCTGCTGATATGGTCCACTTTGTGTGAACTGTGTTCCAGGAAGGGGACTCTATCACACGTGTTCACCATTTCACTTCTGTTACGATGTCCTTCAAAATAAATCAAGCTTAATATCTGCTGAGTCCAGATTGTACCTGTGAAAACAAATAATCTTGTTTTCAACTCTGAGTTAATTTTTAATTATAAATGTCAACAGCAAGGCTGTCCTTCTCAAAATTATTTGGAACTTTTATTTCTCTTAATCACTCTAAGGATGCCAATAATTTGCCCAATTTTTTGTTTGTCTGCATTTACATTAAAATTAATGAAGATAAAATCAAGGACTCAGTTCCTTTTTCACGCTGAAGCGCTGTGATGCTTCTGACTCCATGATAGCAGTGATTCAGATTAATCTTTCAGCTCCTCTCTTTCCTGTACTTCAAGTAAAGTCTGTTTCCACAATTTTCTCTGATTACCTTTGTTTCTCTTTCCTTAGTCTCCTTTCTTAGAGTGTTATCTTTTAGAAGACAAGTTAAGAACTCAAGTCCTCTTTTACTTTTTTTGTTTACTTATTGTGTAGCATAAGTCTTCCCACACAATATTGAATAACAGTAGTGATAGCAGGTATTCTTGTCTTGTTCCTGATTTTAAATGTAGTATTTATTTGTATCACTGTTGCACATGATATTGTGGAAATTTTGGTAAACTCTCTTTATCAAGTTCCCTTTTCTCCTTAGTTTGCTAATGGTTTTCATTATGAATGACTGCTGAATTTTTTGAATGCTTTATTGAGATGATAATTCAGGCTTTCTCTTATACTTCAGTAATGTGGGTGAACTACATTAATAATTTTTTAAACCAATCTTGACTCTTGAAATAAACCCACTTTTGTCATAGTGTATTTATGTTTTAACATTGCTAAATGTGTTTTGCTTATATTGGGTTTAGGATTTTTGCATTTTTGTCCATGAATATACCATCAATGTTCTAAAAGGATGTGAGATGCCAAAAGTCTCACAATGTCACTATGCAACCGATGTACCTACGTGATGGATTTGATGCAATTTATAGTGAATCCTGGGGAGACTCACTAATCTCCCCTCCAGGATGAGCAAGAATCCAGCAAGCTGCACTGGGGACTGGTGTGTTGTGTCCCAAACACTAGACTAGGATTAATGGGAAAGAAAAGACTCTTTTATGGACTGCAGTGCTTGACCTAAAACTAAGCAAACTGAGATACCACTAACATCTAATGCAGGAAAAAAAGAGCTCAATCAGATGTGCTCATAAGGTCTGAGAGTGGAAGAATTCAGGGGTAAAGCAATGTGTTACTAATTTGGGGAAAGTAAACGAGGTCATGAGTTTCAAAGTAGATTAAAAGGGAGGGACTGGAGCATTTTCATGAAAATCAGGAATACTTTTTTTATTGCCTTAGACTCCAGTATATCTTTGAACCACATTAAATACTCCATACAACATCGCTTCAGTGGCACCGGTCATCCTATGTTCTGAAAAGTGCAATATAAAAAATAAGGCTGGGTTTTTGTCTTTTTTTTTTTTTTTTTTGGAATGTAAGATTAAGAGCAATTCATTTTAGTTTAAAATCATTGCATTATTCTAGGGAAATAAAAAGCAATTAGAGTAATTGAAAAGAATACTAGGAATTAGTTCTGACTGAGATATGATGGTAACAAAAATCTTCCTAGGTTTTTAAATATATTTTCTTCCATTCTCAGACCAAGCCAACAGGTCAGCATTTACCAAGTATCTCCTCTTGGTTCAATATTTGGTCTCTTCATATATTCCAACAGAAATGACAATATATGCATTTCAAATGCATAGAGATTTGAGATTTATTTAGCTTTTTGTGATCCTAAACAGTTCTGTAAATGTAGATGGGTTACCCTCAATGTCTGGAAAAGGGCACATTTGTACACATGAATTACCAAACCATGGTGAAGACTAAAACAGGTGGCCACTCCTCAAACTTACCAGATTTTGGATATGTAATTATAAACACATCATCATCTCTAATTTCAAAATCATCTAAATGTTCTATAAGGTCAACATCAAGTAAAGAACGTTGAAAATAACAGCCTTTAAAGTTCAGTAAATACGGGTCTGTGTTGTCCATAATTATTCACCTACAAGTAAAAACAGATACAATTATTTCAAAGTTCTGAGTATTTCATAATAACGACTAACGCTTCCTGAGTGTTCAGTATGTGCAAAATGTCCCATGTGTATCAACTCATTTAGCATACAAACCACCTTCTCTACATTAAATCATTTACTCTTCACAGCAACCCAAAGTTGCTAAAGGTATTGTTATTACAACTACTTCAAGGATTAAGAAACTAAGATACTAAGAGGTTAAACATCTCTTCCTAAAACCCCATGAATGAGTTATAATCATGATTCCAAACATACAGATAAGAAAATTAAGGCACAAGAGGTTCGGCAAACTGTTCAAGGTGGCCCAGCTGCAGGAGTGATGCCAGACAATTTAGCCAGAGTCCATGCTTTTAATCACTTTATCATATTTTCTTAATACTTTATATTTTTATTCTTACATTTTTTCATTGTTCCAGAAATAGAAAATTCTTTAATTAATACAATTTTTATTTCTGTTTGTTTTTTTTTCTGGAGCATAAATAATCTGCTGTCTGTGAAAGAAGCTTCTGAGGCTTTGAGATCTGACACACTGTTTGAAATGAATTGTGGGAAATGTTTTGCATGAGAAATACTAATTGCATTTACTTTGGAAATGTAAATGTAGTTGCAAGATGTTTTATGGTGATCGTCATATTTTCCAAAAGGAGTTTTTTTATCCGAATTCTGAAATAAATCTAAAAATGAAAGCCCAAAATCAGAAGCAAACTGTCTAAGATACACCTGTTCAAAAATTGGACCAGGGACTTCCCTGGTGGCTCAGTGGTTAAGAATCCACCTGCCAATGCTGGGGACACGGGTTCAATCCCTGGTCGGGGAAGATCCTACATGTCACAAAGCAGCTAAGCCTGTGCGCCACAACTACTGAGCCCACGTGCCACAACTACTGAAGTCCACGCACCTAGAGCCCATGCTCCACAATAAGAGAAGCCACCACAATGAGGAGCCCACGCACCACAATGAAGAGTAGCCCCCGCTAGCCACAACTAGAGAAAGCCTCTGCACAATAACGAAGACCCAACGCAGCCAAAATAAATAAATAAATAAATAAATAAATAATTTTAAAAAAAGTTTAAAATTGGACCAGGCAAGCATTTCTTTATTAGCCATGCCTGAGAAATGTTGAATGTGAAATAGGTGAGGGATCCCAGAAGTTCTAATAACGTTAGATTTAGAACAAGCATATATTTTCATTATGCACTTTTTAAAATTTCTGTGAACAGCAAGAAAATGAATTTGTTAAAAAGCTGCATATATGGTTTTGTCTAAATTGCATGTCAAGAAACAATTAATCCCTTTACAAACAATCAAACTTGAAGTGAAAGCCAAGGATGACAGTGTGAGTCACTGTCACATACCTCCTGATGCCCCACAAAGCCACTCCAAACATGCCCTAAAAAACACCAATTTCATAAACTCAGAATGCTGAGAAGAGAGGAAAGAGTGCCAGGCAGCCCACAGAAACATTCTGAACATCACTCTTTTTTGCTATTTGTAAGCTTAATCTCTCTTGCACTGTCTCAGGAGAGAGAAAATTAGAGAGCTTTTTGTCACAGAAACAAGAGAAAGAGTGTAGATTCATATAGGATCTCAGTATTGGCAATCATATATTGTTTGTATCTCCTTGATGAATATAGAAGAAAGTGCTTGGATAAAGAGATAGGACATCTAATGTCTCCCTCTTATTCATTCACTGAAGTCTGAAAGAATAGAAGGAAAAACAGAAAATTGAGGAGAAAAAAATAAATACATTTGTATGCTGAAGAGAGGGTGAGACTTGAAAAGGCTCTGAATCTACCCTTTTTCTACTCACTGTTACAGATAAACTGAGGAAGCAAAATCCACTTCTGATATAACTTTAAGGATGATAGTGATCCACTTGTGGTTGAGAAAGAAATATTCCCTGCAGAGTTTGTCTTGGCCAATGAGTAGTGTTCTAGGGTGTAAACAGCTAGCTCAATTTGGATAAATAAATTGGGTAAGATTTAGTTGACATTAAGATTATCTGGTTACTCCAGAAAAAGCAAAGGAGTCAAATACTAGAGAAATTCAGGTACACAGTAGTCCTGTTTACTTAATTTTGGCATCTGTACAAAACACAAATCAATCTGTGTGATACACCACATCAACAGATTGAAGGATAAAAACCATATGATCATCTCAATAGATGCAGAAAAAGTTTCTGACAAAATTCAAAAACACCCATTTATGATTAAAAAAACTCTCCAGAAACTAGTTTACCTAGTTCTCCACATTGGGGGGAAATCAGATATCATGAACAGGCTTGGAGGTATGCTAATGGGGAAATGCTGTGTGGGCTATACATTTTATCACTTGTACTTAATTGTCACACAAGCATTGTACATGTGCTTTTAGCAATACACTTAAAACAAGCAGTGATACATGTCATGAATAGTTATACTCTGTGACAACTTCACTAGAGGATTTTCTTTTCATCCTGAACATTGGGGTCAAAAGTATGGTTAGAAGTAAAACAATAAATTTCCATTTTGACAGAAAGACAAACACTTGGTAACAGTGCAATTGAATTAGTTGGATGGTTCTTACAGGTCTGGTCCAGATTTTTATGTCAGCTGTCTTCCACTGCTATTGTCTTTTTCTCATCCTGGTGTGGGTGTCATTTGGGGTCAGCAGTCTTTTCTATAGACAGTCCAATGCAGAGGTCAATTCCCTTCAGTTCTGTTGTACATGTGCTAGTTAAGAGTACCTGATAAGAGTCCTTTTATTTAGTTTGGAGACAGTCCTTTAAATGATATCTTTTCCAGTATGCATATCCTCTTAGATGTAGGTCACAGGGCATCTGATCTTCAACCAAAGATAGATTACTGTGATCTGCTTTAGAAACAAGCTTAGAATATTCTTTTACTAATTCAATTAAACCTTATAATAATGTAACATAGCAACAAGGAGACATCTTGGACATAGATAATAAATGCAAAGCCTCAGTAAATACAAAACTTCAATATTCACAAACGTATACTATTGAAACATAATTTTTCTCTCTGGATTATCCTCATTTGTACTAAATCCAGCTAAATTAAGGCTGATTTGTTCAAAAGAAGTCTGGTTTCAATAAACATGGCCTGATTATTCATATAAAAGCAATTGCTCATATAGGCTCTTTTAAATTGGCTGCACTGGAACTTTTCATTAGGAATCTCAGATTGAACTTTTAAAAGGCCTTTCAAGGCCAGGAAAGCCATGCCAATGACTTGCCTTCGGATTCTGCCTGTGATATATATATATTGGGCAAATTTGTCTCTTTTCCGGGTCACCAGAATATCTAGATTTCTGCACATGCCAAGAGACAGTTTTTTCCATTCACCTGATAAGGTTGCTCAGAACCCAAGAGTCTCCAATTTCTGGAGGAACCAAACAGCAAGAAAAGAAAAATATTTTAATTTTAACCACAAGTGTAAATTACCAAATTGTTGTAAATCATGAGTAGCTTGAGGAAAAGGGCTTTTTTATATCTGAAAAACAAAGATTAGAAGCCAGTAGTATATCAGACAAGTCATAAAAATTAGTCATATTTAGCAGTTCATTTAATCCCATATAATTAATCTTTGTTCTGTTTGAGCCCAGTTTTTCCATTAGTTTCATTGACCTTGGCTGATGATTGAGGATGAGAGTGACAGTGATAATTTCAAGAAGTTCATGAAGTTTTTGTTAAGGCTTGTATGATTTGTCCAGTGAAGTGGATGTCTTGATCACTGGAGACTGTAGAAAATACACTCCAAGTGGGAAACACATTTTCTAACCTTTTCCTTTTCATTGTGAGGGCATCAGCCCTGCAGCCAGGGAAAACTTTAACCCACCGAATAGAAAATGAGGTTTGTCAGGGAGCCAGGAAAAGTCAAGTGGCCGTCTTGGACTTCCCATAGCCCTGATTTTTAAAAATATACAGCTATTGTTCATTCCTTTTAAATTTCCTGATTTAGGAGTAGACCGTTTCCATGCTATAAGGTCATCAGAATGGCAGAAGTCTGACAATGAGGAGCTCAGTCTTAATGATGTACAAAATTCTTTTCTCAAAGTGCCTTTTTCACAACCCTTTTGTCACTTTCTGGATTCATATTAATTTGTCCCTTATTTTTTCCATCCAGAAACAGCCAACTGTAGGACAAAATTATTGTCATCATTATTTTCCTCAACAAAAATATTTCCAGTCTTTATATCTTCTCTCGCTGGCAATGTATCTCCTACTTGCATTACACATTGAAATGTTTCCTATATCATTTTAGTAGTTTTAATTACATATTATAATTTTTAACCCTTAAAAAAAAAACCCTTGTTCTCTAGTGAGAACTAAGAAGCAATTGTGAATTGTTTGTCATATTGGCATTCTCTGATTAGCAAACTTAAGAACATATTCTATAACCTCTAAAAACATACATTTTCCCAAAGCACAATTTCTTTTCTCAAAATGGCACAAGACATGTGTCTAATAAACACAAACATCTTTAGTTTCCCTCTTGCAAGAAGATAAAAGTAGGTAAATTTAGATTTGTTTCATTTGTAGGCACTTACCTTTCTTTAAGCCAATTAAATAAAGCTCATTTTCAAATTAACCTCAGCAATATTATCCAAAGACAAAGACACATACTGAGACATACGTACATCCAAACAAACAGAGATCTCTTTGTTTCATCTTTTTATATTTCATGAATCAGGCATTGCAATTAAACTTACCAGTTTATGAATAACAGTGAGAATAGTCAAATTTACACATTTGATTTTAAAAGGCTTCTTTTTCTTCCCTTTTTTCCTCCCTTGGCTTGAAGTTCTACTAATTAATCCAAGGCTGAAGTCCCAGGCAAAGTGGGCTGTGTTTGTACTTCAAGGACATGATAAGAGTTAACTTCAAGTTTTCTCCTAAGAATATTTTTGTTCTCTCAGGGTCAGTGTTCTGAAAAAAGTATTTTATCAAGCCAGCTTTCTATAACTGCACATGGGAAAAGGGCCAGTTTTGGAATTTCAAAAGAGTTTCATCTCAACAAATTTTCTCCAGAGTCTAAAGAATATTGTGACCACACAATGTTAAATTATTTTTTCCATATTTATAGGTTTATAATTATAGGTTGACCAGTCTGCCAAAATATTCCCTAGAGGGTTGTCAGTTGGAATTGAAGAAGCACTTCCCATGTTGAGTCAAATTAAACACTGCCATACTCCCTCTGAAGACTGTAGGTGAGAATCCTTCCTTGTGGCTTCTAGATTATGGTGTTTGCTGAAAATCTTTGCCGTTCCTTGGCTTACATCACTCCAAACTCAGCCTCTGTCATCACATGGCCATTTCACTCCGTATATTTCTTCTTCTTAGAAGGACACCAGTTTTATTAGATTAAGGACACACACCACTCCAGTGTCTGAATATAATTAATTATACCTACAATGACCCTATTTCCAAAAAAATGTTACATTTTGAAGTAATGGGGGTTAAGACATTAACATGCCCTTTAGGGATAATTCAAGCCATAGCAAGTTTAATAGATTTTTTTTTCATATCTATCTCATCCTTTCAAGGATGCTACAAGGTTCTATGTGCTGTGCTTATACTCCATGACCATTTTCCCTTGACCATAAGTTGACTGCTCACAGAAGCTAAATGACCTAACCTATACCATTCAGTTTCTCTCCCTGGAGTTTTCATGTGAATTCAACAACACCCACCTCTCTCTGTTATTTGAACTAATTTCATTTGGACTTAGTGTCTGACTACAATCATGCTGAAGCACAGCTAGTCTTCAGAGACACAAAAAAGAATGTCTTCTTCACATAAAGCACACAGAAATGAGAGACCACAAAACTCCAAGACAAGAGAAAGAGAGAAAAAAATTGAAAAAATATATGAATCCTTAATGGCTTCATACCCTTTGGTTCTAGTTCTTCAGGAAGGTAAGACAATTTCTTCTGATTCCTTGAATCGTATCAATCATAATCATATTATGCATAAACTGGTCAGAAGTAGATTATTCTTATTTGCAACAATGTGCTTGACCAAATGCCAGGGAAATCATTTTTAAAATGAGAGAAAACCTCAGATTCATATTCCCACAGATATGTAAATAGATGTTTTAACTCTGTAAAAAACTAATCCAATTGTATGGACATGGAAAAAAAATGTTAGTTTAAAAAAACTGGAGTGAAGGTAACATTTAAATTACAGAAAACTGAGTTAATTGAAAGGAGTTGAGAAGCTTCCTAGAAATGAAATTACAGGATAATAGGACGTAACGATTTTTAAGACTATTGATCCTGTATCAATATTGCTATAAAGAAGATTGGAAATGATTTCCATTTCCACAAAAATATATGAGAATGTTTTTTTCATCCTAGTCTTTCTAACATTGAGCATTCTGCATTTTTAAACTTTTGCTAATTATGACTAAATGTTTTGCATTTTTTATTAATGGCAAGCTTTTGGTTGTCTGGTCTCAAAAATGTTTGCATGTTCAGGAATTATTTCACAATTTTTATTAATTATGACATAAATACAGAAAAATTCACAAATTGTACATGCCTGTCCCAATGAAAATTTTCAGTAACAACACCTAGGGAACCAGCACTAAGACTCAAGAAAAGAATATTACCAACACCCCGGCAATTCCTTCATTTACCTGTCCAGATACTACACCATCCCCCAAAGGTAACAACTCTGATTCTAAGCCATAGAGTAACTTTGCTGTTTTTTAAATCTTACATAACAAATCATTCAACAAGTGCCCGGTTTTTCTCACTGAATATTACGTTTCTGAGGTTCATGTATGTTTTCCATGTAGTCGTAATGCATGCATCCTTACTGTGTTTCCTTATTTGAAATGCCATAATTTACTTGTTTTTTTAACTGTACGTGGACATTGAGTTGTTTCCATTTGTTGACTATTAAGGACAGTGGCACTTGAACTGTTTATGATTGTAAATTTCCTAAATTTTTTCTTTTAAGTTTCTTCCACTGCTTTTATGCCCCACGAGTTTTTCTCTATTTGGGAATTATAAACAGATTCTCCTATATTTTTCTAGTTACCAAAATAATTGATCTTAAATATTCAAATATGAAATGTGAAAATTAAATTCCACGTGGTGGAATTAGTTTAGTGAGTAATATGCTTTGGGTACAGTTATAGGTACAGCTGAAATGGAGCAGGGCCCTGTGGTCCTTGCCCGTGTCCTCCATCTGCCTTTTGTCTGTGGAAAAACTTTTTCTTACTTCTCTGATAAGTTTAATCGGAGAAGTGAGCAAATGCAGAAACAAAGGAAAACAGTCAAATGAGACCACATAATAATGTAGTCATTAAGCAAAGTCAAGGCCCCTTAGTTCCCCCTCAAGGGCTGTAGATAATATTCTGAGCCATGGCCTCTGAGCTGTCTTACAGATATTGAAACCCCCGCCAGGTGGAAGAAGTTAACTACATGACGACCAGGCTGTAGCCGTGACACAGGCTGCCACAGTTCCGAGAATTGGCCTCAAAGAAATGGAAACAAACCGACCCTGGAACTGAAGATTAACTGTACTTAAAACAATCAAGATGACGCTGGTCAGACCACCGATGACCGATTTCAAGATGACGGTCAGAGCTGACTGTGCTGTTTCTGCACGTAGCCACCTCGCGCCGTCCATAAAAGAAAGCTCTTGCCCCCTGATTGTCAGTGTTGCGGGGGGAGCTGGCCTTGCACAGACATCACCCCCACCCCCCCCCGCCCACCCCCCGGTTGCAGGCCTCGGAAATAAAGCGAACTTTCCTTTCCACCAACCTTGCCTCTTTATTGGCTTTTGAGCAGGGAGCAGCCAGACCCCACTTTCGGTTACACAACTACTGTTTTCAAACAAATAGTTAAATAATTGAACCATTAAATAATTAATCCATTTTTGAACCTTTGATCTCCCTTCAAACTTTGTGATCTGGTAAATTATTAATAGATGCATGTGTTTACATGAGATTTCTCTATTTTGACACTCACAATGATTTTAAAACAAAGACTTAAGGTTTAAATAAAAGAATAAAAGGATTTTTAATGTTTGATTGATCCTAAATTTCATCGCATATAAAGAAAATATACACGCTACAGAAAACTCTCTCCATACATTTACAATTCATGTTGCATGCTTTTTGTCTATCCCTTTATCATATAGGTTACAAATGCAAACTATCTCCCAAATCATTTTAATTTTCAAAATTTCAAAGTGTTCATCAAACTCATGACAACTAATCGAAGCACAGTTTATTCACTTTATTTTGTAATAAAGTTATATAATTAACATTTGTATGAGCAGCACAAATTAATATGTGTATTAAAATATGCTCCCTGGTTAGCAGTTTTTTTTATATGATTCTTTCACATTGATTCTACTCCTCGTTTATATCCTAGATGAACTTCAAGGGAAAATCTTTCATCTTCCTTTGGAAAATGAAAGGCTGTCAAATCTGTCAAATCTTTCATCTTGCTCCACGGTCAAGTGATGTTTCCAGTGTCCAATGGTACCTAGTGGGACAAGCACATGGACAGCACCTGGGTGAGGAGGTAGCACCATCAGGACAAAACTTCCTACAACCCACTTTAATCTCTTCTCCAACCCAAGCCAAATATCCGTTTGTTCTCTGCGGGGTTTGGTACTTCACTTTTTCTTACAGGGCGATGAGCTAAGAAGCAAACATAGGATGCAGTAGCACAGACAATAGTGTTATAGTTCAGTTCCTTATCTGTTAGACTCCACCAACCACTACACACTATCTGGTTTGGAGCATAACTCAAGCTCTTCCTAACACACTTCCCCTCACTCCTGTCCCGTAGCCACTGCACCAGGCAAAGCCACATGGTATTTCTCACTTAGAACAACTCTAAGTAGCTTTGGAGTTCACAGTTTCATCTTTCCTATTGTCACCTTTCATTAAATAAAAACTTGATGCAAGGAAGGCTTCAATCCCTTTTTGCCAAAGAAATCATTACTGCTAAGAAAATAAGAGTTTAATGTGACAGACACTTGACCTTATAATTATTCAGACTGCCTTTTTCCACAGCGATTTCTAAATTTTAAAAAATAAGCCATTTCTAGAAGACAAAGTATGTTAATAGAAGAGAATAATTATGAGATTCCAACTAAAGTGAATAAATTAAGGCAAGTAAACTGAATCTTATGGTTGGTGAACTTTCTAATTCATTTCCAGTCTTATAAGGGTGAAAATGTGGAAAACTTACTAGCTTAAATTATTTAAGCACAAACTCTGACCTGTTATTGACTGACCACTAAGCTATGCTGCTATGCAGGCCCATATGTAAATATAAAACTACAACTTTTAATTTTTTTTAATGAGTGGAGACATCAAAGTTTGCATCCTGCTGGGGAAACAGATTCCATAGAGTTAATTTTATTCTTGAGTTCATTAAATTGCCTTTCTGAGTTATCTTGTACCTTGTTGAACTTCTTCAAAACAGCCATCTGAATTCTTTATCAGTTAGATTGCAACATTCTGTGTCTTTCGATTGCTTTGCTGAAGAATTGTTTTCTTCTTGTGATGCCGTATTACTGGGCAATTTCATAGTGTGTGATAATGTTAAAATGCACCTTTGCCATCTCATTTGAAATGGCAAACACCTTTCTTATTTAGGGAAGGCTTTGTTTACCTTGATTCAACAGTTCAACAGATTGACAATTAGAAATCTTTCTTTTGTTTTCCAGAAGCTGGCTCTTAGCACAAATTTTTGGTTTCTTTTAGTGGAGCTGACTTGCAACTAAAGTTGGGAGTGACCCTAAAAAGTATGGCATAAAAAGAAGCTGGTGGCAGCGTGGGAGAGATATATGCATAGCACCTGGGGCTTTGGCTGTGTCCAGAGCCCAATAGGGAGTCCCAGGGGACTGTGGGTTGTCCTCTTGCTGAAATCATGCAGTGGACAGCAGGAAATGTGATCCTTTTATTCTCTTTGTCTGCCTTCTTCCCTTTCCTTTTCCTCCTCCGGGTCACAGAGGTCTCATCACAGATCCAGGTGCTTCTGGAGAGCAACAGGTCTCTCGAGCTGCACCCGGGAAGCCAGACAGATTTTCACTAAACACTTACCTTTCCACCTCCTTGGCTAGAGAGGCCACCACTGCAGCCTTTGCCTCTATAGCAGCCGTGACACCCTCGGCTTCATAGTCTCCTTCGAGGTCCAACCCACACACTTTCAGATGCACAAAATGGATGTATCTCAGGTGTCCTGGTGTGCTGTGCAGTCACTTTTGTTTGGTTATGGATGTCCAACTAGTTATAAATCAAAGGAGAAGAGAAAAGGAATATCTTATGCCACCAAGATGCTGATGTCATTCTCTATTTCTCTTATGTCAATGGGTGTGATTGAGACTTGGAAAAAAGAAATCTCTTCTCTCTGAATTTTTTCTGAGTGGGCGTTGATTTAAGGTTTAAATGCAGTACAATTGTTTCCTGGGAAAAACAGGGATGCAGGAAATTTTAGGCAGGGAACCTAAGACAGGCCACATTCCAAGGAACAGCTACAGGTGCCTATTTTTCTGTATAAAAATCTTACTCATACTAGAAGAGAGAGAGAATCTTATCTGGGAGTCAGAATTTTCTCTGAGATCAATCCAATCTAGAGGAGTTTAAAGCCCATCATGGTCATCCAAAGCTCCATAAGATTCTAGAATCAAAACCCTATCACTCAAGTTCCTGTTCCGGGGTGGTGGCATAACTCCTTTCAGCCCATCTTTCAAATATCTGTAAACTCTCCAGACAAGTGGCTTAAAAACCCACGACTAGATGAAGATACCAAAGAGTAAACGAAGGCAGACATTGTGTGGAGGGGATGCAAAACTTGAATAATTGGTCATGACGGGGATGGTCTCCTATTTTTTGTTTGTTTAGTTTTGGTTTTTGCCCTCTTTGTCCCTGGAGTCAGCCACTGTTGTCCAAAAACACTGGTGGTTAAAAACTCAATAGATTCCTTAACCACTAGATAACACTTGCGAACCCAGCATTTTCAAGATGATTTACTCATTTTGGTTGATAGATGGCGATACAGTCCTGTTCCAGATCAAAAGAGGTATTTAACATCATTTACAGAGTGAACAGGCAGTCTCAGGAATACGCTCTGTGCTTAATGAAAAGGACTCTGTAATGAACAAAGAGTTTCTTCTGAAATGGTATTAATGTATCAGGTGGTAATACAGAATAATATTGACTTCCCCATTCACAACCATGCTTGGGCATGTGCTTATCTTTGCTTATTTTTTCATCATAAAAATTATGAATAATTAAAGAAACTCATCTCACTTGCTACAATGCAAGCAGTACTGTCTTTCTGATATAGCTAGAATCTAACATTCTTGAAGCGTAACTGCAGGACCTGCATGATTTTCATACCTACAGGGATTTTCAATAGAGTATACTCTGTGCTTATTTATTAACTAAGCTATTTGCTACCTTGAAGCTGTCTCCTGGCACTGAGTCAAATTCAAGACAAGGCTCTAATTATCTCAATTTAATTCTCCTATAACAAAATTAATGATTTATACTCCATGACTAAGCACTGTGTGAAAAAGGATACATTTTCTGTTTTCTATACCAATTCATCTTATTCACAAATCTTCCTTCCCACTAACAAAGTAAATAAATAATAAAACGACAGATTAAGATTATAGGTCTCCTCCAGTGTTGAACATGGACTTGAGGTAAATTTAATTAAGACACTTTAAACTCCCTGTCAGGCTGTTTCACTCCTCCTAACATATCTTTCCTCCTATTTCTCCTTCTCAAAAGGGTCTGCATATTGGTGGGGGGAGTCTCATCTAGACTGGCCTATGTTCTGTCTTCTCAAGCTTTGCAGACCTCCAGGGAGACGTCTCTCCTTCCACAGGGGCCTCCGGCACAGGTGTGTGCTGCATGAAACTGGCAGCTACTGCTGGTGACCGTGGACCTGCTTTGCCTGAGGTCTCAAGTTCCTCCTACTCAGGAGCCTCTTATCCCCCTCTCAGGTTTCTTCTTGTCTGATTCTATTATTACTTCTTCATCCTTTATAGAGCTTGGTGGAACTTACGTCCTAGAAAAATAGTTCTCAGCCCTATCATATCCCCACATCTTTGGGGGGATTTCCCCCTTTTTTTCATAACACTCTTTGTTTAAATTGAGGTGTGATTTACATCCTATAAAATTCATGAATGTTAAGTGCGTAGTTGATGAATTTTGTAAAATATATACATTTCCCTCAACCCAGGAAGTTCTCATGTGATCTTTTCCAGTTAATCTCCCATAACTCAGAGGAAACCATTGTTTTGATTTTCTTAATCAACATTGATTAGATTTCCCTGTCCTAAAACTTTACATAAAGAGCATCAGTTATCTTTGCTAAACAGAAAATTGTTGATAGTCATCCATGTTTGAATGTGTACCAGTAGTTTGTTCCTTTTTATTGCTGAGTAGAATTATATTGCATAAATATAACACAATTTGTTCATTTACCTATCAATAGATATTTAGGTTGTTTCCATTTTAGGACAATTATGAATAAAGCTGCTATGTATATTCTTGTACAACATTTTTTGGACATACATTTTACATCTCTTGTACAAATACCTAACGATAAAATTACTGGGTTGTAGACGTATTGTTTACTTTGTAAGAAACATCCAGTTTTCCAAAGCACTTGTGCCATTTTTCACCCCAGCATCAGTGTGAACAAATTGCAGCTGCTGCACATCTGCACCAACATTCAGATTGTTCGTTTTTTTAAAAATTTTAGACACTCTAGTGAGTGTAAAGTATATTATTGTGATTTTTTCATTGTAATTCCTTTACTTTCCTAAGACAAAATCCATAGATAACATGATCTAACTACACGTGAAATTTGAAAAATAAATCAATATAATACCCTGATTATAAAGAAATACAAAGAAAGTTACAAATAAAAAATAACGTGTATTTACATATGAAATACTCAAGTATTCCTGCAGTATAAGATGTCATAAAGTAGGCCAGTCATTTCACCTACAAGCAGAATCACCATAGAGGCAACAACTCTAATGAATGCAATATATACATTGGTTGGAAATTCATGTTGAATATGAGCTGTTATCTGCAATGTTTTTGATGTTGAAAAATTTTTTTATAAATTTCTGGAAACAAAATACAATCTTTTCTTAATTTTCATGGTAACAACATTCTGAAGTTCTTAAAATTATGCAAAATAAACTTTGAGTTCACACACAACTGGAATTAGTTCAACGCTAAGGTAGTTAGACAGGTTTTTCACAGCCATGAATGTCCAGAGGAAGGTGAGAAATTTGTGCAAGATTCAGAACAGTTGTTCTTGTTGTGAGAACATCCTCCCACCAGAGGAGGTGGTCTAGCATCTCCGGCTTCTAGCCACCCTGACATATTGTGACAGCCAAAAACGCTCCCACACTTTAACCCTGACCCAGAATCACTCCCGAGCACCACTTAGGGTCTGTGGGCAGCCAAGGGCACTGACTCAAGATCCATTCCACCAAACTCTGCCCTCATATCTTCTGATCTATCATTGTTCTGCCATTGGGTCACGGTGCTGCTTTAATTTAAATTATTATTGTAAGACATTTCTTGTAAAAATTATTGTAAGACATTTTAGGTTGGGTTCCCCCAGGAAACAGAGAGGTGCCTGCAGACTGGGAAGAGCTCTCAGGAACAACACCTGTGAGGGGGTGAAGGCAGCAAGACTGGGCACAGGGAGAAGTTGAACTGCAAGGCGGTTTAACAGTATCCACAGCGGGTCACAAACACGCTGAAGGGACACCCTTCAGAGCTGTTCTCCCTTGAGGCACTTTTGCTGCTACAGATGCAAATGCAGGGCAACAACTGGAGCTAAAGGAGGTGCTATCTCCGCTGCAAACATATCTTTTGTTCTTTTCCAGAATTAGATTTTTTTGATGAAATACTAGCAGAAGGAAGATGGAGGAGTATTTGAGTCTATTCAGACTGCTCTAACAAAATACCATAGACTCGGTGGCTTATAAACAATAGAAATTTATTTCTCAAAGTTCTGGAGGCTGGCAAGTCCAAGGTTATGACAGCAGCATATTCTTGTCTGGTGAGAATTGGCTCCATTGGCTGTCTTCTCACTGTAACTTCACATGGCAGAAGGGGCAAGGAGCTTTCAAGGCCCTCTTTTTACAAGGGCAATTATCCCATTCATCAACTCCCAAAGGCACTACCTCCGGACATCATCACCATGGGGGTTATAATTTCAACATTTGAATTTCAGGCAACTCAAATCTTCAGTCCATAGCAGTAGACGTCTTCATTATAATTTGATTGTGTAGGGCGGGTGGAATGGGAAAGGTGGGAGAGATTTGTAGACAAAGCCCTGTGAAGAAGTTCCCTGTTACCCACCCAGTTTTGACATTTATGAATTTTCCTTTTTTTAACACCTTTTTCATGCTAAGGAACTATTATAATCCCCCACCTTACAGATGAGAAAGTTGAGGATCAGAGGTTATGTGAATTTTCTTCAAGCTCCCACAGTTAGTAGACAAGCCCATTATTCCAATTCACACCCTCTTTCCAGCAGGACCATCTCAGATATTTTCATATTAAGCAACACATTAAATTTCAGTGGTGAACTGAAATATCAAGTATTAAATCCTTACTTTTTTCCTTTTGTGCTCAAGCTCCCAGGGGCTGGCTCAAAGTGTGCTTGGTTTATTATCAATTGAGCACCAATGTCGGTGAGAAATCTCAGCCTCACTACGTAAAAAAAATATATATGCAGAGACACTTCCTATTTCTATTCTATTCTCAAATAGAATCCCATAATATCAGATAGTAATAGCATGGAAAACATTAAATGCATACCTTTATTAGCATCAATATTTACCTTTTAAAACAAATACCTTTAGTAACAGATCCTAATGTCTTAAGGGCCTTTAGATCAATAAAGATGGATCACTCTGATACTTTAAAAACAAAATTTACGTCAGAAGATACATCCAAATTAAAATCAATACGTTTTTTAAACTTTCTCTCAAAAGTACAGGTGGAAAATGTTCTACATCCATATTTTCAAAACAGTCAAGAGTTCCACAACAATAAATCTATTAATGATACCACCAAATTTGGAGTATAATTCATTTTCATTTAATGATTATATCACATTTAAATAAGCTTGGACTGGTATGAGTAAAGCCAGTGACCTATTTTTTAATGTCTTGTGCGTGTGGCAGCAGCCCACACTCCAGTAATTTCATGTCCTTAATTACTTTACCTTAACTGTTTGGCTGGTAGTAATATGGCTTCATTTTGTTTGTCCACTGAGCACTTTCATTTATGCAAAGAAGCCCACGTTACCTGAAAAAGTAGTTTCTTTTCCTGGTCTTCCTACCTAATGTTCTTTGGGATGAAGGCCATAGGACCCTGAGAACCTTTTTGAAAAAGCAAGGATGACGGTCAGGTGAGTGAGGCACTTACCTCGGGTGCAAAATTTAAGGAGATGCATAAAATTCAACAAAGATAAATAATACTTTAATGCAGCATTTAAAAAATAAAAATCAATGTAAAAATCCATGATAAATGAATTACCCAAATTTTAAATAATTATTGATTTTTCCTTTTAGCTCAGGTGCCATTATGGGTTTGCACAGCACTGTGAAATTTTTGATTCGATAACCCTTTACAATATTCTTGAAACTTCCCCAGCATTTTCCCATCTTTTATTAATGGAGGGGATTTAGTACATTTGGAATCCAACTCACCCCCTTCTTTCAAGTCCTTTGATGAGTTTGCCCAAGAAAGGTGACATGAAAAAGAAACCTATAGACTTCACAGTACACCTTTTGGCAACATTCTGTCATCTTTGTTACTCAGACACAGGTCCTAAGGCAGCAAACAAACTAGTGTCATTCACATTTACCCATCTATATGAATTCACACTCCATGTGTCATCTGTGGAAAACTTTCCCTGTCACTTCTGACCTCAGTGGTCTAACATTACCCCCTACAGTTCTTGAACTGTGTGACTCATTCTGACCCATCATCATACAGTCCCTACGATTGCTGCCTGTCATGTATGTTCTCTGAAAGACCAACACTGGGAGCTACTTGCAGTAGTTTACTTACTATCTGTTTGCACCTTCATAACACCTAACAACCAGCTAGCACATAAATATTGAAAACCCACAATTTCCTTTCTTCTGGAATCCAAGAATGCATCTCTTTACTTCTTGGCACATATATCTTGGGAGTTTGTGACAGTACAATCAATGGTCTCATCCTTTCCACTGATAAGAGATGTTACTGATATCTCTCTTGGTTTTACCTCAACTAGGAAATGTTCACGTAACCTTTTAGATGTGGTACCTTAGATTAGTATTTATTCACTTGTTTTCCTAGGTCATCCTTGCTGCCAGAAGGGTAACCTTTTAGATGTGTTACCTTAGATGAGTATTTATCCACTTTTTTTTCCCTAAGGCATATGCTTGCTGCCAGAAGGATGTGAAGTAAAGCAGAACCTAGAAGCATTACTCAAAGTTGCAGACGGCAAATAGAACATTTCTTTGAACTCTTATATTTTATCTTTAAAATGCATAAGCATCTTGCATACTATTCCAACAATTAGATGCCTACTCAGTGCCATTGTTCCAGGGATACAGCAATGAATACAAATACTTGTGTATGTTTTTAACTTAATAATATTGTATACAAGTTAACACAAGTAGAAAAACCAAAACAAAAATTATCCCAAATCCAAGAGCAAAACTGATAATTCAAGGTGGGCCAATTATTGCTTCAAATACCACCAGTCATGCTGTTACACATCCAGGAATTATGTGTGCTCCAGTTTGAGAAGCAGAGTCTTTGGTTAATTCCCAGAATACAAAGCCAACAGTAAAGTTAATTTTTACTCTGGGTGAAAATATTTGGGATTATCATTAGAACTAATCAGGTTGTCTCCATTTCCATTTCATTAGGTTCTACCTACATTCTGAAATGACAAAGGTGGTTATTCAATGTCTGTAGAAAATGTATAAAACTTAGACTTTAAAAAATTATGTGAGGGGCAAGTGTAATCATTCTTGATACTTCAAGGTCAAGTCTCCATTGACCTCATACTACACTGCTCACGACTGCTTTTCTCAACTGAACCACTCTGTCAGGTTCTTATGCAATTGCTGATCAGCTGCAGAAAGGATCTCTCCTTAGGAAAAGCAAAATCTCACGTAACAAACTTTTGGACTTCTCTCTGCATAGAAATACTGAACATTACTGCTATTCCTCTTTATTGGTCAGGATCAAGGTGGGTGAAAAGCATTAAATTCCTCAATGATAGTTTTGTCTTAATTTTATTTTAATCATAAGGTCTGACTTCAAAAATCAACATGGATTGATATTGCTGTGTTTGTGGATATATAGTATTTCTGAATGGAGGAAGCTATTTGCAATAGCACAAGTGATTTCCTATTGTGGTTAAGATTCAATCCTCCAGAACTGCAATGACTGGATAACTTGCATGAAGCCTGGCTCTCCTACCTGGAGCCCCCAAGTCGATCATTCCAAATTATCACAAAGGTCTAATGTGTGCATGAATGTGGATGTGTGGTACTCTTGCAGACAGTGTACAATTCCAAGAATTCAAACCACTTCAGACTGGTTAATTAGAAAAGTGGGGAAAATTACAATTTATAGACTTGACAACTGTAGGACAGTAGTTCTTCATCAGGAGTGTGCATCACAATCACCTGTGTCACAGGTATGAGATTTCACTGTTTCAAAACTCAGACTGAGGCTCAGTGTTTATTAGCCTCCACTGAGAAGGGACTAGGAGTGCACACTTTTTAATAACTCCAAAGATGATTCTGATTCAGATACTACTATAGGACTAAAGTCCATTTTACTCCCGACTATAAAATGGGCTTCTGGTTTTGTTAAGACTTAAATTCACTATGCCCGAAGGCTAGAATTCAGAAGGTTTAATGCTCTGTTCGCCTCAGTCTTCTAATATTTTATATGAATGACAACCCTTAGAATTCAAAAGCCACCAGTCTCTAGCACAGAAATTCCAAGTTATTCCAATTCCTTGCATATAAACCCACACCTGGGTACAGCAACAGCTGACCTTCCAGTCTTGGTGTTTTAGGCAGAATTTCTCTCCAACACTAAATGATTTTAAACATGTGGCCTTCTTCCCACCAATAAGAGGAATTGAACATTTTATATCTGAAATTTTAAGATCAGTTTATTAAGTTCAATGATGAAAGCCATCAGAAGAATATTCTCCTGAAAATTATTTTTTCTTAGAAAAAAGAAAGGAAAATCAACACCCTCTTAGCGTAGCCACAGATGCTATGGCAGTCAAGCCTCTCCGAAGACGGGACAGTCCATTAGTCGGTCAAGTCACTCTCCCGGTCAGCAGGACTGTAGTCCGGATCATCCTCATCATCCTCCAGCTCCAAGTCATCCATTTCCTGGAACAAAGACTCATCTACCTCCACGTTGTTTCCAGCTGCAAAAGACAGAAGATTTCCCCTGCAGTCTTACACTCAGAAATAAAAGATACAACCCAATGGCAGTACCAAACAGAGACTTCTTAAATGTGCATCGGAGGTGCAAGTGACGAAATCCTGAACTACTACTCATACCAGCAGTGATCTGCATTGGTCAGCAGAGACTCACACATTTTAAGAGCAACTTCATGCTTCCAGTTCATAGTCTAAAGAATCCAGCTACAAAAAAAAGCCATTCTAGAATGAATTATTTATGATCTGGCATGTTATAAGTTGAAGACAATGATGATACAAAGTTGATTATCACTGACCATGAGACCTGTACCAAGAGTTTATCTCTTCCAATCCTGGAGATATATACATCATTAAAGCTCAACTATACTTATAATTAATTGGCACATTTGATCTTCACTCTCACCCACTTCCCCTGTAACCAGTGGTGTGCCTTTCTAAGATTCCAAATGTCTAAGCCCTATAGGCAGTAACACCCAGGCTTTGTATGAAACATCTTCCCTCTTCAGTCTATCTGTAGTAAATAAAGTAGGATATTACAGTGCTCTGAAATCACCAAACATTGTTTACCTTCTTTCCCTCTCAGACTCTAGTCCACTGACATTCAACTCAATGAGAAGGAGTCTTGCTTCATGCCTAAGAGCAGTTCAGTAATAAAATACAATTTGTTAAGTCCAAGCCGAAGAATAACTGACTCAGCCTGGGAGAAGTAGTGAAGCCCTCACAGAGCAGAGGACATCTGAAATATCTTCATGATAAATTTGAATCCAACCAGAAGAAAAGGAGCCAGGATGAAGCAATTCTAGGTAGGTTATGCAAAGGCAGAGAGAAGAGCTAAGACCTTGAATACTTCTAAGTGGAACACAAGATTCTTGAGGAAAAACATCTGGAGATAACACAGATGAAGGCCAAATTGAAGGACTGTGCAGGTCAACCTCTCCCTCTAAGCAGCAGAGAACCACCAGAGGATTGTATGGAGAGAAATGGCATGATTACACATGGGTTTTAGAACTACCACCTCAGAGGTGGTGACTACAAGGTAGGTAAGGGCACCAGGAGGAAGAGACTGAGGCAGGGAAATAATTTATGAAGCTATTACTAAAGTCCCGTTGAAAAATAACAAAACTTTCAAATTAGGAGGAAAGAGCTGAAAAGACATTTCAGAGGCAGAATCAACAGAGAGCTTCTGGTAAGTTACTGGATATAAGGAGACACTTGATCCATTAGACAGGGAAAAGAGTCAAAAATGAGTAAAGACAATAAAACTTTTAAAGTTCAAGAG
This sequence comes from Balaenoptera acutorostrata, assembly GCF_949987535.1. Lineage (NCBI taxonomy): Eukaryota > Metazoa > Chordata > Mammalia > Artiodactyla > Balaenopteridae > Balaenoptera > Balaenoptera acutorostrata. Next base: position 44,962,426 of record NC_080077.1, read on the forward strand.
AGAATGAGACTAAACTTTCTGGATCTAAAATTTCTCAACAAAATAGAAAGTAAAATAAGCTCCTAAAATGAGAGGGAAGATAGATGAAGACATTCTTGTTTTCTGTTTTGCGGGTTTTGGTTTTGGATTTTTTTTTTTTTTTTTTGGAGACTAAAAATCTTAGAACAAGAATGTAATAAGACATTAAAAAAAAAAATTGCTCAGTGTCAGTAGGAGCACAGCTCAGGTTAAGAAGCATGATTTAGCAGTGGGCCACCTCAACAGATAGTTGATTCTTAACCTTCTTAACCTTTTCCAGAAGGTAGTCCAGGAACAAGGTCGAAAGGCCAGATGCTAGAGGATCCCCAGCTGGCATAATGGGCATGACAGAAGGATGATGAAGTACAGAACCCAGGGAGCTACTGGAGGGGTGACTGAGTAAGGAGCTCAGTTTAAGAGATACACATAGGGCTCAAGCTCCATGAGGGCAGGGAAATCTGTCTAAATTGTTCTCTGCTGTATCCTCAGCGGCCAGGACAGTGCCTGCCTTACAGGGATGCAATAAATATTTGTGGATGGATGGACAATGGATGGACAAAGACAGCAAGAGCATAAGGGTCAAGATAAACAAGAAAAAGAAAGCACAAGGGACTAGAGGTTCCAAAGACAGTGAGAGTGAAATAAAATGTACGACTTTTGGTTAGTTCTACGTTTGAGGTTTTTATAAAGCTCCATGAGAGACCATAGATTTATGATACTAGAAATTTGAAGAAAACAGGTCACTTGAGTCATAGTGACCTGGTTAACTAGTTGTTAAGAGGCAAATGTGACCATATTGTTTATCTATTGCTATCTTTAATGTTGCTTAAGTTATCATAAAACTTTAAAAAATACATTGCTGGGGGGAGACCTTCAAGATGGTGGAAGAGTAAGACGCGGAGATCACCTTCCTTCCCACAAATACATCAGAAATACATCTACATGTGGAACAACTCCTACAGAACACCTACTGAACGCTGGCAGAAGATCTCAGACTTCCCAAAAGGCAAGAAACACCCCACATACCCGGGTAGGGCAAAAGAAAAAAGAAAAAACAGAGACAAAAGAATAGGGATGGAACCTGCACCAGTGGGAGGGAGCTGTGAAGGAGGAAAGGTTTCCACACACTAGGAAGCCCCTTCGCGGGCGAAGACTGCAGGTGGCGGAGGAGGGAGCTTCAGAGCCACAGAGGACAGTGCAGCAACAGGGGTGCGGAGGGCAAAGCAGAGAGATTCCCGCACAGAGGACTGGTGCCAACCTGCACTCACCAGCCCGAGAGGCTTGTCTGCTCACCTGCCGGGGCGGGCGGGGGCGGGGAGCGGAGGCTCAGACTTCAGAGGTCAGATCCCAGGGAGAAGACTGGGGTTGGCTGCGTGAACACAGCCTGAAGGGGGCTAGTGCGCCACAGCTAGCCGGGAGGGAGTTCAGGAAAAAGTCTGGAACTGCCTAAGAGGCGAGAGACCATTATTTCGGGGTACACAGGAGAGGGGATTCAGAGCACCGCCTAAACGAGCTCCAGAGACGGGCGCGAGCCGCGGCTATCAGCGCGGACCCCAGAGACGGGCATGAGACGCTAAGGCTGCTGCTGCCACCACCAAAAAGCCTGTGAGCAAGCACAGGTCACTATGCACACCTCCCCTCCCGGGAGCCTGTGCAGCCCGCCACTGCCAAGGTCCCGTGATCCATGGACAACTTCCCGGGAGAACACACGGCATGCCTCAGGCTGGTGCAACGTCACGCGGGCCTCTGCTGCCGCAGGCTCACCCCACATCCGTACCCCTCCCTCCCCCCGGCCTGGGTGAGCCAGAGCCCCCTAATCAGCTGCTCCTTTAACCCCATCCTGTCTGAGCAAAGAACAGACGCCCGCAGGCAACCTACACGCAAAGGCGGGTCCAAATCAAAAGCTGAACCCCAGGAGCTGTGCGAACAAAGAAGAGAAAGGGAAATCTCTCCCAGGAGCTTCAGGAGCAGTGGATTAAATCTCCACAGTCAACTTGATGTACCCTGCATCTGTGGAACACCTGAATAGACGACAAATCATCCCAAATTGAGACGGTGGACTTTGGGAGCAACAATATATATATTTTTATCCTTTTTCTCTTTTTGTGAGTGTGTATGTTTATGCTTCTGTGTGTGATTTTGTCTGTATAGCTTTGCTTTTACCATTTGTCCTAGGGTTCTGTCTGTCTGGGTTTTTTTGTTTTGTTTTGTTTTTAGTATAGCTTTTAGCACTTGTTATCATTGGTGGATTTGTTTTTTGGTTTGGTTGCTCTTTTCTTTCTTTCTTTTTCTCTCTTTCTCTCTCTCTCTCTCTCCTTTCCTCCCTCCTTCCCTCCCTCTCTCCCTTGCTCTCTCTCTCTCTTTCTTTCTTTCTGGCTGACAGGGTCTTGGTGCTCCAGCCAGGTGTCAGGCCTGTGACTCTGAGGTGGGAGAACGGAGTTCAGGACATTGGTCCACCAGAGACCTCCCAGCTCCAAGTAATATCAAACGGTGAAAGCTCTCCCAGAGATCTCCATCTCAACGCTAAGACCCAGCTCCACTCAATGACCAGCAACCTACAGTGCTGGACACCCTATGCCCAACAACTAGCATGACAGAGACACAACCCCATCCATTAGCAGAGAGGCTGCCTAAAATCAAAATAAGGTCACAGACTCCCCAAAACACACCACCGGACACAGACCTGCCCAACAGAAAGACAAGATCCAGCCTCATCCACCAGAACACAACCTCTAGTCCCCTCCACCAGGAAGCCTACACAACCCACTGAACCAACCTTAGCCACTGGGGGCAGACACCAAAAACAACAGGAACTACGAACCTGCGGCCTGCGAAAAGGAGATCACAAACACAGTAAATTAAGCAAAATGAGAAGACAGAGAAGCACACAGCAGATGAAGGAGCAAGGTAAAAACCCACCAGACCAAACAAAGGAGGAGGAAAGAGGCAGTCTACCTGAAAAAGAATTCAGTGTAATGATAGTAAAGATGATCCAAAATCTTGAAAATAGAATCGAGAAAATACAAGAAACGTTCAACAAGGACGTAGAAGAACTAAAGAGTAAACAAACAATGATGAACAACACAATAAATGAAATTAAAAATTCTCTAGAAGGACTCAATAGCAGAATAACTGAGGCAGAAGAATGGATAAGTGACCTGGAAAATAAAATAGTGGAAATAACTACCACAGAGCAGAATAAAGAAAAAAGAATGAAAAGAATTGAAGACAGTCTCAGAGACCTCAGGGACAACACTAAACATACCAACATTCAAATTACAGGGGTCTGAAAAGAAGAAGAGAAAAAGAAAGGGGCTGAGAAAATATTTGAAGAGATTATAGTTGAAAACTTCCCTAATATGGGAAAGGAAATAGTTAATCAAGTCCAGGAAGAACAGAGAGTCGCATACAGGATAAATCCAAGAAGAAACATGCCAAGACACATATTAATCAAACTATCAAAAATTACATACAAAGAAAAAATATTAAAAGCAGCAAGGGAGGGCTTCCCTAGTGGCGCAGTGGTTAAGAATCCGCCTGCCAAAGCAGGGGACACGGGTTTCAGCCCTGGTCTGGGAAGATCCCACATGCCGCGGAGCAACTAGGCCCATGAGCCACAACTACTGAGCCTGCGCGTCTGGAGCCTGTGCTCCACAACAAAAGAGGCCACAATAGTGAGAGGCCCGCGCACCGCGATGAAGAGTGGCCCCCACTTGCCGCAACTAGAGAAAGCCCACGCACAGAAACGAAGACCCAACACAGCCAAAAATAAATAAATAAATTAATTAAAAAAAAAAAAAAAAGCAGCGAGGGAAAAGCAACAAATAACATTAAAGGGAATCCCCATACGGTTAACAGCTGATATTTCAGCAGAAACTCTACAAGCCAGAAGGGAGTGGCAGGACATATTTAAAGTGAGGAAAGGGAAAAACCTATAACCAAGACTACTCTACCCAGCAAGGAACTCATTCAGATTTGACGGAGAAATTAAAACCTTTACAGACGAGCAAAAGCTAAGATAATTCAGCACCACCAAACCAGCTTTACAACAAACGCTAAAGGAACTTACCTAGGTAGGAAACACGAGAAGGAAAAGATCTACAATAACAAACCCAAAACAACTAAGAAAATGGTAATAGGAACATACATATCGATAATTACCCTAAATGTAAAGGGATTAAATACTCCAACCAAAAGACAAAGATTGTCTGAATGGATACAAAAACAAGACCCGTATATATGCTGTCTACAAGAGACCCACTTCAGACCTAGGGACACGTACAGACTGAAAGTGAGGGGATGGAAAAAGATATTCCATGCAAATAGAAATCAAAAGAAAGCTGGAGTAGCAATTCTCATATCTGACAAAATAGACTTTAAAATAAAGACTATTACAAGAGACAAAGAGGGACACTACATAATGCTCAAGGCATCAATCCAAGAAGATATAACAATTGTAAATATTTATGCACCCAACATAGGAGCATCTCAATACATAAGGCAAATGCTAACAGCCATAATAAGAGGGGAAATTGACAGTAACATGATAATAGTAGGGGACGTTAACACCCCACTATCACCAATGGATAGATCATCCAAAATGAAAATAAATAAGGAAACACAAGCTTTAAATGATACATTAAACAAGATGGACTTAATTGATATTTATAGGACATTCCATCCAAAATAACAGAATACACTTTCTTCTCAAGTGCTCATGGAACATTCTCCAGGATAGATCATATCTTGGATCACAAATCAAGCCTTGGTAAATTTAAGAATATTGAAATCATATCAAGTATCTTTTCCGACCACAACGCTATGAGACTAACTAGATATCAATTACAGAAAAAATATCTGTAAAATATACAAACACATGGAGGCTAAACAACACACTACTTAATAACCAAGAGATCACTGAAGAAATCAAAGAGGAAATCAAAAACTACCTAGAAACAAACGACAATGAAAACACAATGGCTCAAAACCTATGGGATGCAGCAAAAGCAGTTCTAAGAAGGAAGTTCATAGCAATACAATCCTACCTCAAGAAAAAAGAAACATCTCAAATAAACAACCTAACCTTACACCTAAAGCAATTAGAAAAAGAAGAACAAAAACCCCCCAAAGTTACCAGAAGGAAAGTAATCATAAAGATTAGATCAGAAATAAATAAAAAAGAAATGAAGGAAACAATAGCAAAGATCAATAAAACTAAAAGCTGGTTCTTTGAGAAGATAAAATTGATAAACCATTAGCCAGACTTATCAAGAAAAAAAGGGAGAAGACTCAAATCAATAGAATTAGAAATGAAAAAGGAGAAGTAATAACTGACACTGCAGAAATACAAAGGATTATGAGAGATAACTACAAGCAACTATATGCCAATAAAATGGACCACCTGGAAGAAACGGACAAATTCTTAGAAAAGCATAACCTTCCAAGACTGAACCAGGAAGAAATAGAAAATATGAACAGACCAATCACAAGCACTGAAATTGAAACTGTGATTAAAAATCTTCCAACAAACAAACGTCCAGGACCAGATGGATTCACAGATGAATTCAATCAAACATTTAGAGAAGAGCTAACACCTATCCTTCTCAAACTCTACCAAAATATAGCAGAGGGAGGAACACTCCCAAACTCATTCATGAGGCCACCATCACCCTGATACCAAAATCAGACAAGGATGTCACAAAGAAAGAAAACTATAGGTCAATATCACTGATGAACATAGATGCAAAAATCCTCAACAAAATACTAGCAAACAGAATCCAACAGCACATTAAAAGGATCATACACCATGATCAAGTGGGGTTTATCCCAGGAATGCAAGGATTCTTCAATATACGCAAATCAATCAATGCGATACACCATATTAACAAACTGAAGAATAAAAACCATATGATCATCTCAATAGATGCAGAAAAAGCTTTTGTCAAAATTCAACAGCCATTTATGATAAAAAACCATCCAGAAAGCAGACATAGAGGGAACTTACCTCAACATAATAAAGGCCATATATATATATTTATGATAAAAACCATCCAGAAAGCAGGCACAGAGGGAACTTACCTCAACATGATAAAGGCCATATATATATATTTATGATAAAAACCATCCAGAAAGCAGGCACAGAGGGAACTTACCTCAACATAATAAAGGCCACATATGACAAACCCACAGCCAACATCATTCTCAGTGGTGAAAAACTGAAACCATTTCCACTAAGATCAGGAACAAGAGAAGGTTGCCTATTCTCACCCCTATTAACCTAGTTTTCGAATTTTTAGCCACAGCAATCAGAAGAAATAAAAGGAATCCAAATCAGAAAAGAAGAAATAAAACTGTCACTGTTCGCAGATGACATGATACTATACATAGTGAATCCTAAAGATGCTACCAGAAAACTACTAGAGCTAATCAATGAATTTGGTAAAGTAGCAGGATACAAAATTAATGCACAGAAATCTCTTGCATTCCTATACACTAATGATGAAAAATCTGAAAGAGAAATTAAGGAAATACTCCCATTTACCACTGCAACAAAAAGAATAAAATACCTAGGAATAAACCTACCTAAGAAGACAAAAGACCTGTATGCAGAAAACTATAAGACACTGACGAAAGAAATTAAAGATGATACAAACAGATGGAGAGATATACCATGTTCTTGGATTGGAAGAATCAACATGTGAAAATGACTATACTACCCAAAGCAATCTACAGAGTCAATGCAATCCCTATCAAACTACCAATGGCATTTTTCACAGAACTAGAACAAAATATTTCACAATTTGTATGGAAACACAAAAGACCCCGAAGAGCCAAAGCAATTTTGAGAAAGAAAAACGGAGCTGGAGGAATCAGGCTCCGGACTTCAGGCTATACTACAAAGCTACAGTAATCTACACAGTAGGTACTGGCACAAAAACAGAAGTATAGATCAATGGAACAGGACAGAAAGCCCAGAGCTAAACGCACGCACATATGGTCACCTTACCTTTGACAAAGGAGGCAAGAATGTATAATGGAGAAAAGACAGCCTCTTCAATAAGTGGTGGTGGGAAAACTGGACAGCTACATGTAAAAGAATAAAATTAGAACACTCCCTAACACCATACACAAAAATAAACTCAAAATGGATTAAAGACCTAAATGTAAGGCCAGACACTATAAAACTCTTAGAGGAAAACATAGGAAGAACACTCTATGACATTAATCACAGCAAGATCCTTTTTGACCCTCCTCCTAGAGAAATGGAAATAAAAACAAAAATAAACAGATGGGACTTAATGAAACTTAAAAGCTTTTGCACAGCAAAGGAAACTATAAATGAGACGAAAAGACAACCCTCAGAATGGGAGAAAATATTTGCAAATGAAGCAACTGACAAATGATTAATCTCCAAAATTTACAAGCAGCTCATGCAGCTCAATATCAAAAAAACAAACAACCCTATCCAAAACTGGACAGAAGACCTAAATAGACATTTCTCCAAAGAAGATATACAGATTGCCAACAAACACATGAAAGAATGCTCAACACCACTAATCATTAGAGAAATGCACAATCAAAACTACAATGAGGTATTATCTCACACCAGTCAGAATGGCCATCATCAAAAAAATCTACAAACAATAAATGCTGGAGAGGGTGTGGAGAAAAGGGAACCCTCTTGCACTGTTGGTGGGAATGTAAATTGATACAGCCACTATGGAGAACAGTATGGAGGTTCCTTAAAAAACTAAAAATAGAACTACCATATGACCCAGCAATCCCACTTTGGGGATATATTCTGAGAAAACCATAATTCAAAAAGAGTCATGTACCACAATGTTCATTGCAGCTGTATTTACAATAGCCAGGACATGGAAGCAACCTAACCGTCCATCGACAGATGAATGGATAAAGAAGATGTGGCACATATATACAATGGAATATAACTCAGCCATAAAAAGAAACGAAATTGAGTTATTTGTAGTGAGGTGGATGGACCTAGAGTCTGTCATACAGAGTGAAGTAAGTCAGAAAGAGAGAAACAAACACCGTATGCTAACACATATATAAGGAATCTAAAAAAAAAATGGTTCTGATGAACCTAGGGGCAGGATAGGAATAAAGACATGGACATAGAGAATGGACTTGAGGACACGGGGAGGTGGAAGGGTAACCCGGGATGAAGTGAGAGAGTGTCATGGATTTATATATACTACGAAATGTAAAATAGATAGCTAATGGGAAGCAGCCGCTTAGCACAGGGAGATCAGCTTGGTGCTTTGTGACCACCTAGAAGGGTGGGATAGGGAGGGTGGGAGGGAGATACAAGAGGGAGGGCATATGAGGATATATGTATATGTATAGCTAATTCACTTTGTTATAAAGCAGAAACTTACACACCATTGTAAAGCAATTTACTCCAATAAAGATGTTATAAAAAAAATACTTTGCTGTAGTTTAATGTATAAATTGATCAAACATGAGAATTTATTCTTCAAAATGTGTTTCTTTATAGCCTTGGGAGGAAAAACTTACATTAAGTTACCACTATGATTTTTATGGTTTAACGTTAAAAACAGCACATTATGTACATGTGGAATTCTAACATTATCTTACCATCTTCCAAGAACTGAATATCAGATGTGTCGAGATTATGATCTGTTTCAAATAGCTGTCTCCCTAAAAGAAATAAACATATTTAACTCGAATGGCATACTTTTCCTCCATCTTCCCTACAGTGCTTTAAACAGTAGAATAATATAAACAAGTTATAAAAAAACAAGTCTTAAAACCTGTTTTTCCTGTGAATTTCAATCAATTTATGAACTTAGTGAGTAGCTAAGAGGCATATGAAATGTATTTGCATTAAAATGGAACAAGTGAAAGCCTAATCTGCCTCAGAGTCCTAGAAAAACAAACGGGTTTGACTCTACCACTCCTAAGCCTTGTGATCCTAAAAGTCACGGTAGTTGTATCTTAAGATCTATCCACTCCAATATTTAGATGAAAGATAAGCCATAAAAATTAATTATAATTATGTGTGAAGAAACATCACCATATGGAGAGAACGCTTTCTCTTTTTGCCCTAGATGCCTAAGTATATTATTTTCTTATAGAAATCTGTCCAAATGATCTTCTTGCTATATAAGAAATAATATAGGAGGGCTTAAAGGGAACGGGATATGAGGGGTCATACCACTTAATTTATTTTTTCCTGCTTGTTCTTCTTCTTTCATTCGTTTCTTTTTAATTTCCAAGAGTTCTGCATCAAACTTGGCCTTCCAACTTAAGAAATTCTCGATTGTAACAGGAGTGCCATGGAATAATTGCTTAGAAAAGAAAAAAGACACATCACCAGATAAATGCTACAACAGTTAGAAAATAAAGCCTAATGATCTTCTAGACAAATGAATACAGCCACTTACAGGAAAAACAGAAAAATGGTTTCAAGTTTAAAATATTTAGTCTGATTTCTGCCTGCATTGGCTACTCTCATTGGTTTTGGCAATTTACTCTGGAAAAGTCCTTTTTAAATTTTTATTACAAAAAAGCAAAGATAATATGTAATGTGTCCCCATTGCTATTCACTGTTAAGAAGAAAGTTGCTACTGTCAATATTAATATGTTTAAATACACATCAATTCATAACACTAACATCATTGTTTATCTTTTTTACTTCATTTTAGGATCTAAGGTTTTCTTTACATTTAGTAAATATTTAAATCACTCTGGTGGAGGCTTTATAATTCTAAACTCTCTACCGTAAATGAAATAGTTTATATTTCTTGATTTTGCCTGCATGAGCTTTATGAACCTTTAACTAACTGATTATTAATCATTATTTTGCCATGCACACCAACTAAATGAGGGACCTTCTAAAATTTTACTTAGTAAAGCTTTATTAAAATTTACTTGTGATTCTTTTTGTGATTCCCCCCAAATTACTGAAATTTCCAAAAGCAAAACCCAAAAAAAACCCCAAAAAACAGATTTAAAGAATAATGAAAGAAAACATGACTTTTAAATATACCTTTTCAGCTTCTTCTGCTTCTTTTTCTTTTTGTTTTTTTTCTTCTTCTCGTCTAGTTTTTATTTGATCTACTATTTCATTTAATTTTTCTTGCACGGCTGTCACTAAAGTAAAGATCATCACCATACCAAGGTTTTCTTCTGCCTATGTAACCAAAAATGAAAAAAAGGTTGTAGTGAGAAACATAATTCTCAGAAAAATAAAAACAACTAACTAACCAGTGGGGGAAAAAAGGTGTTTCAGCATAATCACTACACTCCATACGTTTATAACATGATTACTAATTCAGTTACACCATAAGTCTGGACTCTTGGATCACTTAAGAATTAAGCATATATATATATAAATAACATCTTAAATTTTAAAAAGTCTTGTAATTTGCTGTATTCAACCTAAAACAGAGAAAAAAAGAAATTTCAATAAATTCTATGTAATAATCATAAATGTAGGTAGAATTCAGAAAACCTTTTTCTACAGTAGCTAGCAACATCAGTTCTCCAGCATGTTTTCATCATTTTAGTTTTAAACCATTACGAATAGAAAGAAAAAAAGATACATAAAGATAAATCATAAAAGTACCTACATTCTTTATTGTTGTATTATATTAGAAAATCACTTTGCCCTCAAAATTCAGTCCATTGTCAGAGCTCTTAAAATACCCTCAAAGAACTAAAATAATGATAACATACTGGAGAACTGATAGTGCTAGCTACTGTAGGAAAAAGTTTTCTGAATTCACACCAAAATGTTATTAGGCATTTATACCTGACTGGTGAGATTAAGGGTAATCTTTATTTTCTTCTTCATTGTTTTCTGCATTTTCTGAGTTTTCTATAATATAAATTTATTATTTTGATAACTAAAAATTAATATAACTACTTTTAGGGGAAAAAATACAACTATGTGCTCTATCTCTGACCTCAGGTAAGTATCAGAAAGAAATCAAAACTTTCTTTTTGAAAGAAAGGAGTATAAATGAAATATAAAATGCATGTTAACAAAATCACTCAGATCAAATAACTTACATTAATATATGACTGACTGAATACAGTATATTGTTCCAGGCTCTCTGCAATGTTTTTACAAGAAGCATGTTAAACCAAATATATAGAATTAATATAACTTCACACTGGGTAACGGAGTGAACAGGGCCCAGGATCAGCATAAATTAATGTTTGATATATCCTTTCCCTCTTCATTCTCTAATAGCTCCAGATATTTTTAAAATGTCAGCATTTAGAGCACCTATAGTCCTTGAAATATACAAGTCACATTTATGATGGAGACATGTTTTCTGTCAGTTCTTCTTAGAAAACAAAATCAGGACTTCTGCTTTTAAAATGATGGAGTAAGATTTTACTTGCCCTCCCTACTCCCAACTCTGAAGATCCCATGAAAACTCTCTACCCAAGCAAGAGAGAGCTTTAAATATCCCCCACGCCCAGACTGTGAGTAGCCCATCCCATCACAGAACTAGCCAGGTAAGAACTTTCTGATACCCATCTTTTTCTTCCACACAACACCTCCTCTTGGCAGGGTCATAAACCATTGTTGCTGTTTGTAAGCTTAGGGAGCAGGATAGGAAAGAAAAAAAATCAATCACCACTCCTCTTACCAAATTATAGGCAACTAGCCTACAACAGGTCAGAGGGGTTAGGAGTTTTAATTTTTTTTTAAGTTGGAATTTTTAAGTGCACATGGGACTAGGCATTCTGAGAACCAAATTTTAACTGTGTTGATAACTTAGAGTACCTAATCAGACTTTTTATCACCTACAAGTCACAGGGTTAACTGAGTTTCAAACAAGGGTATAGGGAGAACTTCTCTTACTCAAATTTTAAAGGTACAGTGGGAAACAAAAATAAAGATGCTTTGTGAATATATATACACACACACACATACATCATGAATTTTGCTTGTTCAAAACACTGGTTATACATATTTAATAGCATTTTCTGACTCTTAACATTACTGTATAATATTTAAGGCCAATAAAATAATGCCATTACAAAACTTGTTATTTCCTTACCTGTAATGCTAATAATTTTAAAATGTCTGAGACATCATTATCATCTAGATTTAACTGAGAGAATATTTCATAAAGGGGAGCTTCATCTGGGTATTTTTCACTGTATGTAAACTTGAGGGTAGTCTGGACAGCTAAAGACACAAGATAAGAGGTTGATATGAATACCTTAAAATGTAAAGTACAGAGAGGTCAACATCTTTGTTTAATCAGTAATTAATTTACAATGTGTCAATGAAAAGTAGCACAACAGATTTTCCTACAAAGAAAAACAAGGTTACTATGAGACCAGATAGATAATTACTAACATAAACAACATGTACCACAAATATAAGTGAAAACAAATCATAGGGATACCAAAGATCACTTCTAACACATGAAACACATCTACTACTTATGAGTATTTTATCATATTGCACATCAAAGAAAGAGGATGAAGAACACATTCATTTTAAAACTCTCCTTAAGATGAACAAAAGGCACTGCATATAACACATAGAAAAAGTACTACCTTAGGCTCATTTTCAGGCCTCTACCAGAGCCAGCTCCAGCGCAGAAGATCTGACTTTAGCCCTGGAGTCCATACTGCTATCTGCACAATGCCAGCAGGGCATTGCTAAGGGGTTGCTAGAGTACACAGCTGTGAACTGGACAGTTTGAGAGGTTGTCTGAGAAACTTTTAACCTGACTCATCCATACATGCTCCCCCAGTCTTTTGGCCTGTGCCAATTCACAGATCTGACACTGGTATAGGTGTGAGATTCTTACAGGCGCATTAGTGCAAAGTATCTCTCTGCTACCTAGCATGATGAATTCTCAATTTCGCCAACTAAGCAGTAGGGCTAAACATTTTCTGTTAAAACTTACTAGTCAAAATGACCCTTTGTCTAGATTTTGCTTTTTCTGTAACTAACATTTTAATTATTAAAACCTCCTGATTTTGATGATTTTAACTGAAATCTAGATTTCTCTCCATGGGAATGAAAAAAAAAAACACCTCAAAATGTGCTGGCTTGATATTTTGTTTTAATTTTTGTGTATGACGTTAACAAAGAAGTTTATATAATTATATATAAATATATATAAATATCTAGCTATATAAATATATGTAAATAACTGTATCCAACAGCTTTTTAATTCAGGTTTCAGTAATATCAATACTAACCTCATTTTCAATTCTACAAGAACTGAGTTATCAAATGATACCACTAAAAACGGTATTACTGAATATCCATGACAGAATTTTAGTTGACAGGAAAAAAAAAAGTCCTTGGGGTTAACACCAACTTATATAACATTCTTATGAAATTACAATATTAACTGAACTGGACTAAAAGCAGAAAAGAACTTAAGACACTCTTCCCCCAACATGCACCAAATTTAAATTAATTTTAATTTATTAGTTTTATAGCTCCTTTATTTCAATTTGTATATTTGTCTTAGTTCTACACTTGAATAATATTGGTTTTTATTTGGTTTTATGTATACACATACTTAAATAACAGTACAATATCCATTCTAAAGAGAGAGGGGAAAAATGCAGATAGGTATTTATCCGGCCCAATTTATAACAGCAAATGTCCAGTAAACAATCTAAATATCCAAAGAGAAGAAAGTCCATGCTATGCCAAGGAATACCGCACAACCACTAAATTACGTGTACATGCCAAGTGTTCTTGACAAATATGTCCTACCCTTTTTCTATCTGCTGTATTGTTAATGTTTCTGTTTCACTTTTAAGAATTAAGCTTACTGTCAGAATACATCTCCTTGACTTCCTCTTTGTTTCTCTAGAAGTCATTATTCCATAGTAAATACTGACTAGAAATATGTAACATTCATACTAAATTCTTAACAGCACCTTAGCACCTCCACACATGGAATGTCCAACACAACGGCTGCAGAATGAATAAAATTCCCGAGAGAAGGGCTTAGAAAAACCTAAAGTATTTTTGATTAGACTTACTTTCATCATTTTCTCCAGCCTCAGATGTCACAGTAATGGTGAAGCTGGGTGGATTTTCTGATAATACTGTAAGAAATTATACACAGAGGTTAAGTTATTAAGATACTTCCTAAGGCACATGCTTTTCCTTATTAGCAAAATATCAATATCCAGTCCTGGAAACTGATCCCTAGCCTGTATTTCCATTTCCATAAATACAGACTGAATAGAACAATTCAAACAATAAAACGTCCATCAATTTCTATTTAAATCTAGGGTTTTCTTTAATCTGGGAAAAAAAATACCTATAATAGATAACCCTCTTTGAGTTTTATCAAATCAATTAAAATAAGTAATTTACTTTTTAATTCAAAATTTCCACCTATACATGGAAAATTACATTCTAAAAAATTTCCAAATGAAACGGCAAAAAAAAAAAAATTGATGTTTCTCATCAGAACCTACCCCCTCATAAATACTCAGTATTATCACTAATTTTTATACTTATATATTCCGAAATATAATTCAGAATCTCCATGACGAACAGTAAATATTAATTTGTTAGAGTTTGTGTCTTCTAGCTCTCTCTTTCTTCTATATCATCTCTAGAACCAAGCTTTATTCTTTCACAAATTATTGAAAATCTACCATCTTTCATGGAATTACAAAATTATCCATGAATTCAAGTATCAAATTACTTATAATTTGTTAAGTAAGACATGTCAATCAACATTTACATAAATAAGAAAGCTTTATATGCTATTTTGCAGCCTGATGTCTATCTGATACTATTTACCTGTTTATGATCTATTCCCCCACAAGAATACTGTAAAAACTCTGAGAACTCCTAGATCAGTGCCTGGCAGTATCTAGAAATTCAATAAAGTTTGGTTCAATGAAAGAGCTAAACTAATATTCAGAACCATTAGATGACTAAACAAGGAAAATTCAAGTCACCCTTGATTGCTGCTGAGCCCACAAGAAAAGTCTGTGCTTCACTTCAGGCCTGGGAAGCCCTGACCCCGGTGCAGCTCAGCAGCCTCTTTCGGACATGAAAGAGTAAGGGGATCTCTGAAGAAGTCACCACAAAAACTACTCAGCTTTTCCTATTCGAGAACTTCTGAAGTCTTCATAAATAAATGAATTATCAATAAAATGAATTATCAATAAAAGTTTCAGGGGACTTCCCTGGCAGTCCAGTGGTTAAGACTCCGGCGCTTCCACCACAGGGGGTGCGGGTTCGATCCCTGGTGGGGGAACTAAGATCCCACATGCCCTGCGGCATGGCCAAAATGTTAAAAAAAAAAATTCAAGACATATTCCCTCATTTTAACTGAAGTTTAAAAGTACTTGAAGCAATGATGAACATCTATGATTAGTACAAAGGTGCTTGTCAGGAAGATAAGAGACTCACTGGACTCATATTTTAATAGGCCTCGGGCAGTCCAGCCTATGCTGAAAAAGTCCCTAAAAGGTAATTATAATAAAGTTTTTATAATATGATTGGCCCTACCTTTTTTCTAACAAACGTGTGTAAAATATATTTGATGTACTTCATTCCTATTTCTTTTCATGACCAACCTTAGCATTTACATGTCATGAAATATAAACATTGCAACTATAGAAATATGGGTTCAACTCAATGACATTCCAACTTATTATCATTTTCCAGGGCTCCATGAGGCTGTAATTTAGCGGTTACCTATAACCAGTAACAACAGCTAACATTTATTGAGCATTACTTTGCACCTGTGCTGTTCTATGCATTTACACAAAGATCCTTTACTTCTCACATCAAAATCGTGCTTTTATACTGTTACCGTATTTCACCAAGTTTAAGATGCCATCAATTATGTGATACACCCTACTTTATGTACCACTAAGAAAGAAAAAAGAAACTGCCAATTAAACTATGATATGTAATCAATTATAAGACAAATTCATATTTCAGAAATGTTTACATGTAAAATTATACCTTCGAATCAGTTAAATATAGTATCATCCCAATTTTATAGATGTGGAAACTGAGATAAAAGAGCTATATAGCCAGTAACTGGCAGGACTGAATATAAACTGTATAGAGTTTCATTTAAAAAGAAAAAAAAATTTTCCAGCTGAGAAATTCCAGGGAAGTCATTTGAGCTAGGTTGTGAATTAAGGCATACTGGTAAATAGAGATGGAGAAAAGGAATGCAGGATAGAGTAACACGGCAAAGGGTATAATGGTGCGAAAGCTTAAGGAATATGCAAGGAATTAGAAATTATTCCACTAGTGAATGTATATGCGGTGAATAAAACAAGTTGAAAATATACAGCTGAAAGTTTAGTGTGGACAGTGATAGCTTTCTTTAGTGGAAGTAATAAGGTCAGAATTCTATTTCTAAACATAGAAGATAAATCTAGCAACGGTGCATAAAATGGAAGGGGAAAAACAAGACTAGATGCAGGATGAAACTTGATAGTTACTGAAATTGTCTCAGCAAAGTTAATGAGGTTCTGAACTAGGCTGGTAGCAATGGGAATAGCAGAGAACAGGGAGAAATCTAGGATGGTGATGGGTGACAACTTGAATTTGCAGGCAGTGCCACTAACAAAAACCAGAAATAGAAAAGAAAAACCAGATGTATTTGAAGAACACAGGGTACTTTCAGTTGGAGGTATCAAGTATGCAATCAGAAATGGGCAAATGGAGCTAAAGAGAGTTGGGCTTGAATTTAATTTGGGATCATCCACAGAGAGGTGATAGCTAAAGCCACTCGACTAAATGAAATCGCCAGAGAGAATACAGAGAGAAAAATAAGGGCCAATGTCAGCTATGTAAGGGATCTTAAATCTGCGGAACAAAAGCAAAAGGAGGAAAAAGTGCCAAAGGTTAAAAGAAAAGCAGCAGCCATGACAGGTAAAAACAAACTCAAGAGAAGCCTATTTTATTTGTGAAGCCACCTAAGTACCGAGAGAGCCAGCTCTGACGTGGCAGTGTCTACGTGCTGTATGTGTCTGAGTAGCTGTTGGTGGGGGTAATGGGGAATGAACCATTGGCCTGTAAGATCGTATCTAAATCCCTAACAAGGCTCTTTGTGATCTGGCCCCTGCGTACTTGTCAGGTCTCATTTTCCGTGACTCTCACTTTACTTTCTAGCCATACCCAGCTACTTGTCCTTTGAACACATTTGGCTCTCACAGAGTCATGCTTCTGCACATGTGCCCCATCCCCCAGTCTCATTCACATAACTCATCACCCCGCAGCTCTCCAAAACAACTCAGAACGTCCCCTCTCCCTTTGCTGTGGCTGCATTCTGTATGAACCTCCATGAGAGAATCACCACATTGTGTTGTAAATTATTTACCTGATGTCTTTTCCCAAGAGACTGAGCTTCTAACAATACGTATACTAAATATTTGATAAATGAGGAACCCATGTGGTAAATGAGGACATGGGAATGCCAGCAAGAACATCACTGAACTGCCTGACCTTGGGAGCTAGACAGAACAGGGAGGCAAGATGAACAAGAAAGAAGCTGATAAACTATCAAACCATGAGAATTCATGATGAGAGGCATGTTCACTAAAAGCATGGGAATGAAAAACCGCAGGGCTACAAAGCTTAGAGAAAGAAAGAGGAATTTCAGAGGCCAAAATTTTAAAGATGGCCCATCCAAGCTGTGGCTATGGGCCCATGCAGTTGGAGGAAACGGAAATCA
Source organism: Balaenoptera acutorostrata (assembly GCF_949987535.1). Lineage (NCBI taxonomy): Eukaryota > Metazoa > Chordata > Mammalia > Artiodactyla > Balaenopteridae > Balaenoptera > Balaenoptera acutorostrata. The sequence goes on from NC_080077.1 coordinate 44,980,149, forward strand.
AAACTGTTTGTTGATAAAGACAGGAGTTATGAAGCCATGTTATTAGAAGAATCCACAACTAAGATGGTATATTTCTAGTAAAGAGTATCTTATATTTGTTTAACAGTTATAAAGTTTTTACACTTACATTATTCCTTATTAAATAGATATGGAAACTGAGGCTTGGAGAGGTTATATGATTTGTCCAAGGACAAAGAGCTGATACGCATTCCAACAAACTGCCATTACAGAGAGAAAATTGTGAACCAGGAACAAACAAAAATATTGGAGAACACTGCTAATATCCACTCTCCCCTTCTTCCAGTTATACCATTTTTAATTGAGCACACTGCCCACCCAGAATGAGGACTATCTTTCCCAGCGTCCCTTCCAGTTAGGTCTCACCAAATGACTGAGTTCCAGCTAATGGGATAGAAAGAAATAAGCCCTTTGATAGTTTTGAGGAAATTTCCTTAAGAAACTGCTGTCTTTTACTTCTTCTTCTTCTTTTTTTTTTTCCTTCATTCCTTTATCTATCCTACTGCCTGGAAAAGGAATGCTGCCATCTTCACCATGAGCATGAGACTACATCTTAGGGATGACAAAGAACTAAGAAGCAGCCTGGGTCTCTGAAGAATTATTGCACCAGAGTTACACATCTATCGTTTATGTGCAAGAGCAATTAACTTTTACCTTTTTAAAACCAGTTATTTGGGGTTTTCTATCATAGCTTAACCTAATTTAAAAAAAAAAAATGGAAAAGGGATAATATTCCAAAGCTTGGAGGTTACTAAAATAGGGAAACTTACTGAATTGAACTTGCAAAGATGAATTATTCCTGAGTTCTCATGAAGCAATAATCCTATCCCAATGCATTACACACTGTGAGTTGGGGTGAGTTGAGGAAAGATTAGCTTTCACTAGAGATCAGACTTCCACCACTGTGAGTGGATCAAAATACTTTTGAGAAAAAGAATAAGGTTGTTGGGCATTGCGGAAGGAACCAGTGGAGGAGCAGAAGTGTTAGGTGATATAGGGGCAGATGATGGTAAACTAGACAGAACTTAGGATTTTGTAAAGAGCAGAGAACATGGAGGTAGTAGCTGAAAGGTACACTAACAGGACACACAAATGACACTAAGGTTTTCACAAAGAACCAGATCAGCTTATGTTAAAATAAGTCCCTTTGGGTCTTAGAAAGTGACTGTCCTAGAAAAACTGCTTTCACAAGATGACTTCTGCCCCATCTTTAAGATGCAATTTTAACTGTTAAGCTCATGGGTGTTACTTAGAGGTACTAACATAAGCAACTACAGGATTACATACCCCTCTTTGTAAGATCAAACAGAATTAAGGGAACCTGACTTTTGTTTAGCCTAAAGCTAACCAATTTGTTCCAACAAAACACCCGATAGCCAGGATTTTGATACAGAAGTGGAAATAACCAAATTCAACTACCTTAGCAGGACCTTGTCAAGTGAAGCACTGAAGGACAATGTGGTATCAGGAAAGTCCATTTATATTTTGGGAGACTAGTTGTTAGGAGGACTGGATCAATGTGCAGTCAAGCTACAGAATAGGCACAAAGAAGAAACTGTATTATGATCTGTTATATTTCACAACAAATGCAACATGGGGCCAAAAGTTCTCTGCAAATAGTCAAGCAACAATTCTAAAGTCAGGTTAGGTCTATGTGCCTAGGACTATGGCTGGCTGAATTGTGCCTCTTCAGCATCCACAAGGGGGTCATGATGTACTTAACAAAGGCTTCTCTGTCAGCACTCTACCATGTACTTAAAAAAAAGTATTTACCAAATCTAATATTCAATGTGATTCAAAATGACATTTGAAAACTACCAATTAGTGTTCCTTGGCAAACTGACACAACCAAGTTCCCTTTCTGAAACCTGGTATGAAAATATTAAAGTATGAAATCATCAACACAAAAGAAAGCTGTAAAACAGTAAACCTTGCAAATCCTCAAAATTTCAAAAGACCAAACATGGAAATATATGATTCCAAAGTCCTCTGCCTTTTCCTTGAGGTATCATACAGAACTTGATCAAAGTTCCTAAGGAACTATAAATCAAGACATCTCATTTTAACTTATTTAATGCAACTGTAGGAATGCTGATAGGAATTAGAGACAGATGGGCTCAGCTGACACTGCAGAATACTTGATGTGTCAAAGATTCACATATTGTCTTTCATTACCCCGGCTCAGAATCCTCAAGCACTTTTGCGTCTGACAAGAATTTCACATACTGAACTGTATCAGAGCTTAGTACAATTTGAAAGAACCATCCAATTATTCTAGGGTTAAAAATGTATCACTGGCATAAATGTTTATGTGCACAGTACTTAATGAGTGATACCTTATGCCCAAAGAAATGAAAACAACAGCACATCTTGTGCTTTCTTAACTCTGCCTACACTGTGTTCATGTAACACTTTTCCAATGTACTAGAAATGACCGAACGTCATGATTAAGAATATATCCAACAACTGACCCTATATTCTATTTTATTTAGACGTTGATATATAAGCAAGGATAGATAAGGGAGCCAGACTCCATACACACTCACCCAGTTAATGACACTCTCAAACCCCTCTTCACTCATCCCCTTAATATCCTCACAGCACAGTTGTACTGCTGTTGAGAGAGAACATGAACAGGACTGGAGCTATACAGGGGTAGCTGAGAGACATCTGCCTGTTGGCAAAGCAGAACAAAATTTGCTACCATTGCAAGCAGTGATCAAAGGGTAGAGCTAAGAAAACTAAGCTAAACAATGAAAAGGGAGTTTATGAGTTAAAATAACATTACCTTACACTCTGAATTCTGACAATCAGTGATGGACAACACTCAAAGGAAGGGATAGGGAAGGTAAATCCCACAAACCTAGACTATACTCACTCATACTGGCTTTATTAGATCACCTCTCAAAAACTGAGTGTAAAGTGAGAGAAGCCATATTGATATGGTTATCTTGCAGCATTTTCAGAATCATCTGAAGGCTTAATACTGAAGAATTCTCTTCCTTTAAAATATACCAAATGAACTTCTCAATATTTTACATATTTTAGCCCAACTTACCAAGTAATCTGCTGCCCCTCATCCCAGCTGGAGCTGGATCCCAAGCCCCAGACCCTACTCTTATTACCAGTCCTGCCACTAACTTGCTGGCCAACCCAGAGCAAGCACTTACCTCTCCTGAGCCTCCACTACCTTGCTGCTAGCAAGAGGAAGCCAGGCCTGATGATGTCTGATATCCTACTATTGGTCTAATTACCTGTGATCTTACAGTGGACCTGAACTTTGGGCCACCTCATTCATGGGGCATTCTGCAGAACATCAGAATGTAAAAAAAAAAAAAAAAAAAAAAAAAAAACACAAAGAACGAAAGAAAGAAGAGAAAAGAAAAACGACAAACTTCAGGGACAACGCTACTCTCAAAATGGATTCTCGGTAACTTTGAGAATTCTGAATCCCACAAACTTTAAAACACCATCGTCTGAAAAACAGCTTCTACCTGAATAGAGGTGAAAATGTGAAAACTGACACTTCTGCGGCTCTGGAAAGACTACTCCCACTTGGAGTATCTATATTCGTGTATTTCACTAAACCTCAGGCTGCTGTTAAGTGACAATGAAACCCTCTGGTTTTGCCCCCGACTGAATTCCAGGCCCGAGACTCCAGGGACCTCGCCAGCCTCGCCCGGACTTTCAGATTTCAGGGAACAAGCGAAGAAGAGAAAACAGCCGTGGAGTTACTCGTAGATGCCTGAACCCTTGAGGAGAAGTCGAGAAGAGGGCGCGGTGGCCACACGGCCTCTCCGTTCCCTTCTCCATCCTAGCCCGGGATGCCGAGGGCCGTGGCGGTGGCGGCCGGTCCCACTCCACCCCGAGGAGCTGCAGGCCCGCGGCCGCGGAAGTCACCTGTGAAGGAGTCAGGGTAGATGGACTCCAGAGCCTCCAGCTCGTTGCGCTGCTCCTCGCCGTAATCTGTCATCGCGGCCCTCGCTGCAGCCCATGGATCGCCCAGACACCCAGGCGGCGCGCGGCAGCCGGGACCGCGGCGCGCTGGGACAGCAGGCAGCTGCCGGGCGGGCGCAGGCGCAGAGTCCCCGGCTGAGAGGCCGGAGGCCCAAAGCCAGGCTAGGCCTGCTGAGCCGCAGCCCAGCGCCTGCCTCCGCCTGCTCCCTAGTTCCGCGTTCGACTCGTTGGGCCTGGCCGGTGGGCCGCCTGTCCCACGCCCGCTCGGGATTTGCAGGGATGGGGAAGACACCCGGTCTGGCATTTGCCACGGACACCTAAGGATTGGTTCCTGGGCTTTGCAGGGCCTGAGCCTGAGAAGCCCCTCAGCGCCGCATCCTTGCCCGACTTGTCTGGGCTTAAGGCCGGCCTGGCGTGCGGGGGCGTGACTGTGTAGCTGGAGGCGGGACGCTGGGGGCGTCCGCAAACTTGGTCGCTTCCGGTTTCCGAGTTACGATCTTGTGGCAGCGGCAGAATGGGCGAAGGCACGTCCTAGTGATGGCTAATGGCGGGTCCCAGGTGATTTCTACGTTCCTGGAACCTCCAAGTTCTTGGCATCCCAGGAGAGTGTAAGATCCAGTGGGCAGAGGAGCAGAAGCTCTGTTAGTGCATCGGGCGAGTCCAGAAGGATCGGCCCAACTGCAGAATAGCCAGAGTGAATCCGGGGGAGAAATCAACTGGAAGTCCTGAGATCTGGGTTCTAGATTCGGATTCCAGGCTTCACTTTTGAGTTTGTAAAATGAACGCGGCAGGATACAGATCTAAATATTTCTGTGATAGCAATCTATGAACTGATGGAGGGGGTGTAAATTGGGGTAACAGTTTTGATAAGTAATGTGAAAGTAAGTATAAATACTCCGAAAAATATTCAGAATTTTTGATTTGGGAGAGTGAAACTGAGGAAATAATAGTACTTAATGTATATATATACATCTGTTATCTTCAAGTTCATCGCAGCAGTTACAAAGAGATATAACGGCAACAAGTATATAACTTGTTGCCATATATGGCAACAAGCTAAGAAAATGGCTAAACACGGTACTTTTATGAAATGAATGCTGAAGAACCATTTATGTTTATAATAAAGGAACATGCTTATGTTGAGTTTTTTTTAATGCAGAAAAAATGTAAGAAAATATTCAAACATTAAAAGATTTTTCACATTCGTTTGTGTTTTCCTTTGTTTCGTTTTCTGTATTAAAGCTGGTTTCACTTGTGTAGTGGGGGAAACAGTTTTTAAATAGGAAGTTCCCTAATGATAAAGGCTCTAAAGTTTTCTCGTGTTAAAATGATGGTCCCATGGACCAGAAGGCATCTTGATCTTTTGCTGGGAATTGTTGCCTACTTATAGCAGAAGGATACTTTAAAGCAAACATATTCAGGTACACTTTGGTACTGATTCCATGTCTTCATTATTAAGGGTTGATTTGGGGCATTCTTTTAAACTTTCAGGAAAAACGTGGGAACTCTTCTGATGATCGTAAGAATCAAATAAAATAGAGGAAGTAACTTTGCAAATACAAGGTGCTTCTTATTCTGGATATCCTCAGCTTAGAGAAATCACTGATTTGTTATTGGAGAAGGAGCTTCTGTGCAGAGGGAACAGCCAGTGCTAAGGTCCTAAGGTGAGAGCCCACCTGGTATTTTGGAAGCCAGTGTGGCTGGTGCACAGTGAACTGGTGTGGGAATCCAGATCATGTAGGATCATTGGAGGGTTTAGGTGGAAGAGTGACAATTTTAGAGGGACAAAGTCTGAAAGTGTGGAGACCAATTAGTCCATGGCAATAACCTAAGCAAAAAATAGCGATGACTTGGACCAAAGCTATAGGACTGAACGAATTCTGGATATATTTTGAAGCTGTCTGGATTCGATATGTGTTGTGAGAAAGGGAGAAGTAAGGGGTGATTTTTGGCTGGAACAACTGGAAGGATGAAGTTCTTTTGACCACAGTGACAGGTGAGGAAGACAGAATGAGTTTGGCAAGGAAGTTGATAGCACCTTTAATCCATGGATCAAAGAAAAGCATCAAGTAAAAAAAAATTTTAATTTCCTAACATAATAAAAACACAACTCATCAAAATAGGTGCAGCAAAGCAACCAATTTAAGGTTTATATTAGAAAGAGAAGGTTAATACTGGTCACAAGTTTAGGTAAATGGAGTGCCCCTTTATTTGCTTTACTCTTTTATTAACAGAGTTTTTGGTAAAACATCCTTTTCAAACCTGTTGTATATCCACTGTAAAGCCTTCATATTTCAGAATGCTCAAGAGTTGTTCTTTAGTTTTTTAATACTAGAGATAACTTTCTAAGAGACTTCCAATGCTAATGTAAGCAAGAGAACACACCTCCAAATCTTTGTCACACCTACATGGGCATCATTAAGCATTTTTGGTTGCTCTCTAATTTCATTTTGACACAGAGACACTTCAGCGAACACAGGGAGGTCCTTAACTTCCTGAAAGTGGAGAATTTTTATGAGGCAGATTGGCTTTCTTTCAGTGTCTCATTTTTAATTTGTAGTTAAAGATGTTATAGGATAAGTGTGTTTCAAGCTCTGCAGGGATGTAAATGATGTAGTGGGAATAACCATCATGGGATCTGGAGCCAAAAGTGAGAAGCCCAGCCTTAGCCATTTACAGGTTATGTAAACTTACAAGATCATTCGAATAACATGAAATAATGTATGTGAAAGCACACTGCAAATTCTCAAATAGGATATCAGTGTTATTAGTAATTAGTAATATATATACATACACATATATATATTCCTCTGAAGCAGTTCTGTTCTCCCTCTTCTCTGTTCATCTTCATTGCTAAAGAAAAATGTCCCTGAGAGATTCATCTTACTCATTTGTATTTAAGTTTTTTTCTACAGATAATGCAAAGTCACAGTTGCTGCTTCCTAATATTAGCAGTCTTTAAAGTGTGTTTTGATGTTGATTTTTGCTTTTCTGTCCTTATGAGTTTTCTAGGCAATCTCGCCTCTCTCAGAGGTGCAGAATTGAGAATTCCCTATTTAAAGGTTAATCTTCTCAAACACAGTTCATGTGGCTAATGTTTTATTTAGTCAGGTGTCTCAAGAACTCATCACCAGTCACAAATACAAACAGCCATATGAAATTCTAATTCTGTGAGTTCCTTTGAAGGGTAGTGAATTTCAGTATCACTTCTTCTAGCCTAACTGATCTCCCTGACTGACTCAACACAGCAGCCAGATTGATCCTGCTACAATGGAAATTAGGTCATGTTACTCCTTTGCTCAGAACTGCCCCCTCCCCATCTCATATTAAAGGCCCATGTATTTACAGCCTAAACTCTATAGAATCTGGCTCCCTGGCCATCATCTGCAGCTCTTGTGACCTCTCTAACCTTATCTCCTATTACTCTGCCACCTATTCTGTGCTTCAGCCACACTAGACTCCTTGCTGCTCCTCAAACCCACAAGGCAAGTTCTCCTCCTAAGGAGGGACTTGCTGTTCCCTCCTTCTGGAATGCTCTTTCTCCCATGCCCAGATGGCCTACTCCCTCATCTCCATTTTTTTTTATTAGATTAGTATTTCTTTATTTGTGGAATTTCTCCCAAAGTGAGGCCAATTATATTGTCACTCCTAAAAACAAGCTACAGGCTTTATAATATGTATGCAATACAAATAAAATTCCCTTTCTTCTCTGAGCAGACTCACCAACTTCTCAGTGGGTATTGAACTTGTTTCTAAAGAGTACATGCACTAATTTCATCTGGAAATTATGTAATTCCATGATTCCTATTGATTATTTGTCTTCTAACATTGAAGTCCACCATCTCCTCTATCTATAACAAAATCTAGGCCCTCTGATTTCCTCCTATTGAAAATCTTCTGTCCCAACTTTTTTTTTTTTGCCTTTTTTTTAACATCTTTATTGCAGTATAATTGCTTTAAAATGGTGTGTAAGTTTCTGCTGTATAACAAAGTGAATCAGCTATACATATACATATATCCCCATATCCCCTCCCTCTTGCATCTCCCTCTCACCCTCCCTATCCCACCCCTCTAGGTGGTCACAAAGCACCGAGCTGATCTCCCAGTGCTATGTGGCTATTTCCCACTAGCTAGCTGTTTTACATTTGGTAGTGTACATATGTCCATGCCACTCTCTCACTTCGTCCCAGCTTACCCTTCCCCCTCCCCATGTCCTCAAGTCCATTCTCTAGTCTGCATCTTTATTACTGTCCTGCCCCTAGTTTCTTCATAACCAATTTTTTTTTTGATTCCATATATATGTCTTAGCATACGGTATTTGTTTTTCTCTTTCTGGCTTACTTCACTCCGTATGACAGACTCTAGGTCCATCCACCTCACTACAAATAACTCAATTTCGTTTCTTTTTATGGCTGAGTTATACTCCATTGTATATATGTGCCACATCTTCTTTATCCATTCATCTGTCGATGGACACTTAGGTTGCTTCCATGTCCTGGCTATTGTAAATACAGCTGCAATGAACATTGTGGCACATGACTCTTTGAATTATGATTTTCTCAGGGTATATGCCCAGTAGTGGGATTGCTGGGTCATATGGTAGTTCTATTTTTAGTTTTTTAAGGAACCTCCTTACTGTTCTCCATAGTGGCTGTATCAATTTACATTCCGACCAACAGGGCAAGAAGGTTCCCTTTTCTCCACACCCTCTCCAGCATTTATTGTTTGTAGATTTTTTGATGATGGCCAGTCTGACCAGTGTGAGGTGATACCTCATTGTGGTTTTGATTTGCATTTTGCTAATTATTAGTGATGTTGAGCATCCTTTCATGTGTTTGTTGGCAATCTGTATATCTTCTTTGGAGAAATGTCTGTTTAGGTCTTCTGTCCACTTTTGGATTGGGTTTTTGTTTTTTTGATATTGAGCTGCATGAGCTGCTTGCATACTTTGGAGATTAACCCTTTGTCAGTTGCTTCATCTGCAAATATTTTCGCCCATTCTGAGGGTTGTCTTTTTGTCTTGTTTATGGTTTCCTTTGCAGTGCAAAAGCTTTTAAGTTTCATTAGTCCCATTTGTTTATTTTTGTTTTCATTTCCATTATTCTAGGAGGTGGGTCAAAAAGGATCTTGCTGTGATTAATGTCATAGAGTGTTCTGCCTATGTTTTCCTCTAAGCGTTTTATAGTGTCTGATCTTACATTTAGGTCTTTAATCCATTTTGAGTTTATTTTTGTGTATGGTGTTAGGAAGTGTTCTAATTTCATTCTTTTACATGTAGCTGTCCAGTTTTCCCAACACCACTTATTGAAGAGTCTTTTCTCCATTGTACATTCTTGCCTCCTTTGTCAAAGGTAAGGTGACCATATGTGCGTGGATTTATCTCTGGTCTTTCTATCCTGTTCCATTGATCTATATTTCTGTTTTTGTGCCAGTACCATACTGTCTTGATTACTGTAGCTTTGTAGTCTGAAGTCAGGGAGCCTGATTCCTCCAGCTCCGTTTTTCTTTCTCAAGATTGCTTTGGCTATTCGGGGTCTTTTGTGTTTCCATACAAATTGTGAAATATTTTGTTCTAGTTCTGTGAAAAACGCCATTGGTAGTTTGATAGGGATTGCATTGACTCTGTAGATTGCTTTGGGTAGTATAGTCATTTTCACAATGTTGATTCTTCCAATCCAAGAACATAGTATATCTCTCCATCTGGTTGTATCATCTTTAATTTCTTTCATCAGTGTCTTATAGTTTTCTGCATACAGGTCTTTTGCCTCCTTAGGTAGGTTTAGTCCTAGGTATTTTATTCTTTTTGTTGCAGTGGTAAATGGCAGTATTTCCTTAATTTCTCTTTCAGGTTTTTCACTGTTAGTGTATAGGAATGCAAGAGATTTCTGTGCATTAGTTTTGTATCCTGCAACTTTACCAAATTCATCGATCAGCTCTAGGAGTTTTCTGGTAGCATCTTTAGGATTGTCTATGTATGGTATCATGTCATCTGCAAACAGTGACAGTTTTACTTCTTCTTTTCCAATTTGGATTCCCTTTATTTCTTTTTCTTCTCTGATTGCTGTGGCTAAAACTTCCAAAACTATGTTGAATAATAGTGATGAGAGTGGGCAACCTTGTCTTGTTCCTGATCTTAGAGGAAATGTTTTCAGTTTTTCACCATTGAGAACAATGTTGACTGTGGGTTTGTCATAGACGGCCCTTATTATGTTGAGGTAAGTTCCCTCTATGCCTACTTTCTGGATGGTTTTTATCGTAAATGGGTGTTGAATTTTGTCAAAAGCTTTTTCTGCATCTATTGAGATGATCATATGGTTTTTCTCCTTCAAATTTTTATTATGATTTATCACATTGATTGATTTGCATATATTGAAAAATCCTTGCATTCCTGTGATAAACCCCACTTGATCATGGTGTATGATCCTTTTAATGTGCTGTTGGATTCTATTTGCTAGTATTTTCTTGAGGATTTTTGCATCGATGTTCATCAGTGATATTGGCCTCTAGTTTTCTTTTTCTGTGACATCTTTGTCTGGTTTTGGTGTCAGGGTGATACTGGCCTCATAGAATGACTTTGGGAGTGTTTCTCCCTCTGCTATATTTTGGAAGAGTTTGAGAAGGATAGGTGTTAGCTCTTCTCTAAATGTTTGATAGAATTCGCCTGTGAAGCCATCTGGTCCTGAGCTTTCGTTTGTTGGAAGATTTTTAATCACAATTTCAATTTCAGTGCTTGTGATTGGTCTGTTTACATTTTCTATTTCTTCCTGGTTCAGTCTTGGAAGGTTTTGCTTTTCTAAGAGTTTGTCCATTTCTTCCAGGTGGTCCATTTTATTGGCATAGAGTTGCTTGTAGTAATCTCTCATGATCCTTTGTATTTCTGCAGTGTCAGTTGTTACTTCTCCTCTTTCATTTCTAATTCTATTGATTTGAGTCTTCTCCCTTTTTTTCTTGATGAGCCTGGCTAATGGTTTATCAATTTTGTTTATCTTCTCAAAGAACCAGCTTTTAGTTTTATTGATCTTTGCTATCATTTCCTTCATTTCTTTTTCATTTATTTCTGATCTGATCTTTATGATTACTTTCCTTCTGCTAACTTTGGGGTTTTTTGTTCTTCTTTCTCTAATTGCTTTAGGTGTAAGGTTAGGTTGTTTATTTGAGATGTTTCTTGTTTCCTGAGGTAGGATTGTGTTGCTATAAACTTCCCTTTTAGAACTGCTTTTGCTGCATCCCATAGGTTTTGGGTTGTGTTTCCATTGTCATTTATTTCTAGGTATTTTTTGATTTCCTTTTTTATTTCTTCAGTGATCTCTTGGTTATTAAGTAGTGTATTGTTTACCCTCCATGTGTTTGTATTTTTTACAGTGTTTTTACTGTAATTGATATCTAGTTTTACAGCATTGTGGTCAGAAAAGACACTTGATACAATTTCCATTTTCTTAAATTTACCAACACTTGATTTGTGACCCAAGATATGATCTATCCTGGAGAATGTTCCATGAGCACTTGAGAAGAAAGTGTTTTATGTTGCTTTTGGATGGAATGTCCTATAAATATCAATTAAGTCCATCTTGTTTAATGTTTCATTTAACGTTTGTGTTTCCTTATTTATTTTCATTTTGGATGATCTGTCCATTGGAGAAAGTGGAGTGTTAAAAGTCCCCTACTTTTATCATGTTACTGTCAATTTCCCATTTTATGGCTGTTAGCATTTGCCTTATGTATTGAGGTGCTCCTATTTGGGGTGCATAAATATTTACAATTGTTTTATCTTCTTCTTGGATTAATCTCTTGATCATTATGTAGTGTCCTTCTTTGTCTCTTGTAATAGTCTTTATTTTAAAGTCTATTCTGTCTGATAGGAGAATTGCTACTCCAGCTTTCTTTCGATTTCCATTTGCATGGAATATCTTTTTCCATCCCCTCACTTTCAGTCTGTACGTGTCCCTAGGTCTGAAGTGGATCTCTTGTAGACAGCACATATACAGGTCTTGTTTTTGTATCCATTCAGCCAGTCTATGTCTTTTGATTGGAGCATTTAATCCAGTTACATTTAAGGTGATTATCAATATTTATGTTCCTATTACCATTGTCTTAATTGTTTTGGGTTTGCTATTGTAGGTTTTTTCCTTCTCTTGTGTTTCCTGCCTAGAGAAGTTCCTTTAGCATTTGTTGTAAACCTGGTTTGCTGGTGCTGAATTCTCTTAACTTGTGCTTGTCTGTAAAGCTTTTAATTTCTCTGTCGAATCTGAATGAGATCCTTGCTGGGTAGAATAATCTTGGTTGTAGGTTTTTCCCTTTCATCACTTTAAATATGTCCTGCCACTCCCTTCTGGCTTGCAGCGTTTCTGCTGAAAGATCAGCTGTTAACCTTATGGGGATTCCTTTGTATGTTATTTGTTGCTTTTCCCTTGCTCCTTTTAATATTTTTCCTTTGTATGTAATTTTTGATAGTTTGATTAATATGTGTCTTGGCATATTTCTCCTTGGATTTATCCTGTATGGGACTCTCTGTGCTTCCTGGACATGATCGACTATTTTCTTTCCCATATTAGGGAAGTTTTCAACTATAATCTCTTCAAATATTTTCTCAGTCCCTTTCTTTTTTTCTTCTTCTGGGACCGCTATAATTCGAATGTTGGTACACTTAATGTTTTCCAGAGGTCTCTGAAATTGTCCTCAATTCTTTTCATTCTTTTTCCTTTATTCTGCTCTGCGGTAGTTATTTCCATTATTTTATCTTCCAGGTCACTTGTCCTTTTGGGGTCTCCTTTTCACAGGCTGCAGGTTCATAGTTTCCACTGTTTTTGGTGTCTGCCCTGAGTGGGTAAGGTTGCTTCAGTGGATTGTGTAGGCTTCCTGGTGGAGGGGACTGGTGCCTGCGTTCTGATGGATGAGGCTGAATCTTGTCTTTTTGGTGGTCCGGTGGTATGTTTTGGGGTATCTGTGACCTCAGTATGATTTTAGGCAGCCTCTCTGCTAATGGGTGGGGTTATGTTCCTGTCTTGCTAGTTGTTTGCCATAGGGTGTCCAGCACTGGAGCTTGCTGGTCATTGAGTGGAGCTGGGTCTTAGCATTGAGATGGAGATGTCTGGGCGAGTTCTCACCGATTGATATTACGAAGGGCCGGGAGGTCTCTGGTGAACCAATGTCCTGAACTCGGCTCTCCACCTCAGAGGCTCAGGCCTGACACCTGGCCAGAGCACCAAGACCCTGTCAGCCACACGGCCAGATACATGGGGAGTTTCTTGCCTTTTGGGAAGTCTGAGGTCTTCTGCCAGCATTCTGTAGGAGTTGTTCCACATGTAGATTTATTTTTGATGTATTTTGGAGAGGAAGGTGATCTCCACATCTTACTCCTCTGCCGTCTTGAAGGTCCTCCCTCCCTCATCTCCTTGAAGTCTTCCTCAAATGTAAGTTTTTCAATGAGGCTACTCAATCACTCTACTTAAAATTGCAACCACTCCCTTCTCAGTACTATCGATTCCCTTTATCCTATTGTATTTTTCTCATGACACTTTAAAATTACATTAGAATTATGTATGATGTTTATTCTCTCTCTCCCTTTACTAGAACATAAGTTCTGTAAAGTCAGGGATTTTATATACTGTTGTACTTTAGTATATAGGGTAGTGCCTGACACAGAATAGGCACTCAAAAATATATTCTCTGAATGAGTGAATCACATGGAGTCGTAACATGGTATGGTTCTAAAAGCACTGGACCAGGGAATTATAAAACTAGTTTATAGCCCTTCTTTACAATTGACTTACTATATGTATTTGGACAAGACACACCTTCTCTGGGGCTCAGCTTCCCCATCTATGAAATGGGGGAGTTGGACAAAAATGATCTTTGAAATACTTTCCAGATGTAAGTATCTATGATTCCTTGAGATCATGCATATATTGAAGATAGGTGTGTGAAACCAGACTTCACAGTTAGTGGTTAATATCTGTGACCCAAGGTGTCATGGCCACAAGAGTGGTATCTGTGGGTGGAGTTGTTATTCCCCTAACAGCCTTGACGCTAATGTTCTTGAACCAAGTGACAAGATGGGGGCCTCAATTGTGAAGAACAACAAAGTAGGGACAACATGAGTTTTAAGTGGGCTACACTTCCAACATTACCTTGCACGTAAGGATGAAGTATAAGGTAGACAGACAAGAAATAGCATCTGTACATGTTCCTTTTCTCCCACCCTGGTAATGACCATTTTGATCGTTTGTTCTCTTTGACTTTTTCTCTCCTCTTCTTCCTCCTCCCTCTTCTCCTCTCCCCCCATCTCTCTCTCTCTCTCTCTCTCTCACACACACACACACACACACACACACACATGCATGTGCATGCACTTACCTTTGCTTTGGATTTGAAAGGGACTGAGTGGGAAAGAGAGAAAATGAAGGAGCAAAAGAGGTATGGAAGAAGATAAGGTTAGTGAAATGCAGTATGATTTTTTTTAATGTAGGGAAGGAAAATAAACTTGAGAGTTAAAATGGAAAATTAAAATTTAAGTCAAATCACCCTTTTTGGCTTCCTGAGAGAAACTATAGTGAAGGTTGAGTCAGGGATGCCCCTAAGGGTGTGCAGGGTCCTGGGCAAACATTTTTGTGGGGTCCTTGTCTATATAATAAGCAATTGTATTAAAAGATGTGTTTTTAAAATTCATGGGCTCATGTAATATATAGTGGTTAACTGATGTAGATGTAGAATAATAAAGAGAGGCACTTACACATTAGTTTACTGTTAATCAGTGTGAATGACGACTCTCCATGGTGTCCATGCACTATCTCCTCCTGTTCAGGTTGAAGAACCATCTCTTCCTGTTCTTTATTGCCAAATGCACGGTCCCCATCTAATTTCATATGTGCTACAATGACTTTCAAAAAAAGTAGCAGTTCTGTTACTACTCTCAATGCCATGGCTCTCTGTAATTTCTATTGAGACAACATAGTTCTTGCCTCTGCAGTATCCTAATACCATTTATGTAATGCTGGTGACATCATTAACTCCATCATCAGCATGCTGCTCTTGAACGCTGGCTTCCAATGATTTTTCTCAAAGAATGTACTCTCTAGATGATGTCCACAAATACATTTCTTACCCAAAGTATGCCGGAAAATGTGAATGATCATTTGTTTCCTAGTCACCTTAAATTTACTATCTTCCAAAAATGTATTTTATTGATTTCTTTGGGCCATAATCACTGCATCCTTGGACCGGGATCTCTTTTGGTGTTGGCTGCACGCTACCTTCCACACATGGCCACCAGCTGGGAGGACCAGCCAGAGACCTGCAGCGGAGCCAGAAGAGCGGTCCCCTTTGAGTGCAAGGAATGCACTTGACCCACCCAGCCAGGCACAGCGTAACCGCAAGATCAGCAGCCAGAGAGGACAGCGATCGGAAGGGCGCGTCGTAAGGAGGACTTGCTGCCCCGCCCACTGCGCACTGCCTGGTCAGAGGCGGGCAGCCCACCCTGGGTGTCAGCGGTGCTGCGCAGTGAATAACGGACCTGCTGCCACCCCACTGGCTCGGATGCTGCAGCTGGAAGCTGGCACCTCTGGTCGGAATACCGTGGGCTCCCTAAACTCGGGGAGCGCATGGAAGGAAAGAAACCCGTCCAAACGGTCGGGCCCCAGAAGATTTCCAAGAATGAGCTCAAAACGCAGAGCGCCCTGACCACAGGCAGTACGGAACTGCATACTTACTACATTTTATAATATTATTCTAGCTCTGCCAGTAATAACTTGGATGGTTTTTGCTTTTGGCTTTATCTTTCCGGCAAAATATAGACCTTTCTTACAGTACTCAGGATCCGTTAAATCATTAATGGAGTGAAGATGCTTAATTTGTAGGCAGCTTTCTCAAATTCAAGTTATCTCAAAGTGAAAGAATGGCAAGCCTGAACTTATCAATAATAAGCCAAGTATTCTTGATTTATGAAATTTATATAATTAAAGCACCACATGGATCCGGATTAGTTTTTTTACCTTTGGCATTTGTTTTCCCACATTTCAAATGCTGAATTATGTCCACAATATGTAATAGCTTATAGCATATGGTTCCGTTGATGTCATTAAAGGGCAACTGCAGAAGAAAAATGTTTTTTAAAAATTCTTATTTGTTTAGACTGAAACATCTATAGAAACATATAAAATGTATATTCAGCTGTTCTTTCTGTACTTTAGAACACCTTAAAACATTAGAACACATTGTATTTTGTATATTTATAAAGTATTATATTATAGATAGATTTATTTGTTTTCCAGGAACAACAGTTTTGCCTGGGGCAGAGCATCAATGCATGTAGAATCGTAGAATGCTTATGCGAACTTAGCTTGAAGAGGTCTTAATCCAGAGCATGTCACTCATGACAGGCTTGTGGGCTCATAAACTCCTGAAATGTGGTGGTATGTGTATTTATTTCCTATCTCTGCTGTAGCCAATTACCACAAACTTAGTGGCTTAAAACAATGCAAATTTATTATCTATAGTTCTGTAACTGTAAGAACGGTATATATTTCTTACTGTCTGAAACAAGTCAGGCACAGGTCTCAGTGGGCTAAAATCAAGGTGTCAGCAGGACTGTGTTCCTTCTGGAGGCCCTAGGGGAGAATCCATTTCCCTGCCTTTCCAGCTTCTAGAGGCTGCCTGCATTCGTTGGCTCATGACCCTCATCATCTTTAAAGCCAACAATAGCTCATTTCTCAGACATCACTCTGATACTCCATGACACTCCTCTTCCATTGCCACTTTGCCTTTTCTCTGACTTTGATTCCTCCTCTTGTAAGAACCCTTGTGATTACAGTGAGTCCACCAGGATAATCCAGTATCCTCATCTCAAGATCCTTAACTTGATCACATCTGCAATGGCTCTTTTTCCATGCAAAGTATAAAGTAACACTCACATTTCCCAGAATGGCTCTTCAAAGGGGTCTGTGACTCAAAATAGTTTAAACACTTATTCCCACAATTTGATCACCCGCCCCCATCTCTTGGAAGAGAAATTAGTCCTAAAGAGATTGACTTGTACAAGACCCTATGAATGATGAGAGAGTGTGTTTCCCCGCACCTCACTTTGACCCTTCATAACTATGGCCTATTGAAAACAAATTGACAGATTAGAGCAGTGACTGCCACTTCCTGCATGAGAAAGAGAATACCAGAGATTCCTGGGCAAGCTTGCTGTTAGTCTATAGCTAACAAGATCAGTGCTGCTGGCTGTTGGGTAGCTCAGGTCCAAAGTGAGAGTGGACAAGTCAGTTTGCTAAGAAGAGCAGTGCCCTGAAAGTGAGCCGTTATATATGTTGGTACAGTGGAAGTGGAAAGAGAGGGACTCAGGTGTGATATGGCATCTTATTGTTGGAACTCAGGATGTTTTAGTTATTCACGGACAGGAGTAGGAGAAGAATCCTCCTAACACCTGCAAGGCCCTGGAAGGTTTGTGATATGCCTCCTGTTGCTGTATTCAGTGCTGTGGAGTGCAGTGTGAGAAGTCAGACTACCAGGGCTAGATTCTGGCTCCATCACTTATAGGTGTGGGAACACTGGCAAAGTGCTTGACTTCTATCTCAGTTTACCTCATCGATAAAATGGGGGAACTCATTTTATTAGAGTCAGATAGGCCTGGATTCCAATTATGAACCATGATTCACCAGTTATCTAATATAATAATTATATCAATGAGAAAGCATTTTATTCTTATAGGACTTTATACAAAATACCTTCACATTCTCTATGTCATTTAATAGCATTTCAGCAATTCATTTTCTAATATGTGACTCCATTTACCATTTTGCTGTAAAGAGTGAATGGAATAATTTGTTTAAAGTAGCTGCATAATATGGAAACACTATGAATTATTTTTACCTCAACTGTGTCACCACTACACTTGCGTGCAGCCATCTGTCTAGACCACTGGGGAGCAGCAGAGGAAACAAAACGAAATCCATTTCTTTCTGAAGTTCTGGTGTACTGAGATTAGAGTTTCATTGTATTTGGTTAGCACAGAGGAATAATTTGGGTCGGGAATAACGTAATTTGTCTCTCTGGAAGTACCATCTTTGCTCCTTGGTCCAGAGGTCACATTTATAAATGTGTGCCCCACAGCTCAGGGAGCCAATTGTGTAGCTGTCTACTCTGAGGACAGCCTGCCAACATCTATTCTTTAATGACCAGTGCCAAATTTTGGTAGATTTTTTTAGAAGCTAAAATTGTATCTCTAAACTATATATTTTGAGGTAGCAAATAGCTGCTGAGTCTCGCATTTAGAAGGTCTTTGGTTGGCCGTAATATTTCAAAGTTTTAAGGTTAATGTGATTTCCCTTTGCGCTACAAACAGAATGCAAGAAAACACTTTTTAAAATCACATTGCTGGGGCTTCCCTGGAGGCACAGTGGCTGAGAATCTGCCTGCTAATTCAGGGGACACGGGTTCGAGCCCTGGTCTGGGAAGATCCCACATGCCGCGGAGCAACTAGGCCCGTGAGCCACAATTACTGAGCCTGCGCGTCTGGAGCCTGTGCTCCGCAACAAGAGAGGCCGCGACAGTGAGAGGCCTGCGCACCGCGATGAAGAGTGGCCCCCGCTTGCCGCAGTTAGAGAAAGCCCTCGCACAGAAACGAAGACCCAACACAGCCAAAAATAAATAAATAAATAAATTTAAAAAATCACATTGTTGTTTCTTATTACAATCATGCATTATAATTTTTTTAATGGAATTGGAGACTGAGAACAGAAAGAAGACAAAGAAGATGATGAGTATAAGTATGATTCTGCAACTCAGCTTTGGAGAACATTTAGAAAGCTGAGTAAAACATGTCTAAACATTGGGATTGTATTTGTCTTCTGGGAAGGAGGCAACTTGGATTGTGGCAGGCAGATGGGGGAGCTGATGAAGTTAAGAAATGACCAAGTCTGTATTTATGCCAAGCCACAGCATTTGATGTAGGTTCCAAAACCATTTGGTAGCAAAATATAAGGTAGTATTAGCACATAATTGATTTTAATCATATGTTTTAAAATTACATAAATCCATTAAGCATAAAGGGGAGGAAGTACAATGTTCTTAATGGAAACATTTCATCTAACTGGCTATGGAACAGAAGAATATGCTGGACAAAACCAAAAAAACTTGGCAATTTAATTTGAAATAGATAATATACAATAAAACTCAAGGTTGTATACCACCCTTTAAGTATTCATATAGATGCTATAAAGCCCTTTGAAGCCATGCAGAGGAGCCAAAAAATACTTAGTCTTTTGATAGAAAACTACAGTGATAGGTCATGATTAAGTGGTTCAAAAGATAAACTGTATGTAATACTCTGAAAGAGTTTGGTATAGAAAGCGCTTCTAGAATATAGTGGAAAGAAAGTTTCCTGGTGTCAGTATATGAACAACTATTCTTTCTGATAATATAATGCTTTAACTTCATACACTCTGACTTTGCTGACAGAAAAATCTTACTGAAAAGTATGTTTTCTAATTTCTGTATATTATTCTATATATCAGAGTATACTCCCTGAAAACTAATAAAATAATTCTGATCATGATATAAAATGTTGATTTAACTAGTGTGTCCCAATACAGAGGAACTTCAAAGATTCTCAGATAAATAGGGCCATAGAATTTGGAGCTGGAGAAGACGGTAGAGAACAAAGTGGAAGGGGCCTTTCATAATTACACAGCTCATATCACAGCAGACAAAGACCCTACTTCCATACTTACTTCTATTTTTTAAAGATCCCTCTTGTAATGTCATATCAGAACTGTATATTGAATTAGATGACAAAGTGGAATGACTCTCCTTGGCCACTTGAAAAAATCAGTACACAAACATTCTTTTAAATGTGGAATGCCAGCGAATGTCTGTAGAGAAAGCTCAGAATCAAACTCAGTGATATTTTCCTTCCAATAAAAACAACCTGAGCTACTAGCACTCCGGAAGATTGTATACTCATTCATCTGTATATATATAAACATAAACATCTTATTAGATTTAGAAGGGACCTCAAGAATTCATTTGGTTCAGTTCCTTCCCCTCCAGCAGGTATCATCGTCCCTACTTTACAGATGCAACAACTGAGTCCCAGAGAGACTAACCAACTTGCCCAGTGAATAGTGGAGAGGAAGGAACAGGTCTCCTGTCCTAGCAAACTACCATACTATGTGTCTCCTATTGGTTAAAAAAGGATAGTCTTCTTAGAACTCATTTTTTATTTGTTTCTGTTAAGTTTGAGGGACCCATAATTTCACACAAAATAGACTCTTCCATGACTGTGTAAAAGTAGATTACCAAGTGAGTGATTGTTTTTTAGATAGTCAAATTCTCCGGTCTCCTTGAAAGTGAATCCTGAAAGTCAGCTTGACTTTTGGCAGTTGGTCCATTGTCCAATAAGCAGCCACTATTTTGGTTTAAATGATAAAGAAAAACCCTCGCTTTGCTTATTTTGGCCAATGAACCAGTTGTTTAAGTGAATGTGGCAAAAATCAGGCATGAGACACTGTATATATCAGAAATAATCAAAATAAAATAGAAAACTGTCAAATATTAGAGGTGAAAAGGTAGGTAGGTCTTCCCTTTTAGAGTTCTAGATAACGGATATACAAATATAGGTTGCAGTCTTGCTTTCTAATACGGATTATGAGTGCAAAGGTGCAATTTGATAATGGAAAGGTGCCGAAGGTGTCATCGTAGTGGAACACAGGGGAAACTTTCTAGGATAAACTTTCTATATCATAGCTGTAAAAATACTTCTGGTATGGAGGCGCTACAAATAACATTTATGACACCAGTGAGGATACAATATGTCATCTTTCCTTGGTTACGCCACGATGACTCAAGACCTTCTTGCATGGGCTTCTCCCTTACATGTTAACACTTTAGAAAGGGCTTTTTATCCTGATTCCCAAAAGGTCAGATATTTAAGCTTGAAGAAAGAGGAAGAAGCAGTGAAAAGTTGCTGGATATTATATAGAGGTAGAAATTTTTAACAACAGAAATTAGAGACAGGGAAAATAATGGTAGAAGACATGGAATGCAAAGAGGGAGGGTGACAGTAACATTTATTACCACTTGTTTTATGAAAGGCACTGTGCTGAGTACTTAGCTTATATTATCACATTTAATTGTCACATATATCATCACAGTAGCTCTGAGGTAACTACTATGCACAGATAACAAAATGGCTCTCAAAGATATTAATTTCTGCATAGCTACTAGGTAACAAAACTAGGATTCAAAGTTTGATGTGACTACAGGGCTTCGCTGGTGGCGCAGTGGTTGAGAGTCTGCCTGCCGATGCAGGGGACACGGATTCGAGCCCTGGTCTGGGAGGATCTCACATGTCGCGGAGCAACTGGGCCCGTGAGCCACAACTACTGAGCCTGCACGTCTGGAGCCTCTGCTCCACAACAAGAGAGGCCGCGATAGTGAGAGGCCAGCGCACCGCGATGAAGAGTGGCCCCCGCTCGCCGCAACTAGAGAAAGCCCTCTCACAGAAACGAAGATCCAACACAGCCAAAAATAAATTAATTAATTAATTAATTTAAAAAATTTTTTTAAAGTTTGATGTGACTACAATTTTCACATTTTTTATTTTTATTTTATCTTATTTTTATTATTTTTTTAAATTTTATTTATTTATTTATTTATTTTATTTATTTATTTTATAAAATTTTATTTTATTTATTTATTTATGCACAAGCACAGGCTTGTGCAGGCTGTGGTTTTGCATGGAAGCACCTGGCAGGGGCTCCTTCCTTAAGCGCTGTGGTCCTGGCTGCCGGGGTGTGGAAAGGGGGGAGATCCATCCGTCTGGAGGAAGGGCTGGCTTTTTCTAATGAACCCATGATGTCCTGAATTCCCATAGCGGCCCTGATGTCACCATAGCATTAGAGTTCAGTGAAATCGATTCCTGTATCATCATACCCCTCCCACCGAGTACACAGGCCTTATCTGTTGTTCTCTGGATGTCTGATCCAGAACCAAGAATTGCCCCCAGATTGGGCACAGCAACATGCTGTCAGCATACCTGATTAGCTTTTGTGAATCTACCTCTAAAATACTTTGCTCTAACATAATTAGAGTGTGTGCAGTAGAAAAAATAACATTCTTGATTCGCAGTCAGCAAATTGAGCCCAAATCACTCTTTGTTGTCTACTATCCAGCTAACCTTGAACAAATTTCTTAACCTCTGACTTTTAGATTCCTATCCTTTAAAATGGTCATGATTACAGTACTGACTACTTCACAGGTTGTAGTTGAATTAAAATGAGATAAAGAAAATGAAAAACATGTTGTAAACTGTAAAGTTTGTATAAACGTAAGGTGTTATTAATCTGCTGCTGAAAAGCCCCCCCAAGCCAGTAACACTGATTTTCCTGATAATTAGTCACATAGGCACTAATGGAAATGTCTTAAATATTGTAGAATTCCATTCAGTATATTCAGTACAAAAATCATCTATAGTAATTTGTGTTTATATAGTACATTATAATGTGTTTTATAGCACACATT
Source organism: Balaenoptera acutorostrata (assembly GCF_949987535.1). Lineage (NCBI taxonomy): Eukaryota > Metazoa > Chordata > Mammalia > Artiodactyla > Balaenopteridae > Balaenoptera > Balaenoptera acutorostrata. Next base: position 45,002,640 of record NC_080077.1, read on the forward strand.
ATCTCTGATACTCACAATTATTCTGTGGGGTGGATATTATTATTGCCATTTTCAATGGCAAAGAGCAATATAATGGCTTGTCCAAGGTGACTCGGCCAGTAAATGGTAGAAATGCAGCTGAGCCTGAGCCTACCAAATCCTCCTAGGCTCTTTGAACTACACCACACTCTTCTTCAAAGTAGTCAGTAGTCTGTCACTTTAGAGCAAGAATTTTCCAGAACACATAGGCTAAATGACTCAAGCTGTAAGAAATAGGAAACTACTTTCTCAAATTGAGTTTTATGCTTCTATTTCTGGAATAGTTTTGATCCTCTGAGCCCTGCAGTTGTCACGATGAGAAGGTTTCTTGTTTTAACGTGATGTATTTATACTTCTGCATAAATAAAGACAGCCTTCAATAGCTAACATCTCAGGTACTTTCAAAAGAAAACTAAGGGTTTGCTTTCTCTGACAGAATCATTATACATTATTAAACTGAAGAACATGCGTTTTGAGCAACAGTTTTGTAAGAAAATATTACCAACCAAATTCTATCATACCTTAAAATTGCTACTTATGAAGAAAAAAAGTTACCAGATATATTTGAATTTTGTAATCACACAAGATGGGTATCTGTGATACCTGTTATTTGGGGGATAACATGATACCTTGAATCCAGGATTTAGTGCCTATAGATTGCTGATCCTGTCTCGAATTCACACAACAATCAATACAAAGACTGAATAACACTAACATTTAGATTTGTCTTGGATTGTGAAGCTTTCTGTTTGTGATTTTAAAACAATGCCTTGGCATGAGAGCAAAACACCACTCATATTCTCTTGGGCAGAAGAATTTTCAGTAGCTGGTGCTTCTGGTCTGACTTTTCACTATCAGCTTTTATGCCTTTAGATTACAACTCATCCCCACAAGTGAAGCAGTATTTGATCGTTGGCAATGTACATGGCTATAAGACAGTCGTATTTACAATTCTTTTCCTCTTCAGCTCAGCAGAGAGCAAAAGCAGTAGTGCAGAAGTAGCACCCGTGTCTCAGAGCAAGGAGGAACTTGCAAAAACAACACAAAAGGACAAAGATTGATACACTTTCTTCACCTGCCAGGCAAAATGTCTCGTCCTGCACACGGAAGACCAGAATACCATAAAATAGTAAGATCTTTTTATAAACATATTCTCAAAGAGATTTTTTTTCTACTTCAGAGAAATTGTTTTCTTGAGGGATTTCTGAATTATTTTGCAAGGGGATGCTATTAAGTAGACTTTTTCAGTGGAGCAAGGAAGTGTTTAGTGGAGAGAATCATAAATGACACTTCTGGGAATAGTTACAATGATCTCTTCCATACTGTGAGAGAATAATCGATTCTTTATACATATTTTAAGGTCTTCTTTTCTGACTAATTAGATCTACAAAAGTGTCAAATTTTTCTTTTGTCTCTAACAGAAAATGTGAAAAGAGTAAGCAATTCTTTGTATTTCCTACTTGCAATTTGTTGTATTGCATACTTCATGAAATAGGAAACAAAATGTATACAAAATAGGTGATTATATATTAAATTAAGTAGGAATAGGTCATCAAAAACTCAGTATTAAAAGATTGCCTTTGAAAACATATTTTCTAGACTTAAATGTAAGTGATTATTATTGTGATTTGGTGTGTGCTATTATCTTTTCTGTATATTCCAAGTTCAGAGTTATTTTTAAGACTAATTTGAGGATAGATTGGATAAACATTGTCCTTTAATACTCTTTTATTATAGTTTAGAGGCATTCAGAAGTTACAGATGTGAAAACTCACCAGTTTAAAGCTCTGTTAATTATTTCAGTAGACTGATGGGCATTGCATACAACTAAGTAATTTCAGGAGTGGATACTTAGAATTGTATGACTAACCCACGCACACCCCAGTTGGGAGCGCCGGCAGATGCCCCTTCTGGCATTCTGGAACTTTATTTCTTTTTTTGTGGGGCTCTAAAATGCTAAAAAAAAATATTATATGTGATTAATATTGCACCTAAATCACTTGATTTATGTATCAGTTAAAACACATTTTTATCCTGATATATCCAAAACCTCCTGAAATAATTAATGGTGTTCTATTTTTCATATATGAAATGATTGCTTTTTACTGTTTTTAAAATTGTGAAGTCAAATTTATGTTGATCTCTCTTGTGATCAATTTGAGACCCTACTGGACATGTACTTCAAGATACAGCCTTTGGCCATGAAGCAAAATGAAGAACACTGGCCTTTATGGGCATTGAGCTTGAAACTCAGCTGGAAGTAAATTATAGTTAGTACCCACCCACCAGAGAGAGGGAGAGAGGAAAGAAAAGGAAATGCCATTTTTTCAGTTTAGCCTTAATTATAAATGGGCACAATGTTGAAGCTACAGCATATAAGTAGGTCTAATTTTAGCTCCTTTTCTCTCTTTTTTCAAATTCTTCTGTTTTACTGCTAGTGGTAACAACCACATTCATTCATTTCTCTCTCCCCCCCCCTTCACCTTTGCTTATTCTTTTGCTGTGGTATTGGCATACAACAGTAATTTATCTTCTGCTGTGGCTTGTTATATGTTAGGCGATACTTCATGTGTAATTTATAGGCAGTTCTTATTCTTGTGATTTATGATTAGGTTCTTAGAAGATTTAAATAAGAACAGAATTAAAACTGAATACATGATGGCCCTTCAGTGATTTGTTTAACAACATTTTTGTTTAAATCACTTGCTTTACATCCCTGGTTTCCTAATAGAAATATTAACGTACTCATTATTTTCTTATACCTGAATTGTGTACATTAGTGTTCTTAATGTAATGTTAATGTATTTAATGTATATTCTACATACATTTATGACATTTTGATTTATCTTTTCAACATAAATTATGTCCACATGTGCCATATACTATTTAGATTCTTTTTATTTAAAATGTATTTAGTTACAATAAATATTCTACCCAATTAAAGAAACATATTTGTCATGAAATAAACCTATACATAAGGGAATGGACATTCATGGTATTGGGCCAATTTTGGAAGTATTTGGATCAAAATTATACAGCATTTCATAGAAGCCACTTTGTTGAATAAACTATTTTATTGGTTTTCTGAGCCATTTCTGCCCATGATTTAAGAATAAACAATTGAATACATATTATCAGGCCTTATCTTTCTCTCCACGTTATGCTACACAAGATACCTGGGCATGGAGGTAAAGGCACCTCTTCTAACCTGGAATCCGTATTTGACCTTTCATGAAAATACAAGATTCTGCACAAAATAAGATTATGTTCAACAGTGGTACCCCTTCCTACCTCCCTCTCCCATTCACCCCTACCCCAACCAGTTCTTTCTTTTTTTTTTTTTTTAACATCTTTATTGGAGTATAGTTGCTTTACAGTGTTGTGTTAGTTTCTGCTGTATAATGAAGTGAATCAGCTATATGTATACATAGATCCCCATATCCCCTCCCTCTTGCGTCTCCCTCCCACCCTCCCTATCCCGCCTGCAGTCTCAGACTCCACCCTGGCTCTGCCCATTGCTGGCTAGTTGGGCAAGTCGCTCATTCCTCCTGAGGCCTCCTTCCCTCCTCTGTAAGGCAGAGAATTGGAACAAATTATCTCCAATATCCTCTTTCTTCGTACTCAATAGCAGATGCAAAGCAGAGAGACTTTTTAAAAGGGATTGATTGAGTTTTGCGTTTTCTTTTTTCCATACTTTCAACACATCTTTGATAAACTAAACCCAAGTTATCCTCAGTTTTGTTTTTCATTTTTAATTTACTCTGAAAAACAGTACATATTTTGGAGATCTATAAGGAAAGTGCAAATTCTCCTTTTTCTCTAGGTATAAAGAAAAAAACTCACAAATTGGTTGGGTTCAGCCTGATGGTCTCCTTGGCAGACCTGGAACCCATTAGGGATTGTGCAGACTCGTGAGGAGTCTCACTCAATTATTCCTTCCAACTGCAAACATGGTCAGCATATGGCAAAGGCCATTCTAGAGCAATAAGAATTTATATTATCAATTAGTATTTAAAAAAACTTCCTCCATGAAAACACATTGGAAGTTAGATAATATAAGCAAATGCACAGAAAGACGTTCTCATGTTAAGAAATTTATTTCACAGCTCTTTTCACCCAGCATTGTATCCAAATATGGGTACAATTTGTTCTCAAAAGTGAAAATTGTTGCAGTTTTTATGGGGGTAGGGGTGGGGTGGAAGAAATGAACAGATGATCTCAAAGGCTGCTTCCAACTGGAAAATTTTGTGAAAAGAAAGAGTAATATATTGTTCGTAACTTTGCCTGTAACATAAAACTATCCTTTTTTCCCCAGAACAAAGATCTCTTTGTCCTCACCTATGGAGTTCTGGTTGCCCAACTCTGTAAGGATTATGAAAAAGATGAAGATGTGAATAAATAATTAGATACAATGTGAGTAGAAGTCTTTCATTCTTGTGGAATGTAGTTGGTCTTCCTCTTTTGACTTCTCTTGCTCCATTATACCAGCTCTTCTTCTATTTCAACAAATCGCATCTAGAGCTGAACGTTATTTCTGACAATTGCCATTCAGGTTGCTATAAAGCATAAAATAATAGGAAGGGACATTTATTCCATGAATATCAATCATGCAACATTTTCTTTTACTTGTGAAGTAAAAAGGGCATCTGTCATTAGCCTCATTTTACTGATGCTGTAATTAAGACTTAGATGATGTCACCACAACCACATAGTAAGAAAAGCCAGTTTAACTTTTCGTGGGGATGTAAATTGGTACAGCTACTATGGAAAACAGTATGGAGATTCCTAAAAAAAAAAAATTAAAAGTAGAACTATCATAGGATCCAGCAATTCCACTCCTGGGTATTTACTTGAAGAAAACAAAAACACTAATTAAAGAAAAGATATATGCACCCCTATGTTCATTGCAGCACTGTTTACAATAGTCAAGCTATGGAAGCAATCTAAGTGCCCCTTAATAGATGAATGGATAAAGAAGATGTGGAACACACATATATATATAATGGAATACTACTCAGCTATTTAAAAAAAGAACAAAATCTTGCCATTTGCAATAACAGGGATGGACCTAGGGGGTATTATGCTAAGTGAGATAAGTCAGACAGAGAAAGACAAAGACTGTATGACTTTACTTATACGTGGAATCTAAAAAGCAAAACAAATGAACAGACATAAAAATACAGAAACAGACTCACAGATACAGAGAACAAACTAGTGGTTGCCAGAGCAGGGATGGGAGGAGGGGTGAAATAGTTGAAGGGGATTAAGAGGTACAAACTACCAGTTATAAAATAAACAAGTAACAGGGATGTAATGTGCAGCACAAGGAATATAGACAATATTTTTAATAACTTTGTATGGTGTGTAATCTATAAAAATATCAAATCACTGTGTTATACACCTAAAACAAATACAGTATTGTAAGTCAACTATACTTCAATTTTAAAAATTTATGGTTTTCAGAGAAAAAAAAAGCCAGCTTAGAATTTAATTCTTCTGACTTTATTCTAGTGCTTTTTCCAAAAATTAACTGTTTCTTTAAAATATACCTTTGAATAGAATAAACATATATATATATATATATATATATATATATATACACACACACACAACTGAATCACTTTGCTGTACACTGGAAACTAACACAACATTGTAAATCAACTATACTTCAATAAAAAAATAAAATATAAAATATAGCTTTGAAGATTTTCTCCTATTATGATCATCATTCTGAGAAAAATGAAAATGTGGAATTTACAGTAGAGTTACCATAGTTAATTTTACTTGTAGTAATGAAATATTAGAGGGTTTAACTTAACAGGCATATATCCCTGTGTTTATTATAAGAGCAAGCCGAAAATAAAGTTGTACTTCTCTCCGGTCTAAAGTCTAAAAGAAAGCTCCTTAGTTACACAAAAATATATTTCATGGTTTCCAAACACATTTACGATAAAAGTTTTATTATTAGGAGAAGCTAATCAGAGATAAACTTGATCATTTAAATCAAGATAATCGTAAAGGATAGGCTTGACAAGAAATATTATGATGTTGCTGTTATGAGTTAAACATGAGGAGCTCTGATCCTCATCAGATTCAGAGCGATGGTCTAACCAAGTCCAATGTAATGGAGATTAAATATGAGTACATATCCTGCTCATCCACATTCCCACTGTGTGACCCTGAGCAAGTCATTTAGCCTGTCCAAACCTCGTTTTCCGCATCTGTCAGGTGAGACCTCTTCCAGCTGTAGTTCTCCTGATTTTCAGGTATTGCTTTCCCTAGCTAAACTCTGGACACAGAACTAGATCATAAATAGATGAGTGTGCTGATTGTAGCTTCCAAAGCCCCCCTTAGAGCATCCGGGCCTTCTAGTTACTGATAGTGTTTACAAATACTTGGCCTGGTGCAAACTCTGTTCATCAAAGCTGGGAAAGCTTTTTACTGTCAGGTCAATGTCATTATGATGGTTGTTCTGAGAGGTATAGAGGGAATTTATGATTTTTCAGTAAAAACATCACATCATTGGTGTTGTCACAGTAAGATGAAATTTTTAGAAAGAGAAAAATATGATATAAAATATATAAAAAATAGAAACAGACTTATAAAACTTGAAATTCTGATCCTTAGGTTGAAAAATTGGAACTCCATATATTGTGCTTGTTAGAAATTCTGGAAAGCAAAAATGAGATCTTTTCCTTTGAATAGTATAAGTTGAAACCTTGGAAAGGTAAGGGAACTCATGATCAACTTTACTGAGAACATCTTTATTATGAAAATAGAGCAGTATAAATCTGCCTTTTAGTTTAATGTTTTAATCAGTATGTGACACACAGTTTTACTGTATTTTGTGCCTGTTGATCTTCTAAGAACTTGCTGCTGGCCAGCTTCTTTTGTATATATTCCTATTCTCCATCCAACTAGAGCAAAAATGTTTTACAAAGAATGAAAATAATATGAAGTTTTCTTGAGTTATGTTAATAGACATAAAATTTGACTTGATACTTTCTTAGATTATCCAGTGAAGTTATGGTTCATTTCTGGGAAATTCATTTCCCCATCACGTCTGTAAGCTTTTCCAAAGGAAGGGAAATTTCAGACATTCTTGGGGTTTGGCCCACCACGCCATGGCAAACCAGCACATTGTAGACATTCATTAAATATAGAAGTGAATTTACAAAATAGTTGAAGATTTTTTTTTTCACACATCTACACACTGTTGCTCCTCCTATTCTGTCCAGAAGAGGGCAGTGGGCCACATTCATCTCCAAATTAAAGACTCTTTCCTATTCCTTCCCCTCTTTTTTTTTTTTTTGATTTATTTTATTTAATTTATTTATGGCTGTGTTGGGTCTTCGTTTCTGTGCGAGGGCTTTCTCTAGTTGTGGCAAGCGGGGGCCACTCTTCATCGCGGTGCGCGGGCCTCTCACTATCGCGGCCTCTCTTATTGCAGAGCACAGGCTCCAGACGCGCAGGCTCAGTCGTTGTGGCTCACGGGCCTAGTTGCTCCGCGGCATGTGGGATCTTCCCAGACCAGGGCTCGAACCCGTGTCCCCTGCATTGGCAGGCAGATTTTCAACCACTGCGCCACCAGGGAAGCCCCTTCCTTCCCCCTCTTACCCTAACTCTCACTACCGGCAAAAGCCCCCTTAGTTCAAGCAATATTTACTACGGTGAAAATTCAATGCTCCAAAAATGTCTGGTTGCTCACAATAACAAGATTTGAATTACAATAGGATCCTGGACAGGAAAATAACTGACTGTCATTAAAGAATAGACAGTAAACTCATCTTGATAATTTTATAGAAACGTTTATTTTTTCCATGATTTATATGAGTGTAGAAAGTTTCGGGACAAGATTCATTCTTGCTACATTGATGTCAATTGTGATTACAAAATGCAAACATTAAAGAGGTAATCAAATCACTAGAAATTATATTTCACTTAACTTACTTAATGGGCTCATATCTCTTCCAGTTTATTATAAGGGCAAATAGAAAATACAATTGTACCTTTCTCTGGTCTAAGATCTAAAAAACATCTCTTTAGTTACACAAAAATATATCTCATGCTTTCCAAACATACTTATGGTCAGTTTTATTATCAGGAGATGCTGGAGACAAAAATGATCATTTAAATAAATCATTCCCATTTATTGTGGAAAATATTTGAAATGTATCCTAAAACTCATCATGGAGCCAAATTGTGTTAAGTAGGCTTCTTTATGTTGCTGGCATTTGGGTTGTCAGGTAATAGGGGTTTATTGTGAGGATATTCTGGGACACGACAGCTAGGCCTCATGGAAGAACAGAAATTCAGTCTGTCTTGTCGTCTCAGTAGCAGACATTTATGGTTCCCTACTTCAGTCTTCTGCCATTTTGGTGACTCAACTACTCTCTGGTTATTATGTTCTTGCAGCTACCTACTAATATCATTCTATTCTTCTATATCTTCTCTCCATCTCAGTGATTCTGCTGCCTCTTGGTTTCTGCTTACTCTCTTCTCCCCAGGCATTTTTTGTCTTCTGCCCAATCATCCAAACTGTGACTCTCTCTGTGTGTCTCACATTCAAAGTCCCAAAAAGAGTCTCTAGCCTGTGCAGCCAATCACTAGCCCTCTGCTGGGTAGAGTTTCCATGCTAAGCCACTTCCAGGCCTATAGCCAAACTATGCACTGACAGTCCGGATTCTCAAATGCCCATCCTTGTCCATTATCTGTGGCCAAAACAACAGGGTAATGAGACACAAAGCATGGCCATAGTAGGGAACCCCTCAGGAAGGGCATTTGGTTATGAAAAACATCCTGGGTTTTCCCCAAGTGGGGAAAAGTAATTGGCAAAGACCTTGTTCTTCCTGTCTAGGAAATTAGTAGCAGTAATTTATGAGTCTTCCTTTACCTATGAATGCTCTGCTCACTTTATTCATCTTACTGATGCTGGTGTTTGTTTTCCTTTGTTCCAGAAGCTAGAAGGCCTGTATAGAATAGTGTTGCAGGCTCCATTTAGCATGCTAACTATAAGGTATCGAAGTAGGGAATTGTCATTGTTATGCATTTTGGAGATAATAATCAAGTAAGCAAACCTTTCACCAAAAAAAAAATACTTCCCCCATGAGGCAGTCCAAGTGAAACCACATTGTTAGTTGAAAGTAAATATTTTAGACCATTAGCAAGAGTGGGGCAGATGTTTCTTAGAACAGCAAACTCAGAGGGATGCTTTGGTGGAAGGGACACAACCAAGTTCTCCTAAGAAAAATGATGTTGGACTACAGTAGATAGTATTAGGTTTTTCTTTTGAATTTCTTATAAAGGAACCAATCATAAAAGTTCTGGTTCTCTAATCCTATGGGGCTTTTGCTTTTGTTTCTCTTTTTCTAAATCCCTTGCAGTCCTTTCTCTTGGCAGTCTGTGTTTTTTCAGAGAATGTTACCAGAGATGACCTGATTTTTTATGTGAATAGAAAAACTGCCCAGGTGAAGTGATCTTGAACCAGGCCATTCAAGTCAGAGACATCAGCATATCTTAGGATATATTTTTTCTCTTAAAAACAAAACAAACAGTTTTGTTCCTTATGCTTCTGTATTTTACTTTCTCTCCTTTTTTCCCCCCGATATTTGGCTTCTTTCATTTTCTAAACAATGTACATTTTTAAAAGATGTACTTTCCCTGAAAATTACCATATTTCACAATTCTGAGTATAAGCCTAAATGGAACGCACCCAGTACCAGGCACAACACGCAGGATTATGTTGACATCATAATTCTGTGCACAAAATGGAGAGGCTTTTTTCTGTGCTTTGAACGTTTTTTTTTTTTTTCTTTCTTTTACCAGGATGAAAATTTAAATCTCAATTTTAAAGTTACCTCCATTCCCACACCACCCTCCCACCCAACACGCAGACACACATAGACAGACACATACCCCTTCCTTTTACACACAACTTACTTAAAGGGATAGACGAAGAAACGCAGCCTGAATGGCATAAAATAGAGGGAGACTTGGAACATTTTTAGTGCTAGGCAATGCCTGCCCTTTGTTGAAATCTCTCACTGATGTGGAGGACTGTATTTTGCCGTGATGTATTTTGCTTTTACCGTATCAGGGCTGGGAGCATGTCATTGCCTCTGCCTAGTGGTCAGCATCGCCAGAGGATAACATGCCCCGGCTCAGCCTTCCTTCTTCTGGAACATGTGCTCCCCACACACATACTACTGGAGGCCAACTTCCACTCAGCTCAAATCTATCCACGTCAGGCAACTCAAAGATAACCTGCCAGGAATCCCAACAGTGTAGCGTGGGAAGGGGGAGAGGGTGCTGTGTGGCTACCACTAATTTCACCTCCATCAGACAGCCAGGAATTGTGACTCTGTCGCAAAGATTCCCCAATCCTAAAACATTTAGGTATCTTGCCACTGTTTTACACTAGAATAACTTGTAAATAGAAGATTGAGTATTTAGCCATGATGTCATGGGCCCCTAACCCCACCCAAAAGATTGAAGTGGGAAACTGAGGTCCTCAGAGTCTACGTTGCATTCGGGAGCCAGGCATTCCTTACCTGTGACTCATGCAGGGAGCTGAAGGGTGGGAAGAAGCCAAGTGACAGACTCGGTCACTCATCACAAGAGTCTGGGCAGCCCTGGAGGGTCAGATTCACAACCAACAGGGTGGACTGGAGACCAGGTCAGAGGGCAGTTCTTAGCACAGCGCAGGCAGAGGTGGGTCCCAGGGTTAATGCACCGTGTGTGCCTAATTCCCAACCCCTTCCTAGGGTTACTGCTTCCTTTCATCCCTCCACCAAGCAATGGAGGCTAATCAGATTAAGCCTAAATAGAACATCTTTCTTTGCTATTACTTACTATTTTTCAAAGGCTAACTCACAATTTAGTGGTAGAGGTCTATTGAATTACTTTACTTTTTCCAACATATGATATTAAAATAAGTGGGAGCCCTTGGTAAACAGGGATTGAATTCCATAGAAGTCACAGCACAGCACAGCACCACACAGCATTCCAGAGAAGGATGGCCTCACAGTTAGCTGAATGTCAGGCCATTTTCCTCCTTAGTAACATTTTTGAGCAAGGAAGACAGGAGTGGAAAAAATTAAACGGAAAGAAAAACCCTTTATAGTCATAAAATTCTCAATATTTAAAAATGGTGAATATTAACAGCAAAAGGAACACACAAAATATTTTGAAAATTCTTACCATTTGGTCCAGAAATATGGCGGAGGAATTATTAAAAATAAGAAATTTGTTTAAACAAACATAACCATTTAGGCTTAATTGTCCCCTCTGAGTAAGCAAGAACTGCCTTATATAAACACCCACACACTTGCTCTGTTCCCCTTTGTACCTCTGGGAGAGGAGAAAGAAGAAAAGCGTAGGAAGTTTTCATTTGTGGACAAGCTTGTGTGCATAACCACAAGTTCTGTGGATTCTGCAGACTGATTAGGTCTAACCCAGAAGACTGCATCAATTACTTAGGGCAGATTCCCAATATGAAGGCAAGGCATCTGCAGGAAAATTACGCTTAAACTTTTATTGTGACTACATTTGTGTAACATTATTTTTCTTTTAGTCACAGAAAAGTATCTCCTAAGGCTCAATTCTCAGTAAATTCTGCAAGTTATCTCCCCTTACTTATGAATGTCCATCTTCCACTCCTGTTCATGATCCAGTCTCACAAGCAAACTGGCTTTCTCTAGGCATCTTGTCTCCTTAGCACTATTACCAAAGATGTTCCAGAAGGAAGTTTTCATTCTTCCAGATATCTCAGCCCATGAAAATCTAGGCTGTCCTAAGTTTCCATTGGAGATTCTTGTTTTTATTCCTATTGCTTAACTTATTTGGAAGAAACTCATGAGAGACTGACTTATGAAACAAACCTAAGTGTGTGGATTGAAAATAGCAATCGCATGGGGAACGTTTCATTAATGTAACTATTTACAATGAAATTCCTTACCGGGAGATGAAAACAGTTGAGGAAATACTCTGGGAAACAAAACCCCCAAGGTTCAAGCAACCTTTATCTGAGCCTAAACATTCAGAAACACATGGGGAAGGCCAGCCACACTCAGAGACACATGGAAGGCCAGCCACGCTCTTGGTCAGCCCTGCTTGGTGTGACTCTTAGTTTGTGTCAGAAGTAAGATCTTGTCCAGACTTGCTCTGACCTCTCAGTGAGGCTCCAGGGTAATGGTTATCAATCCTGACTCCGCCATAGAATCTCTTGGAACTTTCCCCCCAAAATCCTGATGCACAGGCCCTAATTTTGACCAATTAACTCACACTCTCTGGGAATAAGACTCAGGCATCAGAACTTTTTTAATGCTCCCCAGGTGATCTTAATGGGCATCCAGTGCCCTAGAGCAGGGGTTTTCAAACTGCGTTCCTTGGTGCTCTAGGGTGATCACTGCAGAGGCAAGGTGGCATGTGATGACTGCTACCCATCCCGTCCCTCAGTCCAAATTCTTCCAGAGTTACCACTCATTTTGTCTCCTTTAAGTGTTTCAAATAAAATAAAATGTCATTGGAAAAAAAGTGGAAAACATTAGAGAGATGTAATCAAGGATAGTCTCGATTAAAACAAAGCCCACCAGTGGTTGGGATAACTAGCTTATCTCTCGCAGAGGAGGTAGGGAGAGAAGTTTTGTCTCCCAGGACCTTCACTCCAAAGAAGATGGATATTGATCAGACACCAGTCTGTAACTCTGTATTTGTCTGCATATTTCTCTAACCACTTTACTTCCTATATAGGGTCAGTGAAACTCACTCATAGTTAGCCAATTGTTTAAGGAAGCAAGCGTTTTAAAAGCACTATCCCTCGTGTTTCCTCTCATGGCACAAATACCAACAAAACTCCTGGGAGAATCATCTTGATCTGTTGATATCATCAGCAATTATTATTATTGCAGAAGCACATCCTTTTATGTTAAAATCTAAGAATAAAATGTTGTTACAATGCAACTAGTAATCATTTTATAGGTTATGTATTCTGCCAAAGGATGCATATATTCTGAGGTATTTTCTAAAGCAAAATTATTCAATAGTCACCTGAGTTGATAACTTTTCTTACTTTATGCTATTCCTTGAAATGATCTAGAGAATGTGATTAGGTAAATTGATTAATTCATTTTTCCCAATTGAATCTCAGTTTTCAATACAATTTAAAACGTTTAAAGATTTTTCTCTGGCATTGGTGTAGCTGTAGGGTCAGGAAATTTGAAACTGTGAAGAGAGAGCTGTTCACACAGACAAACAGAAAGATGTGCTCTAAAAGGTATAAAAGTTAACGTTTGGGGACTATTCTAAATCTTTTATGAACTTTCCCTTGCTGAAAATTCCTTCTTTATCAATTGTCATTTTTACCTAAGGAAATAAAATGAGAAGTTGACCTCATAAATATAGAGAACTAGAAGCATAGTTAAAGCATAATTGTCTCAAATATCTAGAAACCCAAGGTGGAAAAGCTGTGCTGAAAGAGAAAGAGGCCAGGGACCCAGACGGAGGCCAAGAAACTTGGAGATAGGCATCAATTGCCAGGAGTACATCAAGAAGCCAACTGACTGGGAATTCATGTGCTACTGGCCTTAAGATTTAGGACGACAGAATTGAAAGAAATTCTGATCCAACACTCTAATATTACAAGTGAGAAAACTTGCTTCAAAATATTAAATGAACACTTGAGAATATACCAACATGAGGCAGCATTTATGTGATGGAGGTTAGGAATCAGACTAATTCAGGTCCAAATTTAAGCTCTATCTCTTACCTGTGGCTTAAACTTAACCTTTTTGAAATTTAGCGTTATTCATAATAAATGGAAACAATAATCCTTCCGAGTGTGCTTGTGAAATTTTAAATATAAATCTTATGTAAAGTATCCAGCACATAATAGTTTGCTAATAAATTTTAATTCTGCCTTTCCTCTTCGATGGAATAGCAAAATTTAGAATATGATCTCTCTCACAGCTGGGCAAGTATCCTTTCGGCATAACTCAATTCTAACAAACTACTGAACTTTGAAAATATTATTTGAAGCAACCTAAAAGCAGTTTTCTTCCAGACTCAAATATGACATTTTATGTTTGTAATAAGAATCTTCTGAGCTCCCTGGTGGCGCAGTGGTTAAGAATCCACCTGCCATTGCAGGGGACACGGGTTTGAGCCCTGGTCCAGGAAGATCCCACATGCCGCAGAGCAACTAAGCCCGTGAGCCACAACTACTGAGCCTGCGCTCTAGAGCCCGCAAGCCACAACTACTGAAGCCCACATGCCACAACTACTGAAGCCCGCGTGCCTAGACTCACAACAAGAAAGCCACCGCAAGGAGAAGCCCACGCACCACAATGAAGAGTAGCCCCCGCTCGCCGCAACTAGAGACAGCCCACACGCAGCAACGAAGACCCAGTGCAGCCAAAAATAAATAAATAAATATAATTTTTTTTAAGTTAAAAAAAAAAAAGAATCTTCCAACCTCCAAAAGGGATTAAACTAACTTAATGCTCTTGACCAAAACCCTACTCCAATAGGTATAAGTACAAAGCCACTGACACTTGCCTTGCCTACAAGTAACCCCAGGCCTCCTTCTGGGGTTACGCTCCATGCTCAAGTCCAGCCTCAGTAGCTCAGCTTGCCCTTCTACCTCTCCTAAAGTCTCATTATTTCCCAGTACACATTTGGGGCTTCATTTAGGTTTAGTCAGAAGCCACTGCTGTAAATGATTAGAACTGGAGCCAGATCCTTCCTTGTGTCAGCTCCTCAGGGAAATCTAGGTTCCCCTGGGAACTTTGGGCAATGATGGGATTGGTTGAATACATGATAACAATCAAGGCAGCAACCACACAAACGAGAAAAGTCTTCATCCTTGCAGCTGCCATATAAAAGGTTCATGTACATATCCACTGCTCCTTGCTATTCACCTCATAGGTGAGGGGCTGCAAGTATTGACTGTATTCTGGTTGCATGAATGGGCAAAGGAGAAGGAGAGGGTAGGAATGGGTTAAACAAGAATCAAGACCACAAGATAACTTAGCTTTTTAAAATTATTATTAAATTAATGAGATTCCAATAGGAACATAGCAGTGGCTTAGTTCTGAATCTAAAACCATAAGGTTTCTTAAAAATCATATAGAGCAACAAGGAGAATAATGGGAAACTCACAAACTCTATTTTCTTGAAACAAGAGAAAATATTTCTCCATAATGAAAGAGTATAAATTGTAGCAGGGAAAATTGATCCAAAAGACCTATCTGAAAGCATATTTGGTACTGTTTTTGGACTTTAAAGATGAAGAAAGAATTTTGTGAGAATATAGGTTAAAAACATCATGTTAGTAATAAATTAGGGTGGCATCAGATGTTTCCTTAACAGAATTCAATGCAAAAGACAGTGGAGTAACACTTAAAATATACTCAAGTAGAGAAAGTGTGAACCAGCTAAACTCTCCTTCAAGTATAGAATAGGCCAATAACTTGAATATATAAAAATTCAGGGAATAGGATTCCTGAGAACTTTTTCTGAGAATAATACTGGAGGGTAAACTCCAGGCAAGCAGGAGTTGATTGACAAAACTTCAGCAAAAATAACTGAGGTGAGCACATAGTTTATTTCATTATATAACTATTATGAAAAATTTCAAACCTACACAAATATAAAGAGAATATGTAATAAGTCCCAAGTACCTACTATCCAGCTTCAATAAGTATCAGTATTTTGCCCATCCTGTTTCAACTATCAGCTCCCCCTTTTTTTGTGCTGAAATATTTTAAAGAAAACTCTAGACCTTCTGGTAATTCACATATAAATATTTCAATGTGCATCTCAAACTGGTAAAACATAAACCAATGTGCTATTATCATACACATCAAAATGAATAATTCCTTGAAATTATCTAATACCCATTTAATACCCATTCATATTTCCCTAAATATCTCAAAGATATCCTGTGTCAGTGGTTGTTTGAAACAGGATACATATAAGGCCCACATGTTGTTTCTGGTCATTACGTCTCTTAAGTCTTTTATTCTCCTTTTTCTAATGCCATTGGTCTACGGAAAGCTGGGTCATACGTCCGATAGCATGTCCTATAGTCTATATTTACTTGGTTGCTTCCCCATGGTGTTAATTAACTTGTTTTCTCTTACCTACATTTCCTATAAACTAAGAGTAAGATCTTGATTGGAGTCAGATTTAGTTATTTTAGGAAACAATATTTCACAAGTGGTACTGTGTACTTACTCTTGCACTGCATAACATAAGGAGTCACATAATGTGTGGTTGTCCCATTTTTAGGGATGCTGAGACAGAGGAGTGGCTTCAAGTTGCATGCTCCTCACCCATCCCGCCTTTACCTAGTAGTTCAGAATTCATTATTTGTTGTCCAGATCCATTATGTCATTAGGGGTTGCAAAATAGTTATTTTCTAATTCTGAAAAGCTCTACAAAGAATAAAATAATTTAAAAATCAGTAAGGTATAGTGGTATAAAACTAATATGCATAAAGTAATAGCTTTTTCATGTACTCAAATAACCATCACTTAGAAAATATCACGGGAAAAAGAAACCATTAGACTAGCAGCAAAGAAGTTACCTACAAATGCACAACGCTTGCAAAACTTATGTGAGGAAAACTTTAAAATATCGTTAAGGGATGAAAGGTCACCTTGAATAAATAGAAAATACATGGAAAGTTACCCCATGTTCTCAGGTTGATAACAGCATAAAGTCTAATTCAGTAGGTCTGGGGTGGGGCCCAAGATTCTGAATTTCTTCTAGACTTCCTTCCTTGGCGTGGCCTGCTTTGTGTTTTAGAGCAGTGGTCCCCAACCTTATTGGCACCAGGGACTGGTTTTGTGGAAGACAATTTTTCCACAGACCGGGGTTTGCGGGGGATGTTTCAGGCGGTAATGTGAGTGATGGGGAGCGATGGAGAGCAGCAGATGAAGCTTCACTCGCTTGCCCGCTGCTCGCCTCCTGTTGTGTGGCCTGGTTCCTAACAAGCCACGGACAGGTAGTTGGGGACCCCTGCTTTAGAGCAGTTGTTCTCAAGATGCGATCCCTAGACCAGCAGCAGCATCACCTGAGAACTTGTTAGAAATGCAAATTCTCACCCCAAACCTACCAAATCAGACACTTGGGCTCAGCAATCTACATTTTAACAAGCCCTCCAGATGATTTTGGCATGCGTTAAAGTTTGAGAACCACCGCTCCAGCACTTCTAAAATTTAAGTTGCATAGGAATCACCTAAGATCTCGTTTAACGGCAGGCTTGATTCAACAGGTCTAGGATGGGGTCTGATTCTGCACTTCTAACAGCTCCCTCGTTTACTGATGCTGTGATTTGAAGGCAACACTTTGAGGAACAAGACTAGAAGACCAATCTGTTTCTAGCTTACTCAAGGCCAACCTATCCTGTACCTTCTACTGCCATTTTTTTCTAGGTATTAATGATAATAGTATGTTTCTCCTCTCAGTTATTTATTTTAAACTGAATTAACTCACATCAGTGTGTTCCTCTCAAACCAAATTTAACCAAAAATCATTAAAAATGAATTTCAGGCGTTGGTGGAGCTAGTTTGGAGAGGTACATATTCAGCATCTATCAAATCATTCCATAGAGGATATACTGCTTACTGAAATCAAGAGGAAAAAATTATTAAGGAAACACCTATGCATAGGGAGAATTTTTGTATAAATCTATGTATAAATTCAATTTGCCTCTAATTTCTCTCTTTTAATAAATTCTGATTTTCACATATTAGTGTTCAGGCTATCTTACTTCATAGTGCCCCCAAATCTGATGGCTTAAAACAACAAATATTTTTTTAAGCTTATGATTTTCTGGAGCGGGGATTTGGACAGGACACAGTGGGGACCCCTTTGTAATGTCTGCAGCCTCAGATGGTGTGGCTCGAAAGTCTGATGGCTGGAATGACTTCACTCAGACCATAGACCTGGGACCTTTTTTCTGGCAGTCGGTTGGGTCCCCTGGTTCTTCTCCATGTCTTGTCTGCTGAGGCTGGAATGTCCAAAATGACTTCTTCACTCAGATGCCTGGTACTTTACCTAACCTATCAATACAATGACTCAAAGACTTGGAATTAGCCAAATAACTGTTTTTAATCTCTCTCTCTCTCTTCCTCTCTCTCTCTCTCTCAATCTCTCTTCTCTCTCTCTCTCCATTTGGCTAGCTTGGCCTTCTTCAGAGCTTGGCGCTCTCAGGGTAATTGGACTTCTTACATGGTGGCTGGCTTTTACCAGGCTGAGCATTGCCAGAGACCAAGGCATAAGCTGCAACAATTCTACAATCTGGATTCACTTCTGCTACATTCTATTGGTTCATTAAGGTCAGAATCAAGAAGAGAAAGAGACTCCATCTCTCAGTTGGAGCCACTGAGCCAAGTTTAATTTCCCATGGTTAGGTTTTATTACAGTGAAACTCAGATGCACCAAAGTTGCACGGGAGATGGTCTGGCTAGAATCAAAGTAAATGCAAAAAAAAACAAAAAACAAAAAAATACTAGCTATAAAAACTTCTTAGATAGTTCTGGCCCATAGAGCCCATGGTTAGCATCTCTTCCTAACTCTGCTTTCAGTGACATCATCTTGGTAACTTGAAATTACATCATAGAAATTGGCAAACACCTCAAATCAGGGTTGTTTTTTGTTTTGAGAGCCAGTTGTTAAACATTTATCACATACCATGTCTAAAACCCAAACAATATTTCAAATATTGCAACATCACAGCCCCCACCTCCCACTCTCCCACCTACACACACACAGACACACACATACAACCTGACTCTGCACCTCCAAGTTCCCAAGGATATGTTTCAGGTCTTATACCTATAGGATCCTTTCCCCAATTTGGGATAATGTTCCATGGTAGTAAGGAGTTCATCCCCAGGATTCTCCAGCTAGGAGGCAAGGACTCTCTGTGGTATAAGGTGTGAGCCACAGCATAAAACATGGTGCCCCTCCCTTAAATATCAATCCCACTCAGAGATTTAGAGGGAATTAATATACCTATATAGTTAAACTAATGTGGATATATTACATAATAGAATGCAAAATTTGCATTCTGTAAATGCCCACAAAAGTGTTTTTAATTTCTTATAAAGTCACAAGGAAATAAATGAACTTCAAGGTTGAAAACAAGTTTTAACATGTAATATTAATATATGTCTATAACAATGCAGTCATAAATATATATATGTATATGTGTGCTTGTGTGTATGTGTACATGTGTATTTTTTAATGTAGAAATGGGTTCATGAAGGTAAAAGTGCCTAGAGCCCACAAAAGTCATAATACAGCCCTGACCGTAAGGGTCTACTTTCAGTGCATAGTGGAAACATGTGAAGAGCTCTGAATTTTAGGCATCATATTCTTTTAATGTGTTATTTTGAGAACCGGTGTCTTCAGATTCCAAGGAAATGAATTTCAAATGATAGAATTTCACACATCTTTGAAAGGCAGTAGGATAGATTTACTGAGTGAGGATTTCTACCAACTACACTGCAGATCCCACTGTACAGAAGTCTGTTAAGAGTACCACACTCACTCACAAGTCACCATTGCTACCCCCGGATGCCATGACCATATTTACACAGAGTGGCAGACTTTCTTGCATGAGTCTCACTGTCGATCATAAAATCTTAGAACTTGAAGACCCTGAGCCCAACCCCGGACAAACGCGACAGCACATCTGTCACCATCCTTGGCCAGTCACTCAGCATCAGTTTGAGCACATGACACTGTCTGTAGCTGGGAGCTGCAGAGCTGCTTCCCTTTGTGTTATTGTCTTATAAAGAAACACTAAATGTGAGAAAATGCAGAGATGCTCGGGTAGCTGTTGACGCAGTAGGAAGATGTCTAGACACCACGGGTCAGTGATGGTGGGCGAGCTGCACATTTTGAACAGCATCCGCAAGCACCATTGTAGTCTCATCATCCTCAGGGCGAAGTTCCAGACCATCTTCCACCACCCTGTGGAGGACGCTGTAGTGTTGCTGGTTTGGGTGGAAAGAATGCAGC
This sequence comes from Balaenoptera acutorostrata, assembly GCF_949987535.1. Taxonomy (NCBI): domain Eukaryota; kingdom Metazoa; phylum Chordata; class Mammalia; order Artiodactyla; family Balaenopteridae; genus Balaenoptera; species Balaenoptera acutorostrata. Next base: position 45,022,689 of record NC_080077.1, read on the forward strand.
TCTGAAGCAGACTCCCAGGCCGCAAAGGTAGGCATGGAGAAGACCTCTGGCCTCTTGTTTTCGAAGAAGCATTTCAGGTTCCTCTCACTCAGCCTTTTGGCATAGTCCAGGAATGTATTTTCCAACTGCTCCTTCTCCTTTTGTGCATACGTCTTCCAAAAACTCAGCTGCAGGTAGCTAACTTTTGATCGGCAGCGAGCATAACAAGTGGTGAGCAGAGAGAAGAAAGATGCTGAACAAATCAGGACCCATCCTAGAATCTTAGAAAGAAAGAAATATTGAGGACCTCAAAAGCAAAGCCACTTCTCAGGGAGCCGGGGTTGTGTTATCGGGAAGTGTATGGCTAATTTAATACCAGACCTCAGTTGAAATCCTTCATCTTAATTACTAACGACAGGGTTTTCTTTTTACAGTCAAATAAAGTTAGGGTTTACCTAACCTCTATTCTCCATCCTACCCACCATTGCTGGTATGCAAAGAAAGACCCAGAAGGCAGGCAAATGGAAATGAGCAAAAATATAGATTATCCAAGAACTGGAAGAACCAAGCCCTCAAATAGTACTAGCTATTAGAGGAAAGAATTCTGTACATGAGTAAACGTGGTCATCTGAGCAAATGACCAGCTCCTTAGCGGAGTGCTTTCAGGCGTTGATATGTGCATCTTCATGGCCCGTGACTGATTTTTCCCATGTTACATTGTTTGCAGAGAGCAGCAGACCCTCCCTGAGAGAAGTATCATCGCTCATTATCCAGGATAAAGTGAGACAAACGTAATACAATAAGGGAACTGAAGCTCTAAGAATTGGAAGCCTGCATAAAAGCCAAGAAAAAAAAATAGAGTCATTGCAAACCTTCAGGATTTGCTGGTTCTGAATTTTGGTAATTGGAAAAAACAAATTCCTCTCTGAATACGAACTGGTTCTGCTGGGGGTTTTTTCTGAACTTTAAAAACAAAAGTCTAAGCAGCTCAACTTATCTTCTAAACTTTTTGTTGTTCTAATTATATTTTTCACAATTGGAATTAATTTCATATGTGAACAGCTAACAAAGCTCTTTCAAAGTTTCTCTTGACATTTTAGTTAAATGGCCCTTAGTATTTCTCAGCGGATGGGCCTATTTGAACACAGAAACAATCTGCAAATGAACCCATTCAGACCGTAACGGAACCACAGATATGCTCCAATGCTTTAAACCAGTGTTTCCCAAACTCCAACTCCAGACTATGGAGGTCATTGTACAGGGTTTCAGACCCCACATGAATGCTAACTCTGGGTTGCCACTAGTTGGGTTTAAATCTCAGCTTTCTCCTTTCTGTGGCTATTCTCCATGCCTCAGGTTTCTCAGTTGTAAAGTGGGGCTTACCTACCTCAGAGGGTAATTTGGGGCATTAAAATGAGATGATGTAGAGATACACGTGACTCAGAAAGTATCAGCCATTGTCACATGCTGCTATTTTTCAAACGTATCCATGTCTATGTAAAAGCATTGCTGAACACAGGATATCTTTCTGACGTGATTTAACAAATGAAGCACAGCTCCCATCGTGTGAAAGTCCTCACATTTACTTTAGTCACTTGTGGTCGGATCTTCCTCTTTTCTTTAACCTCTACCTTTCTTTGTCCACACAGCCGGTTCTCCTGTAGGCCAGTAGTCCATCTCACCTCAGTATCTGAACCAGTTCTGCCGTGTCATCAGCTGTTTGATCAGCTTCAGACTCCCCCTCCCCCCACTGCATGACCTTACCTTCCACTCCCTCTCACCTGAGCGCTGAGCACTGAGCGCTGAGCCCTCTCTTCTTCCCTAATTCATGGTACCCGGGGTCTACCTAGACATGGTGGATGCTCCCACCCCAGCCCTCAAGAGTGTCCCATTCTGCACGAGTCTTCTCCCTCAAACCCTGGCGTTTTTCTACTAAGTTTAGAACACTTACTCCGTGCCAGCAGCTTTATATCCATTTGCGTCCATCATCTACTATACCTTCCAGCACCCCTCCAAGGTAGGAGGAAACCATGAGGAAACTGGGACTCTGAGGGGTCAAACCAGTAGCTCTGGGCCACATAGCTGGTAAGTGGTAGAACCAGTATTCAAACCCAAGGATAGCCAACCCCAAGACGGAGTTCTTGCCACTGCTCTACCCTACCTTCCCGACTAATAGCAAGCCACCCAGCTGGATTCCGTTTCTCTGCTCCACCCATGGACGTGGCACCTTTTACCCCCAGCCGCATACCCAGCTGTTGGTCTGGACTCTTTGTCGCTCCTGCCTGTGGGAAACACTGTGGTCAGCACCTGCTGTGACACAGCTCCCTTTGTCCACATCTCTTATGCCTCTTCTCCTAGGAATCAGCCCCAGGCCCTTCTCATTCCTCTGAAAAGTAAACAGGTCAGCGTGCCCAGGCTAAGCTATGGGAGGATGTGCATGATTTCCTTATGCCTCTGCTTAGAGAAGAAAAGTTCACACAGCGACAAGTGTTTGGATCTACCTGAATGGAGCCTGGTACCCGAGGACACAAATCATAAATCACTCATTGTATCATAACACTTGTAGTTAATACCTTCCTTCAACCAAAGAAGGAAGACGTTTGGGAGCCTGGCGTGTTTTTATCTAAGATGCACTTTATGCATGAAACAAAAGATTTTGTTTGGGGAGCATTTTCAGGCTTATCAGTTTATGAAGAGAGTATGACTATATTGCCAAGCAGTTTTGGAAAGTATGATTTTAGAAAAAGATTTTGCCTTCATGTGTTGTTGAAAAGGCGAGTCTATGCGGAAAAAAAGTAAAATTACACTATTTTCAGCACATTTATTCTTAAACAAATAGCATTCCTGACAAACTGTGGATCTGTTTATCTACTCTTATTGTTTGTTTTGATTTGGGGAATGTCATTCCTGCTCCTCACAAGTAGGAATTCAGTCTTTTCCTGAGGCCAGGGCCAGGCTCACATCTGGATTCGTGCTCACGTACCTGGAAGGATGACAAGCTACTTCCTTGTGTCAATTAGGTAAAGCTACAATTTCCTGCTGTTAAATAAAACAGTGCCCCAAATCTTGAGCTTCTAAAGTAATGTAAGAACTTTTTTAGCTGTAGAGCACAGAGCACAGGACGAAACCTCCCTGGAGAATATGGTCCCGTTTCACTGAAGGCTATTTAGAGACTGCCAACACCCACTTTATACAGGAAGTTCTCCATCTTGACAGTATTTATACATAGAGATAGCAGTTGCCAGAAATCATGCAAGGGAATCTCTACACTAATTATATTATGTGCAACTTTGAAAAGTATTATCTCATTTCGTTCAGCTATATTTTAATAGACGTGTGTGTTTTTCTGAGAAACCAGTTTGAAAATAATTAATAGACGGCAGTAATTTCTAATTACTCTGCCATTAGCACTCTATTATGAGTTAGTGTCATGCCTTATTTACAAAATCAACCCAGAGAGATTGCTTTAAAGTACATAAGTATTTACATATGTATAACTCAGAGGAGATTTCTTTTCAGCAATGGAAAAGACACTCCAATCAGCAATTTTACTAGCCAAGCAACCACTGAAAAGCTTTTCCTCAGATTGTCTTAATGCTGCCCCGTGTTCCAGTTTCCACTTAGTTTCAAAATGTTTTAGGAGGATTCAGACTCAGCCCTGGCTCAACAGAGTACAGAGAGAATACTTCAAGCTCACTCTGGGGAAAAAAAGAAAAAAGTCATGTTTGTCCTTTCTTACCTGAGACTGGGCTTGCAGGGACAGTTTCAGTTCTTCGTTGTCCGTAGGGGTCATGCTGATTTTGCCGCAAGGTACTTTGTGAAGTTCGTCCCAGCACTCTTTGGGCTTGCCCTTGCAAATCAGCCCCAGGAGTCTTGAACTTTTGGTCCCACTCATGGCACATTCATAAAAAGTCCCATTGAGCAAAGCCACAGAAAGCCACATCACTGGAGCCACCAATGAACTCAGAGTGATCTGACCGAGGACGTAGAAGAAGCGGCAGCTGTGGCCCCTGGGGAAGATTTTCCTGGGATTCACACAGCAGCCTGTGAAGAGTCTCCATGACCTGTTGTTCAGAAAGAATCCCAGGATCAGTAACACCCAGGCGGGAGCAAAAAGGAAAACCAATCCGTACACCACATTCTCAGTGCTGCAGGGACACTTAAAAGCCACGAGTGAAAAGAGACGCTCACCTCCCACAGTCAGCAGAGCCAAAAAGCTGTAGCCAATAACAGTTTTCTGGTTGAGGATGAATTTTAAAATCCCCTGAAAAGCATCCATGTTGAAGATACACAAAGGGAAAACGCTTTGCTCTTATTTCTTGGCAGAGCAGCTGTGGCAGTGGACGAGGGTGGAGCTCTTTCTTCGTTAGAAGCAACAGTCCTCCTTCTCAGACTGAATTCAGCCAGATAAGGAAACAATGTCATTCCCTAGGAATGAATATTTCCCAACAGCGTTCAGATAATGCCTCCTACTGGTGGATATTAGGCCATGAAACTAGAGCCAAAGCACTGAGAATTAGAGTAAATTCAAAGTGAACAGCCTCAATTTTTATGTTATTTCCATGGGGCTTGGATTGAGACTCAGAAAGAAATTGCGACTCCACAGATAATAATAGTCTAGGAATTTTCCAACCAGAGGAATCAACATTAGCGGAAATAGGGTGTCAGCCAATTGATTGGGAGCCAAATCAAGCCTCCTAGCCTAGAGTTTCATGATGGTATTTTTCTCTTGTTACTTAAGACTTTTGCACTTTGACTTCAGATCTGGAAGATTCATTTTACATCCTCTTTAACTGACTAGTGACAAATGACATTGACAAATTTTAGGAGTTGGGCTATTTGAAATTTACATGGAAAAGTTCAGGGAGAGTTTGAGTTTTGAATGAAAGACAAAGTGAGAAGGGTCCTAATCATTTCTTTCCTAGACCTTCATAGTAACCTCTTGATTGGTATCTCTGCCTTTGACCTCATGCCCACCCCCATTCTCAACCCTAAATCCATCCTCTATGCTGACATGAAGGAGATCCCTCTAAAACAGAAAACCAGTTCCTCCCTAGCCTACTCACACCTTTGGGGCTCCCTGTTGCCCACAAACTGATAGATGCCAACTTCCCCTGAACCTCACCATGGTATTTCATGCCCTTGACATGTTCCTTCTATCTGGAATATCCCACACACACACACACACACACACACACACACACACACACACACACCTGACCTTGTTCCCCTGGCAAACTTTCACTCAATATTCATAAACAGGGTAGAAGCTTCTTATTCTGTGACTATTTCAAGAGTTGCTACCTAATATATAACATTGTACTTGCAGAGCTTATCATAGTATTGCAGTTATTTTTTTTAATATCTATAGCTCCTCTTTAACTGTGAGCTCTTATAAAACAGGAACTACATCTTATTGCATTTTGTATTCTGGGCGTAAATATGATGTCAAACACAGAACGGATGCTTACTCAATAATTCTTTTTTCAAATAGTTATCGAGGGCTTCCCTGGTGGCGCAGTGGTTGAGAATCTGCCTGCCAATGCAGGGGACACGGGTTCGAGCCCTGGTCTGGGAAGATCCCACATGCCGCGAGCAACTAAGCCCGTGCGCCACAACTACTGAGCCTGCGCGTCTGAGGCCTGTGCTCCACAACGGGAGAGGCCGCGACAGTGAGAGGCCCGCGCACCGCGATGAAGAGTGGCCCCCGCTTGCCACGACTAGAGAAGGCCCTTGCACAGAAACGAAGACCCAACACAGCCAAAAAAAAAAAAAAAAAAAAATAGTTATCGAACTCCACACTCCACTCCACAGTGTGCCAGGCACTGTACTAGACAGGCAGTGCTCAATGAGTACTATTGAATGAATGAATGAATGGTGAAACTTTTAGTACTTCTAATTATAAATAATTTAAGGAAATTGTCTCCATATCTGTCCTACATTGCTTTTAATTTTAAAATTAAATTAATTAAGGCACTTGAAAGACAACAACAGTCAAGCTGACAAATTTCCATGAATGAACTTCAGATTCCAGGCCTGTACGTTTTGTGACAAGGAAGTCCCTTGCACTAGAAGCCAGGGAACTAAGTTACAACGTAACCTTAGCCGTGTCATTTTACTTCTCTGAGTCCCAGTTTACTCATTTGAGAAACTGGAGGTATGCAAGAAATAGTCTCCAAGGCTTCCTCTATCTCTACATTGTAGATTTCTTTCAGCTCTTTAACACAGCAGACTTTTTTGAGAAGCTGCTTTATGACTCACTTATGTGCCTCCCACCACTAACCCTTGTTCCTTCTCAGAGACTTGTCATCCTTGGTGTCACAGCTCCCTCCACTTCCCAAAACACACCCTTGGGTTTGATCTTCCCATGGCACCCTCTGCCCTCTGCTCTGTCGCCTTCCTGTTGTGGCAGGTGTGTCTTGGGTCCCTTCTAATTCAGGATCTTATCCTTTACTAGGCTCATGTGACAAACATTACGCTAGTATGCTGGTGGTTAGTAATATTTTAATTTCTTACCCTCCTATAGGATATTCACTTTTGAAAAAGATTTTTTCAGAAATGATGCCTTAACTCTGAGTTTCATAAACCATATTGTTTCCGCAGAAAACTTGTCCTTTAGGATACTCCATGAAAATAAAAGGGTTGAAGACTTGCACAAGTCAGAGGGTCAGTAAATTTCAAAGCTGAGTGTGAACCCAGGCTTTCTGACTCCAAACTCCACGAGCTTAACCATTGTGCCTGGGAAAAGGTATTTGGGTGTGTTACTAACAGTTCTTTATTCTAGACCAAGTTTTGTAAATTTTTTCCTGTTTACTAGGTTGCTTGCAAGATGTACTTGGGAATTACACCAAGTGTGACCTGTAACAATTCAAGCAGAAATGAATTTTCCCTGATTCCAGACAAGAATCCTCTGGTGGAGTTTGTGGAAGAGCTCCCTGCTGGGCAATCTTCTCTGTGCTACTGCAATTTATTCTGTGGGATTATCAGAGGGACCCTGGAAATGGTAAGGCACAGACTCTATTTTGCCAGGTATATTCATTATCTAGTGCTGTGTAACTACCCCCAAATGTAGCCTCTTAAAACAACAAATATTTATTATCTCACACAGTTTCTGAGGATCAGAAATCTGGTAGCAGCTTTGCTAGGTGGCTGTGATTCAAAGCCTTTCACAGCTTAATGCACATGCAATCAAGCGGTTGGGCAGGGCTGCAGTCTCTGAAGGCTTGACTAAGGCTGGGAATCTACTTCCAAGCTCACTCACGTGGCTTCAGTGCCTTTCTCGCAGTCGGTTAGAGGCTTCATGAAGTTCTTTGCCGCATAGGTCTCTTTGTAGATCTAATCACAACAGGTGCTGTCAACTCTGGGGCAACGCTGGAGGGGACTACCTGAATGATAGGAGGCGGGGTCATTGTGGGCCATTCTGGAGGCTGGCTTCCACACCTGAATTATTCATTGATTTAACTAAAACAGTGATCGGCATCTGTTAAGAGGCACTGAGCATACACAGATGAACAAAACACAGTTATTGCCCTTCAAGAATCTTCTGTCCAGTAGAGAAGTCAAATGACTTAGGGCCACGGGAGGACCTGGGGTGGGGTGGGATGGGGTGGAGTGGGGTGGGAGGTGGGCAGGGAAGCTTTCCTAGGGAAACTCTGAGCTGATATCTGAAAGATAAAAAGCAGTTAGGTGAAGGTCTTGGGGTAAGGGGAAAATAATATTCCAGGTAAAAGGAGGATCTTGTCCAAAGGCACAAAAATAATATTTCGTTCAAGGGACAAGGAAGTTGAATTAGTTCAGTGTGATTCACATGTAGATTGGGGGAAAAAAATCAGGTCCGAAATAGGATAAAGAAGTCTCCAGCTTTCATGGGTAACAGTTGATTATATGTGCTGAATGACAAATATGTATCAGACTTCATGTGGTCCCAAATATCCAAATAATTTCAATGTAGTCTTTTTGTTATTTTAACTGATTTTCAGTTAAATTATGACAAAGACAAAAAAGATCTTATGGGGAAAAAATGAGAGTGAATTTAGCTTCCATATTTCAAACTGCACTGTACATCCTTCTATTGGATGGTGAGCATCACAAAAGCATGGCTTCTGCACGCTACAGGAGCAGATAACTTGGTGCACCAAAGTCTACGGTTTAACAAATGCAGGCTGGTTGGCCAGGGAATTCTTAGTGAGAGAGGGGAGTGAGTCAGATAAGACTCAATAAATATTAATTAACTGCCTACTAGACCGAGGCCTTTTCACTTATTATTTGCTTTTACTAGGTATTTTTTTAAACATTTTTATTGGAGTATAATTGCTTTACATCGTTGTGTTAGTTGCTGCTGTATTGTCAGCTATACATATACATATATCCCCATATTCCCTCCCTCTTGCGTCTCCCTCCCACTCTCCCGATCCCACCCCTCTAGGTGGCCCCAAAGCACTGAGCTGATCTCCTTGTGCTATGCGGCTGCTTCCCACTAGCTATCTATTTTATATTTGGTAGTGTATATAGATCCATGCCACTCTCTCACTCGTCCCAGCTTACCATTTCCCCTCCCTGTGTTCTCAAGTCCATTCTCTACGTCTGCGTCTCTATTCCTGTCCTGCCCCTAAGTTCTTCAGAACCTTTTTTTTTTTTTTTTAGATTCCATATATATATGTTAGCATACTGTATTTGTTTTTCTCTTTCTGACTTACTTCACTCTGTATGACAGACTCTAGGTCCATCCACCTCACTAAAAATAACTCAATTTCATTTCTTTTTATGGCTGAGTAATTTCCATTTTATATATGTGTCACATCTTCTTTATCCATTCATCTTTCGATGGACACTTAGGTTGCTTCCATGTCCTGGCTATTGTAAATAGAGCTGCAATGAACATTGTGGTACATGGCTCTTTTTGAATTATGGTTTTCTCAGGGTATATGCCCAGTAGTGGGATTGCTGGGTCATATGGTAGTTAATATGTACAGTGCACTTTGTTTTTTTTTTTTTTTTTTTTTAGGAAGACAATCCTTATACTTTTATCCTCCTATAGAAGCTGAACTTTTTAAAAAGCTTGTTAAAATTATGCTATATTGTATACTAGTAAGTACATAGCATTTTCATTATTTAAAATAAAAGTTTTTTTAGATGTGTCCTAAAAACAAAGTTCCTTCCAGAACACATGCTACTGAAAACCTTTTATTCTGAACTACATTCTGTTGTGTACATGAGTCTAGTGATGTTATTAAATATGTCAGTTTAAAGTGAGTCTCTATGTAGTACTAGAAGCTCCTGCACTATAATGACAAACCTTTAATATTTGACTACTAAAATTTTAATAATAAAATTGTCATTGCACAGCAAAGGAAACCATAAACAAAATGAAAAGGCCACCTACAGAATAGGAGAAAACATTTGCAAATCAGATATCTGATAAGGGGTTAATATCCAAAATACATAAAGAACACATACAACTCAATAGCAAAAGAACAGATTAAAAAATGGGCAGAGGAACTGAATAGACACTTTTCCAAAGAAGACAATCCAAATGGCCAAGAGGTACATGAAAAGATGCTCAATACCACTAATCATCAGGAAAATGCAAATCCAACTGCAGTGAGATATCACTCACACACACTGGAATGGCTATTGTCAAAAGGACACGAAATAACAAGTGCTGGCGAGGATGTGGAGAAAAGAGAACCTCTGTGCATTGTTGGTGGGAATGTAAATTGGTGTAGCCACTATGGAAAACAGTATAGGCGTTCCTCAAAAAATTAAAAATAGAGCTACCATATGATCCAGCAATTCCACTTCCGTATCTATACCCAAAGGAAACAAAATCATTGTCTTGAAAAGATATCTGCAACCTCACGTTCACTGCAACATTATTTATAATAGCCAAGACATGGAAGCAACGTAAGTATCCACTGATGGATAAATAGATAAAGAAGTTGTGGTATGTATATACATAGTGGAATATTATTTGGCCATAAAAGAGAAGGAAATCTTGTCTTTTATAACAACATGGATAGACCTTGAGGGCATTATGATAATGAAATAAGTCAGACAGAGAAAGACATATGCTGTATGATCCCACTTGTATGTAGAATCTAAAAATAAGAAACTTACGAAAACAGAGGACAGACAGCTGTTACCAGAGGCAGGGGTTGGTAGAGGGCAAAATGTACAAACGTCCAGTTATAGGATAAATAAGTTCTGGAGGTGAAATGCACAGCGTGGTGACTATAGTTAACAATCTGTACTGTATATTTGAAAGTTGCTAGGAGAGTAGATCTTAAAAGTTCTCATCATAAAAAAAGAATTGTAATTATGTGAAGTAACTAACTATATTAACTAAACTTATTGTGGTAATCATTTCACAATACATACATATATCAAATTATTATGTGGTACACCTTAGAATAATACAATGTGATATGTCAATTATATATGTCAATTATATCTCAACAAAACTGGAAAAGTGTCACAATGATTAATTTTTAAATAATATAGCAGATTCATTCTTATCTCCTAGAGGTTCATTCAACAATAGTGATATTTGTCTTGGAGTACTAATTTTAACACTTGGTCAGTTTTTAACTCATGCAACATTTCTATTTTTATTACACATGTAATTTAAGTACAATGTAGAAAGGTGAATCAGCCTGGGGCTAAGCCTCATGGTCTAAGAATTTGGCCTTCTCCAAGTTTCAACTGAACCCACCTCAGGGCCTTTGCACTCACTGTTTGCTCAGCCTGATACACTTCTTGCCTAGGTCTTCACATCACGAATGCCTTATGACCATTCAGGAATTAGGTCAAAGTCTCTTTTCTAGAGGCCCGTACAGTGCACTTTGAAACATGGAAGCTAAATTAACTCTCATTTTTTCCCCATAAGATCTTTTTTGTCTTTGTCATAATTTAACTACTAGGTATTTTTTACTAGGCACTTTTGCTTATATCTTATTTATCCCAGTGACTTAAAATAGCTGAACAGGTACTCTGTTGAGGGTAGGTCAGCAATATGCTGCTCTTGTGTGAGTATATTTTAATGAATAGAGAAGCAAGCCCTAGGGTTTGCTTCAATGTCTGGGAAATGAGAAATGCTTTATCGTGGAAAAGAAGGCCTGGGTATCAAATATTCATGTCTATAATTTTGATTTTTAATTTTATACTTATAATTTATTTAGTTGGTGTTTTTTCACCGCTCTCAAAGCCATAAGTAATTGCTAAATGTTGTTAGGACAAGTGATTATGTTATTGAGCTAATGACAGAGTGATGTATAGCAAGTCAATTGGAGAAGAATCATTTTAAGAAGCCATTTATCCTTGGAAGTTCTGCTTGGCAAGGCTCATTGAGTCAAGGCTATCTTTGAGTTGGGAATTTGTGTTCTTCCTGAGATGGAGCCTTACTTTAGACCTGTACTGTGAGTAAAAAGGGGCCCACATCCTGGGCTTGCCCCAGAATCAACCAGGTTGAGCATGTCCAGGACCACCCCTCTCTTTGCAGACTCACACACAGAGCTGACCACAGCCAGATCATCAATGGAGGACACACAGTAAAGGGCCCTTCATCCACAGAAAAAGCTCTTTTTTTATCATTTTGTAAGGAAAGTCAGCTCTTTATGGGGTAAATCAAACTGAAAATAAAGACAGAAAAAATTAGAGGTTGTTTTTTTTAAAACCTGAATGACTCAGGCCTGTTTTGTTTTTTTTTTCTTTTTGTCTTTCCTAGGTTCATTTGGCTGCTGATGTTACCTTCTTGCAAGACAGACTAAAAGGCGACAGTGTGACAGAAATAGGAATAACATTTCTGAAAAAGCTGGATGAGGAAAAATACAGACGGAAAAAATGAAGAATAGCATGCAAAATGCCACAGGCTGGCTGGTTGAGCGGTTAATATTAGCTAAACATATATAGCCATAAGAGTTTTGAATTGTTTAATAGCATGGGATTTAAAAGACTTATAAATTTGAAATGCAGGGCACTAAGATTTAAAGCTGTTTTTTTCTTTGCTTGTAAATCACACGTTTTCAATCTCGAGTCCGCAAGATTTCATATACAAATAACTCCTTGTAAAATAGTAAGCATGAATTCTACATATTTCATAATCCATCCTAAGAGAGTCTGTTTTTTTCATTTTCTTATGGTAATGAAAAAAAGTATACGACCTACACAGTTGCGGTATTTATCCCTTCTTACTGGAAAAATGGATGAAATTATACAATATCAATGTCACTATATAAAGACAGTTTCTAGATACTGTATATTGCATTCTCTATAGGAACAGTACCATTTGTAACAATTTTCCATATTTTTGAGAAGCTGTAGATATGACTTTTCTCGTATATAGGCTTGGCTTATAGCTTCGGCCTCCTGAAGCTACTCTTGATTTGTAATCATCAAGGCAAGCTATTTATTCGAATGCTAATTCTGAAATATTTTAAAATAGCATTTAATTTTAATTCATTTAATTTTTAGATAGCTGGTAATAACCAAATTCCTTCCTTTTCTCAGGAAATATTACTGATGGTCAGGCCAGGAAATAAAATGAAAGGTAAAGAATGTTCTTTGAGAATACTTTCTTATCCCAAATCTTATTTGGTTAGAAATTTTAGTGTCATTTTTATCCCCTAAAAATCGTACAAAATATATTTTGTTTGTGACCAGAACATATTTAAAATTCAAAATGTACTGGATTAAATAAGTGATCATCTTTACCAGACCATAAGCATACAGCAGTCCAGAATCTACTAGGCTCTGCAAAGAACTCAAATTATAAGTCAAAGTACCAATCAGTGTGGCACCATCAGTTAAAACTGGCGTAAGTAATAAGGCAGTGGTAGACCTCAACTAGGTCTCAGGATCCTGCAGATACAGTCCCAGTTCTGTTTCTAGTGGCTTCAGCTGATCCTGACTAGTGGCTAATCCTGGGCAAGGCATGTCATCTCTCAGCCTCTCTCCATCTCTGTCTCTCTGTCAGTCTCTGTCTCTGTCTGTCTCTCTCTCACTTATCTGTAAAATGAGAGGATTGGATGTAGTAAATATCTAAAATTATGTCAGTGAGTTTAAATGACATAAACAATCACCACTGAAATTCTGCATTTTTGGACTTTCGAAGGCTATGGGGAAATTGTTTGTTCCCCACCTACTCAGCTATCTCTTCAAAAGGACATTGAGGTAGGTACTAAGGACAAAATAAGGTCACTGGGGCAGCTGCAGCATCAATGGAAGGACTTTCAAACCAATACCACAGAAGACCAGGAGTAGAATCTGGAAGAAGAATGTTATCTGATATCAGAAGTGATATTGTAAGCCATGGATTTTAAACGGTTGCCTTCAAGGATGTTTGTCGACAATCCACCCCAAAACTTATTTTGGGATGTTTCCATCTTCTGCTCAGTTTCCTCCTTCTCCTCTATAGGACACTCACCCCTCCAGAAACCCAAGATATTCATGTCTAAGGGTCTCCCTCTGATGTCAGCACTCAACTAGCTGTCTTGAAAATGTTCCATGCCCTGGAATATTCTCCTACTTGTCTACACCTTCATCTCCTTTCTCTCCCAACCCAGCCATCAAACTTCGCTTCTCCCAATCCCTTTATTACCCACCCCCTGAAGGCAGTTAATCTGATACTCTCTGTGGTGCTGAGTGTTGGAACTGGTGATTGCTTCAACATGGGGTTTGTTCTCCATACTTTTTTGTTTTCCTCACCCTGGAGAGGTGAGGAAAGTGAGGAAAGTGAGGAAAGTCTCTTGGCATTGAATTTATGCTATGAAAGGTGATCTATATAACCAAGAGAATGGCTCGTTTGTATTCAATCTTGAATTGCTCCATCTTGAAGAATGCAAGAATCTAGAAAGTGCCGTTCATTAGAAATATGAGAGAGACATATATAAATTTTCTAATAACCACATTAAAAAAGTAAAAAGAAACAGGTAACATAAATTTTAACAACATATTTTATTTAGATTAATTATCCAAAATATTATTTCAACATTTAGCTAATATAAAAATGATTATAGACATTTTACATTCTTTTTTATACTAAATCTTTGAACTCTAGTGTGTATTTTACACTTTTAGCACATCTCAATTCAATGCTAAGTTTTCAAAGTTTACAGTAAAATGCAGTCCTACCAAAACAATGTAACTGTGTTTAGTGTTGTTTAGTAGCTTCAGTTTTTAAATCTAAATTAATTAAAATTAAACTAAAATAGAAATTCATTTCCTCAGTCACACTAGTCACATTGTAAGTGTGCAATAGCCATATGTGGCTGCAGGTACTGTAATATGTACACAGGTCTAGAATTCCCAGTCAAAGATCTATCGGGTCTCTTTGACCTTGGACACAAAGAATAAGTGGGGAGGATCCAGGTTCATGGAGTGGGAAAGAGGAGATGAATAGAAAAGATAACAGGTAAGGAGAAAGAGAACATCAGAGATCCATGAAATTCTATCTCTTCACAAACTGAATGAGGATTCATAAAAACAGAAATGCTTCATAGTAAAGAAAGGTTGCACACCACCCCCTGGGCTCCAAGTGTATTTTCATTGCCTTTGTGTAAAGTTGACTCTTTACACAAAGAACCTGTGGAAATTGCACAGCGTAACTACAGAGTTATATACTATTTTTATTTCATAAAGGCCTTCACTCTGAACCCCAAACCTTGATCAGTGCAGAGATTCCTATCATCTTGGCAAAGCCAAAGGGAAGAGAGGTTTGGGACAGAGGGATAGTTTCGTGCTATTCAAATGACATCGCCAGATGGTTCCTCGAGCTATTTTCTGAGGAGACCTGCCTTGGTTGCCTGTTCACTGTTTAAAGATGCCAGGAATCAGACATACTTCCCTCAGCAGCCTGCACATTTATTTATTGTCTTCTCAAATCTCTCAGTTTCACCCATTAGTTATTGGAAGCCTGGATCTCTTTAGCAGTTGGAATGGACTATTATGAATAAGTGGAAAGTTCCCTCTTCTCCTTGTTTATGAAGAACCAAAGCAGAAATTTGGAAAACCAGACACTTGAAGTGCCAATATAACATTAAAACTTTTGTAACCGAAGAGGTCCCTTTAACCAAGACCTGCTAAATGTTGAGTAACACAGCAAATGCTGAAAGATATAATGTTATTCATTGTTAAGAGTCTCTCCAGTTCGGACTGTAGACTCTGGGTGGTTGTGATAGTTCACAGCTTCATCCACCAGCTATGGAGGCTAATTCATTTCTTCTCAGTAACACTGAAGGATGAAGGATGTCTGATGAAGCCACCCTCCCAGTCCTAGAAACTTGGGGCAACAAAAGACTCCCTTTTTAAAAAATGAGCCAAGTTTTCTTTACACTGCTTGGTTGAATATTCCTTAAAAAAATCTGTCCAGTTGCTGCACTTCCTCATTCTGGTAAACCTTCCAGAACTTTAACTGGACATGACCAATGGTCAACCTACAGTGGCTATGGCAAATAATCAGCAGACAGAAAAGGGATGCAGCCAGTATAATGTACCCCTCTAATGATCTGAAAAGGAAACCATTCTTATTCAATCAGTAATAGTTACCCTAAAATTGAAAACAAGCCATAGCCACAACAATCATTAGCAAGATTTTATTTTTCAATTGTTTCACTGACAGAAGACAAACAAAACGTATCAACCATTGGAAATCCTTCACTAAAAACAGTTAAGAAATAAATGTCCTAGGATAGTTCCTTGTTCTCCCTTAAACTCAGACTCTGTCTCTCCCAATTAAATCTTTCTTTGCTTTTCTTCCTTCAGTTTCTTTTGTCTTCCATTTTTTCTTCTAGGAGCTCTGTTTCCACTACATACACTTCTCCTTCTTCCAAAGAAGTCTCCCTGCAACTCCTTTACTTCCTTTTTTATTCTCTCTTTCAGTTCCTTTATTTTAATTATTCTTCATGTAATGGACATTTGTTGGCTGCCTGTATGTTTCCCTGTCCTAATAGAATGACATGTTTCTGTTCAGGTGCCCACATTTTATTAGGCAACCCATCTACTTCAGAGGAAGTCATCCATAGCCCCAGCTTCATTGCTGTTACCTAGGTACAGTGGCTCTTTCCCAGTTGAAAATCTTGCCAGCCAGATCTAAGCCAATCGTGACATGGCATTCCCCAGACCACAGTCATTGCTGCTGACATAGGGAGGGGGACAAGGCTGAATGGACTGAAGAGAAGAAAAACCTGCCTGTTACATGAGGCAATAAATTTACTATATTCCTTAAGTAGTAGAGTTGGGTTTCTGTTAGAGTAATGCAACAAGGTTCATTGCATGGTAAATATGTGATAGGTCAGATAATTTGCAACATATTGGAGAATACCAAAGAGAATAAACTGTTTATTATTACATTTTTCATGTGGTTGAATGCTCAATGAAATAAAATTTGCATTGACAATAGCTCTTTTCCTCACAGAGAGGAAAAGGTTACAGGACAGAGAGAATAGAACCAGCATTATGGTGTGTATCCACACAGCACAGGTTCCAGAAAAAGTAGATTTCATAGAAAAAAGACATTTTCAATCAGTGGTAGCTCTTAAAAAAAAAAAAACCACAAAAAAATCTCATACATTTCAGGTTCTTGCTTCAACTATTTCTAGTGGAAACTTAAATCACATCTGAAATCACTTGAGGATTTCCAGCTCGGAATCCTGCTGATTTCTGGAGCCTCCCAAGTGGCCTGAATCTTTCAAGCCAGCAGACTGTACTTAGTGACTTGCTATTTCCTTGTAGCATGTGAACCACATAGATTTTAATGACTTAAAGGAGGAAGTGCTAATTCCCAGTGGTCCGTATATCCCGAACAATAGAAGCACCTGGAAATGTTGCTTTCTTGGTTTTGGATTCAATTAAAATTTTTATCAGGTTCTAGGCACATTAATTATGCGGTATGTCCCTTAATTTTCATAACAATCTGCGAGGTATTAAGTTGGTAACAGGGAGAGGAAAGGAGTTGGACATGAAATGATAATACACTTAAGGCAGGCAAATTTAGGCACTGCATGCTCTGACCTGAGACTCCACCTGCATCAAAAGCGGGATTCCCTATGTCTCCGAAGGAGATTGGGA
Source organism: Balaenoptera acutorostrata (assembly GCF_949987535.1). Lineage (NCBI taxonomy): Eukaryota > Metazoa > Chordata > Mammalia > Artiodactyla > Balaenopteridae > Balaenoptera > Balaenoptera acutorostrata. Next base: position 45,039,729 of record NC_080077.1, read on the forward strand.
GATTCAGCTCTTTTCAGGAGCTCTTCCCTGCAGCGGGCACTAGATTTGTGGCTACAAAGTTGCCTCAGGGACTCCTGCATTCTGAAACTGCTGATGGTGTACACAGAAAAGTGACCACTAAGGAAAGCCATAGAAAGCCACATAACTGGATTACAAAGCCTTGTAAGGCGATTTTCCCAAAGATGTAAAAGAAATGGCACTGTTCCTCTTTGGGAAAGATTTTTCAAGGGTTCACACAGAATCCTGTAAAAGGCTGACAAATGCCACTATTGAAGGAAAAAAAAAAACAGGAAAAGCAGCACAAAAGCTGGAGCCAAAAAGTAAAAAGTGTCCATGGACATAATTTTTACTGCTGCAGAGACACTTAAAAACTAACAGAAAGAAGCAAATCCCCATCCTGAATGTCAGCAGTCCCTAAAAACTATAACCTGTGTCTGCCTTGTGACTACCTAAGACATTTCAGACAGTTTGGAAGAGCTCCCGGTCTAAACAATGTGCTTTTCAACCCCCTTGAGACGTGGGAAATTGCCTCTTTATATTTTCTAAACAACCACCGGGTGGAGTCCTTCATGAGGATGTCAAATCAAAATGAATGAACTGGGGGGAAAAGGAGGCCAAAACTAGTTGCTTGAGTTTACACAGCTCTGGGGACAATTCTCTGCCAAGAATTCAACTTCTCCGGGTCCAATAGTTTCTATGCACGGACTGGGCCAGCCGCCTCTTGGCAAAGATTTGTGATACTCTATAACTGAAAGTTTAATGTACTTGAGCACGATGATATGCCTGGTAGCTACCTTTTAGAGGTAAAAATTTTTGCAGCAAATCTGGCTTGGCAGCAGGAAGATAGACCATACAATAACTCAGAGAGTTCTTCCCAGCTCTGGGATGGTAGATTTTATAGAAAAAGCTACAAAGATAAAAGTTTAGTACCAAACATGGTCTTGGGGATTATCTAAAAGTATCCTGCTTTTTAAAAAATTAATAAAGTTACTGAGACCTGAAAGGTTGATAATGATGTCAGGAGGAAGACCCCAGAGCAAATTAAATAATTACTAGTCTATGGATTTGCTTATAGAGACACAGGCACGCTCTAGCTCCCACTACATCCTCAGGAACCTTTCTGAGTCACTTATCCACCTTCACCTTTCACTTGGCTCCTTCTCATAAGCCTAAAAGTATGCTCAAGTCTCCACCATCCTAAAAAAAACATTCTCGACACTGCTTACTTGACAGACAATTGATGCCTCCTTCATCCTTTCACTGGCAAATTTTAAGAAAATGTGATGTAGCAGAAAGAGTGTTTTATGGACTGAATATTTGTCTCCCCCGAAATGTCATATGTTGAAGCCCAAACCCCAATGTGATAATATGTGGAGGTAGGACCTTTGGGAGGCAATTAGGGTTAGATTAGGTCTTGAGAGTGAGGCCCTCATGATGGGATTCATTCTCTTACAAGAAGAGAGACATAAGATCTCTCTCTCCTGGCCTTCTGAGGATACAACAGGGCAGCCATCTGCAAACCAGGAGGAAGTCTCTCACCAGACACGGAATCTGCTGGCACCTTGATGCTGAACTTCCCAGCCTCCAGAACTGTGAGGAATAAATGCTTTTTGTTGTTTAAGCCACCAAGTCTATGGAATTTTGTTACAGCAGCCCAAACACAGACAGAGTGCCAGCTTTGAAACTGGACAATTCTATGTTAAAATATTTGTCTTAAAATTTCTCTATCCTGATTCTTCTCCTCTGTTTTAGCTGGCTATTAATTCTAAGTCTCCTTCATTCTCCTGCAGTTCCTCTTTCTTCCCCAAATTTTGATATATGCAGGGTCCATGGTTGGCACTTTTCTCAAGGTAGACATTTCCCCTGGATAGTACAACCCTTACCCAGAAAACCTCTCCTCTCTACCTCTTCACTCACCTGCTCCTATTCCCTACTAGTCACTCCACCTAGATGTTCCAGAAGCATGTATTTTGTGTGTCCAAAACTCAACTTGTTATTTCCTCTCACTCTCTGTTAAGTCATTCAGGGCAATGCTGAAGAATTCGGTTACTAAAGATACAAGGCGGTTTGCGCCTCTGTTCCTTTTCACATGCTGTTCCTTCATCCTGCAATGCTCTTGCTTGTACACCTGGTAAATAATTCATCTTCCAAAAACCTCTGCAGGTCTCGTGTTCTCTAAAACCTTCCCTTATCACCTCTCTCCAACTCCTTAGTCAATTTATATCTTGCCTCATTCCATAAATACCTGAGGCAACTCACAGAGAAATTATCATTCTACTATTTCTCTGACACGTATACACATTAATCTTTGCACAAATCCCATTGCATTTTAATTATTTGATTCCAGGGCTGCCCATCCCCCACTAGACTATGATCATGTAATGAATGCTTAATAAATATTAATTAAATCAATCTGTCTCCCGTTTCAAAAGTTTTTGGAATGACATTGCAAAGAGAAGGAAAAGCTAAAATGAAGAAAATCTATTCAATAACTGGAATATTGTTTTTCATACTTTAAATCAGTAGTCAACAAAATAGTCACCAGAACTGATTAAAGTTGTCACTAGAAATTTTGTTTCATCTCAAAATGAGAAATATTCTTCTCAAAGAGCAGATTATTATGGCTCCAGTCATAGGACTATTTTTCATCAGTTCAGAAAACACTGGAAGATCTTAAGTGAAAGTTAATATCATGTAAATATTCCTCTCTGTACCTGTAAGGACCATATTTGAGGGGCCCCTGGAAAAGGATTTGACATTGTAAAAGATGTAAAGCACCTATTAGTAACACTGGTGACATTTACAGACTCTTTCCATACATTTTAGTGATTATTTTAGTATTTATCTTATTTCTCTTTTCTTTTAAAATTTACTTAAAAAAATGTATTCGTGCAAACAATCTAATGCATCAGATGAGAGTGTGAATCATCTGCCTGCCTCTCCTCCTTGACCTCCATCACTTTTACCTTTTACCATTTCCTGCTTCACCTCAGCATGCCCTCTCTACTCTTGTGACCGATTCTTCTGTCATTTACTTCACTTTTATGCATAAAATGCTTATATAGCTCTTTATTTTTTCAGTTTGAGATATTATTTTTTTATTTCCACACAAGAAATATAAGGCTTTCTCACACACAGCCTCCATCCTAACCACACACATAGGCAAACTTCCTGACTGTCATCCCTCCTACTATGGTGAAATTGGGGTTAGATCAATATTCGGTGATTACATTACCAAGACTGTGTAAACACTATTGACCACTGGACCGTGCAGCACACTAAGAGTAGGTTTCCTTTCCTCTACAACTTTTCCCTGGAGTTAATAATAGAAGAGTCTTTACATTTTCTTAGCTTTCTCTATTCTTATCAGTAATCCTTAAATTCTTCCCCCACGTGCATAAATCTCCTCTTAATATTTTCAAACACATTAAGTTCTCTATCAATTAATCTTCTTAGTGATAGTCTCTCTCAAGCCTTTTGATGTTGTCTTGTTGCTTACCTACTGCAGTGGGAAAAAGACATACTCAAAATTTAAAATAAGGTTTTGATGACGCTGAGAACTGCAATTCAGGAATGAGGAAGTGGTGATTACCAGCCAGTAGTTGGGCACTTACAAATCCAGGTTCCTTAACCCATCAAAATCACAGTTCTTTTTACACACGAGTACAGTGTAAAACTCTCTCCAAAAATTGCCTCATGGTCAGCAAGAGTGTCAACCTGTGACACTGAGGTAAGAGCAAATGAGATATAATGTCATAAAACAACAGGTGGGAAATGGACCTTAGAGGCATAAGTTACTTCAAAAGGCAGTGAATTAGTTACCCTTTGCTGTGTAACAAACCACCCCATAATTTTAAAATAATTAATGATCTAACAACAATAATTATCTCACAGTCTCTGGGGGTCAAGAATTCAGGAGCAGCTTAGCTGGGTCATTCTGGTTCAGGGTTTCTCTCAAGGCTGCCATCAGGATGTCAGCAGAGTCTGTAGCCATCTGAAGGGTTGACTAGAGCTGGAGGATTTGATTTCGAGACAGGCCATTCACATGGCTATTGGTAGGAAATTTCAATTTCTCACCACATGGGCTTCTCCTGAGGCTGCTCCTTCACCCTCACAACCAGGCAACTGAATTCCACCAGAGAGAGAAATCCAGGAGAGAGAGAGAAAGGAGGTTGCAACACCCTTTTATGACCTAGGTTCTGAAGACACTTGATACCATCACTTCCACTTTTTTCCCATTCGTTAGAAATGAGTCACTAAGCCCAGCTCACAATCAAGTAAGGGAATTCATCTCTATCTCTTGAAGGAATGAGTTTCAAAGAATCTATGGACAACGTTTTAAAAACACCACATGCTATTTGAAAGATGTCGCAGTGACTTTCCGGTAAAATATTAAGAATGCATAATTTTGTTGTTTTTAACTTTCTTCCTTTCTAACCCTTGACTAACCCAGATAGGGCTAATCTTATTATCAGGGGTTAATTTTACCATCGTTTTTGTCTTCTCCTCTCACTATCCTCTTAGAGATTCTCTTCTCCTCTATCTTCTATGGGATCCTTTGTTTCCTTGATGCTATGACTTTCCTTTCTCGGTGTCCTCCCTCTTCTGAAAGAATGCATACCTTAGTAGCTTCATGAAAAAGAGTGAATAGGGGATAAAGTTTGTGAAAACATGATCATCTAGCTTCCAGATATTTTTCAGAAGTTCAGTGCCATTTGATTTTGGATTCTTGGTCTATTATTTCTCTCTGGAAAACTTTAGGATCTTCTTATCCCCATTGTTCCAAAATCGCACCATGATGCATCTCACTGTGGCTCTGTGTCCTTCTACTGTGCTGATCACCTGATAAACTCTTCAATCTAGAAATCCATCTTCCATTTGGTGAAAACATTGAATTATTTCTTTGATGATTTCTTATCCTATTCTATCCATTTTCCCTGCTTTCTGCTAGGCTCTTATTAGTAGGATGTTAGATCTCCTAGACTAGTTCTCTCTCTCTCTGTTTTTTTTTAACTTTTCTCTCTTTTCCATCTCTTTATATTAATATTTTACATCTTGGGAGATTTCCTCAAGTTTATCTTCCAAACCTTCTATTGCATTTTTTTTTAAACAATTATGTTTCCATTACCGTGTTGTTGTATTCAGTTCAATTTCTTTTTTTTTTTTTTTTTTTTTTTAATTTTATTTATTTATTTATTTATAGCTGTGGTGGGTCTTCGTTTCTGTGCGAGGGCTTTCTCCAGTTGCGGCAAGTGGGGGCCACTCTTCATCGCCGTGCACGGGGCTCTCACCATCGCGGCCTCTCTTGTTGCGAAGCACAGGCTCCAGACGCGCAGGCTCAGCAATTGTGGCTCACGGGCCCAGTCGCTCCGCGGCATGTGGGATCTTCCCAGACCAGGGCTCGAACCCGCGTCCCCTGCATTGGCAGGCAGATTCTCAACCACTGCGCCACGAGGGAAGCCCTCTATTGCATTTTTAATTTCTGCTATCATGTTAATTTTCAAGAACTCTTTTGTCCTTTAAATGTTTTTAAATACAATTCTATTCTCATTTCATACATGTCATGTCTCCTGTTACATCTCTAAAATTATTATTGGTCGTTTTTTTTAAAGTTTTCTTAAAAGTACATAGTGTCTGTTTCCTCCAAGTAACTTTTTCCATTTGTTTTGGCCTCTGTCTCTCATACTGTTTTCAAATCTCTGGAGCTCCTTGGTTATCCACCCATATTGGATAAAATATGAACTTTAGTGGAGCTTGTAGATTATGGGCTTCAACATAGAATAATAAATTGAGGGACTTATTATATTATTTTTTATCTTAATAAACATTTTACTTTAGAATAGCTTTAGATTTATAGACCCGAAAAACCATTAATTTGTTTTCTCCTCTTCTGGATCATTTTATGAGGATTCATTGGGAGTGGGGTACAGATTGGAGTAAGGAATTTTTTTCCAAAGATTCCAACCTGGTGATTTTGCAGCTAGGATTTTAAGTCCTTCAAAGTACATTATTTCTTCTCCAGTTTCACTTTGTCTCAGCCCTGCTGGACTGGTCTAGACCTGGCTTTGACATCTAGTTTCAGAGTTAAATACCCTACTTTCTGACTCTCTCAAGATTTGGATAGCAACTGAGTTAGACTTGGGAAAGGCAGGCAGCTATGGGAAGGATCCTTAACAGCTTGGCTTCTGGACATTCTTCTGCCTTATGGGGCTGTGACAGGGGAGTGTTAATAGTTTCTGCTGGTCTTTCCTGGAGCCAGATACCTTCCGTGAAACATAGGGAGCATCTACAAGGTGAGGCCTGTTTGCTTGGATGCTCTCCTGAGTCTGTCCTTATACGGTGCAGAATGTTTTGTGGTGGTGGCTGTTCTGGGCCCAGGCTTCAGTCTGCAAGCAGGCGGGCTGGCAGTGGGCAGGATAATATCCATGGGCAGCTGGTGGGCTTTGCTTTGGGCCCCAAGCACATTCTCTGTTTAAGGGAAAGGGGTCTGCGATCTCCTTGGCTCTGGGTGTGAACGTGCAATGGGTGTGAATGCTTATGGCCTTTGCTGGCTGTGCTTTTTCAATGAGATCATTCCAGAATTACATTCCTGTGAATTATTTCACTAGGATAAATCTAGGATGTGAAGCTAGATTTGTGTGAGAGCCCTGGCACTAAAACTCAGGGCTCAGAGAGGGGCAGGAATGATAACTGAGACAAACAGCTCTTCTTCAGAAGGAAGGGAAGGCAGAAGGAGAGAGAAAACAGTTGTTAATTTCGCACCTTAAACTGGTGCACTTGTAAGCACCCCAGGAAGTCAGGATTGCCACTCAGACTGTGGAGAGGGCAGATGTGATGTTAGTTGCCCCAGCTGCCTGCCACCCCCGAGCAGTATGGCAAGTTGGGGAATTTAAACATGAACCTCGAAATGTGTCATTTTATTGAGGTCTCTTCTCTTGGGCAGTCATATTTGCTAGATATGACCCTTCTGACCTACTGCTTGAAGAATGTGAGCCTGAATGCCACATTCTGGGAGCCAGGTTGGGGAAAATAAAATTCAGTATGTATATTTTAACTTTTATTTCACTTTGTTCAATATAGTATCCCTGCCTTCAACTATCCTGTTGTCTCAGTTCAGAAATTTTTTGAAAAACTATCTAGAGATAAAAACCCCCATTTTTGCTAAGGTAGGGAGAAGCAGTTGCCCAGCTGCTTGGAATGGCAGCAGAGATCTGAGGGACCAGTTCTTCTTAAGCAAGCTTTCAACCGATCCTGCTTTTAACTCTGCTGCCAGACCCATTTCCAGAGGTGACTGCTGCTGCTAAATCCTGACCCTTTTGTACAGATTGTACGGTACAAATCATATTGCTTCTTATCTTTCTCCAGTTCTGGCTTGGGAGTCAGATTTCTCAGGCCTGGTAGTACAGTCACCACTTACACCTGCTTTCCAACTTCCAAAAAAAGTGTTGCCTTTTCCTCTCCTGTTCTCTGGTTGCTTTATGACATGAAAAAAGATCCTTTTATTTTGCTTGCTTGTGGTTGAATATGTACTTTCAAACCAACAATTTAAACCAGAAGTACCTCTTTGGGTAGCCTTTCACGGCCAATGATTGCATTTATCAAGCACTCCTTAAGCAAGTATAAATTATTGAATCTCAAATTGCAGTGGGGATATAGAGGATGTGCAGTAAAGGTTTACATTTTTAGAAAATAAAATGCCTATTTTATAGAGAGAGATTCAGCACACATCTGCAGGGAGAGTTAGGCAGCTTCTAGCCGGGATAAATGTGCCTATGAGGCTGGAAGGGTTGTGGAATTTTGTTGGTATGTACAGTGGCAAGCAGATTTAAAGTTAAAGCATGTGGACTCAAAGTTAGTCTTCTTAGATTGCATAGGAATTGAATAGAAAGCAGTTGTCTCATCAAGAGTTCTTGAGCAGAGCTGGGAGCTGAGAAAGGGGTTAGGATTGTTTTGATTTCTTAAGAGGAAAAACATCTGTTTTTTATTTTATGCACTGCCCTCTTTCCAAGTGCTTTTAAGTATCTTTAAAGATGCCTAGACACATGATGATCTGGTCTCCATGAAATAAACTATGGTTTAATGAATCCCCTATGTATCCATTTACTGGCTTGGCCATTGAAATGTTGCCCCACAGCTTGACCATGTCTCAGACTTGAGTTCATTCAAGTTGCTATTTTTGAATAGACTATGCGATTTGAGAATACCGTGAAGCAAGCCAAACAACAGTTGATTTTCCATCTGCCTCTGATTATCTGAGGTACTGGTTCCCAAACTGCATTCTGTGGAACATCAGTAACTCAAGTTGCTAGTGGATACGCCACGAAAAAAACTTTTGGCTTTTAAATTTTGTTTCTCTATGATATGCAAGAAAAATATTAAATATATTTATATAACTGTTTTTCTTATGCTATAAACTGCCTTTAAGAAACGGAGTGCCATACACAAAAGACGGACAAATAACATAAAAAAAATCACGTGATTGACGAACACGTGGTTTTCAAGTCTAGAAATGATAGTGTATTTACCAAAACACAATCTCTGGTTACTGATACGTTATCATGATCATGTACCCTGTGTCTTAAAATTTCAAGAAGTATTTGTGATACTTAAACTCTTTTTTCTTCTTAATGAAATAATAAATATATTTAATCTTTCTCACTTGTTTTTATCAGTTTTGTTGTTGTTTTGTGGCGTTTACAAGATAATTTTTTTTAAGTCTTCAGAAGTCATAAAATCATTCTGGGAAGAGAAAACACAAAATTTTAATATGGTACAAACAGGTATCTGATCAAGTGCTACAGTGGGTTTGAGAGGTGAAGTCATGAGTTCAGAGAAGGAAGAAGTTGCTGTGGACTGATGGAGTTGGGGGATGCCTTGAAGGGGAAGTATGATTTGAAATGGGGCTTGAAAGTTGGAAGATATTGTGTGATGAGAGATAGTCCTCCCTGGGCCTCTCATGCTTTTGCATGTCTTACTAGTATGCCAGGAATGCAAGGCTCTGACTGCTTTTTACCAGGTCATTTCTCAGGGTTGTGTTTGCAGCAACCTGCCTTGAGAGAAAAAAATCTCTCTCTCTTAGACAGGAAGCAGGCTTCATTACTACTTGCTATAAAATGGTGGTGCCCTAAGCTCAGTGTTCTCTCCAGCAACACAACGCACACCGTGTGCAGGTATCCATCTTAGCTTTCTGTGTTGTTCCCCCTAGGACTTGGGGGCAAGGGGAACCAATGCAAACACAATGCTCATGCAGTCTGCTGTGCTGTGATTAATATAGATTTTGGTCACTGGCCCAGAAATTTCATCTCTTCTGCTAGCCTCCATGATACAGTAACAGGCTAACTATTAGCTTGTAAGTAGGATAAAATCAAATCCTAGTCAAGACATTGGGACAATGACTGAAAAGAGAACCAGTGGAGTGAAGAGGTAAGACTGAGACTTTCACACTGTTTAATGGGTGTGGTAGGATGTCAAAAGCCTGATTAACTCAGAGATTATATTTATATTGGAGAATATTAAAAAGTAAGGGTAGACAGGTGGGATGGAGTGGAGGACAGGTAGATTTTAAAAGCTTTAAATGACGACGCTATGGACTGAATATCTGTGACTTTTCAAAATTCATATGTTGAATTGGTTTGTGTTGATCCACAATGAATGTCAAAATAAAACATCTGTGGATATTGAGCTCTTTGTGACACTCACTGTTTAATACATGAGAAAAGGTGACCAGACACTGCGAACATACTGGGAAGAGTTCTGAAGAAGTTAGTCTCCATAGCAGTATTGGTTTGAATTAGATAGATTCTTAAGCTGCCACTGTTAAAAATAAATAAATAAATAAAAAAATTCTACACACAGCGAATGAAACATTACATTGAAAACTACAATCACCATGCCCACAAAAGAAGTTGAATTCAAGAAAAGAACGCTCCAGAGAAAGAAGCTATTGTGGAGAAACCCTGAAATGGCACATTGGGGTGGGGCGGGGAGAATTCTTTAAGACTTAATGCTGATTACCATGTTCTAGAGCAGCACTGTTCAATAGGAATGTAACTCAAGGGACCTTCGTTGGGAGGCTCTGGGTAGCCTGGGAGTTTATTACAGTTTTAGTAGGTTGACTTTTCAGTCCCTCCCTGATGAGTGGGATCCAACTCACTAGGAAGCCTTAAACTATTTCCTCTTTTGTGAAAATTCCTCCAAATATTCCTAGGCAGAATTTATTTTCTCTTTTCTCAAAACACCTTGCTTATGTTTCTAATTATCATGTATTTTATTCCCCTTCCTATAATGGTTAACTGTTTACTTATTTGCCTACCAATTCCTTGAGAGTTCCTTAAGAGTGTTATCTTATTTCTCTCCTTTTCTCCAATCCAGTTAGCCTACTGCCTTACAATAATAAAAATATATTATATTTATTGAGCATTTTCCTGGCATTATCTCAATTGTGAGCAAAAATCATCTGGGTAAATAATATGATTACTCTACATTTTACAAATGCTGAAACCGAGATTTGGAGAGATGTTTAAGCTCATATCCTTGGTAGAGGCTGAGCCAGAACAACAACCCAGTACTGTAGACTGAATGTTTGTGTCCCTCCAAAATCCATATGTTGAAACCTAATCCCCAATGTGATGGTGTTTGGAGGTTGGGCCTTTGGGAGGTGATTAGGTCATGAGAGCAGAGCCCTCATGAATGGGATTAGTGCCCTTATGAAAGAGACCCCAGCTCTCTTGCCCCTTCCACCATGTAGGACACAGTGAGAAGATAGCCATCTGTGAACCAGGAAGTGGGCTGTCACCAGACACTGAATGTGCTGGTGCCTTGACCTTGGAGTTCCCAGCCTCCAGAACTGTGAGAAATAAGTTTCAATTGCTCATACACCACCCATTTGTCTCCAGTGACTGAGCTCTTAATCATGATATTGTAAAGACTCCCACATACAATAGTTATTCTCAGTATATGTTTGGATGTTTCTTGAATGACTGAAAATAAACATATTAAGATGTTGATGGTGAACATGAAGGCATAGGTTAAATGGAGCCCAAAACTTGACAAAGGGAATCACTGAAAAGTGAGCTTCGGAGTTTTAAAAGCAATCTGTGACTTTTGAATATACAACTTCATATCTCACCACTATCAATTATTTTATCAAACCAAGTTTTCTTAAGTTAATATTCTCCTAGCAAAAAAAACTATCAAAAATGTACTTAAGGCACCATAAGAGAACTCATGTACACACACACACACACACTCACACACACACACTCAGATACTTCCTATCTGACTTTAATTCCACAATAACATATTTCATTAGGTCTTAGGCATCGTTTCCCTAGTTCCAGGGCTATGGCCATCTACAGTCGAAAAGGGAGCATCACTTCTTTTTGAAGTCAGCATGTTCTTGCCTTCTGTTGATTATCCCTGAGGGCCAATGGTCTAACGCAGTTAGAATCATCTGATTCAGGTATTGTAGGGAATGTGTAAGGTGGTTATTCAGTTCATTCAGAGTAAAAGCCAAAGTCCTTACACTGGCCCAAAAGTCTTACATGATCTGCCCCTGCCTCCTTACCCCTCTGACCTCATGGCCTACTTTTGTCCCCTAGCTCACTACCCTCAGGTCACACTGTCTAAGCTCTCACCCCTTCAAGTCTTTGCTAAAATTCACTCCTCAATGAGAGAAACAGCCCTCCAATCTCCAGCATTTCTAATACATCTTAGAAAGTTCTTTTTTTTCTTTCCTTCTTAGAATTCTTGTTCCCCTTACATGTCCAATTATTTACTTATTTATTATCCTTACTGTTTATTATCTCTCTTTCCCCTAGAATGCAAGCTCCAAAAGGTCAGGGTCTTTGCTGTTTGGTTTACCGATGTATCCCAAGTACCTAAAATATGCCCAAAACAAAGCAGGCACTCAATAAATATTTGTTGGTTTAAGTGAATGATATAATAATGAAATCTTATAAATCAAAAGGAAAAAGACAGAAAACCCAAATATTAAAAATAGGCAAAAGGCTTGGATAGGTACTTCATAAAAGAGGGTATCCAATATCCTAGCAAATATATATACTTACATATACGACTACTAAACATATGAAAAGGTGCCAAAGCCTTTAATGATGGGGGAAATGCTAGTTAAAACCACAATGATAGAGTTACCATCTGCTCCTGCAATCCCACTCCTGGGCATATATCCAGAGAAAACTCTAATTCGAAAGGATACATGCACTCCAATGTTCATAGCAGCACTATTTACAATAGGAAAGACATGGAAGCAACATAAGTGTCCATCAACAGATGAATGGATAAAGAAGATGTGGTGTATATATATATATATATATATATATATATATATATATATATACAATGTAATATTACTCAGCCATAAAAAAGAATGAAATAATGTCGTTTGCAGCAACATGGATGGACTTAGAGATTATCATACTGAGTGAAATAAGCCAGACAGGGAAAGGCAAATATATGATATCACTTATATGTGGAATCTAAAATATGACACAAATGAACTTATTTATAAAACAGAAAGAGACTCACAGACAGAAAACAAACTTATGGTTACCAAAGGGGATAGTGGGGTCGGGGGGAGAGGTAAATTAGGAGTTTGGAATTAATATATATATATATATACACACTATAAAATACACTATACACTATGAAATGAAAAGAAAAAAAAAAAAACACAATGAGAAATACCATTACATGCTCACCTGAGTGACGGAAGTAAATAATTGGAAATATCAAGTGTTGCAAAAGTGAGAAGCACTGAAAACTCTCACAGTAGTGTAAATGGGTACAACCATAAGGGCAAATATTTCACAATATCCAGCAAAATGATATATGTACATGCCCTCATGTTTCATCTGTTCCTAGGAGCACACCCTGAAAAACAACCAACACGTGTATACCAGAATATAAGTACATGAATGTTCACTCCAGCATTGCTCATAAGAGCCAGAAGCTAGGAAAAACTCAAATACCCATCAGCAGTTAAATGGATAACTAGATTGTGGATATTCATGCAGTGGAATACTATACAGCAAGCAAAATAAATAAGTTGTTCTAGACACAATATGGATGAATCTCTCAAACAAAATCAAACAAGAACGTGATAAAAACAATTCTTAGAAGATGATTTCATTCATAGAAAGTTCAAAAACAGACAAAACTAAACATTAACAGTTTAGAAATGCAAATGCACGTGTAGGTGGTAAAACTATAAATAAAAGTAAGGAAATGATCAACACCCCGACTTCTACAGGGAGAGAGTTGGGATTGTGAAGGGGCACATGGGCCAGGATTTGGGGGTGTTAGAAATGTACTATTTCTTTCCCCTCTGTGATGGTTACATAGAGGTTTGCTTTGTAATTATTCTTTCTACATAAATTTTTCAGATACCCCTCTCTATGTTTGATTTCTCACAATTTTTAAATGACAATAAATTGCCTGATCTTGTAGAATTTTTCTTTCACTTGGAAGTTTTTATGTTCTCTTCCTATGACAAAGGGTCTTGACAGACCATATCCCCTTTTTTTTTTTCTTTCTTTCTTTGGCTGTGCTATGGGGCTGGCGGGATCTTAGTTCCCCAACCAGGGATTGAACCCGTGTCCCCTGCAGTGGAAGCACAGAGTCTTAACCACTGGACCGCCAGGGAAGTCCCCATATCCCTTTTTTGATATATGTGCCTTTTCTTAGATAAGAATATAATATAATCAATTCCACAGTCCTTATATTGAAATTTATAAGAGATAATTAGATAATGAAGAGGAAGAGACAAAATAAGACAACTAAAGGCTTAGCTTTCAGGGCAGGCCCAGTGTTGGACACATGGTAGGCACACAGTGGGAGTTTGCTGCTGACAAGATAGGCAGTGGCAGCTGTTGCTGGGTTGACTCAGACAGGGAGCCTTTCTTCATCTTCTATTGTAGGAAGAGTTGTTTACAGTAGGCCACCTGGTAGATAAGATGCAAGATATTGCAAAATTTGGGGATTCTCAGATGTTTTTCAACCAGAGACATTTGCGTATGAGGCTAGTTCTATTTTCAGATGCTTTCCTCGGGACTTTCTTCTTTAATCTGTTCACGGAGTATTGACTTTACTGTCCACGGCTTTGGATGGAGCAAAGAGAACATGCCTAATCTTATGCTCTGTAAATTGTGTCACCTTGCCAGTACTCAATACATATGGAATCATCTCTTAGAACAATATGGCTCTTTTTCAGCAAATACTAATAGCAGATGCTGTGTCTGAATCTCTTCTAAGGTTAAGGCTTTAGAGCAGCATAAAGCTGGAGTGATTATGAAGAAGCATTTGGTGAGCCAGCAAAAAACTATACATTGAGTATAAAAATGCTTCTTGAGCCCACGACATGGCCTGTTTGGGGCCAGGGTCAGAGGAGTGATGTATCCTGCGAAATAGTGGTGACCATGTTCCCACCATGAAATAACTGTGCTGTGTCCTGATCTCACTGTGTTTGTTCAAAGTGGTCTTAGCTATCAGTAGTCACCAAGTTTCTGAAGGACATGAAAATTCCTGGGGGTCACTAAGGACAGCTGTATCTTTTCCGCTCTCAAGGGCACATGGGTTTATAAGGGGGAAAAGTCTAACCCAGTAATAAAAACAGCCAAGTGGCCACTTTGAACTACATGATCCAGAGAGGAGCAGTCCCCTAGCTTCAGTTCTACCATGTGACCTTGGCCTAGCAATGTGACTTCTCTAACCTTCGATTCCTTAGTTAAGTGTGAGTGATATGTTTCATGGGTATTCCACAAACTCCTGAAAATAAAATGAAGTGAAAGATGCAAAACCTCTTTATTGACTGTAAAGCCCTACACCAGTAGTAAGGGTTCTTTTTTTTTTTTTTTTTTTCCAAACATCTTTATTGAAGTATAATTGCCTTACAATAGTGTGTTAGCATCTAAGGGTTCTTTTTAAACATTTCTAATTATACTCTCAATATTTATTATTTATTATTTTAAAATCCAAAGATCAAAAGTGCATGAGGTTCAAAAGAATCCCCTGACCCATTATTATTCCTCAGAATTGATCAAATCTGACAATTTTGTGCCTATCTTTATATACTTTATGAATGTGTGCATATATATGTGTGCATGTGTGTGTGTATTTTTTTTTAACAAAAAAGGAATCATATCCTACTAATCAGTAGAATATTATGCAGTAATTTTTCAGGAGGTAAATTGCTATGTATATATACATGGAACTATGATATTTTATATGAAAAATGTGCAGAGCCACATTTATAGTATGAGATAATGTTTGTCTAGACATGGAGTATACAGCTTCCTCTGGGAAGAACATATTGCAAAGGAATGAGGTGATTTCACTTTTTCTTTCACACATTTCTCCATCATCATTTTTTATCTTAAGCATATATACTTT